>NW_027460291.1:18314078-19724796 GCF_050947875.1 Dermacentor variabilis | reverse complement strand
ACCGTCTAACTGATCTTAGCGAATTTTCTGTGACGTAGAGCCTGAATACGCACTGTTAATTGGTGTTATGTTTCCATATTGCGTAATATTGTCACGTGGTAGTGACGGTGAAGAAAGAACACAGTAGCAGTACTGTGAAAGAGAAAACTAGCTTTTATTGGGCGAACCTGTGCCCACAAAACAGGCTACACTTAAAGCACAACGATAGCGGCGAACACAGTCGGCGATCGTCGAAAATCTGATCAGCGGGTCAAGCGCGTCGGCTTTTATAGATCAGTCATCGAATGTTCCAGATTAACCGTTGGGACCCGCATGCCTTCTACAAAGTTCTACACCATTCGTGTCAAGCGATGAAATCAGATAACACAAGGTTCGGCGACAACAGACAGCGGATAGAAGCATCGATAACTTTCCAGAAACTTCGGATACATGCAGGCGCGTCCCACGCTGTGCGATAACATTTGTTAGGCGGCAAAACGTGTCGCCCGATAAAGACAAGTACACGTGTCAATATTTTCCCATGGTACGTACTGTTTATGGGTGATACCTACTGTATGCGTTGCTGTGTTTCCATTTTCCGTAATGTTGTCCTATGTTATCTTTTATGTTTGTGCTTTTATCTTGCCTACTGTACCTGTCCTGCTTGAACGAATTCTTGTCTGCAGTATGAAACAAATAAACAAAATAAAAATATAAATAAATGAGAGCACTAAGACGTAGGCGGCTAGATAGATAGAAAGATACGGTCAAAGTAGCAAATGTGCTCCAGGAAATGCTTCGCATTCAATAAAAGAACTGCTAGCTGAGGAATATGAAACTTGTCGCAATCTCTAAATAGTCCTAACATTGTACTTCTGTTAGTGCGTAATTGTGTCCTAAAGGTTGTGTGTAGTACTGGCATTTGTATTATGCGTTCACTGATTATTCCTATGGGTAATGAACTCTCTTCTGTGATTAGATTTTTAGAGCGCAAATCTTACACGCCCATTCCTGCGTTGAGCATCGGTGTGCCTGGGCATCGTAACTCGTAAACGAGCGGACGAGCACAACGAAAGATGAGAGCGAGTGCAGGCGGCAGATGAAAGAAGGGAGCTCGAGGAAGTGGAGGAGGATGCTGCAGTGAAAACATGATCTGGAAAGTACAGGAGGAGCGGAGGGGAAGCGGCTGCGCACGCTCTGAGTTGCCGGAGGCTACAGCATCCAGAGCCGCGTGGGCGACCTCGCTTCCCAGGGGATGCCAGGGTGGCGGGAGAGGGCTAGTTCGTGGCGTCAACTGCTGAGGTCATTCCGCGGATCACTACTTGTGAAAGGGGCAATGGCGAAAGCTAGGAGTAAGGTTCGCTTTGACGGTCCCTTGGGTGTTGTCGCCGCTAACACTGGTAGCACGATTCCCCCGCGACGAAGTGCCGCCCTCGTCGTTGGTGGAACGAAAGCGTGAGAAGAAAAGCGTAGTGTCGGACAAGGCGGGCTGTGGGGCGACGATGGCCACGGTATGCCGGTAGCGTAGCGTGCGTGGTCTTTATGGAAACGACGCGCTGCCTCCCGCGATCGACCATTTGCGACGCAGTCGCGCCACACTACACTTCGGTTCTAATGAGCCGCGCAACACCGATTGTCCGCGCCAGCTACCCTACTCACAACCCCCGTTCTCATCCTAATATATACCCAGTATCTATACGATCATAATACAATTTAGTAACAAGCGAAAGAAAACACGTATCGCGCAGCGCTCAACTTTCGCATTAGGGAGTATAACAATCGTCATTGAGCGTTTTGTCATAATCTGAATAGCATAATTATGTCCTTTTCATATTGTGTTTTTTATTTGTGCTACTGCGCTACATCTTGTAGCTGTTCTACTGAGAGGGTGGTATCGCTATGTTAGGCATTTGCTCAGCCTTTAGCCGTGTCTCCCAAGCCACTTTGTACAATTTTTTTTCTAAACAATAACAAGATCTAAGCCAAGCAAGCCGAAATAAAGTACTGACCACGTGTACACTTATTTACTTGGGCTTTGAACCACCATATTCTCGCTTCACGATTACGTTGCGCTGAGTTTTAGCCTGGCAGAAACATGAAGGGAAGAAATTGTAGTATGAACATGAACGTCACCGAGTGACCTCTTTCATCGCTTTACTTTTAATCGAACTGCAGTGTTAAGCGCTCAACTTGTGTTTTCAAGGTTCCCAAAAGGTCTGCTGACAAAATGTTGTTATTGAAGGTTCCACTTTTTACGAATTCAAAGCGTGATATTTTGCGCTCTTCTTGCATCAAATTCGACAGCAATGGTTACATTGAGGCGGCATAACCCTCACCGGTACAAAAAGAAATTCAGTTCTTAGATGGCCTTCTGAAACTTTGCCATGCCATGCACAGTGAAAAGATACGTGCATATAAAGGCTCTTTCTGCTGAATAAAATTACGCTGGAAGGGTGCCGAGTTCTCCCTGTGTGTGTTCTAGCCCTTTTTGTGCTGGTTTCCTTATTCAATTGCTTTGTTGTGCCGAAATTAATTTTCTCCGTAGCCTCATGAAAGGGCAGATCTTGACAGGAAATGCTTGCCTCGAAGGATCATTATTTTTCGCGAGGCACTGCTGCCACTTGTTCAGGCCACATGCCTTTTGGGATAGGGATAGACGCTGCGCTCTAGAAGCGCTGTTTCCTTCTGTACTTTTTTGGTCTATTGTTTAACGATGTTAATGTTTATTGCTTATGTCCCTAGCAATCTTACCACACACAAAGCCTGCATTTTCGCTGTCGCACATACCGCCGCAGTGTATGCGTCGCTTATCCCTATTTGCTTACGTTGTTGCTTTTCCCGCCGGCCAGGGTGGAGTGCTGCATGAGAAGCCCTTGCAAAACAGCACTTCTCACTGCGTGCCAGTTAAGTTGCAGACTGATATTTTGCTCGATCAAGGGCATGGGTCAGTGGTGAGAAACCTCGGCCCAAGAGTGACGGGCTTCCCAGCGAGTATACAGTATTTTTATCGACTGTGACTGCGAAAATGTATATGGCCGGTTGCGATTGATCTGGGTGAGAATTGTCGCCAGTCACGTGGAGGAGATTGGGTGCCGAATGATAAAACAGGTCGTAGAACGCTTCGGTAGCCGGTATAAAACTACCGCAGAGACTTGAAAAAGACCTACAGCGGGACAAGTAGGTGCAGTTTGCTAACCATTTTTTCGACGGCCGTAAAACGCATACCACATAAAAATACGTTGCTTATATGTGCCACGCCTTTTTTTCTGGTGTCTTTTCTCGTGCATTAAAAAAATGCGTATATGCCAGAACTTGTTCAGAGAAGAGAAGTTGGCGCCCTACATTCTGCTTTTGAACCGTCAAGCAATGATGTTCTAGAACGCGGCTGAGATGCAGATGGATACAACAAAAGTTTCCTAAACTCTGCGCAGGTTCACTCTCACTATGAATCGCTGGATGTACCTGCTGCCACACGCCCACGTAGGTCCCTACTTCCTTGGTGCACTCACTGCCTTTGCCTACGAGCGATACCGACAATCCAAGATCCCTGTGGTAAGAATACACGTGGCTAATAGGCATTTTTTTTCTAATCTAACCCCATATTTCTTTTTTAAACGATAAGTTACGAAGGTCCTATATCGGCTTAAATTCGAGCATGTCATTGGGTGCCATCGGAACTACAAGCACGACGCGCCACCAGCGCCAAAAGACAGCACTGTAGCCCTCGGCCGCGCACAACTCTGCAAGAAACGCCATTTCAGCAGCACTGACCGCGTGCAGTGCGAACCCAGTGATTGGTTTTTTTTTCCTTTTTATTTGTAAAAGTTCTCTTTCCGTGAAACGCTCACACCGAGCTCACGGACACTGAGCCAATGCAAATTCATGGTTAGCATTGGCATTGACAATAAATGTAATTTGCCTTTTGGGGATCTTCTCGGGTACAATTGCAGTCGAAGAAACATTTCCTTTTCCCACCTTTAGAATGTGTGTGGTCAGATTTGAATCAAGGCCGCCCTAGATTCGATATGTTAGAAGGAAGGCTGCAAATAGGCATTACCCGTGAATATAAACGTATATATCCCACACAAACCACTCGCACATTTATCGAGTGGATTATGCGTGTCATTATGGCGCCATCCAACTCGCCCTTCCTTCGGGTATTTTGACGCTACCCAGTTATCAAGACCATCTCAATTTCCCAAATAACGGCCAGATTTTTTACCTTAATGAAAACCCCATTCCTGTTCCTTTTCTTTTCGAGCTGTCTTTTTTTCAACGTCCCATCCTACTTCTGTCTCTTTCATACTGCACTACTGTGTCCCCTTAGCCAAAGCTAAGTAGTTCACTATTATTAATTAGTGTGGTTATCTACTCAGTGAATGTCTTGCTGAATCCTATGATTTTTAAATATCTACAAACCGAAACGATGATTTGACTGCTCAGAAGATATCAAGTAATTTGAGAAGTTTAAAAATATCTGTTATAAGCGCTGCTTGCCAAATAAGACGTATCTCACGCGGCATGCCAAATAGGGGTAATTTAGTTTTGGCAGCATTAATTACAAATTATCGACACAAGCAGGTTCGCATCTAAAGTTGCTGCGTGTGTAGTACAACCAGTCTTAAATCAACTGAATCATCTGGCTAATCGTTTCTTCAGTAACAACGTGAATGGCATATTTCTCTAGCATGCAAGTACGACAGGTGACATTTGTCTGGAGGTCGCTAGGAAAGCTTTTAACCCGGCCAAGTGACCAAAATTACTTAATAGTTATTATTACTGGGGTCAACAATAAAAATTATTTCGTCACTACCGAGCCGGAAACTACAGTAGTAATGTTGAAAATATTTATTGTCAACAGAACTGTAGAGCGAATGGCATTTACACAGCTACATTTTGTTTTATAGCTGTTCTTGCATTCATTGTCACACACAGAGTAATGACCATTCATTTTTGCTCCATCATCGTCCATGGAATTTTATTGTTTTCACCCACTGGGTGCTATTCCGCACTCTTGAAAAAGAAAATCAGAAGCTTAAAAAAGTAAATTCTGTGGTTTCCCTTGCAAGACCACGATATGATTACAAGCACGCCATAGTGGGGGATTCCGGAATAATTTTGACCACCTAGGCTACCTTAACGTGCACCCAACGCACGGCACACGGGTGTTACTGAATTGCGCGCTCACCGAAATGCGGCCGCCGCGGCCTGCATTTGATCCCGCGACCCCGGGCTTAGCAGCGCAACACCAAAGCCACTACGCCACCACGACAGGTGAAAACAAAAGGTGCACGGCACGCAGAACTGCTGCCTGGTAGATTGCTTCATATGTTTACTCTTTTCCACAGTTGGAATTCAGCAAAAATGTTAGAAGTGGAATAGGCTCCTAGTTCAACTAAGCTTCTTAATTCTTCGTTTTAAGATCAGTGTAGTCCAATTGATTCGTAATAGGGAATTGCAAGCGGACCAATACTTCCTGCTGTTTCAGCTGCGTATGTTTACCGAAATATTGAGCGCTGAGTGAGCTCTGCACTGTGCCTCCTCGCAGATGCTGCAGTCCGTCCTCTGGGCTTTGTCGCTGCTGTTCATCGGGGCATCACTCTTTGCTGCCGCTCCCTGGGGTCTGGGGGACTTGCCGCCTCTGCACGTGACAATCGCGTATGCCAGCACGCACCGCATCGCCTGGGCGCTGGGCTTGGCCTGGATTGTTTTCGCCTGCGCAACAGGAAAGGGGGGTATGCATCACAACAACAAACGTTGCTTTGCACTTACATGAAAACGTTTCACAAATTGGTGTGGTCAATATAGTGACAACTCTAAACGAATGGTTCAAGTATCTTCAAGCGCAGCGGTGAAATTGCGATACACGTCGCCGCAGCTTCAACGACAGGCTGATAGCAACATTACCAGGTAATTCCGGCTTCCTGCACTATATGGTATAAATAGCTACCCCCTGGTAAGAACTGGATCGGTTTGAGTTGGCTGCGTTTTCTGTACTAGAATTGAGAGGGTACAGCACTGTGATCCTCCAAAGCAGAGTGCGCAGGCTCCACTTTTGACTTGGCTGAGCCCACGGTTCTCCTGCACTCGTTACCGTGGAAGTGCCGGCGTCATTGCTAGCACACGACATGGCAGAACGCTGCTTTATTCATGGCGCACGGACGTAATTTTTTTCCGCTTAGGTTACAATGGTCACTCTACCGGGTTTCTCGGCTAACTTATGCCAAGACTTTAAAAAATCACGTGTGCGTTACAAGAATGCAGCCAATGTGGTTCTGTTCGCTGTCCTCTTGAGCAACTCGGAGTATTATTTACTATAGCTTAGGTAAATGATCAACAATACCTAATTACCGACATTTTAGAGTATTCATTTAAACACACAGTACTTAATGCAGAAGTTGTAGAACCTATTGACAATACCCGCCGTGGTTGCTCAGTGGCTATGGTGTTGGGCTGCTGAGCACGAGGTCGCGGGATCAAATCCCGGCCACGGCGGCCGCATTTCGATGGGGGCGAAATGCGAAAACACCCGTGTGCTTAGATTTAGGTGCACGTTAAAGAACCCCAGGTGGTCAAAATTTCCGGAGTCCTCCACTACGGCGTGCCTCATAATCAGAAAGTGGTTTTGGCACGTAAAACCCCAAATATTATTATTATTATTAACCTATTGACAAGTATTCAAACAAGTTCCGCGATGGTAGCTGCTGAGGTTTTCCGGGTACCAACAAAACCGTGCGAAAATGGAAAAATGCCACATGACGAGGTACTTGCTCGCATTGAAAATAGTCTCCTCGAACATGCTTCCAACAAATGCAGCATCGAAGACATGCATTGACCGCAAGCAAGAATGATTCCTTCAACAACCTAGTGAAAAGTGGAGCCATCTCCGTTGCTCAAGGCCTGCTCATGCATGCTTGTTCATGGCAACAACCATTCTTTCATAGCACGTATGGGGCACCAATGTCGCTGCACGTAAGCGCCTAGTTGTGTTTTTTCGCCAACTCTCGCATGCATTGTTTGCTGCCAAGAAAAAATAATACACACCACCTATCGTCATGTAAAGAAATAATTAGTATACTTGTCAAGAGGCTCTACAACGTCTCCTTTGAAGATTTTCCGTTTTCATGACTGGGCCACAGTACGAACGTGAAATTGAAAAATTGTGCAACATATTTACAACAGCTATCGAAGATCAGGGCTGACCTTCACATCCCCTTGCCTTAGTGGAAATATTAGATGAGCGTATGACTCACGCTATCTGCTTCTTAAAGAGCGGCGCCATGAATCACAATTTCGCCGCTTCGATCCCCGCTCACCAGAAGTCTAAAGACCAGGGTATCTGGAGTTTTTTTTTTTTCGTTTTGCAATGCTCTGCAACTTGAAAGTGACTCAATACATTACATTAGATGAGCGGGTGATCGTCGGCTCTACGATTTCATTTCAGCCTGCTTGCTTAGGCTGCGAGGAGATAAATTCTCGGCGTCTGCGCTATCTAAGCATTTCACGCGACTCTAATACATTTGAGGACTCCATCCCGTGGGGCTCCACCGGGAGTCACCTTCGCCACCGCGCGAGTCCAACAATCCGAGCCTTCAGAGGGAGGACCCACACAGCTGCGTGTGTTGCATGTGCCCACGGCGGACGCTCATTCGGCCTACACAGTGAGCGAGACAGGGTGCTGCAAGGAGAAGGCCCAGAGTACAATGAAGGCTCTTATCCGACGACTACCTTGGCGTTGTCTTATCTTTACGCCCTATCTGTGCAGTGCGCGCAAGCCCGAGCTCCCGCAATTCACGGGTCACACAACAGTTCCAGACAAGGCTGTAACCCACCGCTTCATGGGAGGATGACTCCCAACAACCGTGCCACCAGGGCAACGTTCCTTCAGCTCGGTATAGGCTCCGCGGGCGATCCGGCGCAGTTAGAGCATGCACGTGAATTGAGCTGCGTCTCTTTGGCGTAGCGTCAAGAACAGGAGCAGCTAGCAGTTTTGCGCACGCCTCGGGTCAAGGACCCTCGGCTGAGCCGTCAAGCAAAAGGGTTGACCGGAAGAATCGAATTCAGTACACACCGTCCATGCTATCTGTGAGCTTCTCCACCGGCCCGGTCAGCTCGAGCCGCCAGGAGAGTCGCGACGCGAGTTCTCGCCGGAACATGCCAATGGGGTAAGCATCTTGTCTGCTTGGGGGCGGAAAACAGCAAGTGTTTTACTGTGCTGCTGCTGTACAGCGGAGGAAGAACGAGAGGCCAAGTGGTGGTCCACGCTCATGAACATCGAGAGCAGCCTCGCCACGATCCCCTATGCTCAAAACATGCTGCGCCATGCCGCGCAACAAAATAGACTAATGAAATTCCCACGCCTTAAGCTTCACGAAGCGCGACCACAGATAGTACACATGTAGTAGACGAGGAACGCTCTTGCCAACAAACGAATACGCACATTGTCTGCTCGTATGAGCCTTTGTGGTTGCCAGGTGATGCTTCGAAAAGCAAATACTCATGGCGAAAACTTATGAGCGTGACCATTTGTTGGTGTACTATGCCCGACGTCACGCAGGACGGTTCAAACATTCATTTTTATTGTGTAATGATTCGTTCCAAGAAAACAGTCGTTGGCACCGTTCAGTGACCATGAGCAAAGATGATTGCGTTTGCAGGGCAGCGTGTTACATGGCAGGCAGTTACAATTTCAACTTCGGTAACAGATAGTAAACACACAGTTATTGACATGACACACAACAGCTCAGGATAGAAAAGAAGAAAATAAATAAACGGAATTAGAAATATTGAAATAAGAATGAAACAGGAGCCCTATCTCCAAACCGTCACAAACTTGTGTCATCGCAGTACGAGACAGGTGACCTTCTCAATTCCATTGTTGGTGCATGAACTATCCTGGTACTAAATTTAACAATTAGGAAAAATTGTCTGACTTCATTGTCGTGATGTGCATTAAAACCAGGGTCCTTATATTCTCTTAAAAGTATCATGACTCCCACGCCCACACACATAAACAAAAATGTAGGATTCACTGGCGGCTTGCTGTCACCCGCCGGTTACCTTCATCTCGGTGCAGTTTACGCTTTCTTTAGGTGTGCGGTGTTCCATGGCCCAATACTGGTGGTCGTGCTCACATTCTTGAAGCTGGTCTGACAACGAAAACTCTGTCGGGCCTTTCTTTGTTACCTCGCAGGTAAAAATCTAGCCCGGCCTAACTTATTTAAGCAGTGCACTTGTATTCCTGCTGAAGGCTGTCAATGTGCACGATAGACAAGTTGTCGCCGACGTATCGAAACAGCCTTCATTTTGACAGATGGAAATTAAGGTACGAAATCAATCCTATGGGTCATAAGAGATTTCCTAGTTGATGACACCTCACTTTTTGTTTCCGTTGAGCTCATTAAGTGTAGATAGTTGGCATTACACGGGACGTCAGAGATGTTTTCTAATTGTCTCACGTTCCCATAAATGAAAAGTTTTCTACATTTACGGGTGTTTAGTTAAGTAATTCGTAATTATGCAGGCTCAGTTGTATTCGAAACAATTGAGAAGTGTTGTAAATATATGTTCTTTTCCATCTATTCGTATTAGTACATTTGTTAAGGAGCATTAAAAATGTAACTAAAGCAATTAGTGAGTTGACACATCTGTCAAAAACTATTCACAAATTGGGGTTTTGCTGAACTAAAATAGTAACTGTGACATTGTAATTCACTTCAAATTAAAGTTTTCAACCTTGCCGACCCCACATAAGGGAAATTCCGCAAGGAACATCATTTATTTAAGAGATGTACTTTGGGTAGGAAGATTGTTTTAGTTAGGTATATACATAAGACAAATTATAACTATTGTGCTAAATGTCGAGTTGAAAGTGTCACTTGCGTAGATGATGTTCTATTGTGAGCAAAACTAGTGTTTTCAAGAAATTATGTTTAAGTGTTCAGTTGTGATGCATCAAGCCCAAAAATCTTTATGGTGCTAATTTCGCGCATCATTTATCAGCCATTCCTTTGCAAAATCCTTCCTGGTAATCACTCTAGCTTTTCGTTTTGGAATGCTTTTCAGTAATTGAGCGAGCTACCAGCGATCTCGATGGGGCTACCTTATGAAGGCAGCTTGGCCACGTTGTTGGCCCAAGTTAAAATACCTGTTGCGCTTTTGCTTCATGTGTGATGAAAATTTCATCATTGAATACAAGTATTGTTGCCGGTGAGCACTTCTACGGCTTGCTTCGGCATGAAGTTTCGAGGGTATAGTTCTGATAAATGTTCTAGTTTTTATGTTAAAATTGTAAAAACAAAGTTTTTTAAGGTAGTTGCCTTCTATCATCCTTCCCCACACAACGGGCACGCAGAGCAGCAGCAGGGACATTTGTTAGCACGTGCGCTTGTTTGCTGCTGTGCACGGTGAATGAACGAAGTCGACATATGTGGAGCATGTAAAGACGGGCACGTTGCTGAAAATTAAGACGGCACGAGCGCACGTTTGCAAATTATTCGTTGAAACGAAAAGTTACTAGTTATACGGGCTGGTCTTCGAAGGCAATTTGTATTCGAAGACACTCAAGCTTTTTTCAAGGAAAGAGAAAAAGCTAATTGCCATATCATCGAGACATCTCATATCAAACTACCTTAAGCTTGCGTCAGCCAGCCATTATTATCACGAACAGCAAAGAATTCGCTGAGCTTTGAAGCGTTTGTCGAATTAGTGATTACCAATTTTGGAGTTAGCCGTTTTATTTTCTCGTGTTTAAAATCGACCAAGTGGGTATGTAGCAGGGAATACTAGCCTGTATATTTTGTACATTGCGTTTTAATAAATCCGCTTGTGATCCTACGCTTTTCCTCATCGATCTGCTTACGCTTGTATCTTCTTTATCTGTGCGGTTTACAAGAATGCAGCGCAGCTGGCCCCCCCCAGCTGGCTGTATTTTCCATAAAGAAAGAAGCTTAAGGTAACACTGATTTAGCGCTAGCGCATAGCAGACGACTCCACGACTACAAGTGGGTGGGGGTCTGGCAACAAATTTTTAAATTTTATTTGTCAACACTACAAATGACCCTGCGATCCATGCCGGAGGAGCTATACAAGTAACAATCCAGAGTCATAACAAGCAAGTAATAACCACACAAGCAACAAAAATGAAAACAAAAATGCAGTCAAAGAAAGGAAGACCACCGGCAATAATTACGATCACAATACATGCGTTCTATTTTGCATTCACAGTTACTTGCATGAAAAACAGTTGAGCCTAGGCCGTTCCAGTGTGACACTAATTCAGGGAAAATGGTGTATTTTTATACATTTGTTCGAGTGAAAATTGGAGCAAGTGCACTTTAATGGCTTGTCTAATTGTCCTAGCAGCGTGGGGACGTACGCCGCTTGGTATATTCGCCTTTATATTCTGCACAAGGCAGTTGTACAAGAAGACCCGCTGTGACCCTTCAGCGGGATTGTAAAGATAGAATGTTCTGTCGGCTCATTCATAAGGAGGGTGAGTCAATCGCTGTATACTTAATAAAAAGGAATTTATGAGCCTCATCTTTAAAACTAGAGGTGGCTGATGTAGCGAACCTTGATACTTTGAGCTGATCATTAAGTTATACTTGCCCAGCAACTCAGGTCATATTTCAACTGCATAGCCTACTCTGACTTAGACCGGTGCACCACCCATGTGTGTCTGGCGTATAATTGACATGCAGTGCGTATTTTTAGCTGAATCAACCTTTTAACGATTGCCTGTGGCAGATAGCACAATTTGTCGCACCTTGATCAAACTTAATCGATGAGGTGGCCATTACTAGTGCGAGATATGAGAACGCCTAATTATATAATTACCATAACTACAATACTTATTGTTTTAATTATTTCCGGCACATATGTCCATTTACAAAATGTAGGCAGTGAATTCGCAATAACTCAACGGCTAAGGAGATACCTCAGTTTCCAGATAATTTTCGAAATCTCCGACGACATGCTTTAGCGCTCCTGCTACTTTTGTGCTTCAAAGCGTTAAACAGCGTTTTCTGAAAAAAACTAAGTGGAACAGGAGCGCATTTTTCCAGCAAGTTTGACAGCACATATCTTTATACTGGGGCCATTCTCAGAATATGTTCTAATTCGATATGCCTGGCATATGGCGGATGAGAAGCGGTCCCCGGAAAAGGATAAACACGTGATAAACCTACGCGTGTCGATGCAATAAAAGGAGTTTCGTGTATCACGTGACCCATGGTGGTGCCTGTTTTAGATGGATGTAGCTGAATGCGTACCCCTTGTGGAGCTCAACATGTAAGTGGTCGTCGGTTGTTCAGGAGTGTTTCCGAACAGAAGAAAACGAGCAATAGTCGCCGCCAACCAGGCTTTTTACACTTACAGACTTGACGGAGCCATATTTTTCCAATAAGAGGAGTTCTGCAAAAGGTTATTGTGTGGCGTCCACATGGAATGCAAGGCACCGTGTGTCGAAGCGACTAATTCACCTTTAAGCGTAATGGTCACTGATTATAAAACAATCGTTACCCTGCGTATATCTCATTCGAATAGAAAACTTGTACGCACGGTTTCTTTAGCCAGTAATCCGTCATTTCTTTCTCTCACGTCGCGTTCTACCAGCTTCACGTGTGATGTCATCCTGGTACGGCTGTGGCCGTGAAAGCAGAGATCGTGGCCTGCAACGCAGCCTGCGTGGGATGCTGGAAGCCATCACTGAGAACAGCAAACCATGATCAAGTGCATACTCGCTGGTCTCTGCTGCAGCAAAAGGGAGGAATGCGTCCAGTGGCAATGTAGCTTCTCGGCCGAAAAACAGAAAGAACGGATAATATCCTGCAGTGTCGTGACGCGAAGAGTTATACACAAAAGTGACATAGGGTAGGGCAAGGTCCCAAACAGTATGGTCGGACAAAACGTACTTTGCGAGCATGTCTCTTAGGGTACAATTCAGACGCTCCGTGAGATCATTAGTCTGTGGATGGTAAGACGGAGTCAGCTTGTGCTTGGTTGAGCAGGACTGCAGGATGTCGGCGATGACTTAAGAAAGAAATGTCCGACCATGGTCAGTGAGCAATTGGCATGGAGCGC
Source organism: Dermacentor variabilis (assembly GCF_050947875.1). NCBI lineage: Eukaryota > Metazoa > Arthropoda > Arachnida > Ixodida > Ixodidae > Dermacentor > Dermacentor variabilis. Next base: position 19,711,734 of record NW_027460291.1, on the reverse strand, counting down.
CATGCTGCAGAATCACGTCTCGTAAAAGAAAATCAGCGCCATCTGTGGCACAGTTTGTTGGAAGTGCTCTGGTGACGGCGTAGCGCATGGCGTAATCTGTCGCCACAGCAACCCACTTGTTTCTAGATGTGGATAGAGGGAAACGGCCAAGTAGGTCCAAGCCAACGCGAAAAAACGGCTCCGAAGGAAGGCCGAACGGTTGATGGCACCCGGCAGGGAGCGTCGATGGTGTTTTTCGGCGCTGGCATTTCTCACATGCCGCAACGTATTTCCGGACGGAGCGGGCAAGGCCTGGCCAAAAGAAGCGTCAGCGAATCCGGTCGTAGGTGCGGGAGACGCGAACGTGACCGGCCGCTGGTGAATCATGAAGTTCCTGGAGAACACCTGATCAGAGGTGCTTAGGAATGACGAGGAGTAGGGCAGGACCGTTGGGGCGTACATTGTGGCGATACAGTACACCATCCCGGAGAACAAACAAGTGAAAAGACGAATCACAAGACGAGAATTCCAAGCCATCAATGATGGCGCGCAAGGCGGCATCACGGCGTTGCTCGTCGGCAACGTGTATCATTTGAGAAACGGAGAAAACGCAAGCGTCGGCATCGGGGTCAGGGTCAGCGGGTGGTTCGTCCACTGTATAGTGTGATAAAGAGTCTGCGTCTTGATGCAATCGGCCCGACTTGTACACTACTCCATAGGAAAATTCTTGCAACCGCAGAGCCCAGCGACCAAGCCGGCCGGTAGGATCCTTGAGTGAGGAAAGCCAGCAGAGCGCGTGGCGGTCCGTGATTGCCGAGAAGTGCGTGCCATACAAGTATGGGTGGAATTTGGAAACCGCCAGACGAGAGTCAGGCATTCACGATCTGTAATCGAATAGTTGCGCTCCGCTGCTGTGAGGGGGCGGCTAGCGCAGGCGATAACACGATCTTGACCCTGTTGGCGCTGGGCTAAGACGGCTCTGATACCGTGACCACAGGCATCGGTACGAGAGGACGGTAATATAGCCAGTATAGGTGGCGTGGTGAGAATGTTGGTGAGCTGGGCAAACGCGGCAGTTTGAGTGGGGCCCTACGTAAGCGGCACGTACTTCTTCAGAAGATCAGTCAGTGGTCAGGCAATCGCACCGAAGTCATTAACGAAGGGTCGTAAGTAGGAGCAGATTCCAACAAAACTTCGGACGCCTTTGACAGACTGAGGTAGAGGAAAAGACGTGAAAGCACGAATTTTCTCCGGGTCTGGTTGTATACCGGAAGCGTCGACGAGATGGCGCAGCACTGTAATCTGCCGACGACCGAAGTGCCACTTCGATGAACTTAGTTGCAACCCAGCCTCGCGGAAGAGTAGAACAGCTAATAAGCGCTGAAGCTGTGTCTCAAATGTAGGTGAAAATACGAGAACGTCGTCTAGGTAGCAGAGGCATGTTGACCATTTGAACCCTTGAAGTAAACGGCCCATCATACGTTCGAACGTTGCTGGGGCGTCGCATAGACCGAATGGCATAGCTTTGAATTGATATAGGCCATTAGGAGTGACGAACGCGGTCTTCTCTTGGTACTTTTCATCCACAAAAATTTGCCAATAACCAGACCGAAGGTCTATTGATGAAAAGTATTTGGCACCATGTAGACAATCGAAGGCGTCGTCAATGCGAGGCACGGGGTAGACGTCTTTTTTGGTAATGCGGTTTAGATGACGATAATCTGCGCAGAAACGCCATGTGTCATCTTTCTTTTTAACAAGTACCATGGGCGACGCCCAAGGGCTCAACGAAGGTTCAACAATACCTTTGGCAAGCGTCTTCTTCACTTCATCTTGAATAACCATACGCTCTGAAGCAGAAACTCGATATGGCCGGCGGTGAATAGGACTCTCATCAGCAGTATTTATGTGATGCTTAACAATTGAAGTCTTGCCCAATTGGTGATTGTTGAGGTGGGAGATGTGGTAGGACCCAGAAGGCGGCACAGAGCTGATGCCTGTTCAGGCAATAGGTCCACCGCAATCATGTGACGAAATGTTGCGTCAGGGCAAATAGCCTGCTGTGGACATGGTGAAGAACCTGAGCAGACGTCAACTGAAAACGTCGTGACATGGTCATCTCCTATAGCACGCTGCGTTGCAATTGATATGCCTTGGGGTAGAGCTTCCTTTGTCAGGCCGAAATTGACGACTTCAAGGCATGTCCGGTTATCGGCGACGGCGACGGTGACGACGGAGTGGGGCACAGTGATGTTGCGCATTAAAAGGACATCGGGAACAGGTGTGGCGACGTAATCACCATCGGGCATAGGACAAGATGATAGCAAACTGATGAAACTCAAGGCTTTAGGCAGCAGGCCGACGAAGGCGGTCGTTCTAAAGTTGTTCAGCAGTTCGGCACGAATATGCGCGAGTAGAGGAAGTTCGAAGCAAAGGGTACCGGTAGAACGGTCGATCAAAGTTGAATGCGCCGTAAGAAAGTCGAGTGCGAGGATTAGGACATGGGGACAATTGGTCAGCACTGTAAAAATAACAGTAACATGGCGGTCAGCGATACTAATACGGAAAGTACACATTCTAGAGACGGCAACAGTGCTACCATCGGCCACGCGTATGGCTTGAGTAGAAAGGAGGGATGAGAACCTTCCTCAGTCGACGACGGAGGTTACAACTCATTATGGACACCTGGGCTCCAGTATCAGCGCCGTCAAAGGGACACCGTCAACGTGAACATCAAGTTAGGTTCGTTGGGAGCGTCAATGGAGGATTTCTACACGACGAAGATAATGCAGCACTACCCCCAGGAGTTGCATGGTCTAGTTTTCCGTCCAGGAGGGTCCATAATTGGTCGGCGACGAAAAGCGGCTTGGCTGGGGCGACGGGGACCGATGGCGGTGAGGTGAGGGCGAGAGAGCACGACGACTGTCGTCGAAGGATACGCCTGCTGTAGCAGGCGTACGGCGAGGCTTGTAACGACACGGGTCGGCATATTGGCGGGGAGACCGCGAAAAGAAGCTCGAATACGGCGACGTCCAAGAGGTGCAGCAGTGGCGAGCGACATGGCCAGTGCGGAGGCAACGGAGGCAAACGGGCTTGTGCGGAGTTCTCCAGTCGGTGGGGTTGCGGTATCTGTGTGGAGAATACCGATCGCTGTGAGGCGTAGGTGTCGGCACCGGTTGGGTGTCAGGTTGGGAGATATAGCAGGCAGCAGCAAAACCAAGGTTGGCAAATTCTTGCCGCACAACTGCCTGTATGAGAGATGTCGCTGGGGCTGGTAGGTCAATGGTGTGTGTCAAGCGGGCGTGGATGGAACGGCGCAGGACTTGTAGCCTCGAGCTCGTGGCGAACAATAAGGGGGACGTGCTCATTTAGGGGTGGTGAAGCGGTAAGGTCGGTGCAAGACGACGTCGCAGCCGTCTTAAGGAGCCGCGAGAACTATGGAATGACGCGGCGACATTCCATGACAATGACGCTGATGGTGGACACATTGTTGAAGACCAACAAGTTGAACGCGTCGTCCGCGATCCCCTTAAATACGTGGCTGACTTTGTCAACTTCAGCCAATTTGTCGCCCACTTTCCGGCAAAGAGCGAGCACATTTTGTATATACGAGACGTACGATTCAGTAGAAGACTGATCTCGGGTAGCAAGCTGTTTTCTAGCAGCCAGCTGCCGACCGGTGGGATTTCCAAAGAGTTCGGTGAGCTTCTCCTCGAAAGCATTCCAGCTAGAGATCTCGTCCTCGTGTGTCCGGAATCAGACACGAGGAGTTCCGTCCAAGTAGAGTAGAACATTCGCTAGCATAATGGTAGGGTCACAGCGCTTCTTTGGGCTAACACGCTCATACAGGGTGAGCCAGTCCTCAACGTGGAGATTGTTCTGGCCGGAAAATATGCCAGGATCGCGGGGGTTGGTAACCGTAACGTGTGGGTTGGTGGGGTCGCGGGAGTTGAAGCAGACGAGGTGTCGTCACCGGGAGCTATTGCGGAAAGCAGGATGGTGCGGCCGCTGCGGAGCTCCGTGGCGAGGACGGGGAACGGCACCCTCCACCAAATTGTTACGCGAACGAAGGAATAAGAACTGCAGACTATTTACAAAGGGGATTTACAAAGGATAAGGCAGCGCTAGCCAGTTCAGCCTACAGCTAGAGAGCGTTCGTCGTCTTCATAGGGGCGCCCGCGTGCATCGCCCACAAGAAACACGCAATATGCATGTATCAATATTGTGGGGTTGACATGTGAATCCACGCATTTTATTAATGTTTAACACTTCTGCCACGATGCAACTCGCCGTGTGAGGCAATGACAGCGCTAATTTTCTTGTAGGCTGGCAATGGCGTACAAGAAGGCTTGACGCAAACACGTCTCGCTGTTTGTAATGTGTACTGCGTAGATAAACACAAATGTTGCACGCAAAGTGACGTTTAGCATCAACTCGCCGCTCTCGTAGTGCACTAAAGGCGGAAGAGCCTAAGCACTAGCCATGAACATGGCCACGAATTACCTTCAATCTAATGCACGCAGGATAGAAAGCTTCGTTTACAGTGATTCCCACAATGTGTGGGACCTGCGTAATCTTTTTTACATTTTGGCTGTGCTCTGCCGTCAAGATCCAGAGTAAATGCTGAGGAACCACCAAGTATGGAACTGTCATAATATCCTGACAAAGTAATAGTAATTGCACACTTCTTGGCGTCGCAGTCTTCAAGTCGCATTTTACTAGTCTTCAACACAGATTCCTTCACATTTCCTCCCCATAATTAAAATCAGAAAGTAGCGGAACATGACGTCAGCATTTACTTGTACTTTTGGGTATATGGGTATTCTGGAAATGTACGCCAGCTATTGTGAGAAACTAACCTACCTGGCTGCGTTTGTCCATGAACATATATGGGGGCCTCGGTCCAATGTGGTCAACTGCGTGCTATTGATTGATTGTGTTAAACGTAATGAAGCCCGCAAGACCTCGGTACATGCTTGCTCTGTTCCTGAAATAACTGTGCCTGAATCTTTATAGTTTTTATATTGCTGTGATAATGAACGCGGCAGTCAGTACCTTATTGTATGGTTCACAGGCGTGGTCAACTCGCTGCTGTCCTGGGATGCCCTGGTTCCACTGGGAAGGATGTCCTATTCAATATACTTGGTGCACGCATACTTGGTATTTTACAAGGCCTGGACAATCCGACAGCGCATCGAAAATCACCACTTCCAAATTGTAAGTCTTTTGTGTATGATTACTTGAGGATGCTGTATATGGTTTTTTCGCGCAAGGACAAGTAATGGCCAAAGAGCGTGTGGCCACTTCACAGCAGATACAATAAACAAACCGACCAAACAAGAATAATCACGGGGTAGGGGGTATGAAATCAGCATTTCTTAATATGCTGCGCAATACAGTGGCCCAGTAATATAGCACTACTAAATAGTTTAATGGTATAGCGGCAGCGAAAAAGCAAGAAAACACTACAAGTGTTGAATAACGAGTGCATGACTTTACTGGGCAAACTTTTCCCAGCAAGCAAAAGAAGGTAAGTGATGGAAACAGTGGCGAGCACTGTCGGTAATCATTGCATCTGACCTCAGGGTCATTTGGGTGCACCATTGACCTATTCATTAGGTGAGGAGAAAACTGATTGCACAGCGTGAAGGTCGAGACAATCGACAAAGGCTATTCTTCTCAATCGTCTGGTCCACGGTTAAACCTTCGCTCTGTACACTTAGAATTACGGATCACCTTCTTGCCCAATCAACCACCCTGAGAGGGAAAGATATGGCAACCAGCGCCCGGTCTTTCCCCCTCTATGGTTTGTACGAGCCGGCACGGTCTTGCTTGAATGTCTTGTCATCACCTACTGCTGAACGATTTGGAGATGTTTTGGCTTGTTCTCTGGAAACTTTACGTGGTGTCAGTTCATAGCATGTGCTCACCACTGTTGAGCCTTTGGGTTCAGGAGTACCTACAGTATGCGAGAATTTCTATGGGTTACACAGACATGCAACGTGCATCATCAGTCGCGGTGTCTGTAAGTGTTGCGAACTATTGTGGCCGCATCGGCTTCCGCTCGACCAAGAGTACTGGCGTAACTGAATTGCCAGCGTGAATTGGGAAATCTGAATATCTGATCGGCTTGGCTTGAGAACTGAGACATAAGAATGCTCGTGTACGGCCAACGCAATGCAACGCTGAAACATCTGAGCCCCAATCGCTATATAGTGTTTACCGACATTATTTCTCAGACATTTCAGGTCTAGTATGCTATGTGTACGTTAGGCTCCTGTGTACGGCCGAATACTGGTGCCTTTGTGGTTGCCAAACGAACATGATACACAGGTTTTGTGTTTCAGCATTGACTCTTTGCTTTGCGAAGAAGTAATATTTAAAGGGATCGCATATAAAAAATGTGACGGTTATTTCAGCAGACAAGTTTTTCCTAAAACGGGTGGCAGAAATGGGGAGTCGGGTAAAAGTAGCTAGTAAAAGCTTGGCAAATCCAGTTTCCTCCAATGTGCATTTCGACGCATTGAAACTACTAAATGATAAAGCAAAAAAGATGGTCAAACGTGTCGACAGCAAGTTATGCGCTTGCACGTAAGGCGCAAATACAGGTACACATAACCACAAGGTGCTCTTGCTAAAAAAAAGAACATAACATGTGAAAGAAATGCAGCCGGTGAACAAGCGCAAAGCACCTGTGTATAAATATTAGTGTACGAAAGCGGTAAAACAAGAAAACAAAAACGCATGCAGCAACTTGCATAAAGGCAACAAGATGAAAAATAACGCGGGGGTTGCAAGAAAAAAAATGCTCGACTTGACACTGCCTAAAAGGGAGCGCGTGGATATTGTTTTGAGATTGACGCCAATGCCATCAAAGCTCCTTAGAATAGTGGCCATGCGCAACGATATCGAATGGCAACCGTATTCAGTGCGATAAAAACGTACTACTTATGGATCATTATACTGTATAATGTATGCATATAATGGCACGGCGCGAGGGTCAAGGAATAAGTTAAATAAGTGCTACGCGTCGTTATAGCTGATATATGTATACAAGCTAAATGGAGAGTGTATATGATTTGAATGGGAGTATACTGTACAAAAAAAAATAATGGAATGAGTGTGCGGCAGATGGTATATTTCCACTGGCACGGACGGCATGCTTTTGGTACACGGACAGCTTGAGTCTGTTTTCGTTATATCATTGCCGACATTAAATTACAGTGGTACAGAATAAAAAAAATTGCACATTACGAGTTTAGCGGTTGTTGGCGGAATATGTCGATGAAGATTTAGTAGTCCTGATATTTTATCTAGTTCGCCACAAACATACTCAATATGCTGTGTGCAGCTTAGGCTTTCAGAAACAAGTACCCCCCCAGCTTTAATCTCACTTACAAAATTGAAGTTTTCATTACCAAGGCAGAGCTTTTGTTGTGGACGGAATTTAGCATTTTAGTATGAAAAAGGTTAGCTTAATCTTTGGCCAGAATTGGCCCTTGCACCTTCAGAATCCATCGATAAATCAATCAATCAATCAATCAATGAAAGAATAGCTTAAGTTTTATGGGAATTAATTGTGAGATTGTTAGCTTCAGACCATTTTTTTAATTTGCTGTAGTGCATTGTAGGCAATCGATGCCAGTTTGCTTACATCCTTACCTTTTAAGACGATGGAGGTGTCGTCAGCGTAATGTATTGATTGAATATTATTCATAACTGAAGAGATGTTGAAAGGTGGTTCCACGTGCAGTTGAATTCGACAAAAAAACAAACCCTTCCTGTGCAAGTTGGGACTGAGATAGGGACCTAACCTATTACTCCCAACGCATTTACACCTCGTGTCGATGGTTAGGCAGCGTAAAACTCAAATTTTTGTACCGCAAAATCTTTGGGATCGGCCCACATTTTGACATGTCATGACGTATTATGTATTTTAAATAATGTGATTTTCATTTATCATTTTCTCTCTCTCTCTCTCTCTCTCGAATAAGTTCCGGGATCAGCTGTGTCAAAACTAAGATCCAATCATGTGACACGGCGTTATGGCGAAAAAAGCTCTGGGCTGTAATGGTTCCGGTATCGGGCTTCTGTGCAAGAGGTTCTCTGTTGGAATGCGGCGTTGGACCATATTTTAGATCTGTCTATTTAATAATAACAATTTCGCCGCAAGGGCAAAGTAATAATCGCGATAGCAACATATCAGAATATTACAGAAAGTGAGGTTCGTCGCTTTAGTGGCAGTATGAATGGCAGTAAACATAAGCTGGCTATGTAAACTCGTGCGGCGTGACGTGTACAGACATCCTTGGAGAGAACGAACTCGATCAGCATGAGCAGCGTCGGCTAGCAGTACAAGGTGTTGTCAGCATTATCCCCTTGCGTCGGCCTCGCGTTCTAGTACTGTGGCATGCTCAGGGCGGGCACGGTGTGCACCCGCTACTCGTTTTGGGACTACAAGGTTTTCTCGGCATTTGTCGCTTGTCCTCGTACACCTGTTTCTGCTGCACCGCGTCTTGCAGCCGCCGGCATTGAGCTACAGCTTGTGCCTCACACGCAGCAGCACGTTGTTCTTGCGTCTGGATCACCGGGTGGCCCTCCTTGCTTCAGTGCGATTAGCGTTTCACATGAACCTCTCGGCTGGCGTCACCACAATTACCACGCGGGGCAATGTTTTCACAAAGTCAGGGACCCGGTGCGTCGCTGCACAAACCACGCACCGACAGGTACTACAATTGTTGCTACGTCTGGGAAAACGATGGCACAAGCTTCCAGGATCTGCTTAGCTGTGATACAATTCCTTCCAGCAAGCTGTGTATGCTGAGGTCTTAGAATACAGCTGCTTCTGTGCAGCAGCCTATGCAGTTACAACACAAAGACGCGTAGACAAATGCCGCCGTCTGGCGCTCAAGCTGTAACGCAATAATCGTGCAGATAATGGGTGCAACGTTCTTCAGAAAAACACGTTTAAGAAAGAAATTATTATTTTTGTGTGTAATTATTAACGACGGCGAAACACAGCATAGAGTTCATATAATTGATATTGGAATGAAACGCATCTAGCGCGTCAATGCTCTGGCTTGAGTGCGAGAAATCGTTAATGGTGTCCTATTCCTGCTGCTGAGGCATGTGCCCATGGTCTCATGGTTAGAGTTTCAGGCTGCTTTGCTAGGACTCCTCTGTTCGAATCCTGCCGTCAGGCAACCTTAGTGATATTTAATTATTAAAATAAATAAAAGTGTTCATACTGTGACACTCTTATGTGTGTTTGGGTTTATGCTTCAACAGGAAACGTGGCAGTGAAGTACTGCAACCCAAGGTACTTGCGTGCCACGTCCTGCAACAGCCTGCTGCCTATTCCCCACAACACACAGCGCCTTCGTGGCAACCGTCGATATGTGTCACAGTCGACGTGCGACGGGCACGACATCGTATCCAAGATGTCGCACTCACGCTGGTTATTATTACAGGCTACGATAACGCTGATGGTATCGTCCATGTGTCTTCGCTCGGATCGACAACCGCCTGCCGACCTGCTCCTGCCGCCTGCCAATCCGCATCGACGATTATTGACTCCAGCTCATCCCCCGCCCGTTACAGATGAATCCAAGTGGTCCACCTGGCAACCTAGTATTACATCATGTGCATTCACGGCGGCCGAGGCAAGATATAAAGGACAGCTGGCTGGCTCCCAATTCGGGCATGACATCGCATCCAAGATGTCGCACTCACGCTGGTTATCATTACAGGTTAGTTTCCTGAAATCTGCGCATTGTTTTAGAAGTGGTAATTACTATTTGCTGGCGGTGTCGTGCCCACCACAGTCTGTTGAAAAATTGTAGTTTTTGATAGCTCTGTTTACTTGCAAGTTTCGTACATTGTCTGCTATTTTACTATTGCTTTCGGGAGATACAGAAACCAATCCTGGCCCTATGACAAAAGGTGAAGAAGATTCACTTGCCCAGGCTATAGATGCTATCCGCCGGCTTGAAGAGGGTCAAGCTTCCCTGATAGCTGATTTGAAGTCTGCCAGGGAGAAGCAAGTGGAAGCTGACAACAAAATTAAAATTTTAAGTGACAAGATTGTGTCTTTGGAAACAGCAATGGAGTTAAATTGCACAATTAAAGCTGAGACAGATTCCGACGCTGTACGCGTGGTGTCTGATCAGGTGGCGGTTATTAAGGCACCCTGTAACGACTCCGAGAATAGGCTGCGACGTCTTCGGTTTGGAAGATAACGCTAGAGAAGACTGGACAAAGTCGGAGCAAAAATAATTGACTTATGTGCGGATAAGCGTGGCATCAAAATAGGTGAACAACAATTCGAGCTGGTGCGTCGTTTGAAAAGATATAGCGAGGACAAACGGAGACCGATCATAGCCAAGCTGACCGTCTTTAAGGACAAAGATCGCATTCTCTCTTCGGCACACAAACTGAAGGGAACGTCATATTCTATTCGCGAAGATTTTTCAATGGAAACTCGACGTGCTAGACAAAAGCTAAATCAATTTGCGAAAACCCAGAATAAAGCTTTCAAGCTTTCAGTGGACGAGCTACGTATTGAATCAAGAACTTATATTTACGATAGTTCTGCAAGTGCAGTTGTCCTGCTGAATAGATAGCTACGCTTGGGAGCATGCGCACAGAGTCACCAAGTACTAAAACTAACCCCGACTTAACCCTCGCTATCATTGTCCTATGCCAACATACGAAGCATATTATCAAAGCGGGATCTCATCTCTTCCTTCTTGGAAGACAGTAAATCGGACATTATCGCTCTCACAGAGACATGGCTGCATTCTGCAATAACGAATGATGAAATCTTTTCATCTTCAAACATGTACGACATATACAGGTGTGACCGCTCTAATAGAAGAGGAGGCGGTGTCTTTATTGGTGTAAAGAAAACCATTACGTCATTTTTGGTCAACCCTAATTCTGATCTGGAGATTGTTTGCGTGGCCTGCACGATCTCATCTTCTCGGATACTAATAAGTAGTTGTTACCGTGCACCAGATTCTAACAATTCTTTCATCAATGCTCTCCGCGACACAATAAACAAAGCCATTGAACTCTTCCCGGCTGATTTAATTTATCTTCTTGGAGATTTCAATTATCCCCTTATCGACTGGACAAATTTATCATCTCCTTGTCATATATCGTCTGAATTCATCAACTTGTCTTCAGACTTTAATCTCTTTCAAGCTGTCACAAAACCCACGCGTGGTGCCAATGTTCTAGATCTCATTCTTGGTACAGCACCTGAAACAAAAGGTCACATAGAATATTTGGATGGTTTCAGCGACCACCATTTGCTCCAAATAACGATACACACAACGCCACCGGTTACGGGTAAAACGAGAAAACAAATTCGCGATTACAATAAAAGCAATTATAAAACAATAATCTCAGAATTTGAAACTTTGTTCGAAAACATAATGTGGCCATTATTTTACGATAGATCCGCTGAAGGAAACTGGCTCATGTTTAAAGATACACTGTGCGCGTTAATTGACAAATATATTCCACTCGTTAATATAACTAACGATAAGTTGCACCCTTGGTTTACTAACAAGCTTCAGCGCATGAGGAACAAGAAAAAAACGCGTGTATAACATCGCTAAGCGAGATCGCACATCAGCAGCGTGGCTGAATTACAAAACGTACCTTAAATCGTACTGCTCAGCTTTAGGTGAAGCTAAGGATAAATATTCTTCTATGATCTTCCTGAGCTCCTTAACAATCCTGCCAAGTTTTCGAAAATAATAAAGCCTAACAACGAATTAGATGAATTGTCATTACAAAAGAGCAGCAATATTCCAATTCCAGACAGCGAATGTTCGGATGTCTTTAATTCATTTTTCAGCTCTGTGTCTACACAAGAGAACACTTCAAATATACCTTTTGTTTCAGAATTAGGCTACCAATACATGGAACCTATTGAAGTCACTTTGGAGGGCCTCTCTTCTCTCATAAATATCCTTAAGATGTCTTCTTCATGTGGCATAGATCGTATAGACTCAAAGATTTGGAAGAATACGGTAGAAATTTCAAGCAAAATTCTTTTTCACATATTCAGACAGTCACTTGCGACTGGCCACCTTCCCGCAGATTGGAAGATTGCGAAAGCTATACCTGTATTTAAAAATGGAAACAGAAACTCCTGTGAGAATTATCGTCCCATTTCATTGGCATGCATTCCCTGCAAGTTGCTTGAACACATTATCGCTTCGCAGATTTACAGACATCTTGAGACTAACAAATTCATTTTCCATAATGAGCATGGCTTTAGGAAGGGCCTCTCGTGCGAGACACAGTTATTTGAATTTACAACAGAGCTACACACTTAAATTTTAACTTACAGATTGATTGCTTGTTCCTTGATTTTTCGAAGGCATTCGACCGTGTCGCACATTGTCGTCTAATATCAAAACTCTCCGCACTTAAATTGGACTGTCTTACCTTATCATGGCTCCGAAATTTCCTGTCTAATCGTCAGCGGTTTACTATTGCAAATAACTACTCTTCCTCCGTAACAGACGTTTCTTCTGGTGTACCACAGGGTAGCATCCTCGGTCCCTCGTTTTTTCTAATATTTATTAACGACCTACCTCAAAATTTGTCCACCATCAGAATATTCGCCGACTACTGCATAACTTATCGCCCAATTAAAAACTCAGGTGATCATCTCGTTCTTCAGCAAGACCTTCAACAAATCATTAACTGGTGCAATAAATGGCTAATGACTTTAAATACCACAAAATTCAAAGCAATGTAGCATACCCGGAAGTCGGCAACCTCACCGTATCCCTACCATATTAGCAATTACACTGTTACAACAGCTACACAATATAAGTATCTAGGAGTTCTATTCACATCGAATCTTTCTTGGACAGAGCATATCACGTTCATTTCAGCTAATGCCTCCCAATCGTTGGGGTACTTGCGACGCAAATTAAGAAATGTTCCTTCAAATGTTCGCAAGCTAGCTTACCTAACTCTCGTTCGTCCCAAGCTCGAGTATGCATCTCCCATTTGGTCCCCTCACCAGAAATACCTAATTGAAACGCTAGAACGGATCCAGAACAGAGCAAGCCGCTTCATCATAAACGATTACAGCTACCATCTAGTGTAACACAAATAAAACTTAAGCTTTCATCACAATCCTTGAACACTCGCCGAAACATTGCCCTTTTATCACTGTTCCACAAATTCCTTTACTCCACTCGAACACCTGCATGCTTAAAACAACCCTACTCCACGTCACATAGGCTTCATAACCATTTCAGCTATGCCCGCCTTTACGGGTCTACAAAAGCATTCCATTACTCTGCTCTTCCTCGTGCTATCAGAATATGGAATTCGCTCCCCGACAGCATTGCATGCCGGTCCAACTACGATCCATTCCGTGATGCCTTGACTGAATGCATGACTAAAGAAATTGAAGTTTTACGTTTGTCGCACAATGCTTTCTATACCTGCACTATCTTTTACAGCTTATTGTCGCAATATTACCGTAATGTCGCTATGTTTACCATTTCGTTGGAATGTCGCGTCCGTAACTTTTCTGTCATTTTTTTTCATTATTACTGTTTAACACTCTGATCTTGTTAATTACACGACTTCACTGAAAACAATCTGTGTCATTTATTCCTTGTTATTATATTATGTTTTCTTCTTTCCCCTAGTGAATCGTGAACTAAATAATTCTTTGTTTTTAATCTCGGTTGCACTTGCGGTTGTAGGTTGTAAACAGATACGGTTTATAGATGTCTTGTATTCTATATATTTTCTATGTACTGCCCCCTTACTCGATGCCTCACTTTGAGGCCTGTAAAGTATCTTAAAATAAAATAAATAAATAAATATAGACGTCAACCACTCAGGAGCTCCATGGTCACATCAGGGCACATTTACACCAAAAAACGACGCGGTGAACGCCCTCGCCTTGGCAGGCTTGCAAAGAGGCCGACCATTCCGCCTGTGCAGCAGGTTCAGCGACTTTACTCTGCTACACGACTTCCCACAGCTGAGCGCTTCGAGGAGCAGTTCGTCCGTTGTCGTTTACCTGCGTACTATAGCTGCGGCGACTTCGGTCACATTGCCACGTACTGCAATCGCTGCAAACCACCGAGGTTCGACTGATCCGCGATGTCTAGTAGGCAGTATTTCGCTCCACTTGTTTACACGCACTTGCCCTCGCATGCATGTCCAAGAACCACTCCTCACCACTACCCTGTAACGCTGCGGAACCGTTCTCGAGCATCCGGTCGCAGCTTGACGCCACCACGCGCGCCCCACGTTAACCGTCTCCGCCGCGTCACTAGCCGTCGCCACTACCTGTCGACACCTCCGGAAAACTAATCAGTGTGGCCGTTGGAGGGGAGCTCGCTGGATAATCTTCGATGTGAACAGATACCTCCACCCATTCGTATGCTTCAGAATAATGTGTATGTACTTATTGACGGAATTTCAACAATCGCCTTAGTGGACATGGGAGCAACTACTTCAGTGATGAGTCTTGCGTTTAAAACCTGCGAGGATGAAAAGTGATGTTTCGCTGGCACCGTTGCGGTACGTTTCGCGGAGTGAGTGGGGAGTTCCGGCATCCAGTCTGGGTGTGCAGTGTGCACGTTAGATTGGGTGGAACGCAGAGTTCTTTCCTCTACCTGATTTCGCGCATGACGTAATCCTGGCTTTGATCTCTTTTTAGCGGTTTGTTGCCACTGTCGACTGCTGAACGGGAGAAATTAGTGTAGGCATGGAGCTTTTCGGCTCCGTTTATGGAAGGCCCAACGAATCACGAAAGTGCGCTCTGTGTGTCTAGGGACACAGTTGTGGCTTCGTTATCTGCAACGTGTTTCAGTCGTCTGTTTTCCTATCCCCGACGGAAGCCTGTTTATCTGAGAGGTATGAAGAGAGATGTGCTGATACCGTATTGCACGCTGTCAGGTGTTCACGGACGCACTAGCTCATGGACCATAAACTGCTCCAGTGTACCTGCAATACTACCGCATGGTCTGAAACTTGCCGCGTACCACGAAGACCAAGTGCTGTCATTCCCCATTCTTACAGATGCCCCTGATTCTGCGGATGAATGCTATTTCGTTAATGCTTGCCCTGCTGCGGACTCCTCCATTCTAACTATGGTCAACAGTCGCTCTAAACAAACCAGCGTCATGACGCGGCGAATACTGTGCTCACACATGTCGGACTGTTTGACTTTTCGCAGCAAGAGTGGCCAGCATCGTTTTCCCCTCGCACAGACACGAGCGCTGCCCAACCTTTGCGACAGAAGCCGTACGCAGTATCACCATCGGAACGCAAGGTGATCAACGACGAAGTTCGCGAACTGCTAAAAAGGAAATGTAATCTAAGAATCCTGTAGTACGTGGACAGCATCAGTGATTGTGGTTAAAAAGACTGGTCGTATATGGCGATTTCGTATTGAGTAGCACCGCCTCAACACCATCACTAAAGAGAACGTCTATCCTCTTCCCCGTATTGATTATGCTATCGACTGCCTTTCACCAGCATCTAACTTTTCGTCTTTAGACTTGAGGTCGGGGTATAGGCATATTCCTGTGGCCAAGGCAGAGAAGGCGAAAGTAGCATTTGTAGCACCACGCAGACTTTTTGAATTTAATGTGATGACGTTCGGGCTGTCTAATTCTCCTTCCACTTAACGCTTTATGGACAAGGTCCTGCGTGGTTTGAATTAGTAAGTGTGAACGTGCTATCTAGACGATGTAGCAATTTTCGGGTGCACGTTCAGTGTCCACAAAGCATGTCTCCATCTTGCGCTTGACTGTTTGGAAAAAAAGCTGTTGGTGCTCAACTCGAGGAAATGTCATTTTGGAGAGCGCCAAACACTGGTTATGGGCCATATAGTGGATAAGGACGGCGTACGACCCGACCCAGCGAAGATTACTAATGGAGAAGCCTTCAAACAGCCTCGCTAAGTAAAAGAGCTGCACGGTTTCGTGTGCCGTTCCTCACACTTCTGTTGGTTTGTTCAGGGATTTGCCAACATCGCGTATCCACTGACATACCTCCTTCATAAGGGCGTTCCCTTTGAAGGGATCCCTGAATGTGACACCAGTTTTCGCGAGCTGAAGTTTCTTCGGTCGACCCATCCCATTCTCCGACTCTTCGACCTTGCGGCTCCTACGAAGTTCATACGGAAACTAGCGGGCGTTGCCTAGGCGAGTCGCTCTTTAAGCAAGCCCGAGTGCAACTACACCGTCGCAGAACAAAAATGTATTGTGATTTTCGCAGTATAAAGCTTCCGGTCATACCTGTACGGGCACCGTGGTGACAGATCATCATTATCTCTGCTGGCTGGTTAATCTCCGTGATCCATCAGGTCCGCTTGCGCGTTGGAGACTTCGTTTACAGGAGTATGATTTTACCGTTTCTCACAGAAGCGGCCGACGGCCCATCAATGCTGACCGCCTTTCGCGCATGCCGCTTCATACGACGGACTGCGACACGGACAACTTTGAGCGCTATATCGTATCACTGGAGCAAGGATTTCCTGCTACAAATACCTTCAAGATCGAGCAACAATACTAATGAACTTTAGAGCCACTGCTCACTGCTGCAAGGAAATCAGCACTTCCCACTCGTGTCTGCGTTAGTAATGGGGTACTGAATAAAAAGAACTATTCTGCTACAGGCCCTCGATATATCCTGGTGGTCACGCTGAGTCTCGCTGTTCCCATCTTGAGCGCTATTCATGACGCTTCAGCATCTGGTCATTTTTTATCTGCTCGAACGCTCTACCAGGTACAAGTAAAGTTCTACTGGGCTAAAGTCTCTTAGACGATCAACAGTACCTATCCAGCTGAAACAAGGGTCAACGTCACAAACATCCGACGAGTGGTCCTCCTGGTCTACTACCTCCTGTGCCATCCGGAAGCACTCGTACGGAGGAAGTCGGCATTGACCTTCTCGGTCCTCTCCCGCAGCGATCCGATGGAAATTGCTGGATTGTCGTGCGCGCCAATCACTTTGCACGATACTGTGAGACAGCAGCTGTGCTATCGGCTGCAACAACCAAAGTTTATATTTCTATACTGTGCTTTATCACTTCGACACAGAACTCTCAAAGTCCCCATCGGTGATCATGGGCGGCAGTTCACTACAGATGTGGTCGAAGCGATACTTTGACTATGCACTTGAAGTTTTCGACACTACACCACGCATAATCGACGAAAAAATGCCCTCACGGAACGCAACAACAGTACTCTTACTAACATGCTGTCCATGTATGTTGCGTAAAGTCATAAGAATTAGGACACTGTGCTACCTTTCATTAGTTATGCATTTAATACCTCACAGCACGAACACTCTTTATGCTCGTCCACCTCGTTATGTACCAGACAATATCTTCCCCTTTTTTACGCCACCATATGTTTTGTATATCCGAGACCGTCTCTCCTGCTGAAGGGGAACAAATACTTGCTTCTTTGAGCACTCATGTTTCACAAGACCTCCCGATGTCATGCTACGACCGCCGATGCCGACATGTGGTATAGTATGACCCTGTTGAATTTGCGCGGCTGTGAAAATCAACAAGGAAACCTGGGCTATGTGAAAAATTGCTAGCCCACTATGTTGGACCCTATGATATTACTGATCGTATAAGTGAACTTACCTACCGCATAGCAACCCGCCGTGGTTGCTCAGTGGCTATGGTGTTAGGCTGCTGAGCACGAGGTCGTGGTATCGAATCCCGGCCACGGCGGCCGCATTTCGATGAGGGCGAAATGCGAAAACACACGTGTACTTAGATTTAGGTGCACGTTAAAGAGCCCCATGTGGTCGAAATTTCCTGAGTCCTCCGCCACGGCGTGCCTCATAATCAGAAAGTGGTTTTGGCACGTGAAACCCCATACCTTAATTTTTACCGCACAGCATTGCCGACATCAATGTACCGGTGGTCAGCAAAGACTGAAGTACGCATGTCACCCGCTAAGCTCTTTATCTCTCGATAGCCGGATCGACTTGCCTCGCGGGCTTGAGCTGTGAGGAGGGAAATGCGATGCTCTTGTGTGTGATTTTGGTTTATGACTCAACAGGATGTGGTACATTCAAGACAAGGGTGGGGGGAAGAGAGAGACGACGTGCGGCTGGCTAGCTGAAAGTCGATAGACATTGGTGAGACTGTTTGCGTGTTTTTAGGGTTTATTCCTCAACAGTATAAGGCGTATTGCAGACGAGGGAAAAGAGGGAGACCACGTGCCGCTGACTAGCTTTTATCTCTATAGGCAGTATAGTGAAACCCGTATTTGTGTTGTGATAGTATGCCTCAACAGGATGCGGGGCATTCAAGACCTGCGGGGGAGAAAAGGAAGGCGACGTGCAGCTCACTATTCCTGTAATTTACCCAATTCTTGGCCAATCCCCCAGAGTGGGTATGCCCCAGTAGATCACAAGTATCTGCATTTACATAGCTGAATGTCGTCACCCGCTAGCAATGCTAATACGTGTGTTCTGCGTTGTAGAGGGCAATCATTACGGAGGGAAAACGCATTCATTAGGCGGGGCATTCACAACGGAGGGTGAAGAGGAAGACAACATGCGGCTGAATAGCTGAATCTCGTTAAGCGCTAGTGACACTCTAATGTGTTTTGGGCTAATGCCTTAACATTATTTGGGGCAGTCACAACTGAGGGTGAAGACGAAAATGATGTGCCCCTGACTAGCTGAATCGCGTTAGGCGCTAGTGACACTCATGTGTGTTTTGGGTTCATGACTGAAGAGATGTTACGCATTCAAGACGTGGGGAAAAGAGGAAGGTGATGCGCAGCTGACTAGTTGAATCTCGTTGGCCACTAGTAACACTGTTATGTGTGTTTTGTGTTTATCCCTAAACATGATATGGGATATTCAAGACAGGGGGAAGAGAGGAACATTACGCACGGTTTCTTAGGTGGATCTCTTTCGGCAGTACTGGCACTCATTGTATGTTTCGGGTTCATGGCCTCAACAGGATGTAGCCAATGCAAGACTGGGGCAAAAGAAGTCGATGTGTGGCAGACTAGCTGAATCGCGAAGTAAAGACAGCCGGCTGGGTGCGTGAACTTCAGAAATTTGCGTAGCAAGCATGTGACGCCCCCTTGGGCATCTTCGTTGGCCCGCCAGGCTTGGTGGCCTGCCAGGCTCGGTAGGCAACATTGGTCACCGCACCGCAATAAACACCGACGAGCACCGCTGCGCGGCGGTGCGTCATCATTCGTCACCACCACGCTGCGGAGTGTCCGTGTAACGGAGGGTGCCCCGAGCACTCCCTTGTTCGCGAATCCGGGCGGATCGTGACACTGGCGACGAGTACGCACGGATCGTCCCGCGCCGCCGCGAGCGGCGAAACACCGCGCCCCATTGCTGCCGCCATGCCGCTGTACGGAAGGCTCGAGCCGTTCGAGGGAGATGGGCCCGCCTGGCGAATTTACGAGGAACAAGTCCACGTGTTCTTCATGGCAAACGACACATGCGAGGCCAAACAGCGGGACATTTTCCTGGCCATCTGCGGGACCCGCGTCTTCAGTCTCCTTCTCGACCTTCTCAAGCCAGCCACGTCGCTTGTTAAGACGCTTGGTGAGCTGCTCGCCATACTGCGCTCGCATCTCAATCCGTCGACGTCCGCACTAATGGAGCGTTTCCGCCTCAACAACCGGAGCCGCCTGGAAGGACAGACCCTCGGGCAGTTCGTTGCTGCGCTACAAGGGTTAGCGAGTGCCTGCGTTTTCGGGGACCAGCAGGACTCACTGCTCCGGAACCGTTTCATCTGCGGCATCAACAACACCGCCATGAAGATGCGGCTCCTGGAGCTTCCTGACCTCTCGCCGGACGACGCAGTGAAGGCAGCGCTGGCAATGGAAGCTGCCGCCAAGAACGCCGGCGAGATTGCCCGTGCGACTGGCTCACAGTCGGCGGAAGCGGCGGTCAACAAGTTAGCGACAAAGGGCAGTACCTGCGGTCGCTGTATTGGTGCCCACTCCCCCTCGCAGTGCCAGTTCTCTCAAGCACAATGCTTCACGTGTAGGAAAGCTGGACACCTGGCACATGTATGCCGAAGGGGGGGGACGAACAGCAAACAGCATCAGAAGCCTGGTTCAAGCCCAGGTACCACCACACAAGCCCGCGGTCAGGGTAGCCATCACAAGGGCACGCGGCAGGGGCGTGCGGCAGCAGGCTCAAGTTCTTCCGCGGCCAGGTTCCACGTCGTGGACGAAGACCCGCGGATTTTCGACATATGGCACACAGGCTTTGTACCATCGTCTGTGCCGCCATACATGCTGACCGTTGAAATCTGCGGGTAGCCCATTTCCATGGAGCTGGACACAGGGGCCAGCCTGTCTGTCATGGCGGGGAAACGGTTCAAGCGTACCTTCCCCAGCGTGTCTGTCGAGGCTCGGGCGTGATGCCGCGCAGCTACTCAGGGCAGCTCTCCCAAGTCCAGGGTTAGGCACAGGTCAGCGTTCACTTTGACGACTGGGAGGCAACATTTCCCCTTTACTTAACCAAGGGATCGTCACCGACGCTGCTGGTCCGAAGCTGGATGCAGGCACTGTGCGTTCATCTGACAGAGTACCAGGAAGACAGCCTGCATGTGGTGCAAGACGTTCCCAGCCTGCTGACCCAGTTCAAATCCCTGTTCCAGCCAGGGGTGGGCACATTCGCCGGCACGACGGTTGGCATCTATGTACTTGAAAGAACCCGGCCACGTTTTTTCAAGCCTCGCCCACTGCCGTTCGCCCCGAAGGACGGGGTCACCCAGGAGCTGCAACGGTTACAGCGAGAGGGCATCCTGGTGCCCTTCAAGACCTCTCAATGTGCCGGTCGCATCGTACCAGTCCTCGAGCGAGACGCCAGTGTCAGGGTCTGTGGGGATTTCAAGGTTACCATCGACCCCGTCATTACCGTCGAGAAGTAACCGCTGCCCCGGATAGAAGATCTCTGGTCAGCTTATCCGGTGGACAGAAGTTTACCAAGCTTGACATAAGAGATGCTCACCAGCAGCTGGTGCTCCAGGATCCCTCTCGGAAGTATGTCACAATATCGACAAATTTGGCGCTCTTGCAGCACACGCGCGTACCCTTTGCCGTGGCCTCAGCCCCAGCCATATTTCAGAGGGAGATAGACAACCTCAAGGGAATGAGGCACGTGGCGGTGTACTTAGATGACATCCTAGTTACTGGCAGCAACGACGTGGACCACCTGCAACACCTGCACAACGTCCTGGCACGCCTGCAGGACGCCGGTCTCAAGCTCACGCTGGAAAAGTGCGTCTTCCTGGCCCCCAGTGTTGAGTACTTGGGACATGTGATTTCGCAGGCTGGCCTAGCCCCGGCTCCCCGTAAATTGGTGCTGTGCTCAAGGCGCCTAAGCCCCAGAACAAGAAGCTTCAGAGCTACCTCAGCCTCATCAACTTCTACAGGAGTTTTCTGCTAAACCTGTCAGAGCATCTACAGCTTCTGCTTCGAGAGGGTCAGCAATGGGTCTGGAAGAAGGATTAGGACTGGGCCTTCCAGCGCAGCAAGGAGCTAATCACCAAGGCTCCAGTGCTGGCACATTACGATCCTGCTAAGCCTGTCGTCCTAACCGTAGATGCGTCGCCGTGCGGCGTGGGAGCCGTCCTGGCGCACCGGGACAAGGGTGGCCAGGAAAGCCCTGTGTCGTTTCCTTCTCGCCGGCTTCATGCTGCAGAGCAACGTTACAGCCAGCTGGACAAGGAAGGTTTGGCGTTCATGTTCGGTGTCGAACGCTTCCACTAGTATCTGTGGGGCCGGAAGTTCGAGGTGGTCACGGACCACAAGCCGCTATTGGGGCTGCTGGGTCCTGACAAGGCAGTTCCTGTGCAGGCATCACCTCGAATGGTACGCTGGGCCTTGAGGCTGGCAGCTTACAGTTACCAGCTGGTTTACCGTCCGGGAAAGGACCTGGGACTTGCTGATGCCCTGAGCCGCCTGCCCCTGCTAGAGGTGCCTGATGCTGTTCCGGAACCTGCTGAAGTGTTCATGCTAGAGCACGCGTACCCGGAAGTGCTCTCCAGATCTGCGGTATTGCAAGCGACCAGCCGGGACCCAGACCTGTCACAGGTGGTCAAGGCAATGTCCCGTAGGGAGGAATTGGTTCAGCAGGCCTATAACCACAAGGCCACCGAGCTGAACTTGCAGCAAGGCTGCCTACTTTGGGGTTCCGGGGTGGTGATTCCAGTCTCCTCTCCAGAATCCTGCAGTTACTGCACGCGGGCCATCCTGGCGTGGAAAAGACCAAGATGGTAGCCAGGTCCCATGTTTGGTGGCCTGGCCTGGACCAGGACATCGCTCACATGGTGCAGAGCTGTCAAATTGCCAGGAGGATCAGCGGGCTTCACGTCATGTGGAAATCACTCCCTGGCCGTTCCCATAGAGACCCTGGTCGCGCCTACACATGGATTTTGGGGGACCTTTCAAAGACGCAAGTTGCTCGGATACTGTTTCAGTACCAAACCACGCCCCACGATGTCACTGGCCGTGCCCCCTGTGAGCTCCTGTTGGGTTGGATGGCCAAGACAACCTTGGACGTCTTGCATCCGGAGCTCCGATCCACAGTGCTCCTGAAGCAGCTGAAGCAGAAGCTGGCCGCTGACCAAGGGTGCTGTCCCGGGCCTTTGCCGAAGTCTGGAGCTCCAGTTTTCGCCAGGAACTTCCGTCCTGGCCCACCCTGGTCCACTGGACAAGTGGTGTCTCTGTCTCCTGCCAGCGCCTCATCGCTGCTCGTCCGCATGCCAGACGGGGCCACGTGGCACAGACACGCCGACCATGTCAGACCTCGCCTCGGGACCTGGCTGACACCCTCGACTGCCACATCAGAGTTCCAGCCCGCAGGAGGACTTGCGGCAGCACCAGTCGCTTCTAGTGGAGCACCGCCCCCCCTCGGAGGCGGCAAGCGTTGCCAGTGGTGTGGCGCCCGCTAGGCCGGTGTCAAGTCCGGCGCCACTCACAACGCCGACCACTGCGAACCCTCCGGATGGAGCGAGGCTGTCTCAGGCAGCGCCCGGCGTTGCCACACCCGGCCTGTCAACACCGCTGCCCAGGCGGAGTACTCGACGGCGGAGGCCGCTGGGCCGTTAGTCGCCTGGATAGCAGGCACCGCCGCCTCGGCTAGGGCAGAGGCAGAGCCTCGTACTTTGAACTTGGACGTTTGTTGTCGACAAACAAACTGGGGGTAAGCGGGTGTAGCAAGCATGTGATGCCCCCTTGGGCATCTTCGTTATCCCGCCAGGCTTGGTGGCCTGCCAGGCTCGGTAGGCCACATTGGCCACCCCACCGCAATAAACAGCGACGAGCACCGCTGCTCGGCGGTGCGTCATCATTCGTCACCACCACGCTGCGGAGCGTCCATCTAATGGAGGGTGCCTCGAGCTCTCCCTTGTTCACGAACCCGGGCGGATCGTGACAATTTGATTTTGGAGTAGCTCATCGCCCTGGAGCTTCCATGAAGGACGCGAATGCAATGCCGCGATTAGCCATTATGCCTCCAGACAATCATGAAGAGGCAGATGTTGCAAGGATATGGCAAGTAACCGAGGTTTTTCAACGTACTAAGAATGGACGAGTTTTCGTTCCTACTTCTGTGGTTCCAAAACGTGGGAGCTGTATTATTGTAGCCCCGAGCCAGGGGGTCACGATGGGCTTTGGAGAACGTACATGAAATTGACAAAATGATTCTCATGGCCTCCGTATGAAGCAAGAAACAAAAGACTATGTATTACCATGTCATAAATTCCAGATGAACAAAGCAAAATTTAGACAACCGACTTAAAAAATAGTTGCACCACAATATTCTAACACACCACTTGGGGTTATTCATATAGACTTTGCGGAACTACGAAAAGAAGTCTGAAGTAGTTAAGAAGACACAAGGCTTCCGGTTGTGCATTGATGAGTGCACCAAGATGACTGCAGCAAGACCTGGTAAAGATCCTTACAGCGTAATTTCCTTTTTGGACATGAAAATCTTTGACAATGTAACAGTAATCTTATCCGGCAATGTACCTGCTTTCTTAAGCAGGTACATGGTGGTTGTTAATTCTGCCTGGTAAATGCTGGTGCCTGGTAAATGGTGGTGGTACAGGTGGTTGTAAATGCTGCCTGGTAGTGACAGTGGCTCACCACAACCGCTCGTATACAAATGACTTGGGATGCAGTCCTCCATTCGCATGCAGTTGGGACACCACCTCATGTGCCTACGGATATACGCCTTGGCATTGACAAGAACATTAGGCTCACAGAAGCAGCAACCACCTAAGATAGTAGATCAATGTATCGTTAAGGAATAAACATAAATTTCGAAAAGAGGGAAAATTCAACGTTACCAACACTCAACCTCAATGACTTCGTACTGGTAAAACGAGGGCTAAACCTGAACGCGGCCTATAACAGGCCATTTCGTGTGATCAAGACGGCAAGACAACAAGGACACTTTAAGACGATATGGTACATGGATCCCAATGACACCATGGAACACGCTGCTATTAGAAATATATTCATATATAATCCCCGGAGGGACACAAACAATGCTGGGAGGAATGGAGGAATCCTTATGACGGCCTGTAAATAGAAGTTGAAACAAGGCAGGGGCCGAAGGAGAAAAAAAATAAAGAAGTGCGACAGGACAAAATGAAATCGGTTTTTGCAGCTACTAAGTACAGTTTTATTACGCCTCCTATGTCCATTTTTTGGGTTCAGGCCTCAATATGATTTGGCGCTATTAAGACGGGGCTGGGATAGAAGTGGAAGACAATATGCGGCTGGCTAGCTGAATCTCGAAAGCACTAGTGGCACTCATGTGTGTTCTGGGTTTATGCCTTAACATTATGTGGGGCATTTAAGACGTAGGGAGAACTAGAGGGCGACGTGTGGCTGGCAAGTTTTATACGCACTAGTGACACTCGTATGGGTGTTTGGGTTGATGCCTCGACAGCATGTAGCGCATTCAAGGCGGGAGAGAACAGGAAGACAACGTGTCCCTGGCTAGCTGAATCTTCAGAGACATTAGTAACGCGGTTATATGTGTTTCGTGTTTACGCCTCAAGAGGACATGGGATTTTCAAGGTTGTGAAAAAGACATGGCATGCGGCTGGCTAGCTGAGTCCCTTTAGGCACTAGTGACACTCTTATGTGTGTTTGGAATTCATGTCTCACCAGGATGTGTGGCATTCAAGACCAGGGAAAAGAAGACGTTGTCCGGCAGGCTAGCTGTATCTCGATAGTCGCTCGGTGACACCATTCCGTGTGTGTTGGGTTTATGCGTCAACAGGATGTCGCGTATTCAAGCTGGAAGCTGAAGAGGTAGATGACGTGCGGCTGGCTAGCTGAACTTAGATAGATACTAGTGACAGTCTTATGTGTGTTTTGGGTTTCTGCCTCAACAGGATGTTGCGCATTGAAGGCGGGGGCAGAAGAGGAAGGTTACGTGCGGCTGGCTAACTGCATCCCGATGGCACTAGTTACAGTGTATGTATTTTGGGTTTATGCCTCAACAGGGTGTGGCGCATTCCAAACGCGGGGAAAGGAGGAAGACGGCGTGCGGCTGACTGGCTGAATCTTGTTAGGCGCTAGTGACCCAATTATTTGGGTTTTTGGTTTATCCCACAACACAATGTGGCGCATTCAAAACGCGGCGACAAGAGGAAGACTACTTCTGGCTGGCTAGCTGAATCTGTATAGGCACTAGTGTCCCGCTTTTGTATGTTTTGTGTTTATCCCTTAGCATTAGGTGGGGGCTATTCATGACATGGCAGAAGAGAAACACGACGTGCGGCTTATTAGCTGAATATCGACAGGTACAACTGACCATCATATTTGCGTTTTTTGTTTTATCATTGAACATTGGGTGCGGCATTGAAGACCGCGGGAGAATAGGAAGCTGACGTGTGGCTGGCTAATGAATCTCGATAGGCACAAATGACACTATTACATATGTTCTGGATTTATGCTTTAACAGTATGTGTAGCATTCAAGATGGGTGAATAAGTGGAAGGGGACGTGCGACTAAGTAGCTTAATCTCGATAGGCACTCGTGGAACTATTGTGAGTATTCTGAGGTTTATGCCTCAACAAGACGTATATCATACGTGGTGGGTGGAGAAGAGGAAGACGACGTGCGACTGACCAGTTGATCTCGATAACTCTTATATTTGTTTTTGGCTAATACGTCAACAGGATGTGGCGCATTCAAGACGGCGGGAGAAGAGGTTGATTTCATGAGGCTGGCGAACTGAATCTGGTTAGGCTTTAGTGACACTGTTATGTGTGTTTACAGTTCATGCACGAACAGCATGCGGGGCATTCAAGACAGAGCTTAAAGAGGAAGACGACGTGTGACTGGCTAGCTGATTCTGTTTAGGCGCTAGTGACACTCGTATGTGTGCTGGGTTTATGCCTCAACAGAATGTGTTGTATTCAAGACGGCGGGTCGGGGGGTTGTCGTCTGGCGCCATATGTGGAACTGGCTACCACTGTTATCTGAAATGTCCGCATGATGAAGCGGCGACTTCCATGTCTAAGCTTTTGTATGAATTCATTAGGCGAATCCGGCGGGAACACGCCACTTGTGTAAAAGCCAATGGCATGATGCAACCTGTCCTTGAAATGCTATATAGGTCAAATAAGCAACACGTTGGCCAGACCCTCTTACCCGAAAGTAGCGTCTCCGCCAACCTCACTGCGTAGTCCTCCCATACTCTAGGCCCCTGCGACGGCCGGCTTCGGGTGGCATGCCACAGAACGGGGACGAGGATTTAGAAGAACCTGCTGCGCCTCTAATGCCATACATTACAAGGTAACATATCTGCGCCACTTCTCTGCTACTTTCTCGCATGATTCCGGAGCTTCTCCGACTGCTTCAGCTGGCGTCGGCATAGGCCTTCTTTCTTCGTCTACGGCCATCTTCGGCGACGTAATATTGCCTTCTTCCTTCGCCTACCCTATCCCTACTTTTGCTGCAAAGCTCAAGCATGGCGTCTCTCTTTCCAATCGCTCATCTGTTCCTCGACCCACCTGGCAGAGCTCCGATTTGTTGGTACAGATGGAAAAACATTTCAATGTACACCTGGGGCCCTATAACGTAAAACTATTCCGATATGTTTTCATTCCAATCGCCGGACGCCAAATTTGCATAACCGCCGACGCAAGCATCACGTGGTGACCCGCAGGGTTGACTCAACTGACCAATGAAACGCTCTCCTCCTTTATAGGAGGTCACTTTTGTTTGGTTTAAAAACGAATAACATTGCTTAAAGTCAGCGGCTTGTCTTATCTAATTGGCTGTCAAGAGGCGAGAAGCCCGCTCAAGTGGAGAGGTATTCGATGGGGCCGAGCCAGTGCACTAAATATTGATAACCGGATGGAGAGGGGGGGTGGCCGCGTCTGCGATTGGTCCGGTTTCCTTTAGCTTGTGGTGGCCGGTCGAAAATCGTGGCGGCATGCAACGGAAGGTTAAGATTGCCACTAAAACGGATCCTCAGCAAAGAAGGTTTGGCGGAGCGAGGTCGTAAGTGTGCCGAAAGTGCTCCAAAACGTTACATGGCCACGCAAAAAGTTTTATTGTACGCAAATAAGCACAGGCTCTCCGGGAGGTGCGAGTAGCCAGTGCCTGAACGATCCGTGGTAGCCATCTTTTCTTCCTTTCGGAACGGGGCACCCTGCCGTTATTCATAAAAAAATTCAGTTTTGTTCGGTATATTAATGCACCTTTACTACGTACACGTCACTTTGACGCGGAGACTTTTCGCGGTTTTGTGACGTCGTGTGATAGACAGGTGAAGCGAGTGGATCCCGAAAACTTTTGACCTATAGCCGAGGGCTAATGGCGAAAAGGCGTGGAATTAGAAATAACTCTTTTTCTTTTGTTTGGTCCAATGATGCATAATTATCATGTACACGTCATATCAGATGGGCAGGTATCGCGGTTTTTGTGACGTCGCGTGAAAGACAGGCGAAGCGGAGGTGATCCAAAACCAAAAAAGTGTTTGACCAATCACGGAGGGCTCATTGCAGAATTGGAATAGAACATTTGGAATAGCTTTACGTTATAGCGTACCTGAAGCCGGCAAGCAGGAGTGTATGGGAGGACGAGCGTCGAGCGTCGGCGCTCATCAGCGTTTCGGGCAGGGAAGACCAGCGGAAATACTTCGCTGCAGAAGAGCAAGATGAAGCACAAGTAGCAACTACAGCTTCAACGGGAGGACTAAATGCGTCCCAGACGCCCAGTACTACGGAGACAACGGCTACGACACGCGAGTACGAAGAGCTACTCATGAAACTAGAGGTGTCTTGGCGTAGCGACATCTGTTCTCAAGCCGAAATCAACTTCCGGTTGAGCGTTTCATGGAATTATACGTCACGGCCTTCGAGGAGAAATCCCTCGCTTGCAAATTCGGCGCTACGTATGTAGACCGGATCTGCGATCAAATAAATCATGGTGTCGCCAACCCACACGTCCGTAGGAAGTTACTATCATATCACGACCATCTGAAGTTGGATAAAGTCGAAGAAATCAGTCGAGAGTTCGAAGCGATGCATCAAGCCAACCAGGCCTTCGGCGACATCGAGAACATTCCACGCCAAGCATACGGCGATGCCGCGAGCGTTGAGCGTGTCGGGGCGGCGCCAGAAGGCGGTTCGGTGGCGCGGCGTCCGGGTCAGGACGGCAGTTGCTTCCCACCCGGCAGGATGGGCCAGCATACCCAAGCTCCATGGCTGTGCGCGCTCGCACACCTGCCCGACGCGTCATCAGTACGGCGTTCAAACCATGGATAATTGGCCGAATGAAAATACTTCCAGTTCCACCGGTCAAACCAGCCCATGTTACGTGTGTGCTGGCTTTCGATACTTAGGGCCGATTTACACTCGAGCCGCCTATCGCCGCATGCCGCACCGCACGCTTGCGGTCGCGCGAAAAATCGCACGTATCCAGCACTTGTGCACAAATTACCATTTACACTGTGTGCACAGTGTATACCTTACACATTGTAAACCGAAATTTGTGCACAAGTATTTGATACGTGCAATCGTTTGCGAGACCGCACGCGTGCGGTGCGGCTTGCGGCGGATGGGCGGCTCGAGCGTAAATCGGCTCTTAGCGTCGTCAAAAAATTATTGAGCTAGGAACAAAGCTTGCAACTTCTGCTGCATCAAGGGACGCCTGGCTACCTCTTGTCGGAAGAAGAAACAACGCGCGTGGCCAGTTCAGAACGTTGCTGCACTGAAAACGGCATCGATTTTCTCAGACTTGTAAGCAACAGGGACTCGAGCGTTCGGGTGGTTATTGGTGAAGACATGCACATGCAGCCTCTAGTGGCCACAAGAGCTACTGTATCTCTCATGACAAAGGAGGACTTCAGGAAATTGTTCCACCAGAAGTATCAGCTTGTGAAAACTTCGGTCCAACTTCAAAACTTCTACAAAAGATGCATCGAGATACTTGGCTGTTTTCAAACAGATTTTCTTCGCCAAGGAAAACATGCCAACATCACATTATACGTGACTCCTCATGGTACTTCACTGTGGAACCTCGACGCTACCCAGCACCTTTGGCTTCAGCTCGACGGCACCACTTTAACGTGTCGATTAGCGACACATTTAGCTTCACATTTTCCTGCAGGCGCACCTGTCGGGTAGTAACATCTTTTTAATGGCTAGCTAGAGCTCGTTAAGAATCGGGTCCACCGGATCAAGCGGCGGCAGGGCATCGTGCCGGTGCCCATCAAGCTGCGGCGGCTGCCCCTGGCTCTTCGGCAGCAGGTCGCCGAAGAGTTACGCGGACTCGAGAACGTCATCGAGCCGCTCGTGGTGGTCTGCAAGAAGGCTCCTACAGATGTCAGACAAAAGGTGAACCAAAATCAGGAACAGGCTAGGCTCTATGTGGACAAGCGTAGAGGGGCCAAACCGACTCAGATAAAAGTAGGCGATACGATGAAAGCAAATCTTAGTAAGAAACGTTCGTTCAAATACAGTAAGCCACTTACAGTTAAGGAAAATGTTACTCCTTCTACAGTTCTGCTAAGCGATGGAAGCAGAGAGATCGCATCTCCTCAAATTAAATTTAACATATGCGCAAATTAAATTTAAAACTGACACTCATGTGTTAGTTTTACTCATGTGTCATGTTTTTGACACTCATGTGTCAATAGTAGCGAGTGCAGTAGCGCTCGCTACTATTGCTATATTCAATGACCGCATGATGGAGCGGCCATCTCCATGTCTGTGCGTTTGTATGAATTCATTGGGCCAGTCTGGTGTGATCATGGGATTTGTCTAACAGGCAATCACATGACGCGACCGGTTCTTGAAATGATATATTAGTCGAATAAACGCCTCGTTTGCCCTCTCACTCTGAAGAAGCGTCTCCGCCTACCTCACTACGTCGTCCTCCCTGACGCTGTAGGCCCCTCCGTCGGTCGACTTCGGTTGCGAGCCTACACAGGGGAAGAGGAAGACGACGTGCGGCTAACTAGCTGAATCTCCTTAGGCACAAGTAACACTCTTGTATGTGTTTTGAGTTTATGCCTGAGCAGAATGTGGGGCATTCAATACGGGGGCAGAAGGGGAAGGCGACGTGCGACTGGCTGGCTGATCATGGCCGTCGCCACAACTCTACTTTGCAAATCAATAAACTACTTTAGTAGGCTTACCAATATTAATATATTCAGATTATCTCGACGCCACCAGTGCAGTGGTCCCAGTAGCACATATCAGTTCAAATCTTTCGGGTGCACTATCACCGGGATCGGCCCATAATTACAGGCTAAAAACATACCCGACAAGGAAAAGTAGTGCTAACCCCCCCAAAAAAAAGACTTTCTCGTTAAAAATGTCATTTATGTAGACGATGTTACTTTGTTACCTAGGATACAACTCTGCGGGTGAGCTTAGCGATTTATCGAGCTATGGTTAGAATATGAGTGTGATTTTGACTGATACCTGCATCGTAGGTACGAAGACAAGAGAGAATGTGCACTTCCAGGCACGCTATATTTCTCATATTTAGACAGCAGGCTCTTAAAATGCATTCACTCGACCGCTTTCGTGAAACCTATGTATATAGCTAGAACTGCCTCTCTAGTGTCGGATGCATTAATTATGAATTCTTTCTTTGTCATTAAGGCTAGTTTGGTGGCTTTCCTTTTAAGAAATCATATTGTGCAAGAGATATCAGTGCTAATTTGTTTAGTACTTTATATAGGTGCATGTGCATCAATGTTTCTGACCCTTTAGAAAGAACTAGAATAATTCCTATCAGACGAAAATTATTTATCACATTTTATCACTACCTCTATGGACTGAATTGCTACTGCTTTCACTACCTGCATTTGTTTATGATAAGAACCCTTTTGCAGTGTTAGCTCATACAGCTCTGTTAATATGAGAACAATAACGTCTACTACATATTTAACGGGACCAATATTCGTGCCGTTGACGTCACGTTACATGATAATAACAAGTTATAAATAATAATAATTTTATAAGTCAACATATGCATTCATTACGTCTTAGTCAGTTTCTGAAAAAAATAACACACTCGTACTGGGATGTATTTTTGAAGTTGAAATAAGATTGGCGTTTGAAAAGAGGGTTGACCCACCTAAAATAACGAAACGTTCGCTTAACATGTTCGAAAGTTCAGTGCCATTTACGAATTTTTTTAAGCAACATGCTAAATATTTGAACTAGAGTGTTATTTCGAATTAAATTGTTAATAAATGACCGTACTAAATTTGATGTCTTGATGGCATCGTTGATATGGGCCGCAAAGTATTCTTCTTTGAAAGTATCTTGAAACACTTTGAAAGCATTTAGTAAATAGCTGTATTCCGGGAGTTCACGAATTCAGGGTACAAATCGTCTTTTAGTTTATTGTGCTTAAGCAGGTACTATGAAACCCATGGTTTACGTCACTTTTTTTTTACTTTCTCTGTGCTAAGAGTGGTTCTGGTACACCATCTTTATGTGAACTAAATATGCGTCGTAGATAGAATGTACGCCAGTATTTAAAGCACATGGTCCCTGCTGTCATTTGTAATTTAAGCGCGGAAATTTGCTAGTCAATGATGTTTTTAAACAGCATGGGTGACGAGGCCTGCGTTTTTTTTTTCGGCACATCATGATCAATGAAAGCTACCATTGGAAAGTGTTTAGTTATATGAAAGGTTCTACGGTTTTCAGGCCACTTCGTTTCTCGTATATATAAATGACACTGTAAAAGTTATCTCTGTTAAAATAAAAGTGTACGCAAATGACTGCGTTCTGCACAAAACAGTCAATCAGAACACGTGTTGTCAAATGAGAATTTTCCGCACGTTAATTGCAGGTGCAAGCGTTGGCAGATCTGTATAAACTTCGACAAAACTGTTTTTGTACGTATCACTCGTAGAAAGAGGCACTTGGAGTTTCAATACCAATATAACAACTTGTTTCTGTTCAAAATGTTCTATTATGAATACCTTGCATTATGTATTTCTAATAATCTTAGTTGGAATAAACATACTCAATACGTTACAGCTGCCGCATAACGCAAATTATTTTTCTTGATAATAGCACTAACCCTAGCTACCCCCGCTGTTCGAATATTAGCTTATAAGTATATTGTCCTCTCGCTTTTAGACTATGCTGTTACTATATCGGGCCCCTATACAAAAACTAATATTCAGAAAATTTAGTGACTACAAACAAGAGCTGTTGATTTCAATTATATCGATTTCAGATGCAGCTCAGTTATTGAACTTCTCACATGGGCTAACCGACCCTTTGTCAGAAAGGAACCACTCATGAAGACTAAAGTTTTTATATATCAACATTAGGCGATGAAAGATAACAATCATGTACGACTAGTCCAGGCTATTGTCAATAACTGTATAGTATGTGTAACCCCCTAACCGAATCCCCAAGTAGCAGAAAAGACAAAAATCAAAGGTATCAATTGAAGGTCATTCAAACAGGTCATACAACTGCCGATAAACACATCGAATGCGAGGCTCCTATCCTCAGGTGTCCACAACGCACTCGAATAACTCACAGAAGCCTATACGATAGCGCAGTACGAAAGATTCACACAAAGCCCTACTTGCAGACACGTGCTTAACAATCTTGAGATAACAAATACATCACAGTATGACACTACACATTCCTCACGACATAAGGAAGCAGCTTATTATCCCGCCGCTACCCAAAAACATGCATCCCCAACACCACAGGGAAAGGCGGGAGGAAATGGCAAGGGCTGTACAGAGGAGATTCCAACGCTCTCGGGACGTAGTGTACGTCGGCGTTGCAGTGTACCCGACTAATCAGGATATGTATATGGTTGCAGTGAACTCGGAGGGTGATCGGATCTATTAAAACCAACAGAGCCAAGCTGGCTGAGGAATTGGCCATTGCTGTCACAATGGCTTCCACACTGGCTACGATAATAGTCAGCTATTATAAAACCGCAATTCTAAATTACGCAAAGGGGCGCATTTCACCGGAATCTCAAGGAATCCTGGCAAACTTCTCCGGTCAGGGGTTGTCCATATCACCTGGCCGCCGGCGCATTCCTCCCTTCCAGGCAACGAGGCTGCCGACACCATGGCTCGAGGACTCACAAGCTGAGCGACGGGGGCGCCGCGGCTGGGGCTGACAGGGGACGGGATGGCTGGCTACAGGCCGATAACTAACCATTACAGATTGGGGAGGTTGAGTTCTCCCCCCGCACACCCATCGCTTAATACGCAGCAGGCGGTGGCAAGGCGCCTCTTTCAAACCAATACGCATCCAAATTCAGTGACTTATAATTACTATCACACGGAACAGTACTCGTCAAAACATAAATTTTGCCGAGAGAGGGCGGACCTGAATCACATTTACTGGGCCTGCCTTTATGCGCCCTGACAGGGCCGAAAAATTAAGGATGGGAAGCGGTGGGAGACCGCGATGCTCAGCTCGGCCCCCGAAGACCAACTTTTGGCCATCCAGCAGGCCGATGATGCCGCCAGACCACAAGGGCTTTTGGCCGCCATCTACGTGGCGTTGGCCCCCCACCAATTTGCTGGCTACCTAAATAAAAGTTATTTCTCTGTCTCTCTCAATTTTTTAAAGGAAGTGCAAAGTTGACATTAGTTAATAGGTTTCTCGTTCCTCTGGTTATTCGAGACGTCAGGGACACGACCAAACAGTAACGTGCTTTCGCTCCTATAATAACCGCTTTGAGCATTCTTTTTTTCCCGCGAACAGTCTGGGATCTTAGAAACGCGGTTGTCCAAGCACATTCATAGTCTGTGTTTGCATGTTTTCTTGGTAACTGGAACATCGTTTGTAGCTTTTTCAACGTAATTTTATGTCTACTTTTTGTTTTTATAGTACTCACTTTTTTGTAATCACGTGCCTGTTTATTGTTGATTTCGTGACCTCTGCATTATTTTTCGTGCCATAATGTTGTATTTTCTTTTACTTAAGTGTGATACAAATTTGTATCACACCCTGCTAAAACCCGTGTAAAGGGGGTCGCAGTACCAATATATAAGATATCGTGAACGAGCGTACCCCAAAACGAAACCTGTTTGTTTGCGACGCTAATTAAAAGGTCAGTAAGGCCCTGCGATTCGAGCATGATGCGTGTAGGCTCGCAGAAGATATTTAAAAAACCGTCTGAGTGCAGAGGGCAGGTCAGTTCTACTCCTTCAAGTTTCCAGCATATCTATGTCTACGTCACCGCCAAGAAAAAGTGAAAACTTGTTTAGCGTATAAATTAGAATATCGGCTACTATTGTTTGCTCTCTAATTGAGACGGCTGTCTTTTTTTCTCTTATGGTTAGCCTAACATTTTCGTTCCATCGTTCTTTGTGCGGTCCCCAGCTGCGTATCAAGCTTCTTTTTCAACCTTAAACTTCCTGCCCCATACTGCGCTACTATAATGCAATGATTGTACACTTCTTCATAGGGATAGCAGTGAGCTGCCGGTCACGACATTATGAGGAGTAGTAAAACAAGGAATGTTGCCGGAGCCAAGGTTTCCACAAGGGAACCTTTGTTCCTCAGAACAGCAACTTCGTTCCTTAGGAGCGGTTTTGATGTAAACGTAGCTCCCTCTCCTCGACGGCGAAGCCGGTGAGTAGTGGGGGTTAGCGGATGTCTTAAGTGTTAAAAAAATTGACCGACGACTGCGATACTCCCTAATGTGAAATTTGAGCGCAGCTCTATAAGTGTTTTCTTTTCGCGATATGTTGCTGGCGCGGACAATCTGTCTTGTGGGGCACTACGCTTTTCTTCTCACGCTTTCTGTACTTTCTGCCTGATGCTTTCAGTGTAGCCTCCTCTTGCGCTCTCCGCTTTTTTATGCCCCGTCACGCTCCGCGCTCACTTTTCATCCTTCTTTAAAACTGATGGTGGCGCTAGAAGGGACGAACACACGGTGAAAAGACGGCACGACGACGAATCATGTCGTCTTTTCACCGTGTGTTCGTCCCTTTTAGCGCCACCATGAGTTTTAAAGTATGACTCACGAACTAGCCCAGCACCAAGTTTTATTGAATCATATTTCACCCTTCGCTCTGCTCGTTTGCTCGGTTACGCCGACTACGCTTGCGCGGAGACACACTAACGCAGAAACGGGCGCTTAAGAGTTCCGCTCTGAAGGAAAAAAACCTGGAAATGTAACCGGGGGGGGGGGGGCGTAAGAAAGGGGAACCATCGGATAAACTGACGTTGGGTTCTTTCTAGAAGTGAATACCAGAAAAAGTTTACGTGTATAAGCGGGCGCTGGCAATCAAGTACGCCTGGTTTTATCGCTGTAGCAATTGTATGGATATACAATTCACAGTCATCATCACCTTGACGTTCCGCATATTTCTTACATGCTATATCGCATGCTATGTTATATGACATCATGTGTAATGCGGATGATATGCCACATGATTCTATCATTACTCCTACCAGCACTTACATTCTTGACAAATTACTCCTTAGAATTTGGAGAATGGCAGCCCACCTACAAATCTCATGGGAACATAACACTCACGGCGCATGACTTTTGTCTTAAAACTTATCAAACTATTAAAAGTGCTAAACAATATGAGAGCACAAACCTGAAAGTGTCGTATTTTACTAGCGCGGCTCTTTCCAGGCTGCACAGCCTTCGAGATCGGCCCTCGAAAGAGACTTGAAACATGCCGGATAGAGAAACGTGGTGGTATGTCGCTAAGAAAGAATTTGCCTTTAATAAATAAACGTCAGTGATATTGCAAGGTAAATATACCTGGTAGCGAAGCTTCATTAGGAGCCCATACGTTCAAAACATGGCGGTTCATCGGCGGTTCATGGGGCTTAGCGCCATCTGTATCGGGTGGGAACAGTTCCGGCGGAAGAAAAAATAATTTGATGCCATATCAGTTAAAAGCAAAAGTGGCGTCATTTTGTTTTCGAAGGCGCGAAATTTCTTTTATTGGCCTGCCTTTGCAGCTATATATTGAAATGCCCCACCATTCGACTTGATGGGCGTTTCGAGCTTTCAGCGCGGAAAGCGATGCAGGAAAAGCCAGCCGTACGGTTGTTGAAATCGCACCCCTGCACAGAACATACTTTCTTTGGTGGCCGACGAAAGCTTTAGGTGTAGAGTGCTGGTCCTATCGTCGGATGCCAAGCCCGTCGACCAGCGCAGTCGCACGAAAACAACCACACAATTATCTGGCGGTCGTAACACCCTACTTTTGAATGAACAGGTTAAGAAGCGACGAAGCTACCCACGTCACCAAATTCGCACAAACTTCGACATGCAAAAAAGCACAACCTGTGAGAGGGCGTATTTCAACAGATGAACTTTACGAGCGCGCCTTTCTGCACATTTCAAGACGAGCATTGCATTGCGAGTGATAGTGACGTCAACGCCCCCTGTAACAATGAGATCTCAAAAGAAATGTATGTATTAATAATAATAAATTCAATAAACTCGTATTTTCTTAACTTCTCACGAATATATAAGACTGACCAGGAATTTTATTTTCGTTGAATGAATCTGTGTCTCGCTTCAATTTTAAAAAAATTGCTTTTTTCTTTCCCAATGCTTCCTCCCTCCAAACATAGTCGCGCTTCAATCGATGCTCCCATAACCCCCCGTGCTGATGTCGGTGACAATTTGTACTCAACCGCTTTTCGCCCGAAGCTTCACGACCTATTTGGATCGACCTTGGATATTGTCTGTCAGCACGATTCGAACAGAGGACCCCTAAGCACAATAGCTCAATCCTGTAACCATTAGGCCACGGGTGCATGCCTCAGTGAACGAAATAGTATGTCCTTAATATCCCAACATCCTAATAGAACGCCCTAGAACGGGCGTGGCAGGTAACCGGAGAGCCCTCAGGTGTCTGGATGCAGTGCGCAGTGTTGTGACACGCTTTACGTGGGAACCCACCGGAACGACTCAGGTCGGGAAATTCGTCGAGAAGGGCGTGGTAAGGAGATGAATTTATGGCGGCGAGTACCTTAACGCTGGGCTGATTGGTGGTCGCACGCTGGCCTCGCGAATAAAGGCCTGTTGCCATAATGATGAGGCGTTCGTGGCGACAGTCAGGCAGGAGCGTGTAGTGCGTCATAAATTCGGAACCAATGATCCAACTTAATGATTGGTTTGCAGACGTCGGCGATGACGAAGTTGCAAGAAAAACCATAGTGTAGATTTTTTTTTAGTTAGATGTGCAGGTGGGTGCTGCTGGTGAACCCGTTTGCTGCATTGAGCTCGAAGGACGTAGACGGACGGCGACCGTGAATGTCGGCTCGTGAATAGCAGCGAATATTTGAGCCACAGTCGACATAGCAACCACTGTCTTATTAGCCTGTCCGTGACCAAGATGCGCTGTAGGTTGGGAGCTCACTGCCGCGTCTACGATCTGCCATTGATGTTTCCCAGACGTCTAGCAGAACATTGCGGCTGACATTTGCGGGCTCTGTCTCCGAAGCGTCAGTGGTGGTAGCAACACCTGGCGTCACCACGCGGCGACAAGTGAGGTTTCTGTTGGTGGCCTCGTGGTCGGGGCCCAGAAGAATATGGCTTATCGATGTCTTCAAAGGGGGCGAACTTTGTGTGGGTTCCATTTCGCATGGTACGTGCAGATACATTAGAGTCTGTTCAGTCTATTGCAGCAAGGTTTATTCCATGGAGGCATGAGCAATATGCAAGCACCTGTGAAATGAAGCTACACGTTATTGGTGTTTGCTTAAGGAATATATTCAATCTTCTACGAAAGCTTGTCTTGGAAGGAAGCAATATGGGTTAAAAGAAGAACTGACACCCGCGAACCGAAAAAGAAAAACAGGAATGTTTTTGACATTTGGGCATCCAATACGGTTGCCTTGTCCGCTTCGTCATCGAAAAATATCGGCTTCCGTCATCGGAAAGAAGATATTATCGCCCCGTTTGCTCCTTGGGTCCTCTGTCCTTCGATGTAAGGCGCACATGATAAACCGGGCACAGGGACCCCTCCCTGAGGTATGCGCAAACGGATTACGTTAATAGCCACGTATATAATAAGGACCCCCATGTGCCTTGTTCCTTGTGAACAAGGCACCCATATTCGTTGCCGAAACGTCAAAAACATTCTTGTATTTCTTTCGGTCAGCGAATGCTCATTTTCATCAACCTTGCTTAAGAAATGGAGATAAAGCCTCCACCTTAAACATTTCATTTTGATACATAACAAGCAAACCTCTAGCGAGTGTACTGTCTTTCCGTATGGACCACATATATATGGTGAAGTAATGCGCCACCAGAACAGACCATTTATATTTTTTTTTCTGGGGGCCAGTAGTTAGTGACATGTTTACCAGCAGAAGCGGTTGACTGCAGGGCACACTCGTTTTACGTGCTTTGTCTGTTTGACGAAATCAGGAAAGAAACAATTGATGATAACGCGCAGTTCCTTACCGTTCAAAGCGAGATCAGGATGCCTTGTAACGCGTAGTTATAAAGGAGAGTGCACTAAGGAAGAAAAAGCATATCCTTCCAGCTGTAAAGCTAGGGAAACGGTAGAACATGTTTTATTAGAATAATGAAGATATCTACCTATATGTATGTTTAGGAATCTCTGGCCTCCTTGAAGCACTTCGGTTCAGGGAAGCAGGGGAAAGAAAACATGTCCACGATAGAGTTTATTAAAGGTGATTGGAGGTTTGGTGACAGAAAAGTAGGGAGACCACGAACGAAGTAGGCGTGCAAAAACAAAGTCCCCAGGAGTGGTTCAGAAAGTTTGATGCTGGAAATTCTTTGTGCGTGTTTTTAGATAGGTAGAACACTATGCAAGAGAATACCAAGAGCTTGGTAGCGCAGCCTACCATGCCGTTTCTGAAGGGAAGCTCATAACATCCATCCTTTCTGCCCCCCACTCTAATGCTAGATAGACAATCCTAGTAATGCTCTAATAAATAATACCTTTTAGAGAGTCAGTAAAATTCAGAGAACAATGTGAGTAAGCATTGGGCATGCCGGCCAGGCTTTGGTATAGCACAACGGAGCCCAACTTTGTGTAAGTAGCCCGAGAGTGTGATGAAAGAATAGCGGAATGCAAGAGCGTTCGTGTACGTAGATTGCGGTGCTGCTGGAAAATGTCAGGTTAACACAACTAATCCTAAGCCAACCACTGCCATAACAATGTTGTTACTTTAACACGCTTGAACGCAACTACACTCATATAAAAATGGGTAAAAGCGATAGAAATAGAGGTGGTGAATAGGTTGTAGGCACTTTTAGATATGCTATAAGCTGAAATCGTGCGACTTAAGTATCTACTTTTGCCTTGCCCTCTGATAGCACACTAACAATGCACTGTTAACCTGAGGCAAGAGGTACATTACGATACACGAACGCACTGCCCAATAGCGAGACCATAAAGAGGCAAATGCGAGTACAGTTATTGAAAGTGGTCAAACGACGGATGTCACTGGACCATTCGGCAGGGTCTCGGAAACGCACAGGTACATAAAGAACAGAGCCCTTGCATCTTGTCGGCAACCTCGCTCGACCAGGGCTGATCAATTCAAGTTCTTCCTGAACGAGCGCACCTTTTCTGCGGCTCCTGTTCCCCGCACGTTCCTTGCAGCTTCTTTAGCTTTCTAAAGTCGACAAATAAATATTGCTTCTTGGATCACGCCGCGCTCTAGCTGGCTAGTTCATGGCCATCCACTGCTCCGTTAATAACACATAGAGGCATTCTGACTACCTCAGAGGATAAACTAATTAGTTCGCCAAGGCACCTCCAGGTGACTCGCATGACCCGGCGTTACCTTTGCCATTTGTTTATTGGACGCAATTGTCACCTTGTACTTTTTCTGCATTCGTTGAGTTTTGAAGGCTTCTACGTGATAGGGTTTCTACATATAGATATCATGTTCTGCGTAATAAACGTTTCTTCGAGAAATTTAAATAAATAAATGAGGCGCTTTTAGGTACTAAGACCTGGAATCTCGTTATGAGGCACGCTGTACCCGTACAAAAAAAATTATTGAGAAGGCATTGAAGTATCGTTGGTCAACGTTGAGTTTTTTATTGAGGAATTTTTGAGTTGGAGAATTGTTGGGTGGAGTGTTGAGGACTCTTGAATATTGGCCACTGAAATTTAATTGAAGCACCATTGGGTACCTCAATGTTGAATAATTGTTAAGTTACCATAGAAAGTCCACTGTGCTTAGACGGCCCGTCGTGTTCGTTTTGTTGAATGATTGTTGAATTACCATTGATTCTGCGTTGAACTGACGTCGTGGTAGTTCTGTTTACCTGTTGTTGGGTTATTATTGCCACAGCATTGAAAAGCACATTGTGGCACAGTTGAGATGGCATTGAAATTTCAGAAGTCGCAATTGAAATGTGATTGACGTTTTGTTGGGCTAGTGGATTTTTATTCATATATTCAAATTTCTTTGCTTTTCACACTTGCATGCCCCGGTGCCTGCTCATAACTTTCCCAAACACAAACACAATCAAAGCAGAGACTGGTCAACTTGAAGTACATTTATTTACACTAAAGATGCGTGCCCGTGAAACATTATTAGAGCACATTAGGCACCACTACATCGAATCTGGAGACATAGGCTCGTACCTACAGCACTCTAGCAGTGTAAATACATCTGAAAAAACCTATACATATGAATTCAATCAAAACGATCACTGTGGTCTTCACTTTCGACTTAAGTTTATGACTAGAAGGCAAAGCGACTCAAAAGGCAGGGCTTAAGCATACCCTTGTAACAACCAACTTTGAACACATGAACACTTGAAGCTGCTTGCGTGTGAATACACAAAAGACATCTGAATATGTTACATTAAAATGTTTCGCACACTAACACATCACAGGAAGAGCTACGGCTGTCTGTGAGAAAGCAAAATAAGACTTGAAACAAATGACTTCACGTAAATATATACAAGCTTTAGCACACGTCTTTCACTGCAATTAAAATTCAATGAAGTACCCAAAGTAGACTTGCCTGCGCTTTGTCTTCGAGATGTATATATTTTCATGTTGCCCAATTATTTTATAAAATAACATCACTAAACATCTAATAATTGACGAGAATTCCGAAAGTTGTCGGCCATGGTGAACACCTGAATCATGTTTCTCACGAGCCAGGTTTGTGTTCTTCAGAAATAAACTTGTAAAACTTTTGTGTAATGAATGCAGCTTATCTACCTGGCAGAAGTCAAGAACAAACAGTACACCATTTGATTATGTTAATTTGGGGTACAGAAGAGTTTGTTGGTGACATTTCCTCAATTTAGGGAGCTCATTTTCAGGTAATATTTCTGGACTTGCACAAAGCATATTAGAGCACTTTTTGGGGCCTTTTTCCTTATACCCAGCAACTAAGTGGTACCTCAGTCAATAAAGAGACAAGGCAAGGCTAATACCTCGAACGAGAAAAAATAATTTAGCACAGAAAATTGGTAGTAACACACGGCTAACAGAATTCCAAACTGCCAAAGAAATGGTCACCTGCACTTTCAGTATCAAGTACCCCAGAAATAGTCATAAAGGATGAGAAAAGGTTCCAATGACTGACAGCCAGATTGGTGAGACAGTGAAAAACGCAAATAAATGCATATACAAAACACGAATTACCTCAATTTCGCAGGTAAAATTTTATTAAAATAGCACCAGAATTTTGCAGCATAACATATATAAAGGTTGCATAAAAATAGGGACAAAGCAGTAACTGAAAGACGGAGGGAGCTACAGCACCCGTGTTGAAAAAAATTACAAGGAAAGTGATATATATGCATATTTAAGTTCACAATTTTCGCTCCAACATATAGAAAAATAATGCATGCACTTGGAGCATAAAAAGGTTCATGTGCCTGGAGAATGCAGCACAGTACAAAGAAGCGTCATGAGAACTGAAAAGTAGATCTTACTACGAATGATTGTAACCTACAATCAGGAATGTGCCATGTCATGCCTTGAATGGATGAAATTTATAAATCTTACACACAAAGGAAGTTACCATCACTCTTATTGGCTTCCTCAAGGGACTCCTTGACTTAGAAAAATGTACTCAGTGTTAAAAACAAAGAGAAGATAAGACCCTATAGCGTTATTCCTGAAATAAACAGCGCAAATAACTTCATGTATCAATTCTATAGACACTTCGCAATTCAGTGTACATTTATATTTGACAACCACCCGAACCGAGACGAGAAGGATGAATTAAGATAGGAATACACATGAACGCTGACTCAACTAGAAGTTTATTCGTGAAGACAAAGATTTTAAACACACTGGCCAGCTTCACAAAGAAAAAGCCATGGATGCGCAGCAGAAACAGCCCTTCACAACAAAAAAGGACCGAAATACGTCCTGTAGAATAAACATGTGCGTCAAAAACTAACAAAAACATGAAAACTGGAAGGTTTGTTCTGTAAGTGATATTAACGAGAAGTACTGCAGCAACTCTTTCCCACTAAGGGTCACAGAAATCTTGCTTGTGAATATTTCTTCGTGATCAAGAAATAATGCTTCCATAAGTCCTCATGTGTCCTGGTCTTTGTAATGAAACAATCGTTGTTTCTGCTCTATACCGCAACACCTGAGGAGTTCCAGAAGCAATATTTATTGATCACAAACGAAACAAAATGCATAGCCAAGTTACCTGTAGCCCTTAGTGGGAAAAACTTCCAGTTCTCAAAGAAGTATTTCTCGCTGGGTAGTATCACTTATCCGACAAATCTTTCGCTTTTTCGAAAGATTTGTCCGATAGTTCTCGGTTTTCACGCAGGTTTATTCTACATGACATGGCTTTTTCATATTTTTTTCTTGTCGCACGTGGCTGTTTCTGCCACGCATGCACGGATTTTTACCTTTGTCAAGCGGACCAGTGTGTTTAATACCTCTGTAATCAAAAGTAAACTTTTAGTAGAGCTTGCGCTCGTGTGTGCTTCTACCTATTTCGTCGTCCGTCTCTGTTCGTGCTGCTGTTTACAGTATGCACGTATCACTTGGTTAGGCTGGTAAACATTCTCACATACAAAAGTAAATGCCTCCCCTCCAAAGGTAGCCCATCCTTCACAATTAAACGCCAGAGCAAATCGAAAGTAAGCCTTCACAGCGTCCATGCGGCAGCTAGAACACCACGGAGCAGCACAAAAAATAGTTGAAAATCCCACTTGATGGAGAGTGGCAACAGAGATGCGAGCTTGCTAGTGAATCAGCCACATATCAACGAGTGTCTCTTGCACGACGCCAAGGTGCTGTTGGCGTAGAACACTTTAGCACCTGGGAATTTGCTGCATGCGTAACCTGTGAGAAGGGAATGTGGACAGAAAATGAGATTACGCGGATTAAGAATCTGCCACACACTGAACATAACTACGCACGAAATAGAAGTACGCACTATACTGGCAAGTAAAAATTTGCGACTCTTCACGAGTGCCGCCGAGAAAAGTAAGAAATGGGTTGCTACGGTAAATGTTAGCTAAAACACGCACAGCGATGTTTCACAGCGGGGAAAAATATTCCCGGCTCTCTCGCAGAACCAAAGAGCACGCGACAGTGCATAGCCGATACCAAGCAGATATCGAATCTTTGGGTAGAAGTCCAGCTTCAGAAGGAACTACCTAAAGATAGCCGAGAGCGATGCAAGCGTGAGCGTGCCTGTACGAGTGAGAACATGTATGCACCGCTTCTTTGAAGCTAGCCACTCCGGCGTGGCTCCGATAATCCCGCGAGATTTGTATGCGTAACGTCGCGTACACGCCCTTGCGCGTTTTGCGCGGTAGCGTCCGCGCAGTGAGCTAGCTTCGTGCACGCGTCATTCTTCACCGCGCAAACGGTGCTCGAGTGCGACGCTTAGCTCGAGTTCACAACGCGCCGATTGGAGCTCCTTTCGCTTCTGCAAGCAACGCACATTCGGATCGGTCCAACTCAAAGAGGCAGCAGAGAACGGTGGCATGTTTCGGTTAT
This sequence comes from Dermacentor variabilis, assembly GCF_050947875.1. NCBI lineage: Eukaryota > Metazoa > Arthropoda > Arachnida > Ixodida > Ixodidae > Dermacentor > Dermacentor variabilis. Next base: position 19,667,285 of record NW_027460291.1, on the reverse strand, counting down.
CGCCTATTAAAATTTACAGTACGCCTTCAACGGCCACCCGCCGCGCTAGATAAAGATGCTTACTGCGGTAGTTTTGGCGGTGATAGGCGATAAGGTGAGCCCGTCGGCGGCTGTGTTCTTTGCCGACGTCGTCACCACACCTCTGTTCATTTGCGCTGTGTATCTCTGTACAGCCACCACGCGGAAGCTGCGACTAATCGGTTGGCCGTTCTCCGCAAATACCAAATAGGCGAAATATATTTCGCGGTGCGCCGCATCATTAGCCGCAACCTAAATCGAGGTGCGCTTAACCACTACGGCACAAATGGCGATCACACTAACCGTATGGTATACGATGAGCCACTACAGAAAAAAAATTATTCTGATGTTCCACGTGCCAAACCAACTATCTGATTATGAGGCACGTCGTAGTTGGGTACTCCGTATTAATTTTGACTTCCTGACATTTTTTACGTGCATACAATGCACAATGCACAAGCGTTTTTGCATTCCGCTCCTTTGGAATGCGGCCGCTGCAGGGATCGTATCCACGACCTCGAGCCCCAAATTGCCACGGCGGCCGCCATAGTTACGACATGCGTAAGCGTGAAGTGCAACACTGCCTTCCAGTACGAGTGTGGTACAAGCGTAGCAAAGCTGCACACCTGCTGCACAATTATTTGTCGCGGTTCTCCTAAGCTCTTAGTGCCTGCCTAAATACCTTGAAAGGCAGCGCGCCTCTCACGTATCGGAACGCGATAACAAACGCTTAGACGGCCCACGTGAGCCCCATGAAAGATGACGGGGCCACTGTACAAAATTATCACTGCGCAGAGAAGCCGATCATTATGTTCCAATTGTGTTCTCTCATACAAATGAAGGAAACGTTATTAGACAGGAACAAATGAAGCAACGCAATTTTACGCACATGGGGCGCCGCTGCATCTTCGCCTACCATTGTTTCAAACGAAGTGACGGCGGCAACGAGAGTTAGTATCGCGCGCATTTGCTCCGGGGCATGCGGTTTGCTTGAAGAAAGCGAACGGTGTGCTTAACATCTCACGCTCGTCAATGTCAAAATAGAAAAAAAAGGCTACGTGCCCAAGAAAACGAGATTACTTACCTATCTGCAGAAGTTCGGCTGCGACTGTTTCGGGGTGCCTTCTCTCCAACACGCATCATGACCTCTGCCGCGCAACTCATCAAAACAACCAGGCTCGCACCTAAGACGAAGACTAGTAGCTGGGTGAGCCAACCACTTCAACGGATAAACGTCCCACTTATCATCGTTAAAGCATTTCACTGAAATGTGCGTGATGATGTCCGAAAAGAAAAAAATACTTTCATCCAAAAGCACGAGGCGTGGACCGCCGCACAACTGCAACCGAATAACTGAGGCCGAAAACCGTTCACAGCTTCACTATCGTATTCAGTTATAAAAACCTTTCAAACACAAAATAACGGCACTGAAAAACCGCTAATTAATTAGCAATAATTTTTCAGCAACTAACCTTCATAAATTTTTAAGAACAACCTAATTTGTAGCGTAAACAATAAATACTACGACCAAAAAATGCGACTACGAAACTAGCGGTAACTGTGTGTACTGTTGCGAAAGTGTGCCCAAAACGAAGCTCCGTTGCACCCGCTTGCGCGCACACATAACACACCCGAACGCTGCGTTGACGTTTGTAGCGCCATCTAGAAATAAGGAGTACTACTAGTTTTGCAACTTTTGCAAAAATAAAACTTCTATAATGGTTTGTAGCGCCTTTGCAGATGACGAGGTGACAAGTAAGGTATGATAAGAGTCCGTTTCCTGTATTTCTTTCATTTCCCTTCGGTGTTTGTAACTGAACATACCTCTGCAGGCTTGGGAGATGCGAAGACGACAGTTAGGCGAGGCTCAAATAAATCGCGTGCTTCTTGCAAGGCGAGAGATGGGAGCAGCCGCAGATACAGCGATTAGCTGTGATACCGTTGCGGCCGTTGCTGAATCCGAAGCTCTTTGAAGTCAACGGTTATAGCGGCTGCGCGCTGCGATCTCAAAGCGCGTTCGTTCTTTGATCTCTAATACCACGGACATTGGATAAAAAAACTATATTTGCTTTACGGACAGTGGGTACGTCGCAGGAAATTCGAAAACCTCACCCGTGTATGTTTGTAGCGTGTGCGCGCTTGCATCCTACGGTTCCCACAGCGCGTCCGATGCTCGGAGGTAGCGTCGTCGCCTGTCGGCACCTGTCTTATCGTTGGCCGCGCTGCCGCCGTGTCTACTATTGGGGAACTCCACATGCGCGTAGTCACCGTGTTTGCAAGTGAATTTCGCATTCTTCTGCTCCGCGAAACGTGCTCATTTCGGATCGTACCCATGGTTATGTCATCTAGCGTATGTTAAAACGACGATGGCATTTGTACACCGCCGAAGGAATAAATCTTTATGAACTTGGGAGGTCATGAACCTAGTCTAACGTTGCAGTTTTTACGTAGCGAAAATGGCTACGAAAGTGGGGCGGTACCGGACATAGGCGCTTCAAAGCGCCAGCTGTAGCGACAGCACCAGGAAGGGGCACGCGGCGCACGCGCCAAGTATTTCAGAGCTTACTGGGTTTCGAATGAGAGGAGTATACGCTCGCTCGTGGCCCATTGGTTAGAGTACCAGGCTCGACGGCCGACGTTCGATTCCACCCCATCGGTGACACATTATTTTCTTTTAATGACGGCGAGGCGAAAGAAGAACCTACCTGCCGCAAAGTTACAGGAATGAGGTTGGAACGCATCGCAATAAATGTTTGGAATGTCTTCATATGCGAGTCCTAATTATTGTATACTGGACTCAACTGCTACACAACAAACAAACAACTAGAAAAATCAACACAAATTACCCAATAAATGGTTTATTGAGAACACTCAATGGAAATATTGTTGTGCAAGGGTTGAGTGAACTCAATTGCTCTTGAAAATTTGTTGATGTCCGTTGTTTCAACAATTTCCCAACAAAATATCAATTGTTAATCAACAGTAATTTTTGTACGGGTATGCGGGGATCTGGATTATTAGGCCACATGGACGCCATGCGGTCAGTGCACTAGCGTTTTTGCATTCCGCCACCATCGGAATGCGGCCGCCGCGGTCGGAATCCAACCCGTCACCTCGAGTTCAACGCCATATAGCCACGTGACAGGTACTTTTCTTGGAAGTTAGCGCTTCTCTTGGTTCTGTCTTCTTTTGGTTCTTCGTGTTCATGATTTTTCCGGACTAAAAGCTTGAGTCAAGGAATATGTGCTGTCGTTTAAGAGCAATTCATGTAAGCCCAGCTAGTGAGATCATGAGTTTTCTTTCAACAACGTTGTCTTCGCCATAGAAAGGCAGCGTGTAGCCGCTTGATCTTGCTGCTTAATTTGGTGGCACTCTTAAATTGGTGAAAGTGGTCACACATTTTGCCGACAGTTCCTAACGCTTACGCTACTTAATTGCTTGCACTGATAAAAATGAACCACAATTGAACTGCAATGTCGTCTTCCATAGTCAAAGTGTCGTCGTTATCGTTAAAATGTAAAAATGTTAAAATCGTTAAAAGCGTCTCGGGTAATCATGGACAGCACGCAGTGATAGTATGGCTTACACATATCCCTATGCCCCATTTCTCATTTTGCAGATGTCTTCAGCTGTTTCCAACTTCATGATGGCAATAGCAGCGGGCTACCTGGTGTACGTGTTCCTTGAGCAGCCCTTGGTTCTCGCCTGGGCCATGGCCAACAAGCGGCTTAACGAGCGCGCCACGGAGGCCGCAGCGAACGCCGAGAAAAGCGCCCTCCCGGTGATTGAGGAATCGCAGCACTCACCCAACTACCGGGGTTGAAAGCGCGCAAACACCGTTCACGATGCGGAGAAATCTGTGCTCGAAGGGGTCGACAACGTGCTCACAAATCCCCCCAGGGGTGCATTCTGTTTGCGTGAAGAGACCACGGTACACAAACGTTACCGGGACGCAGCAGTCGCTCGAGACAGAATCCGAACAGTCACAATAACTATCACAACGACATCTCGATCGCCTGATCACCGGCAGTTGGGTATTGATATGTATCACGTTTTGTGAATGGGCTCCATATACTTTCGTTAACATAACTCTCCAGGAGGATTCGCGAGTGCTCGTCGTAAGGCAGATATTTTGCCAAAATTTACTGGTGCGCTTGCTCTTCACACGGTATATTTTAGCACGTCATTCCACTAAAAGATAAATCATTTACAGATCACCTTTGACTGGACTGCTGCTGAGAGGTTTTTAACTTATTGGTGCACATTACTTGACATTTTGGGGACTCCACGTAGAGACCCGACTAGGCGAACGCGAGGCGCGAACATGAACGGGCATTTATTCGATAGACACGCGTATGTATAAAAACGCAAACGCTAAAATTTTTACTCTTGAGACTGCAAAAACAACATTTATCTTGTTTATCTTCTTATTTATGTTGTGAAAAGTTATCTTGTTCCTCATATACTTCGACACTCAACTAAGGACGGGATTCCATTCCGGTCACCCACTAGACAACCTGCGGCTACACGCCTTATTTTGATGAGTACGAAATCCTAAAATTACCAGGGTAAAGAAAAATGAATATAAATGTTCGAGGCACACGCAATTCGCAGGAGTAGTGATGTGGGCGTGCTAGTATGGCATCTTGATCTGAGTTTATTATATTGAATAAGACTGTACACAAGATGACAGGCAGCACATACTAGGCGCTAGCTTCTAACAATATTTTATTATCGAAAAAGTGGTTGTACTTATATACTCCGTCCGTTGAATCACCCTCACGTTTAAACGTCAAAAAGTTATAGCGACAAAATATTTAGTGATAGCTCAAGTCAGGCGCAAAAATTATTCTTTATTGCAATTATGTCGAATTCCTTATTGGACAGAGCTATTTATTTAGTCATTCATTTCAGGTACCCTCATGGCCCACAGGGAATTATTGAGGGGAGTGGTACACACATTTCAATAGATTTGTTCGAAAAGGTGACAACGCATATATATATATATATATATATATATATATATATATATACCCGCCGTGGTTGCTCAGTGGCTATGGTGTTAGGCTGCTGAGAACGAGGTCGCGGGATCAAATCCCGGCCATGGCGGCCGCATTTCGATGGGGGCGACATGCGGAAACACCCTTGTACTTAGATTTAGCTGCACGTTAAACAACCCCAAGTGGTCGAAATTTCCGGAGTCCTCCACTACGGCGTGCCTCATAATCAGAAAGTGGTTTTGGCACGTAAAACCCCCTAATTTTTTAATATATATGTTAAAAAAAATTATAACATAAAGTGAGTTCAAAATTATACAAATACCAAGAAACGCTAAATCACACAAAGAAAAGTTGCAAAACGCCACCATTGGCACAAATATGAACAAAGCAAATCAGGGGAAACAATAGATAAGAATGCGCATGATTACGAGGAAAAAGGAAATGGAACCAAAGCTATGGCAAGCAATAATGTGTTCATATTTTCTTATTAAATTCATCAAAGTCTTTCGAAAGTGCAATATCTCGTGGTAGCTGGTTCCAGTCCAACGATGTTTTTGGAATGAATGAATTCCTGCCGGATGTTGTACGGCACTGTGAAACACCAACTTTGCATGGGTGATCTAAGTGGGATGAAACTTATGTTGGCGGCGTGAGTAATGTATATTTAAGGGTGGAACTCATGTAGTAAATTTTTGAAAACAGACACAGGCGTTATATTTTCCTGCGCAGAGAGGGGTTAGCGACAATGTGTTTTTATTTCTGTGACGCTTGACAAACGATCATAGTTACGGAAGGTGAAACGTGCTGCTTTGTTCTGTACGGCTTCGAGGGCGTCGATAAGATAGTTAGTGGAAGGGTCTCACACTGAGTTAGCATATTCTAATTTAGAGCGGACAAGCGATTTGTACAGAATAAGTTTAACAGGTGTCGGGGCTAAGGAAAAATTCCGTTTCAGATATTCAAGCATGCGGTTAGCGGATGCGATGACAGAAATGATATGCGCCTTCCAAGCTAGGTTTGACGTTATAATGACGCCGAGGTATTTATAAGATGTTAACGGTGTTAGCAGGGAAAAACAAATAGTGTAGGGAGCGGGGCACAGATTGACGCGACGCCAAAAACGCATTACTTTGCATTTAGTCTCGCTAAGTGTCATCTTACATTGTGAACACCAGTTAGATATAGTAGCTAAGTCTTCCTGGAGTAGTACAGTGTCATTAGTATTTTTTATTTCCCGGTAAAGCACATAGATCATCCGCAAAAAGTCGCACTGTGGATGTTACGTTGTTAGGCACGTCATTATTATATACCAGAAAGAGCAAGGGACCGATAACAGAACCTTGTGCGACGCCGGAGGTCACAGAAACCGGTGATGAGTGAATGCCGTTAGCGTTCACGGACCTGTTGGACAAAAAGCATTCAATCCATCATAGTGCATTTTGGTCGATGTTAAGTTTACTTAGTTTGTGAAGAAGCAAACTGTGAGAGACTTTGTCGAATGCTTTGGAAAAATCTAAATAGATGCAGTCAACCTCACTGCCACGATCAAATATGAAGTTAATATCATTCATGAATATCAATATCATGAAGTTAATATCAGTGGTGGCTTACTAAGGAAAATGCAGAGCTTGTCGTCTGGTTTTCTATATGCACGAAATATACTTACCTGTATACCTCCTGCCTGAAAAAGTGAGTCAAGATCTGGAAATAGGACCTAAGTTCGCAACGAAGACCAAGAGGACCAAACTGGAGCTACTCTCTTTGTAGGTCGAGTGTCCAGTCCTCCCTCGGAAGACGTAGGCGTGAGTACGAACTCAGAACGTGTGGATGCCCTACACAAATGTAAACTTCAACGTTCGAAGTTACCTGTTAAACGCGTCGTGTCGCACCTTGTTGTACCAGTTGACTAAGAACGAGGCTCTGCAGCATTTTCATACAATAGCACCGACGAACAAAGCCAAGGAAGTGATTATTATAGCAGTGTGTAATAAACACAGAGAGATTTCATTGGAAAAAATTGAGAGCAGAACCGTCTCGATGTGCAGGAACATGAAACAACATGAGGCGCTCAAAGGAATGGAAAAAAAACGAAGATACTAGTCTCGATGTATTTTAACGCAAGAACGCGCCAATATCTCCCGTTCAAAGTGATTGTATCACAACAAGCCACGTGGCAGAAGTCTGCCACAATCTACTTATTCGACAACCTAAATCTACTGCTGGTAGAGATACTTTCATCAGAAAAAAATTCTAAAGATGTCCTACAGTTTGCGCAGACCAAATGTAACGATGGACCTAACCCCTTCTCAGCACATTTAAAAGGCTTGTATTATTTGCTACATCAGAATGATTTTTTAAGGTGTGTTCAATCATGTATATATGAATCTGGAGTCGTAAGGGTTAGGACGTCAGCAGGTTACAACCGCCGAATTTTTTAAAACTTTTAGAATCGTACATAAAATCATTTTTTTTTGCAAGATAATGACAGTCCCTACCTACAGAAGCAAAGGGTTTGTATAGGAGCCTGTCCATCCCCTTCTGAGCAACTTGTACTTCGCCAAACTAGGCAGAGGCTTGTCTGAACGCCTCAAAGAGTCAAACGTTCTTAGAATATTTACATTAGTAGACGATATTTTTCGTATTTGCTTACTGCACGTTAGAAAACTTAGACAATCAGTGTTCCTCTACTGTTGTTTCTGTTATACGCGAATGCCTTAGTCCACTGCAAGTTATCTTCGAAGTACCACCAAAAGAAGTCATAAAATTTCTTGATTTTTAATATACCTTCAGGGATGGCATGATGTGCTGGTGCTGAAGCTATAGGACCAATAAACCGTTATTGTCATATCTCCCGCCCATTCCAAATCGATAAAAAAGGGTTTAGCAAAAACTTGTTTACATAACCCACTTAAGAAATCGTAGCTGCATCAAATCGGCGAAGGGATGAAAATGCAGGCCACATGCCTACGTGATGCAGGTTATCCCAGTCAAGGTCTTGTATCAGCTGCAGACGGGCTGCTGAAGCAAGAGCAAGAAGCTGAAACCACCGATCGTCAGCAGAAATAAAGTAATAAGAAAGCAATAAGAAAGTAGCATTCATGCCAAATATCCGCCGGTTATAGCACAGCCTAAAGAAAATTGCACGGCACGGTAGCATTGATGTGGCTTTCTCTGCACCTAAAAAAACTAATCAGCCTTTGCAGAAAAACAATACCTCGGAAGAAATAGAGTGATTAGTGATGTCAAGTAAAACACAAGAATTTGTAGAATGCAATACTTCAGTTATCTATCGCATCCCTCTAACGTGCGGAAAATGCTACGTCGGGCAGTGAGGCAGATGTGTAGACGACAGATTGCTTGAATACAGAGGTAAGAACGGGCAAAGTGCGTCAGACAACTTTCTCGCCCTCCATTGCAAACAGCGTCAGTGCTCCCCCTCCTTCTCCTTCATTCAATTGTCAATACTGGTAGAAGTCAGTGAGAAGTGGCTAGAGTGATAATAGAAGCTGAATAGATTGCTACTATCGGGGAAGCGTGCGTCAATAAGCCGTCGCTAACTCTGTCCAGTGGAAAATTGAAGTTTTTGGGCGTCGCATGCGCTATTACTAAAAATGTTGCCGCTCTGATTTTAGGGACACGTACACGTGACTGTGACTGACGTGACAGAGCATATAAGTGCAATCTGGTTTTCGATAATAAAGCTTCGTTGGAAATTAGCGCTGTGTGTCTTCTTGTGTACACTCCCATTCGCGCCAAGAAACTCAGAGCGCAGCAGTGGTCCCAAATGCCTGAGTGCGCCTTCGATTAGACTTCTCAGCAAGGAGTTTGACTAAGAATTACAATTCGTTGGAGGACGAGCTCTAGCTTCATGTCACCGTGTGGCGTCGTTTTGATTTGTTCGTTTTTAGCGACGCACGAGAAGACTTTTTTGCGTTAGCGCGTCCTGTGTTCTTATATATACTGCGTTGCAAGATGCTTACTGTATATATATATATATATATATATATATATATATATATATATATATATATATATATATATATATATATATATATATATATGCGTGTGTGTGTGGGTTTGTGAATTTCAAATAAATATCGTTTAATAGTCGGCGCTCGTGATTTGTCCAGTATAGCGCTGTGCTTCGTGGGTAACACGTAGGCGCGATTGACAGCAGCCGCCACGGAAAAACCTACGCTCAGGCAGCGCTTTGCTTGGATATATGGTGTCGGCGGGCGCGCTCACCGCCTGCCTTATCGATGGCTTCCTCGGTGAACCGACGACGGCGCTCTACTCTGGCGCCAAGTGGCAGTGATCGTCGCCACACAGCCCCCCCCCCCGTCTTGCGCGGCACTTCTCACACTTTCGCCATGCCACCTTTTCCCCCACTTTCTACCTCCTGGTTCTGCTGCACCCTCCTTCTCCGCTTTCCTCCTCGCGCTCTCTTTTACATCGCCGTCTTTCATACCCCGCTGCGCGTTCGCTCTTTCATATGTCGCTGTGCTCGCTCACTCTGTTACACCGAGGGACGCCGACGCTGAACGCAGGAACGAGTGCATAAGAGCTGCGCTCTCAAAATTACGTTTTTTTTGCTCGAACGCCGGGGCGAATCCGCATGCGCTGCAATTCAGTGCTAAATAACCGTTGCTTCCAATGCTAGCATTGTGGGCATTTAGAAAAAATTAAATTAAATTATGGGGTTTTACGTGCTAAAACCACTTTCTGATTATGAGGCACGCCATTTTGGTGGACTCCGGAAAATTCGACCACCTGGGGATCTTTAACGTGCACCTAAATCTATGTACACGGGTGTCTTGGCATTTCGCCCCCATCGAAATGCGGCCGCCATGGCCGCGATTTGATCCTGCGACCTCGTGCTCAGCAGCCCAACACCATAGCCACTGAGCAACCACGGCGGATATTGCGGGCATGCGCTCGCAGCCGATTCCTTAATCACCTAATCTCTGGTATTGTGGCAGTTTGGGCATGTTGGTGAGACATGACTAAATATTCAAACCACACAACCAGAGGATGATGGCGAAACAAAACGGGAGACACACGAGCGCTGGTCTGACTCGCGTAGGATGCGCCACAACTCAATGGACGACGACGTCACGACGATGGGAAGATCGACTGGCGGTTCTCCAGGGAGCGCGTGAAGGCGAGGCTGCCGTTCGCTGGCTGACTGAAGAAGGTTGCCCACATCGTGGATCGTCGTATAAAGCCGACTGCGCCAAAATATGTAATAAAACTGCACTTGTCAGCTTCAAAACACCGACTGCATTTTGTTCTATGGCATTCCCTCGTTATTCTCTTTCCTACCCTGCCCATTGTCTTGTTTCAACTTGGTCTATTTGCAGGCCGTCATAGCATTCCTTCATCTATATATAGAAAACAGATAGGAGCACACGCAGGGGCGCATTTGTACTAGTTTTGTATTATAAAAACAGCAAAGGTGCATGCGTTTCGGGAGTTAAGATAAAATGAAGATAGTGATATACTGGCCGCAAGATAGATTTCTCCTGCGGTACGTCACATCGAGCCCGAGACGTCACAGCGTGACGTCACTGGCGCACGTGCCGCGACCCTGCTTGGCAAAACACAGCCGCCGCCGGCTCTTTGCGTGGTGCAGTCACGCAGTGCTTGGTGTAAGTGGGCGCCGCGTGGAGGCGTGATTTTCTTATTCTTTAGGTAAGTCTCCGCAATTCTCTTGCCAGCAGGATTAGCAGTATTGGTGTAGGAGAACATCGGCGTGTGGTAAACTGCGTGATGAAAATATGGTGATGCTGGCCTTTTTTAGTTCTCAATAGAAGTGTGCTGCGCTTGTTGTGGTTAATCGTGCGGCGGAAAACAGCGACCATATCGGCTCATCTTTGCGTAGGAAGACGGACCACATTGTTTGTGCGTGTGGGCACTGCGCCATTAGCAATACATCTCCCTTGATAGACTCTGGACACGTGTTTCGTGTAATAAGGCCGGTCGTTGTGATCGGGTGCCCATTAAACTTAAGGAGCCGTAACTATTTAACAAGTGAAAATAAATGAGACGCGATGGTTAGTTCGCGAACGTCTCTCGGTCCCATCGACGCTGTGGGCAGAAAAAAAATAAGAACCTTAATTTCCGCATATTCTATCGACTGAAATGCGTATAAATATAAATTAGCTCCTACAGCATGTTATGACCCCTGCCGAAGGTGTGTGTACACATTTCACTACAGGGAAGGCCCAAACGACAAACCACTGAAATTATCGCATGTTAACGCAGATCTCACTGGTGTTGAGTAAAACTGAACTTTCTTTATACTTAAACTCACCTTTAAGGCATGCACTTCATGGTTCAATTACGGGATTTAACGTGTCAAAACCACTTTCTGACTATGAGGCGCGCCGTAGCGGAGGACTCCGGAAATTTCGACCACCTGCGGATCATTAACGTGCACTTAAATCTAAGCACACGGGTGTTTTCGCATCTCGCCCCCATCGAAATGCGGCCGCCGTGGCCGGGATTCGATCCCGCGACCTCGTGCTCAGCAGCCCAACACCATAGCCATAACCACGGCGGGTGTACACTTCATGGTGCGATGATCCACAATAAACATGCAAAAATTGAGTCGTACGACGTCGAGAACAGTGAAGGAAGGCAGCAGACAGAACGAAGTTACCGCGCAGAGGATTGTGTACTTATGTAAGCTCTTGCTTTGTGCATTCACGTGCCATGACAAATAATCAAAATCCGAATTATGGCGTTTAACGTACGTAGGCTGCACGCGGCGGGCGCTACAAAGAAAAGGCTCGGGATTAATTTCGACCCCCTGGGGCATCTAATCACGCGTCTAAAGCACGGTGCCAAGTAGTATTTCCGCATTCCTCCCTAATCTGAATTTAGGCGCCGTCACTTGGCATGCCTCGACTGAGCCGCCGTGATGGGCATGACTGATACTTGTAGACGAAGTTACCTTGTATTTCCTTTAAGGCTACAGTGTAAACTGGGCGCAAATGAATGTCTTCACGACAATCCTATACAATTTTTTGTACGATGACCAGTGATTTAATGGAATTATAATTCCTTAATAAAGCGGTCTCTTTGGAAGAGTAATAAATTCTGACTATTTGACCTAAGGAAGAGACGCTCATAGGAAATCAATGCATGCTGATGTAAGGGAGCCATCCACTCGGTAACAACGCTACGTTGTTGTACCGGTAAAACGGGCGACGATTATACTTTCTAAGCACAGTTCGTAAATGCTGCCACTACAAAAAATAGCAATATGTCGGAATCGCGGTCGCGGCATGCAGTTGATATACAAGCAGCGTTCCTATGCAGAGAGGTCGCCTGAACGCTCCTTGCCAACCAGAGCCCGCTTCAACAGTTGACTGATAGGAGGGGGCACTCGCAGTGACGTCACGCTGTTCGCAAACAGGGCGATTATGAGACCCGTCTGTTCAGCCATCCCAGTCGAACCACTCTCTGTGTCTTATTTAGAAAATCAGCGGCAGAGTTTACTGAGCGGCGCTCTTCGCACGCAATTTCTTAGCCAGAAAGTTATTTCGCTGAGATAAGGGCGCAACCGAAGTGGCAGCGCATTTAACTTACGTCTTCGTACGAGAGTGAGGAGGAAGCAAAGCTGGCACAAGAAATAAGAGCGGTCTACTGATAGCATGACCGTACGTCATGCATTAGTAGGCGAGGATGTATTCTTACAGCAAGTCACTGCACACCCATACTCGACATCATGCTTTTCCGTGCGTCTGCTAATGCATCGGCAAGCGCAACCACGCTCACCCGCTCATCACACCATAGAATCGCAGTGCAAGTTACTGAATTATGGGGTTTTACGTGCCACAACCACTTTCTGATTATGAGGCACGCCGTAGTGGGGGACTCCGAAAAGTTTCACCATTCGGTGTTCTTTAACGTGCATCTAAATGTAAATGGTGTTTTCGCATTTCGCCCCCATCGAAATGCGGCTGCCGTGGCCGGAATTCGATCCCGCGACCTCGTACTTAGCAACCAGGGCGTGTCTTCAGGGCAAGTGTTACGCATTCTTTCATTTCTGTGAGAGACAGGTCTGATGTACACATGCTGACATATTTGGAGCCGAAAGAGACGCTCGGTTGGAGAAATTGCTGCCCAGGTCTGCCAGGCTAACCCCGCCTGTATGCATCAGCACCGCTGCCGTATTACGAAGCGACTAAATTCTTTGTTTCCATACTAATTACTGAAATAAAAACAGTTCCAATATATATAGTTCATATGGCCACAGGGCAAGGGGTCTAGCAGCCCTGTGTCTATCGGGATAGTATGTGTTGGAGCTGCACACGGTTGCAGGTGCGATCCAATGCCACGCATAGCTCAATATCAGCTCCCTCGCCAGCCGGTACCGCCAGTAAGGTGCTGGTCGACCGCCAACCGAGGGCGAAACTCGTGCTCCCTTCACATAGGATCCCCGTCGGGGGCACTGGGAGCTATGAAAGCAGCCCTAAAAAGGAAATGCAGAAAGAAGCGGTCGCTGCACCGACACTCCTAAATTATGACAGAAAACTTCACTACGTAACATCCACACCTGCAAGGTTCGCAGCCTTTGACATCGTATCAGCGTCCATCGCTTCTTCTTCGCTTCTCCTCTGCTGCTTATAAAACACGATGATGCCCCGCAAAAGGCCAACTGTTTTACAGGTTCAGGCGGCCGCATTCCGACAGAGGCGAAATGCACAAAGGCGCGTACACTTCAAATCTGGAGACCGCTATTAAATCATAGGTTGATGATGTCAGGGCCCGTAGCCCCTAACTACGTTGTCTGTCATAGGCTAAGTGGCACCTCTTAGAATTCACGGCTAATCTGTCCACACCATCACAGTTATAAGCGCCAACATTGCTATAAATTTACCAGCCTCACAAGAACACACGTTCCAGTGCACCTCACAATACTGCACAGCACCGTACATGAAGCACATAATAATATTTGTGGTTTTACGTGCCAAAACCACTTTCTGATTATGAGGCACGCCGTAGTGGAGGACTCCGGACATTTTGACCATCTGGGGTTCTTTAACGTGCACCTAAATCTAAGCACACGGGTGTTTTCGCATTTCGCCCCCATCGAAATGCGGCCGCCGTGGCCGGGATTCGATCCCGCGACCTCATGCTCAGCAGCCCAACACCATAGCCACTAAGCAACCACGGCGGGTTACATGAAGAACATAGCGGTTCAACATTCTAGCTTGATTCAGATCAAATCTGTTGAAGTTCTCGATCTTGCTACACAGACGCACTTTTTTCAGAGCAGTCACTGCACATATAGTACGATGCCAAGGTGGCGAGGCGGAAGTGTTATCGAAGCGGCCCCCAACGCTGTTCTGTAAACACGTGAATGCGGTCTCGCAGTACGAAGCGAACTGCGCCTCAAGACCAACGGTCCATTAAAATTACGGACGAATTAACGGTGTTGTAAAACATCATCAGCGTAGTTTTATGTTCACTGCAGGACAAATGCCTCTCCAAGCGATCTCTGATTACGTCTAATCTGCGCTAGCTGATTCCCAGTTATGCCTGCAAATTTCCTGATTTCATTACCTCGCCTGATTTCCTGCCGTGCTCGATAGCGCTTACTTTCCCCTAGCACCCACTATCTGTTTCTCATCGACCACCGATTATCTGCCCTATCAATTTCGCAGCCTGCCAAGCTCCTATTTTTTCCTTCAAGTTTCAGCTACCAGTATCCCCGTTTGCTCTCCCATCCACCCCGCTCTCTTCCTCTCTATGAGCGTTAGGAAGAACATTTTTGTTCAATCGCTTATTTGTGCGGTCCTTAACTTATTCTCAAGCTTCATTGTTAACCTACAAATTTCTGCCCCATATGATAGTACTTGAAGTATGGAATGATTGTACACGTTGATTTTCAACTGCAGCGGTGAGCTCCCGGTCATGGTTTGGTAATGTTGGCCGTACGCACGCCGGATCATTTTAATTCTTCTGTAAATTTCTGTCTCATGATCAGCGTTCCCTGTGAGTAACTTGGATAAACTTACTCCTGCACACAGTCTAGAGGCTCACTGCTGATCATGAACTCTTATTCGCTTGACAGGTTATTTAATATTACCCTTGTCTTCTGCATAATAATATTCAGCCTACTCTCATACATTGCCAGTTAAGGTACTCCATCGATTGTTGCAATGAGTCCCAAGCATTACTGAAGAGGGCAATCTCATCGGCAAGCTTAATGCTGTTGAGATATCCGCCGTTGATCCTCGCCCTTAATCTTTCTCAGTCTAATAGCTTGAATACTTCTTCTAAGCCTGCAATGAAGCTAATTGAACAGATTGTGTCTTCTTGCCTGACCGTTTTCTCGATAAGTGTTTTCCCCTTTCATTGCGGGCAATCAAAATATGTGAAGCCAGAACTATGACTAAGGCACAGTCGAAGTCTGAGACGTTGCGGATACGTGCGCCGTGACTGAACGTAAATATGGAAGTTGCACATAACTGAAATAATTATTGAGTTCTCAGTTGATTCCCACAAGCACCACAGCCTTGATATGAAGTTCTTTCAGTGCTCGACTACAATCCATACAATATGCACTTACACCGCTAATTACACAAAATTTCGTAACTTCGTCCAAATGCAATGAATTAAATGAAAGCGCAGAAGACAGCACACTTCAAGCGACGCAAGTTCTTACCTTCCTGATACGACGGGTTTTAGTGACCACGCTCAGCGTCGCGCATGCTTCACATTGTACATATCACGATACCAGGACACTGTGACCCGTTCTTCAAGTTCTCATGTTGACCTGATTTTTGCGAAGCATTCGCGAAGCATCGTAAGACTGTTGCCGGTTGGAAGAAAATTATTTCGCAGAAATCACAAACGCCTATGAAGGGTTTCTTAAGTAAGAGGAGAAAACCATAAGAAGAACATCGCACGAAGCGACCGAAAGACGTGAATGACATCATTTCTCACAGGATTGATGTTAGTCTGGGGTTTAGAATAAGCATCACCAGCCAATTATGAGAGGACGATAGCTGTCGCTCTTCTTTGTCGTCTGGTCTTGCCATGTTCGGTTGCCTGTTGCTGTCTTTGTGCATGCAAAAGATAAAATTAGTAGTGGCGTTTTTCTGAGCGTTATACTGCTCGCTTTTTACGAAAAATGAAGTTCAGCATTGCCATTTGTTAGGCGTGTTGGTAAACTGCAAGCATATTTAACGCCAACAAACAAGGACTGGAGGCAGACGACATTACAATTCTGGCATCGTCTCCCTCCCGTCCTTGCTTTCAAAATATAGTGTCTCGAGTGATACTCGTCAGTCATCATCATTATCATCATCAGTCTGGCTACGCCCACTGCAGGGCAAAGGCCTCTCCCATACTTCTCCAACAACCCCGGCATTGTTCTAATTGTGGCCATGTTGTCCCTGCAAATTTCTTAATCCCATCCTCCCACCTAACTTTCTGCCGCCCCCTGCTACGCTTCCCTCCTCTTGGAATCCAGTCCGTAACCCTTAATAACCATCGGTTATCTTCCCTCCTCATTTATGCCCTGCCCATGCCCCCCCTTTCTTTTTCTCGATTTCAACTAAGATGTCACTAATTCGCGTTTGTTCCCTCACCCAATCTGCTCTCTTCTTATCCCCCACCCCTCAACGTGACACCCATTATTCTTCTGTCCATGCCTCGTTGCGTCGTTCTCAATTTAAGTAGAACCCTTTTCGTAACCATCCAGGTACTGCTCCGTAAGTGAGTACTGGTAAGAGACAGCTGTTAAACACTTTTCTCTTGAGGGATAATGGCAACCTGCTGTTCAGGTCTGAGAATGCCTGCCAAACGCACTCCAGCTCATTCTTCTTCTTCTGATTATTTCAGTCCCATAATCTAGATCCGTGGTCACTATCTGCCCTAAGTAGATGGATCCCCTTACCACTACCAGTGTCTCGCTACCTATCGTAAGCTGCTGTTCTCTTCCGAGACTGTTAAAAATTACTTGAGTTTTCTGCAGATAGATTTTTAGACCCACCCTTCTGCTTTGCCTGTCCACGTCAGTGAGCATGCATTGCAATTGGTCCCCTGAGTTACTAAGCAAGGCAATATCATCAGCGAATCGCAATTTACTAAGGCATTCTCCATTAACTCTTATCCCCAATTCTTCCCAATCCAGGTCTCTGAGTACCTCCTGTAAACACACTGTGAATTGCATTGGAGAGATCGTATCTCCTGCCTGACGCCCTTCTTTATTGGAATTTTGTTACTTCCTTTGTGGAGGATTACGCTGGCTGTGGAGCCGCTACAGATATCTTTCAGTATTTTTACATACGGCTCGTCAACATCCGGATTCCTTAATACCTGCATGACTGCTCAGGTTTCGACTGAGTCAAACGCTTTCTCGTAATCAATGAAAGCTATATATGAGGGTTGATTATATTCCGCACATTTCTCTATCACCTGAATGATAGTGTGAATATGGTCTATTGTTGAGTAGCCTTTACGAAATCCTGCCTGGTCCTTTGGTTGGCAGAAGTCTAAGGTGTTCCTGGTTCTATTTGCGGTTACATTAGTAAATAACTTGTAGGCAACGGACACTAAGCTGATCGGTCTATAATTTTCATGTCTTTGGCGTCCTGCTTGTTATGGATTAAGATTATGTTGACGTTCTTCCAAGATTCCGGTACGCTAGAGGTCATGAGGGATTGTGTATACAGGGTGGCGAGTTTTTCTATAACAATCTGCCCACCATCCTTCAACAAATCTGCATTTGCCTGATCCGCCCAAGCTGCCTTCCCCCTTTGCGTAGCTCCCAAGGCTTTCTTTACTTCTTCCGGCGTTACTTGTGGGATGTCAAATTTCTCTAGACTATTCGCTTTTCCATTATCGTCGTTGGTGCCACTGGTACTGTATATATCCCTGTATAACTCCTCAGCCACTTTAGATATCTTATCCATATTAGTATAATTGTATTTCCGGCTTTGTCCCTTAACGCATACGTTTGATTCTTGCCTATTCCTAGTTTCTTGACTGTTCTTAGGCTTACTCTGTTCCTGAGAGCATGCTCAATTCTATAATTGTTATACTTCCTTACGTCAGCTATCTTAGGCTTGTTGAATAACTTGGAAAGTTCAGCCAGTGCTATTCTAGCTGTAGGGTTAGAGGCTCTCATACATTGGCGTTTCTTAATCAGATCTTTCTTCTCCTGCGATAGCTTACTGGCATCCTATCTAACGAAGTTACCACCGACTTTATTGTACACTCCTTAGTCATGCCCATAAGATTGTCGTTCATTGCATCAACACTAAGGTCCTCTTCCTGAGTTAAAGTCAAATACCTGTTCTGTAGCTTGATCTGGAATTCCTTTATTTTCCCTTATACCGCTAACTCATTGATCGGCTTCTAATGTACCAGTTTCTTCCATTCCCTCCTCAAGTCTAGGCTAATTCGAGATCTTCTTGTTTTTATATACCCACTCGTCGGTGTGGACATATAAATATAAAGCTGCGTGCATGTTGTGTGTGTATGCGTGCGTGTATTCGTGTGTGTCTGTGTGTGTGGACTCATGCTACAATATTATTGCTTCGTTCGTGTCGTGTATTTCAATTCACAGCATCACTCTTGTTCAAGCAGTCCGCGTGATTTATGTATGAATGGTGGTACGTGATTTCATTCCTCATTTCTTTTTTTTGTGTCATCGTGCTCACGTCCCGCTTCATATCAGGCAAGATGGTCATCCTTCGTGCGCATAAGTTGGTTCACACCATAGGCCACCAGAATGAGCAAAATCCTGGGTCCAGACACTCCGTCACTTCGACTTAGTGCTGAACTGAAACTATGAGCTATATACTAGAAGGCCGCGGCTAACAGCCCAGAAGACAACAACGAATTGGGCAACAGCAACAACTTTTGATAATTAGAAACGTTAGGCGTGTTTTTTTCACTGTTTTATCTCGCATGGGGAATTATAGCTTCGAAGCAGTGTAAAAAATAATTATCCGCAGCCCTATGAGCAAGGAAATGGTCGAACTCGAAAAAAAAATAGGCCAGGAGTACGAGGGCGATGACGGCGACTCGTCACCGCCCTCGCAACCCCAAAATTACTTACTTGCAATACTTGCACAGCAACTAGCAGTCTCCGTGGGGCTAAATGAAAAATTTCCATAACTTTTTGATCGCTCAGTTCGGGACATATGTTGTATATTATTTGAAAGCTAAAGAGTAGTGAGGTCATGCTTGCTTAACAAATGTCTAGAGATTAGAACCACAGTACAGTTTTGCTTCTTGATTTCAATATGCGCCATGAACTGCATGATTACAAGACTAATTAGTGATTATTTCAAGTACCCACCTTCACAGCGCAGTTTCTTGTGCAAGTAATTTGCTGCCTTTTCAGGTATCTACTGAACGAACTGAATATGCTAGCTGCATACAATTTTTGTGAATGTTTGTTTAAACTAAAGGAAGGTATCCTGTACCACTGAATACTTTTCAGTGCTAGACATAGGGACTAGATGCCATCACACAATGGTAACCCGAACCATGCAAATATCCTAACAGGGTTAACTCGAAACAAACAAAACACATACACAACTTTTTTATCTCAAGAGAAATAGTTCAATATAGGCGATCATTTATTTAAATTATAGAAGTGTTTTGAAAGCACTTGCGTAACAGTCGCTATCTCTAGAAAGTTTGGAACGTAACGAGGTTACTTTATCTATTTTTTAGCTCAAGACCTGGAAATTTAACTGCATTTACAGGATTGAAGCTCGGGCTAATCGGCAGGTGATTAGGAATCGTGATAAGCAGTGTGACAAACATGCAGAGGAAGCAGAACCTACACATATGCATCGTCCATTCGGTCCATGGTATATATTACCTTGTATTAGCCTAATTAATGTGTCTTGAGAAGACAAAGCATGGATGGTGCTGTGTCTGCATATGGAAGGCTTCTGTCCACATACAGCAGGTTCTCTTAACACCGAGTTAGTATTTAACTACCGATTACAGCTGAATAATAACATTGTTAGGAGGAAAGACGCAAACGGCAAGATATATACAAATATATTTATAAAATGAATACGCTGCTCTCGGCCAAAAGGCAACCGCTCGTACTAGTCTCAAATCGTCGTCGCCGTCATCTTCACACCCTTGACTTCTACTCAAGGGTGTGAAGTAGTGCTAGTCCGTAGCACTACTCCCAGCGGCACAAGCGCCGTGCCGGAGAGACTAAAGGCGAGGTTCAGAAGCAGTGTAGTAGACATTGGGCCTACTGGTGTAAATGACATCGCTGGATGCCAGAGTAGAGGTTGAAGTAAAACTGACAGGAGAAATTTCGTAGGTCACTGGCGTCACCTGGCGCAGCACGCGGCAGGTTCCCGTGTATAGGGAGAGGAGTTTCTCTGCAAGTCCGACATGACGAGAGGATGTCTAATGGACCACAAGCGCACCAGGCGACAACTGATCGTCACGGCGACGGGCGTTGTAGAGACGCTGCTGAGTAGTTTGCGAGGCCGTCAGTCGATTACAGGCAAGCTGGTGTGCATGGTTGGTCAGGGTGACGTCGTCACGCGCATACTCTTCTTCTTGAGGTTGCAGGAGGAAGAAATGCTGTATCAAGGAAGAAGGTGGGTTCGCGCCCGTACCATAGAAAAATTGAGAAAATCGGGCGGTGTCGTGCCGAGCAGAATTATAGGCAAGTTTGAGATAAGGAAGGCAATATCTCAGTGATGGTGGTACTTCGAAACGTACGTGGACAGCATATCTGTGAGGGTTCGGTTTAGTCGCTCCGCCAGTGCATTGGTTCGACTATGGTATGAGCTGGTCAGCTTGTGTTTGAGTGGAGAAGGAAAGCATAATGTCGGCGATAACTGTAGACAGAAACTTACGACCACAGTCAGTAAGGAGCTGTCGCGGGGCACCATGAAGCAAGATAATGTGATGCCAGAGAAAGTCTGAGACGTCAGTGGCACAAATGGTCGGGGGAGAGCCCGTGTGATGGCGTATTGGGTGGTGTAACAAGTTCCAATGGCTACCCATTTGTTTCCTGAGAATGAGGTAGGAAAGGGGCTGAGGAGGTTCACTAATCCAAAACGGAAGAACGGTTTCACAAGAAAGGTGATCGGCTGGAGATGACTGGTAGGCAGCACTTTGGGCGCTTTCCGACTCTGGCAGGAACCACAGGCAGCAACATAGCGTCGGACTGAGTGAGCGAGACGGGGCCAATAGAAGCGGCGGCGGACACGGTCGTACATGCGAGATAGCCCAAGGTGTCCTTTAGTATATACGTCATGGAGTTCAAAGAGCACAGTCCGTCGTAAAAGTTTGGGCACGACAAGAAGGTCAGATCCGCCAGAAAATTTCTTCGGTACAGAATGCCGCACTGGAGGGCATATCGGTGAACTAGGCGTCGGTAGGCGAAGAGTGCAGACGCTCGATGAGTGCTCGCAGCGCTGAGTCCCGGTACTGCTCACCGGCGATGTTAGCGGACACACACAGAGAGAAAGTGCCGTTGGCTGTGCTACCGTGGTGTCGACAGGCTCGTCGACCGCGTAGCGAGACAGGCAATCAGCGTCCTTGTGGAAGCGGCCAGATTTGCAGATGACAGAATAATAGCATTTTTGTAGGCGTACCACCCAGTGAAAAAGTCTCCCTGTAGAATCTTTCAATGAGCTCAACGAGCAAAGCGCGTGATTGTCTGTGACGACTGTAAAGCTTCACCCATATTAGTATGGGTGCAACTTCGCAACCGCCCGAACTAGTGCCAGCCACCCAGGCTCAGTAATGTAAGAGATGCGCTCAAAGTTTGAGGGGAGGTCGCTGGCGTGAGCGACAACACCGTACTTGCTGCGCTGGCGTTGTGCTAGTAGCGCGGCGATTCCGTGGCCGCTGGCATCGGTACGGACTTTGGTAGATGCGGAAGGATCGAAATGCGCTAGAACTGGCGGTGTTGTGAGAAGGTCGAAGTGATGGGAAAACGCAGAGGTCTCGCTATCGCCCCACTTAAAAGGGGCATCTTTCTTCAGAAGATAGGTTAGTGATCTTGCTATGGCTGCGAATTTTTTCATGAAGTGGCGGAAGTACAAGCAAAGGCGGATTAAGCTGCGCACATCCTTGACCCGCTTTGGAAGAGAGAAATGCGTAACAACGTGGATTTTGCCTGGGTCCGGTTGCTCTCTATTCGCATCAACGAGATGTCCAAGCACGGTAATCTAGCTGCGGCCAAAGTGGAACTTTGACGCATTGAGTCGCAGACTGACTAGGCGAAAAAGGTCCAGGACTGCTGAGAGACTTAAAGGTGTGTCGCGAATGTTGGCGAGAATACTGTAAGGTCGTCTAAGTAGCACCGGCACGTGGACCATTTGAAACCGTGAACAAGGGAGTGCATCATGCGCTCAAATGTGCCCGGAACGTTACATAGACCGAATGGACTCACTTTGATTTGATAAAGACCGCCGGCTGTTACAAAGGCAGCCTTCGCGCGGTCTAGATTGTCCACGGTAGTGTAGCGGTAGCCGGAGTGGACGTCAACAGATGCGAAACAGCCAGCGCCATGGAGGCAGTCAAGAGCGTCATCACGGCGAGATAGGGAATACACGACCTTTTTTGCTTAGCATTTTGCGAACTTATGCGTGAATAGCTTGAAGCTAAGCCCGCGGCCCTCGATACGGGCAGCAATGAATAGGAGGGGCATCCGCGGTATTTATGCGATGTCCAACAGCTGTAGTTTGGGCCAAGGGCCGATCATTAAACTCGAAAATATCGCGGTATGAAAACAGAGCGCGGCAGCACCGCCATGACAATGTTGCCTAAGGTACCGCTGTTCATGCAGGTTTTCTACTCGTGCCTGTGCTAGATCGCTGAAGCCGCAGCGAAATCTTTCGACATCGGACGCACCAAGATTGCCGGCCTACACCAATACTTTGGTGAGAGCGGTGTTTCTGGCCAGTTAGCTGAGTGCACCTGCACCCTGGAACATCGATAGGCGGATAGCTTTTTCGGCTCGCCATCGGGGGGCCCGATGACGTCGGGACACATGGCCACACTGAATCCGCTGCATGCTACAAATGCTTGCCCATCAGCTACCGGCTTCAGTGTACAAGGCAGCACCGCCGTGACAATGTCACCTGACGTGCCGCCGTTCTTGCAGGTTGGTGACCGAAGATATGGCTTCCATGGTTATCTTCTTGCTGTTATAGTGTTGCCGTGTCCACGAATTGTTGTTGACTATATATGCGGCTGTTTTTCTATTGCGGGCCTGTTATTGAGTATCTCTGGGGATGTGGAGTAGAATCGAGGACCAGTAACGGAAGATATGTGCAGGGAATTGCTACAGAATCCCAAGGAAATCTTGTTTAACCTTATTGCGGTTCAAGAAGAGGAAGACTCTTTTGAAACAAGAATCTTAGACATGCAGAACCAGCTTCTTGTCGAAACTAAGGTACAGAGCTTAGACGAGACTCGGAACAGCCTCTCAATACTTGAAACAATTGCGGCTGGCCGCTGTGTTGAAACTCTAGTCTGGCCAAACAGGAGGATGATTTAAATATTCGTTCACAACGAAATAACCTTATCTTTCCAGATATAGTTGAAGATAAAAATGAAAATGAAGAAACTTTTTAGCACGATATCATTAGCGCTACTTTAAAAGTACATGCAACTTCTATTGAAAGAATCCACAGGTTATGCCAGAAGCTTTCTGGTAGAACGCGCCTACTCATCCTGAAGGTGGCCGACTGTAGAGATAAAATGAAAGACTTGAAAGAGATAAATAAATAAAAGATAAAATGAAAGATATAACTGATAATGACCCGAACAATATTTCCGGAATGCTGACCGAACTATTGGCTGGGCAGGAAATGATGGCCCGTGATATCGCTGATATCAAGGTTTTCCAGCAAACTGTTAACAAGCGTTTCGACGCTCTGGAATCCCGTGTGGTCGCCCTCCAAAAAACTACCGCTGATCCTAGAGTCTCATTTGATCATTCTTGTTCTGATGTACGCTCTTTATCTCGGGTCGTTTCGGAACTAATCAATAAGAATGTTGACCTTGAAAGTCACTCCTGAAGCAACAATAAAATTTTGATTGGACTTGGTGAACACAACGCTGAAAACACACACGCGCTTTTGTCTAATGTACGCCAGTTTTTCACAGAGAAACTTCAAATTGAATGCCCGCCCATCGAACGCTGTCATAGAATTGGCACGAAACGTGAAGGTAGATCGCGCCAAGTTATATTACGAGTACTAGACTTCAGGAACATAGTATAAATAATGAAAATTGTCTCAAAGCTTAAAGGAACAAAATTTTATATTACTGAAGACTTGTCGGCTAATGTACGTGTCATTCGCAAATAGAGTTGCAGGCAGCAACCTCTTTTTTTCGTGACCATGGCTCTGTGGTGAGGTTGCGTTATGACCATGTTTCTATAAATGGTGTCCGCTACAGGTGGAATAATACAGTTAACGTCCTAGTTGATGATTCAGGTCTCGCTGCAAACACCGCAGTGAATAATTCCTATCTTTCTAAAGGCTTGCGAAACATTCTCCCGGCTACGTCGTCTTCAAATTGAGATATCCGCGACTCTCACAAGCTTAATTTATTGAATTTGAATGCAAGAAGTCTAGTAAATAAGTTCCCGCCGTTTCTTTCCCTGGTAGCCTCCCATTCCCCTCATTTCATTGGTGTCACTGAAACCTGGCTTCACGATCATATATTTTTTTAATTCACATGCCCTAAAGGCCCTTTACAGGCATTACATAGGGGGTTAAAGAATACAATAAAGTGATCATATTGCATAACACAGTGAACAATTAGAAAAGCATAAACATGCGCTCAGGAAAACAGGGAACATATCTGTATAAAAACAAGTGTTTGAGAACACGCACACATGTGGACCACAATTCTCAAGACAATGTAAAAAAACACACTTCTGATAATAATCTATTAAGGACCAGCACAGGGTAAGCACTTTAGTTTGTTCACAAATGCGTCGTAATTATTTTCGGAAACGATTTGTGCAGGTAGTTTATTCCAATTATTAATGGCAAGGAACAATGGTGAATGACGCATAAGTTTGGTGAGAGCTATTTTGGGTTGCACTTTGAGGCAGTGGTCTAATCGGGGGAAAATGCGATGTGCTGGTTTGATATGAGATTTTCTGAACGTTGAAGGATTGTGATAGAGCTTGTCAAAGTGACATAGCAGGGTGACAAGTCTTCGCTTTTCAAGTGAGCCTAAATTTAGAGATGATTTAATATCTGTGATGCTGGAGTAGCGAGCGTATTTCCTTGTGATAAACCTAGAAGCCTTATTTTGAAGTGATTCCAGTTTATCGGCAAGATAAGCTTGATGCGGGTTCCAGATGAAACTGGCATATTCTAGTTGAGATCTGACTAAAGTTGTGTATGCTAAGAGTTTGGTTGCCTGATTTGCAAAGTACAAGTTACGCCGAATGAAACCGAGGGTTTTGGATGCTTTAGTGGTTACATATTCAATGTGTTTGTGCCATGTCAAATCAGAAGTAATGTGGACACCTAGGTATTTGATTGCAGGAACTTTTTGAATGTCCACGTTACCGATAGAATAAAACATGGGTTCCGTGACTCTAGCCGTCGTAAATGTTACAAGTTTTGTTTTTAAACGTTTATTTCCATATGCCATTGTTCGCACCACTTAACGAGTTTGTCAAGATCTGATTGCAAAGCATTAGTGCCATGAGGGTCAGTAACCTTTCTGTAAATAACACAGTCGTCCGCAAATAGTCTAATTGTAGAAGTGAGGTTGCTGCTTATGTCATTAATGTAAATAAGGAAGAGGATCGGCCCGAGCACCGAACCTTGAGGCGCACTAGACTTTACATGGGTTTGTGAGGAGCAAAATTCACTGGCAGACACGAACTGCTGTCTGTTAGTTAAAAAGTTAACTATCCAGTTCAAGACATTGTTGTTTATGTTTAGATTTCTAAGTTTAAATATAAGACGATTGTGAGCAACATTGTCGAACGCTTTGGCAAAGTCGATGAATACGGCATCAATTCTCATTAAATGGTGTATAGCGTCGTGCAGGTCGGCCACGAGTTCAAATAACTGTGGCTCGCAGGAACGGCCACACAAGAATCCGTGCTGGTTTCCAAAAAAAAGTTCTGCTGACTGAGGTACTTCATTATTGCTGATGATATGTTCCAGAATTTTGTAAGGTATACTCGTTAATGAGATGGGCCGTTAATTTGAAAGGGCAGAAGAAGCTCCAGATTTAAATGTAGGTATAATGCGTGCGATTTTCCAATCGTCAGGCACAATTCCTGTATTAATGGATTGCTGAAAAATTGGGACGAGTATGCGAGCTATCATTGGTTTCACTAACTTGAGCAATATTGAACATATGTCATCGGGTCCGGGGGCTGAATTACTCGGCAAACGCTCAACAGCTTGCTCAATGCCTTCCTGCGTAATTAGGATGTCATTCATGTCAGCGTTTATACTAGTAGCATTGAAACTTGTGGGAAGTGGCGTTTCGTTAGTAAACACGGAACTGGAAAATAGGTTCAATTCGGTGGCTACCTCTGATGGCTGAATATAATCACCGTCTTTTACTATTGTTATCAGACTAGATGAAGGAGGCTTAGGAGTGATTACTTTCCAAAACTTTTGAGTATTGGTTTTAAGCATAGTTGATATGTCATGACTAAAAAATTTATCTTTGGCTCTCTCAATCTCTGCTTAGCATATTCTCGACTACGCACGGTAGTTATTCCAGTCACATTCCGAACGTTTTGCTCTAGTATAAAGACGCTTTTTCTTCCGGATGCAACGTTTAACATTGGAAGTGAACCATACGCTCTGTGATGACGTTGTGAGCGTGATTTTTGGAATGTGTCTGTCTGAATTTTTTCAGTTCAGCGCTCAGTAGATTCCAGTTGTCATTTGAACAACGGCTTGATATCGATTCCAGGAACTGCTCACTGAACAATGACAGTTCACTAACCAATCCTTCAATATTCGCCCGTGCGTAATTGTAAATAGTTTTCCTAGGAATTTCCGGCTTCTTTTTTTCTAAGGTGTATTCGCAGTGAAGAACATTGTGGTGACTGACACATTTCAAAACATGCACTGTCATTTTTTTAGGTTGCGTTGTCGAAACAAAATCTAGGACCGACTCGCCACGTGTCGGAGCAGGAACAATCTGTGACCAAACTGAACTGAGATAACAAACAAAGGAATTATTTACATTCATTTTTCCTTGCCGTGCCTTCGGCTATGTATGTGCGCCAATTTATGCCTGGGTAGTTAAAGTCGCCAGCAAGAATTGTTTCTGAGGTCGGATATTTGTCATGTATAAAACTCAGTAATTCATTCAGGTCCCTAAGAAACTCAGCAGGTGAATCTGGTGGACGGTAGCAAATACCGATGATGCAGGTAATAAAATCACGCAGTCGCAATGCAAGCCACAAGATTTCAATACATGAAGGGCTGTACAGCAAGGTGGCTTGGAAATTAGTTTTTACAGCAATTAAAATTCCACCACCACGCGAGGTGCACCTGTCTTTCTTAAACACAGAAAAGTTACGAAACAAACGAAGTTCGCTATTGTCGATATCAGGGTGCCACCATGTTTCAGTTCTCAGCACTATATCCGCTGTTTGAATCTCAGCGCTGACACCCGTTGTTGCACCTGGGTCGCAAGCCCCAAGGGTAGCGTTGGCCTGGCGGCCTGGGGCACAACTGGAAGCATCCGAAGGTCCCGGCAAAGCATGAGTCGACTGGTAACAGAACAACTTGTTTATTCTAGCATCGCAAAAGAGCGGGCGGTCAGGTCGACCGAAGTGGAGAGACGGGAGAGCACGTAACTCTACTGAAGAAATCGGAGCCTCTCTCTGCGTCCGGGAGCAGCTGCTCTTATACTCTCGGAGTCGAGGGGAAGAAGGAACGCCTCGTCAGAGGCGCACGTGATGCGCGGCACGGACAGGCTGAGAGACACGTTGGGACGAGTGTAGTGACGCATCCGCCGGGCCGGCGCTGGTCAGACCTCCTCGCTTCACACTTGGGGAGCTCCTCTCCCCGGCTGCCGCGCTTTGACAAGCGTGGGCACCAACATGCACACACACACACACGCACACTTGAAGACACGTGGCATTGAAACATGCCTGGACGCGCTTAGCGGGGAGGCGTATCGGCGGCGCTGAACGGGCCAAAATGTCCGCCGCTTTGAACGAAGCCCCGGCGTCCGTTGCATCCGCGCCGGCTATACCGCGCGTTGCAGGCGAAACGTAACAGACCGCCCCGCCGGGAGAAGGAGATCCCGATGGTCAGGGGACTGCATCCGCTGTCCGGAGGGATGTCGCTCGATGATGCTCATAACCGAAGTCCGGCGTCCTTCGGCGTTTCTTGAGCGCAGCGCACAGAGAAGGCCTCGTTCTCTCGTTCAGGTTCACACAGGACACTGCAAAGTGACTTCGGGAGAGTTGACATTTTTGTTCTCGTTCCGGCAAGCGTTAGAACTACGCCGAAACTCAACCGCTCAGTCGGCAAGCACGAAACAACCCTCACCAAGTCCTGCCAGGCTCTTTACCCTTTTATACCACTGCCTAGTTCCTGACAGTAGTCTAGCAGCACTCAGAACGCGTCCACAAATTGGAAAATTGCACTAGAAAGCACGTCATCACTTTGAAACACTAAACAAAAGCAATATGTTAAAAATCCTGCCTCAGGAAGAAAAACATCAGTAACAAACAACTCTGAGGCTGATTCCTACGTTAGGGGCTTCGACTTAAGCCATCGGCGTTACCGTTGAGACTCCCCTTTTTGTAACGCACCTCAAAGAAATATTGTTGCAAAGCGAGGCTCCAGCGCAGGAGGCGGCCATTTGTTAAAGAGATGGTCTGCAGCCATTGGAGAGGGCAGTGATCCGTCTCGAAGCATGCGAAGCGGAAATCGCAGCGAGCGACCGTACACCAGCTCAGCTCGCGAAAACCCCGTAGCCGCATGCGGCGCGGTCCTCAATGCAAACATCATCCCAGGCAGACACAGCTCCCAGTCAGTTTGTTGTTCAAACCACAAAGCTCTCAACACACGCTTCATGACGGAGTGGAGTTTCTCAACGGAATTCGACTGTGGGTGGTACACTGAGCTGTGTAACAGCTTTACCCCACACCTTTCGAGAAAGGCTGTCGTCAAAGCGCTAGTAAACACTGTGCCCTGATCTGACTGGATTTCCGCAGGAAAATCAACTCGCGAAACTATGGACAGTAGTGCATTGACTATCTGAACTGAGCTGAGTTCTTTAAGCGGCACTGCTTCAGGGAACTTTGTCGCTGGGCAGATCACAGTCAAAATGTGTCTGTACCCCGTGGCTGTTACCGGCAGAGGTCCCACTGTATCAATAATGAGCCGTCTAAAAGGCTCCGTAATGATAGGTACCAACTTCAACGGCGCCGTCGATTTGTACCCTGGTTTGCCCACCCGCTGACAGGTGTCACATGTCCTCACAAAGTGGTCTGCGTCCCGAAAACACCCTGGCCAATAGTACTCTTGCAAGAGACGGTCCTTAGTCTTCTTAACTCCTAGGTGTCCGGACCACGAACCCCCATGCGACAAGCGCAACAGATCCTGACGGTAGCACTGAGGCACGATCAGCTGATCGAACTCCACTCCCCTGCGGTCTAGATACTTCCGGTACAGGACCCCACCTCTTTCCACAAAGCAAGCATTTTTCTTGGCGATACCTTCCTTGACAATGCAGCGTATGTTTTCTAGGCTGCCATCCTTTTTTTGCTCGGCTATCAAAGCCGACCGGCTGACTTTTAGCAACCTATTAAGTCCGTCTGACGTAGCCGCGATGAGCAAATCTGCAGATAGCTCTTCTAACTTTCCCATGTCGGGCATTTCCTCTCCAGTATCTGGTGCCTTCAACGCTACAGGCTCAATTGTATTCCGTTCGGACGGGCTCAGAATATCAGCTTGCTGCGCCTCCGACCCTTTCTCATTGTTCGACAACGTCGGCCCCGCAACTACCGCCTTTGCAGCGAGCTCCCGAACCTTCGAACTGGTTAAGGCCTGAACGCTAGCCTCACCAAACAAAAGCCCCTTCTCGCGCAGGAGGTGATCGGACCTGTTCGAAAATAGGTACGGGTACTGTGGGGGCAGCATAGATGACACTGCGGCCTCCGTCTCAAGTGCTCCGAAAGGTCCTTCAATAAGCACTTTTGCTACGGGCAGACACACGCTATGAGCTTCCACGGCTTGCTTGATCCATGCGCACTCGCCCGTGAACATATCGGGTTCTACGTAAGAGGGGTGAACTACATCCATCGGAGATGCGGAATCGCGAAGCACTCGGCACTATTTCCCGTTCACGAGGAGGTCTCGCATGTAAGGCTCGAGAAGCTTCACGTTCTCGTCAGTGCTGCATAATGACAAAAACACGACTTTTGTTTTTGTTTCCGGACACTGCGCCGAAAAGTGACCCGGCTTCTGGCACGTATAACAAACGCGCGCTTGCCTCGTCTCGAACCGCTTTCTACGTTCGGCTTCGGTTGCCGCCGTCTCCTTACGTTCGGTCGGACTGCTTTCACTCACATCCGCACTACGTGTGTCGCCCCTTGCTCTCATGGGTGTGAACTTCGGCCTCTCAAACTTGGAGCCAAATTCACGCTTTTGACCGTCCTTAGCTCCGCGAGCCCGACGCGTCACAAACTCCTCGGCTAGCTCAGCGGCTCTAGCCACCGCACCAACGTCTGGCCTATCCAACACCCAGTACCGCACGTTCTCAGGTAACCGACTATAAAACTGTTCCAGCCCGAAACACTGCAGAACTTTCTCGTGGTCACCAAACGCTTTCTCTTCTTTGAGCCACTCCTGCATGTTTGACATTAGCCTGTAGGCAAACTCTGTATATGACTCACTTCTGCCTTTCTCATTTACCCGAAACTTCCGACGGTGCGCCTCCGCTGACAGCCTGCACTTTTTTAGCAGACTCGATTTCACTTTGTCGAAATCCTCTGCCTCCTCTCTCTTCAAGCGAGCGACTACGTCGGCCGCCTCGCCGGGTAACAAAGTGAGCAAGCGCTGTGGCCACGTTTCCCGAGAGAACCCCTGCTTCTCGCACGTTCGCTCAAAGTTAACCAGGAACAAACCAATGTCCTCTCCAAGCTTAAACGGCCGCATCAGGTCAGTCATTTTGAACGATACTCGTTCTCCTGCACCGTGTGCCTGACTTCCATTACGACCGCGTTCCATCTCTACCTCGAGACGCTTCATTTCCAAAGCGTGTTCGCGCTCTTCTTTTTCTTTCTGCTCTTTAAGTTCGCGCTCCTGTTTCTCTTTTTACTCTCTAAGTTCGCGCTCCTGTTTCTCTTTTTGCTCTCTAAGTTCGCGCTCCTGTCTCTCTTTTTGGTCTCTAAGTTCGCGCTCCTGTCTCTCTTTTTGCTCTTTAAGTTCGCGCTCATGTCTTTTTGCCCTCTCCTCAATGGTCTCAAGGCATTCCGACAGCTCGTCATCCTCAGCTTCTAACTCAAGAATAGCCCTTAGCAGTTCTGGTTTTCTGAGTTTGTCTGAGACATCCAGACCCAACTCTCTTGCAAACTCCAGCAATATCGGTTTGCGCAACGACTTCAAATCCATGGCTGCTCTGAATGCTGCTTTCTCTACTGCCTACTATTGTCTTGCCGCAAACTAACCCGGCAGCAACGACAACCACAATTACCAGCTCTGTTTCTGACACTAACAAAAGCCTGGCAAAACTCACAAGAAGAAAGTCCCGCACTCACCAAACCTCGCAGCCAAGAATTCGGCGCCGTCGTTCCGCTGCAGGCAACCAGTCAACACACAGGGCTCGTTGCACTGCTCCCGCATGGTCGTTGTGCTGCTCAGCATACAGTCAACTGCATATCTTCGCTGCTAGCCTCCGTTGTCGCGATCTCACCGCTGGCAGACAGTTGTTTGAATCTCAGTGCTGACACCCGTTGTTGCACCTGGGTCGCAAGCCCCAAGGGTAGCGTTGGCCTGGCGGCCTGGGGCACAACTGGAAGCATCCGAAGGTCCCGGCAAAGCATGAGTCGACTGGTAACAGAACAACTTGTTTATTCTAGCATCGCAAAAGAGCGGGCGGTCAGGTCGACCGAAGTGGAGAGACGGGAGAGCACGTAACTCTACTGAAGAAATCGGAGCCTCTCTCTGCGTCCGGGAGCAGCTGCTCTTATACTCTCGGAGTCGAGGGGAAGAAGGAACGCCTCGTCAGAGGCGCACGTGATGCGCGGCACGGACAGGCTGAGAGACACGTTGGGACGAGTGTAGTGACGCATCCGCCGGGCCGGCGCTGGTCAGACCTCCTCGCTTCACACTTGGGGAGCTCCTCTCCCCGGCTGCCGCGCTTTGACAAGCGTGGGCACCAACATGCACACACACACACACGCACACTTGAAGACACGTGGCATTGAAACATGCCTGGACGCGCTTAGCGGGGAGGCGTATCGGCGGCGCTGAACGGGCCAAAATGTCCGCCGCTTTGAACGAAGCCCCGGCGTCCGTTGCATCCGCGCCGGCTATACCGCGCGTTGTAGGCGAAGCGTAACACCGCTTCACAGCATTCGATGAGTGCGTTGAGGGTGTCTTGCTTGCCAAGCAAACTCCGAAAATTACACACGATGAATGAAAGTTTTTTATCTGCACCATGTTTCTTGCGTCAGTCTGAACTAGCATCCGCCTCGTGTCCTGGAAGAGGAATAACTTGCCGAGTTGCAGCATCGAAGGCATATATTTTTTTATTGAAAACAAGTTTATCGAACAGCAGTTTGCACTTTTCATCGACGGACTGCCGCTCACTGCGTGCAACATCTCTGAGTTTTTTGTAATGGGTTGAATTCGAGGTGAGAAGTCTTCCTCGATCCAGACACGAGGCGAACCAAGTCCTCTAATTTAAAGGCATTTTTCAAAACAGTGCTCTTATCCTTAAAGTTCAGAAACTTCACAACAATAGGGCGCACATAATCTGTTTTCTTTTGACCCATTCGGTGAGCGCGTTCGATTTCACCTGTTTGGACACTAAGGTTTTTTGCCACAAATTCGCTTACTAATTTCTCTGTCTTTCCATTTCGCTGCTTTCTGTTCAGGGATGCCCTTAAAGATGAGATTGTTTCGCCGCATTCGGTTGTTCAAATCATCAGCGACTATGCTTGCATGTTCAGCCTGTTTCGTTTCAATAGTTTTTGCCTGGGCATGCGATTCTTGAGGTGTGGCATTTACACTGGCGACGTCGTCGTGCAAGTTATTCACGACCTCAAATCTGTCTTTTATTTTGAAAGCCGCCTTTTGATCTCCGTTACGCTCGTTTGAATATCCTTAATTTTACTAGACATGTCTTTGTGGAATTTTTCATTCGACAGTGCTAGTTCTTTAACGAGAGTAATGATCTGGTCAGACTTGTCCGGGCCTGGGTTCGTCTCGATATCACCAGCGCAAATAAGTAAGTGCGCGACACAGAAAAAGACCACAAGTATTCGCCCTCCCCGACGCCAGCATCCAGTAAATGCACTTGGTTGCATCCACAATGGTGAATGATTCTCGTTAGATTTAATATGCACAACAAAACGACCGATTCTGGCACGGTACGTGCACAAGTCAGTTCCTATACTGGAACAAAAACACTACTTGAACAAAAACACTATTTGGGATTTGCAGCCAATGGACAGTACAACAATGAAACCAAATGTCAGATTTTACACACTCACCTACAAAACACAGAGCGTTCCGTCAGCACACAGCACTCTGCTGCAAATCCCACACGGCGATGGGTGCTGTGGCTATTTATAGGTGACTCAGAGGGCGCTCCCATCGATGACGTGCAGGTTGTTCAGTAGTCGCGCCAGTCAATGCAAAGGTGGCTGATCAAGGCACGAGGTCTCTGAATCCGCTGTCCGGTGACTCGCTATCAGCCTTGTGGCAAGCTGATCAGCGCGGCAGGCAGTCGCTGGCCGGAGATGTTCGCTTGACATGGCTGCCTCGAGTTTGCCTACAAAACACAGAGCGTTCCGTCAGCACACTCCTCTGCTGCAAATCCCCTTGTCCGACTCTGAAATCACTCCACCCGGCTATGTAGCTGTCCGATAAGACCGCAAAACGGGCAGTGAAGGCTTCAACCACTTCCCATATGTGGGCCGATCCTGAAAGTTGTGCGATGAAGGGGTGACCCCCACCGAATGTGAAGCAGGCGTTAAGCACCCTCCATTAGTTTGCCTATCCCGAAGATTGCGCAATACCGGGCCGACCCATGGCGGAGGTGAAGCAGGCCTTAAGCACTACCCATACATGGGCCCATCCCCTGCATTGTGCAATACCGCGCCGACCCGCGGCGGCGGCAAGCAGGCGCTAACCACTTCCCACACATGAGCGCATCACGAAGCTAGTGCAATGCCGGGCCGAAGCGTGGCGGAGAAGAAGCAGGCGATAAGCTCTCCCTATACGTGGGCCAATCCTGAAGGTAGTGCATTTCCGGGCCGTCCTTGGCGGAAGTGAAGCAGACGTTAAGCACTCGCCATAGGTAGGCCTATCGCGAAGCTAGTGCCTACCTATAGTGCCTTTTTTTGCGATGCAGGCGGTGTTATCGCCAGCCCTTGCTTGGCTCTCGTCAGCTCCCGAATCCCGGACCAGCCTTACCTCACCGTTGCCGAGCTTCGACTACAACCATGGCTCCTACCCCGATGGTCCATTTCTGGATTCAACTTCCATCGCACAGCTCCCGCCAGTCTACCCAGCGCCATCGTCAACGTCATCACTTCTGCCTGCGAATTTAAACAGCTGGCACTCTGGCACGCTCTTCAGTGGGCACGGGACCAGGGTTGGCAGCGTTGTGCTTAATCGGCACGTTTTTGCGATGCAGGTGCGTACACGGTACTTGCTATACACTAAAAAAAACTGATGAACTCTGCCTGATTGTCTTCCCATGCCCACGGGTGTTGTGCGAGTCGTTGCTCGAGTGCTACGCAATGGCGATTTTATTGTTATGCGCTGGAGACATTGAATCTAACCCTGGACCTAACACACGTACTGTCGCCTTATCTGAACTGGATGATTTACCTGATGATCCCGCAGACCAAATGAAGATCATGTTTAAACTGCTTAAGGACGTACACTCTCGTTCACTACAGTCTTCGAAGTGCCAAACCGAACTTGTTTCAGATGTCAAAGCCATTAAAAACGGACAGAAAAACATACAAACTGAGCTAGCAGGTATCAAGAAAAGGCTTGACGATTTAGAAGAAAAAACAAAATCCCTAGACCGTTTCGACACTAACCTAACACGCATGCAAGACAACGTAGATAGCCTCGCTGCTCAGAACAGCTCCTTATTATCGCGTCTGGATGGTCTGGAAGACAGGTCTCGTCGCGATAATTTAATATTTCATGGCCTACCCGACTCGAAAGAAACCTGGCAACAGACAGAAGAAAAACTAACCTCAATACTTCACGCTGCTCTTGGATCTTTTCCCAGCAGTTCAATTCAGCGAGCCCACCGGCTCGGCACTTACCAAGCTAACAAATGTCGCCCGATAATTGCTAAATTTACTAACTACAAAGCGAAAGAATCGGTACTTTCATCACGTGCGCAGTCAAGACCTAGCAACATTGCAGTTAATGAGGACTTTTCACCCGCAACTCGACTTGCCCGTAAAAAACTAATTGAGTTTGCGAAATCGCAACCAGACTTGCCACAGTTTAAACTCAGCCACAAGAAACTGCTACTAAACAACAAATGCTACATGTACCATTCTAACTCGAATAGCATTCAGGAGATGCCAAGACGCAACGTCGGCCTAAACCATGTTTCAGCTGCCTCGCAACACGCTCCTACTTAGGGACACGTGAGGGGAAGTGGGCATGCGCAAAATAATCAAGTCAGCATCCTTTATACTAACATCAGAAGTGTTCTGAAAAACCGTGACTCGTTATCATCCGCAACTGGCACGTGTTCAGCCCATATAGTAGCTTTAACTGAAACGTGGCTCTCGAATGACATTCCAGACTCGGAACTGTTTCATGATAGCAAACAATTCACGATATACCGCTGTGACCGAACAGAGCGCCGTGGTGGCGGCGTACTTCTTGCCCTTTCGAAACGCATCCCATCGTCACCCATTCACATCAGCACCAATCTAGAATCAGTGTGGGCTACAGCAACTCTGAACCATCAAAAGGTAATTTTAGGCGTTTGATATCATCCACCTTCCTCGTCACCCGCATTTACCAATGAATTGCATGATATAATTAGTACCATTACGACAAAGTTTCCTTCTACACCTCTTTTCTTATTTGGTGACTTTAATTTTCCTAATAGAGTTTGGAACAGTGATATACCTCACTTATTATCTTCTTCTTCTGATTCAAAAGATGTCTTGGGTATTTGTACTACATTTTCATTAACTCAATCAGTCACACAAGCCACGAGATTAACATCCACTTCCGCAAACATTCTCGATTTGATCCTAACCAATCGTCCCGATTATGCCTCTACCATCTATTACTTACCGGGTATCAGTGACCACTTATTGCTAAATATTCACTTTAATACTGCGTTTGTGAAACTTCCGAAGACTAAAAAAATAATTACAGACTATAAGAGAGTTAACTTCGAAGCAATAAATAATGAACTCAGTCTCTTTCTTAACATATTCATGAGTGATGTTAAAAATCGTAGTGTGCAGTCAATTGGAACATGTTTTCGGCAGAGGTAAATCGCTTAATCGATAAACACATCCCAACCCGTACTATAACATGCAACGCGCGCGCGCCTTGGTACAATAATCATTTAAAACGACTATCCAAAAAAAAAGACGACTGTATCGTTCCGCGAAGCAATCACCCACTGACTCACGTTGGAAAGCCTACACAATAGCATCTAACACCTATGTAGCCGCACTCAAATGCGCTAAAGAAACATTCTTATCCACCACAGTACCATCTATGCTGATAACTAACGTAAAATAATTTTGGCGCGTCATACATCCACCTTCCGGTGGTTCTATCACTCTTAACACTTGCTCTGGTAACCCTGTTCGGAAAAACCTATGCCCAACTCTCCTGAATAATAACTTTGTTAAAAATTTCTCGTGCACAGTTGATATTGAACTACCTATCTTGAATGACTATAACTTCTTAACTATGCCTCCAGTGACTGTTGAAGTTCCCGGAGTTATTCGACTAATAGATTCATTGAAGATGGATTCGTCACCCGGCTTTGATAACATCAGGGCTAAATTTCTGAAAAACACCTGCACTTATAGTTCCATTATACTAACCAAAATATTTCAACAATCACTCAACACATCTACTGTTCCATCAGAATGGAAAATAGGAAAAATAATTCCTTTGCACAAATCTGGCAGCAAAACATCACCTACAAATTATCGCCCGATATCATTAACCAGTACCTGCTGCAAACTGCTAGAACACATTATTTTTACGAAAATTGCGGATTTTCTTTAATCTAATTCATTTTTTTCGTCCTCACAACATGGTTTTCGAAAATCATTCTCAAGTGAATCACAATTATTAACATTTACTCACAAACTACACCGAATACTTGACTGTTCTTCTCTTGCCGATTGCATCTTTTTAGATTTTTTGAAAGCCTTTGACAAAGTGTGTCATAAACTTTTACTTTATAAACAAGGAAAATAAACCTCGATCATAACGTTCTCAAATGGATTGAGTCATTTCTCGCTAACCGTTCTCAGTTCGTAACAGCTAATGGCCGTGACTCACCTCATAGCGACGTTCAGTCCGGTGTGCCCCAAGGTTCCGTCCTGGGACCTCTATTATTCCTTATCTACATTAATGAGTAACCTTCAGCAATAACCTCTGACGTACATTTATTTGCAGACGACTGTGTATTCCTCAGAGAAACAACTAACGAACACGACATCTCCCTGCTTCAGGCCGATCTCAACAACGTCAGCAAATGGTGCCGATTGTGGCGAATGGAACTCAACATTAACAAATGCAAATTTCTGAGAGTATCCCGATCTAACGATAATCTGCCTGTGTACTACTTGAATAACGTTGCTTTAGAATCTACTAACTCATATAAGTACTTAGGCCTACATATAACATCTAAATTAACATGGAATCATCACGTCGAATACATAATTAATCAAGCTAACCGCTTGATGGGATACTTACGCCGTAACTTTTCTCATGCTCCCTCTCCTTTAAAATTACTACTTTATCAAACCCTGTTACGGCCAAAATTAGAATACGCTACAGCTATATGGGACACTTCCCACGAAAACCTAATACATTCCCTTGAACTCATCCAAAACAACGCCACTCGTTTTATTCTTTGGAATTACTACCGTGGTGCGAGTGTTTCTTCAATGAAATCGAATCTGGGTCTTCAACCGCTAGCAACACGTCGAAAAATTTCCCGCCTTTCATTTTTTCATAAGCTGTATCACCACCCTATACTTCATTCAAAATTCATGTCGCTACCATATTACTTATCTCACCGTACTGATCATCATCATAACGTTAGAATTGGTACATGTAACACGACACACTTTTTACACTCATTCGTGCGACGTACGTCGAAAGATTGTAATGAACTTCCTTCTGACATGTTTCCATTAATAACAATGATCATTTTCGAAAAGCACTAGCTAACAATGTACAACAGCAAACATTTGTACGAACTGCTCCTGGTGTTTTCCTTTTTCTTGTTTAATGTTACTTTTATATGTCATGTTCTATTACTGCATTTATTATACTTTCAGCTAACATTGTATAATTAGCAAATATTGTGTATAAGCTCATGATTTATTTCCTTCTTATTTATTGTATAACCCACCCCCCTCCCTAATGCCGAAAGGCCCTGAGGGTAAATAAATAAATAAATAAATACCCGGCCCAGCCAACGCCTAGGATAAACAGGCGTTAAACACTCTCCATAAATGGGCCCATCTAGAAGATAGTGCAATACGGCGCCGACACACGGCGGAGGTAATCAAGCGTTAAGAACTCACCATACGTGGGCCCATCCTGAAGATAGTACAATTTCGGGCCGACCCGCGGCAGAGGTGAAGCAGGAGTTAAGCGCTCCCCATACATGGGTTGATCCTGAAGTTATTGCAATTCCGGGCCGATCTGCTGTGGAGGTGACGCAGGTGTTAAGCACTCCTAATACGTGGGCCCATCCCGAATCTAGTGCAATACCGGGCCGACCGCGGCGGCAGTGAGCAGCCGTTAACCACTCCGCATATGTGGGGCGATTCTGAAGATTGTGCAATACCGGACTGACCCGCGGCGGAGGCGAAGCAGGAGTTAAGCACTCCCCATACGCGGGAACATCCCGAAATCGGTGCAAAGCCGGGTCGACTCACGGCGGACGTGAAACAGGCGTTAAGCACTCCCCATACGTGTGCCCATCCCGAAGCTTTTGCAATACCTACTCGACCCGTGTCCGAGGTGAAACAGGCGTCAAGCACTCCCCATACGTAGGGCGATCCTGGAGGCAGTGTAATACCGGGGCCACCCGTTGCGGAGGTGAAGCAGCCGTTAAGCACTTCCCATAAGTGGGCCCATCGCGAAGGTTGCACCATACTGGGCCTACCCAAGGCGGAGCATAAGCAGGCGTTAAGCACTCCCCATAGGTGGGCCCATCTAGAAGATAGTACAATTTCGGGCCGACCCGCGGCAGAGGCGAAGCAGGTGTTAAGCACTCCCCATACGTGGTCCGATGCCGAAGATAGTGCAATATGGGCCGACTAACAGCGGAGGTGAAGCAGCTGCTAAGCACTCCCTATACGTGGGCCGATCCCGAAAAGAGTTCAATGCCCCGTTGGACCCGCGGCGGAGGCGAAGCAGGCTTTAAGCACTTCGCGTACGTCGTGCAATCCCAAAGATAGTGCAATCCTGGGCAGACACAAGGACGAGGTGAAGCACGCGTTAGGCACCCCCATACGTGGGCCCATCCTTTAGGATTGTGCAATAACGGGTCCACCCACGGCGGAGGAGAAGCAGGCGTTAAGCACTTCCTGTATGTGGGCCCATCCCGAAGGTTGTGATATAGCGGGCCGACCCGTGGAGGCGGTGAGCAGGCGTTAACAACTCTGCATACGTGGGTATTCCCGAAGATTGTGCAATATCCGGTCGACCTACAGCGAAGGTTAAGCAGGCGTTCAGCACTCCCCATGCATGAGCCCATCCCGAATGTAGTGCAATAGCGGGCCGACCCGCGACGGCGGTGAGCAGGCGCGAACCACTCCCCATATATGGGCGCATCTCGAAGGTTGTGCAATACCGGGCGACCAGCGGCGGCGGTCAGCAGGCGTTACCCACTACGCTTACGCGGGCCGATCCTGATGATGATGATGAAAAACTTTATTTATCCCTCTTTAAAGGGAAGGGGGCAATGGAATAGAGGGTGGGGGGAGGAACTACTTGAAGTAGGCCTCCTTTATCCTCTCAGCCCACTCCAGGATGGCCTCCTGAAGATCGGGCCTGGAGCTGCGCAAGGCAGCCTCCCACTGCTCCTCACTAGATATTAATTGCTTGAGGAAAGGGGGAAGGGGGTGCTTAGGGCACCCCCACATGATATGGTTTAAGTCTGCTCTGGGAGATACACAGAATTTACAAGAGGGAGAAAGGTAAATGGCGGGATGAATGCGGTGGAGGAGGTATGGGGACGGAAAGGTGCGAGTCTGCAGCTGTCGCCACAGAACTTCACACCTACGCGGGGAATTGCCCATGAGTGGCGGAAAGGTTAAGCGGTCTAATCGGTAGTGTATGCAGATTTCGTGGTAAGTAATAAGTCGATCCCGCGCTGTAAACGGCGCCTCCTCCGTGGCGAGGTCCGACGCATCTGATGCCCGAGCCCGGACTGTAAATCCTCGGGCACTGGCATGAGCCGCCTCGTTTCCGGCAAGGCCCGGATGCGCGGGAGTCCAGATTAATGCCACAGTTTGATTGAAAGGATGAGCCAAGAGGAGAGAAAAAGCTGGCTTAGAGACCCTACCCGCTCCGAAGTTATATATGGCTGCTTTGGAGTCGCTAACGATAATTGATGAATTTGGAATTGTGAGGGCCAGGGCTATGGCCGCTTCCTCCGCCTCCTCCGAGGAAGAGCCAGGAATGGAGGCGGCCGCAGCGACCTGCCCGTGAGAGTTAATGACTGATATTGCGTAATGATTTCTGTTCCCATATTCGGCTGCATCAACATAGAGCACGTCTTTAGAGGTGGAGAATTGTTTTTGGAGAGCCTTTGCTCGCTGCCTCC
Organism: Dermacentor variabilis; assembly: GCF_050947875.1. Lineage (NCBI taxonomy): Eukaryota > Metazoa > Arthropoda > Arachnida > Ixodida > Ixodidae > Dermacentor > Dermacentor variabilis. The sequence continues at coordinate 19,626,024 of NW_027460291.1, read as the reverse complement.
TGCGCTGTTTGTGATGCACAGGGTGCATGTTTTTAGGAAGTGGGGGGATGCAGAGGTTCTCGTGTATGTGATATGGAATGGTGTATTTAGTCTTGATGATGGGTGCCGGAGTGATAGAAAGAGTTTGTAGAATGTGTCGACCTGTTGCGGTATTGGAAAGTCTGCTATATTGGGATGTGAGGTGGGCTTCTGTGAGTTCAGAAAGTGTGTTGAAAGTTCCAGTAAGCATTAGCCTTTCAGTGGAGGTACGTATGGGGACCCCGAGAGCGAATTTATATATTTTGCGTAAAAGAGTGTCGATCTTATCTAATTCTGATTTAAGGAAATGTAGATATGGTGTTGCGAATGTAATCTTACTGATAACGAAGGCCTGAATCAAGCGGAGAAGTTCGGCCTCCTTTAGTCCGCCATGTTTATTGGAGACTCGCCCTAGAAGACGCAGGGTGTGATCGACTGTGGTCTGGAGTGTATGTAGAGTATATGTGTTGAGCCGGTTGCTTTGAATGTGTAAACCGAGCACCCGGAGCCTGTCCACTCTAGTAACGGGGATGTGGTTTAGGATTACCTCTATGCTAGACATGTGTTTTCCGCTCCCCCGGTGGGATGGCAGAAGTAGCAGCTCGGATTTTTGAGGGGAGCATGTGAGATTCATAGCCCCGGCATGAGCCACGACGGCGTCTGCTGCGGCCTGTAGAGTGTCTTGAATCTTTCCGTCGGAGCCGCCAGTCGTCCAAAGAGTGATGTCATCGGCGTAGAGTGAAAACATGAGATCGGGAATAGACCGCAATGCTTGCGCCATCGGCATCATAGAAAGATTAAAAAGAAAAGGGGACAGCACTGAGCCTTGGGGCGTGCCGTAGCTACCTAAAGCGTATGAAAGGGATTGCTCTGTGCCTATGTGTATTGTTGCGGTACGGTTGGATAAGAAGGTACATATGTAGTCATATGTCTTTCCGCCAACCCCAATGAGATTAAGCTCTCGGAGGATGGCGGAATGTGAAACGTTATTGAAGGCGCCGTGGAGGTCCAGACTGAGAATTGCTTGCGTATCTAGACTGCTATTGGGTGTAATGATGTCATGCTTCATTCGAAGCATGATATCTTGGCATGAGAGAGATTTTCGAAAACCTAACATTTCTGATGGATAAAGATTGTTGTCCTCCATGTATTTACTGAGTCGGTTGAGGATGACGTGCTCGAGTGTTTTACCTAGACAAGAGGTTAGTGATATAGGCCTGAGATTAGAAGTGTTGAGGGGTTTGTTTGGCTTTGGGATAAAAATTACCCTGGCATCTTTCCACGAACTAGGGAGGGTGCCAGTGTCAAAGCAGTGATTGAAGTATGCCGTGATGGCTGTGACAGAGTTGTCGTCTAGATTGCGGAGTATTTTATTGTTAATAAGGTCGGGGCCTGGTGCTGACATTGTGCGCAGGGTGGCGAGGGCATGGCGAACCTCTGCTTCCGTGATAGCGGCGCTAAGTAGGTCGTTGGGTTCGCCAGTATATTTTGGCATGTCATACTTCTGAGCGGGAGGCAGATGTTTATGGCGGAGGTCGTCGAAGAATCCGTTGAGATTGTTTTTGTGTGCATGTAGCAGTTTGTTTATGCAAATCGTTGAGGTGTGTGCGCGATGTGGTAGGGTCTAATAAGTGTCGCAAGAGTTGCCATGTGCGCTTGTTATCGAGGTTGTCATGCATGCTTTCACATACCTGGCCCCACTGCTGGCAGGCCAGTTGTGTGGCGTACTCCTGGATCTGGAGGTCTAATTTGGCAATTCTGAGTCTTAGTTTTCGGTTGAACCGTTGCCTCTTCCACCGTTTGAGAAGAGACTGTTTGGCTTCCCACATGTGTAGAAGCTTGGAATCAACCTGAAGATTGTGCAATACCGGGCCGAACAGCGCCGGAGCTGAAGGTGGCGTTAGGCACGCCCCATACACCGGCTCATCCCAAAGATAGTACAATGCCGGGCCAACCCTCGACGGAGGTAAAGCAGCCGTTAAGCACTCCCCATTAGTAGGCCTATTCCAAAGATTTCACAATACCGTACCCACCCACGGTGGAGGTGAAGCAGGCGTTAAGCACTTCCTATAAGTGGGCCCAACCTAAAGATTGTGCAATACCAGATCGACCCACGGCAGAGGTTAAGCAGGTGTTAAGCACTCCCCTTACGTGGGCCCATCCCGAAGGTTGTGCGATGCCGCGCCGTCCCACGGCGGAGGTGAAGCAGGGGCTAAGCACTACCCATACGCGGGACCATACCGAAGAATGTACAATGCCGGACCGAACCGCGGTTGAGAAGAAGGCGTTAAGCTATGCACATACGTGGACCGATCCTGAAGGTAGTGCAATTCCGGGCCCATCCGGGGCGTAGGTGAAGCAGGCGTTAAGCGCTCCCCATACGTGGGCCCATTCCGAAAATTGTGCAATACCGTGCAGACCCACGGCGGAGGTTAAGCAGGCGTCAAGCACTCCCCATACGTGGGCCCCTGCCGAAGATAGTGCAATACGGCGAGGACAAAAGGCGGAGGTAAAGCAATCGTCCAGCACTCCCCTTACGTGGGCACATCCCGAAGGTTGTGCGATACTGGGCAGACCGAAGGCGGAGGCGAAGCACGCGTTAAGCACTCCCCACACGTGGGCCCATCCAAGATTGTGCAATACCTGGTCGACCCGCGGCAGAGCTTAAGCAGGTGTTAAGGTCTCCCCATACGTGGGAAAATCCTGAATATAGTACTATTCCGGGCCGACCCGCAGCGGAGGTGCAGCAGGCGTTAAGCACTCCCCATACGTATGCGCATCCCGAAGGTTGTCCAATACTGGGCTGACCCAGAGAAGAGGTGAATTACGCGTTAGGCACCCCCCATACGTGGGCGCATCCTTTATGATTGTGAAATACCGGGCCGACACGTGGCGGCGATGAGCATGCGTTAACCCATCTCCATGCGTGGGCCCATCTTTAATTTGGTGCAATACTGGTCCGACCCACGGCGGCTGTGAAGGAGGCGTTAAGCAATCCCCATACGTAGGCCGATCCTCAAGAGTGTCCAATGCCAGGCGGACCCGTGGCGTAAGCGAAGCAGGATTTAAGTCCTTCGCATAATCGATCCAATCCCAAAGAAAGTGCAATGCTGGGCGGACCCAGGAAGAAGGTGAAGCACGCGTTAAGCACCCCCCATATGTAGGCCCATACCGAAGACGTGCAATACCGGGCCGACCCGCGGCTGCGGTGAGTAGGCGTTAACCAATCTCCTCACTTCGGCCGACCCTGAAAATTTTGCAATATCGAACCGACCCGCGCCGGAAGTGCAGCTGGTGTTAAGCACGTAGCGCCGCGAAACGGCGCTTCCGTGCGCAATGCCAAGAGCGCATGCGCGAGGAACCAAGTGACTTTTCTTCGTGAGTTTCGGAGTGAACAGAAGTTCAGTTGTTGTTTGGGACTCGTGGTTGCTTATACTCGCTTACCTCAGCCTAGCAGCACGTTCCAACATTGGTTACCCGGACGTGATTAGCAGCCACCTGGATTGAGCATCAACGTAGTTATGACTTCGACGTCGTCGACGGACTCCACGACTATGACTTCGATGTCCATGACGGACGTTACGCCGACAGTCTCTTCAGTCGACGGTAAGCTGCCCCCCTTTTGGAACGCGGACCCAGCGCTCTGGTTTATTCAAGTATAAGCGCAGTTCCCCGCACGACGCATCACAGCTGACCTTACCGAATACTACTATGTCGTAAGCAGTCTCCCGCCGCCCATAGCCAGTGAAATACGGGATCTTTTACTTGACCCGCCTGTTGAAAAAGCGTATGCAACTCTAAATGAAACCCTCATCCACCGTGTCACGCCCCCCGAGTCGCAGCGACTACAGCAATGGCTTCGCGACCCGGACCTCGACGACCGTACTCCCAGTCAGCTGTTGCGGCACATAAAACTATTGCGCGGCGAAACAACAAACACTGAAGACGGAGCATTATTCTTTTGCATTTTTTGCAGCAGCTGCCGTCAAGTGTCTGCTTAGTTGTCGCTGCGTCAGAGCAGAAAGACCTAGCTGCGGTCGCCGAGCTTGCCGATCGGCTCATGGCGATCACTACGCCCACATCAGTGGCAGTGGTGCGAGCACCACAGGCTCAGGACGTACTTCAGCAAATGTGGGAAGATATTTCTCGACTTACCGAGACGTTATCAGCCTTGTGTACAAGCAGAAAAGCCCAAAATTTAAGCGAGCAAGACACGTCGCTATCGCAACCCCAGCGGGAGAATATATGCTGGTACCATCGGCGGTTCGGGAATGCTGCGCGTAACTGTGCTCTACCCTGCGCGCGCTCGGGAAACGACCGCTGCAAGCACCTAGGGCGACCAGTGCTTCTACATTGCCTTCAAGTCGTCCCTCGGTATTTTTGTTACCACCCGCTACAACGGGTCCCCTTTCTTTGCCGACACAGGCGCCGAGGTGAGTGTGATACCCGCGTCGCAAGCCGAAAGGAAGAACCCTAGTACATTGCCACTACAAGCCGTCAAGAACATGGTGATACGAACATACGGACATCGTTCGCTCACGCTGAATTTCGGTATCAACAGAACGTTCAAATGGGGGTTCATATCCGCTGATATCATGTTCCCCATATAGGACGCTGACTTTCTGCAATAATTCAGTCTGTTGGTTGACGTTCAGAGTAAACAGCTTCAGGATCCTGTATATCGTGCAGTGGTACAAGGCAAGCCGTGCTTGCGTCCTCGTCTCAGCCCCACATTACTCTGTCCGTCCGGAGAATCGCACTATACCACCATAGTGCGAGACTTCCCATAGCTGATGCGAATGAAACAGGCTTTTCCCGAAGCGAAACCCGATGTTCAGTATCGCATAGAAACAACAGGACCACCAGTCTACGCGCGACCACGGCGTCTTTCACCCGAATAACTACGGCTAGCTCGACAGGTGTTTTTGCATATAATGAAACCCGGCGTAGTGTGCCCTTCGTCCAGCCCATATGCGTCGCCTCTGCACATGGTCCCGAAATCAACAGGCAGCGATTGGCGTCCTTGTGGGGATTATAGGGCACTAAACCATCTGACTGTACCGGACCGTTACCCAGTGCCGAACGTCCACGACCTCACCTCTTTCCTGCATGGCGCTAACATCTTCTCCAAAATAGGTCTGGTGAGAGCATATCATCAGATGCCTGTAGCACTGCAGGATGTTCCCAAGACTGCAATAACAAAGCCATTTGGAATGTTCGAATTTCTATGGATGCCTTTTGGCTTAAGGAATGCAGGCCAAACTTTTCAACGGTTCATGAATGGCGTTGTCCGGAGCCCCGACTTCTGCAAAGTTTACCTGGATGACCTGCTGATTGTTAGCCGCACGCACGAAGAGCACGAGAGTCATCTACGATGCGTGCTACAGCAGCTAGCAGAGCGCGGCATCGTTATCAATATGGCCAAATGCGTGTTCAAGGTACCGTCGCTACTATTCTTGGGCCACAGCATTTCAAGCGCGGGAGTGCAACCACATCAGGAGAAGGTCGAAGCAGTACGACGGTTTCCACAGTCAAAAACAATCCGCCAGGAATACTTTGTTTAGCGCAAAAAGACAGACACAAGAAAGACGACAGGACAAGGCGCTAAACAAAGTATTCATGGATTCGCACCAACTAGCCCGCCAACGCATTGTGCTGAACAATCCGCCAGCTCCGAGTTCCTGGGAGTCGTAAACATTTACCGTAGGGTCGTTCTGAAGTGCGCCCACATCCTTCACCCGTTTCAGAGCCTACTAGCAGCACCAGGAACTAATGCAAGCGCCATTCAGTGGAACGACCAAGCCGTAGAAGCGTTACTGCATATTAAGGAGGCTCTCGCAAATGCTGCTCGGCTCGCATACCCGCTGCCCTGTGTTCCGTAATGCGTAATCGTAGACGCCTCCGATGCAGCTATTGGAGCCTTATTGCAACAGAAGTCGAGGGAAAGGTGTCGACCGATTTCCTTCTTCTCCAGAAAATTGAGTCCGTCCGAACGACGGTACAGCATCTTTGGTAGGGAGCTACTGGCCATATACGCTGCTACACGAATTTTCCGATTCTACTTAGAAGGGCGAGGATTCTTTGTACTCACGGATCACAAGCCGCTGACCTACGCACTGCGCGCGATCAACTCAGATAAGGGTGTACACGTGGCACGAGAGCTCCGCCAAATGTCCTACATCCCAGAATTCACGACGAATATACGCCATGTCAGCGGGAAGGACAATGCAGCGGCAGATGCTCTTTCGCGCCGCCCAGTGAACGCCATCAGCCTGCCGAGCAGCATCGACTTCAACGCACTAACGACGGCTCAACGCAGCGACAGGGATTTGAAACACCTACTGAAGTGCACAACCAGCCCCTCGAAGCTGCAATGGGTGGAGGGGCCGACAGGATCTGTATGATGTGACATGTTTACAGGTAGGGCCAGGCCGTTCGTTCCCCCCGATCTTCGCCACAACATTCATGAATTGCTGCACGGCCTCTCGCATCCGGGGATTCGAGCCACTCAACGCCTGTGCACAGCTAGGTTCGTGTCGCCCGGAATAAACCGGAACGTCCGACATTGGACACGGGAGTCCCCATCATGTCAGCTCTCCATAGTGCAGCGCCATACTGTGACCCCCTTAGGATCCTTCCCCCATGCCGGACACTCGATTATCCCGTATGCATTTGGACCTTGTGGGACTATTGCCTTACTGCCAAGGGCAAAACTACTTGCTAACTTGCGTTGACCGCTTCACGCGGTGGCCAGAGGCCATCCCCATCCCAGATATGACTGCCGATACTGTGGCCCGCACTTTCATCTACCATTGGGTAGCGCGATTCGGAGTTCAATCAACAGTGACAATCGATCGCGGAACGCAATTTGAGTCTGCCCTTTTCGGGAACATCACGTGGCTTCTAGGAATCTCGTATCGTCCCTATCGAATCTCGTATCGTATCGTAATCTCGTAACTCATATACGGCACAACACTTCGCCTTCCGGGGTAGTTTGTCGCTAACAGTAAAAACTCAAACGCCCAGGCCAACAACGATTACGCCCTGCGACTGCGGGACATTATGAGCAAGCTACACGCAGTCCCTCCAAGTCTGCCTGCACCACGGCTTGTGCACGTCCACAGTGATCTCTCCTCCTGCTCCCACGTGTTTGTAAGGCACGATGCCGTACAGCGTCCGCTCCAGACCCCGTATGAAGGGCCACTCAAGCTGGTGAAATGAGGAGAAAAGCACAACACGATCAGCCGAGGTGGGCGTCACGACGTGGTTTTTATTGACCGCGTAAAACCAGTGCACGTAGCCAGCAACAGTTAACTGGGTGCATCATCCCGAGTTCTACAGCCACAAGGACTACCAGCAGACCAGACTGAACCGGCCCAACCAGTCGTCAAAATGTTCACACGGAGTGGACTGCGCACAAGACCTCCGTTGCGAATGAACTTATGAACCGCAGCTCACTGTTGACCCAGTCATTAGGGGGGAGTATTGCAGCGCCGCGAAACGACGCTTCCGTACGCAATGCCAAGCGCACATGCGCGAGGAACAAAGTAACTTTTCTTCGTGAGCTTCGGAGTGAATAAAAGTTCAGTTGTTGTTTGGGAAGCGTGGTTGCTTATACTCGCTTAGCTCAGCCTAGCAGCGCGTTCCAACAAACACTACCCATACGTGGGCCCATCCCGAAGGTTGTGCAATACCGGGCCGACCCGCGGCAGCGTTGAGCAGGCGTTAACTCTGCATACATGGGCCTTTCCCGAAGCTAGTGCAATACGGGGACGACCGGTTGCGGAGGTGAAGCAGGCGTTAAACACTCCCCATATGTGGGCCCATCCCGAAGGATGTGCAGTACTAGGCAGACCTATGGCGGAGGCGAAGCAGGCGTTAAGTACTCCCCGTGCGTGAGCCTACCCCGAAGCTAGTGCAATACTGGGTCAACCTACAGCGAAGGTGAATAATTATAATAATACTAATGCCTTTATTTTCCATCCCAAGGATGTGGGAGGTGGAGGGAAAAAGCTAGATATCCAGCTTGACGGGCTCTCGCCTCCCCGATACAATAAATAATGTTTAGACAAAAAAATGCAAACAGTACAAGCATACGAGTACAGACAAAAATTAATATCACAATGCACAAACAAATGAAAATTTTTACAAAAATCTACAATGCTAAAAAACAAAGCGATGTGCATAATATCATGTCATACAATTCAAACCGAAAGTGGCGCCCTTTCGCGTATAACTGAAACAAGATCACGCAAATCTTTTGGCCAATGCGTTGGAGATTTAAATTGTAATGTTGACAGAGGCTTAAGAGATGTGGTAGAGTGTTTCTGAGCATATGTTGTCCGTAACCTGCTCTGAATGAATGAATGTATGTACCAAATATCGGTGTTTCTGCTTGCGTACGCAACATTTCTTTTCTGCAGTGATGCCACTTGTGCAATGAACGAGAGGTTATTTTTGACCTCCGTAATGTATATAGTGATGGAGGCGCTATGCGTACAGATCATGAATCGGCATTATGTTGTCTTTAATAAAGAGCGGTTTAGATGGGTGGTCATATGCTACATTGTATATTATTCTGAGCATTCTTTTCTGCTGAACGTGTAATTTAGTCAGGTGTTAAGCACTCTCCATATGTGGGCCCATCCCGAATCTAGTGCAATACCGGGCCGACCCGCGGCGGAGGTGAAGCTGGCACTATCCACGCCCCATACGTGGGCCTATCCAGCATGTAGTGCAATACCGGGCCGACCCACAGCGGCGATGAGCAGGCGCGAACCACTCCCAATATATGGGCGCATCTCGAAGGTTGTGCAATACCGGGCCGACCAGCTGCGGCGGTCAGCAGATTTTAACCACTCCGCATACATGGGGAGATCCTGCAGATTGTGTAATATCGGCCGACCCGCGGCGGAGGCGAAGCAGGAGTTAAGCACTCCCCATACGCGGCAATATCCCGAAGATTGTGCAATACCGGGCCGACCAGCGTCGGAGGTGAAAGTGGCGTTAGGCACGCCCCATACGTGCGCCCATCCCGAATCTCGTACAATACCGGGCCCACCCACGACGGTGGTTAGCACGCGTTAACCACTCCGCATAGTTCGGCCTATCCTGAATATTGCGCAGTATCGGCCGGACCCGCGCCGGAGGTGAAGCAGAAGTGAAGCACTGCCCATACGTGGGCCCAATCCGAAGCTGGCGAAAAAGCAGGCCGACCCATAATGGAGCTGAAGCAGGTGTTAAGCAATACCAATACGTGGGTTGATCCTGAAGTCATTGCAATTCCGGGCCTACCTGCGGTGGAGGCGCAGCAGCAGTTAAGCACCCCCCATACGTGGGCCCATACGGAATCTAGTGCAATACCGGGCCGACCCCAGGCGACAGTGAGCAAGCGTTAACCACTCCGCATACGTTTCAAGTTTTCGAGTTTATTCATCATCAACGATGTCAGTTTTACAAGAATTGTATGCAAAATTAGCACTACACAGGGAGTCCCAAAGTTACAAACTGTCAGGGGGACTCCCATACATGAACAAAATGAAAAAAAAACGATGCAAATCAAGCATTGGTTACGGTCGCTTCACAGACAATTTGGAAAAATGAGAAACAGCGCGAAAAAACAAGAATATAAAACTGTATAGTAAGACAAAAAAATGCGAAGACTTCAGTAGTGAACAAGCAATGCAAATGTACAATACAATAAAAATAGGAGTAATATAACATGTAGTATAATAGCTAAGTCAATTATGATTACAATCACAAAAGCAGTGGTTAGGATGAATAGAGTTGCTGCATAAAGTATTTCTTAACTTGGTTCTTGAATATATGCTCTGTGGGGGGAGATTTAATGGTATGTGGAATAGAATTCCATAGTTTTATTCCCTCAAATGTGGTAGTGAACTTACCATAGTTTGTGCGCACTTTAGGCAAAAGACGATTATCGAGTTCAGAGAACCTAGTAGTGTTAGTATTTACAAAAGTTTCAATAACAATGCCATCTATGCGTGCAATATTACGAAATAACTTATAGATTACGATTGTTAACTTTAATTGAAAGAGCTGATGAAGAGGATAAATGTTTAAACTGCAATAAAGTGGCGTTGCATTCGATAGGAAATGGCTGCAAGTCATGAGGCGAATCGCCTGATTCTGCAGGCGTTGAAGTTGGCTGAGGTGAGCGAGGTATGTGTTTCCCCAGGCTGATATGCAGTAAGATAAATGGCTGTGAATGTGTGCATGATAAAGGGAATGGATAATGTGTGGCTGAAAATATGAGCGGGTTTTGATTATGGCGCGTATTCCAAACGATATCTTACGCACAAGTGACTGCGCATTAAGATTGAATTTCAGATGCCTACGCCAAGAAACTTGGTGCTATCAGATATTGGTATTAAGTTGTTTTCAAGACACACCGATATAGAGTTCGAAATTAGTGTCGGGAAGGAATGAAAAACTATAAAAACGGTTTTTAGCGGATTGATGCGCAATATGTTCTTGTGACACCAGGAAGTTGTGTTATGCAGATCAACGTTAACATTTCGCTGTAGCTCGTCGACATTGTTAGCACAAGTAAAAATAGTCATGTCATCTGCATATAATATACAGTCCGTAGTGGTCAGAATATTAGGTAGGTCGGTAATAAATAGCAGAAACAGCAGCGGGTCAAGGATCGAGCCCTGAGGAACGCCTTGATATATTCTCTTACCAGATGAGAGTTTGCCCTCAATCTGAACAACTTAACCACGATTAGTTAGGTAGCTAGAAATAAGTTGAAGTGGTGGCCCAGTTATGCCGTAAGATTCAAGTTTATTATTAGAATTTTGTGATTAATGGTGTCAAAGGCTTTTGTTAAATCTATAAATACACTTCCAACCAGCAAGCCTTGCTCGATAGCCTTCTTGACTTTATCGGTGAAGGTTAGAAGCGCAAGCTCAGTAGAGCAACCCTGCCGAAAGCCATACTGTTTAGGTGACAGTAGATTAAATTTTGCTAGGTAGAATGATAAACGTGTATGAACTAGTCGTTAAATGATTTTACTGAAAAATGAAACGATACAAATAGGCCTGTAGTTATTCAGAATTTCCCGATTGCCTTTTTTGTAAACAGGTGTTATTTTACCAACTTTCAGAGAACTGGGAAATATGCCTGCTTTAAACATTTTGTTGACACTATCTGCTATGATAGGAGACAGTTCATTAGAAACTAACTTGATACGAGATGGGTGAACGGAGTCTAGGCTAGGTCCAGTAGACCTAAGCGAATGTATAACATGAAGAACTTCCTTTGCATTCGTAGGTCGCAAGTACAAAGAATCAAGATGACGAGGCAATGTCGGTAATGGGGGTCTGTTTGAGAATCGCAAGTAATACTAAAATAGTCACTGAAGGCATTCGCGATATCAGCTGGGTGGCAGTATGCTTGTGTCTCAGTTTTTATTTTTGTTAAATGCTCACGACATTTATTATTTAAGAATTCGTTGATGACCTGCCAGTTGCGCCTCGTATTATTGCCATTATTCAAAATCTTGTTCTGAAAGTAATCTCGGTTAGCACATTTAAGTGCCGCTTCAAACGTGTTAGAATATTTTTTGAGACGAGATTTAAGTTCACAGTTAAATGGCCCACAAATTACCCTTTTGTGGAGCCGGTTTTTCTTCAATATACATGGGAGTAGCGCTTTCGTGACCCAAGGTTTTCGAGGGGAACTGAAGAAACGAGTTGTGATAGATCCAGTAGTGCATTCATGAATGCAGGGTGTAACTTCAGCCAAGAACAACTGATAAGCCTCTTCAACGGAAGATTCGCAGAGTACTGCGGTCCAGTCATTTGACTGTATCATAGAGATAAATTTTTGACAGTCAAAATGTACTTTCTCTTTCTTTTCAGTCGATTTAGAATTTTCTGTACCTAAAGTCAAAAATATAGGGTAGTGGTCGGTTATGCTGTGCTGGATGACTCCTGCCGTATGAACTGTAGTAAAGTTGGTTAATGTGTGATCAATTAACGTATTAGATCCTGTCATGTCACATCTAGTTGGAGAAGTAATTAGAGAAGCAAGACCATAGCTAAGAAAACACGCAAGATAATCAGAACATGATGGAATATTAGGGTCTATAATGTTTATGTTGATGTCACCGCAGATAATGACATTTTTGTTTTCGTTCGCAACAGTGTGCAACAACTTTTCAAACTGTAGACAAAACTCAGAGTATGACGATGATGGTGAACGATAAATGCACGCTAACACTGTGTTCCGGCCATCAATTGAAAAAACAATCTGATCAAATTCTAACCATATAGATTCGCAGAGCAAATTAGAAAAGGCAAGATCACTGCGGCGTTTGTATGGCAACGACGATTTAATAAATATGGCAGACCTGCCACCACGTGGCGTAGCACTATAGCAGTACTCGGCATTGTACTCTGGTAGCGCATATAATTTTCTATCGTCCAGTGACAACCATGTCTCAGATAGACAGATAAAAGAGAAGTTGTGATTAAATATGGAAAGAAATGCGTGGGGCGAGTCTGAAGATTGTGCAATATCGTACCGACCCGCGGCGTAGGAGAAGCAAGAGTTAAGCCCTCCCCATACGTGGGAACATCCCAAAGATGGTGCAAAGCCGGGCCGACTCACGGCGGAGGTGAAGCAGGCGTTAAGCTCTCACCTTACGTGGGCCCATGCCGAAGGTTGTGCAATAACGGGCCGACCGGTGCGGGGGGCGAAGATGGCGTTAGGCATGCCCCATACGCGGGCCCATCTCCAATCTAGTGTAATACCGGGCCAACCCGCTGGCACTGACCAGGTGTTCATCACTCCGCATTCATGGCGCGATCCTGAATATTGTGCAAAATCGGGCCGACGCACGGCAGAGGCCAAGCAGGATTTAAGCACTTTGCATTCGTGATCCAATCCCAAAGATAGTGCAATACCGGGCAGACCCGCGGCGGAAGTGAAGCAGGCGTAAGGCACCCCACATACGTGGGCCCATCCGGAATGTAGTGCAATACCGGGGCGACCCGCGGTGGCGGCGAGCACGCGTTAACCACTACGTATACGTGGGCCCATCCCGAAGGTTGTGCAGTTCCGGGTCGACCCGCATTGGCGGTGAAAAAGCGTTAAGCACTTCCCATATGTTAGCCGATCCTAAAGATTGTACAATTCCGGGCCGACACGTGGCGGAGGTTCAACCGGCGTTAAGCACCATCATACGTGTGCCCATCCCGAAGGGTGGCAATACCTTGTCGACCTGCGGCCGAGGTGAAACAGGTGTCAAGCACTCCCCATACATGGGACGATCCTGAAGAGAATGCAATGCCGGGCGGGCCCGCGGCGGAGGCGAAGCAGGATTTAAGCGCTTCGCATAAGCGACCCAATCCCAAAGATACTGCAATGCTGGGCGCACCAAGGAAGCAGGAGAAGCATGCGTTAAGCACCCCCCATACGTGGGCCCATCCCGAAGATGTGCAATAGTGGGCCGACCTGCTGCGGCGGTGAGCAGGCTTTAACCAATCTCCATACGTGAGCCGATCCAGAAGATTGTGCAATATCGAACCGACCCGCGCCGGATGTGAAGCTGGCGTTAAGCACTACCTATACGTGGGCCCATCCCGAAGGTTTTGCAATACCGGTCTGACCCGAAGCGGTGGTGAACAGGCAGTAACATCTCCGCAAACGTGGGCCTTTCCCGAAGATAGTGCTACACCGGGACGACCGCCGGCGGAGGTGAAGCAGGCGTTAAGCACTCCCCATACGTGGGCCCAAGCCGAATGTTGTCCAATACTAGGCCGACCTATGGCGGAGGCGAAGTAGGCGTTAAGTACTCCCCGTACGTGGGCCCACCCCGAAGCAGTGCAATACCGGGTCAACCTACAGCGAAGGTGAATAATAATAATAATATTTATTGCCACAAAATATACAAAATAACACAAGCAGGCCGGTATAAGCCGCAGTTGGCTTGTAGGACCGTGCCTATGAATGTAATCGACAAAGCAAAGAAATATACATAAATTGATGAGGCACAAACAGGCCTGGAGTGTGGCCTGATCCCGGTGACCAGAACCGGTAACGCACTCCCTCACCAGAGCAGGATTGGCCACCCTGGTGCAGTACTTGGCCACAACCTCCTATGAACACAACAATCAAACCCCGGCCCTCAGTCCCCAGCAGCTGCGAAGCAACTGACCACGGCGGCGGTCAGACCTGCGACGCAGCAGAGGGTGCTAAGAATCACTGGCTCCGGACAGGCCGCCATTGGAATATGAACCTGGCAACGTTTAACGCTAGAACGTTATCTAGTGAGGCGAGTCTAGCAGTGCTATTGGAGGAATTAGAGGGCAGTAAATGGGATATAATAGGGCTCAGTGAAGTTAGGAGGCCAAAAGAAGCATATACAGTGCTAAATAGCGGGCACGTCCTGTGCTACCGGGGCTTAGCGGAGAGAAGAGAACTAGGAGTCGGATTCCTGGTTAATAAGAATATAGCTGGTAACATACAGGAATTCTATAGCATTAACGAGAGGGTGACAGGTCTTGTTGTGAAACTTAATAAGAGGTACAAAATGAAGATTGTACAGGTCTACGCCCCTACATCCAGTCATGATGACCAGGAAGTCGAAAGCTTCTATGAAGACGTGGAATCGGCGATGGGCAGAGTGAAAACTAAATACACTATACTAATGGGCGACTTTAATGCCAAGGTAGGCAAGAAGCAGGCTGGAGACAAGGCAGTGGGTGAATATGGCATAGGCACTAGGAATAGCAGGGGAGAGTTATTAGTAGAGTTTGCGGAACAGAATAATATGAGGATAATGAATACCTTCTTCCGCAAGCGGGATAGCCGAAAGTGGACGTGGAGGAGCCCGAACGGCGAGACTAGAAATGAAACAGACTTCATACTCTGCGCTAACCCTGGCATCATACAAGATGTGGACGTGCTCGGCAAGGTGCGCTGCAGTGACCACAGGATGGTAAGAACTCGAATTAGCCTAGACCTGAGGAGGGAACGGAAGAAACTGGTACGTAAGAAGCCGATCAATGAGTTAGCGGTAAGAGGGAAATTATAGGAATTCCAGATCAGGCTACAGAACAGGTATTCAGCTTTAACTCAGGAAGAGGACCTTAGTGTTGAAGCAATAAACGACAATCTTGTGGGCATCGTTAAGGAGTGTGCAATGGAAGTCGGTGGTAACTCCGTTACGCAGGATACCTGCAAACTATCGCAGGAGACGAAAGATCTGATCAAGAAACGCCAATGTATGAAAGCATCTAACCCTACAGCTAGAATAGAACTTGCAGAACTTTCGAAGTTAATCAACAAGCGTAAGACAGCTGACATAAGGAAGTATAATATGGATAGCATTGAACATGCTCTCAGGAACGGAGGAAGCCTAAAAACAGTGAAGAAGAAACTAGGAATTGGCAAGAATCAGATGTATGCGTTAAGAGACAAAGCCGGCAATATCATTACTAATATGGATGAGATAGTTCAAGTGGCTGAGGAGTTCTATAGAGATTTATACAGTACCAGTGGCATCCACGACGATAACGGAAGAGAAAATAGTCTAGAGGAATTCGAAATCCCGAAGGTAACGCCGGAAGAAGTAAAGAAAGCGTTAGGAGATATGCAAAGGGGGAAGGCAGCTGGGGAGGATCAGGTAACAGCAGATTTGTTGAAGGATGGTGGACAGATTGTTCTAGAGAAACTGGCCACCATGTATACGCAATGCCTCATGACCGCGAGCGTACCGGAATCTTGGAAGAACGCTAACATAATCCTAATCCATAAGAAAGGGGACGCCAAAGACTTGCAAAATTATAGACCGATCAGCTTACTGTCCGTTGCCTACAAAGTATTTACTAAGGTAATTGCAAATAGAATCAGGAACACCTTGGACTTCTGTCAACCAAAGGACCAGGCAGGATTCCGTAAAGGCTACTCAACAATAGACCATATTCACACTATCAATCAAGTGATAGAGAAATGTTCAGAATATAACCAACCCTTATATATAGCTTTCATTGATTACGAGAAAGCGTTTGATTCAGTCGAAACCTCCGCAGTCATGGAGGCATTACGGAATCAGGGTGTAGATGAGCCATATGTAAAAATACTGGAAGATATCTATAGCGGCTCCACAGCCACCGTAGTCCTCCATAAAGCAAGCAACAAAATCCCAATAAAGAAAGGCGTCAGGCAGGGAGATACGATATCTCCAATGCTATTCACAGCGTGTTTACAGGAGGTATTCAGAGACCTGGATTGGGAAGAATTGGGGATAAAAGTTAATGGAGAATACCTTAGTAACTTGCGATTCGCTGATGATATTGCCTTGCTTAGTAACTCAGGGGACCAATTGCAATGGATGCTCACTGACCTGGAGAGGCAAAGCAGAAGAATGGGTCCCAAAATTAATCTGCAGAAAACTAAAGTAATGCTTAACATTCTCGGGGGAGAACAGCAATTTACAATAGGCAGCGAGGCACTGGAAGTCGTAAGGGAATACATCTACTTAGGGCAGGTAGTGGCGGCGGATCCGGATCATGAGACGGAAATAATCCGAAGAATAAGAATGGACTGGGGTGCGTTTGGCAGGCATTCCCAAATCATGAACAGCAGGTTGCCATTATCCCTCAAGAGAAAAGTATATAATAGCTGTGTCTTACCAGTACTCACCTACGGGGCAGAAACCTGGAGGCTTACTAAAAGGGTTCTACTCAAATTGAGGACGACACAACGAGCTATGGAAAGAAGAATGATAGGTGTAACGTTAAGGGATAAGAAAAGAGCAGATTGGGTGAGGGAACAAACGCGAGTTAATGACATCTTAGTTGAAATCAAGAAAAAGAAATGGGCATGGGCAGGACATGTAATGAGGAGGGAAGATAACCGATGGTCCTTAAGGGTTACGGACTGGATCCCAAAGGAAGGGAAGCGTAGCAGGGGGCGGCAGAAAGTTAGGTGGGCGGATGAGATTAAGAAGTTTGCAGGGACGGCATGGCCACGATTAGTACATGAACGGGGTTGTTGGAGAAGTATGGGAGAGGCCTTTGCCCTGCAGTGGCCGTAACCAGGCTGATGATGATGATGATGATGAAATTGATGAGAGATGAATAAAAAAAATGAAAGGCAAGAAGTTGAAAGGAACAAGATAACATTTGGTTAGCTACATATAACAAAAGTTGAACAGGTAAACATTGCGTTGCAAAAAAAAATCTACAAGAGGGTAATTTTACTCTAGCTGCTTTAAGATGTGTTTGAGCGTTCTTTTTGATGTCGCGTTAAATATCTCTTCTGGTAATTTGTTAAATATGTCAGGCACATAAGCACAGCGTCTGGCCGCGCCATACCTTGTGGCTGAATGCGGAACTACGTAACGGACATGTTTTCTAAGCTCCCTTGCGGCGGCACGTTTTTGTTTGAAAGCGGAATTCCAGAAATATTAACCTACAACTGTTTCTATAAGTAATGAATGGAAGTTTGGTAGCCCAAGTTCACGGAAGATGTTTGCAGATGTTACTATTGGGGAATTGTACGCAACGTTTTTAAGAATGTTTTTTATAATCCGGTCAACCCTGCATCTCCAACGATCCGAACAAAAGCCAAAGACTAATGCCATACCTTAACACACTGTAACCTAGTGCCTGTGCTACAATCTTTTTTACAGACAAGGGTGCAATACTTGTGATATTAATTAACAGCCAGGCTACTGACCTCAATTTGGAACAAATAAGTGATAAGTGATGTTGCCACGCTAAATTACTATCGAAATAGATTCCGAGATATTTCACACAATCCACGTATGGAATAGGTGCGCATTTACAATGAACACAGTGTGACTCATGCAAGTAGAGAGGCAAGTTAATAACAGTAGTCTTAAGTGGGGAGCGAAAACAAACAAGTTTTGTTTTTTGGGCATTTACAACAATTCCATTATTAGAGAACCAAAGCATTGCCTTGTGCACGTCATTTTGCAACATTTCAGTGGATGTTTTATAAGAAAGGTGTTTCGCTAATAATACAGTGTCGTCAGCATACTGGAATACTGAACATTACGAAATTGCCAAAGGGAAGTCGTTAACAAAGATATTAAACAACAATGGCGACAAAATGGACCCCTGAGGAACACCAGCTTTTACCGACAGCTTAGAACTAAATATGCCCTTATCATCGGTAGAGACCACCTGAAATCTGTTGCTCAAATAATTTTCGAGAACTTTGTAAAAAGGCCCACGAAATCCCCAAAAATGCAGTTTACTTAACAAGATTTGATGATTCAGGGTGTCAAAAGCTTTCGCTGCAACTAAAAATAGCGCACATGTGAAAAGATTCTGATCAAATGCCGAGAACAGTTCATCTGAAAATTCCTCAAGCAGTCCCACAGTACCACGCCCTGAAACAAAGCCAAACTGTCGATTAGTCAGGATAGAAAATTTGTTAAGAAAAGAAGACATAGTGTGGAAAAGAAATTTTTCTAAGACCTGAGCAATAATCGGCAATATAGAAATTGGCCGATAGTTTTCAATACCATCTTTCTTCCCTGACTTGTGTAGTGGTACAATAACTGCAGTTTTTAAGCATTCTGGAATTTCGTCGCCTTCCAAAAAACCATTCAATATATGCAGGATAATATCTGACAGCGCATTGAAATTCCTTCTGATGGTGTGTAAAGAAATTCCATCATATCAAGTGGGCTTATTAGGACGGAAACTGAAAATAATTGCCTCCAGATCACCCTTCAAAAATTTCGAAAGAAAAGCCGACGCAGATACGGAATGCCCTAACGGTGAAGTGCTTGTATATGGAGAGACGGCCCTTTGGGACGCTTTAACAAAGTGCCTGTTGAACGCATCAGCCACTTCTGTGGGAGGTTGTTGAAAAACACCGAAAATAGAACGGCTATTGGAACTCACTCCTCTGAGATGATTTACCAAAGACCAAGTTTTGCTTACATTATTTGAAGATTGTTCGAATTTATAAAAAAAAGTAACGGCGTTTGGCGCCACGCAAAAGAGCAACAACTCTATTTCTTGCCGACTTGTACTCTAATCGCAGTCTTTGGTTTCTGGGATTTCTTTTGCAGCGTTTCCACAAGTTGTGTCTTTACGAAATGGAAGCAAGAATTTCCGTGTTCATCCAGCAGTGGCCCTTCCTTATCGGCTTAGCTATTAGCCGTGTGCAACGTAATTCAAAGTTTTTCATTTGCATGCAGAACCTTTCATATACTTTGGCCGAAGAATCTTCTTTGCCTAAGGATGACCAGTCAAACGAAACGATAAGGTTATCAAGCTTGGATTGATTAACAGTAGGGATAAGGCATTTACGCTTCCCAGATCCAGTTTCCACCGATAACCTTCTAGACGCGTCTAGTAGAACTAGACGACATGCTACGAAATAGTGGTCCGCCATGTGTTGTAGAATAGTACATGACCTAAATGAACAGCAGGGAGTTCTGACCGCTATGTGATCTAAACAAGAGTGCACTAGGCTATTATTAACTAATTCCGCTCGAGTAGGAGCAGCAATTGTACATTCCAGACCATAGGCGGACAACGTAGATAAATAATCACAAACAGTCACTTTTTCAGGGCATAAAATATTGATATTCAAGTCTCCGATCAAGCGAAATTGGTCCACTCAGCTCCACTGCCGCAGAGCTTCTTCAAGCTCAACAAGAAAACGTGAAAGCCTGCATGAGGGTGGTCGATAAATCGATAAGATATGGACAGAAAATGACCTTTTACAAACTTTGACCATCATAGATTCGGTATGTACAAAAGATGCATCAACAGAAGAAACTTCACAGTTGTCGTTTACATAGAGAGCAATGCCCCCGCCACGACGCCCGCTTCGTGATACAAACTGCGCGGAAAAGCCCTCCAATGTAAACGTATCAAGGCAAGCCTGGGAAACATTGATTTCTGTAATCACAAATACGTCTACAAAGTTAGCTGCCGATTCAGCCTGAAATATAAATTCTACCCAGTATTTACGCAGACTTCGAATATTAACGCTCACAATGTTGAAATCTTCATCAGAACTGCACGGAAATTCTGTTTTAAATGAACTGAAGTCTGTTAGTTCACTGAAAGAAAAAGGCATGTTGGCTAAGCAATGTTTTCCAGGTCTGCTTGTTTACCAATTCGGACAAGAGACGCTGCTTCATTCTTTTTCACGAAGATCTTGCCTCCTTTCGTCCAACAAAACTGATAACCCTCCTCTTTAGCCTTCGTTCTCGCTTTCCAGAAGAGATCACAGTTAACTTTGGTCAAGATATCATTGGAGATCTTTGGAAAAGATGCACTTTCACGTAGTTTCTTCAACTTTGCCGGCGCTTTAAGCCATTTTTCCTTCCAAATTACAGATTTAAAGCGCACCAAGACCACAGGTGTACCACTGATTTTGACTTTTAAGCGGTGTACGGCTGAAATATCGTCAGATGAAAACCCCGAGAGGTCCAGATTTCCTCCCATTTGCGTGATTGTTTGTGTTAGGCTTTCATTACTTTTCACTGGCAAACCGTGGATCTTAAGATTCTTTAGTCTGCTGTACTGCTCACTTTCATTTTGGTTTTCTTCTAGCTTTTGTATTACTGCTACCCGAGTTACCACCGTTGTTTTCAGAGCTTCCAGTTTAGCGCAATCAGATATTTGACGTTCCTGAATGTCCTGTTGTTCTTTCAAAACAGAATCATACTTCTCGGAAAAAAACGACACCGATCCTTCTAGTTCCTAAACTGATTTCGATACAGCCGTGAACTCCTCCTGCAGCAGTAGGAGATAATGAACCTTCTTATGCAGAATCGGCAATGCCTGCAAAGTTTTTCTAATTTCCCTTAGCTCATCCAACATTGATGACTAAGAACCACGGTTATCCTCCAGATCAGCCTCTGTGCCGCTGTTTCTTGTTACTTCTGCACGTTTTACAGACCCACGCATCTCTCTTAGCATTCCCCATAGTAGTGAAAGTGTTAACTGCTATTCCAGAACATGACTGTCCTAGATGATACGAATATTTGCATTGAGCACACACCATTATTTTTCCATCAGTAGGCAGAGCCTTATGACAGGAAATGCAGCTATCGTCTTTTCCCATTGTTAACAGCAAACTAGTTAGATAATATAAACATATGCTAATATACAACAGGCGGGAAACTAATTTACAAAAACAGGCGTTAGAAGGGGAAAACTGTTCATTGAAGGAATTCTTGCCGAAACCTACACAGCTAGTATCGCTGACCAGGCGAAGCGCAGCAATCGTTAGTGGCGCGCCGTAATTTTCACTGGAACTGGCAGCTTGTGTTGCCTCGCACAGGGCAGCCCAAAGCGACCACTATGACGAGCTGGGGGGCGAGGCAGGCACTTTTACGTTGAAGACAGCCCGCAGCAAGCAGCGACGCACGCGCACCAGCGTTGCCCGGTGTAGCGCTGCAGTAGTCTTGCGAAAAAAAAAGAAGGAGCGGTGCGCGTGCCTACTGTTCGACAAGCAGATGATGTCGTCCACGTCCCGCAGCAACCGGCGTCGTAGCTGCCAGCTTGTTGCCTCGCACAGGGAAGCCCAAGATGACCACTATGACGAGCACGGGGGCGAGGCAGGCACTTTAACGTTGAAGGCAGCCCGCAGCAAGCAGCGACGCACGCGCACCAGCGTTGCCCGGTGTAGCGCTGCAGTAGTCTTGCGGAAAAAAAAGAAGGAGCGGTGCGCGTGCCTACTGTTCGGCAAGGAGAGGATGTCGTCCACGTCCCGCAGCAACCGGCGTCGTAGCTGCCAGCTTGTTGTCTCGCACAGGGCAGCCCAAGGCGACCACTATGACGAGCAGGGGGGCGAGGCAGGCACTTTTACGTTGAAGGCAGCCCGCAGCAAGCAGCGACTCACGCGCACCAGCGTTGCCCGGTGTAGCGCTGCAGTAGTCTTGCGAAAAAAAAGAAGGAGCGGTGCGCCTGCCTACTCTTAGACAAGGAGAGGATGTCGTCCACGTCCCGCAGCAACCGGCGTCGTAGCTGCCAGCTTGTGTTGCCTCGCACAGGGCAGCCCGAAGCGACCACTATGACGAGCTGGGGGGCGAGGCAGACACTTTTACGTTGAAGGCAGCCCGCAGCAAGCAGCGACGCACGCGCACCAGCGTTGCCCGGTGTAGCGCTGCTGTAGTCTTGCGGAAAAAAAAGGACCGGTGCGCGTGCCTACTGTTCGACTAGGAGAGGACGTCGCCCACGTCCCGCTGCAACCGGTGTCGTAGCTGCCAGCTTGTTGCCTCGCACAGGGCAGCCCAAGGCGACCACTATGACGAGCAGGGGGCGAGGCAGGCACTTTTACGTTGAAGGCAGCCCGCAGCAAGCAGCGACTCACGCGCACCAGCGTTGCCCGGTGTAGCGCTGCAGTAGTCTTGCGAAAAAAAAGAAGGAGCGGTGCGCCTGCCTACTCTTAGACAAGGAGAAGATGTCGTCCACGTCCCGCAGCAACCGGCGTCGTAGCTGCCAGCTTGTTGTCTCGCACAGAGCAGCCCAAGGCGACCACTATGACGAGCAGGGGGGGCGAGGCAGGTACTTTTACGTTGAAGGCAGCCCGCAGCAAGCAGCGACGCAGGCGCACCAGCGTTGCCCGGTGTAGCGCTGCAGTAGTCTTGCGGAAAAAAAGAAGGAGCGGTGCGCGTGCCTACTGTTCGACAAGGAGAGGATGTCGTCCACGTCCCGCAGCAACCGGCGTCGTAGCTGCCAGCTTGTGTTGCCTCGCACAGGGCAGCCCGAAGCGACCACTATGACGAGCTGGGGGGCGAGGCAGACACTTTTACGTTGAAGGCAGCCCGCAGCAAGCAGCGACGCACGCGCACCAGCGTTGCCCGGTGTAGCGCTGCTGTAGTCTTGCGGAAAAAAAAGGACCGGTGCGCGTGCCTACTGTTCGACTAGGAGAGGACGTCGCCCACGTCCCGCTGCAACCGGTGTCGTAGCTGCCAGCTTGTTGCCTCGCACAGGGCAGCCCAAGGCGACCACTATGAGCCGCTCCGGCGGTGAAGTAGAAGTTAAGTACTGCCCATACATGGGCCCAATCCGAAGTTGGCACAAAACCAGGCCGACCAAAGGTGGAGCTGAAGCAAGTGTTAAGCACTCCCCATACGTCGGTTGATCCTGAAGGTATTGCAATTCTGGGCCGACCTGCGGTGGTGGCGAAGCAGGAGCTAATAATAATAGTAATAATAATAATAATAATAATAATAATAATAATAATATAATAATGTTTATTGCCACACAATATACAAAACAACACAAGCAGGCCGGTCTAAGCCTTATTTGGCTTGTAGGACCGTGCAAATGAATATGATAGACAAGGCAAAAAGATGTACAAGAATTGATGAGATGAATGAAAAAAAAATGACAGGCAAAAAATTAAGAACAAGATAACATTTAGTTATCTACATATAACAAAATTCAAGAGGTAAATATTGTGATGCAAAAAGAAAAGCAATGTACAAGAGGGTAATTTTACTCTAGCTGCTTTAAGATGTGTTTGAGCGTTCTTTTTGATGTCGCGTTAAATATCTCTTCTGGTAATTTGTTAAATATGTCAGGCACATAAGCACAGCGTCTGGCCGCGCCATACCTTGTGGCTGAATGCGGAACTACGTAACGGACATGTTTTCTAAGCTCCCTTGCGGCGGCACGTTTTTGTTTGAAAGCGGAATTCCAGAAATATTAACCTACAACTGTTTCTATAAGTAATGAATGGAAGTTTGGTAGCCCAAGTTCACGGAAGATGTTTGCAGATGTTACTATTGGGGAATTGTACGCAACGTTTTTAAGAACGTTTTTTATAATCCGGTCAACCCTGCATCTCCAACGATCCGAACAAAAGCCAAAGACTGTAATGCCATACCTTAACACACTGTAACCTAGTGCCTGTGCTATAATCTTTTTTACAGAAGTGGGTGCAATACTTGTGATATTAAATAACAGCCAGGCTACTGACCTCATCATCATCATCAGCCTAGTTACGCCCACTGCAGGGCAAAGGCCTCTCCCATACTTCTCCAACTACCCCGGTCATGTACTAATTGTGGCCATGTTGTCCCTGCAAACGTCTTAATGTCATCCGCCCACCTAACTTTCTGCCGCCCCCTGCTACGCATCCCTTCCCTTGGAATCCAGTCCGTAACCCTTAGTGACCATCGGTTATCTTCCCTCCTCATTACATGTCCCGCCCATGCCCATTTCTTTTTCTTGATTTCAACTAAGATGTCGTTTACCCGCGTTTGTTGCCTCACCCAATCTGCTCTTTTCTTATCCCTTAACGTCACACCCATCATTCTTCTTTCCATAGCTCGTTGCGTCGTCCTCAATTTCAGCAGAACCCTTTTCGTAAGCCTCCAGGTTTCTGCCCCATATGTGAGTACTGGTAACACACAGCTGTTATACACTTTCCTTTTGAGGGATAGTGGCAACCTGCTGTTCATGATTTGAGAATGCCTGCCAAACGCACCCCAGCCCATTCTTATTCTTCTGGTTATTTCAGTCTCATGATCCGGATCCGTGGTCACTACCTGCCCTGAGTAGATGTATTCCCTTACCCCTACCAGTGCTTCGCTACCTATCGTAAACTGCTGTTCTCTTCCGAGCCTGTTAAACAATACTTTAGTTTTCTGCAGATTAATTTTGAGACCCACCCTTCTGCTTTGCCTCTCCAGGTCAGTGAGCATGCATTGCAATTGGTCTCCTGAGTTACTTAGCAAGGCAATATCATCAGCGAATCGCAAGTTGCTAAGGTATTCTCCATCAACTTTTATCCCTAATTCTTCCCACTCCAGGCCTCTGAATACCTCCTGTAAACATGCTGTGAATAGCATTGGAGATATCGTATCTCCCTGTCTGACGCCTTTCTTTATAGGGATTTTGTTGCTTTCTTTGTGGAGGACTACGGTGGCTGTGGAGCCGCTATAGATATCTTCCAGTATCTTTACATATGGCTCATCTACACCCTGATTCCGTAATGCCTCCATGACTGCTGAGGTTTCGACTGAATCAAACGCTTTCTCGTAATCAATGAAAGCTATATATAAGGGTTGGTTATATTCTGCACATTTTTCTATCACTTGATTGATAGTGTGAATATGGTCTATTGTTGAGTAGCCTTTACGGAATCCTGCCTGGTCCTTTGGTGGACAGAAGTCTAAGGTGTTCCTGATTCTATTTGCGATTACCTTAGTAAATACTTTGTAGGCAACGGACAGTAAGCTGATCGGTCTATAATTTTTCAAGTCTTTGGCGTCCCCTTTCTTATGGATTAGGATTATGTTTGCGTTCTTCCAAGATTCCGGTACGCTCGAGGTTATAAGGCATTGCGTATACAGGGTGGCCAGTTTCTCTAGAACAATCTGACCACCATCCTTCAACAAATCTGCTGTTACCTGATCCTCCCCAGCTGCCTTCCCCCTTTGCATAGCTCCTAAGGCTTTCTTTACTTCTTCTGGCGTTACCTGTGGGATTTCGAATTCCTCTAGGCTATTCTCTCTTCCACTATCGTCGTGGGTGCCACTGGTACTGTATAAATCTCTATAGAACTCCTCAGCCACTTGAACTATCTCATCCATATTAGCAACGATATTGCCGGCTTTGTCTCTTAACGCACACATCTGATTCTTGCCTATTCCTAGTTTCTTCTTCACTGTTTTTAGGCTTCCTCCGTTCCTGAGAGCCTGTTCAATTCTATCCATATTATAGTTCCTGATGTCCGCTGTCTTACGCTTGTTGATTAACTTAGAAAGTTCTGCCAGTTCTATTCTAGCTGTAGGGTTAGAGGCTTTCATATATTGGCGTTTCTTGATCAGATCTTTCGTCTCCTGCGATAGCTTACTGGTTTCCTGTCTAACGGAGTTACCACTGACTTCTATTGCGCACTCCTTAATGGTGCCCATGAGATAGTCGTTCATTGCTTCAACACTAAGATCCTCTTCCTGAGTTAAAGCCGAATACCTGTTCTGTAGCTTGATCCGGAATTCCTCTAGTTTCCCTCTTACCGCTAACTCATTGATTGGCTTCTTGTGTACCAGTTTCTTCCGTTCCCTCCTCAAGTCTAGGCTAATTCGAGTTCTTACCATCCTATGGTCACTGCAGCGTACCTTGCCGAGCACGTCTACATCTTGTATGATGCCAGGGTTCGCGCACAGTATGAAGTCGATTTCATTTCTAGTCTCACCATTCGGGCTCCTCCACGTCCACTTTCGGCTAACCCGCTTGCGGAAAAAGGTGTTCATTATCCGCATATTATTCTGTTCTGCAAACTCTACTAATAATTCCCCTCTGCTATTCCTAGAGCCTATGCCATATTCCCCCACTGACTTGTCTCCAGCCTGCTTCTTGCCTACCCTGGCATTGAAGTCGCCCATCAGTATAGTGTATTTTGTTTGACTTTACCCATCGCCGATTCCACGTCTTCATAAAAGCTTTCGACTTCCTGGTCATCATGACTGCATGTAGGGGCATAGACTTGTACCACCTTCAATTTGTACCTCTTGTTAAGTTTCACAACAAGACCTGCCACCCTCTCGTTAATGCTATAGAATTCCTGTATGTTACCAGCTATTTCCTTATTAATCAGGAATCCGACTCCTAGTTCTCGTCTCTCCGCTAAGCCCCGGTAACACAGTACATGCCCGCTTTTTAGCACTGTATATGCTTCTTTTGTCCTCCTAACCTCACTGAGCCCTATTATATCCCATTTACTACCCTCTAATTCCTCCAATAACACTGCTAGACTCGCCTCACTAGATAGCGTGCTAACGTTAAACGTTGCCAGGTTCAGATTCCAATGGCGGCCTGTCCGGAGCCAGGTATTTTAGCACCCTCTGCAGCGTCACAGATCTGACCGCCGCCGTGGTCAGTTGCTTCGCGGTTGCTGGGGACTGAGGGCCGCGGTTTGATTGTTGTATTCATATAGGAGGTTGTGGCCAAGTACTGCACCAGGGTGGCCAATCCTGCTCTGGTGAGAGAGTGCGTTACCGGTTCTGGTCACCGGGATCAGGCCGCACTCCAGGCCTGTTTGTGCAATTTTCTCAACACACGGTTTTTTTTTGTATTTTCCGGTGGAGAATTGCGCGGCACCGGGATTTGAATCACGGTCCTCTTGCACTGGAGACGGATACTCTACCGTCCCCGCAGGAGTTAAATTAAAGATTGAATTATGGTGTTTTGCGTGACAAAAACCACTTTCTGATTATGCACGCCGTAGTGGAGGACCCCGAAAATTTCGACCACCTGGGGTTCTTTAACGTGCACCTAATTCTAAGTACACGGGTGTTTTCGCATTTCGCCCCCATCGAAATGCGGCCGCCGTGGCCGGGGTCCGATCCCGCGACCTCGTGCTCAGCAGTCTAACACCATAACCGCTGAGCAACCACGGCGGGTCCCGCAGGAGTTGTACCCCTCATTTAACCTACAGTGGTGCCCTATTTGATCAGTCAAGATGGACCAATCTGAGCTCGGTTATACCGCATGGATGGCACTCGGCTAGAGAACCTGGTATTTATGACCTGCACATGTGTGGCCACACATAATTGAGGATATATAATTTTTTTTAGAAGGGTTTCCGTACAGTGATAAAAGGAAGGAAAATACATTAAAAGAAAGACAAAAAGGGAAAAAAAAGGAACATAACATGTGATTTGAACTCGTGATCCTTCAATGTTGCCCGGAAAGGTAGCTCAGTCGGTTGGTTCGTCAAGCCAACGGTTACTTTCAAGCGCCAAAGCTCCTGCTCCGAGCCTCATACTTATGTGGAGAGGGACTGATGTTGTCCGCGGCAGTCGATTTTTGCTTTTGATTTCGAGAAATTATTGAGACGTGGAAAATTCCCTTGAAATAAATCTGGTTTGCGAGACAAATGCTTGTATGTATTGAATCTCTTAAAAGATGAGGGGGGAAATATGCGCTCACCGTGAGGGCATCGTCAGCACGAGACCACCACCAGGCACCTTACTGAGATCTGTAGAGAGCTTCGCGGCCGGAACGAAGTCTCCCCTCTCCGCCGGCCCAGGGTGGAAAACGCGCTTTCCGATCGCTCAAGGTTGCGCGGACATTGTATAGCTCTAGCGTCTAGGAAAAAGCTTAAACAGGTGCGGGGGCGGCACGCATAGCGTGGGAAGCTAGCCGCCGGAATAGCTATCTCAAGTACTGCTGCTGGCGAGGGCGAAATACCTTCGTGTAATTATAATAACCCTAATAGGACTTCTTTCAAAGAAAAAAAAAGAGAAGAAAAAGAAAAGGGAAACGGCTCAGAAGGCTATACTACGAGAGCTATGACTGATACTTTTCTATATATATGTATTCATCTCATCTATGGGATCGCATGCGCGCGCTGTTGGTTTTAAAGCGCAACCGTGGTAGGGAAACGGAAGGCGATATAAGCATGCGTGTCCATGAGACGCACACGACAAACTGCCTTACAATATTTAGAATTGTTATATATATACACACACAAAAGCCAATATAGGCTGCTCGACACTATCTCGCGCGTTTTTATAGCGACGTACATCAGAACTGACTCGTCGTTCCACAACAACCATTTCCTGAGTGATCGCCAGATATATGCCGAATAACTTCCTGTCATTCAATAAGAATGTCTCTCTTTCATGCAGCCTACCAATTCGCGCTGTTTCGGTTTAGACAAAACAATTTATCATTCGAGGCGCACTTGCTAAGTTTGCCTCCAACTAAAACTGCCTGCGATGCCTATAGTGCAGCTCTTATCTCACTCAACATACACAGCTCTATATACGTGCATCCGGTGCAATGCTTTCCGTTGTATCAGCAATTTCAATGTCATGGCCGATCATTTAAGCAAAAGTAGCTGTTTACTATTTACAATATCCAGAATTGATCAAACGTGAAGTTGTCACCGGCATTCTGAATGGTTGGAAGGCATAATTTCTTTGAAAAATGGCCGCCAGAGGAGCAGCGTGAACTCGAGCGGCTTTATAGACTAGGAAAACTGCTTTAAAATATTTAGACTTGAGGGGAAGCTTCGTCAACAAACTATAACACGGCAATCAGCACTCGTATACGACGAGAGAAATTATTGAGACGTGGAAAATTCCCTTGAAATAAATCTGGTTTGCGAGACAAATGCTTGTATGTATTGAATCTCTTAAAAGATGAGGGGGGGAAATATGCGCTCACCGAGAGGGCATCGTCAGCACGAGACCACCACCAGGCACCTTACTGAGATGTAGAGAGCTTCGCGGCCGGAACGAAGTCTCCCCTCTCCGCCGGCCCAGGGTGGAAAACGCGCTTTCCGATCGCTCAAGGTTGCGCGGACATTGTATAGCTCTAGCGTCTAGGAAAAAGCTTAAGCAGGTGCGGGGGCGGCATGCATAGCGTGGGAAGCTAGCCGCCGGAATAGCTATCTCAAGTACTGCTGCTGGCGAGGGCGAAATACCTTCGTGTAATTGTAATTGTAACTGACCTCAGTTTGCAACAAATAAGTGATAAGTGATGTTGCCACGATAAATTACCATCGAAATAGATTCCGAGATATTTCACACAATCCACGTATGGAATCGGTGCGCATTTACAATGAACACAGTCTGACTCATGCAAGTAGAGAGGCAAGTTAATAACAGTAGTCTTAAGTGGGGAGCGAAAACAAAAAAGTTTTGTTTTTTGGGCATTTACAACAATTCCATTATTAGAGAACCAAAGCATTGCCTTGTGCACGTCATTTTGCAACATTTCAGTGGATGTTTTATAAGAAAGGTGTTTCGCTAATAATACAGTGTCGTCAGCATACTGGAATACTGAACATTACGAAATTGCCAAAGGGAAGTCGTTAACAAAATTATTAAACAACAATGGCAACAAAATGGACCCCTGAGGAACACCAGCTTTTACCGACAGCTTAGAACTAAATATGCCCTTATCATCTGTAGAGACCACCTGAAATCTGTTGGTCAAATAATTTTCGAGAACTTCGTAAAAAGGCCCACGAAATCCCCAAAAATGCAGTTTACTTAACAAGATTTGATGATTCAGGGTGTCAAACGCTTTCGCTACATCTAAAAATAGCGCACATGTGAAAAGATTCTGATCAAATGCCGAGAACAGTTCATCTGAAAATTCCTCAAGCAGTGCCACAGTACCACGCCCTGAAACAAAGCCAAACTGTCGATTAGTCAGGATAGAAAATTTGTTAAGAAAAGAAGACATAGTGTGGAAAAGAAATTTTTCTAAGACCTGAGCAATAATCGGCAATATAGAAATTGGCCGATAGTTTTCAATACTATCTTTCTTCCCTGACTTGTGTAGTGGTACAATAACTGCAGTTTTTAAGCATTCTGGAATTTCGTCGCCTTCCAAAAAACCATTCAATATATGCAGGATAATATCTGACAGCGCATTGAAATTCCTTTTGATGGTGTGTAAAGAAATTCCATCATATCCAGTGGGTTTATTAGGACGGAAACTGAAAATAATTGCCTCCAGATCACCCTTCAAAAATTTCGGAAGAAAAGCCGACGCAGATACGGAATGCCCTAACGGTGAAGTGCTTGTATATGGAGAGACGGCCCTTTGGGACGCTTTAACAAAGTGCCTGGTGAACGCATCAGCCACTTCTGTGGGAGGTTCTTGAAAAACACCGAAAATAGAACGGCTATTGGAACTCACTCCTCTGAGATGATTTACCAAAGACCAAGTTTTGCTTACATTATTTGAAGATTTGTTGGAATTTATAAAAAAGTAACGGCGTTTGGCGCCACGCAAAAGAGCAACAACTCTATTTCTTGCCGACTTGTACTCTAATCGCAGTCTTTGGTTTCTGGGATTTCTTTTGCAGGGTTTCCACAAGTTGTCTCGATACGAAATGGAAGCAAGAATTTCCGTGTTCATCCAGCAGTGACCCTTCCTTATCGGCTTAGCTATCAGCCGTGTGCAACGCAATTCAAAGTTTTTCATTTGCATGCAGAACCTTTCATATACTTTGGCCGAAGAATCTTCTTTGGCTAAGGATGACCAGTCAAACGAAACGATAAGGTTATCAAGCTTGGATGGATTAACAGTAGGGACAAGGCATTTACGCTGCCCAGATCCAGTTTCCACCAATAACGTTCTAGACGCGTCTAGTAGAACTAGACGACATGCTACGAAATAGTGGTCCGCCATGCGTTGTAGAATCGTACATGACCTAAATGAACAGCCGGGAGCTCTGACCGCTATGTAATCTAAACAAGATTGCACTAGGCTATTATTTACTAATTCCGCTCTAGTAGGAGCTGCAATTGTACATTCCAGACCATACGCGGACAACGTAGATAAATAATCACAAACAGTCACTTTTTCAGGGCATAAAATATTGATATTCAAGTCTCCGATCAAGCAAAATTGGTCCACTGAGCTCCACTGCCGCAGAGCTTCTTCAAGCTCAACAAGAAAACGTGAAAGCCTGCATGAGGGTGGTCGATAAATCGATAAGATATGGACAGAAAATGACCTTTTACAAACTTTGACCATCATAGATTCGGTATGTACAAAAGATGCACCAATAGAAGAAACTTCACAGTTGTCGTTTACATAGAGAGCAATGCCCCCGCCACGACGCCCGCTTCGTGTGACAAAATGTGCGCCTGTAATGTAAACGTATCAAGGCAAGCCTGGGAAACATTGATTTCTGTAATCACAAATACGTCTACAAAGTTAGCTGCCGATTCAGCCTGAAATTTAAATTCGTCCCAGTATTTACGCCGACTGCGAATATTAACGCTCATAATGGTAAAATCTTCATCAGATCTGCACAGAAATTCTGTTTTAAATGAACTGAAGTCTGGTAGTTCACTGAAAGAAAAAGGCATGTTGGCTAAGCAATGTTTTCCAGGTCTGCTTGTTTACCAATTCGAACAAGAGACGCTGTTTCATTCTTTTTCACGAAGATCTTGCCTCCTTTCGTCCAACAAAACTGATAACCCTCCTCTTTTGCCATCGTTCTCGCTTTCCAGAAGAGATCACGGTTAACTTTGGTCAAGTTATCATTGAAGTAGATCTTTGGAAAAGATGCACTTTCACGTAGTTTCTTCAACTTTGCCGGCGCTTCAAGCCATTTTTCCTTCCAAATTACAGATTTAAAGCGCACCAAGACCACAGGTGTACCACTGATTTTGACTTTTAAGCGGTGTACGGCTGAAATATCGTCAGATGAAAACCCCGAGAGGTCCAGATTTGCTGCCATTTGCGTGATTGATTGTGTTAGGCTTTCATTACTTTTCACTGGCAAACCGTGGATTTCAAGATTCTTTAGTCTGCTGTACTGCTCACTTTCATTTTGCTTTTCTTCTAGCTTTTGTATTACTGCTGCCTGAGTTACCACCGTTGTTTTCAGAACTTCCAGTTTAGCACAATCAGACATTTGACGTTCCTGAATGTCATGTTGTTGTTTCCAAACAGAATCATTCTTCTCGGAAAAAAACGATACCGATCCTTCGAGTTACTTAACTGTTTTCGATACAGCCGTGAACTCTTCGTGCAGCAGTAGGAGAGAATCAACCTTCTTATGCAGAATCGACAATGATTGCAAACTTTTTCAGATTTCCCTTAGCTCATCCAACAGTGATGACTCAGAACCACTGTTATCCTCCAGTTCAGCCTCAGTGCCGCTGTTTAGTTTCTTGTTATTTCTGCACGTTTTACAGACCCACGCATCTCTCTTAGCATTCCCCATAGTAGTGAAAGTGTTAGCTGCTATTCCAGAACATGACTGTCCTAGATGATACGAATATTTGCATTGAGCACACACCATTATTTTTCCATCAGTAGGCAAAGCCTTATGACAGGAAATACAGCTGTCGTCTTTTCCCATTGTTCACAGCAAACTAGTTATATATTATAAACATGCTAATATACTACAGCCTGGAAACTAATGAACAAAACAGGCGTTAGAAGGGAAAAACTGTTCATTGAAGGAATTCTTGTCGAAACCTACACAGCTAGTATCGCTCACCAGGCGAAGCGCAGCAATCGTTAGTGGCGCGCCGTAACTGTCACTGTAACTGGCAGCTTGTGTTGCCTCGCAGAGGGCAGCCCAAGGCGACCACTATGACGAGCAGGGAGGAGAGGCAGGCACTTTTACGTTAAGGGCAGCAAGCAGCGACGCACGCGCACCAGCGTCGCCCGGGGTAGTCTTGCGAAAAAAAAAGAAGGAGCCGTGCGCGTGCCTACTGTTCGTCAATGAGAGGACGTTGTCCACGTCCCGCAGCAACCGTCGTCGTAGCTGCCAGCTTGTTGCCTCGCAGAGGGCAGCCCAACTATGAGGAGCAAGGAGGCGAGGCAGGCACTTTTACGTTGAGGGCAGCAAGCAGCGACGCACGCGCACCAGAGTCGCCCGGGGCAGTGCTGCAGTAGTCTTGCGGGAAAAAAAAGAAGGAGCCGTGCACGTGCCTACTGTTCGTCAATGAGAGGACGTCGTCCACGTCCCGCAGCAACCGTCGTCGTAGCTGCCAGCTTGTTGGCTCGCAGAGGGCAGCCCAACTATGACGAGCAAGGAGGCGAGGCAGGCACTTTTACGTTGAGGGCAGCAAGCAGCGACGCACGCGCACCAGCGTCGCCCGGGGCAGTGCTGCAGTAGTCTTGCGGGAAAAAAAAGAAGGAGCCGTGCACGTGCCTACTGTTCGTCAATGAGAGGACGTCGTCCACGTCCCGCAGCAACCGTCGTCGTAGCTGCCAGCTTGTTGCCTCGCAGAGGGCAGCCCAACTATGACGAGCAGGGAGGCGAGGCAGGCACTTTTACGTTGAGGGCAGCAAGCAGCGACGCACGCGCACCAGCGTCGCCCGGGGCAGTGCTGCAGTAGTCTTGCGGGAAAAAAAAGAAGGAGCCGTGCACGTGCCTACTGTTCGTCAATGAGAGGACGTCGTCCACGTCCCGCAGCAACCGTCGTCGTAGCTGCCAGCTTGTTGCCTCGCAGAGGGCAGCCCAACTATGACGAGCAAGGAGGCGAGGCAGGCACTTTTACGTTGAGGGCAGCAAGCAGCGACGCACGCGCACCAGCGTCGCCCGGGGCAGTGCTGCAGTAGTCTTGCGGGAAAAAAAAGAAGGAGCCGTGCGCGTGCCTACTGTTCGTCAATGAGAGGACGTCGTCCACGTCCCGCAGCAACCGTCGTCGTAGCTGCCAGCTTGTTGCCTCGCAGAGGGCAGCCCAACTATGACGAGCAGGGAGGCGAGGCAGGCACTTTTACGTTGAGGGCAGCAAGCAGCGACGCACGCGCACCAGCGTCGCCCGGGGCAGTGCTGCAGTAGTCTTGCGGGAAAAAAAAGAAGGAGCCGTGCGCGTGCCTACTGTTCGTCAATGAGAGGACGTCGTCCACGTCCCGCAGCAACCGTCGTCGTAGCTAATAACAATAATAATAATAATAGCTAATAATAATAATAATAATAATAATAATAGTAATAATAATGTCTTTATTTTCTATCCCAAGAATATGGGAGGGGGAGAGAAAAAAGCTAGATATCCAGCTTGACAGGCTCTCGCCTCCCCAATACAATACATGATGTTTAGGAAAAAAAATCAAATAGTACAAGCATATGAGTACAGACAAAAATGAATATCACAATGCACAAACAGAGGAAAATTTTTACAAAAATGTACAATTCCAAAAAACAAAGGAATGCGCATAATATCATGTCACATATTTCAAACAGAAAGTGCCGCCCTTTCGCGTATAATTGAAAGAAAATGACATAAATCTTCTGGCCGGATGCATTGGAGATTTAAATTATAATGTTGGCACAGGTTTAAGAGATGTGGAAGAGTTTTTCTGAGCATATTTTGTCCGTAGACTGTTCTGAATGAATGTATGTACCAAATATCGGTGTTTCTGGTTGCGTGCGTGAAATTTCTTTTCTGCTGTCATGCCAGTTGTGCAATGAACGAGACGTTATTTTTGACCTCGGTTATGTATTTAGAGATTAGGCGGTATGCGCACAGATCATGAATCGGCATTATGCTATATTTCATAAAGAGCGGTTTACATGGGTCGTCATATGCTACATTGTATATTATTCTGAGCATTCTTTTCTGCTGAACGTGTAATTTAATCAGGCGTTAAGGACTCCCCATATGTGGGCCCATACCAAATCTAGTGCAATACCGGGCCCATCCGCGGCGGAGGTGAAGCTGTCATTATCCACGCCCCATACACGGGCCTATTCAGAATGTAGTGCAATACCGGGCCGACCCACGGCGGCGATTAGCAGGTGCGAATTACTGCCAATATATGGGCGCATATCGAAGGTTGTGCAATACCGGGCCGACCACCGGCGGCGGTCAGCAGGCGTTAGCCACTCCGCATACATGGGAAGATCTTGTAGATTGCTTAATATCGGGCCGACCCGCGGCAGAGGCGATGCAGGAGTTAAGCACTCCCCA
The DNA here is from genome assembly GCF_050947875.1 of Dermacentor variabilis. Lineage (NCBI taxonomy): Eukaryota > Metazoa > Arthropoda > Arachnida > Ixodida > Ixodidae > Dermacentor > Dermacentor variabilis. Next base: position 19,590,617 of record NW_027460291.1, on the reverse strand, counting down.
TACGCGGCAATGTCCCGAAGGTTGTGCAATACAGGGCCGACCAGCGTCCGGGTGAAAGTGGCGTTAGGCACGCCCCATACGTGCGCCCATCCCGAATCTTGTGCAATACCGGGCCGACCCAGGGCTGCGGCGATCACGCGTTAACCACTACGTATACGTGGGCGCATCCCGAAGGTTGTGCAATACCGGGGCCACCCGCGCCGGTGCTTAGCAGGCGTTAACCACTCCACATTGGTGTGCGGCTCCTGAATGTTGCGCTATATCGGCCGGACCCGCTGCGGCGGTGAAGTAAAGTTAATTACTGCCCATACATGGGCCCAATCCGAAGCTGGCACAAAACCAGGCCGACCCAAAGGTGGAGCTGAAGCAAGTGTTAAGTACTCCCCATACGTCGGGTAATCCTGAAGTTATTGCAATTCTGTGCCGACCTGCGGTGGTGGCGAAGCAGGAGTTAAGCAACCCCCTTACACTAGAACATCCCGAAGATAGTGCATTGTCGCGCCGACCCACGGTGACGGTGAAGCATGCGTTAAGCTCTCCCCATACGCGGGCCCATCCCGAATCTAGTGCAATACCGGGCGGACCCGTGGCGGCGTTGACCAGGTGTTAACCACTCCACATACGTGGGGCGATCCCGAATATTGTCCAATATCGAGCCGACACGTGGCGGAGGCGTTAAGCAATTTGCATACATGATCCAATCAACAAAGATAGTGCAATACCGGGCAGAACCGCGGCGGAAGCGAAGCAGGCTTTATACACACCCCATACGTGGGCCCATCACGAAACTACACTCTAAGAATTCCGGAGAAAACGGAAGTAACTGCGCAGTTAGTCCCAAAAAGGGCGCTTTCGTCCCTCAAGGGAGTAACTGCATGGATGTGCGTGCCGTGTGCAAATTTTGGAAAGTAAGTGTTTAGTCCCTGGTCGGAAAGAGAGCAACGGGAGGACGAACGGCAACAGTTACTCCCCATGCGCTCCGCTGTTTTCGTCCTTGTCGTGCAGTGATGCGGCGAAAACTGTATTGTCTATAAATCGCGAATAGTTCGAAGTTCGTGTACTGTCTATTGAACTACATGCAAAGTAGCACTTTTCCTCTTCATGAAAAAATTGCGTGAAATTTAAAGTTGGAATCTGAAGAGCCATGCCCTTCGTGCGCACACCATAAGTGAGCGATACACATAAAACGCGCAAGTAATTGATAAACTGCCAGATTTTTCTGGTCAATAGTGCCTAAGTTCTTTCCGTTCCAAGGAGATTACGAACTTACCTGAAGCGATGCGTAGCTCAAACGGGACACACTAAGCGACAGAGCAGTTGTCCGCCTCTGTCGTCTCAGGTGCCCCGTTTGAGCTCGCTGCACGTTTACATCGCGTAGCGCCTCAGCTTAAAGTACCCTAAGAATACTCACGCAGATTTCTTTTCGCACTCGCTTATGGTTGCAAGTACACTACACGTTACATTCTCCCCGCACATCATACAAAATATGCCGAGTCGCTTTTACATTGCCGCACCTGCGTTCCGATGCTTAACCTGTCTCAATGTCCTACCCCCGTCAACCAATCTGCCGTGGTGTAGTGGTTAGAGTAGCTGACCTGGGAGCGCGAGGACGTGTGTTCAAATCCTACTTTCGGGTACCTTTTTTTTCAGCCCAGTAATATTTTTATTAGAGTATAAATGCCTCATTTCATTATTTCCACCTTTGCGGAGATTCGGAAATAATGACCGTTACTCCCTTCAGGAACATCGGCAAAGAGCAACCTTTAGTCCTCGGAGGAGTAACGGCATGGGGAGTAACAGTTCATCCCCTCGCACTTACCCCCTAATGGGAGGAATGGCTGTGGCAGATCAGTTGCTCCCCTAAAGGAGTAAGCCCAATACCCCATTTCCTCCTTTTCTTCTTAGAGTGAGTGCAACACCGGGCCGACCCTCGGCGGCGGCTAGCACACGTTATCCACTACGCATACATGGGCCCAACCCGAAGGCTGTGCAATACCGTGCCGACCTACGGCGGAGGCGAAGCACGTATTAAGCTCTGCCTCTAAGTGGGCCATCACGAAGATAGTGCAACACGGCGCCGACACGCGGCGCAGGTAAAGCAATCGTTAAGAGCTCCGTATACGTGGGCCCATCCCGAAGATTGTGCAATACCAGGCCGAACCACGGCGGAGGTAAAGCAGGTGTTAAGCTCACCCCATACGTGGGCAGATCGTGAAGATAGTACAATTCTGTGCCGACCTGCGGCGGAAGAGAAGCCGGCGTTAAGCACTCCCCATAGGTAGGCCCATACCGAATCTAGTGCAATACCGGCCCGGCCCCCGGCGGCAGTGAGCAGGCGTTAACCATTCCGCATACGTGGGGCGAGTCTGAAGATTGTGAAATATCGTGCCGACCCGCAGCGTAGGCGAAGCAGGAGTTAAGCACCGCCATACGCGGCAACATCCCGAAGGTTGTGCAATACAGGCCGACCAGCGTCGGAGATTAAGGTCGCGTTAGGCACGGCCCATACGTGCGCCCATCCCGATTCTCGTGCAATACTGGGCACACCCGCAGCAGTGGTTAGCAGGCGTTAACCACACCACATAGGTGGGCCGATCCTGAATATTGCGCAATATCGGCCGGACCCGCGCCGGAGGTGAAGCAGAAGTTAAGCACTGCCAATCCGAAGCTGGGTTGATCCTGAAGTCATTGCAATTGCGGGCCGACCTGCGGCGGAGGCGAAGCAAGAGTTAAGCAACCGCCATACACGGGAACATCCCTAAGATAGCGCAATGTCGAGCCAACCCACGGTGGACGTGAAGCATGGGTTAAGCTCTCCCCATACGTAGGCCCATACCGAAGATTTTTCAATAACGTGCCGACCCACGGCGGAGGTTAAGCAGGCGTTAAGCACTCCGCATACGTGGGCCCCTCCCAAAGATAGGGCAATACTGCGAGGACACAAGGCGGAGGTAAGGCATTCATTCAGCACTCCCCTTACGTAGGCCCATCCCGAAGGTTATGCAATACTGGGCAGACCCAAGGCGGAGGCGAAGCAGGTGTTAAGCTCTCCCCATACGTGGGCAAATCCTGAATATAGTACAATTGCGGGCTGAGCCGCAGTGGAGGTGAAGCAGGCGTTAGGCACTCCCCATACGTGGGCCCATCCCGAAGGTTGTCCAATACTCGGCTGACCCAGGGAGGAGGTGAAGCACGCGTTAGGCACCTCCCATACGTGGGCCCATTCTTTAGGGTTGTGCAATACCGCGCCGACACGCGGCGGCAATGAGCATGCGTTAACCAATCTCCATACGTGGGCCCATCTTGAATTTGGTGCAATACTTGGCCAACCCACGGCGGAAGTGAAGCAGGCGTTAAGCACTCCCCATACGTGGGGCGATCCTGAAGAGTATGCAATGCCGGGCGGACCCACGGTGGAGGCGAAGCAGGATTTAAGCGCTTCGCATATGTGGTCCAATCCCAAAGATAGTGCAATGCTGGGCTGACCCAACAAGGAGGTGAAGCACGCGTTAAGCCCCCCCCTATACGTGGGCCAATCCCGAAGACGTGGAATACCGGGCCAACCCGTGGCGGTGGTCAGTAGGCGTTAACCAATCTCCAGACTTGGGCCGACCCTGAAAATTTTGCAATATCGGACTGACCCACGCCGGAGGTGCAGCTGGCGTTAAGCATGTAGCGCCACGAAACGGCACTTCCGTGCGCAATGCCATGAGCGCATGCGCGAGGAACCAAGTAACTTTTCTTCGTGAGCTTCGGAGTGAATAAAAGTTCAGTTGTTGTTTGGGACGGGTGGTTGCTTACACTCGCTTAGCTCAGCCTAGCAGCGCGCTCCAACAAGCACTACCCATACGTGCGCCCATCCCGAAGTTGCTGCAATACCGGGCCGACCCTCGCCGGCGTTGAGCAGGCGTTAACAACTCCGCTTACATGGGCCTTTCCCGAAGTTAGCGCCATACGGGGACGACCGGCGGCGGAGGTGAAGCAGGCCTTAAGCACTTTCCATGCATGGGCCCATATCGAAGGTGGTGCAATATTGGGCTGACCCATGGTGAAGGCGAAGCCGGAGTTAAGTACTCCCCGTACCTGGGCCCACACGGATGATTGTGCAATACTGGATCGACCTACAGCGAAGGTGAAGCAGGTGTGACGTATTCCCCATACGTGGGCCCATCCCGAAGATAGTGCAATACGGGGATGACCGCGGCGGAGGTGAAGCAGGCGTTAAGCACACCCCATGCGTCGACCCATCCCGAAGGTTGTGCAAACTTGGCCAACCCGCAGCGGAGGCGAAGCAGGAGTTAAGCGCTCCCCATACGCGGGAACATCCCGAAGTTGGTGCGAAGGCGGGCCGGCGCAAGCGGAGGTGAAGCACGCGTTAAGCTATCCCCATATGTGGGCCCATACCGATGGTTGTGAAATACAGGTCCGACCAGCGCCGGAGGTAGAGGTAGTGTTGGGCACGACCAATACGACGGCCCAACCGGATTCTAGTCTAACCGCCGCCGCGGTTCGGCCCGGTATTACCACTCCGCATACGTGGGCGATCCTTAATATTGTGCAATATCGGGCCTACCCGCCGCGCAGGCGACACATGATTTAAGCACTTCGCAAACGTGATCCAATCCCAAAGATAATGCAATACCGGGCAGACCCGCAGCGGAAGTGAGGGAGGCGTTAGGCACGCCCCATACTTGGGCCCATCCCGTATATATTGCAATACCGGGACGAACCGCGGCGGCGGCGAGCACGCGTTAACCACTACGTATACGTAGGCCCATCCCGAAGGTTGTGCAATACCGGGCCGATCCGCGGCGGTGGTTAGCCGGCACTAACCACTTCGCATAGGTGGGCCGATCCTGAAGATTGTGCAATATCGGGTGCACCCACGCCGGCGGGGAAGCAGAAGCTAACCACGCCCATACGTGGGCCCAATCCAAAGCTAGTACAATACCATGCCGACCCATCGTGGAAGTGAAGCAGACGTTAAGCACTCCCCATACGCGGGTTGATCCTGAAGTTAGTGCGATTCCGGGCCGACCTGCGGCGGAGGTGAAGCAAGCTTTAACCACTCCCCATACGTGGGGAGGGGCTAAACCACTCCCCATCCCGAACATTGTGCAATACCGCGCCGAATCGCGGAGGTGGTGAGCAGGCGCTCACCGCTCCCTAGACATGAGCGCATCCCGATATGTGAGCAATACCGGGCCAACCCGCGGCGTCGTTGGGCAGGCGTTAACCACTCCGCATACGTGGGGCGATCCTGAAGATTGTGCAATGTCAGGCGGACCCGCGGCGGAGAGATGCAGGAGTTAAGCACTCCCCATACACGGGAACTCCCCGAAGATAATGCAATGCCGTGCCGACCCACGTTGGAGGTGAAGCACGCGTTATGCACTCCCCATAAATGAGCCAATCCTGAAGATTGTGCAATATCGGGGCGACCCGCGCCGGAGGTAAAAGCAGGCGTTAGGCACTCCCGTCACCTAGGCCCAATCCGAAGGTTGTGCAGCTCCGGGTCGATCCGTGGCGGTGGTGAACAGGCGTTAAGAGCTCCCCATACGTGGCCGATCATGAAGATTGTCCAATATTGGGCAGACCCGCGCCGCAGGTGAATAAGACCTTAAGCACTCCCCATATGTGGGTCGTGGCTATAGATAGTACAATTGTTTGCCGACACGCGGCGGAGGTGAAAGAAGCGTTAAGCACTCCCCATACGTGGGCCCATACCGAAGTTAGTGAAATACCGGACCGACCCGCAGCGGCGGTGCGCACGCGTTAACCGCTCCCGATATGTAGGCCGATCCTGAAAATAGTGCAATGCAGGGCCAATTCTCGCCGGATGTGAAACAGGCGTTGAGCGCTACCCATCAGTAGGCCGATCCCGAAGATTGCGTTATACCGGGCCGACGCACGGAGGTGAAGCAGGTGGCTATCATTCCCCATACGTGGGCCCATCCCGAAGTTAGTGCAATGCTGAGCCGACCCACCGCGGAGGTTATGCAGGATATTGCTCTCCCCATACGTGGGCCCATGCCGAAGATTGTGCTATACCCGACCGACCCACGGCGGACGATAAGCGAAGTTAAGCACTCCCCATACCTCGGCCGATCCCGAAGATAGTGCAATGGCGGGCGGCCGCACGGCGGAGGCGAAGCAGGAATAAAGCACGTCGCATACGTGTTCCAATCCCAAAGTTACTGCAATGCCGGTTAAACTCAGGGAGGAGGTGAAACAAGCGTTAAGCACCCCCCATACGTGGGCCCATCCCGAAGCTTGTGCAATACCGGGCCGACCTGCAGCGGCAGTCAGCAGGCGTTAACCAATCTCCTTACATGGGCCGATCCCGATGATTGTGCAATATCGGGCCTACCCGCAACGTAGGGGAAGCTCGCGTTAAGCACTCCCCATACGTGGCACCATCCAGAAGGCTGTGCAAAACTGGGCTGACCAACAGCCGAGGATAAGCAGGCGCTAAGCACTCCCCGTACGTGCTCATGTCGAGGGTTGTGCAATATCTGGTGGACCCGCGGCAGATGTTAAGCAGGCGATAAACACTCCCCATACATGCGTTCATCCCGCAAGTTGTGCAACATTGGACCGGCTCACGGCGGCGGTGAGCAGGCATTAACCACCCCGCATACGTGAGGCGATCCTGAAGATTATGCAATATTGGGTCGACCCGCGCCAGAGGAGAAGGTGGTGTTAAGCCCTCCCCATACATGGGCCCATCACGAAGGTTGTGCAATACTGGGCCGACCCACGGCGGAGATGAAGCAGGTGTTAAGCACTTCCCATACGTGGGCCGGTACCAAAGAGAGTGCAAGGCCGGACGGACCCGCAGCGGACGCGAAAGAGGATTTACGCACTTCGCATACGTGTTCCAATCCCAAAGATTGCGCAATGCCGGGGTAACGCACGCGGAGGTGAAGCAGGCGCTAAACGCTCCCCATACGCAGGAGCATCCCGAAGGATGTGCAATACAGCGCCAACCGGCAGGCGTTAAACAATGCGCATACGTGTGCCTTTCCCGAAGATAGTGCAATGTGTAATAGTGTAATGCATGATAGTGTAATGCAGGCGTTAAGCACTCCCCATGCGTGGGCCCGTTCTGAAGATTGTGCAATACTGGGCTGACCCATGGCGGAGGTAAAGAAGGCGGTAAGAGCCCCCCATACTTAGCCGCTCCAGTGGTTTGTGCAATACCGAGCCGACCTGCAGCGGCGGTCAGCAGGCGTTAACCACTACACATACGTGGGCCGATCCTGAAGCTTGTGCAGTATCGTGCCGATGGCGCCGGAGGTGAAGCAGGCGTTAAGCACTCCTTATACATGGGTCCATCCCGAAGGTTGTCCAATGCCGCGCTGACCCACGGCGGCGATGAGCAGGCGTTACCAATCCGCATACGTGGGGCGATCCTGAAGATGGTGCAATATCGGGCCGACTCACGCCGGAGGTACAGCTGATGTTAAGCACTGCCGATACCTGGGCCCGATCGGAAACTGGTGCAAAACCGGGCCGACCCATGGCGGACGTGAAGCAGGCGTTGAGCACTCCCCACACTTGGGCACATCCCTAAGGTTGTTCAATACCGGGTCGAACCGCGGCGGTGCAGAGAAGGTGTTAACCAATTCCCATACGTGAGTCCATGCCGAAATTAGTGCAATACTGGGCCGACCCACGGCGGCAGCCAGCCGGCGTTAACCACCCCGCATAGGTGTGCCGATCCTGAAGAATCTGCAATTCGGGCCAAGCCCATACCTGGGCCCAATCTGAAACTAGCGCAATATGAGACCAACCCACGCGAAGGTAAAGCAGGTGTTAAGCACTCCCCATACGTAGGCCCACCCCAAAGATTCTGCAATACCAGGCCGACCCGCGGCGGAGGAGAAGCAGGTGTTAAGCACTCCCCCCATGTGGGCCGATCCTGAAGATAGTACAATTGCGGGCCGACCCGCGGCAGAGGTCAAGCAGGTGCTAAGCACTCACCATACATGGGCCCATCCCCAAGGTTGTGCAATACTGAGCTGACACACGGCGGAGGCGAAGTAGGCGTTAAGCACTCCCCATACGTGTGCCCATCCTGAAGTTAGTGCAGTACTGAGCCGACACACGGCGGATGTGAAGCAGGTGTTAAGCACTCCCCGTACGTGGGCCGATCCCAGAAATTGTGCAATGCGGCGCGCCCGCTGCGGAGGCGAAGCAGGATTTAAGCACTTCGCATACGTGTTCCAATCCCAAATCTAGTGCAATACCGGTCCGACTCATACGCGAGGTGAAGCACGCGTTAAGCACCCCCCATACGTGGGTCCAGCCCCAACATAGTGCAATACCAGGCCGACCCTCGGTGGAGGTGAAGCAGGCGTTACGCATGCCCCATACGGGGGCCCATCCCGAGTCTAGTGCAATACCGGCCCGCCCCATGCGGCGGCGGTGAGCAGGCGTTAACCACTACGCATACGTGCGCCGATTGTGAAGATTGTGCAATATCGGGTCGTCCCGCGCTGGGCGTAAATGTGACGTTACGCACTCCCCGTACATGGGCCTATCCCGAAGATTGTGCAATATCGGGCCGACCCGCGCGGAGGTCAAGATGTCGTTAAGCACTCCAAATACATGGGACTATACCGAGGATAATGTAATACCGGGCCGACCAGAGCCGGTGGTGAAGCAGCCGTTAAGCACTCGCCATGTGTGGGCCCATACCGAAGTTAGTGCAATACGGCGCTGACCCACAGCGGAGGCGACATAGCGTTAACCACTACCCATACGTGGACTGATCCTGAAAGTAGTGCAATGCAGGGCCAACCCGCGCCGGAGGTGCTATGCACTGCCTATGCGTGGGCCCATCCCGATATTTGTGCAATACCAGGGCGACCCGCGGCGGCGTTCAGCCGGCGTTAACCACTCTGCATAGGTGGGCCGACCCTGAGGGTTGTGCAATACTGGCCTGACCCACGGCGAAGGTAAAGCAGGCGTTAAACACTCCCCATAATTGGGCCGATCCTCTAGTTAGAGCAATACTGGGCTGACCAACGGCGGAGGAGAAGGTGTTGAGCACTCCCCATACGTGGGCCGATCCCGAAGAGGGTACAATGGCAGGCCGACCTGCTCCGGGGCTGAAGCATGCGTTTAACCGTCCCCATACGTGGATCTGTCTTGAAGATAGTGCAATGCCGGGCCGACCAGCATCGGTGGTGAAGCCGCCGTTAAGCGCTACCCATATGTGGGCATACCCTTTAGGTTCTGTAATACCGGGCCGACCGACGGCGGAGCTTAAGCAGGCGTTAAGCACTCCCCTTGCGTGGACTCATCCCAAAAATTGTGTAACACGGCAAACGACCCATGGCGGAGGTGAGAACGCGTTAACCACTATCTATGCGTTGGCCGCTCCTGAAAGTTGTGCAATGCAGGGCGGACCCGCGCTGGAGGTGAAGAAGGCGTTAAGTACTCTCCATACGTAGGCCCATCCCAGGATTGAGCAATACCAGGCCTGCCCATGGCGGCGGTGAGCACACGCTAACTATTCTCCATACATGGACGCATCCCGAAGGTTGTGCTGTATCAGGCCGACCCGCACCCGAGGGGAAGGTGGCGTTAAGCACTCCCCATACGTGGGCCCCTCCCGAAGGTTGTAAAAATACCGGGCCGACCCGCGGCGGCGGTGAGCAGCTGTTAGGCACACCACATACGTTGGCCCATGCCGAAATTAGTGCAATACTGGCCCGACCCACGGTGTACGTGAAGCAGGTTTTAAGCACTCTCCATACGTCAGCCGAACTCGAAGAGTGTAACGCCGGGTGGGCCCGCGGCGGATGCGAAGCAAGATTTAAGCGCTTCACATAGGTGTTGCAATCCCAAAGATAGTGCAATGCTGGACTGACCCAGCGAGGATGTGAAACACGCGTTAAGCATCCCCCATGCGTGTGCCTGTCCCGAAGGTTGTGCAACACCGGTCCGACCCGAGGCGATGAGCAAACGTTAACCAGTCTCCATACGTGGGCCGATCCCGAAGATTGTGCAATATCGAGCCGACACGCGCCAGAGGTGAAGCAGATGTCAGGCACTGCCCATACGTGGGCCCATGCCGAAGTTAGTGCAATACTGGGCCGATCCATGGCGAATATGAAGCTGGTGTTAAGCACGCCCTATACGTGGGCCGATCCCGAAGAGAGTGCAATGCCGGGCGCGCCCGCGGCGGAGGCGAAAAGTGCTTTAAGCCTTCGCATACGTGTTCCAATCCCAAAGATAGATCAACGCCGCGCCTTCCTCAGGAGGAGGTGAAGCAGGCAGTGAGCACTCCCATACGTTGGTTGATCCTGAAGGTAGTGCAATTCCGGGCCGATCTGCGGTGGAGGCGAAGCAGGCATTAAGAACTCCCCATACGTGGGCTCATCCCGAAGATAGCACAATACCGGGCCGACCCGCCACTACGAATACGTGGACCGATCCTGAAAATTGAGCAATATCGGGCCCAACCACGCCAGAGGTGAAGGTGGCATTAAGCGCTCCCCTAACATGATCCCATCTCGAAGATTGTGCAATACCAAGCCGACCCGCGACGGCGCTCAGCAGCCGTTAACCACTCCGCAAAGGTGGGCCGACCCTGAAGACTGCAATATCTGACCGACCCGCGCCGGAGGTACAGCAGATTTTAAGCATTGCCCATACCTGGGCCCAATCCGAAACTAGTGCAAAACCGGGCCGACCGAAGGCAGAGGTGAAGCAGGCGTTAAGCACTCCCTATACGTGGGCCCATCCCGAAGGTTGTACCATAGAGGGCCGAACCGCGGTCGCGGAGAGCATGTGTTAACTACTTCTCATACGTGGGCCCATGCCGAAGTTAGTGCAATACTGGGCTGACCCACGGCGGAGGTGAAGCAGGTGTCAAGCACTCCCCATACATGGGCCCGTCCCGAAGACTGTGCTATACCGGGCCGACCCGCGGCGGCGGTCAGCCAGCGTTAACCACTCCGCATAGGATGGGCCGATGCTTGCGCTTCTGCAATTCGGGCTGGCCCGCGCCGGAGGTGAAGGAGATGTTAAGCACTGCTCATACGTGGGCTCAATCCGGAACTAGCGCAATACCGGGCCAACCCACGGGAAGGTTAAGCAGGTGTTAAGCACTCCCCATACGTGGGCCCACCCCGAAGTTAGTGCAATACCGCGCCGACCCACGGCGGAGGTGAAGCAGGCGTTAAGCGTTTCTCGTACATGGGGCCATCCCGGAGATTGTGCAATACCGGGCCGACCCACGGCGGTCCTTAAGCAGGCGTTAAGCACTCCCCATACGTGGGCCAATTCCGGTGATAGCACAATACGGGGCCGTCCCGCGGCGGAGGTGAAGCAGGCGTTAGGTAAGCCCATACGTGGGCCCATCTCGTATCTAGTGCAATACCGGGCCGACCAGCCGCGGCGGTGTTCAGGCCTTAACCGCTACGAATACGTGGACCGATCCTCAAGATTGTGCAATATGGGCCGACTAACGGCGGAGATGAAGCAGCTGTTAAGCACTGCCCATACGTGGGCCGATCCCGAAGAGAGTTCAATGCCGGGCGGACCCGCGGTGCAGGCGAAGCTGGATTTAAGTACTTCGCATACCTTTTCCACTCCCAAAGATAGTGCAATGCCGCGCCGACCCAGGGAGGAGGTGAACCACGTGTTAAGCACATCCTATACGTGGGCCCATTCCCAGGATTGTGCAATACCGGGCCGACCCGCGGTGGCGGTGAGCAGGCTTTAACCAACCTCCATACGTGGGCCGATCGCGAATATTGTGCAATATTGGGCCGTCCCGCGCCGGAGGTGGAGCTTTCGTTAAGCACTCGCCATACGTGGGTGATGAAATTATGGTCGGTCAAAAAAGTACCTACTGCTTCGTTTGAGGTGAACAAAACAACTAAACTTTATTTTGATAGTGATGCCTGTTGCCGAGCACGTTTGGATGAGCACAGGGTTGCCCGTTGACGAAAAGAATGAGACTAAAGTCGGCATTTTCTTCATACTCCCCCGGAATGAGCTTCAGGTCATTCCTCCATGTATTCCATGGGATATAACGTTTGAATCGGTCTTCTCAGTGTGGTTCCATTAGACATGCGCAGCATGCAAGCTTTGATTCTTCCATCTCGTTCGAAAAGAACTCGTGCCACTTGTCCAGTTTTCCAGAGTTGCCTCGGTAGATAGCATTCATGGACTAAAACGAGAGTTTTAGTCAGTCCTTTCGTCAGTGCGCATGACGAATTTGGCGCAGCAAAATGTGCTGATCGTATACTCCTCAGGTATTCATTTTGCCAGCGAATGCGAAATTGGTCAACCATCCTTTGTTGGTAGTGCCAGCGAAGAGTGAGTTGACCAGGGCACTGAGCCACCTCTGTAGCGGAACCACTGTCAGGAAGTGTGGTCAGTCGCTTTCCCACTAGAAAATGCGATGGCGCTAGAGGTTCGGGTTCACTCGCCTCCGCGTAGATGTATGTCAAGGGTCTAGAGTTGATGACAGCTTCAATTTCACTTAGGATTGTCGTGAGCTCCTCGAAGTTGCAGTAGCTGTTTCCCAAGACCTTCTTCAACGATGTTTTCACGGACTGAACAATTCTTTCCCAGAATCCTCCCCACCAAGCAGCTTTCTCAGCTACAAACTTCCAGCGGATCTAGTGGCTTGTACAGAAGTTGTGAATTTCTTGTCCTCATTGCTGTCCATAGCCGCTTTAGATCCTTAGCAGCGCGCTGAAATGTCCTGGCGTTGTCAGAAAAGATCACTCGACAAACTTTTTTTCTCAAGATAAAGCTTCGGAACGCAGTCAGGATGTTTGAGGTTGACATGTCGGTCACCAATACAAGGTGTATTGCGCAAGTCACCGCACACGTGAAAACAACGATTTAAGATTTCCAGTTACTTCCTTGATCCTTTGTGTTCAGTGGGCTAGCAAAATCTACACCGGTAACATGAAAGGGTGAAACTTGTGTCTCCCTCTCACGAGGCCAAGGAACGACTGGCTCAGTAGCAGCTCGACTGTTAAAACGCTTGCAAGTCACACATTTCTCAAGCATCTTTTTCACCATTTGCCTTCCCCGCACGATCCAGTACATTTCCCTCAGTTCGGTAAGAGTCTCCAGTGCGCCGGCATGCAGGAGGCGGCGATGAGTTGCGCTGATCGTTAGCTCCGTGAAGGGATGTCTCGATGGTAGGGTAACAGGGTGCATCATGTTGTAGGACAACTAGGCTGCACTGAGCCTTCCTCCCACTCTCAGAGCTCCATCGTCGTCGTGGACGACGCGGAGATCACGTATCGGGCAATCGCTTGGCATGCGTGTCGAGTGGCGAAGACACAGAAGTTCTTCTTGGAAGGCCTCTAATTGTACTTGAAGAATCAAACAAGTATGTGCCTTTTTCTCTGTCGTAATAGGCCCCTCGTATTTCTATCCAAGGTGCCTGCCGTTGTGGAAAAATCGTAAAACCCAGGTTGTCACTCTAACCAGTCTAGAGAGGGAGCTATTGTTTTGCAAAGGCAAGGCAGACTCATTTATAGTCAGGTTGTGAACGCGAAGGGTTCTTCTTTCCTCATCTGCGATGATCATGTCAGCGGTGCCTTCATGCCTTGGCCAGCAAGTAGGTGGCTGCGAAAGCCAAGCAGGTCCGTTCCACCAAAGTGAGCTCGATATGAGTGCCTGAGGTGTGACTCCCCTTGTCAAAGGGTCGGTGGGATTTTCGATACGTGAACAGTTATTCCAGATGTCTGAATCCGTTCGCCGCTGAATTTCCAACACTCTGTTGGCGACAGTGTTTCCATTGTGCGGGACCTCGCTCCCAATGCTGTGGAATAGTTGAATGAGTTCACACATACCATTTGGCTATTGGAAGGCTCAGTGACCGCTCCAAATATTCCCTCAGTCGAGCACCTATCACCATGCCCATCAATTCCAGCCTTGGAAGAGTTATTTTCTTATTTGGTGCTATTGGGGACTTTGAGAGGACTAGAGTAACCTTTGCTTCCTTGACCCCGCAGATGCACAAATATACAACTGCGCCGTATGCTTTGGGGCTAGCATCTGTAAAGATGTGTACTTCCTTCCAGCTATTGTTTGGTAAGCTACGATATCATCTTGGCAGTCTTAAGTCCGTTAAATGGTGTAGCTGGGTGTGCCACTGCGTCCACGCTGCTTTGGCTTCTTCAGGCAGAGGGGCTTTCCACTCAATACCCAATTCCCATTGTGTTTGGAACATCAACTTTGTTGTCACTGTGACCGGAGAAATGAGTCCAAGTGGATCATATATAAGAGCCGATGCCTGAAGAAAGAATCGCTTTGCGTTGCTGTTTCGGTCTAGGAAATATGAGGTGGCCTCAATGGAAAATGCTAGTTGATCTCTGTCCTTATTCCATACAAGTCCGAGGACTCGTGAGACACTTGTTGTTGGCCATTCCACGTAGCCAAGGGCGCATCCGGTTCCTTCGTTGTTCAACAGGTGTTGCAGCTTCTTGGAATTTCAGTTCAACTTGTGCAGTGTCATGCTTGCTAGATTCATGACATCTAGTGCCCCTCTGTGGAAATCTGTAGCCTCCTCCGCTGTGTTCGCTCCTGTTATGAGGTCGTCCATGTAAAGGCTCTCGCTGATAGTTTTACTTATTTCTGGATGATCTCCTGTCGTGGGCAGATGGTGGCGCACGGTAGCTGCGAGGAGGAATGGACTACTTGTCACGCCAAAAGGGACACGAGTCATTCTCCAGACCTCAATAGGGGGCTCTGGGTCTTTCTTTGTTGGAAGATGTCCATACCAAAGAAATCGGAGGGCATCGCGATCCGCCGGTTGCACCGAAGTTTGCAGAAATGTCTTTTCAAAGTCTGCACTTAATCCTATACAATGAACTCTGAAGTTCAGCAGCACCTTAAGCAAATCTGTACTCAAGTTCGGTCCTGGTGCTAAGGCTTCCTTCAGAGATATACAACCTGCATCGTGAGAAAATGCGTCAAATACGACTCTAATCTTGGTCGAAAGGCTGTAAGGTCTAAAAACTGCACGATGAGGCATGTAGTTCAATCTGCTTACATCGTTGTTGGTTTCTTGCGATGGAAGCCGTTCCGAAAATTATTGTTCCAGGTACTGACGGAGAGCCTCGTCATACTTGATCAGTATCGTCGCATCTTTCAATTACTTCTTCATAACAATAGTCAAGCGCCTCTTTGCAGCAGCTTTGTTGTCGGCGAGTTGCATGTTCAGGGATTTCCAGGGCAGTGCTACCTCATAACACTTGTCCATATTATCTAGCAATACCGAAAATGTGCTCATGACCTCTTTTCTTTCTTCGTTTACTTGGGCACAAGAGTCGGTAATTCCAATGCTCGCAAGTTCCCAAAACAATTTAGGCTCCTTGGACAAGCTGGTTGTGTCGGCAAACACTCTGGCAAGGAGCACTGCCACGGTTGAGCAGTAGGCAGCTGAGCTACTGCTAGGAATCGCTCCTTGCAGAGTCCAGCCAAATTCGGTCTTTACCGCAACTACTGCGCCTTGCCGCTTCTTGAATTCACCACACACCAAAGTCCAGTAATAGTCAGCGCCGATAAGAATGTCAGTCCCGCTTTCAATCAAATGGGCTGGTGCAACAGTCATATCTGCCAGTTCATGCATGTCCACTTCCACCTTTTTTAGGATGTCCTCAGCAAAATGAACCAGATCACAGCAGATCTCTGGTATTTCCAGAGCTTCGATAGAGTCCTCTTTACGGTCGTATTGACTTAGCCAAATTCTTACTCTTCTGCGCTTCTCTCTGATAATGTTTCCTGCTCCTCCGAGTGGGTAGATTCGGATGTCCTCTTCACCTACGACCTCCAGTTAGAGTTCACGTGAAAGGCTTTTAGTGACAAAGCTTCGTTGGCTACCTCCGTCAAAGAGAAGACGAGTGAGTGCTCTTCGTCCCTCTGCCCATATTGAGCGGGTGGAGCAGCACAGTTGGTACCTTGTCAGACTTCTTTTCGGTCCAAGAGTGCAACTATGTGGCTTTGTTCTCGGGTGACTTCTATTTCGGGTCACACATCTGAATCAGATGTCTTCTGCCACATTCCTTGCATTTTATTCTTTTGTTGGGGCATTCCCTTGAAGTATGCCCTTTTATGCAGCCTCGGAAGCACCGGCTAGCTGCAGTGAGCCTTTTCTTCTTTTCATTCAATGAGATCTTCGCCTGACAATCGTTAGTCGCATGCTCTTTTGCAGCACAGAATGCACATGGATCGGAATGCTTCGAAGCACCCGCAGAAAAAAGAGAAACCGCTGACCCTTTTTTAGGTTTGCTCTTTTCTTTGTCTCGATGTTTTGATTCTCTGGCTGCGAGATTACCAGGTTGCAGTGCCTTTTCCCAGCTCTCTACTTCTCTTTTAAGAAAAGCTTGCAAACTCTTCATGCTGACCCCGTCATCTTTGCTTGCAGCGCAAAGTCCTTTGTGTTATCCGATAAAAAGATGGGCTGGCAGCATTCGCCGGAGTGCGGAGGAGAGCAGGGCGCCGTAACGGTCCATTTTGACTCCGAACGCCATACGACTAGCGATATTGCGTTGCAGGTGGTCATAGAATCGACGTATGCCGATGTGCTCCTTTTCGTTCTGCACAGGTGGCAAGTCGAGTAACTGAGTCAGATGTTCTTGAATCAGCACATCTCATCGACCGAAGCGCGCTTTTAGAATTTCGGCGACAGTGGTGCAATTTGCCCCAATCATTGAATGCCGGCAATGGCCGCTCCGGCTTTTCCCGAAAGCACCTATCGCATGTACAGAAACTTCTCGGCGTAGGAGAGGCCGTCGTTTCTGTGCACCGCTTGCTGGAACTGGTTCAAGAAGCACTGCCACTCCGTGGCGGCGCTAGCTAAATCGTTGTAACTCGAGCTTCGGCAGTTTCATTTTGCCCCCGCCGGAGGGCCGTCCGCTAAGCACTCTTCATACGTGGGCAAATTCCGACGATAGTATAATGCCAGGCCAATTCACGGCGGGGGTAAGCACGCGTTAAGCAACACCCTTACGTGGGCTCATCCCGCAGATTGTGCAATACGGTGCCGATCCGCGGCAGCGGTGAGCAGGCGTTAACCAGTCCCCATAAATGGGAAAATCCCGAAGGTTGTGCAATACGAGGCCTACCCGCGGCTGTGGTCAGCAGGCGTTCACCACTCCGCATCACGGTCATCATCAGCCTAGTTACGCCCAGTGCAGGGCAAAGGCCTCTCCCATACTTCTCCAACTACCCCGGTCATGTACTAATTGTGGCCATCTTGTCACTGCAAACTTCTTAATCTCATCCGCCCACCTAACTTATTGCCACCCGCTGACGCTTCCCTTCCCTTGGAACCCAGTCCGTAACCCTTAATGACCATCGGTTACCTTCTCTCATCATTACAAGTCCTGCCCATGCCGATTTTTTTCTTCATTTCAACTAAGATGTCATTCTCTAGTGTTTGTTCCCTCACCCAATCTGCTCTTTTCTTTTCCCTTAACGTAACGCCCATCAGTACTGGTAAGACACAGCTGTTATACACTTTTTACCTTGAGGGATAATGGCAACCTGCTGTTCATGATCTGACAATGCCAGCCAAGCGCACCCCAGCCCATTCTTATTCTTCTGATTATTTCAGTCTCATGATCCGGATCCGCGGTGACTACCTGCCCTAAGTAGATGTATTCCCCTACCATTTCCAGTGCCTCGCTACCTATCGTAAACGGTTGTTCTCTTCAGAGACTATTAAACATTAGTTTCCTGCAGATTAATTTTGAGACCCACCCTTTTGCTTTGCCTCTCCAAGTCAGTGAGCATGCATTGCAACTTGTCCCCCGAGTTACTAAGCAAGGCAATATCATCAGCGAATCGCAAGTTACTAAGGTATTCTCCGTTAACTCTTATGCCCATTTCTTCCCAATCCAGGTCTCTGAATACCTCCTGTAAACATGCTGTGAACAGCATTGGAGAGATCGTACCTGCCTGCCTGACGCCTTTCTTTATTAGGATTTCGTTGCTTTCTTTATGGAGGACTACGGTGGCTGTGGAGCCGCTATAGATATCTTTCAGTATTTTTACATACGGCTCGTCTACACCCTGATTCCGTAATGCCTCCATTACTGCTGAGGTTTCGAAATAATGAAACGCTTTCTCGTAATCAATGAAAGCTATATATAAGGGTTGGTTATATTCAGCACATTTCTCTATCACCTCATTGATAGTGTGAATATGGTCTATTGTTGAGTAGCCTTTACGGAATCCTGCCTTGTCCTTTGGTTGACAAAAGTCCAAGGTGTTCCTTATTCTATTTGTGATTACCTTAGTAAACAATTTGCAGGCAACGCACGGTATCTTGATCGGTCTATAATTTTTCAAGTTTTCGGCGTCCCCTTTCTTATGGATTAGGATTATGTTAGCGTTCCTGCAAGATTACGGTACGATCCAGGTCATCAGGCATTGGATATGCAGCTTGCCCAGTTTTTCTAGAACAATCTACCCACTATCCTTCAACAAGTATGCTGTTACCTGTTGCTCCCTAGTTGCCTTCGCCCGTTGCATAGCTCCCAAGGCTCCTAACCTCTTCCGGCGTTAGTTGTGGCGATTCCAATTCCTCTAGAATATTCTCTCCCATTATCCTCGTGGGTGCCACTGGCACTGTATAAATCACTATAAAACTGCTCAGGCACTTGAACTATCTCATCCATATTAATAATGATGTTGCCGAGTTTGTCTCTTAACGCATACATCAACTCTTGCCTTTTCCTAGTTTCTTCTTCACTGGTTTTAGGCTTCCTCCGTTACTGAGAGCATGTTCAAGTCTATGCATAACATACTTCCTTATGTAGGCTGTCTTACGCTTGTTGATTAACTTGGAAAGTTCTGCCAGTTCTATTCTAGCTGTACGGTTAGAGGCTTTCTTACATTGGCGTTTCTTGATCACATCTTTTGTCTCCTGCGGTAGCTTACTGGTATCTTGTCTAACGGAGTTACCACCTACTTCTCTTGCAGACTCCCTAATGATGCCCATAAGATTTTCGTTCATTGCTTCAACACTAAGGTCCTCTTCCTGAGTTAAAGACGAATACCTGTTCTATAGCTTGATCCGGAATTCCTCTATTTTCCCTCTTACCGCTAACTCATTGATCGGCTTCTTGTGCGCCATTTTCTTTCGTTCCCTCCTCAAGTCTAGGCTAATTCGAGTTCCTACCATCCTATGGTCACTGCAGCGCACCTTGCCAAGCACGTCCACATCTTGTATGATGCCAGGATT
Organism: Dermacentor variabilis; assembly: GCF_050947875.1. NCBI lineage: Eukaryota > Metazoa > Arthropoda > Arachnida > Ixodida > Ixodidae > Dermacentor > Dermacentor variabilis. Next base: position 19,571,380 of record NW_027460291.1, on the reverse strand, counting down.
AGCCCAGAGTATAAAGTCCATTTCATTGCTAGTCTCGCCATTCGGGCTCCTCCACGTCCACTTTCGGCTATCCCACTTGCGGAAGAAGGTATTCATTATCCGTATATTATTCTGTTCTGCAATAATAACTCTCCCCTGCTATTGCTGGAGCATATGCCATATTGCCCCACTGACTTGTCTCCAGCCTGCTTCTGGCCTACCTTGGCATTGAAGTCGCCCATCAGTATAGTGTATTTTGTTTTGATTTTAGCCATCGCCGATTCCACGTCTTCATAGAAGCTTTCGACTTCCTGGTCATCATGACTGGATGTAGGGGCGTAGACCTGTATGACCTTCAATTTGTACCTCTTATTAAGTTTCACAACAAGACCTGCTACCCACTCGTTAATGCTATAAAATTCCTGTATTTTGCTAGCTATATCCTTAATAACCAGGAATCCGGCTCCAAGTTCTCGTCTCTCCACTAAGACACGGTAGCTCAAGATGTGCCCGCTTTTTAGCACTGTATATGCTTCCTTTGTCCTCCTAACTTCACTGAGCCCTATTATATCCCATTTACTGCCCTCTAATTCATCTAATCGCACTGCTAGACTCGATTCACTAGATAAAGTTCTAGCGTTGAACGTTGCCAGGTTCAGATTCATATGGCTGCCAGTGCGCATACGTGGGCCTATCCTGAAGATTGCGCAATATTGGGCCGAACCACACCGGAGGTGAAGCAGACAGCAAGCACTGCCCGTACGTGGGCCTAATCCGAACCTAGTGCAAGACCGGGCCGACCCGTGGCGGAGATGAAGAAGTGTTGAGCACTCCCCATCGTGGCTCGATCCCGAAAACAGTGCAGTTCCGGGCCGACCCACGGCCGGGGTTAAGCAGTTGTTAAGCGTTCCTCATTCGTGGGCCCATCCCGAAGATTGTGCACTGCCTGGTACACCCATGGCAGAGGCGAAGCAGGCGTTAAGCAATCCTCATACGAGGGCTGGTCCCGAAGATAGCACGATTCGGGGCCGACGATGGCGGAGGTGAAGTATTAAGTGCTCCCCATACGTGTGCCTATCCCGAAGGTTGTGCAATACTGGGCCGACCCACGGCTGCGGCGAAGTAAGCGTTAAGCACTCCCCATACGTGGGCCCATCCCGAAGATTGTGCAATACCGGGTAGACCTACAGCGGAGGTGAAGTAGGCGTTAAGAACTACCCATACGTGGGCCCATCCCAAAGTTAGTGCCATACCGGGTCGAACCAAAGCGGAGGTGATGCAGGTGTTAAGCACTCTGCATATGTGGGCCTTTCCCGAAGATCATGCAATACCGGGCCGACCCGCTGCGGCGGTGAAACACACGGTAGGCACTTCCCATATGTTGGCTCATCCCGAAGAGTCTGCAACACTGAGCCGACCCAACGCCGAGGGTAAGCAGGCGTTAAGCACACTCCATACGTTGGCCCATCCCGAAGATTGTGCAATACCGGGGCGACCCGCGGCGAAGGTGAATCAGGCGTTAAGAACTCCCCGTTCATGGGCCCATCCCGAAGATAGTGCAATATCGCGCTGACCCGCGGCGGAGGCAAACAGACGTAAAGCACTGCCCATACCTGGGCCCATCCCGGAGAGAGGGCAACGCCAGCCCCACCCTCCATGGAGGCGAAGCAGGAGTTAAGCACCCTGCACACGTGGCCCAATACCAAATATAGTGTAATTCCAAACCCGCCGTGGTTGCTCAGTGGCTATGGTGTTGGGCTGTTGAGCACGAGGTCGCGGGATCGAATCCCGGCCACGGCGGCCGCATTTCGATGGGGGCGAAATGCGAAAACACCCGTGTGCTTAGATTTAGGTACACGTTAAAGAACCCCAGGTGGTCAAAATTTCCGGAGTCCTCCACTACGGCGTGCCTCATAATCAGAAAGTGGTTTTCGCACGTAAAACCCCAAATATGAAAAAAATGATTAGTGTAATTCCAGGTCGACCCAAGCGGAGGGTCAAGGATTGGTGGTGAGCAATTCACACTCTCCGAAACGGAGGGGATGGGATGACAAGAGACCCACCCCGCGTGCGTTTACTGATGGTTCGACTGCTGACCGGCGATGAGGTCCACGCCTGATCGACCGTGAACCAGAGGCATGAGACGGAGGGCGACGTACAACACACACATTCAGTTTAATAAAATAAAGTCATGCGCGAGACATAATGAAAGGAAAAGAACATACAACTACAAGTAGTGGGTCCTAGCTCGCGGAAGGCGTGCGGGTCACACAACGCACGCCCTGACGCCAATCGCGCGACACTAAGCCCACCACGTGGGAGCTCCTATGACTCGCGAATAAACAAAAAATACGCGACACAAATGAAAAATACAAGTGACAATAAACTCGGCAAACACTACACTAACAGAACATACAAGAATAAACACGCGATGAATAAATAAATTAAAGATTAAACACGATTTAGAAAATACAGTCCGGCGGAAAGTTCTGAGAGCTGCTGAACACGTGGCGTAGGCTTATCTGCGGAGTGTCAAGTAGGACGTCCGAGCTGGGAGGCGCCGGGCTGCTGGGTCCGCCGTCACCGCACGCCGCTGCCGAAGATCGGAATGGACTCGGGGTCACGTCTACGGAGGCTCCGGCTACGGGAACTCAGGCCGCCGTCTTCACGCCTGCCTGACGTCCAATTCACGTGCCGCTTGCCTCGCCGGTCCAGCAACTCTGATCGCTTGTCGCAGATCACTCCCCGCTCGTCTCTCTCTCTCCTCTCTCTCTCCCTCTCTCTCGCCGCGCGCCCGCTGTCACGTGAGGAACCCGTCTTGGTGCCGGCGGAATCTAGGGAGAGCGCTCCCCGGGCCGGTCACGCCGGGGCGGGAACTCTTGGCGGCGGTGGGGTGACGCCGAGCAGTACACGCACTTTGTGACACCACCCCGGCGACAAGAATGTTATAAAATAAGATTCAGAACAAAACACAAAGTCGTGTACGCGCACTCAAAGGAGCCCCTGCTCGCTGCTGACTGACGGTTACACGTACCACCGCGTCGATGAGCGTTCTTGGTTTGCGCGAACACTCGCGCACAAACAACTGCACCGCACTTCCGCAATGTCCCCGCACTGGTATGAGCACACGACGTACAATGAAAAAGAGATAAAATACAGGCATACCTCAACGAGGCTACGAAGCAACACGATGCCCGGAGTAGTATTAGGGGGGAAAAAAGAACAAAACGCAGACAACTAAAGTCTGGACGAACTCCTCTCCCTATTCACGCCAATTCAGACCCGGCCGAGGTAGTCAGCGCCCACGTTCTCCCCACCCTTGACGCTGAGCACGGTAAAGTCGTACTCCTGTAGGGCAAGGGCCAAACCCGCGAGTTCGCGAACTGGTCCTCCTTGAGGTATCTTTTCGAGCGGTACCCTCCCTACAGACCCACGGCTGGCCGTCTTCTGACAAAGGTCGCATGAAGCGACAAACGTGTGTGTATCTTCATGCACTCCCAGCCAAAAGAAGTTGGCCAGTATGCGGTCCGCGGTCTTCTTCTTTCCGAGGTGACCCGGCATTAGCCCGCAGTGTGGAAGGTGAAGGCCTTTGCTGCGATGTTGCCTCGGCACTATCAGCTGCACCGTGCTCGATCCCGAGTCTGGCACGTATTCACGGTACAGCAGGCCGTCCCTCACTCGGATGTTGAATGATCCGCCGCCCTTGCACTTCCCACGGCGTTGCTCCCTGTGTAGCTGAAAGAACTTTCGCAGGGTAGGGTCTCGCTGCTGGTCCCTTTTCATTTGCTCGGGAGTGACCCCAGCCAGGGTGGACGGCACCTGCAATCTCCGGAACGCTTGGGAGTACTGCTGTTGTGACTGCCGGCGTGTGCTAACAGCAGCCACAGCCGGAGGCTGGCTTTCTGCCATTGATGGCTCCGCCCAGTCGCGTTCATCCCAAACGAAGGCTTCACCCCACGCCCGTCTGGCTTGGCCGGGGCTCGGGCACCCTCGATGTTCCCCAGGATGAGGTCGAAGAGTGGGTCCTGCATGCATGCCGCCAATACCTCTCCTCGGTAGTAGGGCATGTCTATTCGGATTCGAGCCTCGGGCAAAGTTCTTACTGAACGGTCTATGAAGTAGACGGCTCGGTACCGGCCTGTCATATCCGACGGCTGGACAAGGTCCCGGCTGACTATAACGAGGTTGCAGCCGCTGTCCCTCAGGACCTTCGCGGCGTGCCCGGCAACCCGACCCTCGACGACAGGCAGATCGCCCATGCCTGGTGAAGTGCCTAGATTTAGGACGGGCACGTGCTGGCCATCCTTTAATTCGAGGTAGCCATCCTCCTCAAGGCAGGCCAAAACATTCCTAGCGGCCGACTGCTCCCTGTTCGACGGTTCCGGCTTCTTATTGCTGCTCGTACATTGTGACGCCGCATGTCGCGGTCGTGAGCATAGGTAACAACGGAGCCCCTGTCCCACTGTAGCATTGTCGCCTGCCTCGGTCTGCGTCGGGGTTCTCCCCGGCTTGACCTCCTTGTTTTGCTTCGCGCTTGCCGAAGTTGATTGTATCTCGGGCACTCACATTTTCGTCGGCCCTTTGTAGCATATCCAGGACGTCCCGGCTCATTTTTTTCCTTCAGGAACATCGCCAGCGCGGGCTCGCAGTTTTCAAGAAACTGTTCGGCTAGGAGGAGGTCTTTGATTCCCTCGTAGGACATCGTGGCCTCCGAGAGGTGGACCCATCTCTCCCAGTAATTCTCAAGCCGGGCGAAAAACTGCGAGGGCGCTTCGTCATCCTGGGGCGCTTCCGTCCTGAATTTATTCCGGAAGCCCTCTTCTGTAAGGCGAAAACGACGTAGGAGGGCCCGTTTAAGCTTGTCGTAGGCCAACGCCTCCGACGCAGGCATGCGACCGAACACACTAAGGGCTTCTCCCGTCAGGCACGTACAGAGGGCGGTGGCGCATTGTTCCCTCGCCCATCCGTGGGCTTCGGCCACTCGCTCAAAGCGCGTCAGGTATGCGTCCAGGTCGTCCGACTTGTCGTTAAAGGGTGCCAGTAGTCTTTGGGAGCTGATCCCCGCGAACTGCGCTGTCACTAGGCCTGCATTGCGCAGGCTTTCGGAGCCGCCACTATTGCTTGCGCAATCACTCTTTGCGCGCAGTAGCTCGAGCTCCTTTTCTATTTCGAGGAGACGCCGGTCGTTCCGCGCCTTGTCGCGCTCATCGTCTTCGCGCTTTCGCTGCTCCTGTTGTTTAAGGCGCTCGCGATGCCCCGCTCGTTCCTCGCGCAGAAATTCCTGAAGCGCTGTCCCTTCCAGGCCCAGCTGCTTCCCGACGGCAACAAATCGCTCCGCTTCCTCGGCCATATCTCGGCCCCTTTACGCTTTTTGATCGAACGCGCCTGTTCTGCCCTATATGCCTCGTGTTCCCGGCAGATTGTGATCAGCGAGTCCTGTCGCGGACGCCAGTTGTCAAGGATTGGTGGTGAGCAATTCACACTCTCCGAACCGGAGGGGATGGGGCGACAACAAACCCACCCCGCGTGCGTTTACTGATGGTTCGACTGCTGACCGGCGATAAGGACCACGCCTGATCGACCGTGAACCAGAGGCATGAGACGGAGGGCGACGTACAACACACCACATTCAGTTTAATAAAATAATATCATGCGCGAGACATAATGAAAGGAAAAGAACATACAACTACAAGTAGTGGGTCCCAGCTCGCGGAAGGCGTGCAGGTCACACAACGCGCGCCCTGATGCCACTCGCGCGACACTAAGCCCACCGCGTGGGAGCTCCTAAGACTCGCGAATAAACAAACAATACGGGACACAAATGACAAATACAAGTGACAATAAACACGGCAAACACTACACTAACAGAACATACAAGAATAAACACGCGATGAATAATTAAATGAAAGATTAAACACGATTTAAAAAATACAGTCCGGCAGAAAGTTCTGAGAGCTGCTGAACACGTGGCGCAGGCTTATCTGCGGAGTGTCGCGTAGGACGTCCGAGCTGGGGAGGCGCCGGGCTGCTGGTTCCGCCGTCACCGCACGTCGCTGCCGAAGATCGGAACGGACTCGGGGTCGCGTCTACGGAGGCTCCGGCTACGGGAACTCAGGCCGCCGTCCTCACGCCTGCCTGACGTCCAATTCACGTGCCGCTTGCCTCGCCGGTCCAACAACTCTGCTCGCTTGTCGCAGATCACTCCCCGCTCGTCTCTCTCTCCTCTCTCTCTCTCCCTCTCTCTCGCCACGCGCCGGCTGTCACGTGAGGAACCCGTCTCGGTGCCGGCGGGATCTAGGGAGAGCGCTCCCCGCGCCGGTCACGCCGCGGCGGGAACTCTTGGCGGCGGTGGGGTGACGCCGAGCAGTACACGCACTTTGTGACACGGACATGAAACAGGCGTTAAGACTCCCGATAATTGGCCTTTTCGGAATATATTGCAATGCCGGGCAGAACCGCGGCGGCGGTGAAGGAGGCAGTATGCACTTCTCATATGTGGGCCCATCCCGAAGTGTGTGCAACACTGTGCCGTCCCACGGCAGCGGTGAGCAGGCATTCACCACTCCGCATAAGTGGGCATATCCTGAAGAATGTGCAATACTTGGCCGAACATCGCCGGACGTGAAGCAGACGATCAGCACTGCCCGTACGTGGGCCCATTCCAAAGCTAGGGCAATACTGAGCCGACCCATGGCGGAGATGAAGACGGTGTTAAGCCCTCCATATAAGTGCGTCGATACTGAAGAAAGTGCAATACCGGGTTGACCTACAGTGGAGGTGAAGCAGGCGTTAAGAACTACCCATACGTGCGCCCATCCCGAAGTTAGTGCAATACCGGGCCAACAGGAGGCGGAGGTGATGCAGACGTTAAACTCTCCCCATACGGGGGTTGATCCTGAAAATAGTCCGATTCCGGGCCGACCTGTTGCGGAGGTTTAGCGTGCATTAAGCACTCGCAGTAGTGGGCCCGCCCCGAAGATTCTGCAATACCGGGAGACCCGTGGCGGAGGTGAAGAAGGCGTTAAGTACTGCCTATATGTGGGTTGATCCCGAGGATATTGCGATTCGCGGCCATCCCGCGGCCGAGGTGGAGCAGGCGTTAAACCCTGTCCATATGTAAACCGTTCCCGAAGCTTGAGCAATACCGGGCCGACCTGCGGCGGAGGTTAAGCACGCTTTAAGCACTCACCATACGCGGGCCCATCCCTAAGATATTGCCATACCAGCCCAACCAGCGGCGGAGGTGCAACAGGCGTTAAGCACTCCCCATATTGGGCCCAGCCCGAAGATCTGAAATATCGGGTCGAACGCGGCGGCGGCGAGCACGCGATAACCACTCCGCATACGCTGGCCGATCCTGAAGATAGTACGATACCGGGCCGACTGACGGCGGGGGTAAAGGAGGCGTCGAGCGATCCCCATACGTTGGCCCGTCCCGAAGGTTGTGCAATACCGGGACTTACCACGGCGGAGGTGAAGCAGACTGCAAGCACTCCCCATACGTGGGCCAATCCGAAGCTAGTGCAATACCGGGCCGACCCATGGCGGAGGTGAAGCCGCCGTTAAGCATTCCCCATACGTAGGGCCCTCCTGAAGAGAATGGAATACCGGGCAGACCCACGCGAGAGCTGAAGCAGGCGTTAAGCACTCCCCATACGTAGGCCTATCCCGCACATTGTGCAATACCGGGCCAAGCGACGCCGCAGGTGAAACAAGTGTTAAGCACTCCCCATACGCTGGCCGATATTGAAGATACTGCAATACCAGGCCGACGCACCGCGGGGAAGAAGCAGGCATTGAGCGCTCCCCATGCGTGGGCCCACCACGAAGGTTGTGCAATACCGGGCAAAACCGCGGCAGATGTGAAGCAGTCATTAAGCACTCCCCATACGTGGGCCTATCCCGAAGATAGTGCAATAGGGCCGTCCCACGGTGTTGGAGAAGCAGCCGCTTAGCACTCCCCTTAGAGGGGCCCATCTTGAAGTCAGTCCAATACAGGGCCGACCGGCGCAGGAGGTGAAGCAGACATAAAGCGCTCCGCATATGTGGCCCCTCCCCAAGTTAGTGCAATACCGCGCCGAGCCACGGCGAAGGTGAAGCCGTCTGTAAGCTCTCCCGATACGTGCGCCCTGTTCGAGCTACTTCATTACCGGGCCGACCCATGGCGGAGGGGGGGGGGTGAAACAGCCGTTAAGCGCTCCCCATACGTGGGCCCATCCCGGATGTTGTGCAATTCCGAGGCGACCCACGGCGGATGTGAAGCAGACGTTAAGCACACCACATACGTGGGCCCATACCGAAGATAGTGAAATACGGGGACGAACCACGCCGGAGGTGAAGCAGGCGTTAAGCACTCCCCATACGTGGTTTGATCCTGAACATAGCGTGATTGCGGGCAGACTGGTGCCGGAGGTGAAGCATGCATTAAGCACTCCTCATACGAGGGCCGGTCACGAAGATTGTGCAATACCTTGTCGACCCACGGCGGAGGTGAAGCAGACTGCAAGCACTCTCCATACGTGGGCCCAATCCGAAGCCAGTGTAATACCGGCCGACCCATGTCGCAGGTGAAACCACCGTTAAGCATTTCCCATACGAGGGCCGTTCCCCAAAAGAGTGCAATACCTGACCGGCCTATGGCGGAGATGAAGACGGTGTGAAGCACTCCATATACCTGGATTGATCCTGAAGACAGTGCAGTTCCGGGCCGACCCACGGCGGAGGTTAAGCAGACGTTAAGCACTCCACATACGTGGGCCCATACCGAAGATAGTGAAATATGGGGACGAACCACGCCGGAGGTGAAGCAGGCGTTAAGCACTCCCCATATGTGGTTTGATCCTGAACATAGCATGATTGCGGCCAGACTGGTGCCGGAGGTGAAGCATGCATTAAGCACTCCTCATACGAGGGCCGGTCACGAAGATTGTGCAATACCGTGTCGACCCACGGCGGAGGTAAAGCAGACTGTAAGCACTCTCCATACGTGGGCCCAATCTGAAGCCAGTGCAATACCGGCCGACCCATGTCGCAGGTGAAGCCACCGTTAAGCATTCCCCATACGAGGGCCGTTCCCCAAAAGAGTGCAATACCTGACCGACCCATGGCGGAGATGAAGACGGTGTTAAGCACTCCATATACCTGGATTGATCCTGAAGACAGTGCAGTTCCGGGCCGACCCACGGCGGAGGTTAAGCAGTTGTTAAGCATTCCTCATACGTGGACCCACCCCGAAGATTGTGCACCCCCGGGCCGACCCGCGGCTGAGGTGAAGCACGCATCAAGCACTCCCCATAAGTGGGCGCATCCCGAAGTTAGTGCAATACCGGGCCGACCCATGGCGGAGATGAAGCAGGTGTTAAGCACTCCCCATAATTGGGCCATTCCCGAAGGGACTGCAATACCGGGCCGACCGCGGAGGAGGTGAATAAGGCGTTAGGCACTCCGCATAAGTGGGACCATCCTTAAGTTAGTGCAATACCGGGCCGACCCACGGCGGAGGTGAAGCAGACGTTAAGCACTCCCCATACGTGTGCCCATCCCTAAGAGACGGCAATACCGGGCCGACCCTCCGCGGAGTCGAAGCAGGAGTTAAGCACCCCGCAAATCTGGGCCAATCGCAAAGATAATGTTATGCCAGGTCTACCCACGCCGGAGGCGAAGCACACGTTATTCACCCTCCTTGCGTGGTCCCATCCAGAAGATTATGCAATACCGAGCCGACCGGCGGCGGAGGTGAACAGGCGTTAACCACTCCTCATACGTAGGCCGATCCTGAAGTTAGGGCAATACCGGGCCGACCCGCGGCGGAGGTGAAGCTGGTGTTAAGCACTCCCCATGCGGGATTCGATCCTGGAGATAGTGGAATACTGGGCCAAATCACGGTGGAGGTGAAGCAGGCGTTAAGCGCTCCCATACGTGAGCTCACCCCGAACGTCTTTAATACAGGGCCGACCCATGGCGGAGGTGAAGCAGGCATTAAGCACACCCCATATGTGGGCCTTTGCCGAGGATAGGGTAATACCGGGCTGACCCGCGGTGGTGGTGAAGCACGCGGCAAGAACTTTTCATACGTGGGTCCATCCCGAAAGGTGTGCAACACAGGGCCGACCCACGGTGGAGGCGAAACAGCCGTTAAGCTCTCCCCATACGTAGGCCCATCCCGAATATTGTGCAATCTCGGGCCGACACACGGCGGAGGTGAAGCAGAGGTTAATCACTCCCCATGTGTGGGCCGATCACGAAGATAGTTCAATATCATGCCGACCCGCGGCGGTATGAAGCAGACGTAAAGCACTGCCCATGCGTTGGCCGATCTTGAAGAGAGGGCGTGAATGAAGGTGAGCACGTGGGATCAACGTTGTTGTCGCCTACAACGTCACCGTCACCAACTACATCGCTGCCACCTTCGGTTGTGGTCGGGCAACCCAAGGATCCTGGAAGTTTCTCCGGGACCGATGGCGCCGACGTCGAAGAGTGGGTGGCTATGTACGATCGCGTGAGTGTTGTTCTACCTAAGAGGCACGACAAAGGTGTGGTACGAAAACTACGAAGAGTAGCTAACCAGCTCGGTCCAATGCAAACAGATGTTGACAGAATTGCTTGGCAAACCAACCGACCGTAAGATTGCCACAAAGCAGGAACTGGCCTGCCGTGCTCGATCCCCCACAGAGTCCTGTGTCTCTTACATCCAGGACGTGCTGGCACTTTGTCGTAAATCCGATCACGACATCACAGAAGCTGAGGAGGTGGGGCACGTGCTTATGGGCATTGCTGACGATGCCTTTAATCTACTCATGTGAAAAACCTGCTCTACAGTTGATGCCATGTTCAAGAGCAAGCTTTAGATCGGGCCCAACTCCGACGCGGCCTATTCAAATACATCTAAAACGCAAAAATTTTTTTCTGAGATGACCCCTGGGCCGATTTTAATGAAATTTATTGCATTTTAGAGAGAGAGGTAAATTCTAGTGACTGTTGGAAGCGGAATTTCGATTTAGGTCTTGCATATTGTTAAAAAGATTTTGAAACACTCGAAAGCTTGAAAAAAATAGAAGCAAGAATTACACAACTTCACAGCTCTCCATCAAGAACAGGTATCGCGGTTCTGTAAACGGCATCCATTAGATCATTGAAAGCGGACTAATGCGGTACATGATCTTATATCTTACGTGAATTTGTTACGTTGCGTACGAGTGTTCTGCAAAATCTGTATTTCCATACTACTGAATTTTTTAGATTCATGTGTAATATCAATTTTGTCCGCTTTAGATGTACTGTTGGATGCAATTCACAGAATTGTGTTATCATTTTTTCGTTGCTGAGCTGGCGCTGTAAACTTGATAGTTTTGTTTTTGAAAAGTTTCGATTTTCGCCAATTCTTAATAAAAAGATTGACGACCTAAATGAAAAATTTGAAACCAACTGACACTAGATATTAAGTTTTTCTTTTAAATGCAACATACCTCGTCACATTTTGTGCACTGGTTGCAGAGAAAAACGAATTCTCCTTTTAAATGGATTTAGATTGGAGCACCATAGCTAAAGCTTCCTCTTAAAAAGTGCCGACAATTCGAGCAGGCCGAAAGCCGGCGCGTCTTGCACCTGAGTCTTGCACCCATTCGCCAGACTTCCCAGTCCTGCCGCAACGTCAACCTGCAAAGATCAACATGCACAGCAGCATGCATCGCCATCAGAGGACGTGGCGCGAACCTTTCGACGTGAACTGGACGCGATGGCGCCCGCAGCTTTCTGTTCGCGTAGCCCTGATGCTACCACTTTTTCTGTTCCTCTCGTACAAGCCATCGTTCGCCAGGAACTTGAAAACATTGGTTTACATTCTGTCTGTACTGTCGCCAACCCCATAGCCAACAAACGCCCTTGTACTATTTTCGCTGCACCCCAACGCTTCTCTCCACGTTATCGCAACCCGACTGAGTTGAAAACTGCGGATGACCAGCCGATCTGCTTCACCTGTCACCGCATTGGTCATGTCGTCCGATACTGTCGCAACTCGTGGTCCTCAAAACTTCGCACGCCGACCAACCTGGGCCGTTTTGATGGAAATGCCCGCAATGTTTCGCCCACCGCCGAGTCTAACAGTGTCGACAACTCTGCTAGGAACACATGGTACAGTCGCTCAGCATCGCATCGCGGACACCAGTCTTGTTCCCCCCAAACACGTTGTCAATCTTCCTGTTCGCCGGGGCCCCGTATCCTTTCGTCCCCTATGGCGTTTGGCCGCACCATTTGGGAAAACTAAGAAATGCAGCCCTCGGAGGTGATGCTGCATTGCCTACTACCAAAGAAAATCCTCTGTGTGTGCCCTCAAGGAGAAGTATGACGGACGTTAAAATAGCCGGCGTACCTGTCCAAGCACCCGTCGACACTGGCGCCCACGTCTGTGTGATGAGTGCTAAACTACGTGGACGTTTAAAGAAGGTCCTAACCCCAGCAGCTGCCCGAGTGCTTCGTGTGGCCGACGGCGACGTGCTTGTTGTTGTTCTTGGAATGTGAACTGCGCGTTTAATCATAGCCAGCCGCCCTACTTCTGTTCTCTTTGCTGCGATCCGGATCTGCCCTCAGGACGTTATCCTTGGATTGGACGTTTTATCCACTCATTCTGCTCTCATCGACTGCGCGACCAGCATTCATCAGTTGGAACTGCCTCAACTCGCCGATGCTCCGAGCACCACCCCACCGCACTTGTGCTCGCTTCACGATGTGCGTCTGTCACACGAGGCAGTTACTTACGTCACTTTGACCGCCGAGCCACAGGTTTCGGACGGTGAATATGTGCTTCGCCCCATCATCGACGTGCTTTTGAACCGGAGGTTTGCTGTTCCGCATACGTTCGTCACGATTACTAATAACGACGTCGTTCTACGGCTTCTGAATTTCAGCCTGTGCCCTCAAGTGATTCCGGCCGGCATGTGCTTGGCCAGCGTTTCTAGTGGTTCCGAATTTGACATTCAGAGTCTGAATACCGAGAGTGGCTTATTAGGGCCAATTGCAACTCACAGCTCTTGTTCCTTAACGGATGACTTCGCGAAAATGATTGCAGCTAACCTCACCTCTGCGCACGCCACGGACATACGTCTACTACTCCAATCGCACAGTGACATCCTTGATTTCGGCGAGAGGCCTTTAGGCTAAACATCTGTTGTTCACCACCGTATAAACACAGGAGACACGAATGCTATTCGTCGGCGTCGCTATTGGCTATCGCATGCTGAACGACGAGTCATGCAATCAGAAGTGGAAAAATGCTCCGGAAAGGGGTCATCGAGCCATCAGCCAGCCCTTGGGCGTCGCCTGTCGTGCTTGTGAAAAAGAAAGATGGTACCTGGCGTTTTTGCGTCGATTATCGCCACTGAAACAAGATCGTGCGAAAATACGTCTACCCGCTACCACGCCGGATGGCTTATATAAGGTCAAAGTCATGCCCTTTGTCCTATGCAATGCTCCTGCGACATTTGAACGTATGATGGACTCTCTTCTGCGAGGCCGTCATACAAATGGACCACCTGTCTCTGTTACCTTGACGACGTTCTTGTTTTTTCTCCTACTTTCGGCAGCCATCCTACCCGACTCGCTGCAATTCTTGCGATCATCCGAAAAGCCGGCCTTCAACTGAACTCCACGATGTGTCAATGCGGGCGCTGTCAGATTACCGTGTTGGGACATCTCGTTGACGCATGCGGTATCCAACCAGATCCGGATAAATTTCGCGCTATAGACAATTTTCCTATGCCACGTTCTGCTTCTGACGCGTGCTGCTTCGTCTGCCTGTGTTCTTACTTTTGCCGTTCGTCAAAAACTTCGCCGATGTTGCTCGGCCTTTGGCAGATCTTCTAAAGAAGAAGACGCCATTCTCATGGGCCCCGGAGCAGGCTCACGCGTTCGCCACTCTCGTCAGGTTTCTGACCATCCGTCCCATATTTGGCCTCATTAATACGTCTACACCGACCGAAGTCCACACTGACGCAAGCGGCCATGGTATCGGCGCTGTTCTCGCCCAACAAAAGAATGGTACCGAGTGCGTGATAGCTTACGGCAGCCGCCTGCTGTCACCTTCCGAGAGAAATTAATCCATGACCGAGCGGGAGTCCTTGGCTTTAGTTTGCGCTGTGGTCAGGTTCCGGCCGTATTTGTACGGCCGCACGCTTTCGGTCGACACAAACCATCACGCACTCTGCTGGCCGTCTTCCCTTCGGGACCCGACTGGACGGCTTGGTCGCTGGGTTTTGCGGATCCAGGAATTTTCACTTAGTGTCCATTACAAGATTCAATGCCTCCACGAGGACGCTGACTCCCTCTCGCGTCACCCCGTGGATCCTCTCGATCCTGTTGCGCATGATACGATAACCTGCTGATGGCTTTGACTGACATGACGGACATGCGCGCTGAACAACGCGACGCATCCTTACAGTCCATCATCGCTGGAGTGCAATCGGGCCGCACCGACGGCATCCTCTACCGCCGCAATATGAACCCTGACAGCCCTGAGTTTCTCCTTGTCCTTGCTCGTAATCAGCGATCCGTCTTTCTCGAACAACTTCAGGATGCACCGACGGTAAGACACCTTGGAGTTTTGCGTACATACGACCACGTACGGTGCCGGTTCTTCTGGCTGGGTCTCTACCGCTGTGTGCGTCGTTGTGTCGCAACTTGCGAATTGTGTCAGCGCCGGAAGATACCTCGACTGGCACCTGTCCGCCGACTCCATCCAATTGAAGTTCCCTCTGAACCGTTCTTTCACGTAGGGGCCTTGACCTGCTTGGTCCTTTTCCGACGACGACTAGAGGGAATAAGTGGATCACCGTCGGTACTGATTACGCGACACGCTACGCGATAACAAAGGCGTTGCCGACTAGTTGCGCAACAGACGCCCCTATTTTCTCCTGCACGACGTCATTTTCTATCACGGTACACCTTGACATTTACTTACAGACCATGGCCGCTCGTTCTTATCTCGTTGTCGACGACCTCCTCCGCTCTTGTGCCACTGAGCGCAAGCTGTCCACCGCCTACCACCCACAAACGAACGGTCTTACGGAACGTCTCAACCGAACAATCACAGAGATGTTGTCGATGTACGTTTCCAACGATCACCGAGACTAGGACGCTACGCTAGCTTGCGTGACGTTCGCATATAACTCGTCCGGACATGACACCACAGGATAATGGCCCTTTTATCTCTTGTATGGTCGCGACCCCACATTGCCGTTTGACACCATCCTCCCTTCTGTGCCATGTGTTGCAACTGAGTACGCTCGAGAGGACATCGATCGCGCTCGCATGGCACGTAAAGTCGCCCGATCTCGTTTATTAGCCTCGCAGCATATACAAAAAGAGCGTTACGACCGCTGCCATCGCGATGTTAAGTTCGCGCCAGGTGCTTGGGTGCTCCTCTGGTCACCTTCTCGTCGGGTTCGCCTCGCCGGGTCTTGTTTTGATTCTACAAAGACTGCGCATTGTTTCAAGCATACTACTCGTTGTCCATAACAATCTTGTCATACACGAGCCGAATCATCAAGCCCCGTGCCCTTTCTGCTTTTGCATTTTCGCATTGGTTTTTCCACTTTCGTGAAGTCTTTGCAGAAAAGCCATCCGATGCATATATCCTTTTTAACTTTCTACAGCTCTTGAACAACGTAGCCTTTTAACTGCGGTCGGAAACCCTCATAACTGGGCGTACTTTTATTTCTTGCATTTTGCGCAGCCTGTGTATTCTTTTCGTTGTGGTTATCTTAACCTTAAGTCGGTTTTTACCTATTAAGTCAGCTTGATAGCAGAGTACCTCTTTGCCCTATCGTTCAAAATTTTGCGTCCGATATTTTAGTACTCGGTCGTCTGTTATTTCGCATTTATATAACTAATTTGCTGCACTGCGCATCCTCTAGATACATTTTGTCGCTGACGACTGCAGCAGTTTTCCGCAAACTTAGTAACTAAACTGGCGTTAATATACTTCAAAATAACATTAACGCTAAAGTTATCTGATGTAATGTGTGGCTGATGGACCTTGACACTATTAAGTGGTATTACGTGTCTCAAGCAAAACCTTTCCTGCTTCCTAATCATTGCGGAAATGCAGACTTCAATCATTTACGTCGTACCGTCACTTCGGTGGTGACATCAAATCCTCTCTTAGCAGGCCTTTACACATCCGCCAAAATAATTAGTCACGTCAACCACTCGTTAGGATACTTTCGTCTTAATGTCTACTTTGATACCATTTAAATAAAGCTCGATGCAAAACCCTTGTCCGCCGCAAACTGAATTATGCTGCGCCAATCTGCGATCCCCGCAATGATATATAAGTACGGCCCTCAAGCAATATAAGAATAACTCTGTTCGCTTTATTTTCTTTTTGTGGAATAGGTCGCCAAGAAAGATTCCTTCTATAAATGAGCATACCCGACCCACCTCCTTTCTTTCTGTTTTAAGGCAGTCCTTTAAAATGTGTGCTTGGTTACTGGTGCAGCTTCCAAATCTCTGATATTTTTTTTTCTTTGATAACGCAGGCATTTATCTGTTCCTTAGCTGTTCGTCGATATCAAGTGAATTGGCTTCTTTTCTGCCACCGTGCATTGTGCAACTAATCGTACTAGTGTATACTTCTTCTTTCCTGAATATGATCTCCGTTTCAATGTATTTCTTTTACTCTTACTACCTAAACCAGACGCACTACAGAGGGGTTGGGAAGAACATAATAAAATAAATGCAACACAAAGAAGTTACAGGTCATGTCAAGCATGAGTTGACAATGTCGGCAAAGCCCGTCGTGTAGAACTGCGCGACATCTCCGACTTCCCCTTGCAGAGGTAGTTCATTCTAGTAAGGATCTAGCAATAAAACACTCATAGCAGGCTTTATCCTGACACCGTAAAATATCGAACTTGCGCCAATGAACGATAACCAGCTGCACGCATGTAAGAGTTGTGGGCGTACATCTTTGTAACACACCGAGGCGAAAGTATTTGCGACAGTGAGATTGCGGCGGCAGCTGACGCGATGTCTTTATAGATGGCACGCAAGCCATGCGGCTTTCAATTTTGAAATTGTGTTCAGATTCACGTCACTCCAAGTTTATATGAAAATTTTAGAGCACAGCTCTTAGGCACCCGTTCCTACAATGAGCATCGGCGTGCCTCGGCGCCCATCGCAACCGAGCGAAGGATAAAGAGCGAACACGGAGCGCAGTGGTTGATGAATGAGGGCGACAGCGAAGAGAGTTGAAAGCGGAGTAGAGTGCAGTGAACCATGAGGCGGAGGAGGGTATGGCGAAAGCGTGAAATGAACAGCATAGTGCCACACAAAACGGGCTCTGCGGCGACGATGGCTAACAGATGGCGTCAGAGTAGCACGCATCAGGCATATGGAAACAAAGCGCTGCATGAGCGGGCTGTTGAGAATCGCGCCCACGCGTTACCGACGCGCTGCCTTGCGCAATCTTCCGACTGTCGAGGCCGTCGCCCACACTTCGCTCCGTTTGCAATGAGCCGCACGAGACGAACTTTCCGCGCCAGCCAATATATCGCGAAACGAAACACGTATAGAGCTGTGCTCAAATTTCGCATTAGAGGGTAGCGTAATCGTCGGGGAACCTATTTAGCGGGCCTTTCTCAGTGCCCACGTCCAAAAACGCTACCGCTCAACTTGGGTCCAAATTTGAAGGGATGCCATAACCGAGAGAGCCACTATTATGCCCGATCTCCATTGATGTCGACCATTTTAAAGTGCATCCACTTTCACTGTTCAACGGCTTTTCGAATATTGTGTCACGTGCGACACGGTGCATGTTGCAACAACCACGTTCGCACGCAAAGCGCTCATTTCGATAACTCCATCAGGATTCCATATCTTCAAAAAAATATTCATTATCTCAGCAAAACAAATTGTCTCTTCAGCTTACCGCTGTTATGACCCCCAAATTGGGCTTCCACTGCACTCTTCATCATTTTCTACTAAAATCTTTTGCCTTCCTGCGCTCGTCCTGTGCAATTTGTCTTTTTTTGCTTAGCCGTGTTAGCAAGTTCTACCTTACAATTCCGCCATTTGAGGCATACCACCTTCCCTTGTAAAGAAATTGCTATATGTCATTGACCTCATCTTCAATCAATGGACGTTGATGACAAAGAAAGGGCATGCCTTTCAGCGTCGAAATCTTGAGTGCGGCAAGAAAGAAAATATATTCGGTGCTTTCTGTGGTGTACTGTGTCTCAATTTAGCTAAAAGAAGTTCACCAATTAGAATTTTGTGCAGGGAAACCTAAAACATGGCATAAAGCAACTTGAAACATTTTCATACTGGTGTAAAGCCCTAGCATTGTAATGCAAATTGTCTAACGCCATATCAGTGGAATGATTATTGCTATAATATCAAAATATCAGTTTCACTCTAATATAACAGACAAGAAACGTGTATGGCTGACACCTGGAACCGCGGAAAGAATATTTATTTTGAAAGCTAGCTCTGTGTAGTGCGAACTAATAGATAGACGCCACGTCTTTTTAGCGAACAAATACAAGAGCGAAAAAAACCGACCTCCGGCTCGCGTTTCCGGTTTGAAGAGAGCTTCCTTCAGACCATTATCGAGCGCGAGGAGCTATTCTCAGCACCAAGTCATCAGGGTCGGCTTTCGTTCCATTCCTAACGCATGGCCATTTTCAGCGCCATTAGGTGGTCACTGGCCTCGCTCTACATTGCCGAAAAAGAGTCGTGCCCAGACGATGAGTGCGGCGGCGGTGTACCCAGGGAACACGCACCCCATAGGCTCGAAGCGGCAACTAGCTGTCGTCGTGCCCAACTGCATATACTCGCACATTGCTGCAGAGTTGATGACCACTGCGAAACGTTCTCTGTGACCTGCAAGTGGTAAACGTATTTCGCAGAACGTAGGTGTTCGATGTTCTTCGTAGAGAGAAAAAAAAAAGCGCAAAAATACCCGATCCCGGCATGAACGCCGCACACTGTAACGCAAGTCGTTCTCAAATATCAATCTCCAGTTGCACATTCAGCCGCCTTCGGGAAACCCACCACTGTGAACAGGGCTGATTTATTCAGCCTGCTGCTTGAGGTATATTGAACTTATTTCAGTGCGCTGGTGCTTTTCGATGCGATTTGAAAATGCCGGCTACTTCCTCACGATGTCCACTACTGAAGAAATCCATGCAGCACGCCGAAGACTCCGGCTTCCAGCACCATAAATGGGCGGCTCGTGGCAATACTCCTATGCACGTATGCAGGTACTGAAGCATGAGGTTACGGCTTATCTTTTTTAAAAAGCTGGAACATTGGAGACGGCTTACAGTAGGGAGATTTTCCTCACAGCCACCTCTATGAATTTACCTTTAAGGGGTTCTTTTTGATGGGGCGGTCAAAAAACTAAATAAAATAAACAAAAACTTCCGCTCTCGTACCTTCGCGCGCTTTCAATGTAGCAATACTTAAATCAAGTTCATCAAAACAACTGCGCAAAACATAACCTTGTACGCATCGTCAAGTGCACTAACGGTTTTTCCACATTGTTTTGTTCTCGACTCCTGGAACACTGCACATGGAGTAAATTTCGTCGCAGCCATAGGCACTATTCTCTGATTGAAACTTCTAGCGGATACATTGCGAGACTACCGCATCTCTAAGGTTCCGGCGGGCAAACGGACTTAGGAAGAAAATAGTTTTTCAGTGTGCCCATAAGACTACCGACATCTGCTGCACATGGCAGGACACTCTGAGTGCTGTGATCTCTTTAAATTAATATGAAGCGGCTGTCACTGACAATGACATACTGAATTCGTGATAACAGGCCTTTGTTTCTTTAAGAAAGCCGTAGTGTGATTCAAAGTGGGGAAAATGATTTACAGTGAAAGGGGCCCCTAGCGCCAAGAATGCCATGAATGAATTTTAAGAGGAAGCTTTTGCTCGGGGCGAATTCCGATTCCACGTATTCAAATAGATGCACATTTATCAGGCAACCACAGACCGATTTGCATAATGTGTGTTTCATTTCAGAGCTAAAGTTAAATTCTAGTGAGTGTAGGAAGTAGAAGTGTTAATTAGATACCAAATGATGTTATAAAAAGTGGTTAAAATCTGTGTTTAAAATTAAAAAAACAAGATCGAACTTTGCATATTCGTAACTCTGCACCAGAAAGGAAATATCGCAACTCTGTAAACAGCATCAGTTAGAGAATCGGACTAATTCTATATTTAAACTGACACCTTGAGTGAATTTGTTACACTGAAAATATTGACGGCTTAAGCAAAATCTGGGCTTCCTACATTTACGAATTATTAACATTTTCGCTTAAATGGGACAAACCTCATCATAGTCGGCGCAGTGGTTGCCGAGAAATACTATTTATCTTTTCCCAAGTATTTAGACAGGAGTGTACGGAACTAACGCTTCTTGTTAAGAACTCTTGGTTACTTCCTACAGAACGTAGCTCAGACCCCTTCTGCCGTGGAACTGTGAGCTCACAATACGATAACACAGCCTTAAGTTGAATACGCGAGCGCTTTGCGGCTTCCGCAAGAACTCTTCCTAACTGTGAATACTGCAGACCAGATCCGCAAATTCAAGTGCAAGCCTGACAGCAACCCAGCTCATTTTATCAGCCCACAAGCCACGTTGAGCGCGTTCGCAACGAGCCGCAAACACACTCACGCCTACCCGCTATACGTGTCTTCGTCATCTGCAGCAGCCACCGGCTCTCGACGGCAGCGCCTTCATATAACTTCGAAGCCGGCAATAAAGCACTTTTTTTTGTAACACTGCGTTCGCACTCACCCATCATGTAAAACCACGCTATGTTTTGTGTTTCGTAAACGAAACATAAATGCAGTAAGGGTAAGAAGCTGTCGGCACAGGTGGCAATATTCTAGCGCAGTTTTGTCGAACAAAAGTTAAAGCTTACAACCCAATGTCTATTTTGTAAAATATTTTACACATTGCCACTTTTTTGTAAGAATAAGCTGGTTAGCAACAATACATATCCGCCTGTCTAAGCGGAAACCATCTGAAAATTTCGCCCCAAATCTTTACGTTGGCCGAAATGGCACGTAGCCTCCGGCGCTAACAGCAGTAGGGTGGTGGCGCAACGCTCCGTACAAGACAATCTTCACTTTTAAATCTGTTCAACAGAGCGACGGACCAAAAAAGCGACAAATACATAATATCCGCTGCATCGTCGAGAAAGAAAAGGCCAGGTGGTTTTTGTATCACGGCTTTCTGCTGTTCCGCGATTTCATATTTCTTTCGCCGAGATAGTAGCGCGAAGGCACACGGGACGCTTTGTCAAACTTTAGCGTAAGAAACTCAAAATGTCATTTGCCACTTATGAACGTTAAACAGACACCCCAAAATAGGAACAGATGGGCTGCTCGACTGTGAAGAAGAGGAAATAAAGCATTAGTGGAGAGAGAAAATAGGCCTTCCGCAGGCAACCATATAGCCTGGAGGCACAATCGGTGAATGAAAAGGGGTCAGCAAGGGAGAGACGTATTTCCCGTCGAGCGGGGGGAGTTGCCAAATAGTTTCTACTCCGAGGTGAAAACTGCTTGAAGGAAAGGTTGCACAAAACCGCCTACGCAAGTGTGGCCGCCTGACGAATGAACCTGAGTATGAATGTTGGCGTATATGATTCTGCACTTGTGAGTGCCATACAGTGAGAAGCATTGCAATAAAAGCAGAAGCAAACGAGGCAATGGTTCCCGGTAGTTGTTTGGTCATACTTGTATTCTAAGGGGTGTCAAAAGATCATGCACAGACATAATAACGACAACACTCGAAGCTAAGGGGTTGTAGCGCCGAGTGTTCTTGTTCATATGTCGGTCCTTTTATTTCTAGCGCGACTTAGCATCCAAGCACAACCAAATAGAGCATGAAATTTGTAAGCTGGTGATGTCAGAGAAGTGTCATGGCTCTTGATTTCAAGATGCTGATGCCGACGCAATGCATAGACCACTAGCACGATCAAGTTCGAAATTGACAGCGTAAAAGATCCGCTAAACATAGAGAGAGATAGAGAGCGAGAAGCATCCTTTAATGAATACTAGAAACGTTTATCTGGCTACACGCACAGCATGCTAATCGAAATGGCACGCGGGGTTCATAAAATCCCCAGCCATGCATAGTGTACACTCACACAACATACATAAAGTGAGTGAGGCCTTGAAGTAGCCTCTTCCTGCACCCCGAAAGTATCACAGCATTCACACAACATACAGAAACACACAAGGTAACAGGAAGCTAAAATGTCAAGTTCAGGCCCCCTGTAAAAATGAGCGCCTTTGTTGCGTGTTAATAACTACCAGGGCAGCTGCAAGTTACATAATGCAGCTGCAATGTAAATTGCAAAGCATCAAGCATCAATGTAATGCAATGCAGCTGCAGTTGTAAATTTAGAGCAGATTTTAAAGTTGCTCTTGAGGCTGCAAAGCGCGTGCAGTAACTTAATGTTATTCAAGGTATCGCACTTTTGCACTGTGGCGATTGCGTCAATTGAAATTTCAACACGTAGTAGCTTTCTACGGACTACGTTTAGCAGAATAACGACCCAAACATGTACGGTGACTCCTTGTAAAACCACTCGGCATCTTTAAGACCGCCCTGTAGTCGATACAACGAATGCTTACATACTGTCTCTCCGCATCACACCAGACGACACGCTGAGTCCTACACGAGACAACGCACACGAGGGTTTACCTGTAATTTCAGAGAATGGTATGTATGTAGACTATCTCCACTGGTCGCCTCACGCCACTCTAGCAGCGCAGTGTGCCTGAACATTGCCTGAACATGTCGCAAGGGGCAAGAAAATATTATAGCACCATGCTATGGCGAAACCTACGTGTACTAAATGTGGAACTTCACCGGAATCCAGCGGTTACATTCGAGCAGTAATTCGGAATGAATGAATGTTCATGCACAGCCACAAAAGATGTATCAAGAATTGATCTGGCAGTCGCCGCTCCGAGTGGAAACCCTCCTGTCCTCTGTTTCGCCCAATCGAGGACAGGAGGGCCAATCTTTAAGCGCTGTCTTCAAGAGTCCCTTCCTTGACAAACTCATATATTCTATGCTTATACAGATATCATGTGCCCATTTACCTCAGCAGCCCCAACATTGCTCGTAACTGACGGGGTTGTGAACAGAGTTATCAGTCCCTGAAACAAGGCAGTCTGCAATGGTGGCATTGTGCGCGAAATGCCCTTGTAGACCCCGCTGCACGTTGCACTTTACCCGCAACGGAATGCTTAAGCGACAGACCTGTTTTTCTCCCACATCCTTTCCAGCACGATATTCGTATGCAGCACACAGAGTCATCGGTGCACTGAGCGTACGTGTTGCGGTGGTTAATGCGAGATTCGTTCCGTTCCTGTTTCGTGGCGCTGCCCCAAGCCCACAGCATCGATAATTTTTGAGGGGCCGACAAAATAGCAATTACGCTTGGCCTCCTTCAAATCTCCTTTAGTTTGCGAAGAATGCGTGGCATCCATGGTAGAAAAGCAAGCTTTATCTTTCTGCTGAGCCGGCCTTCGAGAGGCAAGTTCATTTCGCTTTCCTCTTAAGAGGCTAGCTGCAACAAAGATTAGGTGCAAGGGGCCCTTTCAAGGCCCAAGGGATTGAAAACTTTCTTGCACCGCATAGCGCAAAAATTTCTTTAGATTTCGCCTCTGCACATTTTCTTGAGTGTTTCATTTCTTTATATGAGAGATTCCCTAATAAAGGCAGTATTCCGTAAGTGGTGGGTACATATGTTATAAAGAAAGCTTAGTAATATGTGCAAGCGATATAGGCACTATGAAGTTGAACTCTTCACATAATTAGTATGAGATGCAGGCAGACTATAAAAGTATTTACAGCCATAAAAGTAATGCTCAAGAGCGCCGGTGATTATTTGAAACTCAACAAATAGCCTCGAGCATCTGACAAAAGGAATGCGTTCGGAAGGCCGTTCGGGTCAGTAGCTGCACTACAAAAATTATTGTTAAATTTTCATCGTATGGGCACGTGGACGGCCAATTTGGAAGGGATCACCAATTCGGTTAGATATGGCGACGGGGCTGAGATGTGAAGCACGCGATTAAGTGAGGAATAATAGAACTTTTGGAACAGTGTCCGGCTAGTAATTAAGCAGCGATGAGAAAAAGTTGGGACAGTGTTCTTAGTGGTGTAACAATAATATGGTGCCACGTGTGTTAAGCAGCGTTATTCGAAAGCTGCACTGCCGCTGTCGGTCTTCAGAGTAGCACAGCCTATTTAAGTATCCATTCCTTTAGCCATGTGGTGCAAAAAAAATGTTGCATCCTGTCCTAACTAAATCATGACCAATAAATTCTGCAGTCGCTTTTTCTCCACTTATAAGAACGCAGGCGCTTTCTCAGTCATTGTTCGTATCCACAAAAGCAGTGGGACTTAACAGTTTGCAGATATCCAATATTTATAGCCCATATTAGCAAAACTTCATTTATTTGACAACGTTTCGTAATCATCCAGCGCTCGGGTATCTTCATTAATAACAGCGACTGGCGTGTTAAAGAAATTCTGAAAGGACGAAGTCGAATGCACTGGGAACTTTAAGTTTTGCAAATATACAGAACGTTGCTGAACATTCATTCAAAGTTCCTTCAATTGAGATACGACACGACAATTAGGCTATTCCCTCGATAATGCTCTTACTACGGAGGCATACATTTTGATACGACTCAAAGTGGTAACTTGACAAGTTATTATGAAAAGAAGACTACTTAACTTTTTCAATAAAATAATTGCTATCGCGATAGCAGTTGTTGCATCAGGATGAATTGTCAGAATCTTTATTGGGGTCAAAAAATAATGTTCGGACAATTCATCCTAATGCAACAATTTAGGCCCGTTATCCGAAGAGTTGATAATCGCTCCGAAGCATGCAAGAAGCTGACGCTGCTAGCTTTCGCAGCTAAATGAATTCCAGCCAATTACCGAAAGGGAACTGGCCAAGAAGGGCAACTGTCACGTGATGTAACTGTGCCTCACCGCTAGGCCTGCAAATAGAGCTGGCATCCTAGCCTTCTTATCAAGTGATCTCGCTCGCTTATACCTTCACGGCTTACTTGCTGTTTTCACATTTTATCCCCCTACCATAAACAAGCTTCGAAGGTAGCGACCAAGCTGGGTAAAAACCTTGTGCGATCGTTTGGTGGCCAACGGACGGCAGGCCAACGGGCCGAAGCCACTTAAGCCTGATATATAACTTTCTTATTGTCGCGCATATTTTCGAATAAACTGACGTCATTTCAAACAAATTTCGCGTTGCTATGACGTGGTAACTTCCTGCAAGAAAATATCACCGTATAGCTCTAGATAATCATTTCTCTGCACACTCCTGTTATCACGAGTCACGGTATGCATCCACTATAGACTTCTCATGAGGAACACTAGAACATATATATATATATATATATATATATATATATATATATATATATATATATATATATATATTGTTACGGCGTTAAAAACAGTCAGACGTATATTTACAGCATGTTTACAATAATCGTAGCGGCTGACAAGATGGTAGACAGCGCGCGAAGTCCAGAGCGTCGTCTTCTTCCGACGAAGCTTACAACATCTTCTTCGTCAGCGTGTCACATGACCCCCGGCGGCGGAAGCACCGGCTCGGTGCTGGTTAGGAGGCGGGCGAGTGATACAACTTAAGACGCGCGACATGGACCACGTCGGAGCGATGCTGAGCCACGGTTGGCTCAAGAGGCGTGGTTTCGTACGTGACGTCAGTTACTTTGCGCAAGACACGGTAAGGCCAGAGTAACGTGAAAGTAACTTCTCCGAGAGTCCAACGCGTCGCGACGGCGACCAAAGGAGAACCAGGGTGCCCGGTGTGTAATGGACGTCACGATGGCGGGCGTCATATAAGCGCCGCTGATTGTCCTGCGACTCCACAAGTCGACGTCGAGCAATATGGCGTGCTTCTTGAACTTTGAGTATGGCTTCACGGGCGAACTCAGACGTGGAATTCAGGCTAGCAGGCAGAATGGTGTCGAAAGGTAGCGTAGGGTCGCGGCCAAACAAGAGGAAGAATGGAGAGAAGCCGGCGGTATCATGGTGAGACGAATTATAGGCGAAAGTAACGAACGGCAGCGCAACGTCCCAGTCGCGATGGTAAGCGGAGACATACATGGACAGCATGTCAGTAAGGGTGCGGTTAAGGCGCTCGGTTAGACCATTCGTTTGTGGATGGTAAGCCGTAGCAAGTTTGTGTTTAGTCACGCACGATTGTAGAATGTCATTGACAACTTTCGAAAGAAAGTAGCGGCCTCGGTCCGTGAGGAGCTGTCGAGGGGCGCCGGGGTGAAGGATAACATTTTCTAGGAGGAAGTCCGCGACATCGGTTGCACCGCTCGTCGTAAGAGCCTGTGTGATTACATATCGGGTGGCGTAGTCTGTTGCTACAGCAATCCACTTGTTTCCCGAAGCAGACGTAGGAAAAGGGCCTAAAAGATCCACACCTACACGGAAGAATAGTTCTGATGGTACGTCAAGTGGTTTAAGGCGACCAGCAGAGAGTGTGGTCGGCTTTTTGCGTCGTTGACAAAGGTCACACGCAGCGACGTAACAGCAGACGTCACGGTATAGATCAGGCCAATAGAAGCGCCGACGAACGCGGTCATAGGTCCGTGACACGCGAAGGCGACCGGCAGTCGGGACATCATGAAGCTGGACGAGAACAGTCTGACGCAGATGCTCAGGCACAACAAAGAGTCGGGCAGGGCCGTCCGGGCGCATGTTAGAGCGGTACAATATACCATCTTGGAGTTCAAACATGCGAAGGGAAGGACTGGGCGTTGTTGAAGTGAGCCGTGGAATCAGTTCTAGTAAGGAGGCGTCCCGACGTTGTTCGGCTCCAATATCGCGAAAAGCATCCAGAGAGAGAACGCTGTCAGTTATGCCGGCCGCAGAAACGTCAGGAGGGTCGACAGGATGGCGCGAAAAACAGTCCGTTTCTTGATGTAACCGGCCGGTCTTGTATACAACTGAATAGTTGTATTCTTGAAGGCGGAGAGCCCAGCGGCCAAGGCGCCCGGAAGGATCTTTGAGGGACGAAAGTCAACACAGAGCGTGGTGACCAGTGATGACTGTGAATTGGCAGCCGTACAAATAGGGGCGGAATTTACCCACTGCCCAAACGAGAGCCAGATACTCGCGTTCGGTGATGGAATAATTGCGCTCAGCAGAAGAAAGAAGGCGGCTGGCGCAGGCAATAACACGTTCTCGCCCTCGTTGTTTCTGTGCCAAGATAGCGCCAATACCGTGGCCACTGGCATCGGTACGCATCAAAGTGAGCGAGAATGGGTGGGGATGCAAGCAGCCCAATCAGCTCGGTGAAAGCACCAGCTTGCTCAGGGCCCCAAATGAATGCAGCGCCTTTCTTGAGGAGCTGATTAAGAGGGCGGGGAACGTTCGCAAAATTTCGGACAAACCGACGGAAGTAGGAGCAAAGGCCCAAGAAGCTGCGAACATCCTTGGCACATGATGGCACGGGAAAGTGTTTCACTGCCCGTATTTTATCGGGATCAGGGCGTACACCAGAAGAATTGACGAGATGCCCGAGCACAGAGATTTCCCGACGACCGAAGTGGCACTAGGACGAATTTAATTGTAGCCCCGCCTGACGGAAAACAGATAAGATCGTCGATAGGCGTTCGAGGTGTGTCGCAAAAGTCGGAGAAAAAACAATCACGCCGTCCAGGTAACAGAGGCAGATGGACCACTTGAAACCATGTAGGATGGCGTCCATCATTCGTTCCAATGTGGCCAGGGCATTACATGAACCGAACGGCATCACTTTGAACTGATACAGGCCATCGGGAGTAATAAATGCTGTCTTCTCGCAGTCCATGTCGTCGACGGCAATTTGCCAGTAGCCGGAGCGAAGGATGATGGACGAAAAATATTGTGCTCCATGCAGCCATAGACGCCCCTCTTGGTTACCTTGTTGACGTGTCGATAATCCACGCAAAATCGCCAACTGTTGTCCTTCTTTTTAACTAGTACAACAGGGGATGCCCATTGGCTGCAAGAAGGTTCGATGATGTCTCGAGAAAGCATCTTGTCATCTTCATGTCGGATGATTTGTCGCTCATGAGGTGAGACGCAGTAGGGTCGCCGATGGATCGGGCTCGCATCACCGGTGTTTATTCGATGTTTTACGACAGATGTTTGTCCTAGAGGGTGCTCTCCAAGGTCAAATATGTCCCAGTATGAGGCAAGGAGGGAACGTAGTTCATTAACACGCTGGGGCGGAAGGGCGGGAGCAATCATTTTTGTTATGGCATTCAAGTCTGAAGGGAGAGGGGGCGAAGCAAGAGTTGAACACGAGGAGCTGTTACAAGTTAAAGCCGAAATGCTGTAGTCTCTGGCCGGTGTTATTTGCACCAGGGACATTCCGCGCGGGAGTACTTGTGTACAAAGTCCAAAGTTCACAAGTGGAAGGCACAACGCATTGTCCGAAATGGTAATGACGGTGTGAGGAAAAGCGACGTTATGCAAGAGCAGGACATCCGGATTAGGGGATACGATGTAGTCACCGTCTGGTATAAATGGAACGGGGGAGACACATATGTAGGTAACGGCACGGTGCGGGACGCGAATATTCTTTGTGGAATATAGCCGTATCGAAGAGCTATAGGGAGGGTCAATAGCAGCAGGTAGAGCGAGTTGCACAACAACAGCAGAACAGTCTATCAAAGCGGAATGTGTCGACAAAGTCAAGGCCCAGAATGAGGTCGTGAGGGCAGTGCTCTAGAACATAAAATAAAGCAGAAGTATGATCCGGCGACACTCACGCGAGCCTGACACATGCCAATAACGGCTGGTGTTCCACCATCGGCGGCTTGGACCACAGGCGACGGGGCAGGAGTAAGGACTTTCTTGACACGATTCATCACAGATATGTGCGCGCCAGTGTCTATCAGAGCCGTGACGGGTACACCATCCACGTTCACTTTAATGAGGTTCCGATGTGTGGGCAAGGTCAGAAGAGGCTTTTCGCGTCGGATCGGTTTGGCAGCATCACCTCCAGGTGCTGCACCCGTTAGTTTTCCGGAAGGGTGCGCCGGAAGGAGCTAGGGGACGGTGATCGGGAGAAGCGGCGACGTGGCGAAGGAGAGCGTCTAGAGCGGGCAGGCAAAGAAGTGTCGCCAGAATGTACTGGCTGCGTTTGCGGGGAGAACCGAGGAGCAACATGAGGGCCGTGGGATGGGAAGTAGGGCCGGGGGGTCGAAATCCACGAAGACCGGCAGGGACGTGAAATATGGCCGATACGGCCACAAGTGAAGCATATAGGCTTGTCGTCTGGAGTGCGCCATTCGGCCGGATTGCGATACCGCGTTGGGGAATTCAGGCTGCGGGTGTGTATGACAGTGCTGGACGGTGTGTAGTCAGGTTGATGAACTAAGCAGACGTTGGTCAAGCCAATGTTGGCCAATTCCTGGCGCACGACGGACTGTAACAGTGAGACGGTCGCCTGGCGATTGTCGGGGCCATGGGTTGGGGTTGTGACAGGAGATGCGGCTTCTATTCCACGTCGGATGATATGTAGGACGTCATCAGAGCGATCGGGCGTGGGCGGACTGCGGAGGTCTTCGCAGGTGGACGTAGCAACCGTGTTTGGAAGGTGGGGAAATGGCTGGACAATGCGGCAACTTTTCGCTTCTTCAAACCATCGGCATTCGGTAATGATGGCTTGCACAGTGGAAGAATTCTTGAAGACAAGGAGATCGCAGGCATCAGCTGCTATGCCCTTAATGCCATGTGCAACCTTATCAGGTTCGGAGATCTTCGGATCCACTTTACGGCACAGAGCGAGCACGCCCTGGATGTACGTGAGGTAGGATTCAGTGCACGTCTGGACACGCGAAGCGAGTCTTGCCAAACAAATCTTTCAGCTTCTCTTTACAAATGTCGCAGCTGGTAAGTTCCTCCTGGTGGGTCTGAAACCAGACGCGTGCCACGCCCGCGAGGTTAAATATCAAATTAGCGAGCATGATGATCTGATCCCAGTGGTTGGTGGAGCTCACCCGCTCATATAGTTGAAGCCAGTCATCAACATCAGTGTCGTCGGTGCCAGAAAAGGTACCTGGGTCGCGCGGTTGTGCTAGAATGACGATGGGCGTGGGTGCCGACGGGCCCGAAGCATCCTCGCCTTGTGCTGGCATTGTAGATGCAGCCAAGGAGCGCCCGCTGCGTAAATCCGTCTTGATAAATATCCCGCAAGCTCCACCAAAACTGTTACGGGGTTAAAAACAGTCAGACGTATATTTACAGAATATGTACAATAATCGTAGCGGCTGACAAGATGGTAGACAGCGCGCGAAGTCCAGAGCGTCGTCTTCGTCCGACCCAGCTGACAACATCTTCTTTGTGAGCGTGTAATTATATATATATATATATATATATATATATATATATATATATATAGAGAGAGAGAGAGAGAGAGAGAGAGAGAGCAGTAAAGCAATTGAAAAAGTTACATTTGCAGAACATCGATAAACAGCTGTTTAGATGTTGTGAGTTTATGCTCATTAAAAACCCGGTCAATAATGTGGTTCATTCTGCAATGGCGCTGGCAAAAAAAGTTGAATAAACGAAGATGTTGAGCCATGCAAGCGCTGGACGCTGCACGAGTTAAAAAGGCGAAGAGACGTGAAGGTCGGTCGGATAAGATTTTCATGCAGTTGTGGGAGTTTGCCTCGAGGACACACCATGGCTCCATCTGCTGGGATCTCTCCGTGAGTTGATACCAGTTGCGAAGTGTTCAGCCTCTCCAGAGTGGTTCATCATCATCATCATCATCATCATCAGCCTGGTTACGCCCACTGCAGGGCAAAGGCCTCTCCCATACTTCTCCAACAACGCGGTCGCAAGTCGCAGTGGCGCTGGCTCTGTGCGAACCCGGGCGCACGCAGATCTTCACGGACTCTAGGTCGCCGGCTCGGTCTCGGCCGAGGCTGCGGCGGTGCTGAGGACCCGCAAGACAGCACGGCCCGTAACGTCATCACTTGGTGCCCGCCTCACATGAACCGGAACGCCTCCCCCGTTTCGATCAATCCCAATGAGCTGGCCCACGACCAGGCGCGAGGTCTCGTCAACCTCGCGCCTGGAGCAGCATTTGGAGCACCATGGCTCATACAGCGCACCTTTCCACTTCGCAGGCGATCTTCGCGTTCCTGCTGCTGCTGTGTCCGTGCACAGCGTATTCGGAGTATGACCCTTCGCAACCACTACTACTATCAAGCAAGGCCACAATCTACCAGCAGACCGGCAACTATCTCCACATCGACCCACTACAACTACTGCGCCCAGCCTTCTGCGCACCATCATCGTCAACCGTGTCGTCACATCGCAGTGGCAACTTAAGCGGCTGTCCGAGCGTCAGTCCGTTTAGTTGGCACGGAACCAGCATTTGGAGCACTATGGCTCATACAGCGCACCTTTCCACTTCGCAGGCGATCTTCGCGTTCCTGCTGCTGCTGTGTCCGTGCACAGCGTATTCGGAGTATGACCCTTCGCAACCACTACTACTATCAAGCAAGGCCACAATCTACCAGCAGACCGGCAACTATCTCCACATCGACCCACTACAACTACTGCGCCCAGCCTTCTGCCCACCATCATCGTCAACCGTGTCGTCACATCGCAGTGGCAACTTAAGCGGCTGTCCGAGCGTCAGTCCGTTTAGTTGGCACGGAAGCAGCATTTGGAGCACCATGGCTCATACAGCGCACCTTCCCACTTCGCAGGCGATCTTCGCGTTCCTGCTGCTGCTGTGTCCGTGCACAGCGTATTCGGAGTATGACCCTTCGCAACCACTACTACTATCAAGCAAGGCCACAATCTACCAGCAGACCGGCAACTATCTCCACATCGACCCACTACAACTACTGCGCCCAGCCTTCTGCGCACCATCATCGTCAACCGTGTCGTCACATCGCAGTGGCAACTTAAGCGGCTGTCCGAGCGTCAGTCCGTTTAGTTGGCACGGAAGCAGCATTTGGAGCACCATGGCTCATACAGCGCACCTTTCCACTTCGCAGGTCTGTAAAAACGTTTCGCTTTATGCTAAGAAAAGTGACGACCCATTTTTGCTATTGCTTCTGTGCCAACAAGTGCTCTGTGAAATTGTCGCAGATTGTTTCTCTATGGCGTTGCTGTTATTGTGCTCAGGTGACGTGGAAACTAATCCCGGTCCTACTACGCGTACTGAGGCATTACTCGATCTGCAGAATTTGCCATCAAATCCTTCTGAGCAGACGGAAGTTCTTTTCCCGCTGTTAAAAGACCTTCAGGCTCGTTCTGTACAATCTGCTAAGGGTCAGGCCGAGTTGGTTAACGACGTCAAGGCTATTAAGGTTGGTCAAAAGAACATCGAGACAAAAATGGAATGTATCCAGAAAAGATTAGACAACCTTGAAGAAAAAACAAATGCTTTAGTCCATCTCCACGATGAAATGACTGGCATTCAGGCGTCCGCTCAAGCCCAAACAACTCGGCTAGACTCTTTACTAATGCGCGTTGACGAACTTGAGGACAGATCGCGACGCAACAACCTCATATTTCATGGCATCCGTGACTCTCGGGAATCGTGGGAACAGTCCGAATCACGCATAAGAGAAGCACTAACCGGTGTAATCGACAGCCTGCCTGACACTGCAATCGAACGTGCTCATCGCATTAGTCACTACACGCCTAATAAGTGTCGCCCAATTGTAGTTAAATTGACCAACACGAAAATAAAAGACAAAGTACTTTCTATGCGCGCACAGCTGAAAGAAAAGGGTATTTCTACCTCCGAAGATTTTTCGCCCGCCACCCGTCACGTCCGTAAAAAACTGAGTACGCGAAAAGCCAGCCCCAACCATGCCCTTTCCAGTTAAGGTACACCAAACTAATAATGAATAAAAAACAGTTCGTCTATGACCCGGCAACAGACATCGTCAACGAGCATGCGCCATATGAACCACGAGATAACGGCGGGCATCCAAATTCCCAGCACGTGCCCAGTTAGGAAAACGTGAGGGGATGTGGACGAGAATCATGCATAGTATCTGTGTTCTTTACAAATATTCGAAGCGTCATGAATAAGCGCACTTCCTTAGCATCTGCATTGGATACTTGCAACGCCGACATTTTTGTGCTTACCGAAACGTGGCTACATTCACAGATTCACGATAACGAAATTCTTCAAACCGCACACCATTTTTCACTGTATCGTTGTGACCGTACAAAGCGTCAGGGAGGCGGCGTGCTCTTAGCCATTTCTAAAGATTTCCCATCTCAGTGTATTCATGTCAATACTGACCTCGAAACGGTTTGGGCCATCATTGAAATAAATCACCAGAAGATAATCATTGGCGTTTGTTACCGCCCCCCAACTTATTCATCTAATTTCGTAAATGAGATGCATGTTGTCATTAATATTGTTACATCTCGTCATCCTACATTACCTTTATTTTTGCTTGGCGATTTTAACTTACCGAACATCATATGGAATACTGAACCTCCAACTTTACACCCTTTTCTTCATTAGCCAATGAGTTCTTAGACATGTGCTCTGTCTTTTCACTTTCACAACTTGTTACTCAACCTACACGCACTACCGAATCCGTTGAGACCACACTTGACCTTGTATTAACATCGCGGCCTGACCTAGTTTCCGACATCACCTATTTACCCGGCTTGAGCGACCATTCAGCACTTTCGTTCGACATAAATATTTTGCGGCCAAAAGCCGGTAAAACATTCAAATCTTTTCGAGACTACGCGAAAGGAAATTTCGAAGCCATCAACGCCGAATTATCTGCTTTTCTAGACGTATTTATAAACAACTTCGACAGCCGTACCGTTCAGACCAACTGGAATATGTTTGCTACAAAAATTGCTGAACTAACAAACAAATACATCCCACTGCGCACCATTGCATGTAATCTAAACGCCCCATGGTACAACATCCGTCTCAAGCGCCTGTCTAATAAAAAGAAACGCCTGCACAAATTAGCCAAACGTTCACCTAGCGTAAACCGCTGGACCAAATACAAACTGGCGGCAGATGAGTATGTAGCCGCACTTAAGCAAGCCAAAGATCACTTTCTTGGCAATACCTTTTCCTTTAATGCTTAAAACCGACGCCAAGAAATTCTGGCGCGTCATTAACCCCAAGGCGAACGACATAATAACCTTAATCGACAGCTCTGGAAATGTTATTCCAACTAATCAATGTGCGTCCGCGCTTAATGATGTTTTCGTGCACAACTTTTCATCAACTACACACATTACTCTTCCATCCACGCACGACTACGATTACCAAGCAATGTTTCCCATACTCATTGAACCAGCAGGCATCGTGCCAATTATCTCATCTTTAAAACTATCTTCGGCTCCAGGACACGATTTAATAAACGCGAAATTTTTGAAAAGCACTAGCTGTTACTCTTCAATTTTCCTAGGAATGATCTTCCAACAGTCGCTAGATAAGGGTTCTTTGCCTGATGAATGGAAGATTGGGAAGGTGATCCCACTCCATAAATCGGGTGACAAGCATTCTCCATATATCTACCGCCCTATCTCGCTCACTTCCATTCCATGTAAGATGTTGGAACATATACTTGCCTCAAATCTTGCTAGCTTTCTTGAAACTAACTCATTTTTTTCACCATCGCAACATGGCTTCCGCAAGACTTATTCATGTGAAACACAACTAGTTTTATTTACGCACAAGCTAAACGTCATTCTTGACCGCTCTTCAACTGCCGACTGTATATTTTTAGACTTTTCGAAAGCGTTTGACAAAGTGTGCCATAACCTTCTAATGTTTAAGTTGCATCGAATTAACATTGATCCCAGACTGCTTGCATGGCTTGAGTGCTTTCTTTCTAACCGTTCGCAGTTTGTCTTTGCTAATGACTCAAACTCTCAACCGAGCAGAGTACAGTCCGGCGTACCTCAAGGGTCGGTACTTGGTCCCCTCCTTTTTTTAATTTACATAAATGATCTACCCTCTTGTGTTTCCTCTAGCATTCACTTATTCGCCGATGATTGTGTAATTTTCAGGGAAATATGTGACACTGATATATCTTCTCTTCAATCCGACCTTAACGCTATTTCTACTTGGTGCCAATCATGGTCAATGGAATTAAATATTAAAAAATGTAAATTTATGCGCGTGTCCAGAACTTCTAACCAGCTTCCTTCTTACTGCATTAATAATCTCCCCTTGGACTCTGTTTCCTCCTACAAATATCTTGGTGTCCATATTACTAGAAACCTCTCGTGGTCCATGCACGCTTCTTACGTAATTAAAAATGCTAACCGCATGCTGGGATACCTAAAACGCAATTTCACTAAGGCACCATCTTCCCTAAAATTAATGTTATACAAGTCACTAGTTCGCTCAAAACTTGAGTACGCCGCAGTAGTTTGGGATCCCTTTCAGAAAAACCTAATTCACTCTTTAGAAATGGTACAAAATAACTCTGCTCGTTTCGTTTTTTCTAATTATAACCGAACTGCCAGCACTTCTGTAATGAAATTAAACCTTGATTTGCCATCTTTAGCCTCTCGCCGTAAAGGCGAGAGGCTAAACACTTTCACTTTTCATAACTTTCACTTTTTCATAAGATATTTCATCATCCTTCACTTCGCGACGAACTTATCTCCCCTCCTCAATACATTTCATCAAGGTTAGATCACAATAACAAAGTTGGAATTTCATTATGCCAAACCAATGTCATGTCTCATTCATTCCTTCCGCGTACATCTGCCGAGTGGAATCGCCTACCAGCCTCAACCGCTACTATTGTTGACCATCAGCACTTCACGGCAGTATTAGATAACATAGTATAACTGGAGCATTTCATTCGTGTTTTTCTACTACCAATTGTATAACTGTTTTTGTATTACCGGAACACTGTATTACTGCACTGCATGCACCGTATTTAATTTTATTGACCAGCACTCCAGGAACACTCAGATAACATTGTATAACCGAGAACCATCTATTTCTGTACTATTAACTATTTTGCTGCACTGTACTTTTTTTTTATTTGATGTAACCACTCCCCTCTTTAATGCCTCTGGCCCTGAGGGTACACGAAATAAATAAATAAACCGCGCCGGTTCGAGGTGCCCGGCTTCGCAGGGGATCAACCAAAGCACGGACCCACTGCTTACTTTCCACGACATCACTGCTCACTACCAGCTGGGACGCAGGCAGTTGTCGGCTCCTCACCCGAAGCTAGGCAGATCCCAGGCCTCGGTGCTGAGAATGCTGCAGATGGGTTCCTTTCCGTCTCGCTCAAGGCTGAGCTACTACACTCCGGGTGTGCATCCCCGCTGCCCAGACTGCGGCGAGGAACGGTCCACCTTGAACCACATGCTGTGGCAATGTTCTGCGTTGCGCCACTCGCCTTTCAACGGGCAAGAAGACTGGGATGAAGCCGTCAAGAGCGACAGCCTTCAAGTCCACCTTCGGGCTGTCCAAAGGGCCTGCGACAGGGCTGAAGATCACAGTTTTCCGCCCCCGGCGCGGGCGCGGCCCGCGACTACGACAACATAGTCCCTTGGAAAAATTAGTTTTCTGTCTGTCTGTCTGTCTGTCTGTCTGTCTACGTACACGACATACGCATAGGTTTCAAATCCTGCAATTTAACAGTCTGTGAGAGACAAGTACAACAGTGTCTGAACAAACTCTCTAAGTGGGCGGACGAAAACGGGTTCAAAGTGAACCCCGACAAAAGTTCTTGCGCTCTCTTCACCAAGAAGAAAGGACTTGCTGCAGATCCTACACTCCAAATGTATGGGCAACAAATACCTGTGAACAAAGAGCACAAGCTTGTAAGTGTTATCATTAACTCCAGGCTTACTTTCATTCCACACATAATATATCTTAAAGCAAATGTCTAAAGGCAATTAACTTACTCAAAATCCTATCCCACACAATATAGGATAGCGACAGAAAGTGTTTGTTGAATCTTTATAGGAGCAAATTCGATCGCGATTGGACTATGCTGCCGTGGTATATCACTGCCGCCCAGAGCGCGCTAAAGATGCTTGATCATGTTGGTCATCTGGGTTTCCATCTAGCCACTGGTACATTTAGAACAACCCCTGTCGAAAGCCTATACGTAGAGTCAGATGAGTGGTCACTCTATTTTCAGAGAACATACATCAGCTTCACCTATCTTCTAAAAGTGCACTCTAATCAGGAACATCCGTGTTCAGCAACCGTTAACGACTTGTTGTGTGCAACACTTTTTCGTAATAGACCCTCTATGAGACTACCTTTCTCACTGCGTGAGATAACTTAGCGAAGAAATGGACGTCCGAATTCTCGAACATCGCCGAATGCCTCCAGCTAAGCTATTACCGCCCTATGAGTGGCAGGTGATAGAATGCGATATACACTTTGTAGAGGTCACAAAGCACGCTCCTGATCTTGAAACTGCTATGCATTTTTGTGAGCTTCAATCGAAGTACTCCTGCCCCAAATTCTACACAGACGCGTCCAAATCCCATGCTGGCGTATCTTACGCTGCTGTTGATCCCTCTTTTTCTGAATCTCACGTATTGAACCCTCTAACAAGTATCTTCACTGCAGAAGCCTATGCAGAACTGTCTGTGGTAAAACAATGTAAAGAAATTAAAACTTGACAGAAGAATCATGTTCACAGACTCGTTAAGTCTTGTAAAAGCATTGGTGTCCTTACAACAGCATATAAATCCGGTGTTTATTTAACTTTACTCACTCTTAAGCAAACTTTAATTTGTCACATAGACGTGTAGTAATATGCTGGGTTCCTAGCCATACAACAATCAAGGGTAATGTGCTTCCCGACGAAACCGCCAAATCAATAGCATCGAAGGGTATTCGTTCTGCTGCTGTCCCTGCCCCAGACATCAAATTTTTTCTACGAAACAAACTGAGAAGCCACTGGCAACGCTTGTGGGATGCTGAAACGAGAAATAAGCTTCACGTGATTAAGCCGAAGTTAGATTTCGGGCCCCAACTACAAAAATACGAAGAACAAATGTCCTATTCGCTAGACTCATAATATGACACACATTTTGCACTCACAACGTTCTCTTGACTGGCAACGAGCCTCCAGCTTCTGGTAGATGCGGTGACAGCCTGACCATCCTCCATGTTTTCTTGGAGCGTCGGGAAGCGGAAAGAGACAGGAAGAAACATTTTCATCTCGCATACCGCTATTGTGTCCCTCTTCATTCGGCTATATTTCTTGGTGAAGAACCGAAGCAGTCCTCGCTTTCTTGAATGATGTTGTGCTAGATGTTCTAAGCCCGTTAAATTCGTA
Organism: Dermacentor variabilis; assembly: GCF_050947875.1. Lineage (NCBI taxonomy): Eukaryota > Metazoa > Arthropoda > Arachnida > Ixodida > Ixodidae > Dermacentor > Dermacentor variabilis. The sequence goes on along the minus strand of NW_027460291.1, from coordinate 19,533,025 downwards.
GCGCATCCTCTTCTCAGAGGATGCCGCTATGACAGTTGTTTTTGTATAGCACATGCCTCTAGGCCCTTGTGTTTCAAGGGCTCGGGTGAGGCAGTAGTACTCTAGCCAATTTTAGCATCTCACATATTTTGTATATTGCCTCATTCTTTCGCAATGCATTTGAATGCTCATAGTACATGTCACTAGTCGTTGGCATAATCGTATTACACGTAGATTGTATGCAATTTACAGCAACTATTTTAGGCCCATCTACAGCCACGTCACATCGGCTTCACGGAACTCATCAGTTCACTGCGAACTAATTAACACTAGCATGGTGCTCTTTGGCCATAGCTGGCCACTGCGCCATTAAACATCACATATTGACACGTGTACTTATATTGATCGGGCGACCACGTTTCGCCGCCTAACAAATCTTATCGCACAGCGCGGGAAGCGCCTGCATGCATCCGAAGTCTCTGGAAAGTTATCGATGCTTCTTTCCCCTGTCTGTTGTCGCCGAACCTTGTGTTATCTGATTTATTCGCCTGACACGAATGGTGTACAACTTTGTGGAAGGCACGCGGGTCCCAACGATTAGTCTGGAACCTAAAAGCCGACGCGCTTCACCCGCTGAGCAGATTTCCGACGATCGCCGACCGTGTTCGCCGCTATCTTTGTGCTATAAGTGTAGCCTGTTTTTGTGGGCACAGGTTCGCCCAATAAAAGTTAGTTTTGTATCTCACCGTATTGCTGCTTTCTTCACCGTCACTACCACGTGACATCTGGTGGAGGTGCTTTTCGTTCATGTACCGGACGCCCCCGACAAGCCGTGATCCAAGCCCAGACCGCAAATAGAACACCAACGTAGACCCGGACCATGGAGCAAGCCGCCGTCTTCAACAGCTGCCCCCGGAGCACGGACTTCTGCCTGAGAAGACCAAGAAGTTTATGGCCAAGGCAACCCCAATGGCAGCCCCAGCGTCCCCCATCGTGCTGCAGCAGCCCAGGGAACCTCCGACGTCCCGCGGATCAACAATCGAGGACCCGTAAACCTGGCTCGATACGTAGGAGAGGGTCGCTGCATTTAACAGCTGGACCAGCGACAACAAACTGCGACATGTCTTCTTCGCATTGCAAGACGCTGCCACGACGTGGTTTGAAAATCGAGAAGCCACTTTAACGACGTGGGACCTGTTCCGAAGCGGCTTCTTGCAAACATTCACAAGCGTGGTTCGAAAAGAGCGAGCCCAAGCTGTACTAGAAACCAGAGCGCAGCTGCCAAATGAGACGATCGCGATCTTCACGGAGGCGATGGCCCGTCTTTTGCGGCACGCTGACCCGGAAATGTAGGAGGAGAAAAAAGTCTGCTTCCTGATGCGGGGCGTCAAGCAAGAACTTTTCGCCGGACTTATTCGTAACCCACCGAAGACTGTGGCTGAGTTTTCTGCGGAGGCATCGATGATCGAGAAAACTCTGGAGATGCGCACCTGGCAGTATAACCGCCAGGGGCTTCCGCCGCAGTATGCCATCCAAGGACTAGGTTCAGACGACCTTCAAGAGACCATCAGGGCCACTGTACGCGAAGAACTGCGCAAGGTCCTTCCTTCGTCGCAGCTTCAAGTGACCTCGATCGCCGACATCGTTAAAGATGAGGTTCAGCGATCGCTTGGGGTTCCTGAGGCGCAACCTCAATTACCGCAGCCCCAGCCAGAAGCGATGACTTACGCCGCCGTCGCACGTCGTCAAGACCACCCTCCGCGACCGCGCCAGGGTCCTGTAACGCCGCAATTCCGTCGTCCGCCGCCGCCGCCGCCAGCACGCCCACCCGTCGCCCAGCGCACCTACGCGAGGAAGACGGACATTTGGCGAGCCCCCGACCACCGCCCACTCTGCTATCACTGCGGAGAAGCCGGCCATGTGTACCGCCGATGCCCATATCGCGACATGGGGCTGAGAGGGTTCGCCGTCAACGCGCCGCGTCCACAGCTTGGGGAGAGCCCACGTGACATTGCCGATTACCTAGCCGCCACTTAGTGGAACTCTCGACGACCGTCCCATTCGTCGTCACAAGGCGGCTACCTGGTGCCGCAGCGCCCTCCACACACTGGCCCAGCCCGGGGCCGGTCAGCGAGCCCATATCCGGAAAACTAAAAGCAGCAACCGATGGAGGTGCGGTTGCTGTTCGTCTAACTGACGAAGATCCTCCGCCACCAACAAAGACGCCAGAAAAACTACCTCGACAACATAACGACGCGCCGCCGTCCCGACGAAGTGTGAAAGCAAAGAATACGACGACGAAAGCCGACCTAACGATGTCCCATACCAGCCACAGGTCAACGCGACACAGGCGTGATCCGACGCCAAGACCTAACTGTAACGCAAGGCAAAGAACCACCGACCTCGACGTCCTTCTCGACGGCCACGCAGTCACCGCCTTAGTCGACACAGGGGCCGATTCCTCCGTCATGAGTGGACACATCGCCGCCCAGTTGAAGAAGGTTAAGACTGCATGGGAAGGCCCTCAAATTCGCACCGCTGGAGGACACCTGATTCCGCCAACTGGAATCTGCACGGCAAGAATTACCGTTCATGACCGAACTTACCCTGCCACCTTCGTTATCCTCCAACAATGTTCACGCGACGTCATTCTCGGTATGGACTTCCTAAACCAACACGGCGCCGTCATCGACCTGAAGTCGAAGTCAATAACCCTGTCTGAAGATCAAGCAATACCGCCGGAGAGCTCTTGTAGTCAGCATGCCTTAAGCGTGCTCGAAAGTCGAGTCAGCATCCCGCCCCGCTCCAGCATTGTCATTTCGGTCGGCACCAAAACACCTGCCGACGTAGAAGGCGTCATCGAGGGTGACCAACGCCTACTGCTAGACCGTGAAATTTGCGTCGCAAGAGGGATCGCTCGACTCCACGGAGGGAAAACGGAAGTGATGCTAACCAACTTCAGCAAAGAATTCAAGCACATGAGCAAGGGCACGACAATCGCGTACATCAAGGAAATTCTGGAAACGAGCAATGCCTTTGTCCTCTGAGATTCTGCAGCATCTACCCCGTCGACCATAGTCCCCGAACCAGACTTCGACGTAAATCCAAGTCTCCCCACGAGCAAGCAGCAAAAGCTCAGAAGTCTTCTCCGACGATACAAGGACTGCTTTTCGACTTCATCGAAGATTCGACAAACACCAGTTGCAAAAGCATCGCATAATAACCGAAGAGTGCGCTCGACCACTACGCCAGAGCCCTTACAGAGTTTCGACGCGAGAACGTGAAGCTATTAGGCAACAAGTCGACGAAATGCTCCGCGACGACATCAGCCAGCCGTCGAAAAGCCCGTGGGCATCTCCTGATGTCCTGGTGAAGAAAAAGGACAGAACACTACGTTTCTGCGTCGATTATCGTCGTCTGAACAAGATCACGAAGAAGGATGTATACCCCCTCCCACGTATAGACGACGCATTGGATCGGCTCTGCAACGCTAAATACTTCTCGTCGATGGACCTCAAGTCTGGCTACTGGCAAATAGAAGTCTACGAAAGAGATCGTGAAGAGACCGCCTTCATCACCCCTGACAGCCTCTACGAGTTCAAGGTTATGCCATTCGGACTGTGCTCGGCGCTTGCAACGTTCCAGCGCGTCATGAACACGGTTTTAGCAGGATTGAAGTGGCAGACCTGTCTCGTATACTTGGATGACGTCGTCGTCTTCGCCGGAAATTTCGACGATCACCTTAGGCGGCTTGCAACAGTACTAGAGGCGATCAAATCATCAGGGCTCACTCTGAAGCCAGAAAACTGCCGCATCGCTTACGACGAGCTTCTGTTCCTAGGCCACGTCATCAGCAAATCCGGAGTACGCCCCGACCCGCAGAAAACAGCTGCCATCGCAAAGTTCCCGCGGCCCATCGGCAGGAAGGCAGTGCGTAGATTCCTTGGCATGTGTGCCTACTACAGGCGCATTGTCAAGGCCTTTTCACGCATCGCTGAGCCGCTAACGCATCTAACCAAATCTGATGTCGAGTTCAAATGGCAAACGCCGCAGGCCGACGTATTTCAAGAACTAAAACGACGCATGCAGTTACCGCCGGTACTGGCACATTTCGACGAAGACGCCGATACCGAAATCCACACTGACGCCAGTAGCCTGGGCCTCGGTGCCGTCCTGGCCCAGAAGAAAGACGGACATGAACGGGTGATATCTTATGCTAGCCGGTCGCTGTCAAAAGCGGAAGGCAATTATTCTACGACTGAAAAAGAATGCCTCGCCATCATTTGGGCTACAGCAAAATTCCGCCCTTACCTATATGGCAGGCCATTCAAAGTCGTCAGCGACCATCACGCGTTGTGTTGGCTAGCTAACTTAAAGGACCCTTCAGGACGGCTGGCGAGGTGGAGCCTCAGACTACAAGAATATGACGTCATGGTAATCTACAAGTCCGGACGAAAACACTCAGACGCCGACCGCCTATCACGCGCCCCCATCGATCCTCCGCCGGAAGACGACGCGGATGACGACGCCTTCCTCGGAATAATAAGCGCAGAAGACTTCTTTAAACAGCACCGAGCAGACGCGGAGCTAAAAAGTCTGGTCGAGTATATGGAAGGGAACACCGACGTAGTACCTGGGGCATTTAAGCGCGGATTGTCTTCGTTCACATTACAAAACAACCTGCTCGTAAAGAAGAACTTCTCACCAGTCCGCGCCAGCTGCCTTCTTGTTGTTCCGGCAGCGCTGCGTCCAGAAATACCGCACGCCCTACATGACGATCCAACCGCTGGGCACCTGAGATTCTCCAAAACTCTGTGGAGGATACAGGAAATGCATTACTGGCCGTGTCTGAACGCCGACGTCGCTCGTTACGTCAAGACATGCCGAGACTGTCAGCGACGCAAGACACCACCGACAAGGCCAGCAGGATTACCAAAGCCGATCGAACCTCCTCGTCGACCATTCCAGCAGATTGGGATGGATTTGTTGGGGCCGTTTCCGACGTCAACATCCGGGAATAAGTGGATCGTCGTGGCGACGGACTACCTCAGCCTCTTCGCGGAAACTAAAGCTCTACCGAAAGGCAGCGCAGCCGAAGTGGCGAAATTTTTCGTCGAGCACATCCTGCTGCGACATGGTGCCCCAGAAGTCCTCATAACTGACAGAGGAACGGCTTTTACAGCAGAGCTCACCCAAGCCATTCCGCAAGACAGTCAGACAAGTTACAGGAGGACAACTGCCTACCACCCGCAGACGAATGGTCTCACGGAGCGCCTGAACAAGACCCTTGCCGACATGCTAGCAATGTACGTCGATGTCGAACGCAAGACCTGGGATGCCGTCCTGCCGTACGTAACATTCGCTTACAACACGGCGGTGCAAGAAACAGCACAGATCACGCCGTTTAAGCTGGTTTACGGCAGGAACCCGACGACGACGCTCGACGCCATGCTGCCGCACGTCACCGACGAAGATAATCTTGACGTCGCGACCTTTCTCCAGCACGCCGAAGAAGCCCGACAACTCGCCCGCCTACGGATCAAGAACCAGCAGCGTACCGACAGCCGACACTACAACTTCCGACGACGATTCGTCGAGTACCAGCCCGGTGACCATGTTTGGGTTTGGACCCCTATACGCTGACGAGGACTGAGCGAGAAGCTTTTGCGTCGCTATTTCGGACCGTATAAGATCATCAGACGTATTGGCGCACTGGACTATGAGGTCGTGCCAGACGGCATTTCGCTGTCACAGCGGCGCCGCTCACGACCTGAAATTGTCCACGTTGTGCTACTCAAGCCGTACTACCAGCGTTGATGAACTTTGGGACTTCGCGTAACTGACCTTTGGACTTTGTTTCTTTTCATTGTTTTGTTACTTATGTTTAATAAGCGTCCTTTTTTGTTTCGCCCTCTTAAATTTGTAGCATCGAGACGATGCTTTTTAAGAGGGGGGTATTGACATATGTACTTATATTTCTCGGGCGACCACGTTTCGCCGCCTAACAAATCTTATCGCACAGCGCGGGAAGCGCCTGCATGTATCCGAAGTTTCTGGAAAGTTATCGATGCTTCTTTCCCCTGTCTCTTGTTGCCGAACCTTGTGTTATCTGATTTATTCGCCTGACACGGATGGTGTAGAACTTTGTGGAAGGCACGCGGGTCCCAACGATTAGACTGGAACGTTCGACGACTGCTGTATAAAAGCCGACGCGCTTGACCCGCTGAGCAGATTTCCAGACGATCGCCGACCGTGTTCGCCGCTATCGTTGTGCTATAAGTGTAGCCTGTTTTTGTGGTCACAGGTTCGCCGAATAAAAGTTAGTTTTGTATCTCAACGTATTGCTGCTTTCTTCACCGTCACTACCACGTGACATTATTCATATTATAAGGCAAGAAACAGATACCAAGGACAACATAGCGGAAATAACTTGCACTTACTAATTAACGAATTATTAAGAAATTGAAGTGAAAAGTGGATGAAGAAAACAAATGGCCGCGGGTGCGATACGAACCCACATTTTCGCAATACGCGTGCGATGCTCTTACCAAATGAACTAAAACGGTGCCGTTTTTGCATCCGCTTTGTGGGGTATTTATGTTTTTCCTACTAAAACTAGCCCTGGGAGAGTTAGCTAGCGCCGCCACTAATGGCCTAGGCGGCGGATATGGAACATCCTTTATGCCGCAGGCACCACAAATACTGATCGATTTCGGTGACGGCAACTAGTCTATAATGCCCACATCTTGCCTGAAGGCATCAGTATTGCAAGACTCGAAACCCTTGTAATGTAATCAATGAGAAAGGAAACCGAGGGGCCCGATTTTTATTTATATATATAATACATACGCAGGAAAGAGACGACGAACTTTTTGGGAGACTTATTTTACTTAACGTTTTCGGCTGGTGGACCAGCCTTCGTCAGAGTACAGTGCAGGCTGGCTGGCTGGCTGGAGTAAGGCTGGTCCACCAGCCGAAAACGTTAAGTAAAATAAGTCTCCCAAAAAGTTCGTCGTCTCTTTCCTGCGTATGTTACGTCGGGTCCTGCGTGCTGAACTTTGAAGAAAACCCCTATATATATATACATATATATATAGTTACGGTCTCCGGAGAGGGTTGAGAGGCTGCTTTAATAATCATGGAAATCGTAGGAGCAACGTCGTCCTCCACTTTCTCCTTTCTCGCTTCCAGCGTATTTTACTTGCAGTGACCATTTGTAACATTCCTCCTTTCCCCAGACGAAGCCCTCCGGCCGAGTCACTCCTGCGTTCTGCGTGTGAACGGCTTCAGGCGGGCAACATGCGTCACCTCAGTCTGTGGAAGTAAGACGACGCATTCGTGTAGTTCACTTCGCTTAGACGATCAAGGATAACGAACGGCCCCGCATAGTCGGCAAGCAACTTTTGGCTCAAGCCACGTCTGCGTATTGGAGTCCGCAGCGAGACGAGGTCGCCAGGAACATAGGTAACATATTGGTGGTTACTGTCGTAGCGTGTTTTAGAGCGGCCTTGTGCAGCCAGTGTACGTAAGCGAACAAGTCGACGAGCCTCTTCGGCACAGCACAAAGTATCCGCCATAGACAAATCGCCATGGATGACAAAAGAAAAGATGGTGTCCAGCGAATGACGAGGTGAGCGCGCGTACAGAAGGAAGTAACGGCTGAAACCGGTCGTTTCGTGTTTCGAGGAGTTGAAAGCGTACGTCACGAACGGTAATACTTCATCCCAGTTCTTGTGGTCCGAAGCGACGTACATTGATAGCATGTCTATCAATGCGCAGTTTGTGCGCATTGTGCGCAGTTTCAGGATGATAAACTGTTGAATGTCGGAAGGTGGAGGCACACGAGCGCAGTAATTCTTCCACAATATCGGCAACAAATTGACAACCACGGCCACTTATTATCACGCGAGGCGGCCCGTGTCGGAGTATGGTTGAATGCAAAAAGAACTGGGAAACCTGGGCTGCAGTGGTGGAGGATAGAGCTGCCGTCTCACAATACTGCGTCAGGTAGTCGGCACACACATTGATCCACCGGTTGCCTTTTGAAGGACACGGAAATGGTCCGAGCAAGTCTATACCGACTTCTTCAAATGGGGAATTACTGGCTGCAGGTGACCGACAGGAGCTAAGGTAGGTCGCTTGTGGCTCTGGCTCTCTGTACAACTGGCCACATAGGTGTCAATTGTTTTGCGTATTTGAAGCCAGTAGAACCTTTCTTTGGTACGGCTAAGTGTTGGCGCTGTCCCTAAGTGACCTGAGGTCGGGTCATCGTAAATAACGCGCAAAACATATGTGTAAGGAGACTCAGGAACCACAAGTAGAAAGCGGGTGCCCATCGTTGAGAAGTTCCTCTTGTAAAGAACGCCATCTCAGACGCCAAATCGACCTGCGGTTAGAGGCCCTTGTATGACAGAGAAAAGTGCATTCAAGGTTGGGTCATTGCGCTGCTCTGCGGCGAATCTTAAGGCATCGGGGAAGTCAGGCGAAAGGGAAGCGATGAAGTGATCAAAGTTGTCAGCTTCGCAATCCGTCGTACGTAGTGGTATCCTATGAAGGAAATCCGCGTCAGCGTGTAGACAGCCACCCTTGTACGAAATAGTGAACACATATTCCTGTAGACGAAGGGCCCATCGCGCGAGGCAACCGGACGGGTCACGAAGATTGACCAGCCATCACGGAGAATCGTGATCTGTGACGATGGTGAACAGGAGGCCATAGACGTACGATTGAAACCGCTGCACGGCAATTACCACTGCTAGGCATTCTTGTTCCGTCAAAGTGTAGTTCCATCCTGGCATGCTTAAAGAACGGCTTACGTACGCGACGGCATGTTCGTTGTTCCTGGAGGGCTGAACAAGGACGGCACCGATGCCGACTCCACTTGCGCCTGTGTGAATCTCCGTTGGTGACGAAGGAACGAAGTGCCGGAGTATTGGCTGTGAAGTTAACACAAACTCCAGCTGGCGAAAAGCTGCTTTACACTCAGGGGTCCACTGAAACCGAGTGTGCTTACGCAGAAGACTCGTCAACGGGTGAACGATATCGGCGAAACCGCGTATGAACCGCCGGAAATATGAGCAGAGCCCTACGAAGCTAGAAAGCTGTTTGACATATTTAGGTTGCTCAAATGATTTAACGGCTGCCGTCTTCTGTGGGTGGGGTCTAATGCCATCTTTATCGACGAGATGCCCTAACAGCACAGCATGGCCCTCGCCAAAACGCCATTTTTTTTTTAATTCAGCTCGAGACCACCCTTTTCGATGCAGTCGAGTACAATAGCGAGACGAGTGTTGTGCTCCTGAAATGTGCGTCCAAAAATTACGATATCATCAAGGTCATAATCATCATCATAATCAGCCTGTTTTATGTCCACTGCAGGACGAAAGCCTCTCCCTGCGATCTCCAATCGCCCCTGTCCTGCGCCAACCGATTTCAACAAGCACCCGCGAATTTCTTAACGTTTACGTTTTTAACGCACGAAAAAGGACGAGAGACTGAATTACGACGCGGACACAGCGCTAACTTTCCTAATTTCGTAATTTCATCGCTACACATAGTCTTCTGTTGTCCTTGATTGCGGTTCCCATCTCTTGGTACCCATTCTGCAACCCCAATGGTCCAACGGTTATCTAACCGGCGCATTGGATGACCTGCCCAGCTACATTTTTTCTCTTAATGTCAATTAGAATATCGTCTATACCCGTTTTCTCTCTGTTTCAAGCCGCTCGCTTTCTGTCTCTTAACGTTATGCCTAGTAATATTCGTTCCATTGCTCTTTGTGTGATCCTTAACTTGTTCTCAAGCTTCTTTGTCAGTCTCCAAGTTTCTGCCCCATATGTCAGCACTCGTAAAATGCACTGACTGTACACGTTTCTTTTCAATGATAATGGTAACCTTCCAATCAGGAGCTGGCAATGTCTGCCGTATGCAATCCCACCCATTTTCATTCTTCTGTGAATTTCCTTCCCATGATCAGGGTTCATGATCAGGGATCATGATCATGAACGGGGGCCTGGGAACGCGTTGTGGATGCGGGACGTTAGGACGCATTTAGGGGTATCGTGGCTGCATGTTCTTGTGGCATTAGAAGAGACGGTCAGGCGGTCAGTGCGTGAGTAACACAAAAGAACACATTTTATTTTTATTTTTATATTTCTTTTGTGTTACTCGCGAACTGACCGCCTGACCGTCTCTTCTATTGCCACAAGAACATGCCGCCAACGATACCCCTAAATGCTTCCTAACCTCCCGCATCCCCAACGCGCTCCCAGGCCCCCGTCTTTCTTAAAATTTTTTTCCTCTTTCTTGTTCTTTCTCTCTCTCTCTCTCTTTTTCTGTCTTGGTGTCGCCTTGGCTTCCCCCTTTCTTTATTTTCTTTTTTTTCTCTCTACCTTTCTTTCTTTTTTGCCCCACGCTCCCACTCTTCCGCTCTTGTTCCCCCGTCTTGGGAACGAAGCTCACAGATGTCGGACGACAGCGCTCGTTTCCTCTGAAGTCTCTCCCTTTAAACCAGCCGCGAGCGACAACACCCGCACGTGACGTCACTGCACTAACCGTTTAAAGCTAACATGCCGAGGATGACGAGGCCGCCTTTGACGAAGATAGGTCCTCCTATCGAAACGTTGGCCAGGCTTTCTGAGGCACCTTATCCCTGTTTACAAACTCTCTCTGTTAAGGTCGTCAATCATTTGTCGTAACTCGTCTGCATTGTTGCTGAATGGGACAATGTCAACGGCCAACCGAAGATTGCTGAGATATTCGCCGTCAATCTTTACGCCAAAGCCTTCCCAGTTTAATAGCTTGAATACTTCTTCCAAGCACGCAGTGAATAGCATTGGAGAGATTGTGTCTCCCTGTCTGACCTCTTTCTTTATAGGTATCTTCCTGCTTTTCTTGTGTAGAATTAAGGTAGCCGTAGAACCTTTCTAGATATTTTCCAAGGTATTTAGGTAAGCGATCTGTACTCCTTTATTACGTAATGCCGCTATGACTGCTGGTATCTATACTGAATCAAATGCCTTTTCGTAATTCATGAAAGCCATATAGAGAGGCTTATTATATTCTACAGATTACTCGATAACATGAATAATGACATGGATGTCATCCATTGTAGAGTATCCCTTCCTGAAGCCAAACTGTTCCTTTGGTTTACATAAGTCCAGTGTTGCCCTTATTCTGTTTGTTTATTTATTTATTTATTTATTTATTTATTTATTTATTTATACTGCGATATTTTACGAGATCTTAGCAGGCTGGGAGCGTACAAGTGCATTCATACAAACATACAGTTCAAGCAATCATGCCGACGCTTGAATTCAACATGGCAAAAGGACAATATGCATGAAGAAAGGAGCAAATAAACTACGTGCGGTTGAGTCATAAATGCAGGTGCGCCTGAAAACGGGATAAAGAATTTTGTATAATGACTTCATCAGGAAGTCTATTCCAATCAACTATTGTTCTTGTAAAATAATAGTATTTGAAGCAGTTGTTGGGCGGTGTTAACGGGGTTACTGCTAGGGAGTGCTTATGACGAGTAGCACAACCAGTTAAAGGTGTTAAGATGTGTCAGGTATCAATATGGTAGTGACCATTCATTAGCTGAAAAAAGAATTTTAATCGGGAAACACGATTTTGTTCGGTAATCGAAGAGAAGCCACTACGTTTAAGGAGATCTGTTATAGAAGTTCGACCGAAAGAATTGTAGATGAATCGGGCAGCTTTCTTTTGAATTCGTTCTGATTTTTCAATAATTGCTTTTGCGTAGGGGTCCCAAATCATTATTGCATATTCTAAAGTAGGACGAACAATTGTACTATATGCCAGGAGGTGGAGCGCTGGTGTGGAGAACTTTAGCGACCGCCTGAGGGTGAACAATTTGCGAAGACAATTAGCCATTACGGTGTCAGTATGTTTTGACCAGGAAAGATTGTGGGATATGTGTATACCGAGATACCTATAGTGAGATACTTCGGAGATATAAGTGCTCTGGACAAAATAGTGGAAGAGAAGGGGCTTTTTACTTAGTGTTATTCTGATAAAAACGGTTTTTTCATAGTTAATAGCCATTTGCCATTGATGGCACCATGCAACTATTTTGCCAATTCAGACTAGGATACATAGCGCAAAAAAATTTTTTTTGACACAGGGACAAGCAGAACACAGGACGAGCGCTAACTTTCAACAATTGATTTATTGCAGCTGGTGAGTACATATATACTCACTGAGACGCCACTGCAATAGAACACACTGAAGGGAAGGAGGAAAAAGACAGTCATGTGACCATTATGCCCCAAAAATTCAAGCTCTTTTCTTGATAAAAATATAGAGGCGTGCTAACGCACTTGTCACCTGCTCTGGCTATCTCAGTTGCTTCCACAATTTCCCTCGTAATCTTATTCCTCTTGCGATAGACAACAACAGTTTGTTTCAATAGCGGGAAGCATGGTACCTTCGCGTCACATTTTCTACACTGGGCAGCCAGATGCCCATCTATTGCGATGCTCTCCACTGTGTTACTATGTTCCGCCAGACGCACGTTTAAACATCTGCCCGTCTGACCCACGTAGTACTTCCCACACGAGAGTGGGATCTTATACACAACATTGCGAGTGCATGTAACAAAAGGAAAAAGATTACGGGGGAAATTGTGGAAGCAGCCGAGATAGCCAGAGCAGGTGACGAGTGCGTTAGCACGCCGTCTATATTTTTATCAAGAAAAGAGCTTGAATTTTTGGGCATAATGGTCACATGACTGTCTTTTTACTCCTTCTCTTCAGTGTGTTGTATTGCAGTGGCGTCCCAGTGAGTATATATGTACTCACCAGCTGCAATAAATCAATTGTTGAAAGTTAGCGCTCGTCCTGTGTTTTCCTTGTCCCTGTGTCAAAAAAAAAATTTGCGCTATGTATCCTAGTCTGAATGTATCCCACCAACACGCCCAAACTTCTTCCCTGCTATTTTGCCAAAGTCACTATTTAGCTTGATTTGATCTTGGGGTGAGTCAGTTTCGTCATATAATATACGGTCCTCCGCGTAAAGTTAAATTTTTAGAGATAGATTATTGCCAATGTCATTTATATAAAGGAAGAATAAAAGAGGACCCAGCACGGATGTCTGCGGAAAGCCAGAGGCAACAGGTAATGTGTTGGAGGAAGTCTGGTTTATTCTAACGAATTGGAAACGGTTGGTTAGGTACGCCTGTATTCATTTTAACAGCTTATCGTTTCTATGTATAAAACTTGCTTTTCGAAGTAATTTGCTGTGGGCTACTTTGTCGAATGCTTTACTGAAATCCATGAATATAGCGTCGGTTTGTTTTCTGTTATTTATTGTGTTGGCAAAATCGTGAATTATTTCTACTAACTGAGTGGTTGTGGAAAAGCCGAGCCGAAATCCCTGTTGAGCGTTTGTCAATACGCGATGCTCGTCAAGGAAACCGATTACATGCTTATAGATTCATCATCATCATCATCATCAGCCTGGTTACGCCCACTGCAGGGCAAAGGCCTCTCCCATATTTCTCCAACAGCCCCGGTCATGTACTAATTGTGGCCATGCCGTCCTTGAAAACTTCTTAATCTCATCCGCCCACCTAACTTTCTGCCGCCCCCTGCTACGCTTCCCTTCCCTTGGAATCCAGTCCGTAACCCTTAATGACCATCGGTTAGCTTCCCTCCTCATTACATGTCCTGCCCATGCCCATTTCTTTTTCTTGATTTCAACTAAGATGTCATTAACTCGCGTTTGTTCCCTCCCCCAATCTGCTCTTTTCTTATCCCTTAACGTTACATCTATCATTCTTCTTTCCATAGCTCGTTGCGTCGTCCTCAATTTGAGTAGAACCCTTTTCGTAAGCCTCCATGTTTCTGCCCCGTAGGTGAGTACTGGTATTATACACTTATTATATACAGCTTTTACACTTTTACACAGCTATTATACACATTATACATTATACATTATACATTATACATTATACACATTATACATTATACACAGCTATTATACACTTTCCTCTTGAGGGATAATGGCAACCTGCTGTTCATGATCTGAGAATGCCTGCCAAACGCAGCCCAGCCCATTCTTATTCTTCTGATTATTTCCGTCTCATGATCCGGATCCGCAGTCACTACCTGCCCTAAGTAGATGTATTCCCTTACGACTTCCAGTGCCTCGCTGCCTATTGTAAATTGCTGTTCTCTTCCGAGACTGTTAAACATTACTTTAGTTTTCTGCAGATTAATTTTTAGACCCACTCTTCTGCTTTGCCTCTCCAGGTCAGTGAGCATGCATTGCAGTTGGTCCCCTGAGTTACTAAGGCAATATCATCAGCGAATGGCAAGTTACTAAGGTATTCTCCATTAACTTTTATCCCCATTTCTTCCCAATCCAGGTCTCTGAATACCTCCTGTAAACATGCTGTGAATAGCATTGGAGAGATCGTATCTCCCTGCCTGACGCCTTTCTTTATTGGGATTTTGTTGCTTTCTTTATGGAGGACTATGGTGGCTGTGGAGCCGCTGTAGATATCTTTCAATATTTTTACATATGGCTCGTCTACACCCTGATTCCGTAATGCCTCCATGACTGCTTCTTGGCCTCCCCATATACACTCACACAGAACGCTTACTTCAACTTGGCATGCATAACACGCTAGAGGAAATAGCGGAAGCACAGGAGAGGGCCCAGTTCGTCAGGCTATCTACCACACAAGCTGGAAGACACATCTTACAGGAGCTGGGCGTTTCCCCCACAGTAATCAAAACAAAATTCTGTAGCATCCCTCGAGAGCAGCGGGACCGCATCATTGTCGCCCCGATCCCACGAAACGTCCATCCAGAGCACAACGTGGGAAGACGTCGGGCGCGCGCGAAGGCTCTCCTGGAAAAGGCTCGTGAACGGGCTTCGGAGAACAGTTTCGTAGACGCAGCGCGCTACGTCGACGGACAGGCCTTCGCTGTAGTTAGCGTAGATCATGAAAGGCAAATAACAAACGCAATCTCGATTCGGACGACGTCCTCTGAGATCGCAGAGCAGGCTGCAATAGCGATGGCCTTATTGGACGACAAGAGGACATCAATCTACAGTGACTCCATATCAACTGTTAGGGCGTTTGCCAAAGGAACCATCTGGCCCTAAGGATACTAGGAAGCAAGGAGATCAAGCCACACACATTGATATGGTTTCCAGCCCACATGGGACAGATCGAGGGTGCCCCGCCCAACCTCAACGAGTCGGCACACGGAGCTGCGCGAGGGATCATCAACCGCGTAGCTACCGGGCAGCGTGACGCTGGGGCTACTGACAATCGGGACTCTCCTTCCTCCTACACGGAAATTACTAAGCGCTTTTATTTGGCTCGGAGGATCTACCCCCTCCCACATTGCAAACTCAATAGACCTCAAGCTTTGACACTAAGGCTTCTACAGACGGGGGCTTACCCAAACCCCCTACTTCTTCACAAGGTGTACCCCGAAATTCAGACAACAAATGCATGTGCACTATGCAATGATTTAGCGAATTTACCTCACATGCTCTGGCGATGTCCCGCGTTACACAGCGATAAAAACAACACTTCTTCACGTTGGTATGCGGTCCTACACAGCCCCAACCTCGAAGAACAGTTATGGGCTGTCCAACGGGCCCGCGACGCGGCGGAGAGACTCGGCCTCTCTGTCCCGACGTGGGAGCGGCCCGCTGCGCGCTAGTGCGCGCCCTAAAGGACCCTAATAAAGTTTTTCATCCATCCATCCATCCATGACTGCTGAGGTTTCGACAGAATCAAATGCTTTCTCGTAATCAATGAAAGCTATATATAAGGGTTGGTTATATTCCACACATTTCTCTATCACCTGATTGATAGTGTGAATATGATCTATTGTTGAGTAGCCTTTACGGAATCCTGCCTGGTCCTTTGCTTGGCAGAAGTCTAAGGTGTTCCTGATTCTATTTGCAATTACTTTAGTAAATAGTTTGTAGGCAACGGACAGTAAGCTGATCGGTCTATAATTTTTCAAGTCTTTGGCATCCCCTTTCTTATGGATTAGGATTATGTTAGCGTTTTTCCAAGATTGCGGTACGCTCGACGTCATGAGGCATTGCGTATACAGGGTGGCTTATAGATTATGTGTACAAAAATATTGCATGTTGTCGAAGTCAGAGAAACTGGTCGATAGTTTTTTATGCAATTCTTGTTTCCCGATTTGTGTAACGGTTTGATTATCGCTGTTTTCCAGTCATCCGGAAGCATGCCATCCTGAAGCGATTTACTAAACAAGATTTCCAAGTATTACGCACACCACTCGGCATAACGTTTTAAGAAAGCATTTGGTGTGCCATCTGGATCGGCGGATTTTTTTTTCATCTATTTTTAAGAGTAAGTGACGTGTACCATTCTCATAAATAACAATTTCGGGAATGGAAGGCAAATCCATGTAAAAAGAACGGAGAAAGCCGTCATTCGTTATGAATACACTACTGAAATTATTGTTAAAAGCAGAACATACAACCTGCTCATCGTGTACACTCTTAACGTCTATTATAAACATATCGGACAGGGAAGGAAGAATGACTCATCGTCCTCCAGAATCTCCCTGGAGACGTTTTCATGAAACTAGGAAGCTGTACATTAAAGTAATTCTCTTTGTCATTTATGATCATTTGTTTTAATTTATTTGATGCTTCCTCAATAACCCTTTCGGAATTGGAACTAGTTTTCAATGTTGCGGAATTTTTAAGCAGTTTAAGCCTGCGTTGCTGGCGCAACGTCTCCCAGGAAATCCACGGATTCCGACGCGTAACTTCCATCAGAATATTTTTTTTTCCTCGCGGCTTTTGCTATTGGAGATTATTTTGGCAAATATTTTATATAATACTGGGAGTAAGCTAATGGCCCTATAAATTTTCAATTCTTTAACGTCTCCCTTTTTGTGACTAGTATAATGTTTGCATTCTTCCAGATTTGTGGGACCATTGCAGTCGATGGACACTTCGCATAAAGAGCCGCCAGCACGGACCTAATATAAAAATATAAAAATATAAGCATTACGATTTCTATCTGTTTAGGTACGAGACTTCACCAGGGATCAGCGCGATTTAGGGCGCACTAACGCAATTACTACCAAGTTTTCTGATGAAATCAGCTTCCACAATTTCCCGGGTGAGCTGAGAGCTGTGTCTCGCTAAAACTTCAGTATCTTCAAAGAATGGCACGCAGCCGCAGTCCCGGCAATGGATGCCCAAGTGGCCTTGTACAATGCTGTGGACGTTGTTACAATGCTCTCTTAGTCGATCGTTTGAATGTGACTGTCGTACATTTTCTGCGCATGCCTCTTCTTGTATATATACACACGATGTTGCAACGCAATACAATATTGTTGGAAGTCAGCGCTGTGTATGTCGTCTATCGCTGTCCTTGTCCTTCGCGCTGTACGTTATTTTTGATCATGAATCACCAACTAGCCCAAGCAACCACCCTAGATATAGGAGGAATTTCTGTATCCTGTTCATAACCGTTTCTAATTGAAGTAGCCTGACTCCTCTGGGTACTGTACAGGTCAGCATAGAATTCTTCCGCAGATTTTGCTATATCTTCGAGATTGCTGATGATATTACCCTGCTTATCTTTCAGTGCATACATTTTGGTTCGGCATACGCCAAGTTTCATTCTCACTGATTTCAGGCTACCTACATCTCTTACGGCTGCTTCAGTCTTTCTCACGTTATAGTTTCGAATATCACTTATTTTCGCCTTGTTGATAAGTTTTGGCAGTTGCATGAATTCTCTCTTATCTCTTGAGTTCGTCATTTTCATTTTTTGTCGTTTCTTTATTAAGTGCTTTGCTACATGGGAGAGCTTGCCTACTGGTCGCGTTGGCGCCTTGCCTCCCACTTCAATTGCTGACTCTGAAGCCAACCTAGTTACGGTTTCATTAATTAGCTCTATGTCATCATCACCTCTCTGTTCTAAGGCTGCAGATTTGTTTGCAAGCACCAGCCTGAATTTGTCTGCTTTTTCCGTTACTGCCTCTAGGTTGACCTGCTTCTTCTTGACCAATTTTGCTCTTTCTCTCTTCAAATTTAGGTAAATCCTAGCCCTCACTAACCCGTGATCACTGCACTTTACCCTACCTATCACTTCTACATCCTGCACTATGCTAGGGTCAGCAGAAAGTATGAAGTCAATTTGATCTCTTGTTTCACCATTAGGGCTTTTCCAGGTCCACTTTCTGTTGCTACGCTTCCTGAAAAAAGTGTTCATTATTCGAAGCTTATTCCTTTCTGCGAATTCTACTAGCATCTCTCTAGCGTTCCTGGAATCGACACCGTAGTTGCCAATTGCATGTTCACCGCCATGTTTTTCCCCACTTTTGTATTGAAGTCGCCCATTATTACAGTATACTCAGTTTGCACTTTTCTAATCGCTAATTCAACATCTTCATAAAACTGATCTACTTCCTCATCGTCGTGACTGGATGTTACAAGCGTAGGCTTGTACAACCTTTAACCTGTAGCTCTTATTACGTTTTATTACTACAGCTACTCTCTCATTAATTCTGTAGAATTCGTCAGTGTTGCCCGGTATGTCCTTATGGATTAGGAATCCTACCCCGTATTGCTGCTTATCTAGGAGACCTCTATAGCAAAGGACATGTTCGTCATTCAGCAATGGATAAGCCTCCCCACTTCTTCTAACGTCACTAAGGCCAATGATATCCCAAACAAATCCCAAAAAAAAACTGCCATCTCAAACCGCGCATCGATCCATGAATCTTTCTAATGTTACTGGCGCATTGTACAATCCCAACGGCATGAACTTGAATTCGTACAACCCGTCAGGCGTAACGAATTCTGTCTTTTCATTGTCAGCTGGGTGCATCGAAATTTGCCAATAACCTCCTCTGAGATCCACGGAAGAAAAGTAGGAAGCGGAATGCAGACAGTCGATGGCGTCATCAATACGGGGCAACTGATAGACGTCTTTCTTGGTAACGGAATTCAGTCGGCGGTAATCAACGCAGAATCTCCGCGTACCATCTTTCTTTTGCACAAGAATGACGGGAGCGGCCCAGGCACTTGCCCATACATTGAATTACTCCCTTTCCTAGCATCTCTTTCACTTGCTCGTTGATGATGCAGCGCTCTGACGGTGCCACTCTGTAAGGTTTCGGCCGTACGGGATGCGCCGAAGCGGTGTCGATCCGATGACGTATTCTTGACGCGGGAATTAGAGGCACTTTGCTGCTTTTCGAAAAGTCGAAAACGTTTGAGTGCCTGGAGAGTATGTCCAGGAGTGTATGACGTTCGCTTTGACTAAGTGACTTGCTGAACATTTGTAGAAGTTGTGAATCTTCTGAACCTTGAGAATCTAGATGTTCATTCTCGCTTGTAGCGGCAACAATCGCAGCCAGCGTCGTAGAGGATTCGGGTTTGAATACAGCGAGTTTCATGCCACGAGGCAACACTGCAGGCTCCATTGAAATGTTAATGGTCCACACACTTGCGTGTCCTTCGACTACAGACACCACGCAATGGGGAACTAAAATGTTTTTTTTTTCAAACAAGTCAATTCAATCGGTTCCATCATGGCGTCGAACATGGCAAGGTCGTTACTAGAAGAGGTTACTGGAACGCCCACAGCAGGAAATGCAGGAACGACCGTGTCCTCGGAGACGAGAAAGATGCATTCATCACGTGATGAATTCTCGAAGAGTGCAGCTGGGAAACTACCGCGGATAGAAAGGTTCCCACTGCTACAGTCAACAGTTGCCCCACACTCCTGCGAAAAATCAATTCCCAAAATAACGTATTGTGTGGATCGTGTAAGAACTTCGAATTCTGTGGGAAACACTTTTCCACACAAAGACACGTCCGCAGCACACATTCCCACAGGACACAACGCATAACCGCTCACACCGCAGGATGTCGCACCACAGCTTAAAGAAAGCATCACTTTCTGTCCAAAAAGCTTCTTAAAATGGACACTCATCACAGATATTTTCGCGCCTATATCCACAAGTTCCATGGTAGGTGCGTCATCAACAAGTACATGAAGTTTAATCTTGAGCATAAACACTAACAGGGGTATAGCTATCGATAGTGCGTAATATTTCGCGGCCTCACTCCCATTGGCCGCACCGACTAGTTTTCCGGCACCGGTGACTGCGTACGTCGCCGTGGCGATGGGGATCGTGGAGCACGGGGAGCTCGCGGCGGCGTTCAGCTTCGATCAGAGGCTGGCGAGGGGTAGCGTAAAGCGGGAGGTGTTCGCGGTAGCACTGTCGTAGAGAACGGGCGGTCGAAAGGCTGGGAAGACATGTGCAAGGGCTCTCGCTGGTATGAAGGGCAGTAGTTGCAAAAGCGCGAGATGTGACCCGGGATGCCACAGCTGTAGCACACCGGAGGGGGTCGAGACACCTGCGGCAGCTCGGAGTAACCAGGCCTCTCAGAAGGAATTGAATGGTGGTATTGCTCTTCACGGGGACTGTGGGTAGCCGACGTTCGTTTATAGAAACGCGACGAGCGAAAACGCTGTTCGTAATTGGAGGGTGGTTCATATTGACACGTGCACTTATATTTAACGGGCGACCACGTTTCGCCGCCTAACAAATGTTGTCCCGTCAGGACTTCGTCCAGAAGTATTGCATGCCCTACATGACGATCCGACCGCTGGACACATCGGATTTTCCCGGACACTATCGAGGATACAAGAAAAGTATTATTGGCCGCGCCTGACCGCCGACGTCGCCCGTTATGTCAGAACATGCCGAGACTGTCAGCGACGCAAGACACCACCGACAAGGCCAGCAGGATTACCAAAGCCGATCGAACCTCCTTGCCGACCATTCCAGCAGATCGGGATGGACTTGCTCGGACCCTTTCCGACATCAATAACCTGAAATAAGTGGATCGTCATGGCGACGGACTACCTCACCCGCTTCGCTGAAACAAAAGCACTGCCGAAAGGTAGCGCAGCCGAAGTGGCGAAATTCTTTGTCGAAAACATCCTGCTGCGATATGGCGCCCCAGAAGTCCTCATCACCGACAGAGGAACGGCCATTACAGTGGAGCTCACCCAAGCCATTCTGAAATACACTCAGACAAGGCACAGGAAGACAACGGCCTACCACCCGCAGACGAATGGTCTTACGGAGCGGCTGAATAAGACCCTCGCCGACATGCTAGCAATGTACGTCGACGTCGAACACAAGACGTGGGATGCCGTCCCGCCGTACGTAACATTCGCTTACAACACGGCGGTGCAAGAAACAGCACAGATCACGCCGTTCAAGCTGGTCTACGGCAGGAACCCGACGACGACGCTCGACGCCATGCTGTCGCACGTCACTGACGAGCAGAACCTTGACGTCGCTACCTACCTTCAGCGCGCCGAAGAAGCCCGACAGCTCGCCCGCCTGCGGATCAAGAACCAGCAGAGGACCGACAGCCAACACTACAACCTCCGACGACGCTTCGTCGAGTACCAGCCCGGCGACCGTGTTTGGGTGTGGACCCCGATACGCTGACGAGGACTCAGTGAAAAACTACTGCGACGATATTTCGGACCCTACAAGGTCATCCGACGTATTGGCGCACTGGACTATGAGGTCGTGCCAGACGGCATTTCGCATTCAGAGCGACGCCGCGCACGATCTGAAGTGGTCTACGTGGTGCGTCTTAAACCCTTTCACGGACGCTGACGAACTTCCTTATTTTGTTGTTTTCTTTGCTAGGAGTGCTTTTCTTTTATTACTTTCGTTTGTTTGCAGCATCGGGTCGATGCTTTTTAAGAGGGGGGTATTCACACGTGTACTTGTCTTTATCGGGCGACACGTTGTGCCGCCTAAGAAATGTTATCGCACAGCGCGGGACGCGTCTGCATGTATCCGAAGTTTCTGGAAAGTTATCGATGCTTCTATCCGCTGTCTGTTGTCGCCGAACCTTGTGTTATCTGATTTCACCGCGTGACTCGAATGTTGTAGACCTTTGTGGAAGACACGCTGGTCCAAGCGATTAGTCTGGAACATTCGATGACTGCTGTATAAAAGCCGACGCACTTGACCCACTGATCAGATTTTCGACGATCGCCGACCGTGTTCGCCGCTATCGTTGTGTTATAAGTGTAGCCTGTTTTTGTGGGCACAGGTTCGCCCAATAAAAGTTAGTTTTGTCTTTCACAGTATTTGCTACTGTGTTCTTCAACGCCACCACCACGTGACAATATGGGTACTGTAAGGATTGGGAGCTCAATCCCACCGTTCGTAACCAGTTGCCGAGATTAGAGTTGGGCATGAATTAGATAGTAGCTGGCCCATGCCGTTCTCCAACTTATCCACGCTGAGGACGTTGTTGAAGGGAAGGGCTGCTTCTCATCGAGAACGAGGAATACGGGTTTATTTACAGTATCTACATAAGGACGTTGCAGTTCATCAGTCTAGCATGACTGCGAGAGAAAGTACACTGAGCAGCCGCACAACAGCGGTTTATAAACACTCGGTCCTCCCTCGATCCCTAGGTGAGAGAACCGTTCGATCAGGCATCGTAGACGAGCCGCCTTTGAGCGGGAGGGCTTCCGCACCGGTACACGGTCCGTAACACGCTTCTACAGTGGTTTCACGGACTCCACCGAGGGCAGACGGACTTCCCAGAACTCGGGGCTTGCGTCAGGAACGGTGCGTGGCAAGGGGCCTCCGAAGACGTTCCCCCGGGACCTCCCTTGCTCACGGCAGACCGGGTCGGCGGTGGCGCGTTCATTCACAAAGCCTGGTTCGTCGAACTCATCTCGGCAATCCTGCGACGAAGAGACAAGGACGCGGCGTATTGTTCTCCGCACACAGTACACATAGTGACGCCGTGTGGCTAGAGGGTGGGGGTGGCTTTCCAGGAAAAGTCGACGTCGCTCTAGCACCTGGCTGCCAAAACTTGCACCTCAGCAGGCCGTTCTTAACAGTACCCAGGTCGCAGTGTTCCTTGGTACTCATTCACTGATGGCTGCCATTGGGCCGGAGCGGCCGGCGTTCGCGTGCAATCTGTTTGTGTTGCATTGCCATCCTCAAAGTCACCGGGGCAATGAGAGATTTGCTGACATCGAAGCAATTCTTCTCTTACAATCTCCCGTATTCTTGAGGAGAGGTCAGTAGGTGGCATTGTACAGACACTGGCCACTGTTGGGACGTTAGACAGACGGCCAAATTTCGGAGCTATGCATCGCATCTTCAGAGCTTCAAATGTGCGACAGTGCTGCTTTACTTCGGACACAGAATTCTGGTTCTCTTTGCCAATCAGGAAATTGTACACCCATTCGGCTATCCCCTTAAAGGGCCCCTCACCAGGCCACATAGCAAATTTTGGTTATACGCTGGAAGTTGTTGCGTGTCCTCTAGAAAGCGTTGTGCCGCAAAAATTTTTCAAATCGGCTCATTAATAGCAGAAATAGAAACATTTCAGTGCCGCGAACGCATGGTTTGAGCAGGCGTGCTCTACTGCCAATCAAGAAGCTCTCTCAATTCGCCCCGTCCAGCCTACGCAAGCGAAATTCCTTCCCTGCGTTTTCCCATACCGAACCTCGAGGTTCGCGTGCCGCTTAGGTCACAGGACCCGCCTTCAGTTTTTTTTCTCGTCACTTTTTTTTGGGCGCTACGTATTTCCGCCGATGGCGTAGCGCGCGAGCTGTTGTCTCGTTCGTGCAGCGCACAATTTTGCGCGCTGTACACAAGCAAACATGACTACCGGATTACTTCAGTGTTACACGCATACTGAGGAAGAACAAGCGGATCGCAGAGCGCAATCATCCGCTGGAATACGGTAGAAAATTGCATAGTTTCGGTACCTGCTCACGTGACCGCACGACCGTACGAACAAGCAGACGAAGTGGGAGTACATCTCTCTTGCTTCGGTGCGAAGTAAAACAAAAAACACGCAGACATTCCGTTTGTGTGTTTTATTAGAGAATTTTAGGGTCCGGTATTCCGGCAAGCGCGGGCGGTTTACCAAATGAGCGGGGGCGTAAACGCGAGCAGCCAGATTGGTGGCGCCAGCTGGGGGTACAAAGCTCGACCATACAAACACAGAGCCAATTACTATATTCTTCTTAGCTGCTGGTGTAAATAATGTACAGTGGTATAATCTTGTTCACCATTACGCCGCTGCCGGAAATTTGCACCAGCAGCGAAGCAGAATATAGTAGGTTACTGCAATTTTAGCTCTGTGTTTGTGTGGTTCAGCTCTACACCACCAGGCGGCTGCACCGCTCCGGGCGCTCACGTTTACGCCCCCGACCATCCGGTAATCCGCCCAAACCATCCCCGTTTGCCGGAATAGCGGACACGCTAAATGTCTCTATTATTTCTCTAAACTTCAATTCGTCAATTCAAGCAACAGATCGCACAAATAACAGATGTTGTCTTGAATAATTCTCGAAGTCACGTGTCACCACGAGCGCCATCACACTGCGCACACATTACGTAGGCGCAGGACCCCGACTACGTCATCGTCCCTCTCCGGGCGGATTCGCCGCAAGTGAAGAGGGAAACGGCGTTCGGATTGAAATTTCAGGCTCTTCCGCGGTGCGTAGCGATGTAATACTTTGCAGACACGATTGTTATCGCGCAATGTATGCTCTGCCCTTGTCAGCTCAAAATGGCCGTACCTGGTGAGGGGCCCTTTAAGAACGTGTCTAAGCTTGTCCTCTTCAGGGATCCTGGGATTCACTGTCTGGCACAACATAAAAATTTCTTCTAAATATGTGGTACATGTCTGCCCTGGAAGCTGGGCCCTCTGAACCAATGTCTGCTACGCTCGCTTTTCTTCGCGTTAGAATCGCCAAAGCACTTCTGCACTTCCTCAGCAAAATGATCCCAAGCTGTCAACATGTCCTCGTGGTTTTCATACCACATGAGAACGGTGTTCGCGAAAACACATCACTGAGCTGCGCTGCCGAGTCCCAGCCGTTACTTCTGCGCACCCGCTTGTAGTTCTTGAGCCACTCATCGACGTCTTCTGCAGAGGTCCCGCCAAAGTTCGGCGGCACTCGATAGTATGGCAAGGAACCTGTAGGGGTTGCTCCCACCGCATCAGTGGTCTGGACATGGGACATCATCTCGATCGGCGAAGGCGGAAGTCCGGCAAGGCGACGGCTGCGGCGAAGTCCAGGGAGTACAGCCTCCGTCATTGGATTCGTCTGCGTCTTACCTCGCACCTTCCACCAATCTGTTACAATCTCGGGCGGGGATTAAGGGCTGCTTTAATAATCGCCAACGCACAAATAACCTTGGAAATCGTAGGAGCAACGTCGACCTCCTCTTTCTCCACTCTCACTTCCAGCGTATCTTACCTTCAGTGGCTCTTTCTACCAAATGTATGTCTAAATATATATATATATATATATATATATATATATATATATATATATATATATATATTGTGAGCATAATACTCCCCTTCATTTTCTTCATCTGTATATATTCATCTGGTGCATAAGAAGCCGATCAATGAGTTAGCGGTAAGAGGGAAAATAGAGGAATTCCAGATCAAGCTACAGAACAGGTATTCAGCTTTAACTCAGGAAGAGGAGCTTAGTGTTGAAGCAACGAACGACAATCTTGTGGGCATCATTAAGGAGTGTGCAATGGAAGTCTGTGGTAACTCCGCTAGGCAGGATACCAGCAAACTATCGCAGGAGACGAAAGATCTGATCAAGAAACGCCAATGTATGAAAGCATCTAACCCTACAGCTAGAATAGAACTGGCAGAACTTTCGAAGTTAATCAACAAGCGTAAGACAGCTGACATAAGGAAGTATAATATGGATAGAATTGAACATGCTCTCAGGAGCGGAGGAAGCCTAAAAACAGTGAAGAAGAAACTAGGAATTGGCAAGAATCAGATGCATGCGTTAAGAGACAAAGCCGGCGATATCATTACTAATATGGATGAGATAGGTCAAGTGGCTGAGGAGTTCTATAGAGATTTATACAGTACCAGTGGCACCCACGACGATAATGGAAGAGAAAATAGTCTAGAGGAATTCGAAATCCCGAAAGTAACGCCGGAAGAAGTAAAGAAAGCCTTAGGGGATATGCAAAGGGGGAAGGCAGCTGGGGAGGATCAGGTAACAGCAGATTTGTTGAAGGATGGTGGACAGATTGTTCTAGAGAAACTGGCCACCCTGTATACGCAATGCCTCATGACCTCGAGCGTACCGGAATCTTGGAAGAACGTAACATAATCCTAATCCATAAGAAAGGGGACGCCAAAGACTTGAAAAATTATAGACCGATCAGCTTACTGTCCGTTGCCTACAAAGTATTTACTAAGGTAATTGCAAATAGAATAAGGAACACCTTAGACTTCTGTCAACCAAAGGACCAGGCAGGATTCCGTAAAGGCTACTCAACAATAGACCATATTCACACTATCAATCAAGTGATAGAGAAATGTGCAGAATATAACCAACCCTTATATATAGCTTTCATTGCTTACGAGAAAGCGTTTGATTCAGTCGAAACCTCAGCAGTCATGGAGGCATTACGGAATCAGGGTGTAGATGAGCCATATGTAAAAATACTGGAAGATATCTATAGCGGCTCCACAGCCACCGTAGTCCTCCATAAAGCAAGCAACAAAATCCCAATAAAGAAAGGCGTCAGGCAGGGAGATACGATATCTCCAATGCTATTCACAGCGTGTTTACAGGAGGTATTCAGAGACCTGGATTGGGAAGAATTGGGGATAAAAGTTAATGGAGAATACCTTAGTAACTTGCGATTCGCTGATGATATTGCCTTGCTTAGTAACTCAGGGGACCAATTGCAATGCATGCTCACTGACCTGGAGAGGCAAAGCAGAAGAGTGGGTCTAAAAATTAATATGCAGAAAACTAAAGTAATGCTTAACAGTCTCGGGAGAGAACAGCAATTTACAATAGGCAGCGAGGCACTGGAAGTCGTAAGGGAATACATCTACTTAGGGCAGGTAGTGACGGCGGATCCGGATCATGATACGGAAATAATCAGAAGAATAAGAATGGGCTGGAGTGCGTTTGGCAGGCAGTCCCAAATCATGAACAGCAGGTTGCCGTTATCCCTCAAGAGAAAAGTATATAATAGCTGTGTCTTACCAGTACTCACCTACGGGGCAGAAACCTGGAGGCTTACGAAAAGGGTTCTACTCAAATTGAGGACGAAACAACGAGCTATGGAAAGAAGAATGATAGGTGTAACGTTAAGGGATAAGAAAAGAGCAGATTGGGTGAGGGAACAAACGCGAGTTAATGACATCTTAGTTGAAATCAAGAAAAAGAAATGGGCATGGGCAGGACATGTAATGAGGAGGGAAGATAACCGATGGTCATTAAGGGTTACGGACTGGATCCCAAGGGAAGGGAAGCGTAGCTGGGGGCGGCAGAAAGTTAGGTGGGCGGATGAGATTAAGAAGTTTGCAGGGACGGCATGGCCACAATTAGTACATGACCGGGGTTGTTGGAGAAGTATGGGAGAGGCCTTTGCCCTGCAGTGGACGTAACCAGGCTGATGATGATGATGATGATGATGATGATGATGATGATGATGATCCTCATGGCCCGCGTCATACGCTTGAGTGCGTGGCAATGAAGCTTTGAGGTTCAACAGCTGTCTCGCACGTGATGGAGATTGCCCTCGATCCCTTGGTCCTCTGCGCATTCGGGTATCCATGGCGCTTCCTCAGGTCGCCGCTTGCTCCACTTTTCCACCATCATGGCCCAAGAAGCGCCATCAGGAGCCTCCTGCGTCACCATCTCTGGCAAACCGGCCGCTCCCTCTTCGACCGTCACCACTCGGCAGAGTGACCCTACTATCGGCTGGACAATAACGACCGACTGAGTGACTTTAACAGGCGGAATGATATTCACAAGCTTCGAAACGTCGCCTTCTACCTTACTGGCATTGCCAAGACGTGATTTCTTAACCATGAGAGCACATTACCAGGCAGGGCGGCGTTCGAACACCAGCTTCAGCAGATTTCTGGCACTCCTAACGTTCGCTCTGAGGAGGTCGCCATGAAAAAGCTCGATGGCCGTATGCAAGTTCGTGGTGAAAATTACACTTATATTGAAGACGTTTTCACTCTTTGCCACCGTGTCGACGCCACTACGAGAGAATCTGATCGAGTTCGTCACATCCTAAAGCGCACTGGACACGTTGCATTCAAAGCACGGGCGATCAAGAAACCTACAACCGTTGACGATGTCATCGCGACTTACCAACACCTGGACGCACTGCAGGGCATCCGTTTACACCCTGGCGCCTCTGGCACACGTCCTTGCTCAGACATGGGTCTGTGTACGCCCATCCGCGCTCTCAACGCGAAAAGCTCTAAGATCACGGCCTGCTCACTGCTCCCGTCACTCACACTCACTCTTCGGGTCCTGGGCTGCGCGACATCTTCAAAGAACTGTCCTCCATGGCCTGCGCTGCGAGCTGTGCCCCTCCTACACCGTCAGCCTCGTAAGCTCAGGTTGCCTCCATGCAACCAGCCTTCATTCAACCAGCGCCTCCTGCCCATGGTACTGCTCATAACCACCTCGCGTCTATAGAACTCCATGCGCTTGCCCCTGCACTTTCCCTACCTAGAGTTCGCCTCGCCAAATTTGTTATTATTGCGGTATTCGTGGGCATATATCGCGATTTTGTCGAAAACGCCATCTGGACGAAGGCCGTAAGTAAGATACCTACGAAAGAGAACCGTTGCTTCCTCCCAGTCAGTGCGAGCGCCGGCCTAACGCCACGCTCATTTTCTCCGCTTCCCAATCCCAAAGGGCATCGTAACTACCAGCCAGGGCGCCGCCGCTCTCCCTCCCCTCTCCGACACTCGACATCACCCCTGCAACCGGCCACCCGCACCCCTGACTACCTTTCGGAAAACTAGATTGTGCAGTTTTTGGAGGGAAAGCTCCAAGGTTCGTACAGACTACAATTCCTCGAGAGTGCCCGGCCGATACGATTAAAGTATGTGAAAGGTGTGCCAGTTCAAGCATTGGTTCAAGCACCTTACAACGCACCTATACAACGTGGTGCAAATGATGTAATGCGGCCGTTGGCGTAGTGTACCGTACGAGTGTCCGTTGGGGGGATGCGCCATCATACTCAGTTCGCAGTGCTGACTTTTTGTGCTCACATGCTTATTCTAGCATGGGATTTTTTCTCTTCCGCGTCTGCTTTCATGTCGTGCCGACAGCGCCTGGTTAATTTGATAAATGCTGTTCCAACAACGTGTACCCGTGGTGCCTTCGCCTCAGAACTGCTGACGATTGTGTGGTGCCACCAGGCTACGAGCAACTTCGTGTTGTCCACTCTCAATTAAAGAATAATGACGTTCTAGTTGTGCCGTCCGCCCGTTGCCTATCCAAAGGGCTTGCACTAGCACCCAGCCTTGTTCGCTTCACCAAGGGCACAGCCACTTTGGCTTTACTGAACACAACCAATGAGCACATATTGCTTCCAAAAGGCGCTGTTCTCTCATACGTCGTCGACACTGAGCCGGTCTCTCTGCTCAATTGAATAGTGAATACTGTAGTTGTGCAATCACCTACAGCTATAGATAGATGCGATTCCTGCTTCCGTTCTCACTAGTGCCATCAGCATCGCTTTGACGCCACAGCAGACGAAAAAGTTAATGGCGTTGTCCAAGCATAGAGCCTCCTTCGACGTGCATTGTCAGCTTGCGGGACTTGTACGACGGCTCATCGCATACACACAGATGGAACTTCTATCGTGCGTCGTCGACCAGATCGATTCTCTTCCGCCGAACGTCAAATCATCGACACCGATGTTGCCACATGCTGAAACGACGCATCATCCGTCCCTCCTCTAGCTCTTGGTCATCACCTGTCGTTTTGGTGCGTAAGAAAGAAGGGTCAGCACACTTATGTGCAGACTACCGTGCTTTGAACAGAATAACTCGAAAAGATGTATATACATTGCCGCGAATTGATGATGCACTTGATTCATTCTAGTCATTTAGTTTAGTATTTCGACGCTCCGCTCAGCAGCTGAGCTGAGCGGAAACGCGAATGCACCCTCCGCTTAGCTGTAAGTGGAGCGAGACAGACGGTCTGCTTATACAGGGTGAATTTTATGGAAGATATGCGGACACATGCCCATGGTGCGGAGCCACGCCAACCTTAGACCACATCTCATGGGCATGACGGCATATACACAAAAGACAAACACAGAAATTACGGATCATACACAATGGGAGGCGGCCCTGTCCAGCTCACAGGAAGAGGTCCAAAGGGCCATCATCCGACAAGCAAGACGGCGTGCTGAAGCCAGTGGGGCCCTTGTCTAGGGGCTCCAACCATTGAGCGTTTTATTCTTCAATAAAGTTGTTCTATCTATCTATCTGCTTATACAAGCTGAGCGGAGCGCGTAGAGTAGCTGCCGTCTTTCGCTAGCAAGGGTGGTCGATGAGCGGGCATGCATCCAGTTGCTTTTTCAAAGATGGCTCCATCAAGCGAGATGGTGACCATGCCGTTCGCTTCAACCACGCCATGTTCGCCTGCGCAGCGCAAGGCACGAAACCGATTTCGGATAGATGAAGATTTGTGTCTGCCAAGAGAGAATACTAGCGCCGACCCATTCGAAAACCCCGCAGTGTGGCAGGATGTGCTCCGAAATGTGGTGCGCGCTGTGCAGCGCGAGTTTACCATTCGCACCATCAAAGAGCATGTGGACCTGCTCGTCGGATACTTTAGGCAACAATACACAGTCAACTTGAGAAAGTGAGTGCTCTGCTTCTCGTCGTACTGCTTGCGCTGTTTCTTCCGTGCACCCTATATATGACAGGTGAAACCGATAGTCCCAACGTAATCTGCTCGTTTTATCTGTAGATCCGGCACCGAGGAGCAACGTGAGCATCTGCTCGGAGAAGTGTCTGATTTGATGCGGAACGCCGGGTAAGTGCCGAGGACCGTGCCGCGAAGAGCAAACTGCATGGGGGCGCGGCGACCTGCTACATCGACGCCGTCGGCAACAGCTAAGCAGTGCATGGCTTGCAAGCTGGGAGACTCGGCCACAGCTTCAATGGCCGCAGTTTACACAACCGAGGGTGGACAGCTAAATAGCAAGTGCTCTTGAGGGCGCACTGGCATTTACGGATAATGCGTTTCAGTATTTTGTAGTCCACAAAATTTTCTAAGCTTCCACAGATGCAATTTGCACAAATGAAACAGCGATGCGGACCAGCACGCTCAAGGGCCCATTCACAAGCGCACAATACGGCAATACGTGCAAGCTGCCCCAACAGGGATGGCAAATCAAACTTGCATGATTTGTCAGGGTCTGTCTTCCGACGGCTGGCTCCGTTTTCATTAGGACTCTTTACACACACTGCGACCCTTTTCTTTTTTAGTTTGTGTAACAAGCATGTGGCGCCCCCTCGGGCATGACCTTCATTGGCCCGCCAGGCTCTGTGGCCTGCCAGGCTCAGTAGGCAGTAGGCAACATTGATCACAGCACTGCCGACGAGCACAGCTCCTCGGCGGTCAGTCATCGTTCGTCACCACCACGCTGCGGAGCTTCTGTCTCACGGAGGGGGCCTCGAGCCCTCCCTCGTTCACGAACCCGGGCACATCGTGACACTGGCAACGAGTACCAGCGGATCGTCCCGCGCTGCCGCGAGCGGCGAGACACCGCCCCCTGTTGCTGCCGCCATGCCGCTGTTCGGAAGGCTCGAGCCGTTTGAGAGAGATGGGTCCGCCTGACCAGTTTACGAGGAACAATTCCACGTGTTCTTCCGGGCAAACCAAACGACACAACCGAGGCCAAACAACGGGACATTTTCCTGGGCAGCTGCGGGATCCGCGTCTTCAGTCTCCTGCTCAACCTTCTTAAGCCAGCCACGCCTCCTGTTAGGACGCTGGGTCAAGGCGGGATCCCTTGGGGATTAATTGGTTCAGCAGGCCTATAGTCACATGGTCGCCAAGCTGAGCTTGCAGCAGGGCTGCCTATTGTGGGGTTCCATGGTAGGGATACCACAAAGTCTCCGCTCCAGGATTCTGCAGTTGCCGCACGCGGGTCATCCTGGCGTGGAAAAGACCAAGATGTTGGCCCGGTCCCATGTTTGGTGGCCTGGACAGGACCAGGAGATCGCTCACATGGTGCAGAGCTGCCAAGTCTTCCAGGAGCATCAGTGGGCCTCACCTCATGTGGAGATCACCCCCTGGCAGTTCCGACAGAGACCCTGGTCCCGCCTACATATGTATTTTGTGGGGCGCTTCAAGGGCCATTACTTCCTGGTGGTGGTAGACGCATTTCGATGTGGGTGGAGGTTTTATGTGTCACCACTCCATCAGCAGGCGCGACCATTGCAGCGTTACGACAGGTCTTCGCCACCCAGGCGTTGCCGGACGTCATCGTGTCCGACAATGGTCCTGCTTTCGCCATCACAGAGTACCTGGCCTGGCTGACGAAGAATGGAATCCGCCGGCGTATCCAGCTTTTCTGGACATGAGGGTTTAGTTCGCGTGAGTGCCACCACGTGGCGTACTAACCTTAAACTTTTCAAACTTCCCGCGGTGACGCGTGATGACGTCAACCAAACAAAATAAAAAAAAAAAAATAAAAGCTATCCCTGCGCATTGAACTTCGCCACAATGCTTGTCCCGCCGGTGTTATCAGTGTTCTTGATCAAGCGTATTCGCTCGTCGCCTAGAAATTACTCGTCATCCTAAGAGCGTTTAGTCGCGACGAGCAATGGTTGATTCTGGGCTTTTGATGCGGTTCTTTTATTTTCTTTTTTTTTTCTTTTCCTTTTATTTTTTTCATTTTACGGAGTAAAGAAGCTAGCCTAATCGTCAGAAGTACTTCGGGGCAGCCTTTCTTGAGTCGGCATACATTGTTAACATCCGAACATCGCACAGCGCCTACTAGAGAAGCCGTCGTGGACGGATTTTGATTTTCCACTATCGAATTCGTTAAGGTGCACAAAATTATTTCACTAGCGACATTGCAATGCGCACACATGGGCCACCGCCGCAGCTGCAAATCTAGATGTGCTTAAGCATTAAGACATATGCATGGATAAGTTGGTTTTTCACCTTAACACAAAAGTCACGATACAAGAGTTGAGCAAACTGTCCCTGTGTCGTCGCAGGCTGTGAGACTGGGCTAGTTGGTATTCCATGCTAAAGTGACTAGCGCAAGAGTGGACACGGGACACTAGAGGCGACAAGGATAAGCGCGCAAACATCCAACTGGGCGCTTGTCCTTGTAGCGTCTTTAGTGTTCCCTGTCCACTCTTGCACTAGTCACTTCAGTTTGTGTCGTTGTCCGTTAGCACGCTATAGCCGAAGCTGTTCGCAATATTACGTCTCCATTTACTGGCCACCAGGCCAGGTAAACCATTGGGTACGACATATACAGTACTTGCAGTTAGTTTCCAAAGTAGT
This sequence comes from Dermacentor variabilis, assembly GCF_050947875.1. Lineage (NCBI taxonomy): Eukaryota > Metazoa > Arthropoda > Arachnida > Ixodida > Ixodidae > Dermacentor > Dermacentor variabilis. The sequence goes on along the minus strand of NW_027460291.1, from coordinate 19,499,622 downwards.
CTCCTATGGCGGTTGTCCACGTGCGTGAAGCAAGAACGATATTTAAAATTATTGTGCAGTAATATATGCGGGATTTGTGTGCTCTCCCCATTCTCTACCATGTTGCCGTTCCGCCTTTATTATATAGCCGCAATGTAGACTAGCAGCTATCGAACGCCATAAAGGCTATCCACATACTCAAAGACCTCGCGCACGACTCCTGACGCTTAATTGTACTCAAGAGTTGTGCGACTGCCCAGGACATCCTTAACGAATGTTACATAACACATTATGAGGTTTTACTTGCCAAAACCACGATTTCATTAGGAGGCACACCGTAGTGGAGGATTCGAGAATAATTTAGACCACTTGGGATTTTTTAACGTGTGCCTAGCCCTAAGTACGCGGGTTTTCGCATTTCACACCCATTGAAATACCGCTGCCGTGGTTGGGATTCGATCTCGAGACCTCGTGATTAGCAGCCGAACCCAATAAAAGCTAAGCAACTACGGAGGGGAAGGAATGTTGGCAGTAGAAGAAAGGTGACAGCCGGAAGGTGAGACAATTTGTTCCAATCCTCATTACGCGAAAATCGGTACCATCTGTTTTGTCGAAGAATGACACCGTAGAATGCACTGTATTCAATGAGTGAAAAAATTATGCGAATCCTATGTATGTGCGAATCGATGTAAGCAAAGCTTTCTGCGTTTGATGTCATTGTCATGCGTAATCTCCACAGAGTACGCAGGCACTCTCTAATGAAATGCTGTCAATGTTTGCCCGGTTACGCCTGCCATTCTGATGCAAATAAACGGGCACCTTCAACTCTTTTTCTCAGAAAGAAACGCTGAATGAAATGCTGACGTGATCCTAAAGAAGATCAACAAGCGCCGAAGTGCTCGATCTTACGACGCCCATATTCGTAAGCTTATATTCGTGATTTTTTTTTTGGGGGGGGGGGGGGTTGTGCTCTTGTACCCTAGAAATGTCCCTCGGACGTCTCTGACGTGCTCGTTTTTATTCTCAAGTACGCAATGAAAACTCTCATCACTGCAAGTTCATGATGTATTGGTGGCAGGCCACCATGGCGTGTCGCGCAAGTATGACCACGCTGATTCGTTTGGGTTGACATATACTATTTTGTGCGTCATACTTCCCCACATTCATTTTTCAAACTATGCCAGAGCTCGAAAAGGGCGGCCAACTCACTACGTCCCTTTCCTCTGTTTACTTCCGCAAAATGTGTGTTTATCGCTGTGGTTACCAAATACGCCCAGCGGTATGCTACGACACAAGCCTTTCTGGCGGCTGAGCAACTGAAGTCGCAGGCTTTATTCAACATGGCGTCGACGTTCTATATGGCTATCCTCAATTACTTTTCGCGGACTTCGCTCACCGCCTTCTCTCCAGTGTCATCTCTTACGCTACTAGCTCCTGCTAGACACAACACAAACACGCAACGACCTTAATGAAGTATCAATTACACGCTAATTGACACACTGTCGACGTATATTTCCGCTGAGCACCAGGATGGGAGCGTTGTCCTGTCTATGGTGACATTATCCGTCTACAGCCTCGCTCAACAACATCGCTCGTTACTCATCACGTTTTTTTTTTGTCGGCAAGGGTATAGTGTATTTCCTCCGAATGTGCTTTCGGCTTTAGACGTGACCTTGCACGCCCGCTTATTCTGTTACGTTGACGGCGACCGTTGTCGTCAGGATGCCGCCTCATTCTGAGCTTCGCAGTCACCAGAGAGCACATAAAACTGTCTTCACAAACAAACCACCGAGATTCGAGCCCATCTCCCAAATGCTCCATCTTGCATTTGGGAAATGGGCACGCTAACCATTACGCTACCACCTGCCTCCACCAATTTCTGTTTATCTATCTGCCTGGAGCAATTGCCGGACTTGTTCGCCAGGCTAAACCCGCCTGCTGCTACAATTCACCACCACCACCACCACCATCCCACTTCACGTTTTTGCCGCAGACGCACGCAGAATGGATGCAGAAACGAAAAAAAAGTAAAGATTGCTTGAGCGGCCAGCTGACACATGACCTTAACTTTGGCAGGTTATTCTCAGTGGAGCGCATGTAGGCTTGCGGCTGTGTGCAGATTGTGGGTCGCCTTAGCTTTATTGTAAATTTGCTTTCACCGACTCTTTTCAGCTAGAACTCAAATGCCGGACAAAAATGATACCTACCGTTGAATATTTTTTTCTTGGTTTCAACCAAAAACGCTGATTTACACAAATAGTGATCTTTTTAAGAAATGGCATAAGGATACTACATTTCGGGTCATGTCGTTGTGTCAGTACGGGCCGGCACCACGTATCGACGAAAGGGCATCACAATGCCGATGCACGCGGCAGGTTACTGAATGAAGAAATCAGGAAGCGACTGTTTTTCAGTTCTCGCAACACATTGTAACAGACACGAAAGGCACGGACAAGAAGAGAAGAAAGAGAGGACGAAGAAAACGAGGAGTTAGAGAGGCCGGGCTGCGCTACGATCACGCTACCATCATTGTCCAATTCTCCTGTAAATAAAACCATTTCTTCGCAACTCCTCGTAACAGTTGTGGTGAAAGGTGCTGCGTAATCGACACCCGAAGACGGAGGCTGAACCACAAGTTCTTCGACGGAGCCGTCGCCTTGCTGGACTCCCACCGAATCTACCGGAGTTGAATATGTCCCACGACGCAGACGAACAGCGGCCCATTCCGACTGCTGCCCCAAGTTCTGCTCTGCAACTGAGAGATGCGCGTCCCTTCGCCGGAAGATCGGACGAAGACGTCGAGGAATGGCTCATCCATTATCACCGGGTGAGTGCCGCCAACAGGTGGAACAGCGCTTCTCAGCTTTCGAACGTCGTGTTCTTTCTAACCGATACTTCATTGGTGTGGTTCGACAACCACGAGGAAACATTCACAACATGGGGAAGATCTGTTTCGGAAATCAAAGAGCGATTCGGTGACTCCGCGACGAAAAAGAAAAGGGCAGAACAGACGCTACTGCAACGTGCGCAAGTACCAGGCGAAACCTGCACGACCTACATTGAGGCAGTAATAAAGCTGTGTAGGATGGTGGACTCTGGAATGTCCGAGGAAGACAAAGTCGGGCACATCCTAAAAGGAATTGCCGAGGATGTTTACAATTTCCTCATTGCAAAAGACAGCCTGGCTTCCGTCGCTTACATCATTCGGCACTGTCGTACTTTCGAGCAACTAAAGACGAGGCGCATAACGCCGAAGTTTGGCAGGCTAGCCAATGTAACGACAGTTGCAAGCGTGGACAGCAACCAGCCCCTTGATCTTGAATCAACGATCCGACAAATAGTTCGGGAAGAACTCAGCCTGCACGCGCAAGTGACATATCCAGGCACTCGTAGCTTCCGCCTACCACCAGATTTTGAGCCAAACGTGGCATCCTTCTCCCCGTATCCTGCGGCAAGGGGCACTGAGGATTATGAACTCGCGCCCCGACAGCAGTCACGTCTCTACGACAGAGGCCCTACTTATGGCGCTCGGCCACAACAAGAGCAGCCGCGTTTTTGCCCCCGAGGCCCTGCGACTTCTGTCAGGCCACGACAAGAACAGCACCGACCCTACTACCACGACGCGACTTATGAAAGATATAACGGATTTCAGCAAGCAGCAGAGACACGTTATCCACATGACCACGAACTTTCTCGCCACCCGCAGCCGTCTACCATTCGTTTCGAGGTAGACGCTGTGAACCGCGACCCTCCCGTGTGCTACAACTGTCGTTCCACAGGCCATATAGTTCGGTATTGTCGCCAAGCCCGTCAATCACGTAGGACACCATCGATGTTCTCGCCACCCAGAACCCGTACTTCATATGACCTGCGGACGACCGATTTGCTTCCAAGGGATCACTTCTCACACGAGACCAGACGCAGCGATTCGCCAGCATCTGAGCAGAGTTTGACGCCACCAAATAACCGTCCCCGTCGCTCTGCGTCCCCTCGGCGCCGTTCTTCCTGACCGCCCCCGGGAAACTAGCATCCGCGGCCAGTGGATGTGTGGTCGCCGGACGGTCTTTGCAAGAAATACCTCTGCCTGTTGTGATGTTCAAAAACACAGTGAATGTCTCGATTGACGGAATACCGACCATGGCGTTAGTTGATACTGGGGCGACTGTGTCTGTGATGAGCCTCGCTTTGAAAAACCGGCAAGGCCACAAAGTTATGTTTTCTTGGAACGACGGTATTACCTTTCGTGGAGTAGGCGGCGAGTGGTTTCATCCCCTTGGTGTTTGTGCTGTGAGTGTTTTGTTGGCTGGGAAAGTGTTTGTGTCGGAATTCCTTGTTCTTTCTCGTTGTTCGCACGACGTTATTCTTGGTATCGATTTTCTTGAACAGTGCGGCGCTTCCGTGGACTGTGGTTGTGGCGAAATCTCATTGAACAAGTTATTTATATCAGCACATTCTGAACAAAGCTTGGGTAGTGAAGACAAGGACACAGACACACTCAGTGTTCTTGATGAAGTGATTGTACCATCGTGGTGCCTGACGCCCGTTCGTGTTTCTACAACTACTGTTGATACTGATTGTGTTGACCTTGTAGTTAGGCCTCTCCGCATAAACGGTGCTAAAAATATACTTGTGCCCTGCTCTGTCGTGTGAATGACGAAAGGAGTCGCCACATTGTGGGCGCTGAACTCTTCCGCCACGCCGGTTGTCCTTCCTCGCGGTATGAAAATCGCTCTTTTCGATGAAGCCGCATGTACTTCAATAGCGGCACTAACTACGGACGTTTCTACAGCTTACTTTCCTTGCGATAATCGCCATTCTGAAGAGCTAATGCTTGGCATGATCAGCAAGGCTCTCGGTACATCGGAACGGCAAGCACTGGTACAAGTCCTTGCCAGGCATGAGGCCGAATTTGATTTCACGCATGGAGATGCACCCCTTCATTTACCGTCATACCGCGTCCTGCGCTCGTCACAGAATAGATACTGGCTCAGCACACCCCATCCGCCAGAAGCCCTACCGAGTGCCATCGTCCGAGCGCAAAGTTATTGCCGAGCAAGTCAAGGAGATGATGAACAAAAGTGTCGTTCAAGAGTAATCTAGTCCATGGGCAGCCCCAGTAATCCTGGTCCGAAAAAAAGATGGCTCCTGGAGATTCTGCGTGGATTACAGACATCTAAACGCAGTGACGAAGAAGGATGTCTATCCACTACCGCGAATCGATGACGTCAGTGATTGCTTACACGCTGCTTCTTACTTCTCAACACTTGATTTGCGATTGGGGTACTGGCAAATACCTATGGACCCTGCCGACAAGGAAAAGATCGCTTTCGTGACTCCAGATGGCCTATTCGAATTTAATGTTATGCCTTTTGGCCTTTGCAATGCTCCTGCCACCTTTGAAAGATTCATGGACACAGTACTACGCGGTCTAAAGTGGGAGATATGCATGTGTTACCTCGATGATGTTGTAATCTTTGGCCGCACGTTTGAAGAACATAACGAACGCCTCAGCCTCGTTCTCGACTGCATTGAGAAAGCTGGACTGTTCCTAAACTCAAAAAAGTGTCGGTTCGACGAACGTCAAACACTGGTCCTGGGACACTTAGTCGACAAGGATGGCGTCAGACCCGATCCTCGTAAGATTGAAGCAGTGAGCTCCTTCAAGCCACCGCAGTCAACACGAGAACTCCGCTCATTCATTGGCCTATGTTCATATTTTCGTCGTTTGCTTCCCCGGTTTGCCGACATCGTTTACCCGTTGACAAGTATTTTGCGACAAAATGCATCCTTCAATTGGACGCCAGAGTGTGACGCATCATTCTCTCAACTGAAGTTTATACTAACGTCAGCACTCCTCTTGCGTCACTTCGATCCATCTTGCCCGACTGAAGTTCACACTGATGCGAGGGGAATCGGGATAGGAGCGGTGCTTGTACAACGTCACAGTGGTGCAGAACAGGTTGTCGCATATGCCAGCCGTTGTCTGAGCAAATCTTAACGCAATTATACGGTCACGGAACAGGAATGCCTGGCAGCCGTTTTCGCCGTACAAAAGTTTCGATGTTATCTTTACGGTAGACCATTCAAGATTATCAACGACCATCATTCTTTATGCTGGCTGGTCGGTTTGCGTGATCCCTCTGGTCGCCTCGCACGTTAGGCGCTGCGCCTCCAGGAATACGACTTTGTGGGTACAAGGGTGGCCGTCGTCACGCTGACGCAGACTGCTTCTCTCGGATTCCTCTTGCGACTACCGACTGCGATGCTGAGAATTTTGGCGACTGTCTCGCTGCTGTTACTCCTACGTTCCCTGACGCGGCAGACTTTCAGCGAGAACAACGGGATGATGTTACCCTTGATCCGCTTTTTGTCGCCGCCCGTACTTCTAAAGGCAGCGGTCGCTTTACTGTCCGTGATAAATTGCTGTACAAAACTAATTACTCCGGGCATGGAGCGCGTTTTCTGCTTCTTGTCCCCGAGAGTCTCCGCTCCGAGGTTCTACGCGCCATGCATGACGATGTGACATCCGGCCATTTCGGCTTCGTACGAACGCTGCACCGCACGCAGGAGCGCTTTTACTGGCCCAAGATGTACGAAGCAACCAAGCGCTATGTCGCTATGTCGCTAGTTGTGAAACGTGCCAACGTCACAAGCGACCGACCACCGCAGCCCCGGGTCCCCTTCGGCCATTGACACCGCCCAGTACGCCGTTCGAGCAAGTAGGCATTGACCTTCTGGGTCCATTCCCGCCATCTAACAACAGGAACTGCTGGATAATTGTCTGCGTAGACCATCTTACACGGTATGCAGAAACTGCAGCCATACCGTCTTCCACCGCTGCTTGCGTGGCGGCCTTCCTTCTCCGTTCCGTGGTCCTTCGTCATGGCCCACCACGTGTCATCATCAGCGACCGTGGTCACCGTGGTCGCCAGTTCACGGCTGATGCCATTGAAGAGTTGCTTCGTTTGTGCACTTCACAGTTCCGTCATTCCATGCCATATCATCCACAGACCAATGGCCTCGTTGAAAGGACAAACAGAACGCTGACTAACATGCTTGCTATGTACGTCTCCTCCAATCATAAGAACTGGGACGACGTGCTGCCCTTCATCACTTATGCATACAACACTGCGAAGCACGAAACCACGAATTATAGCCCATTTTACCTCCTGTATGCAAGGTTACTGCGAAGCCCTCTGGACACTTTCCTACCCTTCATTCTGCACAGTGATGATTCTGTATCGAAGACTTTGTGTCTCGCTGAAGAAGCGCGTCGAATAGCTCGTCTTCGTACTCTGGCCTCGCAAAGTCATTCGAAAGAGCGATACGACGACCGTCACGTACAAGTATCGCTGCAAAAAGGTGACTTATTCCTCCTTTGGACACCGCAACGCAAGCGTGGATTGTACCAAAAGTTCTTGTCACAATATTCAGGCCCATTTGTAGTTGTGGACCGCCTGAGCGAACTCACTTACGTCATAGCTCGCCTCCTGTGCAATGGTCGGCGATCAAGCAGAACTCAGCTGACTCATATTGCTCGCCTGAAGCCTTTCTACCCTGCTTGTACATCCTGACTCGCCCCACGGGCTTCGTCTGCTTGCGGGGAAATTTAACAGATACGAAAGGCACGGACAGGAAGAGAAGAAAGAGAGGACGAAGAAAACGAGGAGTTAGAGAGGCCGGGCTGCACTACGATCACGCTACCATCATCGTCCAATTCTCCTGTAAATAAAACCATTTCTTCGCAACTCCTCGTAACAATATTGTACACAGCACACTAGGCAGCCACCACCATGACATTTTATTTTTGACAACTGCGACACCAAATGGCGGACTGATATACTTCCTAAAGGGGTTTAACTTTATTTTTTCATCGCAGAACCGCAAGCACAGGTTGCGTCGCGCGTATACCGCAGCCACGTACTGTGGCCGCACTCCTTTTCCTCTAACAATGTGGCCCCCGGCGGCTTCACGCGCTCCCGTAGGTGGCGGATTGGACTGTCACTCCAGAAGTTTAAATACACAACCTCTTTGCATAGAAACGACGGCATGATTGTTAACATATTGTTGGCTTGGATATGTTTGGCACGAGGCCCAAGACCCTGTCTTCTAACACGTTCTTATGTTTGCGTTCGCGTCTCTGTCTTGAAGGGACTCACACCGTGACATGCTACAATGGTGCTTGCGTTGGGCGTATTTAAGGCGAAAAACGCGGTTCTAAAATGTCTGTTCACTAACTTGTGCAGTAAACCCATGTTTATAGTATTCGCGCAGTATAGTAGTAGTATAGTAAGAGTCACGAGTATGGCATCCGTAACCGCAAGTGCCACGTTATGGTCGTAACTTGTCGGGACAGCGTAGATGTAATCCACAGACCCTGCCACTAAGGAATACGTGGCTAGGCATGGCTGATGAATAAGTAATTGCGAAGGTTGGTTTTCAGTAAAGGTTTGTTACCAAGAACGGTGGGAGCTTATACTGCCGCAAAGGACGGATGCTGGGCGGTGACTCCAATCATTTACTCGGCACATCACACATCTACACTGGAATTCAACTGGTTTCGCCAACTCTTGCTTATATTCTCTCGCCTCTAAGCTGCGACTTCGCCTGCCACCCAGGCCCCAGCTTTTCCTCTTTGTCCCCCGCTTCTTTCCCAGTCTGCTGAGACGTGCTTCCACTGAGTCTTGCTCCTCCTTTTTCTCAATAAATAAAGGCATTCATCCATGCATGCCTAGGTTACTGCAGAAAATAGCGTGTCTTTATCTCCATAACCACCCCGTCTCTCACCTGGACTCTCCCATCGCAAAACAAAGTTGCTGTGTTCCAAATGGCTGGGCGTCACATATACAATTTTCTAGGAAAGGCCAGTAGCACGGCGGGCAATTTTCGGTGGGTGACGAGACATTATATAGAACACCTTCTCTGCCATATCCACACTCAGTGCTCTGCTTCGTGAGCTACTATTAGCCGCTACGACGATGTACGAAATGAAAGAAACCTAGCTGGGCTGGTCGCGCGCAGCTCTTTTTGGATTCGTGATGCGTCGGTTTAAAATAATAATATTTCTTATCTAAGCCTAAATGACAGCGATATAGGCGAGGTGAGTTACGGTAGCTAGTTGGCATTGGACTAACGACGCTCTTCAAGCAGCACTTTCGTCTTATGCGTGTTTGCGAACGGGAATGAAAGACAGGAGGGTAACACGCCTTCCTGAAATGAAACATTCGGAATGACCCTATCTTTGGCGGTTGGACATATGTCGAGGGTGCCCAATACGAACAATCTGCAAGTCTGTATTACCTTGCAAAGGGGAACTCAGATGAAACGCTGTCAAACAGATAGGCTTTTAATTATCGTAAGTAGATCTTTATTGGAATTTTTTACCATGAAGTGAAAGCCGACTAATAAGCATTTAAATTTTCTTTGTTAATAAAACATCCTGTTAGTAAAAGGTTGCTGTGCTTTACAGCCCCCTAAATTAAAACGTAAGTTATGGAAAATAAATTGGTGTGGTTAATGTGTAAACGCATACGCGAGAAAAGGCCTAGTCCATTTCCCAGTATTCTCTCAATGAAGATGGAGCACCTCTATACTCTCACGTTGTCGTGATGTGAAGAACAAAACACTTCCAAAAGAGTCAGTCACGAATGTTACTCATTATAAGATGAGCTTGCGCTGGAAAAGAAAATAACACTCAAAGATACCGATGGCTGCGCGCAAAGTGTTCCTCTGATTCCGATCTACGGATCAAGGCGTCGGTTCGTCAGATTGGAATGCTCGTACATCGCAGCGCAATCTCGGGTCGGCAAATGTGATGGAGAATGTACGCCAGTATTCGCTTCACGCGCGCAATCTGATAAGATAGCGCTCTCTCGCTATTGAATCCGTGCCAACATACTGGATATTAGAAACACATGCAGGCGCATCTTGAGCTAACAGATAACTTTGGAACTGTGGTTAGACGCTAAACCCCCCCCCCCCCCTTAAAAGAAGGAATACAGTTGCTTTCAATATTAGCTGAAACATAGTGCTGGTGGTATAAAAAGGGCCCACAACACTGCACAGCGGCGCCGATTGACATACAGGAAATTCAAGAGCGAACCACTTTACAATTACTGGTATTTATCAAACCAGCATATCGTGGTTTAATGTAGCCCTGTATTCCAGGAGCCAGTTCCAACACGGGTACTGTGTCGGAGCTCATATTTCATGTCAGCATTATTTGTCACAAAATCAAAGCATTTTTTCTTTAGATCTTAACATTAGACAGCCAAAATACATGCAGCGAAACCCTCACTTTAATATTTCAGTACTTTTCGTTCTAACGTACATATCCGTGCTGATCCATATGTTACAAAGTGCTGAAAATGTACCCAATGCTTTCCTCCAGGAAGCTGTTTTTATTCCTTATGATGCCAGGAAACCGAGTCTGATGCCACCAACGCTCAGAAACCTAGTCGGGAGCGCGCACAATGTTCTCGCACACCTTGTGGGATGTACCGTAGCGCTGAGGTGCTTCTTGTATAATGTATGAGAATCGGTTGTAAAGACAGACGTGCAAGGTTGGGTCATGTGCTTAAGCTCATGAAGTTGATTTGTGCCAAGATAACCTGTCCAAACTTTCACACTTAGTTTATAAGAAGTCTACAGCACCATCAATATGCCGGCTGCTTTTAACTGCACAAAACAAAACCATTCGAACGATGTAAACAATGTTAACATCATTTTATCATTCAAGTGTTCAGATTGGTAACCTCTAGATGCGGAGTAAGTTGAGAAGTTGTTTGCGTAATTAACAAAGCTACGTAATTAAATTTTCAGTAAGGGTTTTTAGGTGGTTAAAGAAAATGAGCAGTTTGGAGCCCGTCCTCGAGATTAAGCAGCCAAACGAACAAATTTCGACTAAATATGCTTCTGTAAGAGCAATGCGAACAAAAATTTTCCAAGTAAACACTCTTGGAAGACGTAACTGACGCAGAAAAAGAACATCTGTGAAGTCAAAGAAAGAACAGCACTTCACGACGGGACACACACAGGGGGAACCACACACAAACTGCGCTAACATTAAGTGCTGTTCTTAATGTGATAATGAAGCAACTAGCCCGTCAGTCTTTCCTTCCAAACCTGTAAAGTCAACCTGAACACATCTAGCCTTTTGTGGTGCTGTCATCAATAGTATGGCCCCGTGAACATGTTCCCCATGGTCACATAGTCGCGTTCCATTTTTATTCACGCTGCTTTCTCGAAGGCAAGCATTTTAAAGTTTTAGTGTCAATACGGCAGTGAACGTGTGCCGCCGAAAGCTTGCTTGGTCGCAGAAGCGATGCATGACGGAATGATGGTGCAGATTTAGCGTGTCGTCGGCATCAAGACAGTGCACTGCCGCCGAGCGAAGGAAGATAACGAAAGGGAACAGCTTGGTAGCTGCTCAGGAAGCCGTGCCGATGGTGGCGGTGCCATCATGACAAAATCTGAGGCGGCGATATTGACGGCTGAGGCGATTTTTTTCTTTTATTCTTTTATTACTTTTTTTACAACGAAGTCGTTAAGAGTATGCTTTAACTCGGGCCCAATTCCGACGTGGCCTATTCACATAAATGTTAAACGCCGAAACGATTTTCTGAGATAACCCCTGGGCCGATTTTAATAAATTTTGCTGGATTCGGGAGAGAAAGGTAAATTCTAGTGACTATTAGAAGCGCAAATTTCTATTTAGGGCTTGAATTCTGGTAAAAGATTTTCAAAAATTCGAAAGTGCGAAAAATACAGAAGCACGAAGTTTACAAATTAATAACTCCGCATCAAGAACTGATATCGCGGTTATGTAAACAGAATCCTTTAGACAATTCAAAGCGGACAAATCCAATATGCCGATTTATATCTTACGTGAAGTCGTTACGTTGTGAACAAGGGTTGTGGAAAAGCTGCATTTCCATATTACTAAATTTTTTTAGATTCATGCGTATTATATCAATTTTGTCCGCTTTAGATGTGCTGTTAGATGCAATGTACAGAATTGTGATATCAGTTTTGATTGCCGAAAGACAGAGTTGTAAAGTTGGTTTCGTTTTCTGAAAATTTGTGATTTTTGCCAATTTTGAATAAACAAATGATGACCCAAATAAAAGATTTTAAACCAACAGTCACTAGATTTTAAGTATTTCTTTCAAGTGCAACAAACCTTGTAAAATTTGATGCAGTGGTTGTGGAGAAAAACGAGTTCTCCTTTTACATGTATTTATATAGGACCACCAGAGCTAAAGGTTCCTCTTAAGGGCTACTTTCCCCACTATCGCGTCCGCGTATAGAGCAAAATCCCGAAGATAGCATAATACCGGCCTGACCCGCAGCAGAGGTGCAGCAAACGTTCAGCTCTCCCCATACGTGGGCTGATCCCGAATGTAACGCCATGCCAGGCCGACCAGCGGCGGAGGTGAAGCAGGCATTAAGCACTCCCCATACGTGGGCCGATCCCGAAGACAGTGCAACGCGGTGCCGACATACGGCGGAGGTGCAGTTCGCCATTAAGGGGCCCACATACACAGCTTTGCGGGTCGTATTTCTTCAGAGAGTGGGAGGGCACTGAGATTTTTTACTTATCAAACATCAGGTCATCGACGGCGAAACTAGGGACACCAAAGCCGTCCTCGGGCTCCACCTAGAAAGCGCCTTCGACAAAGTTACGCACTCTGCCATCCTCGCGCAGGTATCGCATCTAAACCTAGGCGAGAGGTCGTACGAATATTTCAAAGGCATCCTCACCGGCAGATGGCGGAGCTCAGACTCGGCGACCTGAAGACGGACGAGAAGACATTAGGGAGCCAGGGCACTTCCCAAGGCTCTGTCATCTCACCCATGCTATTTATTCTTGCTATGATTCAAGTTGCCAAAAGACTACGCCAGCTTGAAGGACTGAAGCACACGATATACGCGGACGACATTACGCTGTGGGTGGACGGGGGCAGTGATGCCCGCACAAAATCCACGCCACAGACGGCAGTCGACACGATCGAAGAAAGCTTGGAAGGTACGGGACTGCGTTGCTCCCCAAGTAAGTTGGAGCTCCTGCTTTACCAACCGATCAAAACGCACAGGATCAAGAAGCAAAGGAAACACGAAAAGATCAAGATCCGCACCAGGGATGGTAACACAATACCGACGGTCAGCAAGATCCGAGTCCTGGGCATGACGATCGAAGCGCTCGGCAGGAACGGAGACACCATCACCCTCAGCATGGGTGAGGCGTCCAATGCCAGCAGACTGCTCAAGCGCGTTACCACCAAGAAGGGAGTCATGAAGGAGGAAAACTTCATCAGGCTTATACACTCCTTCGTACTCTGCCAGTGTACGTGGCAGCCTTCCACAAGTGGGTGAAAAGCGAAAAGAACAAGCTAGACATCCTAATCCGGAGGGCTTACAAGACACCCCTCGGTCTACTTGAAACTACCAACATGAAACGTCTCCTCCAGCTGGGCATACACAACACGCTCGACGAGGTCATCGAAGCGCAAAGAGCCGCTCAGTTGGAAAGATTGTCATCAACAAAGGCCGGCAGAAAGATCCTGTGCAGTCTAGGCATCGGTTATCATGAACAGCAGGGACCAAAATGCCCCGTCCCCGACCACGTACGATGAAACGCGCGGGTTGACCCCTTGCCGAAGAGCATGCATCCGGAATTCAACGAAGGCAGAAGACGCGCTATAGCCAAGGCACTAACGGACCTGCACGCGGAAGACACCGGTGCCAGATACGTGGATGCAGCCGAATATGCCGGCCGCAACTGCTTCGCGATCGCGGTGGTCGACTCCGTGCGGGCGACTGCCAGCACATCGAGCAAGCAAGTGGAGGAAGCAGAAGAAATAGCCATCGCCCTGGCCATCGTAACCCGAGAATGCCACATGATCCTCAGCGACTCCAGACAGGCGGTGACGAACTACGCCAAAGGAAGAATTGCCCCAACGTCGGCACGCGTCCTGCTCCGACAGGCATACCGCGACAAGAGGACTCGAATCAAGTGGTTCCCGGAGCACGCAGGACAAGCGTCGGAGAAGCATGCCAATCGCAACGAAACGGCACACGCCCGAGCGCGAGGATTAACCGACCGCGCCCAAGGCAATGGCTGCCCGCTTTGTTTCAGCGCCAAAGACCGGATGACCACCTATAACGAGCTGACCAAGGCTTTCGGCTGCCCCGTAGACTTCTCCCGCCGCCCTGCAAAGGGCTCAGCAGGTCGCAGGCCGTGCTGTTCAGGTAACTACAAACGAGAACACTTCCAAGCCCGGCGCTATTGCATAGGATGTAACCAGAATCGCACCACCATGACAAGTGCAGAGCGTGCTGCAGGGAGAAGGCCACATTCGAGCACATGCTATGGGATTGCTCCAAACATCCTAGCCAAGCTAACTCAGGACATATACCGCCGCAGCTTGAGGAAGCAACGTGGAGCGAAGACCAATAAATACAATTACAGGCCGTCGAGCAGGTCATCGAGGCGATGGCTAGGCAGGAGCCTGGTGAGCCGGCAACGGCGAGCGGGGATCCCCGCAGAGCACCCGCTGTAAGAGTCGGCAGTCGTAGCCGTAGGGAGGACCTTGTGGCGACAGGACTAGGCGAGCAGGATTTATTTACATATTAACATTTTAAGGAAGATACATTGGCAGTTTAGCGCGACTCCCATATGGAGCCCGCAAGACTATCATACAGCAAACAGCTTACGAGCACACAGCTCACTAGTACATTTCTAGCATGACAACGAGCACTCAGCTCCCGATGACGAGCACGCTCTAGCAGCCGGTAAACGCTGCTTATAAGCTCTCCGCTCGACGTCATAGTTCGATGTCCCCGTGGACCAGCCCTTCTGGCGGAGGGCTCACAAACACGTGCCGCACACACGCACAGGGGAAAAGGGTCCGGAGCCGACGTCAGAGGGCTTCGTAGAACTCTGCTTTGTCTCGGGTGGCGCAGCCGAGTACCACATTCCTGAGTTGACCGCGCGCCACGTGGCTGCCGGTCATCCGCAGTTCTCTGAAGTGCGCCCTGTCTGGTGGGATTGGAACAGGTGCTGCGGGCTGAAAGCTGGCACGTTGCCACCCCGTACGGCCATTCCTAACACCACCACGATGACGACGTAGGTCACGTCCGAAGCGCGCCTTCGCGCTTTACTGCAGGCTCAATAAACGTTTTCCCAATCTAATCCAATTACTTATCCGCGTTTGTCCTGCATGCGTGTGCAATAGAAACAAGAAGCAGGTATGCATAGAAAATCTGAGGTGGCGGCGGCGGGTCGTAGCGCAGAAGTTAGCATGCCCAGCCCCTCCAGGTACTTACATCTGCATTGACATGGGTTCGTGGTAGTGATAGCGACCACTGCTCTACTTTTTCTGCGCGCGATAGCCATTGTGGCAGCACGCGCAGAACTGGCAGAACTTTCGAAGTTAATCAACAAGCGTAAGACAGCTGACATACGGAAATATAATATGGATAGAATTGAACATGCTCTCAGGAACGGAAGAAGCCTAAAAACAGTAAAGAAACTAGGAATTGGCAAGAATCAGATGTATGCTTTAAGAGACAAAGCCGGCAATATCATTACTAATATGGATGAGATAGTTCAAGTGGCTGAGGAGTTCTATAGAGATTTATACAGTACCAGTGGCACCCACGACGATAATGGAAGAGAAAATAGTCTAGACGAATTCGAAATCACAAAGGTAATGCCGGAAGAAGTAAAGAAAGCCTTGGGAGATATGCAAAGGGGGAAGGCAGCTGGGGAGGACCAGGTAACAGCAGATTTGTTAAAGGATGGTGGACAGATTGTTCTAGAGAAACTGGCCACCCTGTATACGCAATGCCTCATGACCTCGAGCGTACCGGAATCTTGGAAGAACGCTAACATAATCCTAATCCATAAGAAAGCGGACGCCAAAGACTTGAAAAATTATAGACCGATCAGCTTACTGTCCGTTGCGTACAAACTATTTGCTAAGGTAATTGCATATAGAATCAGGAGCACCTTAGACTTCTGTCAAGAAAGGACCAGGCAGGATTCCGTAAAGGCCACTCAACAATAGATCATATTCACACTATCAATCAGGTGATAGAGAAATGTGCGGAATATAACCAACCCTTATATATAGCTTTCATTGATTACGAGAAAGCGTTTGATTCTGTCGAAACCTCAGCAGTCATGGAGGCATTACGGAATCAGGGTGTAGACGAGCCGTATGTAAAAATACTGAAAGATATCTATAGCGGCTCCACAGCCACCATAGTCCTCCATAAAGCAAGCAACAAAATCCCAATAAAGAAAGGCGTCAGGCAGGGAGATACAATATCTCCAATGCTATTCACAGCGTGTTTACAGGAGGTATTCAGAGACCTGGATTGGGAAGAATTGGGGATAAAGGTTAATGGAGAATACCTTAGTAACTTGCGATTCGCTGATGATATTGCCTTGCATAGTAACTCAGGGGACCAATTGCAATGCATGCTCACTGACCTGGAGAGGCAAAGCAGAAGAGTGGGTCTAAATATTAATTTGCAGAAAACTAAAGTAATGCTTAACAGTCTCGGAAGAGAACAGCAATTTACAATAGGCCGCGAGGCACTGGAAGTCGTAAGGGAATACATCTACTTAGGGCAGGTAGTGACGGCGGATCCGGATCATGAGACGGAAATAATCAGAAGAATAAGAATGGGCTGGGGTGCATTTGGCAGGCATTCTCAGATCATGAACAGCAGGTTGCCATTATCCCTCAAGAGAAAAGTATATAATAGCTGTGTCTTACCAATACTCACCTACGGCGCAGAAACCTGGAGGCTTACGAAAAGGGTTCTACTCAAATTGAGGACGACGCAACGAGCTATGGAAAGAAGAATGATAGGTGTAACGTTAAGGGATAAGAAAAGAGCAGATTGGGTGAGGGAACAAACGCGAGTTAATGACATCTTAGTTGAAATCAAGAAAAAGAAATGGGCATGGGCAGGACATGTATTGAGGAGGGAAGATAACCGATGGTCATTAAGGGTTACGGACTGGATCCCAAGGGAAGGGAAGCGTAGCAGGGGGCGGCAGAAAGTTAGGTGGGCGGATGAGATTAAGAAGTTTGCAGGCACGGCATGGCCACAATTAGTACATGACCGGGGTTGTTGGAGAAGTATGGGTGAGACCTTTGCCCTGCAGTGGGCGTAACCAGGCTGATGATGATTATGATGAGCCATTGTGAAACTAAGGATGTAGTTAGCATGCCCAGCCGTAAATGCTGCAAATTGCAGCAGTTACGAGTGGTGGAACCCCGCTGGGGCTGATAGTGAAGAAAGCCTCCTTTCTCTGCGCACTCTCGCGATGGTGAAGCTAAAATGAGGAGGAGGCCACCATAACAGAATGGATGGACCACCTGCGGATAGGACGAAGCACACCAAGTTTTTAGCACTTGGCCTGGAGTCAAGCGCTACAATGGCTAGTATGGCCTCACGGAGATGATAGACCGAACTGCTTCGCACTGCTAACACTGGACTGATACTAAGAAAATACTCCGTTCGCAGACACCACGCTACACTGAAATTAGCAAAACAAAATCAGTTTATAAACTGACAGTGTCAATTATCTGGTGTCCTTATTGTGCGTGTGAATGGCATAAAGGTCCTCGCAATGAAATGGTGGTATCTTTGTTTTTGCTGCAGTTGCACACAAACAAACTTCGTTGAAGTGATCGGACAGCAATCTACCAGCAGGGAAGACCAACCCGCAAATTAAAAATAATTGCTGGTTTCAGATCTTCCAATGTACTTTGCGCTCAGCTACTATCTGTAATATTTTTTTTTCTTTTTGTGCTCTTATGAAGAGGAAAACTGCACATTTCTACAATATCAACAACAGTACACAAAATAGACTGGCTTTGAAGCTGTGACCACGCACCGCACTTTTCTACATTCAGCACATGTAGTATTGGGGCAACGCGTTTGAGCAAAATGATTAGGTTTTCGGTGAAAGCGCTGTGACAGGCGGGAAGAAATCGTTGTCATGCCCGGTCTAAATAATACCATCTGAAATCTTATTTACCTAACATATTTTTTGAGAAATCACTATAACCCTTTATACGTTTGCTTCGTATGAGTTATGTACTAGCTTGCCTCGTCAATCTCAAAAATGTATTGTCTTTGTGGGAAAGGCTTTCGTGAAAAACGGCCCAACATAACAGTAAAACATCCAGCATGGTTTCTATCCAGATGATTGACGAAATTCTGCACTGAGAACGTGTCGACTAGCGTGCGATTGAAAGTTTAATTATGATCGTTGTAAGCTTGTGTTGCGTCTAGCACGAGCGAGTAGTGTTAGCGATGTCATTGGTGTGAAAATGGTCAGCTCGGTCTGCGATTTGTTTTTGTGGATCTCCACATTGAACGTCGCAGTCGTCACGATGAGAGCACACCCATGACATCATTAGCTCAGTGGGCTGGGAAGGCTCGAGTGGTAGCTCACCTTGAGGGATATAGGTAACAAGTATTGACGTACGTACTTTGCGATGATGAAAAATATGCAGAAACACCACTGGTGTTGTCTAACTATTCGTAAACAGGCCCCCAAATTTCAATTGGCCCACCCCAAACAATAAGTAGGCCCACCCCCAAATTTCAAGTTGGCACACCCTCAAATTTAAATTGGCCCACCCTCAAGTTTAAAGTCGGCCACGCCCTATTTTCTTTTTGCCCAGCCTTAAACTTCAAGTTGGCTTAAACCCGAATTTCAATTGGGCCACCCCTAATTTTCAAGTTGGTCCACAGACGAATTTCCATAAATCGTCCTCCAAATTTCGAGCCGACGCATCCCAAAATTTAGGTTGGCCCACCCCCATATCGCCCCCAAATTCAGATTGGCCGACCCCGAGATTGCTCCCACATTTAGGTAGGATCACCCCCAAATATAGATTGGCCCGCCTCCACAACACCACCAAATTTAGATTGGCCCACTCCAATACCACCCGAAAATCTAGGTTGGCCCATCCCCATATCAGCACCAAACTAACGCTGGCGCAACCCTCGATCACCTCAAATTTAGGATGGCCCACTGCAAATCGCCCACCAACTAAGGTTAGTCCACCCATATTTTACCCTCCAATTCAGCTTGGCCCAGCCGCGCATCACCCCCATGGTTAGGTTAGCCCGACCCCATGTCAGCCCCAAATTTAGGTTGGCCCACCCCCATATCATCCCCAAATCCAGGTTCGCCCACCCCCATATCAGCCCCAAACTTAGCCTAGCCCAGCCCTCTATCACCTCAAATTTAGGATGGCCCACCGCAAATCACTCCCACATTTAGTTCAGCCCACCCCCGTATCACCCCCGATTCAGCTTCACCCAGCCCCATATCAGCCCCATGGTTAGGGTGGCCCACCCCCCATATTTCTCCCAAATTTAGGTTCTCCGACCCCCGTATCCTCCCCAAATCCAGGATGGCCCACCCCCCATATTCCCCCAAACTTAGGCCTACCCACCCCTATATCACCTCAAATTTAGGTTGAGCCACCCCCATATCAGCCTCACATTCAGCTTGGCTCACTACCATTTCACCCCAAATTTAGGTTGGGCCACTCCCATATCACTACCACATTCAACTTGACCAATCCCTGTATCACGGCCAAATTTGTGCTGACGCCACTTCCAATTTCAAGTTGGCCACCACACCCCCTTTTATAAAGACCTATGTATTCATATGGGAAATGCGTCAAGTTTTTTGGCGTTACAGACACGATTTCGCACGATTTTGCTACCAGATCACTGGGGCACTCACCAAAGAATGCTTCGCATTAAAAGCAACTGCACCGAACGAGTGACGCCATATGTTGATCCTAAATACTGACGGCTAGCCAAGCTAGCTTCTCTGTAGAGCGACCGGGGCAGACACAGCACGGGACATTTATTCGAATTGTTTTTTTACGGCCACACCTACGCATTCATACCACTTGGCTGTAGGGGACACATTACCAGTAGCTATTAATCCACACGCTGCACATCTCCTATTTGGTGCATTTCTTAATTGGATGAATCTTTAGAAATAATTAACGTTCGGGCAGCGACTCAGCTTAGCAGACACTTTGTTCCGCACGAATGTTGCGTAGGAATGGCACTGGCCACCGGGTGGCATTGTGGCCCAGGTTGACCTCATTCGCTCGGAGTATTAAAGACATGGGAAAGTCGTAGAAAACGCACCTTCCAGAAGGACGCAATAAGAATGGCCATTTTGTTCTCCCAGGTGCCACGCTACAGAGCACGAAAGTTTTTTTTTTTTTTTGCGTAGCACAAAGCTTTGCGCAAGCTTCTAGTTATGATGTCCAATGAATAAAACCTTAATAAATGCGATGACCTAACAAATGAACACGACATTGCTGTGTTTTAGGAAGGAAAAATAGAAAACATAATATTTCAAGAGAACGACTGGAAAACCAGAACCGAAAGCAAATCATGAGTTTTGTGTTTCTTCCATCTGGTGGGAGACTATAAAACTAAGTCCTATGCGGCTGTAAAAAAAAACTGCGCCGCTGAAAAACCAGAACCGAAAGCAAATGTTGGGTTTTGTGTTTCTGCCATCTAGTGAGAGACTACAAAACTAGGTCCTATGCGGAAAAAAAAAGAAGACCGAAGCGAGAATCGAACCGCGGCCACCGTGAAGCGTGACTAAAGGTGCGCGCAATTCTACCGCTCGGCCACGGCTTCCAAGGGTTCGCGCAGGCGTACGAACGTCTTTTTATAGACACCACGTAAATTTTCACGACAGTGTTACAAAAAACGCTTTTGGGAACAGTGTTACGCCGTGTGTGGAGAGTCGAGCTAGGCATCAGTCGAAAGCTGAGTCTCCGGACTACATACGCTGCACTGCGTATTGCGATAGAAGCCGTAGTGTAATCACAGCCGCGGTTCTTGCCTCGAAAATGGAGTACAAATTTTCGTCGTTTCCATAGGCTTCCATTGCTAAATCTTTAACCGCTGTGGGAACAAAATTCTTACGTGCCATAGAGTGATCACTGCACTTGGCTCGTGTGGATTGTCTTCCAGAACACGTCTGTCACCTGCGTTTTTTGATAATCGACCTGCAGCATTTGTTATTCGCGAAAAACCCGCTCGTTCCATTGAAAACGCGCTAGCTTCGTGCCGGGGCCGCTTGGGGCGCTAGTTGGTACGTGTCCAGAAAAGCTGGATATGGATGATGCTTCCGCCGTACCACCCTGCTTGAAACGGTGCAGCCGAGCGGGTGGTGCAAACCATGAAGGACAAGCTCAAGAAGAGCCAGACTGGGGATTTCGGGACGCAAGTTGCTCGGATACTGTTCCAGTACCCGACCACGCCCCACAATGTCATTGGCCGTGCCTCGTGCGAGCTCCTGCTGGGTCGGATGGTCAAGACACCATCGGACGTCTTGCATCCGCACCTCCGATACACACTGCTCCTGAAGCAACTGAAGCAGAAGCTGGCTGCTGACCGAGCGTGCCGTCCCGGGCCTTTGTCGGAGTTGGGAGCTCCAGTTTTCGCCAGGAACTTCCGTCCTGGCCCACCCTGGTCCACCGGACAGGTGGTGCCTCCTTCGAGCGCCTCATCGCTGCTCGTCCGCATGCCAGACGGGGCCACGTGGCACAGACACGCCGACCATGTTAGACCTCGCCTCTGTACCTGGCCAGCACCCTCGACTGCCCCTTCAGAGTTCCAGCCCGCAGGAGGACTAGCGGCAACACCAGTCGCTTCCAGCGGAGCACCACCCACCTCGGAGACGGCAAGCGTTGTCAGTGGTGCAGCGCCCGTTGGGCTTGTGTCAAGTCCAGCACCACTCACAAGGCCGACCACTTCGGACCCTCCGGACGGAGCGAGGCTGGCTCAGGCAGCACCCGGCGTTGCCACACCCGGCCCGTCAACACCGGTGCCCAGGCGGAGTACTCAAAGGCGGAGGCCGCTGGACCGTTACTCGCCTGGATAGCTGTCACCGTAGACTCAGCTAGGGCAGAGGCACAACCTCGTACTTTGAACTTCGACGTTTGTTGTCGACAAGCAAACTAGGGGTAAGGAGGTGTAACAAGCATGTGACGCCCCCTCGGGTATTATCTTCGTTGGCCCGCCAGGCTCGGTGGCCTGCCAGGCTCAGTAGGCAGTAGGCAACATTGGTCACCGCACCGCAATAAACACCGACGAGCACAGCTGCTCGGCAGTCAGTCATCGTTCGTCACCACCACGCTGCGGAGCGTCTGTCTAACGGAGTGTGCCTCGAGCCCTCCCTCGTTGACCAACCCGGGCAGATTGTGACAGTTTGTATTTTTCAATTTCAGTAGAGGCTTAACTTTCATTAGCGACGAATGTACTAAGACGGTGGTGTCTCACAACTCATTCACAAGTGAATGAGTTGTGAGACAAAGTAATCGGGAACTATGTTAACATGAGCGCAATTTGTTTTATATCTGGTTTTGGTTTTGTTTCTTCCTCTTTCAGGGATCAGAGGCCTCCAGGCTATGGGGCTCAAGCTTTTGCGAAGGATAGAGGAGACTGAGTTCATTCTCCGCCAAAAAGAAGTAGAAATTCATCAGAGAATGCTTGAGTATGATGAATGGTGCCTGGCCCTTGAAGAGGGAAAGCCGGCGGCGGAAGAACGCTGGACAAACCTCGATGCCCAGCATCAAGAAAAAAATATAAAAATCTTCGCAGCATTAAAACTGCGCTTGAGGAGCAGCAAAAGAAATTATGAGCCTTTTCAAATAAAGTGCTTGCACTGTGTCACTCAGTTCTGTCGCCTTAAATAATCCTTCTGCTGTTGAGGTTCAACTACTACTGCAGAAAATCCTCTGTCTGTGCCCACAGAGAGAAGTGTTATTGAGCTTAAAATAGACGGCATACCTGTCCAAGCACGCGTCGACACTGGAGCCGACGTATCTGCGTTGAGTGGTAGCCTACATAGACGTTTAATGAAGGTCTTCCCCCCAGCAGCTGCCCGAGTGCTTCGTCTTGCCGACGGCGGCGTGCTGGTAGTTCTTGGTAAGTGCACTGCGCGTTTATGTACAGCCAGCCCCCCACTTCGATTCTCTTTGCTGTGATCGACAACTGCCAGCACGCCGTTATCCTTGGATAGGACTTCTTATCCAGTCATTCTGCTCTCGTCGAATGCGCAACCGGCGTTCTTCAGTTGGAACTGCCACGACTCGCCGATGCTCCGAGCACCGCCCCAGCGCACTTGTGCTCGCTTCACGACGTGCGTCTGTCACCCGAGGTAGTCACTTACGGAACTTTTACCGCACAGCCACACGTTCTTGACGATGAAGATGTGCTTCGCCGCATCGTTCACGTGCTTTTAAACCGGAACGCTGCTGTTCCGCATACGCTGGTCACAGTTACTAATAACGACGTCGTTCTACCGCTTCTGAATTGAGCCTGTGCCCTCAGGTACCTCCGGCCGGCATGTTCTTGGCCAGCGTTTCTAGTACTTCCGAATTTTAAATTGAGATTCTGAATGCCGCGAGTGGTTTATTACCGCCAATTGCAGTTCACAGCTCTCGTTCGTTAACGGATGACTTCGCGAAAATAATTGCAGCTGACCTCACCTCTGCGCACGCCATGGACATACGTCTCCTACTCCAATTGCACAGTGACATCCTTGATTTCGGCGACAGGCCTTTAGGTCATACATCTGTTCTTGACCACCGTATAAACACTGGAGACACGAATCCTATTCGTCGGCGTCCTCATCGTGTATCACATGCTGAACGTCGAGTCATCCAATCAGAAAGAGACAAAATGCTCCGCAAAGAGCTCATCGACCATCAGCCAGCCCTTCGACTACGCCTGTCGTCCTTGTGAAAAAGAAAGATGGTACCTGGCGCTTTTGCGTCGATTGTCGCCACCTAAAGAAGACCACACGAAAAGACGTCTACCCTCTACCCCGCATCGATGACACATTGGACTGCTTGCACGTAGCTAAATACTTATCACCCACCAATCTTCGATCCGGTTACTGGTAGATTTCAGTTGATGAAATGGACCGCGAGAAGATGGCCTTTATCCCTCCGGGTTGTTTAGATCAGTTTAAAGTCATGCCCTTTGGCCAATGCAATGCTCCTGCGACGTTTGAAATTATGATGAACTCGCTTCTGCGAGGTTACAAATGGACAACCTGTATTGGTTACCTTGACGGCGTTATTGTTTTTTATCCCACGTTCGGCAGCCACCTTACTCGACTCGCTGCCATTCTTGCGGTCTTCGGAAAACCAGGCCTCCAAGTGAACTCCACGAAAGTTCCATTCAGGTGCCATCACATTACCGCATTGGGACAACTCGTTGACGCATCCGGTGTACAACCAGATCCAGAAAAAGTTCGCGCCGTTTGAAGTTTTCCTCTGCCACGTTCGGCTTCTGACGTGCGCTGCTTCGTCAGCCTGTGTTCTTTCGCCATTTCGTCAAAAACTTCACGAATGTTGCTCGGCGATTGACAGACTTTCTAAAGAAGGACACGCCATTTTAATGGAGCCCGGAGCAGGCTCACGCGTTCGCCGCTCTCATCGGGGTTCTGACCATCCCTCCCATACTTGCCCATTTTGATCCATCTTCACCGACCGAAGTACACACTGACGCAAGCGGCCACGGCATCCACGCTGTTCTCGGCCAACAGCAGAATGGTACCGCGTACCTGATAGCTTACGCCAGCCGCCTGCTGTCACCTCCCGAGAGAAATTATTCCATCACCGAACGGGAGTGCTTGGCTTTAGTTTCGGCTATCGCCAAGTTCCGGCCATACTTGTACGGCCGCACGTTTTCGATCGTTACAGACCACCACGCCCTCTGCTGGCTGTCTTCTCTCCGGGACCCGACAGGACGGCTTGGTCGCTGGGCTTCCGGCTCCAGGAATTTTCATTTATTGTCAACAAGTGTGGACGTCTGCACAAGGACGCAGACTGCCTCTCTCGTCACCCCGTGGATCCTCCTCCTCCGGCTGCGAATGATCTGGTGACCTGCGTGATGGCTTTTACTAACATCGCCGACATGCGCGCTGAACAACAACGCAACGCATCCTTACAGCCCATCATCGCCGGAATGCAATCTGCCAGCACCGACGGCACGTGCAGCCTGTTCGTGCTGCACGACGGCATCCTCTACCGCCGCAATGTCAACCCTGACGTCCCTGAGTTGCTCCTTGTCCTTCCTCGTCACCTGCGATCCGTCGTTCTCGAACAACTTCACGATGCACCGACGGCGAGACACCATGGAGTTTGGGTAAATACGACCACGTACGACGCCGGTTCTTCTGGCCGGGTCTCTACTGCTCTGTGCGTCGTTATGTCGCAACTTGCGGATTGTGTCAGCGCCGTAAGAAACCTCCCCTGCCACCTGTCGGACGACTCCATCCAATTGAAATTCCCTATGAGCCTTGCTTTCGCGTAGGCCTTGCCCTGTTTGGCCCCTTTCCGACGACGACTAGAGGGAATAAGTGGATCGCCGTCGCTACTGCGCTGTAAAAAAAGTAGTTAAAGAAAATTTACATAAATTTTCTGTACCACAGAAATTTTTTGTGAATGCTCTGAGAGAAATTTGTTAAAAGAAAAAACAGAAATTTTCGGTTCTTCTTTATCCCTGGCCTATAAATTGAGTCAAAACTAAATTATAACCGTTTTCAATTATTTCAACTGCATAAAAAACAATAAAATTACATTTAAAGTTTCTTTCTTTTCGTACACGCTGTTTTTTGCATATACCACGCACGACGCGCTATTTGCGGTACTGCTTTGATGCCCCGTGCCATAATCAAGATGGCTGCCCTTCGTGTCAACGCATGTCGGCACTGCTGCGTTTCTGTTTTCGAAAACCTTAAGAGGTGATTGATTTTCTTTTCAAGTACATTACAAACAGTGCACGACATATTCTTTCATCCAATATTTTACGCATGTTAATTATATAGAATGACATACAATGTAGCCCACTAGGAAAATACAAGTGGACAGTGACAAAGTTTACCAACTACGTGTTACGACATTTCAGCGTACGTTGCACTTTCTGAGATAACCTGGGATTTGGGTATTAAATTTAGCTTTAGTTTTTATTACAGCACACGTAAGGGCTAGCCTGTGGGCTTGACAAATTTATTATTGTCCATGCTTCCCTTTTCAGAACGTACTCTTTTTGTGTTGTGGCTGCGAGAAAAAAAGGCACGCGTGAGCTCTAAAGGAAGCTCACTCAGCTACGTTAGTTTCTAGCTACGATCGAGTGTTTAGTTTATTAAAGTTGTCGCAAAGTGCGATCTTTTTTTCTGTTGTGTAATAGTTTATTTGCTTTGATGCTGGCATATGAACCCACTGCATATGAGGGCATATGGTATCCAGTATTGATTGTATTGCTTCGCTAGCTGCGGTTCGAGTGTTTTAGTGCGTTACCGTCGGGAAATGATTTTGCTTGGCCACTGACTAAGCTGCTTCATTTTGAAAATAGTTAAAGGGAACACTGGACTCATTGGCTTTTATACTATCTGGTTATTTTAAAAGCACAGCGCGGAAGGTGCTAGGAGTCGAGCCGCGAAGCTATGCTGTCATCATGCTCCTGGCCACGAAGAATTGCTCCCATGTTGCCTGGTAGCCTCACTTCCTGACTCTCACAAAGAATAACTGGAAATGGTGGACGGCAAAAATCAGAAACAAAGGGTCAAAATTTGCATAAATTGAACCGCAGCAACACATTGAGTAAAGAAAAGTAAAAAGGCAGCATGTGTCATTGTTTCACCTAATACTATACAGTTAGTGCAATGTGTCCACCGCTTTAAATTATCAGGCCCATGTTCTACCTTGTACCATTCTGCCAGACATGGATACGAGAATACCTGACGTGATATTTGTTTTCCGCTGCGCATGTCGCAACCGGCACAAGAGGAAACGGCAGAGGCCGTGCGGAAAGGTTGGGGGGGGGGGAGAGAGAAGACAACGACGAACGCGCTCGCAGACGTGCGTTCGATGGGCTCCGCCGACTACGGCTGCTCGAGCAGAAGTTGGATTCACCGGTCTTGGTTTCTAGCTGGAATCAACAGCACTCGACCAACGGAAACCTAAGATATAAATTTTTCCAAGGTGGGCCATCGTTCTCCCACGATTTTGAGACTGAAGTGTTCGACGTGCTGCATGGTGAGCTAAGCCTAAGGTTCGACATAGTGGCGAGAAGCCACCGGCGGTGGTGGAGGCTCAGCTCGAAGACTATGATGGAGACCGTAGAAGGTGCGGAGATCAATCCGGAAGAATCGAACGTGCCAGGGCAATGGTACGTTTGAAAGAAAGGGAAAGCGGCCCCCCTATTGAACAATGAAGCACGCCATATGGAACGGCAGCGAGACGCCGAGAAGCTCACAGGGAGGAAGATGGCAGCTAAGTCAGTTGAAAGGCAAATTGCCCGACTTCCGGACGGCGCCGAGAAAGTAGTCACGAGGCCGCACGGCGGTTTCGTACGTCTAATGAATTACGGAAGTGCGTATTGGCAGACGTAACACTTAGGGCGGCTGGCGTCAGCCCAGACGTCGCCGGAGAGGACGTCATATCGATGAATGTGAAGCAACATTCCATTCTCATCGCCACCGTAAGCGCGGAAAGGAAGCGGAAATACGCCGACTTGAAGCTCCTCGTGTTCTAAGGGGAAAAGATAGAAAAGACTACGTACGTCGCTATGCCGGAGGACTGTGGTAAAGGCATCATGCATGAAGTCCCTTTGTGCTTCTCGGACGCTGACATCTTGACAAGCTGCAAATCTACGGGAATCCTCCGGTCCTGGGAGTGCGACCACTCGGAAGAAGGTCGAGGACAGTTTTAATACTGTTTTCGAAGACAAAGAGGTGCCGCGGTGGGTGAGACTCACGCCCGTGGCACAACGCTGCGTAATCTGCCGCAGGAAGTACGAAGTCTCCAACGCCTGCGGGTGGCTCGGACACCGCGAGGACGTCTGCCCGGACCCCGCGAAGGTGAAATGTCGTGGCTGTGGCATGGAACAACCACCACAAGACCATTTATGTGAATCCAAGTGCCAACTGTGCGGGAAAAGACACCCGATCGGTGACAGAAAATGTAGAGAACTCTACCGTGTTCCTTACGAGGTGAAAAAGAGGCAGTGGGAACGAAAGATCAACATGCTACAGCAGCAACTTCAGAAGCAGCAGCAAGCCGGAGCTACTGCCGAGGTGGATCCCCGGGGTCGTTCCAAGGTCAGGTGCGGAAACGAGGACTTTCGCGTCAGAACCGACTCCTTCCCGAGGCTGGAGGAGACCACCGGAGGGCACCAATAGCGTGGCCGTTCGCGGTCCCGCACCAGAGGGCGCTCCAGAGCCAGACAAAGGGGGAGATCGAGCTCCAGATACCCGGCGAACCCACGGACTAAGAAGTGAAAGCAGAGCAGGGACCGAAACAATGTAAGCTTTGGCAGTGGGGTTTCCCAGGCAAAAGATAAGGAGGATGAAGAGATCGATGAATTACGGAAAGAGGTTGGGGAGTTTAAAGACGTCCTTAATAAGCTCACTCAAGAGTGGCATAGACCAAAATTGCAGGCTTGTACGGGGTCCCCCTCCCCCCACAACGCACAGCCAAAATTGGTATCGAAACTAACCCGCCCGGCCCCTACGGCTGCGACTCGCATGCAGCCTGCGGCACCGGAGGAGGAAAATATGATCATCGAATCGCCAAGACCACCCCCAATGAAACGCAGAGGGGAAGACGCTGATCCGTTGGTGGCACTAGAGAAAAGATTAGAAGCCAAAATCTAAGCTCAATTTGATTCTTTCATGGCCCAAATTATGGGAGAAACATAGCCGACTCAAAGCCAGATCCAAGCCCTTACGGACGAAGCACAAAAGCAAAGGGCAGAATTAGTAGCCTTCGGAGAAAGGCAACTAAAAGCGGAGGAACAACTCGACCAGCTCCAACATGGCCAGAGGCGCGCAAAGTGAGTCTTTAATCTGGCAGTGTAACTGTCGCTGCTTCCAACGAAAGCGGGCGTTAGTGCAACAGTACATGACGCTATTAGATGAGAAACCGCTAGCTATAGCCCTGTAGGAGATGGGCAAAGCAGCCCAACTCTGGGATACCAAGCTTTTTCAAGTGACAGGGGTGAGAAATCTCGCGTCACAACGTTGATTAAGAGAAATATTGCTACAATCGCGCACGAAATCAAATCCTGAGACATTGAGGCAGTGCTACTCGAAATTCTTACAGGACGAAAAGAGGAACTGAGCTTGCTTCTAATAAACTTGTACAGTACTCCACAGCAGAGAAAGGTGCGATTCAGGGCCCTCTTTCGCAAAGCTATTCAGGCAGCCGGGACTAACCCCGTGACTTTAATGCGGCGCATCCAGAATGGGGTTACGCTAAACAAGATCCAAAAGGTCGGCAGCTATGGGAGGACGCGCACGACCAAGGACTCATCCTACACACGGACCCTAGTAGTCCGACCAGAGTGGGTAACAGCGTGTGCGCAGACACCTACCGTGACCTGTACTTCTCCAAAAATGTGACAGATCTGAATTGGAAAAACTCGGAGCTAAATTTCGGAAGTGATCATTTCATTCTGGCCTCGATCCCTAAAAAGGGGTGAAGACGCGTCGTGCGCGTCAACCGAGGGTCACCGAATGGGAATTATTTAGGGAGAAGCGAGAGAAAGCTGCCATAGGGAAAATCACAAACATAGAGAAATGGACGGAGGTCATCATGCATCACGTTGAAGAGGCAACCAAGACGCTTGAAGGGGACAATGCCCCGGAAATAGTCGATAGCAAACTGCTCCACATGTGGGAGGCAGAACGTTGTATGGAGCGCAGACTAAAGAAGCAAAAATGAAACCGCAATCTTAGAAGGCGGATTACTAGACATAACGAAGAAATTGAAAATTATGCGATCAAATTATGCGAACAGAATTGGTGCAGCAGATGCGACGAGATGGAGGAGGGAATGAGCCTTTCCAAAACATGGGGTCTGCTGAGACACGTATTAGATCCGACGAATTCGAAAACTCTGTCGGGAATTAGAATATCAAAAGCCAGGCACGCCTATGAGGGTACAGACGCGGAATTTATGGACAGACTAATCACCATGTATATTGGCGATACTCATAGCACCCCCCTTCCGAAGTACGACGAAGCTCCCAATGAGAAGCTCGACGCACCCATCACGGAGGCGGAGGTCAGGGCAGTAATATTGGGACTAAAAAGTAAATCAGCCCCGGGCCCTGACGGCATAACTAACGAAATTCTGAGAAATCTGGACGATGCCTCCATCAGCGCTCTGACGGAGTACATGCAAGAAATTTGGACTAAAGGCCACCTGCAACACCAGTGGAACATGGCGAACGTGCTCCTAATCCCAAAGCCGGGCAAACCCCCAAAACTAGAAAATCTAAGACCCATTTCCCTAACCTCATGCATGGGGAAAGTGATGGAGCGCGTAGTCCAGACCAGACTGGCGCGCTTTATGCAGCAGAACGACCTGTGACCGCACGAAATCATCGGCTTCCGACCGGGCTTGTGCACACAGGGTGTGATGCTCCGATTCAAGCATGACATAATCGACTCAGGTTCTAGAGACGCCAAGGTAATCCTCGGCCTGGACTTGACAAAGGTTTTTGATAATGTTAAACACGAAGCGATACTTCACGGTCTCCAAGAAATCGGGGTAGGCGCGCGAACATTCGACTATGTCAAGGACTTTTTGTCAGACAGAACTGCCTGCATGAAGTTCCAAGATATTGAATCTCCAACCCTGAAATTAGGAAGCAGGGGCACGCCGCAGAGCTCTCCCCATTCCTCTTCAACGTGGCAATGAGGGGCCTCCCCGAAGCTCTGAGAAGCATACAGGGGGTAAATTTCAGTATGTAAGCGGATGACATCACCCTCTGGACCAACCAGGGGAGCGATGCGAGCATTGAGGAGCGCCTGCAGGCGGCGGTGGACACTGTCGTGGACTACGCTGCCAGTAGGGGTCTCTCTTGCTCTCCACGAAAATTGGAATTATTCGCCTACAACCCAAAGTCGCTCCGGTGCGAGCGTAGCTGGGAATTTGACATTAAAGTTGAAGGGAAACCAGTCCCAAAGGTAAACAAAATCAGAATTTTAGGACTTTTCATACAGGAAGATGGATATAATGATGGGACAATCAAAAATCTAGAGGGATTTGCCACGCAAGCCCTGGGCGTATTTAGAAGGGTCGCGCTGAAAGGACGAGGCCTGAAGGAAAGAAGCTTGCTTAAACTAACCCAAGCATACGTCATAAGCCGCGTCTGCTATGCCATGCCTTTCTTAAACATCACGCCAGAGGAGAGGGGGAAACTCGACTCGCTCATTCGACGTTGCATAAAAAGGACCTAAGGCTTACCAATTAGCGCCTCCCCAGAGAAACTCCTCTCTGTGGGAGTGCACAATACCTGGGACTAAATAGCTGAGGCTGTCAGAATTTCGCAGCGCGAAAGATTAAGCCGAACTACCACGGGCAGAGCTATCCTCGAAATGGTAGGCCTGCAAACATATAGGGGACTACGAGGCAAGACAAACATCCCGCTGGACTGCCGAGAAAATCTAATCATCCCCCCCCCCTTCCTCGTAACATGCATCCCATATTCAACACGTAGAGGAGGGAAAAGAGCAGAAGCACTGATCAAACGATTCGATTGAGAGCAAGTCGCTTGCGTACGTGGACGAGGCGGGGCCGACGTGCCCCGGTATCGGCCGCCACCATTAGAAGCCGCAACTCGGAAACCGCTGAATAAGTTGCGATAGCGCTCGCTTGCGTGGGAATGGAAGCAAATTTCATAATTAGCGATAGCGAAACGGCCATCTGGAATTTCGGAAAGGGTAGGATCTCGCCGGAAGCTGCAAGGGTTCTGGCCAGTAGACGGCTAAACATAAAAATTAGCCTAATTTGGACCCCCGCACACACGTTCGTTCCTGGCAACGAGGCGGCCCACGAGTTAGCCCGAGCTCTCTACTTCCGGGTTGCTGTGGAACCGCCCGACTGCCGTAACATGGACAAGTGTCTGCAAAATTATAGGGAAATTGTCGAAAATTATCAGCTACGCAGGATACTGGTGCCATCACCGGATAAAAGTTTAAACAATAGAGAGGCAGTCGCATGGCGGCGCCTGCAAGCTGGGAACTTCGTCAACCCGGTCTGGGCATGCCATGTTATACATGATAGAGAAAACGATAACTGCAAACACTGTGGGGTGAGAGGGACCCTCGACCACATAATCTGGGAATGCACTAGCTCCCCAGGGGCTAAAGCAAACATAAATTGTACAGAGGCCTGGGAAGCCCTGCTGCGGAGCGAGGCCCCTACCCCACAGCAACACGCCATCCGCCTGGCTCAAGAACCCGCGAAGAGTCAAGATCTCTTTGCTTGTTTCTTATCGCGGTGGTCCCGGTCCCGTCCCCAAGGCCTGTGTGCCGGGGACGGAGAGTAGGGAGCCTCCTTATCCGGCGGTACAATAACGTTGCTATCATCATCAAGGATGGGGGGTGACGACTTCGACTCCGCGAACAAGTCCGTAGTTGGCGCGCGCGACCGCGCGCCGTATCTAGAAACAGATCTGCAGACGGCTCATGCCTTTGTGCGCGCTATGTTCCCGCCGCTCTTACGTTGAACCGACAGATCGCACGAAGGCCACTTCGCTCACTGCTGCTACTGCACTTGCTCACACCAACGTTTTGACAGCGAGTGTCTGTGCACATCGAATGTGATGTGTTCATGTTTGCTTGGGTGCGCTAACATCATGCTTGTTAATTCAGTTAGTAAGCTAATGTTTCCAAGTTTATACTGCCGATAAAACTAGCATCCTTACTTCGTATAGCTGTCTACTAATTTGCTATCGCAATCGATACTTCGCCTTTCCGGCGAAACTGCGACCTTTAGTTCGAAAAATTTTAAAAAAACGCGTGGAGCATATAGCACAATTCGGCCTAGTGATATGGATTACATGAAGAAGTGGACATGAGCGACCGAGTGAAATGTTCAGGTTGCTATTTAGAACGATTCACTAAATCACTTCATAAGTATTCTATATGAAGCATATGTACAAATTCCGAAATTGAGGCCAAGAAGTAATCAAGTCGTTGCATCACTTCTCCACTGATCGGCTTCAATTCCGCAATTTCAACATGTGCCCTCAAGTGAATAGTAAGATCAGTTTAGGACAGTTGTTAAAGAGGAAGTCATCATACAATGCGCATATTCGTTTTTGATATCACGTTCTAACAGGCTGCATCGTTTTAAAAAATGTTTCAACCATAGTTGCACAAACGCCATGGTAATATTGTCGTGAATAGGTGAAACACATAAAAACAACCAACAAAACGCCCAAGTTAGTGCGAGGGTCATAATTACACTTGTACGTGAACCTGTGGAGACCTACCTGAGATCTTTTTCTGTCTTTTTCTTCCTTAATTATTGTTCCTTTAAAATGAAGCAATCGTCATTCTGATTAGGTCGCCTTTCGTATGCTTAACTGCTCTTAAAAAAGAAAACCACAGACGCGTCAATTAACCTGAGGTTCACAGACCCTTTAGCTTAGTTCATAATGAAAATAATAAAATGAAGCTTGTATGTATAATGTCCTTTATAGGCTTCTACATTTTTTAATCAAACAGCGACCACCAACATGGAGTTGTGTGTCTTGTGTACGTGAGCATGTGTGGGTGGCGTACGTGTTGTGTGCGTGCGTGAGCTGTGTAAGTGTCGTGTGCGTGTGTGTTGTGTGTATGTGGGAGGGGGGGGTGTACATTTAGTCCCATGGCGAATGCTGTTTGTTTCAAAGTGTATACGGTGCCACTGACTGGCCACGTACTAACATTCTGCAGTTACCTGAAGCGAAATAGTCGTCTGGCTGGAATAAACATTATTTGGAAGTGGCCTCCCACACGGTACTCACATACGCACACATTGCAGGGCCTTGTTGACCACTCTTCCAAAAAAAAGGTATCGCACTGAAGCGCTTCACAGAGTTTGGTACAGTAATGCTACCATCATAATCATCATCATCATCAGCCTGGTTACGCCCACTGCAGGGCAAAGGCCTCTCCCATACTTCTCCAACTACCCCGGTCATGTACTAATTGTGGCCATGTTGTCCCTGCAAACTTCTTAATCTCATTCGCCCACCTAACTTTCTGCCGCCCTCTAATACGCTTCCCTTCCCTTGGAATCCATTCCGTAACTCTTAATGACCATCGGTTATCTTCCCTCCTCATTACGTGTCCTGCCCATGCCCATTTCTTTTTCTTGATTTCGACTAAGATATCATTAGCTCGCGTTTGTTCCCTCACCCAATCAGCTCTTTTCTTAACCCTTAACGTTACACCTATCATTCTTCTTTCCATAGCTCGTTGCGTCGTCCTCAATTTAAGTAGAACCCTTTTCGTAAGCCTCCAGGTTTCTGCCCCGTACGTGAGTACTGGTAAGACACAGCTGTTATAAACTTTTCTCTTAAGGGATAATGGCAACCTGCTGTTCATGATCTGAGAATGCCTGCCAAACGTGCCCCAGCCCATTCTAATTCTTCTGATTATTTCAGTCTCATGATCCGGATCCGCAGTCACTACCTGTCCTAAGTAGATGTATTCCCTTACCACTTCTAGTTCAGTCTCATGATCCGGATCCGCAGTCACTACCTGTCCTAAGTAGATGTATTACCTTACCACTTCTAGTGCCTCACTACCTATCGTAAACTGCTGTTCTCTTCCGAGACTGTTGAACATTATTTTAGTTTTCTGCGAATTAATTTTTAGACCCACCCTTCGGCTTTGCCTCTCCAGGTCAGTGAGCACGCATTGCAGCTGGTCCCCTGAGTTACTAAGCAAGGCAATATCATCAGCGAATCGCAAGTTATTAAGGTATTCTCCATTAACTCTTATCCCCAGTTCTTCTCAATCCAGGTCTCTGAATACCTCCTGTAAACACGCTGTGAATAGCATTGGAGAGATCGCATCTCCCTGCCTGACGCCTTTCTTTATTGGGATTTTGTTGCTTTCTTTATGGAGGACTACGGTGGCTGTGGAGCCGCTATAGATATCTTTCAGTATTTTTACATACGGCTCGTCTACACCCTGATTCCGCAATGCCTCCATGACTGCTGATGTTTCGACTGTATCAAATGCTTTCTCGTAATCAATGAAAGCTATATATAAAGGTTGGTTATATTCCGCACATTTTTCTATCACCTGATTGATAGTGTGAATATGGTCTATTGTTGAGTAGCCTTTACGGAATCCTGCCTGGTCCTTTGGTTGACGGAAGTCTAAGGTGTTCCTGATTCTATTTGCAATTGCCTTAGTAAATACTTTGTAGGCAACGGACAGTAAGCTGATCGGTCTATAATTTTTCAAGTCTTTGGCGTCCTCTTTCTTATGGATTAGAATTATGTTAGGGTTTTTCCAAGATTCCGGTACGCTCGAAGTCATGAGGCATTGCGTATACAGGGTGGCCAGTTTCTCTAGAACAATCTGCCCACCATCCTTCAACAAATCTGCTGTTACCTGATCCTACCCAGCTGCCTTCCCCCTTTGCATAGCTCCCAAGGCTTTCTTTACTTCTTCCGGCGTTACCTGCGGGATTTCAAATTCCTCTAGACTATTCTCTCTTCCATTATCGTCGTGGGTGCCACTGGTACTGTATAAATCTCTATAGAACTCCTCAGCCACTTGAACTATCTCATCCATATTAGTAATGATATTGCCGGCTTTGTCTCTTAACGCATACATCTGATTCTTGCCAATTCCTAGTTTTTTCTTCACTGCTTTTAGGCTTCCTCCGTTCCTGAGAGCATGTTGAATTCTATCCATATTATACTTCCTTATGTCAGCTGTCTTACGCTTGTTGATTAACTTCGAAAGTTCTGCCAGTTCTATTCTAGCTGTAGGGTTAGAGGCTTTCATACATTGGCGTTTCTTGATCATTGCTTGATCATTCTTGATCATTGCTTCAACACTAAGGTCCTCTTCCTGAGTTAAAGCTGAATACCTGTTCTGTAGCTTGATCTGGAATTCCTTTATTTTCTCTCTTACCGCTAACTCATTGCTCGGCTTCTTAAGTACCAGTTTCTTCCGTTCCCTCCTCAGGTCTAGGCTAATTCGAGTTCTTACCATCCTATGGTCACTGCAGCGCACCTTGCTGAGCACGTCCATATCTTGTATGATGCCAGGGTTAGCGCAGAGTATGAAGTCTATTTCATTTCTAGTCTCGCCGTTCGGGCTCCTCCACGTCCACTTTTGGCCATCCCGCTTGCGGAAGAAGGTATTCATTATCCGCATATTATTCTGTTCCGCAAACTCGACTAATAACTCTCCCCTGCTATTCCTAGTGCCTAGGCCATATTCCCCCACTGCCTTGTCTCCAGCCTGCTTCTTGCCTACCTTGGCATTGAAGTCGCCCATCAGTATAGTGTATTTTGTTTTGACTTTACCCATCGCCGATTCCACGTCTTCATAGAAGCTTTCGACTTCCTGGTCATCATGACTGGATGTAGTGGCGTAGACCTGTACAACCTTCATTTTGTACCTCTTATTAAGTTTCAGAACAACAACTGCCACCCTCTCGTTAATGCTATAGAATTCCTGTATGTTACCAGCTATATTCTTATTAATCAGGAATCCGACTCCTAGTTCTCGCCTCTCCGCTAAGCCCCGGTAGCACAGGACGTGCCCGCTTTTTAGCACTGTATATGCTTCTTTTGGCCTCCTAACTTCACTGAGCCCTATTATATCCCATTTACTGCCCTCTAATTCCTCCAATAGCACTGCTAGACTCGCCTCACTAGATAACGTTCTAGCGTTAAACGTTGCCAGGTTCATGTTCCAATGGCGGCCTGTCCGGAGCCAGGGATTCTTAGCACCCTCTGCTGAGTCGCAGGTCTGACCGCCGCCGTGGTCAGTTGCTTCGCAGCTGCTGGGGACTGAGGGCCGGGGGCCTCCCACACGGTACTCACATGCGCACACATTGCAGGGCCTTGTTGACCACTCTTCCAAAAAAAAGGTATCGCGCTGAAGCGCTTCACAGAGTTTGGTACAGTAATGCTACCGCCATACATATATTAAAGCACCACTGTTGTTTTCAGGTCAGTCGCAGCATGACACCCTGAGAGAGGAACCAAGGTCCAGCAAGACGACCTTGCACCGTAAGTTGTCTCCATATTCAGTTGTCTTCACGATTGCGTTTTACAGCAAAAGTCTTCATCAACCTAATGCCGATGCCATTTCTAGTTTTTTTTAGCACTTTTAAGGTTTGATATATAAGCTGGTTCTCTTGCTCTGTGGTAAGAAGTTCGCTGTTTCTGTATTGTTTTTATGTGGGTTATTTAGCCACCAGTTTTTCTAGCTTTAATATAGAGTACTTTCCTATTTTTGTACGAAACAAACCGTAGCCTGGCTCTTCTTTGTAGCATTATTTACCAAAGTGTTAGTGCTGCCACCTGCTCTTTGTCACTTATGACTCCATGAAATAGCTGGTTCCCTGGTTTCTTGAGAACAAGAACACCCGCCGCGGTGGCTAAGCGGCCATGGTGTTGCGCTGCTAAGCACGAGGTCTCAGGATCGAATCTCGGCGGCCGCATTTTGACGGGGACGAAATGCAAAAACACCTCTGTCCCGTGCACTCGGGTCACGTTAAAGATGCCCTGGTGATCAAAATCAATGCGGAGTCTTTCACTACGGCGGGCCCCATAATAATATAGTGCTTTTGGCACGTAACACCCCAGAATTCATTCATAGAAAAAAACAAGCGGTAGAGCGAAATTATATTAAGCAATTTACGGCTAAGAACAGTCTTGTTATTTTGCGACTCAACTGCGATGGTTAAACCAATATCTGACTTTACACAACAGTTCCTTTTTAAATCAATTGTATCTGCATTATGAAAATAGGCACACCTTTTCAATGTGCACTGCACAATATCTGGACACTGTGACATAATGCACACCTACCATGATGCCTCATACACACTGCACACGCATCAATTGTGTGTCGCAAATTTCTGCATGAATACATGACTAATTCAAAACAAATTTACTGATAGGGTCGGAAGAGTTCCGTAACTTCGCCATCAGTGCCTATCATAGACAAATATGTGCGTATTTATTTACTTCGCTTGCCTTGCTTTGAAAGGGCATGTACTTTTTCTTATTCTTCCCTTTCTACGTACGCGTGCGATCCATAGTAAGCGGAAGCTCATCTATAGCCTGGGAAATTGACTTTTAAGATGTTATAACACCTGGAGGAAAAGCGATGCTGCTTGTTTTCTGAACCTAGTGTGCATACGCACTTCTATTATTAAACCATTTTCTTATTTATTTGTCCAGTGATGTTTTCATGTCAAATAAAACAAAAATTCATTTTCTTCTACAATGTCCTAACGTACAAATTATTTTTTAGAACCACTGAGCGCAAGAAAACTGAGTAAAGGAAAGACGGAGACACAGACGAGCGCTACGTGTGCACTTTTTGCACTGCAATTGAACATTTTCCAGCTTTGAGTGCACAGCCTGATTTTCATTTTGAGACCAGCTGCATATTTACATGATATTTGTTAAGTTATAATCGTTATGTGACGCGCGATAGAAAACTAAAACGAGAGAAGTTCACATGAAAATGGAGGTTGGAAATAAAAACAGTGGTCGAACAAGAAATATCGCCAACAGTCAATGTTTTGACAAAGAAAATTCTCTTCGTGAGGGCGGCAACTGCCCTCACGAAGAGAAGTGTCCTTTCAAAGCCTTGGCTTCAGCGACAGTCCTGGTTCACCCATTATTCATCACGATGGAAAATTGCCTTTACATATCACACTTCTGTACACTGGAACAGAAAAAAAGTGATGTAACAAAAAAAATATAAACAGAAAACAGAACTTCTTCTGTGCCTCAAAATGGATAACTGCTTTGCACATACTCTTTCTGTCAAATAAAACAGAAAATATTATTGAAATACCAGAAAAATTTTAAACGGACAACAAATATTTTCCTGTAATAGAAAACGGATAACTGTTCTTAAACGAAAAAATTATTTTAATGTAAAACAGAAAGAACTTGTCAAATAACAGAAAAAGTAAAAACAGGAAAGGGAGCTTTACAGAAATTTTCTTGCAAGGTAGCTGCAAGAAAATGTCAGTTGTTTTAAGGAAAAAGTTCTTTTACAGTGCGATTACGCGACATGCTACGCGATAACAAAGACGTTGCCGACTAGCTGCGCAACTGAAGTCGCCAATTTTGTCCTCCACGACGTCATTCTCCACCGCGACACATCTCGACAGTTACTTATAGACCGCGGCCGCTCGTTCTTGTCTCAAGTTGCCGACGACCTCTTCCGCTCTTGTGCTACTAAGCACAAGCTGTCCACCGCTACCACTCACAAACGAACGGTCTCACGGAACGCCTCACCCGAACACGTCTCCAACAATCACCGCGACTGGGACGCCACGCTGGCCTACGTGACATTCGCGTATAACTCGTCCCGACATGACACCGCAGGATATTCACCCTCTTATCTCTTGTATGGTCTCCACCGCACATTGCCGTTTGACACCATCCTCCCTTCTGTGCCACGTGTTGCAACTGAGTAAGCTCGTGAAGTCATAGATCGCGCTCACACGGCGCGTCAAGTCATCCGATCTCGTTATTAGCCTCGCAGCATTTACAGAAAGAGCATTATGACCGGGGCCATCGCGATGTTAAGTTTTCCCCAGGTGCTTGGGTGCTCCTTTGGTCAACATGTCGTCGGGTCAGCTTCTTGGGTCAGCTTCTCCCAGAAGCTTCTCTCTCGCTACATAGGGCCTTATGAAGTCCTACGTCAAGTTAACGACTTCACTTACGAGATTTCGCTGTTACCGTTTGATCCATCCTGAAGTCCGACGCCTGTTGACATCGTGCGCGTTTCGCGGCCGAAGTCATACTTCACTCGCAATTCTTCTCCGACCATGCGCCCAGGCGGCGCTTCAGCACTAGGGCTCCTGTTACGGCAATCAAACAGGTATTGCATTGCTTCTAGTAATGATGGTACCTTCATAGGTGTTATTCCTGATGTCAATGTAAACTGTAAACATGTACAATAACAAAGAAAACTGGCTTACAGCATTGCATTGGTAATAAGACACGTCACTCTTTTACCATTTTGACCTTACTAAAATGTACCATGCCATTTTCACAACCACGTTTACGATTGTATCACCACATGGCACAATACTTGTCTCACGACGTCACTCGTATGATGAGTAGCAGTTGTACAAGGAGTGCCACTGAAGCAGTTTCAACAAAGGGACTAGTCAGCAAGTCTGTACCTTGTCTCACACGGGTGTGACTGCATTATGTATTTGAGTCACATCATGTAGCAAGTAGCTGTACATAATAACAATAATCAAAATCGTGAACTTGCCTGCATCATGTCGACTTCCCACGTATGGGCCGTTCAACTGGCAGATAATCGCAATGGGGCACATGATCGACTGGGACTTAAGGGCATGAAAACGCTTCTGTCTCGAGAAAAAGAGCTTGTCCTTCGATGGATGGCAAATGAATCGCGCTGTTCCGTCAATGAAGCCCCAGCAGTTGTGAAGCGGCGCCCCTTTGGAATTCACAGCCTGCGAGTAAAGTTGATATAGCTGAGTAAGAGCACACATTGGCAGGTAACTGATTGCATACCTGGGAAAAAAACTTGCAGGTTAGTGAGGTCCAGCCAGAAATGATTATTCATATGTCGCAGAAAGCTGCCGAACATGCTCTCAAGGTTTGCGAGCACCGCATTAGTGGCTGAAGAAATCACTGAATAATGTCGCCCGAAGAATAGCTCCAGTTCCCGCAGCCTGTTATGCCAGCCGCCGCAGGCCAGAGGGCGCTGCGACTACGAAAGGCTAGAGGTGCGCGCCGTGTCGGTTTCGAACGGCGGCGGCATCGGCGGCGGCGCGAAGCCATGTATCGACGCCGGCGGCGTGAAAAGCTGAACCATAAATTTGAAAAGCTGTTTCGCTACAGCCTTCTTTGCTAAACCGGTTGAAAATTTAGGGCATTTCGTACTAAGGGATGAGGTGACCAATTACAGAGGGGTTGAAGGGTGAGAGAAATGAAAAATGTTCTGTAAATTTTGTTTTTTGGCGCCATATTAAAACAAATGAGGCACATATCTCAAGCGCGTATGTTGTGTTTATATACTTTTTGCTCCACGAACGTGCAGAACCTTTCTTGTTTTCTGTGTCGTAGTCGCAATTATTTTCTTTTTTTTTTGCTATGCTTCGGTTATATTTTTCCATTGCGCAAGGATTCAGTGAATTAATCTAGAATTGAAAAGCCGGCACCGACGCGCGAGACACTCGATATATTAATCGTACTTCCACTTTTTTCTGAATGAGATTGTTTTTATAGAATATTCTTTACGAAAAAAAGAAAGAGACCTCTTCTACACCCACCTTTCGCTTGGTTCAGCCCTTTACCAGTCAAATAATTAGTTATGTTATAAGACAAACATTTCCGATTGGACAGTTTCTGAAATCACTTGTCCTGAATATTAGTCACCATTTGTTCCAAGTAACTTTCCTTTTAACGGTCTTTTACCGGAATAAGAAAGAATTAAAGTACTTCTTTGTGCAGCAGGTGAACAGTTTTCCCTCTGAGGGTATAAAACAAATTTGCCCCATTTGTTAGCGCATCAACAGCTAGGTTGGATAAACTAAGTGCGGATTAGTATGAATGCAGTCATTGCTCATATACACTATTTCCGAAAAAAAAGGTTTTTAACCTGCATATAGAAACTGTTCTATAGTTCAGTAGAGCTGTCGGTGTCAGTTGCATTCGATTTTCCATATAAACTGTTACGAAGAACAGCATTATGCAGTAGAAATGTTTTTTTTTTTGCGATACCCAATGGACGTTTCAAATTTGTGCAAAAATAAAATAACAGACACACGAATTGAATGTTTTCAAATAGTTTTAACATAATGCACCACGTGACAGCATATATTCAAGCTCAAGAAAAGCGCCAGCCAGAGTTGAACATGCGAACGATAAAAAGAAACCCACAATCATCACAATGTGAGGAATATTTG
Organism: Dermacentor variabilis; assembly: GCF_050947875.1. NCBI lineage: Eukaryota > Metazoa > Arthropoda > Arachnida > Ixodida > Ixodidae > Dermacentor > Dermacentor variabilis. The sequence goes on along the minus strand of NW_027460291.1, from coordinate 19,457,599 downwards.
ACCGCAGTCTGTAATTGTTATAACTGACAAACCAACACTCTACGGTCTATGAAAGTAGAGGGAGAAAGTAGATAAAAGCCTGCATGCCGAACACACCATAAACACATCAAAAACTAACAAACTGGCAACAAAACAATAACTAGAAAAAACAATTTAGTTCAGAGGCAAGATTTGCAAAGACTGTAGTTGTCATGAATAAACAAGAGTTTATCTACCGTGAGTGGGTGCAAATTGGCTCTTTGAGATCGGAGGACCAGACCAGCCACCGAGAACACTCGCTCGCTCGGGGTGCTCGTGACTGGGATGCATAGAATTTTTTGAGCCAGACATGAAAGCCATGGTAACTCGTTCTGAGCCCCTTTCCAAAATTTTAACACGTCGTTCACTTGCGCGCAAGGTTTACTTAAAAGTGCGTGGCACTCCGCACTGATTTCATTGGCCCACTGCTGTGGCGCACTAGAATGGCGTCGTGCTAAGGACGCCAAAGCGTCGTTAGGGCGCGTGTCACATTCAGTCGGCATTGCCACGTCACATTCCTTGATATAGCGACGCACCTGCTTCGCTTGAAACTCAAGTTTGGATGTACCGCTTTCTGTCACATACTCTTCAACAGCTTCTAGATTTTGAAATCTAGGATCCAGAAGCGATGCCGTGACCATGAGATGTGTCAGAGGAAACCTTTGTTCAAATCTCTTCAGCATCTCTCTTTTGGTTTCTTGAACTACGCTGCTTCCGGACATGTCTTGCAGTGAGGCGAGAAGCTCGCTTCGAATAACGATGAGCACATTAAACGTGCTCGATTTTTGCTGGGACAGCAGCTCCACCGCGCATTTAAACTGGCTTAGGAATTGCACAATCTGTTCAATCAGGCACCAGTCTTCTACACCAGAGAATGGGCGCCGTATCCGAGCCAACAACTTCCTGAGCGCAGCCTTATTCGCGACGAGGCTCTAAAACATAGCTATTATGCTATGCCACCTGGTTGGTGTGTCCCGTTTAATTGTGAATGCCCCTCCCCGTGCTACTGGAGCGGCGTTGTATGCGTGGTCGCTGTTTTGACAGCCTTCATCAAGGACAGGATCATTTCCGTCATGTTCAAGCGCTTCGGCTGTGCTGACCAACGATGGCACTGCCACATTCAGTTCCGAGTCCGCGATCTCCTCCAGGTCGGAGGCCCGGTAGTGCACAGTTTTCACAATGTCACGGCAGTTGAATAGCAAACCGTTGAGTTTTGGGACACTTCCTAATCCGTCCTTGATGACGAGGTTATGTAGGCCGTGGCCAAACACACAGGTAGTGTTCCGTGTGCGCGAGACTCGCTGCGCGCCTAATGTTCGAGCCCGCGTCAGTGACTGCACACACTTCCTTTCCCACCATGTCGGATTCTTCTAGACACCTTTGAAACTCATTCATGATGGAAGCGGCTGTATGTCTCTCGGTCATGTGCCTCGTGCTCAGAGTCAATGACACGAGCTCGAAGTTCTCTGAAATAAAAACAGCAACCATTACAGTCTGAAACAGCGTGGTTCGCCGCTTCCCTCACCAACAAAATACTTCTTGGTGATTTATAGTAAAAAAAAGGAAAAGATGTTTGCCTGCCGCGGTATCTCTTATCGAACTATGAAGCACCTGAGGTGCGGCCAGCTTAAATAAAGGGTTAGGGAGTGGAGAGGAAATAAAAAAGGGGTGCGATAGGGAGAGAGGACAGCGGTATAGGCATAAACCACTGTACAAAGAACGCGACGCCCGCCCGCGATTGTCCGAGCACCGAGATAGCTTAGCACTGCAGCCGGGCGTCGCCTCACTGCATAGCGCCCGCGCGCGCGTGTCCGAGATTTCACGGCGCGCGGGCGCAAACACACACACTGTTACGAGCGCTCGCGCGGGCTCGGCAATACATGACATTCACAAGCCGCGCGAGCGGCGCACACAGAGTCCGCTTGCAGGTGGTGGGCGCCGAAGCACGCACGCGATGCCGTCAATCGGGGACGCGCGCACACACACGCAGCCACGCATCGCACTCACGCACAAAACATTTACAAGCCGCGCGCGCGGCGTGTCCTATCAAGAAAAATAAGCAACGCGCGCGGTAGACTACACTGTAACGGCTGCCCGATCCGCCATGGATCGAGCGGCCGTTGCACTGTACGGCCGTGGTATGCTGTACGAAAGCCATAGTGCCCGGCTGTATGCAATCGTCCGAGGTAGCACGCGCAGAGCGTCCTGTCACTGCGTGCAACCAGCTGGAGAGGAACACAGAATTGAACACACTTCAAGTGTGTTCGCTACACTCGCCCAGTATTAATGCAATCATTTAATGCTTTCGCGATATAATAAATATATTTTTAGACATAGAAGCAGAAACGAAGCTTTTTCTTTTGCCTTGTCTGAAAGCTCACGTCAGTTTAAGGTAAATGCAAACTTCAGAAAAGTACCTTGGAAGCACGCGCCGAAATTTAATACATGTGTTGAGGCACGCGCTGATTGGTATCAGGAGTCCGAAAACAACATGCTGAACATACCATCGATATGATGACAAGTGAACGTGATGTACGTTCGCCGCCTGTAACTGTCGGTCCACAGATCGTACGTGACGGCGCAGAACCTTGACCCCTCAGTCACCATTTCCTTCGCCTGTCCGTGCAGGCACGGTACACATCATCCGGCGCTGCCCTCGACTACGTCGTTCGGTCAGGGAGTTCTTGGAGCTGTCTGATGACTTAATATTTTATGAAGTCCTACAGAAAAGAAATAGTCACTATTCGTTCCCATTTACAGTAATATTATAAAAGAAAAGCGTATAAACTGCGTTATAGCTGTCACCCAGCTGTAATCATTCGCCATTCACAATGTTAAACGGCAGCAGGTCTCTGGCGATCAAGAGGACCAGGTCTCTGGCGAGCAAGCTCTTTCTTGACGATGCTGTCGTCTTACGCCTGGGAACCGTCTGGAAAAAAATGCTTCACCGTCGCGGCAGCCCTAGTTGCCCCCTTCTTGCAGTCGTCGTGTAGTTTGTGGGCATCCATCAAGTGTCTTTGCAAGTTCGACGTGCTTACTGTGCTCGCGTAGCGTTTAACCTTGCTGCTGCGGAGGAAAGAGGAAAATATATAAATTCTCACAATGAAATGATAAAACAGCTACAACCAAATTTAATAGTTTAGCTCCGTAATGAACGAAAGGTGCTCTACTCACGATTCGAATGGCTTTGAGTTGTCTTCTTTTGATGATTTGGTCAAGCAGCTCTCGCACTAGTAGTCACTTCCAACTGTCTTCTGCTTTCCCCCAGTGAGGTACGCCAAATGTCCAAAGTGTCTCGAAAGAAAACTTGACGTCACCTTCGAATGCAACGGAATAATTCGAAAACTTCCAACCGGCAACCGGCAACACGTCGGGACTAGAAAACACCATCTCGCTCGTTACGCGTACTCTCGCGCTGATGCCGTCTTCGGACATGTCGCTGATTCCAGCCATGGCCGGAGAGCCCACGACCGTCAAGCCGTGATTCCCACGTTCCGAGACTACTCGTTGCGCCATGTTGCGTTTTGCAGAAGTTTCGGAATTGCGCGTTGCGCTGCCGCGCGGAGAGCGGGGTGGCTTTTCTTTGTTTTGTTTTGCTTCCTTGCTCAACTCCTTGACACGATTATCTGCCTGAGACAGAGAAAAGACTTAAAAAAGACAAAAGAAAATTTCAAACGCAGGCAGATTTGCGGGGAAAAATATATTTAGTCATATTTAGAGCGCGCGCCGATCACGCCGAGTGAAAACGTCGGCGGCGCCAGCGGCGCCCCGATCAGTTTGCGTCGGCGGCGCAGCGAGGGTAGTCGGCGGCGGCGCGCCGATGCCTCGGCGCATAGTGTCCCTGGAAAAAATTTGAGAGTACCGCAAAGGTCGGGATTTGACTGGCAACACTGAGCGGCCACCACCATATACCTTCCAAGCCGACTGCGTCGCGGGAAGGCCGCCGTGATGGAAGAGCTTGATATTCGGTGACACATCGGGTTGAGTGTTTCCTGAAGTACAAATACTTTGTGCCCGGGGATAATGGTTGCTAAGAACGAAAATCAAATGTTATTCTGTGCGAAATAATGCAGCTGGTGCTTGTTTTGCACGCCGATCGTGTTTACTGCTGGAACTATGCTACGATTGGTGGGCAGCAGCTTAGCGCTGCTATCGGGAGCTTATGCACGCCTTTTTTTCCCTTCCGCGGAGCGAGCTACGAAGGAAACATTTTGTCACTTCGAGCCGGAATGAGGCAAGCTTGTGCTTTTGGGCCTGAACATCGTGGACCACCGTCGGCTTCTATTGAATATTTCCAAGCAGGACGAAACTAACACCAGACATTGTCGCAGGCACGTACGTTCATTGTACGATTTCACAAGCTAAACCGGATACATTTAATTTAGTTTGTAAACGGATACCGCGCGTTTTCGATTCTGCCGGGCGACTTCGTCCGCCGTATACGCACGACACACTGCGACTGCCGTGTGCGCACCGGTGTTTTGCCGTGATCGTAAGACGATCTGTGCACAGCAGGCGTAAAAACCAACTTCGATGACGATTTTGCGCATTAAATCTTGTAGAAGGCCAATATGAGCCATTTGCGTGATTACAGCAATGTATATGTACTTCTGTACACCGATAATGAGCGAGAGTTTGCTATATTGCGATTTATGAACGCGGCTGTCTAGTGCGTTCATGAGCGGCTACTTTTCTCAACTTATTTATGACTGTTTTCTTAGACTGCCAAGATTTGCTGCCCGTGTAAAAAAAACAAAAAAGCAGGAACGCCCGCTGGCGAGGCAGCACTTTTTTTCTAAGTTACATGAATATTGGCGATGTATTATATATCTATATATATATATATATATATATATATATATATATATATATATATATATATATATAGGCGATGTATAAAATTTCTGTGCTTTCAGAGCGGTTTATGCAACATGCCTAGTGACAGAGGGGAACTAAAGCTACTGGGTGTTTTGTTGTTTTGTACTTCTTGTTATGCATCCAGCACAACATTAGTTGGGTATGCACGGTAGCAATTCAACATGAAACATAATATGCATGCACCCGCCGTGGTTGCTCAGTGGCTATGGTGTTGGGCTGCTGAGCACGAGGTCGCGGGATCGAATCCCGGCCACGACGGCCGCATTTCGATGGGGGCGAAATACGAAAACGCCCGTGTGCTTAGATTTAGGTGCACGTTAAAGAACCCCAGGTGGACACAATTTCCGGAGACCTCCACTACGGCGTGCCTCATAATCAGAAAGTGGTTTTGGCACGTAAAACCCCAAATATTATTAATATCTATGCTGACTTCAGTTCATTGGATGTGCTCGGCTTACAAGCTCAAAATTTGAAGCATGTGTTGTAAATATCACCTGGCCATTGGTTTTAAGCTCGAAATGCGTATGTATAAATGAGCAAAGGATAAGTGGAAAAATGGAAGTATCATGGGCCTCGTATTGACCATGTTTTTATTAACTGCGATCGTCACGATCTGCGAAAAATAAGTGTCATATGGGTCGAGTGATTCGAGGCGAGAGCGCGCTCACGTGCCCGGAGAAATCATGCGAGTACCTGGTGCACGTGAGGACGCGGAATTCTCGCGCGACAAGTGTGCCTTCGCGTGCCACGAGCACGGAATAACCGCGTGTGTTGAGCAACAAGCGCGTACACGTATACCCAAGTCTAGCGTGCAAGACGTGAACGGTCCCTGCAATGAACTTCTATTTTTGTAGCATCGCTAACACCACGTGCACTTCGCTTAAATATGTTCTGAAACAGTGCCGAAAAGCACCAGCAAGGTGTACTTATACCTCGCACACGCGGGTGTTTTTTGTAGGCTTGATGTGCTCCAGGCCGATTCTGTGTAACCACGCAGAACGACGCTCTCAGTGATTTTTCCCGGTCGGAATCTAGCAAAAAGTATTTCCAGACTCAGTTCGGTTACTGCTTCCGAACGCGCAGCAGCCAGGCATGATTTCCTTGCAGTCAAATGCGAGCGCGACAATCGGAACACAAAAAACGTAGGGAACCTGCGCTGCCTGCGCTCCAACTCAGCCGGCCCGCCCGGCGCTTGGAAGGAATATGGCACACCAAAGTCACGTGGTACGGTTGGGCCAATGAACGCGTCGGCGGCGCGAGGAAAACGAATGCGGTACTCTGAAATTTTTTCCAGTGATTCTATCGGCGAACACTTCTCGGAAAAGCCTAGAATGCCTCGATGCCAGCGCCACTGTTCAGGGTGGAGGCAACCTCAACGGCGCCGCCATATTGAAGCACACGGGATCGGCTGCGTTAGCGTTCGTAACGGCGCCGTTCATGCTCTCGGCGCGCTCGAGTGCTTTGATTTGAACAATCTTTTTATCAATATCGCACTACGCATCTTCTTACTCATGATAGCCATTTTAACATCCGAGGGTCGAAGACGTAATTGTACGAATTAATTTTAGGGCCCCGAGTGGTCGAGGTTGAACAATTAGTGTGCCGTCAGTTGGCTATCATTTTAAACAGGCTATCATTTTAAGAATCCGCTGCCCAGCAGGTGCTACCGCTCCGTGCGAGTGGAAAAAAATGTTTTTTTTTCTTTTTCTGCGTGGTTTTTGATTTTTCAATTCCTGCGCTTTGATAACAGCCGCGCGTCATCAGCCGCTCGCGCGCGGCGGTTGGTTTCGCTTCTGTCGCGCGAGCTGTTTCCGTTTGTTTTGCTCGCAAACACAACCTGTCTGCTTTTTAATCTTTCAAAGTGCAACTGCGAGTTCCTCGCCTGTTTATTTCCCACAGGGGTGCAATTACATCTGTTTACAGGCTGAGGCTGGTACATATAAACGATGCCGCGCATACCAACGTTGCCACTGCGCCTGCGTTTTCTTTCACGAGGCCCACGAAAACTGATTGCACCTCACTGGCGGTAGTATAAACCACTGCTGCAAGTTTTTCACTCGTTTCATTTTTCTGACAGGCGCACAACCACCGAGCGTTCTTGCGTGCGCTCCTTCGCTTTGGACATGCACACCGGTTGTGCTGCTACGATTCGTCCGTTTGTGAAGCGCATTTCTGCATATATTTTTCATTACATTTATTTTATTCATGCCCATCTGTACTCATTTATAAACCATGCTTGTACACCTACACAAAAAAGGGTGAATATGAGGTCATTAAATAACTGCAGTGATTCTTTTCTAACAGTTCCAAATCCGAAATAAAAGTACAGACTTTGAAAATTTATGCTTTGTGAAAAAGACTCGACCAGAAAAGGTTTAGTAAAAAGCTGCAGTTTTGACGATGCCTGTGCATGCAATTCCTATTTTGCCTGCAAAATTGGGTGGTGATGGGCTAGGCTGTTGAAAATAACTGCTGCGTAAAGGTTGAGCTTCATTAGTGCTGCAGAAAAATATGTAACCTAGCTTGTCAACCTCACCCCTTACAGACAGATGAGGCAACAAAAAAAACAGTGCAAATTATTTATTTAATGTCAAGTTCAGTCGACCATGAAAAAACGCAAACTACAATACAAATAAGCAAGACAGAGGGACAGATAAGTAAGGTATGCACAGTGGGGTTTAACCTTAAAAGGAAAGCATAAAAGCACAGCATGAAAAAAGATGCAAATCTCCAAATAAGCGAGCAAGACAGGGGCAAGAAGTTGCTACGTGTACTGTGGTGTTACCTTTGCAACAAACATGAAAACAAAGCATGAAGAAAGATGCAAACTACAAAATAAGCCAGCAAGTCAGTGATGAAAAAGCAGCTACTTACGGAGTGGTGTAAGATTTAAAGCAAGGTACTCTACGGCAAGTTCACGCCAGCCACAGTCTTGCTGCCATAACCGTCGTCTGAATCATCAGGCTCGTTCAGCCAGCGGAGGTAGATACGCAGTCGCATGACAACTAAACGGCACATCAGTTTTCTCATAACGCTTGGGTGGTCAGCGCATTCACTAGGTGGCAGAGAAACTGATCGCTCAATAAGGCTCGTCAATGTATTGATTGGGTGATCCAAATGACAAATATCATTTTCCTGTGAAAATTTCTTAAAGACACATTCACAGGAAGAAACAAAGCGCAGTACCGTATGACTTACACCAAATTTCTAGAACCCTGATTGTACTCCTTGAGCTGCACAAGAGCATGCTCATCGGAAGCCTCATCAGCAATCAGGGTCTCAGTAGGGTGGAGCATGGTTTGTTAGTAGATATAAAAGACTTCACCAAATACCCTGCCAAGTGAGCAATGATGTCACTTTCTACAAGAGACAGTGGCTCGCCCTCTGTGCATTATCATCGTACGAGGGTTCTTGAAATTCTTTCTGTACTTCTTGAATCTCTGCAGAGAAGAAATCCACTAAGTAGTTGCTGTCGTCAGCTTCATAACCAGAGTTCTTAGGTACCTTGAGGAACTGGCTAACTGACACAATTCTGAGCGCATTTTTGACATCATATGCACTGGGCACGGTAGAAATCATCCGGATGACCGAAAACAAGTTCTCCAGGCAATCTTGGGCCAATCGTCCTGTCAAGAAGAATGCATAGCCACATTTCTTTAGCAGAAATTCATGCAGTTGAAGCACTACAGCAGTGGACATTAGCAGCCCGACCTGACATGGCTTCCAGACCTTTTTTATGCCAATGCCTAAGCTCTCAATGACTTCAACAGCGAGTTTCAGCGTTGCAATAGCGTCTTCATATTTGCTTTCATTTGATAAGCTCAGAGCAACAACAGGGTGCCGTGCAGTGATGATTGTGTACCACCTGAAAATTACTTCAAAAAACCAGGCTGTTGTTTCAGCCTCGGGCGGCAGGTTCATGCGCTCTGCAAAGTACCTTATAGCTGCAGGTGCTTCCCGGAATAACTGAACAGCTACCCCTACCTTCATCTTTGTGAAGTGGCCGTTGGAAATGTGCACGGTACTCAGGTTAGGTGCCACCTTCAGTTGTTCTGAGTCCATCTTTAGGACTGCTTCTATGTACTCAATCGACACATCACTGCTGCGTAAATTGTACTTTGCCACTATTTCTTCACTAACTTTCATGGGATCTTTTCGCACGAGGTGCCCTCTAATATTTTTTAGTGCATATGAAGGATCCGCCATAAAAAACAATGACATAGAATTGTCACATGGGTGGGGAACAGTGCATCTAGTGACAGAGTAGCGGGAGCTTGCGAGGTTTAAGCTCCGCCACATCGCACGGTTAAAGCTCCTCATGTCGCACGTCACGCGCAGCCCACGCAAAGAAATGTCTGCACAAAGATTGATTAAATGGAAGACAAAGTCTCTCAGCTTCTCTCCATTGACAAAAGCACCTGTGTAGTGATAAGCAATCACCTGCTTCCAGCGGGTGTTTAGGCCCCAAACCATAAAGACGAGTACATGATTTGCTGCTCGGTCGGTTTCAGGGAGCGTCACCTTGCCAAGGAAGCCGTCACCACTGCGGTCTAGCTGTACACCCTTGCGAATCTCCATTTCATCGAGAAATATGACGCAGTCTTTTTCAATGTTTGACATTGCGGCCACTTTCACTTTCATCATATTCACTATATCAATCAAAACGCCGGGCTTAAATGACAGGTGCTACAGTCGTCTGCAAAGTGTTCTTCGTGAGGGAAGAGGATTGCCCTGTTCTAAAGGTAAGTCGTAGCCTGCAGAGCCACAAGCAAATTTGAGTTGCAGCGCTTTCTTTATGGTTTCTGCACTCCATGCACTAGCTTTCCAGCTCTTTCTCTTCAAGGCAGCCTTCTGGTCCTCGTTCAAGAAATCTAGATTTTTAGTCAGCGCTGAGAGATCTTTTTCTAACCGCTTTGTTTTCCTGGCAGCATTCTTCAACTTCTTTTTTGATGTCGACAAGTTTTCATGCAAATCAGTGTTTTTCTTTTTCGCATCCTGCAGAGCCTTTCGTAGCTCACATGCAGAGAGCGAGGAAATATGTTCATTGCTCTCATGCTCGACTGTATTTTCCTCGAAAGAAGAGGTACTATCTCGACTGAGTTCTGCGGATTCTTCGTGGTCAGCGTCTGTAGGAACTGTTGAAGAGTTGGTGCCTTCCTCGGCAGCAGGTCCACATTCGGCAGTCCGTCTCATAGGGAGTTTGCTTCGCTTAGGTTGAGCTGAATTAATAACAACAATAAAGAAAGACATGTCTTAATGCTTATTGAAATAACTGCAAATCGCGAAAATAATACGCTCCACTACAATTATTACTCACGTCTAAACTCGAACAGCGTGGGCAGAGCTGTAGACTTTAACAGGCGGCGTCCATCCTGTCGATTTCTCTCAAACTGGTCCTCTGCAAAGTAAAGCTAAAAAAATAAATAAAACACCAAATGTGATCATTCACGTTTCCTTGGACTGATACAAAAATACTTGTAAAAATAACCAATTATTTAAGGTGCTTAACAGAAAATGTTCATTAAAAATGTTACTGTATTACCGAACCTCGCACGTTTCCAAACAACGCGCAGGCTACGACGGACACAGAGCCAGAAAGCTCAGGAAAAATTTGCCCCATAATGTGCGTTAGCTGCACATTTACATGAGTACATCCTGCTTAGGTATTGAGCTCCGTCAGAGAATAGTAACCACGATCGGGAATGAACATGCAGCGATAAGGTCTGCTTACGAACAGCGTAGTGCAAATATGCCCGCGATCATAACATCGGCTACATCGCTTTCGAATAGCACGATGCAATTATATACCAATAAAAAAAATCCTCTATGCACTTTGACATGAGAGCCTCAATTATCTACTGAGATCTCAAAGAAAACCGCAGGGCTTCGAGTGGCACCAGCACAACAGCCGCCCTCTCCAGACGAAGCAGTGGCTGCCTTCAGTAGCAAATAACGAGCACTTAACTTTTGGTTCGTCTATTTTCGCTCAACGTAAAAGTAACTCTGCTGTCTAAACAACAGCGACGCGAACTTTGCAAAAGAGACGCCAGTGCTTCCTGTGAAAATACAAGACAGGTGTGCGACGTTACGATTTTTTGCTAGTGTTAAATATTCCGCGAATCAAAATCACCCTCGTCCAACTCTATATTCAGGGCACTACTCGCGTAGAAAAGCTAAGTTCAAAACGAAAAACACGCTCGCGCCCGTACGTATGCGCGTACGTATACGCTGCCTATGCAGCAGCGGCGTACACGAGTTTGCTTTAATTACAAAATACGGATCGATAAGACTTAACTGTTTTGCAACTCACCTCTCAGATATATGAGCTTTCAGTTGCGTTCCACCGATCTCGCTTTACTTGAGCTTCCCATTTCTTTCTTCGCTCCGAGTCCCGGGGGGAAGCGAAAACAACGCAGGCCTTTACGTGTTGACCCGGAGCACATTGGCACACAACAGCCCGTCATGATGGCTCAGTGGACTTGACAAGCTTGCCAGTCATGCAGTCGAACACTGTCAAACAAGTTGAACAACCAGCGAGTGCCTCGAACAACCAAAGCTCAGCTGTTAGCACCGATCAAATGCGACCACTCTGACCGCCCGCCGTGATTCAAAATGGCGTCGCAGCGAGAAAGAGGCGGCGTGGGGGTGATCAAAGGATGGCACCACCCTGAACGGCTGCGCTGGCATCGAGGCACCCTAGAAAGGCCCGCTCCGCTAAGCTAAACACAGAACTAAAACGCCAAAATCGCCTGCCGTTCCGCTGTGGTTTCGCGGGGCAACTCGGAGCGGAGCGGACCGTAGAAACGCTAAACTAAAGCACTCTATTACAAGGCGTAGAGTATTTCTCCAGCCTTGATTTACGCTCCGGTGACTGGCAGATCCCCATGCACTAAGCCGACAAAGAAAAAAAACGCCTTTGTCACACCTGATGGACTTCACGAATTTAACGTAATGCCTAACGGCCTATCCAACGCTCTCGCGTCATTTGAGGGAATGATTGACAATGTACCATGGGGCCTAAAGTGGAAAACTTGCCTATGCTACCTGGACAACCTATTCATATATTCGTCGACCTTCGATGAGCACTTACAGCGCCTCGACGAAGTCCTGACCTGTCTCTCAGCTGCTGGCCTTCGGCTCAATACCAAAAAATGCCCCTTCGCCGATAAAACCATTAAAATACTAGGACACCTCGTCAGCAAGGAGGGCACTTGGCCTGACCCCGATAAGATTACCGCCATTCTCCACTTCCCCAGACCTCAACGAGCGAAATACTTGCGTATCTTTTTCGGTCTAGCTTCTTACTTCCGCCGCTTCGCATGTATACCTTTCCCAACATAGCGGCGCCGCTTCATCAACTCCTTCCTTCTGGCGCTCCCTACGTATGGTCGGGCGAATTCCAAACTACTTTTGGCACCCTCAAGCGCGCACTCACGTCCGAACGTGTGCTTTATCATTTGGACTGCACAGCGCCCACCCTTCCACAATAGAAACGCCAGTGACCACGGTATCGGCGCTGTTCTTTTGCATCATCAGGAAAATTCTGATGAATATGTAGTCACATATGCAAGTCACACGCTGACAGCTGCAGAGAAAAATTATGCAATTACTGAACGAGATTGTATTTCCATTGTACGGTCCATCCAAAAATCTCGGCCTTACCTGCACGGCCGCAACTTTACGGTTTTTACTGATGACAACGCCTTGTGCTGGTTAGCGGCAGTTAAGAATTTATCGGGACTTCTTGGCTGTTAGATACTCCATACACAAGAACTCGACTTCGATGTCACCTACAAGTCTGAAAGAAACACCAGGATGCCGACGCTCACTCTCTCGCCTTCCCCTACCACCTTCTTCAAACACTGCTCGACAAACACTTCAAACACTTTCCATGAGCAAATCTCAGGACGCGTCTTCAGTGGTTCCTTCGCTCGCTTCTCTCGGCCGAGTCACATCTAACTGTTCCGGTGCGCAGTGACGACCACCAGCATGGATGCAACAAGAACAAGTGTGTTTATTCATGGATGATTACATATATATATATAGCTTTGGCTGACTTCCCGATCACAGACACCGTGCATCGTTGATCAGTCTAATCGGAAGGGGCCATTCCAGGAGTGCATGCGCGACCTGACGATACATCTTCCCCCGGGATAATTTTATAAGTTGAGAGTAAGATACGAGACTTGTTTGAAATCCCGGCCGTAATGCAGACGATTCGGTTCCTGTCTTTGCCGGGTGGATCGCATTGGCACCGCTTCCGTGGGCCGTATTGTTGCATGTAAAGCAGCTGTCGATCCTTGAAATGGTGCAGTTGCGGTTGACTGTGATGGCAACGCCCTCCCAGGCATCGTCGCCTGGGAAACCTTCTCGCTCTCGGATTCATTTTCTCCAAAGTCCGTCTGGAAAAGCTCACGTGTGGCTAAAAGGTGTCCGTTGCGTCGAAGTATCTGGTTGTGCTCTGTAGCGACGCGATAGGACCTCGGCGCCACCAGGTCCACGACTCGAGCCTTGCGGTCCCACGTGTGTCCCCGTAGTCTTACAACTGCATCTTTCTGGAGTTCGGTAGGGGTTTCCTGCTTGACGATTGCCGAGGTTGGCGCCTAAGTACTTGCTTGCCGGGGCACGGCCAGAAGTCTGGCAGCCGAGTACGTAACCTTCTGCCCTGAAGCAATTCTCCTGGGGAGCGGCCTTCTTCATGAGGGGCCGAACGATAGCTGAGTAGACCCAGCCAGAAGTCCTCCCTCGTTTCACTTGTTTTCTTCATGATCCTTTTGATGATTTGGACACCCTTCTCGGTGAAACCATTGGACTGCGGGAACCTTGGACTTGACGTCGCGTGTTTGAAGTCGTATCTGGATGCGAACAGGGCAAATTCATGGAATGAAAACTGCGGACCGTTATCGGTGCAGACTTCCATAGGAATTCCGTATCGTGCAAAAACTGCACTAAGTTTGCTTATGACAGCTCCTGTTGTTGTGTGAGGTAATTTCTCGACTTCCGGAAAATTTGAGAATGCATTAAACACACGTAAGTAGGAGCTCCCGCCGTACATGAAGAGATCAACCCCAGCACGGTACCAGGCATGTTCTGGGATCTGTCTAAGTACTATCAGTTCGCTGGGCTGCTTATATGCGTATTTTTGACAAATGGCACATGATTTGACGATATTTTCGATGTTCCCGCTCAGTACTGGCCAGAACACCAAGCGCCCGGCTGTTGCTTTGCACTTCTTTATGCCTAAGTGCCCTTCGTGAATACGAGTGAGCATTTCAGCTGTCATGAGCTTCGGGATAACAACCTTTCATCCCTTCATCACAATGCCTTGAACTTCTGATAACTCAGGGGAAACCGGTTTCATCGCGCCACTAATTTCTTCTCCGTTCCTAACGCAGCGCAACACAATTGGCAAGTCTGGGTCAGCAGCTGTTGCTTCTGCTAGTCTGTCTAACATTTTCTTGCTCACGAATTATGAAGCCACGCCCACTGCACGTACGTTGACGTCGTCTGTGAAGTTATCCACGCTGCGGGGAGAGACGGGCGACGATCTGGATAGCATATCTGCCAGGAGCAGTTGTTTCCCTGGGACAAAGTGAAGGACATAATCGTATCTTAATAGGCGCAAGAAAAAACGCTGTAATCTTGGAGGCATGTCTGCAATGGCTTTAGCCTCGATAGCTAGCAATGGCCTGTGGTAGGTTTTAACGATAAATTTGCAACCGTAGACAAAGTGAAAAAAATTGTCGCACCCAAAGGCTATAGCTATTCTCCCTTTATTCTATTTGGGCGTATCTTTGTACCGCCTCGGTCATTGTCCGGGAAGCGTAGGCTAGTGGCCGCCAACGGTCACCATACCGCTGAAGCAGGGCCGAGCCGATCCCATTCTGTGATGCGTCAGAAGAGATTTTGGTTTCTCGGGTCGGATAAAATATGGCTAGCAGAGGCGCACTGTTTAGAATATGGCAGATAGCTTGCCACTCGTTGCAATGGTTTTGAGACCCCTCAAAGACAGTGTCCTTCTCCATTAGGCTTCGCAAGTGAGGTATGTATTTGCCGAAGTAGTTCACGACGCATTCTGTGGACGGCTGCTTTGTCGCTTGGCTGAGGCATTTCGCTTAATGGTGACGTCATTGTAGGGTTCGGATTATACAGTCTTGGCTGATCACGTCGCCCAAGAAATCAATTTCAGTCACCCCGAATCTACACTTTGTTGCATTAAACGTTAGGCCGGCCGTCCTTGCTAAATTCAAAACCGTATGGAGGCGGGAATCATGCTCTTCCCTCGTGCTCCCCCATATGAGTATGTCGTCGATATATATAAAGGCACACCTGGGGCCTGGTCAAATATTTCATTCATAGTATTTTTTTGAACTACTTCCACCCGCCGTGGTTGCTCTGTGGCTATGGTGTTGGGCTGCTGCGCACGAGGTCGCGGGATCGAATCCCGGCCACGGCGGCCACATTTCGATGGGGGCGAAAACACCCGTGTACTTAGATTTAGGTGCACGTTAAAGAACCCCAGGTGGTGCAAATTTCCGGAGTCCTCCACTACGGCGTGCCTCATAATCAGAAAGTGGTTTTGGCACGTAAAACCCGATAATTAAAAAAATAGTTACGGTGCGGAGGCGCTTCCAAAGGGAAGTCTCAAGAAGCGATAACAACAAAACGGCGTTGCAATTGTGCGTATCCTTGAAGTGACATCATCAAGAGGGATTTGAAAACCCGAGTACGCGTCGAGGGACGTAAAAAATTTTGCTCCGGCCAGCTCTGCGTCAATATCTTCTCTTTTTGGTAATTGATAGTGCTCTCGCTTTATGCCTGCGTTAATGCGCCTGGGATCAATGCATATGCGAAGCTTGCCATCCTTTTTCTTTGCTGCGGCAAAGGGGCTTACCCAATCCGTCAGCTTGCAGACTTTGACAATAATGCCTGCACGTTCCATGCGGTCCAGCTCTTCTCGGAGGAGCTGGCGCAATGCCTGGGGCACCCGTCGCACCGGCTGGACCACATCTGTTCCTTCCTCCCGCAGGAGCATGTGGTACGGGCGTGCCAAGCAGCCGATACCTTGAAACAACTCTGGGAATTCCTTCGCGATTTGGTCAGTGCTGTTCATGTGAACATAACCCGCAGTACGCGATACCAGTCCTAAAGTTTCGCTTGCCGACAGCCCAAGGATGGCCTGGTTGCTCTTCCTAACAATAAAAAAGTCAAAGTACTTGCTCCGGTTGTTCACAGTCACTGGTAGCGTAGCCACGGCGATATGCTTGATGTCGTTGCCAGTGTATGAGCGCAGGCTTGTCTTCAAACATTGAATCACCTTGAGCCTTTGAAAAATTGTGTGAGGCAGCAAGTTGGCTCGCGAGCCCATGTCTACTTTCAGAGTCCAGTTGGGACGCGACTGGGGCGTCAATAACCCAATCAGCTTTGTTGCCCACGCCAACATGCAGGATTTCAAGATCGTCGTGCTTGTCCCTCACAGCGCTTATTTGAGGACCTTTCCTACAACAAGCCGAAACGTGGTTAGCGCCACGGCACGAGAAACATGTTTTTCCAAAGGCTGAGCACCTTCCATGTTCGTGGATGCGGTTGCACTTTCAACATTTCAATTGCCTCCTTGTTTTGATCTGCGCAATTTCCGTTTCGGGTTGAGCGTAACTTTTCTCGGAGCCTGAGGCAAGTTCCTCGCGTGCCTGACATTTGAACTGCGCACGCTGAACATTCGAACTGCGCATGTCGATTGGTGCCACTTGTTTTTCCGCTTTAACACACGTGTTGTTTTGCTCGGCACATACTTCCTCCGCCTTGCAGATTTTTTCGGCTTTGCGTAATGTAAGGTCCTTAACCTTCAGCATTCTCTTTCGCAGTTCCAGGTTAACGGTGCCGAAAACAATCTGTCTTTGACCATTGAATCCCTTAGGTCTCCAAAATTGCAACTTTGGGCTAGCTTCCTCAGGTCTCGAGCGAAATGCTCAAAAGGCTCCCCCTCAGCTTGAGTCCTTGCACGGAAGACATACCGTTCGTGCACCTCGTTTTGCTCTTGTGGACAATATTCTTCAAACTTTCCCATCACTGCTGCATAATCCTCTTTGCTTTCGTAGTCCGAAAACGAGAAATTATTGAATACCTCTAGGGCTTCTTCTCCGGCAATGGTGAGCAGGAGCGCAGTCTTGGCTGGCTCGGACCTCGGCGATTTCGCCGTTTCCGTCGCTTGCAAGAACAGCTCGAATCTCTGCTTGAACAGGCACCAATTCCTTGCTGTGTTCCCTGACAGCACCAGCGATTGCGCCGGCTCCACTAAATCCATCTTGTCGGTTCACTGAGACGCCTGTCTTTCGATGCGTTACTGCTTGCGCAAAGCTATACCACTTCTGACACCATGTTCCGGTGCGCAGTAACGACCACCTGCATGGATGCAACAAGAACAAGAAGTGTGTTTATTCACGGATGATTGCATGTATATATAGCTTTGGCTCACTGCCCGATAACAGACACGTGCTTAGCTGATCAATCTAATCGGAAGGGGCCATTCCAGGAGCGCATGCGCGACCTGACGATACACTAACCATGCTCATCCGTTTGTATCTTGCCAACGTAGTGACCTACTGTCACTTAATTATGGAACGTCATCGCGAATCCTGCCGTCCACCTGACGCTGGGCTCCATCGGCAGTTGAAGAAGTTCAAGATTGAAAATTGGGTCCTATACCGATACGTGTTTCATCCCGAAGGACACCGTTGGGCTCTTGTGGTTTCCCAGTCACTTCGGGCCCAGATACTGGAGGCCTTTCACCAGGATCCCAGAGCCAGTCACTTTTGTTACCATAAAACCTGTGAACGCATCCGCAGTCGCTTCTCTTGGCTTGGACTTGCAACCAGAGTAGCGAAGTATGTGGCTTCCTGTGTTTAAGATGGCGTACGGTTTACTGAAAAGAAGCGAGGTTCAAAGGATCAGGCATTCTTTTTATTCTTTTCCATTCAGGTTGTCCCTGGCTGCACATGCTCGTGAGCACGGGCTCCTTCCAGGAAGGAGGCGCTTCTTCTACGATCCGCGACTGCGCTGAGATTAATTCAACAAACTCCCGGCCACCAAATCACTCTTTAAGCTAGAGCGATTAAAGTTTTTGTATTGGTCTGGTAGTACTAACTCCTTGCTGTTTTTGAATCTTGCAAGAGCGGACATGGCCATCAACACCCTTGTAGACTTCAAGAACCCTTGCGAGTTTCCACATTTGTCGAGGTAATTTCTTGGCGTGGACTGTGACAATATCTCCTGTCTTTATTTTGTTGGTGGGCCTCCCATGGGAAAAGTGCACTGATCGAAGTTCCAGCAGATTTTCTTTGGTCCACCTCATCCAGAAGTTCTCAGGCGTTTCCTGTAGGCGTGTCGTCGGATAGCTTCCGTGCGCGTACTGTCGACTGACACGTCATTGCTGCCTTGCGGTAGCGTCATTAGTCTCCATCCTAGGATGAGGTCTGCTCGTGTTAATGCGACAGGTTCTTCACTGTACGACTCAGCGTAGGTGAGAGGCCTCGAGTTCACGGCCGCTACGACTTCCGTAAGCACAGTCGTCAGCTCTTCAAAGCTAAGTCGAGCTTTCTCGAGAACCTTTCTCAGTGGAAGCTTGATCGTCACGACCAGACGCTCCCACAAGCCGCCCCACCATGGTGCGTTGGGAATAAACTTCCAAGTGATACTCTTCTGGCTCCAATAGGCCGTTACGTCTTCTTGGGAAAGCAACTGAAAAGCTTCACTAAGTCTTTTGACGTCTTCTCAAATGTTCTTGCGTTCTCTGAATAAATCACGCGAGGTAGACCCCTCCGCACTACGAAGCGTCGTAAAGACATGAGGAATACTTCTGAGGTCACGCTGGAAACCAGTTCCAGGTGTACTGCTCGTGATGTGGCACATGCGAAGAGCGCTATCCAACATTTTGCTTCTCCTGTTGGAGTCACAACAAATAGCGGTGCTGCGAAGTCAACTCCAGTGACTTCGAATGGGTTCGTCGGCCTTATACAATGACGTGCTATAGGAGCAGTTGGAGCGTCGCCAGGGCCAATTCTGAAACGTCTGCACGTATGGCAGCCGTGTATGACTTTCTTCACTAATGTTATTGCCCGGCAGATCCAATAGTGCTCTCGAAACTGTGACAGGGTGTCTCTCACGCTTCCATGTAGTATGTAGTGTGCTCGCATTGGTCGGTACCTTAGAAAAGTGCTGATCGTGCGGGAGGATGACTCGGTGTTTTACCTCCTCAGATGCGTCAATGTGCAACAGGCGCCCGCCCACCAGGAGGATGCTGTCGCCATCCAAGAACGGGTGGAGGTATTTTATGCGAGAGGTTGTCTTTGCTGATGTACCTGTTGAAATCGAACTTATACCTTCGCTGAAGGCTTGTTGCTGTACATGTCTGACCCAATATTTTTCTCCTTCGTTGATCTCTTCGGCTACTAGAAAACCAGTACGCGCTCTGCTTTTGGATCGTTCGTGTTTGATCAATTTGAATATCCATGCCGTGGCCCTGAGCAGCATTTCGATTCTGTTGTAGCTGTCAATGTCCAGAAGCGATGTCGGCTTTCTCGCACTGGAGATCGAAACGTGATCGGCAGTCATGTCACATTTCACAGATTATCCTATTGTTGGTGCTGATAGGTTCTGGTGGTTGTAGTGGCCATCTACTGATTCGCCTAGCCAGTCTGGTCCTTGCAGCCACGTACGGTTATACAATAACTTATCCATTGAAACTCCACGTGTCTGTAGGTCAGCAGAATTCGCCTGTCCTGGACAATACTTCCACATAGAAGGATCGGTTTTTTCCCTGTTCTCTTTCATTCTGTTCGACACAAATTGCTTCCACTTCGTTGCGTCACCTCTTATCCATGACAACGCAATTGTGGAATCCGACCACATTGTACAGTGGATCTCAAAGTCGGTGGGGGCACTTGAGACATAATTAAGTAGCCTTGCTGCGATTATTGCTCCTAGAAGCTCCAGCCGTGGCAGTGTCGTTGTCTTGATAGGTGTCATACGTGCTTTTGCGATCAAGAACTCGGGCCTCGCTGAGCAGCTCGGCACGATGTAGAGCACTGCGCCGTATGCCGAATGGCTTGCATCGCAAAATACGTGAGCCTTTAGCACTCGGGGTGATTTGGTTCCGCTGCCAAGATAATGTGGTATGGAAATATTCTGCAAGACTGGTAGTTGGCTCACCCATCATGCCATTCTTCTTGCAGATCCTGAGATAGCTGCTCATCCCAGCCCATTCCACGCGTCCACACTTTCTGGAAGATCTTGATGCCAATGGTGAACGGCGCAACAAATCCCATTAGGTCGAATATCCGTGAAGCAGCTTGAAGAACGAACCGCTTGGCATGACCTTTTTCTTTCATAAATTCGAGAAGGCGCCTCAAAGAAAAAGTGAAAGTATCCGTGTGCGGCTTCCATTTGATTTCAAGTACCTTCACGCTTGTCTCGTGGAGGACAGCCAGTTCCTTGTCTGCCGACTGTTCCTCATGCTCCAATGGCGTACGGCTTACTGACAAGAAGCGAGGTTCAAAGCATCAGGCACTCTTTTTATTCTTTTCCGTTCAGGTAGCCCCTGGCTGCACGTGCTCGTGAGCACGGGCTCCCTCCAGGAAGGAGGCGCTTCTTCTTCGATCCGCGACTGCGCTGAGATTAATTCAACAAACTCCCGGCCACCAAATCACTCTTTAAGCTAGAGCGATTAAAGTTTTTGTATTGGTCTGGTAGTACTAACTCCTTGCTGTTTTTGAATCTTGCAAGAGCGGACATGGCCATCAACACCCTTGTAGACTTCAAGAACCCTTGCGAGTTTCCACATTTGTCGAGGTAATTTCTTGGCGTGGACTGTGACAATATCTCCTGTCTTTATTTTGTTGGTGGGCCTCCCATGGGAAAAGTGCACTGATCGAAGTTCCAGCAGATTTTCTTTGGTCCACCTCATCCAGAAGTTCTCAGGCGTTTCCTGTAGGCGTGTCGTCGGATAGCTTCCGTGCGCGTACTGTCGACTGACACGTCATTGCTGCCTTGCGGTAGCGTCATTAGTCTCCATCCTAGGATGAGGTCTGCTCGTGTTAATGCGACAGGTTCTTCACTGTACGACTCAGCGTAGGTGAGAGGCCTCGAGTTCACGGCCGCTACGACTTCCGTAAGCACAGTCGTCAGCTCTTCAAAGCTAAGTCGAGCTTTCTCGAGAACCTTTCTCAGTGGAAGCTTGATCGTCACGACCAGACGCTCCCACAAGCCGCCCCACCATGGTGCGTTGGGAATAAACTTCCAAGTGATACTCTTCTGGCTCCAATAGGCCGTTACGTCTTCTTGGGAAAGCAACTGAAAAGCTTCACTAAGTCTTTTGACGTCTTCTCAAATGTTCTTGCGTTCTCTGAATAAATCACGCGAGGTAGACCCCTCCGCACTACGAAGCGTCGTAAAGACATGAGGAATACTTCTGAGGTCACGCTGGAAACCAGTTCCAGGTGTACTGCTCGTGATGTGGCACATGCGAAGAGCGCTATCCAACATTTTGCTTCTCCTGTTGGAGTCACAACAAATAGCGGTGCTGCGAAGTCAACTCCAGTGACTTCGAATGGGTTCGTCGGCCTTATACAATGACGTGCTATAGGAGCAGTTGGAGCGTCGCCAGGGCCAATTCTGAAACGTCTGCACGTATGGCAGCCGTGTATGACTTTCTTCACTAATGTTATTGCCCGGCAGATCCAATAGTGCTCTCGAAACTGTGACAGGGTGTCTCTCACGCTTCCATGTAGTATGTAGTGTGCTCGCATTGGTCGGTACCTTAGAAAAGTGCTGATCGTGCGGGAGGATGACTCGGTGTTTTACCTCCTCAGATGCGTCAATGTGCAACAGGCGCCCGCCCACCAGGAGGATGCTGTCGCCATCCAAGAACGGGTGGAGGTATTTTATGCGAGAGGTTGTCTTTGCTGATGTACCTGTTGAAATCGAACTTATACCTTCGCTGAAGGCTTGTTGCTGTACATGTCTGACCCAATATTTTTCTCCTTCGTTGATCTCTTCGGCTACTAGAAAACCAGTACGCGCTCTGCTTTTGGATCGTTCGTGTTTGATCAATTTGAATATCCATGCCGTGGCCCTGAGCAGCATTTCGATTCTGTTGTAGCTGTCAATGTCCAGAAGCGATGTCGGCTTTCTCGCACTGGAGATCGAAACGTGATCGGCAGTCATGTCACATTTCACAGATTATCCTATTGTTGGTGCTGATAGGTTCTGGTGGTTGTAGTGGCCATCTACTGATTCGCCTAGCCAGTCTGGTCCTTGCAGCCACGTACGGTTATACAATAACTTATCCATTGAAACTCCACGTGTCTGTAGGTCAGCAGAATTCGCCTGTCCTGGACAATACTTCCACATAGAAGGATCGGTTTTTTCCCTGTTCTCTTTCATTCTGTTCGACACAAATTGCTTCCACTTCGTTGCGTCACCTCTTATCCATGACAACGCAATTGTGGAATCCGACCACATTGTACAGTGGATCTCAAAGTCGGTGGGGGCACTTGAGACATAATTAAGTAGCCTTGCTGCGATTATTGCTCCTAGAAGCTCCAGCCGTGGCAGTGTCGTTGTCTTGATAGGTGTCATACGTGCTTTTGCGATCAAGAACTCGGGCCTCGCTGAGCAGCTCGGCACGATGTAGAGCACTGCGCCGTATGCCGAATGGCTTGCATCGCAAAATACGTGAGCCTTTAGCACTCGGGGTGATTTGGTTCCGCTGCCAAGATAATGTGGTATGGAAATATTCTGCAAGACTGGTAGTTGGCTCACCCATCATGCCATTCTTCTTGCAGATCCTGAGATAGCTGCTCATCCCAGCCCATTCCACGCGTCCACACTTTCTGGAAGATCTTGATGCCAATGGTGAACGGCGCAACAAATCCCATTAGGTCGAATATCCGTGAAGCAGCTTGAAGAACGAACCGCTTGGCATGATCTTTTTCTTTCATAAATTCGAGAAGGCGCCTCAAAGAAAAAGTGAAAGTATCCGTGTGCGGCTTCCATTTGATTTCAAGTACCTTCACGCTTGTCTCGTGGAGGACAGCCAGTTCCTTGTCTGCCGACTGTTCCTCATGCTCCAATGGCGTACGGCTTACTGACAAGAAGCGAGGTTCAAAGCATCAGGCACTCTTTTTATTCTTTTCCGTTCAGGTAGCCCCTGGCTGCACGTGCTCGTGAGCACGGGCTCCCTCCAGGAAGGAGGCGCTTCTTCTTCGATCCGCGACTGCGCTGAGATTAATTCAACAAACTCCCGGCCACCAAATCACTCTTTAAGCTAGAGCGATTAAAGTTTTTGTATTGGTCTGGTAGTACTAACTCCTTGCTGTTTTTGAATCTTGCAAGAGCGGACATGGCCATCAACACCCTTGTAGACTTCAAGAACCCTTGCGAGTTTCCACATTTGTCGAGGTAATTTCTTGGCGTGGACTGTGACAATATCTCCTGTCTTTATTTTGTTGGTGGGCCTCCCATGGGAAAAGTGCACTGATCGAAGTTCCAGCAGATTTTCTTTGGTCCACCTCATCCAGAAGTTCTCAGGCGTTTCCTGTAGGCGTGTCGTCGGATAGCTTCCGTGCGCGTACTGTCGACTGACACGTCATTGCTGCCTTGCGGTAGCGTCATTAGTCTCCATCCTAGGATGAGGTCTGCTCGTGTTAATGCGACAGGTTCTTCACTGTACGACTCAGCGTAGGTGAGAGGCCTCGAGTTCACGGCCGCTACGACTTCCGTAAGCACAGTCGTCAGCTCTTCAAAGCTAAGTCGAGCTTTCTCGAGAACCTTTCTCAGTGGAAGCTTGATCGTCACGACCAGACGCTCCCACAAGCCGCCCCACCATGGTGCGTTGGGAATAAACTTCCAAGTGATACTCTTCTGGCTCCAATAGGCCGTTACGTCTTCTTGGGAAAGCAACTGAAAAGCTTCACTAAGTCTTTTGACGTCTTCTCAAATGTTCTTGCGTTCTCTGAATAAATCACGCGAGGTAGACCCCTCCGCACTACGAAGCGTCGTAAAGACATGAGGAATACTTCTGAGGTCACGCTGGAAACCAGTTCCAGGTGTACTGCTCGTGATGTGGCACATGCGAAGAGCGCTATCCAACATTTTGCTTCTCCTGTTGGAGTCACAACAAATAGCGGTGCTGCGAAGTCAACTCCAGTGACTTCGAATGGGTTCGTCGGCCTTATA
Organism: Dermacentor variabilis; assembly: GCF_050947875.1. Classification (NCBI taxonomy): domain Eukaryota; kingdom Metazoa; phylum Arthropoda; class Arachnida; order Ixodida; family Ixodidae; genus Dermacentor; species Dermacentor variabilis. The sequence goes on along the minus strand of NW_027460291.1, from coordinate 19,433,470 downwards.
CAATGACGTGCTATAGGAGCAGTTGGAGCGTCGCCAGGGCCAATTCTGAAACGTCTGCACGTATGGCAGCCGTGTATGACTTTCTTCACTAATGTTATTGCCCGGCAGATCCAATAGTGCTCTCGAAACTGTGACAGGGTGTCTCTCACGCTTCCATGTAGTATGTAGTGTGCTCGCATTGGTCGGTACCTTAGAAAAGTGCTGATCGTGCGGGAGGATGACTCGGTGTTTTACCTCCTCAGATGCGTCAATGTGCAACAGGCGCCCGCCCACCAGGAGGATGCTGTCGCCATCCAAGAACGGGTGGAGGTATTTTATGCGAGAGGTTGTCTTTGCTGATGTACCTGTTGAAATCGAACTTATACCTTCGCTGAAGGCTTGTTGCTGTACATGTCTCACCCAATATTTTTCTCCTTCGTTGATCTCTTCGGCTACTAGAAAACCAGTGCGCGCTCTGTTTTTGGATCGTTCGTGTTTGATCAATTTGAATATCCATGCCGTGGCCCTGAGCAGCATTTCGATTCTGTTGTAGCTGTCAATGTCCAGAAGCGATGTCGGCTTTCTCGCACTGGAGATCGAAACGTGATCGGCAGTCATGTCACATTTCACAGATTATCCTATTGTTGGTGCTGATAGGTTCTGGTGGTTGTAGTGGCCATCTACTGATTCGCCTAGCCAGTCTGGTCCTTGCAGCCACGTACGGTTATACAATAACTTATCCATTGAAACTCCACGTGTCTGTAGGTCAGCAGAATTCGCCTGTCCTGGACAATACTTCCACATAGAAGGATCGGTTTTTTCCCTGTTCTCTTTCATTCTGTTCGACACAAATTGCTTCCACTTCGTTGCGTCACCTCTTATCCATGACAACGCAATTGTGGAATCCGACCACATTGTACAGTGGATCTCAAAGTCGGTGGGGGCACTTGAGACATAATTAAGTAGCCTTGCTGCGATTATTGCTCCTAGAAGCTCCAGCCGTGGCAGTGTCGTTGTCTTGATAGGTGTCATACGTGCTTTTGCGATCAAGAACTCGGGCCTCGCTGAGCAGCTCGGCACGATGTAGAGCACTGCGCCGTATGCCGAATGGCTTGCATCGCAAAATACGTGAGCCTTTAGCACTCGGGGTGATTTGGTTCCGCTGCCAAGATAATGTGGTATGGAAATATTCTGCAAGACTGGTAGTTGGCTCACCCATCATGCCATTCTTCTTGCAGATCCTGAGATAGCTGCTCATCCCAGCCCATTCCACGCGTCCACACTTTCTGGAAGATCTTGATGCCAATGGTGAACGGCGCAACAAATCCCATTAGGTCGAATATCCGTGAAGCAGCTTGAAGAACGAACCGCTTGGCATGATCTTTTTCTTTCATAAATTCGAGAAGGCGCCTCAAAGAAAAAGTGAAAGTATCCGTGTGCGGCTTCCATTTGATTTCAAGTACCTTCACGCTTGTCTCGTGGAGGACAGCCAGTTCCTTGTCTGCCGACTGTTCCTCATGCTCCAATGGCGTACGGCTTACTGACAAGAAGCGAGGTTCAAAGCATCAGGCACTCTTTTTATTCTTTTCCGTTCAGGTAGCCCCTGGCTGCACGTGCTCGTGAGCACGGGCTCCCTCCAGGAAGGAGGCGCTTCTTCTTCGATCCGAGACTGTGCTGAGATTAATTCAACAACTGCTCCTGCTGCCAACACAGCAAACCACTGACCTCACCTCCGGGTGGACTGCACAAACCTGTACCATGTCCTGAGGCTCCTTTTGCAGTCGTTGGTATCGACGTGCATGGACCACTACCTATATAAGCTGGTGGTAACCGATAGATAGTCACAGCTGTCGGCCACCTGACACGGTACGCTGAAACAGCTGCACTGCCTTCAGGATCCGCCGAGGAGGTTGCGGACGTATTCTTTGAAGTCATCTTTTTACCTCACGGAGCCCCACGTGTTCTTTTGAATGACCGTGGCAATACCTTTCTGTCGACGCTCCTCAATGAGGGGCTCCGTGAGTCCAACACCATCCATAAGACGACTTCCAGCTACAACCCTCAAACTAATCACTTCATAGAGCGCTTTCATCGCACGTTGTCCGACATGATATCAATGTACATCAACCTCGACCATACCAATGGGATGTCATTCTGCCATTCGACACTATCGCATGCAATACCGCCGTGCAACGCACTACTGGGTAATTACCATTTTCCCTAGTCTACGGCCGTCAACACATCACTCTTCTCAACTTCACTTTCTTTGGTGTCACGGTGACCTCGTCGACATCAGTGTGTGAACAGTTCGTATCGCGCTTAGCCCATTGTCGCCACCGCGCCCGCCTTAACACCGACGCCAGTCAAAAAGATCGAAAAACTCGCCATGATGCATTCCACAGTGTCATTCCCTTCCCCCCCCCCCCGGAGGCGAAGCGTTTGCTGTGGACTCCAGTTGCTGCTCCTGGATTGTGCGAAAAGTTTCAATCCTGTTTAATCGGGCCCTGCACTTTTCAGGAACAAACTTCGCCTGTGAAATATCGCGTGAGTCCCGTTTTCACGCTTCTTGAATGCCGCTCTCGTTCTACAGAGATTGTGCATGTATCGCGCTTAAAGCCTTTGGTACGCCGTTCACCGCCATAGCCAGCGGCCCGGTTGGCCGCTTCCGCGAGCGGGGGGAAGTACTGCGATCATTATACTTCCCCTTCAACTTCCTAATCTGTACATAATCATCATCATGCCCAGCGTCATGCGCTTGAGCGCGTGGCCTGCTGAATAAAGCGTTAAAGTTTAACAGCTGTCTCGCAATATATACCAGGTGTCCCAGTTGGACAAAGGTTTTAAAAACCCCTAGAGCTCTAGAGAAATTGTACCGACTGCATAGCAGCCGTATTCGTGTGTACTTACAGCCAGTGTTGTTTTTCATCACAAAGTAATACTTAATTAAGTGATTTTAATTAGTGAACATTTTAACTATTTCTTCAATCGCAAACATGCCAATTACAAAGTTGCGGGACACCTCAAATATTCTCCGCAATAAGCGCTTGTTTCGTGCTGAACTTTGTCTCGTTGTCTGTTCCGAGAAAAAAACAAAAGCACGCGAAACATCCAAAATACGAAATAGATACGCGGTTGCGCGGCGCTACTCACGTGCTCCCAAGTGAATTGCCACAGATACACGGCTTTCCTAGCAGCAGCAGCTCGATACAGGGCCTCTTGCTATGTGATAGTCCCGGCGTCAAAAACCATGCCACCGACGGTAAGCGTAGTGGAGCAGCAGGGGGTAGGGGTGATTTCGAAGCCGGGAAACCGTGACGGCACACTGGGGACTGTAATTTTGCGAGCTCATCTCGTTCTGTAGATAGGCGCGCCCGGAACTTATGTTTTTTTTGTTCCCTTTAGCAATAGAGACAAACCTTGCCCAGGCTATGTACATCTAATGCGTTTCGGCGAATCTGTATGGCCAGAATATGCTGTTGTCAATTATGTACATTATTTTTACTTCACGTCCGATTTTGAAACTACAAGGCCAGAACCGTTTAAAGATCGTTATATATTGAGTTACCCATCGCGAGGAAAACACATCTATCGCGGATAAATCAAAGAAGTTTTTAAGACACGTAGGGCCCTCTGGGCTATACTTGTCGGCGATAAGGTAGCCTCGCCGCCTACGGGATGATCTGACTGAGCTATGTCGAATGCTCGGTCACCATAGTGGGAAGTTCGAATTCTTCTATATGGTTCTTTTTTATTTGACGATGGTGAGCTCAAATTCACCTCCTCCAGTGCACAACATCTGCAGGCTTGGAGTTTCGCCTGACACCGGCAAAAGATGCCGAGAGCGAGTGGGGCTATATTAATCAAGGTGCAACCAAATTATAAATGCCCACAAAGCTTTAGCAAAGGCACTCCCTCACCAGAACAGGAGTAGGCCTCCCTGGTGCAGTATTCGGCCACTACCTCCCGAATGATTCCTAAAATTAACCCATGGCCCTGAGTCCCCAGCAGCTGCGGAGCACCTGAACAAGGCAGCGGTCAGACCTGTAACGCAGCAGAGGGTGCTAAGAATCTCTGGGTTCGGACAGGCCACCAATGGAAACTGGCCCTGTCAACCTTTCATTGCCGAACTCTGTCGAGTGAGGGAAGCTAAGAAGGACTCTTTGAGGAAATATCAGACATTGCTTGGCATATCATCGGCCTTAGTGAGATTAGAAGTGGTGAAGCTTATGCATTGCTGAATAACGGACATCTCATCTGCTATAGAGGTGTCCCAGATAAGAAACAATAAGGGGTAGGACTCCTAATCCATAAGGACATAGCGGGAAACATTGACGAATTCTACAGCATTAATGAGAGGGTAGCTGCAGTCGTTATCAAACTTAATAAGAAGTATAGATTAAACGTAGTACAACCCTACGCTCCAACATCAAGTCTCGATGATGATGAAGTAGATCCCTTCTATGTAGATGTTGAATTAGTGATGAGAAAAGTGCTAACTTAGTATACTGTAGTAATGCGCAACTTAAATTCAAAATCGGGGGAAAATGAGACTGGCGAACAAGTAATCGGCAACTACAGCGTTGATTCTAGGAACGCTAGATGAGAGATGCTGCTAGAAATCGCAGAAAGGAATAAGCTTCAAATAATGAACACCTTTTTCAGGAAGCACAGCGACAGAAAGGGGACCTGGAACATCCCTAATGGTGAAACAAGAAATGAAATTGATTTCATACTTTCTGCGGATCCCAGCATAGTGCAGGATGCAGAAGTGTTAGGTAAGGTAAAGTGCAGTGATCATAGATTAGTGAGGGCTAGGATTCACCTGAATTTGAAGAGAGGAATAGTAAAATTGATCAAGAAGAAACAGGTCAACCTAGAGGCAGTAAGAGTAAAAGCAGGCAAATTCAGGCGGATACATGCAAACAAATATGCAGCCTTAGAACAGGTAGATGAAGTCGACATAGAGGTAATGAATGAAACCGTAATTAGGCTGGCTTCAGAGGCAGGAATTGAAGTGAGAGGCTAGGCGCCAAGGCAACCAGTAGGCAAGCTCTCCCAAGTAACAAAGGAGCTAATAAAGAAACGACAAAGAATGAAAGTGTTCAACTCAAGAGATAAGGTAGAATCCGCGGAAACGTAAAAACTGATCAACAAAGCAAACATAAGTGATATTCGAAACTATAACGTTAGAAAGACTGAAGAACCCGTAAAAAATGGACACAGCCTGAAATCAGTGATAAGGAAACTTGGCATAAAACAAGCCAAGATGTATGCACTGAAAGATAAGCTCGGTAATATTAACAGCAATCTCGAAGCTATAGTAAAAGCAGCGGAAGAATTCTATACTGACCTGTACAGTACCCAGAAGAGTCAGGATACCTCAGTTAGAAACAGTAATGAGCAGGATACAGAAACTCAACCTATAACTAGCGGTGAGGTCAGAAGGGCCTTGTAACACATGAAACGAGGAAGCGCGGCAGGAGAAGATGGAATAACAGTCGGTTTAATCAAAGATGGAGCAGACATATTGCTTGGAAAACCGGCGGCTTTTTATACGCAGTGTCCATCGACTGCAAGGGTCCCAGAAAACTGGAAGAATGCAAACGTTATACTAATCCACAAAAAGGGAGACGTTAAAGAATTGAAAAATTATAGGCCCATTAGCTTGCTCCCAGTATTATATAAAACATTCACCAAAATAATCTCCAATAGAATAAGGGCAACACTGGACTTTAGTCAACCAAGGGAACAGGCGGGCTTCAGAAGGGATACTCTCCAAAGATCACATTCATGTCAATAATCAGGTTATCCACAAATCTGCGGAGTACAGTAAGCCTCTCTATATGGCTTTCATAGGTTACGAAAAGGCATGTTATTCAGCAGAGATACCAGTAGTCATAGAGCCCTTATGTAATCAAGGAGTACAGACCGGTTACGTAAATACCTTGGAAAATATCTACAGAGGTTCCACAGCTACCTTAATTCTACACAAGCAGGAAGGTACCTATAAAAAAAGGCGTCAGACAGGGAGACACAATCTCTCTAGTGCTATTCACTGCATGCTTGGAAGAAGTATTCAAGCTATTAAACTGGGAAGGCTTAAGAGTAAAGACCGACAGCTAATATCTCCGCAACCTTCGGTTTGCCGATGACATTGTCCTATTCAGCAACAATGCAGACGAGTTACAACAAATCATCAAGGACCTTAACATAGAGAGTGTGTGAGTAGGGTTGTCGATTAATATGCACAATAAAAAGATAATGATGAATAGCCGAGCAAGGGAACAAGAGTTCAAGGGCACCATACAGCCTCTAGAGTCTGTGAAGGAGTACGTTTATCTAGGTCAATTAATCGCAGGGTACCCTCAACATGAGAAGGGAGTTCATAGAAGAATAAAACTGGTTGGATCGCATACGGCAGACATTGTCAGCTCCTGACTGGAAGTGTACCATTGTCATTGTAAAGGAAGGTACACAATCAGTGCATTTTACCAGTGTTAACATATGGGGCGAAGATTTGGAGACTTACAAAGAAGCTTGAGAACAAGTTAAGGACCGTCCAAAGAGCGATGGAACGAAGATTGCTAGGCATAACGTTAAGAGACAGAAAGAGAGCGGTTTGGATCAGAGAGCAAACGAGTATAGCCGACATTCTAATTGACATTAAGATAAAAAAATGGAGCTGGTCAGGTCACGTAATGCGCAGGTTAGATCCAACGGTTGTTGGACCATTAGGGTTACAGAATGGGTGCCAAGAGAAGGGAAACGCACTCGAGGACAGCAGGAGACAAGGTGGAGCGATGAAATTAGGAAATTCGCGGGCGCTAGGTTGGAATGGGTTGGCGCAGGACGGGGGTACATTGTAAGTTTCGTTAAAGCACAACACAAGACAAGGACAAAAGAAGGTATGAAACGACGACACGGCGCTTGTCCTTGTCTTGTGTTGCGCTGTAACGAACCTTACTATGAATCCCAACCAACTGGCCCAACTTGCCGTCTTGATGCAGGACAGGGGTAATTGGAGATCACAGGGAGGGGCCTTCGTCCTGCAGTGGCCATAAAACAGGCTCATGATGATGATGATGATGATGATGATGATGATGATGATGATGATGTCAGTAAGTAGATATTAACGGGAGATCTGAACGCTACCATGCCAGTGCCCTGCTCTTCAAGACAGTCATGCCCTTCACGATAGATCAGAAGGCGAAAATGATCCTCGCTCTGGGGGCAGTGCATGGCGACAAGAGGAAGGCAACCAAGTTATTCCGCATGTGGCATTGTGTAGGACGCCCTAGTCCGTCAACAATACCTAGAACGTACGAAGTCCTTTGCGAGACGGGTAGCTGCGCAGAAAAGCGACACAGGACTGCGACGGTAGTTCCAGAAGCGGAAACGGATTTGTGGGCATTCTTTACTGCTAACTCTCACGGTTTGGTGCGCGATGCTAGTGCGGAGGCCGGAACCTCAAGGTCATCAGTGTGGAGGATCCTAAGAAAAGGTCATATGCACCCGTACCACGTACATGTTCATCAAAAACTTGATCCAGATTTTGAAAGCAGACTTCGCATTGCCAACTGGATTTTCACGAAATGTGAAGAGGAACCGGACTTACATGCTTTGGACGGTCGAGGCTAATTTCTCCAGAAATGAACAAGTTAATCTTCACAACGCGCACTACTGGAGTGATAGGAATCCCCACTGGCTTGCACAAACACGATACCAATACCAGTGGTCATTAAATCTGTGGTAACCACCGCGGTTGTTTATCGGCTATAGTGTTGGGCTGTAAGCACAAGGTCGCGGGATCGAATCCCGGCCACGGCGGCCGCATTTAGATGAGGGAGAAATGCGAAAACACCAGTTTACTTACATTTACGTGCACCTTAAAGAACCACAGATGGTCGGAAGTCCTCCACTACGGCGTGCCTCATAATCAGATCGTGGTTTCGGCACGTGAAACTCCATAATTAAATTTTTTAGTGTGTAGTGCGGTATTTCTGATGGCAACATCATCGTATCCATCTTTTCTGACAACACACTAACGACACAACGCTACGTCAACAACATCCTCGAGGTAAACGACTTCTGTTGCAACGTTCCCCTTGCGCACGCTCGGGACATCTGGCTTCAACTCGATGGTCCTCCTGCGCATAGCAGTGGTCAGCCTGGCGCCTGGCTCGACAAGCTTCTTCCTGGACAATGGATTGGCGGGCACAGACCTGCACCCTGGCCTGCAAGGTCGCCGGACATGACACCGCTGGACTTCTTCTTGAGGGGCTACGTGAAAGCTCAGGTGTATACCAGCGAAACTACCTCACCGGACGCCTTAAAGGCAAAAATAAGTAGCCTGCCGCGATATTCCAACGTCGTTGCTCAAAGCTGCAACAGCGCAAGTGTTGGTAAGAAGCGACTACTGTATTGCTTCAGACGGTGAACTGTTTGAGCACGTGCTATAAGTGGCAGTGGAAAATAACCGCTCAAAACTGGTGTAAAACGTGACTGTTTAACGCACATTCAAGATGACACCCTATCCTTACATAAAAAAGCTCGTGACCAAGATAGAAATACGTAAAAAGCTACTTTGCTTTGCCGCTTTTCCGAAGCTGAAGAGACAGAAAGGGTAAATGGGGGCTAAACCAGTCGCACCTTTGAATGTTTCTTTGTGGGCGGCTGAGACGCCTTACGTGATTTTGGTTTTTCATTGAAATAAACTCCTGAGTCGCTGTTTTCTGCTACCTTTTGGCTTTTTTCGTGCCCAGTTTTTTTTAACATTGGTGGAATTTCTTTTGTAGCTATGTTTCATGATACGCGAAGGTTAACGCTATCATGGGGGCCTCATAATCGAGCACAACATTCTTGCGTCCGCCGATGCTGACGCTTATCGCACCACGCTAGGTAGGCCGCGAAACCTCTCGAGGTTCATGAACATCAGTCATCCTAGGTTAAATACAATGAAATGACACAACAGCAACCAGAAAATTGTTTGAGGTGAATCGCGCGCGTCTTTGTCACGTGTTCGAACAGCTATTCTGGCGACGTGCGTAAACGAAGCGATGAAAAGCGAGTTGTTTAGTTTGAGAATAACGCGTATGCGATTCTCTATTTCGCCGACAAAAAAGGTCGGGCTGTCGTTCATCCCAGAAGCCACTGCATTAAATTTATGGATTAGAAATGATTCGCGATTTTGTGGTGCGACTTGAAACCAGATTCAATTATTGTAGCGGTTAGCTCGCGAAAATAGTGACCCGGCATAGCGATATGTTTGGATAGCGGAAGATTAGGAAGGCTCAAGCATGCGATCTATGATTGTTCAAACGCAATCAAAAGGCTATTTCCGTTTGTCCAATGTACTATACTTTGCACGCTGAGCATTCTAGCATATAGATAACATTGGCCGTGTCACAGTCGAAGACACCATTTATCTTAAGGTTAAAATTTGACGCGGTGCTCATAACACCAAGCGAAGTCATCGGGCGGATTTATTCTGCACAAGTTCTAACGCGTTCATTAGATTTTCGTGACATGGATCCCATATAGATGACGCATACTCTAATTTTGTACGAATTAATATCTCGTACAGCAATAACGTTAATGAGGATGGAACGCTGGTAAAGTAGCAGCGATAACCAAGCAAGCGGCTAGCATTGTTAATTACGTATTCTATGTGGGTTGTCCAAGTGAGGCTGGATGAAATAAATAAGCCCACGTACATATATCAACCTACTAATTCTAAAGGAACGTTATTCAATTAGTTTACGTAGGGGGCATTAGTAGTCCTTGCTACACATATGAATTTACACTTACTAATGTTAAGTTCCATTAACCACAGTTCACCCCAGTTAGCAATCGCAGTAAGAATGGTCTGAAGAGATTTAATATCATCAGAGCCTTTAATTTCGCGAAAAGTATAACACAGTTACCAGCAAAGAGCTGAATGTTAGAAGATATTTGAGAGGGGAGGTCATTAATGTAAATAACAGAGTAATGGTCCAAGTTCAAATTCCTGAGGTACAGCAGAGTGCACGCCAGAAAGCAAAGAATTTAAAAACTGTTAAATGAGACGAATTGCGAAAGATTAGTAAGAAAGCAATCGATCCATTTTAAAACGTTAGGCTCAAAGTTAATATAACTAAGCTTATGAAGTAGCAGTTTATGAAAAACCTTGTCGAAAGCTTTAGCAAAATGTAAATATGTGCAATCAACGAATGATGATCGGTCGAGAAGGGTGGCGAAGTTTATGAGTGAGAGATACGAGCTCAGTTTCATATGACTTACGGAATCCATGTTGTGCCGGTGTAAAGAACAAGCTAGATTCAAGGAATTCTGTCAGCGCTTTAAAGATCACACGTTCTAGTAACTTTTAGCATGTACTTGTTAGGGAGATGGGGCGATAATTAGTGGCAATCTTTTGCTACCCGACTTGTGAAGAAGAACCACCTTCCCAATCTTCTATTGTGTAGATTGAGGTTGAGGTTTATTTTCCTTCAAAGATGAAAGAGGGAACTGCGACAAAAGGCGGTAAAGCCTGACGAGGTCACAGTTCCCCAAAACAGTCGATACAGCAGTGAGCTACACAGAAATAAATATTAACGTAGTATGATAGTGAACAAAATACATTGCATCGAACGGCAGTGTTACCGTGAGAAATATTACATTTGATACAAAGACAGTGCACCAAAAATCAAAGGCAGTGTATAAACATGGCATGAGGTCGCTAAAGAAAACACACACACAAACAACTTGACACAAAAACAAGAGATGCTTCGCTAAGTAAAAAACTGAGATTATATTGGGTCAGTGCTGATTAGTAACTTTTTTATGTCTTTTTTAAAATTTGTTCTTAGGGATATCAAACATGAAACTTAAAGATGGGTTATTGAGAACGACTGGAATCTGGTAATCGAGCTTTCGTTTGCCGTAATTTGTCCTCGTTTTAGGGACCAAGTTTCTGTGTTGTATGGAGGTACTGTAACAGGCGAAATATGTAAACATGGTTTGCTTTATGTAAATTATGCTTATGATAGAGTGGTAATGTTGCAAGGTTTTCCGGCCTACCATGGTAACCCTCAATAGCGCGCAATGCATTCTTTTGCAAAAGCAATAACTTCTGAAAATTGCTTATTGTTGTAGGGCCCCAGACCAGTGCACAATATGACAATTTGAAAAAAAAATAGTGCGTAGTATATGAACACCTTTAGGGAAACGGGCAAGAGATCGCTGATCCGGTAAAGACAACCAACAGTTTTATTAAGGTCCGTAAGAAGTTTTGAAATATGTGTGTTCCATGATAAATGTTCATTAACCCAGATACGAAGGAACTTCTGAATTGTTACCTGTTGCAGTTTTGTGTTGGCGTATTTAGGTTAAGTGTGTAGACAGAGGCATTAATAGGTCTGAAAATTATGTACCTGGTTTTTGAGAAGTTTAAACTAAACTTATTCGCCTGCATCCAAGCGTATAATTTTATCAAATAAGCATTCACGATAGTTTCTAATTCCGGCAGAGCACGCGATGTGAAAAAAATATTTGTATCGTCAGCGTACATAACCAAATCTGGAGAATCAGGTATCTTACAGATGTCGTTTATACACAATAACAACAAAAGTGGACCTAATATAGATCCTTGCGGAACCCCTTGGGTAATGCGCAAACGGTTCGAAACAAAGTTATTCCATTTAACGTATTGTATTCTGTTATTTAGGTAACTTTTCAGCAGGTTAGCTATTCCGCGTATCCCGTAAGTATTCAGTTTACTCAAAAGAATTTCATGCTGTACGCAGTCAAAAGCTTTCCGGAGGTCTAAGAACAGACCGAAAGTGGATTCAATGTTGTCAATGATCTTTTCTTTAACGGCGAGTAAAGCTTGCTCAGGCGATTTATTTTTCAAAAAGCCATACTGAGAGGGGTTAATAATGTTATGAACGTTAAAGAACTTTTCTAATCTACTATTAATGGCTCCTTCAAATACATTCAATAACACTGATAACAGTAAAGTACATGTGTCAAGAGAGTGCTGAGACATCTTCGAAAATAAGATGGAACTATATGCGGAAGTATTTTTCAAACATTTTGCATTGATAGAGTCAAAGCAGGGAGAAGAATTATAATCAATATTTTCAATAGGCTTAGCAATAGCGCCAACGTCCACAACAATTGGGAACATGATCGCGTAGTTATACGAAAATTCTGTGGTTCATGAAGGTGAGAACTAGGAGCAGGGGAAAATTTTTTTAACAAGTGTATCGTTTAGCAAAAATGGGTATTTTTCCTTAGAAACCTGTTCGCCAGAAGAGTCCTGTATAGTAATTAAATTTTCAGAAGAAAGGTTAACTACGCGCCAGAATTTACGGACGTTTGTTTTCAACATAAATGACAAGAAATTGGAGAGGCACCACTGCTTTGAGCTTTTTAAAGCTGTTATGTATGCAGGAGAAACTAGTTTGTATATAATTCAAAGCGAGTTAGTAGGGCATGCCTTAGCTGCTCGATATAAGCGTTTTTCTTTCTGTTAGAAAGACGTTTGACGTGTGCGTTATACCAAGGGGCGCGAGTTAGAAGTAATTTGCGGTTTGGAACGTGTCAGTCGGTTCTTTCACTTTGGCTGCAAAGCTATCCCAGTCAGTTGAACAATAGGGCAGTGAAAGTTAGTCACAAAAGTTTCTAAAAGGCAGATAATTCGTTATTGATAGCATCGATGTTGGCTTTCTTATAATCTAAAATTAGTTTGTTTTTTTTTTGAGCTTGGCGCAAACCACTACCCTAAGGTTGAAGTTTAGTAACGAATGATCGCTTATACTGGTTAGAAAAATAATATCTGAAGCGAGATTAGGTTCCTTAGTTAGAACAAAATCAAATGTATTTGCACCATTGGAAGGGGACTCCGGTAGGACGGGTTGCCAATTGTGATAAAGAGAAAACAAAACAACCGTCTAGAAATTGTTTAGCTTGTCTTGAAAAGGGAAATAAGTATAGAAAATTATCAGTCCAAGTAATGTTCGGAAAATTAACATCGCCCAGCAAAAACAAGGGTGACGAAGGATATAGTGTACAAACTGTGTTACTGACGTCATAAAGGTCGTGATTAAATATAGATGGGTATAAAGGGGAGTGGGGACATACAACGAAGATCAGTTTGAGGTGACTTAGCGTTAATAATAACCAGACTATTTCTAGATTAGTGTCGATTTTGATGGGGAATGAAGGGATGTTGCATGAAATAGCGAGAACGACGCCGTCTTCAGGGCAGTCATTTCGATCACAGCGGTAGATGACGAAGGCACGAGCATCGTGCACAATGCCAGAATCATTACATGTCCAGGAAGCCATGTCTCAGTCAGAGTTACCATGGTTGCAGAACAAGATTCAATTGCTGATGATACGGAATCAAATTTATAAACCACGCTTCTAACGTTAGTAAAAAGAACCGAAACGGGAGTTTTTGTTAAATGGCCACTACCCCTCTCGCTCACCTATGTAGAACCTCGATTAGACGAGGAAGCATCGGTATTAATGGAGCTGCCATTTGACCTCCTTTGTTAACGCGGTCAGAAATGGGAGCCTAAGTGTAGCACTTATGACTTAGAAGCAGTTTATTGTACCGTGAATTAAATTTTGGAGAACCTTCCTGACGTTTGGGGGCGAGCTCCGCCACTGGAAAAGCTGGCGCCACCGTCGGCGTGACGTGGCACGGGGGACCACGTGGACACAGCGGCCGCGTCGGCTGCTTCGGAAGCGCCGAAGCGAGCTGAAAACGAAAGTTTAAAGTCCCACCTGCGCCGCGGTTCTGATTAGGTGGAGAGGTTTTCCCGCCTTGGGGTGCCTGTTTGACAACATCTGAAAGCACTATAATAGGTAGTGGCTGCCTTTGGAGGCGTGCAGCATGGTAGGCTACTGCTAGGTGCCGCAATGCCGAACGTACGCAACGGAGCCCGGTGCAGCCTTATTCACACGTAGCCGCAGGACAAGAAGCTGCGTGAAGCTTGGCTCGCGAAACTATTAGAACCGGCAGACAGCCGCCGGCTACAACTTGAGTGTGCAGCAAGCACAGACGCGAGGAAGATTTCTAATACGGCGTCGGGGCTGCGATGTTTGGTGAGCAGCACAAAGCGCGCACTGAGACGCTCGCCTGCGTGCTGCCCGGCTATTGTCATGAAGTTTTGATCTATAAACTTGTTGATGCTAGATACTGGCAAGTTCACAGTAATGGAAAGGGAACCATAAAAGCGCATAAAAAGAGGCAATACATATGCTCACGCTTTTGCAGCACCAAACAATGAAATGTAGTGGATTAAATAAACGAAGCAGCGGGTAATTGCTCGCTGAGAAGACCCATAAACATACAGTGCGAGACAACTTGAAATATAATGGTATTTAGACGTCCAAGACCTTAGAAAAAAAAAAGAATTTAATCATCGCTACGGGACATGCCCTGGTAGGTGTGGAAGTCCATAGATATAACGAAATTATTTTTGAACATCTCTGACATTTTCCACGCAACGATGGTTGCTTGTGTGCCGTCAAATGCTCATATGCTGCTGCCTGAAGCTCACGGCACGATGCGAAAACGCGCTCGCAGCGAAAGGAAAACATTGTGCGCGTACACGGATGCAAGCGCGCAGTCGGTCACCACGATCCCGTGCGATCGCTGCCTTGAGGCCTCATTCTGTTATATTCCATCTAGTTATACAGACAACCCACTATAAGAAGGTATTTCACATGGTTTTCTCACAGCGTTTGCCCACCTTTCACGCAATATGCCGGTTCGGGAGACTCCTTTGCGGCGACCGCGCGCAGTGGCATTCACTGTACGTATTCGGTAAAGAGATAGCGTCTGTAAACGATTCTCCGCTTTCAGTTGGCCCAAGAATATTATATCGGCAGTCAAAAACTTCCCTCGTATTGCTAGTACTTACATAAATGTCCAGGAGGGCTGCCGCGTGGTGAGAGAGAGAAAAAAAGTTTTATTGTCAAGGTTGAGTGGAGTTTTCTTTCCCAGCGGTGTGGACTAGCGTGGCGTCTGCTTCGACGCGACGCTATCAGCCCATTCCGCCAACCGCATCTGGTCTTGCGGGTTGGAAGTTTTCGTCTTCATCTCCCACTCTTCGTGTGAAGGAGCTCGCCTAAAGAGCTCTCGGGGGAGGGTTCTTTTGGCATCCCCACAAGATGTGATCTTGGTCCGCCAGGGGGCAGTTAGAGTGTTTGCAGTTTGGTGGATATTCACGACCGGTCATTGCAGCTAGTCTTTTTGGACCAAGTACAGACCTAGTCTGTACTATCGTGAGGTTAGTGGCCTGTATTCTTGTAAGTGTCTCGTGGGGGGTGGATATAATCGCCTCGATTCGCGGTAATAAACGGTCATTTCGTTAAAGTCGCGTGGTCTTTTTTTTTTGCGCCGTAAGCGAAACCTGCGGCAGAGCGCCGCGTGATCCCTCATACTGCGCAAGGGAGGCGCTTCCGACCGATGGCGACTCCGTAAGTCCTCGCCCCCAATTGCCAAATTTAATCAGTTTTTTGCAACTGACACGGGTAGAGGCCGAGAAGTTTTCACTAACGTTGATGTTGTGTACCTTGAACTCGCTACGCATACAAAGTATTTCTTTTTCTTTTATTTTAGAGTTGCCGAACTTATCTATGCGCGGCCGGCAGTTATCAGGCGAAAAAGAGCCTAGTCGATGCGCGCGATGAACTGAGTCGGCGGAAAAGGTGGCGAGTTTAGAAGCGATGTTAGCTTAGATTCTTTAACGTCTGGAATACCAAAAAAGACTGTCTCGTCGCGATCGGTCTTCTAGGTAATCGAGGCGCAATTGCAAGTTGATGTTTTCCGCTGATAAATCGTGCGCAGAAGTCACTATAGCAGATAAATTTTCCATCACTTTAGTTTTTTTCGTCTAGATCGTCTGTTCTTTTGTGAATACTGGCGATATTCGTTTCCTTTATATGCTCTTCTGAATATTCTTAATAGCTTTGTTATCCGCGGCAAGTTCAACGTGATTTTTTGAGGCTTGCAGTCAACGTCGCCCGAAGTGTGTACGTCTTTCAGTAAGCGAAAAAGTCTGTTCATTTGTTCAGTAGGATCGTCCGATAGTGATTCGATTTTTCGCAAGTTATTCAGATCGCGTGCTGGGTTGCATTCAATGCCCTCAGATTAGAGCAATAAGAGCGCCATAGTAAAATAATTATATTCGTTTTCGCATGTTTCCATTTGTACTTCGGTAGATCACGAGCATGTATTCGCAACTGCTAATTGCAAGTATCGCAAGTGCAGCGGCACAAGGGATCAATAGCTTTCACGCGCGAAGTGTTCAAACGATGTCCAATTGATTCGCATTCGCTGTAGCTTAAAGGAGGCATCGTATAAGCACTTATAAGCGAGGCCGTTTCCAAGGTAGCCTGTTTTACGCGCGGCTCAGAACCATATTCTCCCGGCGGCCCGCCACTCTGGGCATCTGCCGCTTGAGCGAGAGTCTCTGCCAATGCACCCTCCTCACATCCGACGCCTATGCCTTGGGCGGCGCTTCAGTATCAGTTCCGTCTCGTTCGGAAAGACTGGCCCGATGCCTGACGCAGGCAGACGAGACCGTGAGCTGCTTGGTGTACCTCCGTCCATACGCGACTCGTGAATTCACGGTAAGCGCTGAAAGTTCTTTTTAGAGCGCAGCTCTTTGGCGTCCGTTCCTGGGTTTCGCGTCGTCGTCGGCCTCGTAACCAGCTCCGCCCCCCTTTCATCCCCCCAGCGCTAGCAGGGACCGACTGATACCGCTGGATGCCGCTGACGCCTCTAGAGAGTCAAGATAACGTGTCGGCATCGGCGGCGTTGTCCCTGAAACCAACTCCGCAGCTGGGGTTGACTCACTATCGGCGTCAGCGGCATCAGTCAGTCCCTGCTATCTCTTCCCTCCTCCCTTTATCGTGTTGTCCGCTTGCTGCGCGCGCTTCTGCCCCCATCGTTTGCCGCTGGGTGTACACGCCGCCCCCCTCCCCCCTCTTCCTGCGAGTCTCCGGTTGTCAAAGCGCCGGCTCGAACTTAATTCCTTTCTTCGCTCCTCCTCCAATGCAACCCCTGTGCGGTGGCAATCAGAGAGCCAGATCGGTGGCGGCGGATCTGTATATGTGCACCGCCCGAGCCGAAATTGCCGCTGCCGTTCGCCACTGCGAAATTATCTGCCAGTTCTTTCTGAGCCATGAGCGAGACGACCGATGGAAGTCCTCCGTCTGCTGCTGCTGCTGCTGCTGCTAAACCAGCTGCCAGAGCAGAGGCCCAGCGCCGTCGCCGTCAGAATCCAGAGGTGCGTGCCGCCGAAGCAGAAGCTTACCTAGTGGAGTCTTTGTTAAAGGAATACGTGTGAAAAATAAAAAAAAAATTCTGTGATAGCGCATACATGTGTTGCTCGATTTCTTTGCCTCAATCTATCGAAAAGGTGAAACAGCTTATTTGCTGCGCTCAAATTTCGCATTAGGAAGTAACGTAATCGTCGGTAATTTTTTCATTTTCTTTTTTTTCGCACTACCTTTAAGTGCTGTTCAAATTCGGCGAAAATATATCCTGTATCTAGCCGCGTTCATGGCCGCATGTCTACGGAACCTCCGAAACCACGATGTTAGAACCATTGAGAAAACAGTATATAGGCGACAGCACCATTTATATTAAAATCGTTAATAACATTTTGAGGCATATGTGTCACTTGGTGAAATTTTTCCCATTCCGCGGGTTCTAATTTCCATCGAAGAGAGTATATGAAGAAAATCATCTCGTCCTGATGTTTTGAGACAATGGAATTTTAATTACATCTCATTACAGGCAGGGTTCAAGCATGGCAGAGAAAATAGATCTATCGCAGAGATATGTTGCGCCATAAAAAGTCGGCTCGTTTTTATTCAATAGACATGCACCAGAGCTCAAAAGGAACTGCTCGACCGTGCGACATCTCGCCTCGTGTCTCCCTGGAACGAGTTGTGTGCATGGAAATTTCCGACTAAGATAAATCTTTGCGAGACATGGTTCATTGGGAATTCGAAATCTAGCTTGTGGAATGGTATTTAGCCAGGAGGCATACATATAGAGAGAAGATTGTTACTGTCTTATTGAGTATGATGGGGCGAATGGCCACTGCCTCGATAGAGTTTTCGAGTTTGAACTGCTGGCTTGCAATCGAGTTTACAGCGATGATTAGAATGCAGCCTGCGGAGGCTAGACTGTCATCGCGATCCTTACGATATATGGCATCCTAACTCCAGAATTTGTGTTTTTATTATAAAGGTATCTCCTGTGTACAGAGTACTTTTGAAATAAATTTAGTTATCAGTTCTTTAATATAGTTTAGGTTATGCAGGGTACCTCTGGCATTCCTCTGAAGTGTCTGCATCACCAGAAAAATAAAGCAAGCGTAGCCTTTGTATAGCCGGACTTCTACGCTTTCGTCATGTTTTTCATTCCGAGACCTGTTATTCACATTTCGCTCAAGGGAGCTTTGCTGTTCTTTCGACCGTACCCAGGCGGTTCTATTCATTGCCTGGACGAGCGTGCGCGAAGAAGCCTTGCCTTCGTGAAGACAGGCGTTTTTTACCGGGCGAAGAGAAAAGGGCCCGCGGCGAGCCTTTCGTCGTTGCATTTACGAGATGTCCGTTCATACGAAGACGTTAAAGGATGACTGTGTCGCCTCTCGGGGCAGCAGTGACTACAGTATGCGTAAATTCATCTTGGCTGTACAAATACGCGACGCGCATCATCAGCCGCGGTGTGTGTATGTGTTGTGAACTATTTTGGCTGTATCGGTTTTTATTTAACGAAGCGGTGTCTGGGGATTGCTGGTAGGAATTGGAAAGCCTTTTATCTGAACGCTTGTCGTAAGAACTAAAAAATAAGAGTGCTGGTGTACGGCCAAACTGATGCAACTCCGAAACATGTAAGCGCCAATCGTCGTAAAACATTAGCGCCAGGAACCGGCACCGTTCTCATGCATTTCAAGTCTAGTTGACCGGAAATTACTATCGTATGACTACGTTGCCCTGCTGTGTGAGGCCGATAGCATTTCTCAAGACAGCGATCACGGCAGCTGGTTAACTAGCATGATTCATTTAGGATGTGTGATTCCACGTTGCCCTTTTGCCTTGTAAAGTAGCAATACTCAGAAGGAGTCGCAAAAAGAAAAAAAATCCGACGGCTCTTTGTGACAACAGAGTTTTCGTAAAATAGCTGAGTGCACCACCGAGGACGGGGCCAACAAGATCGAACTACAACAACAAAAACTAGGCTTCCATTCTTTTCTTACCAAACCGACAAAACACTGGCTAACGCCGTAATAAGGACTCGCATAGACTTGCCGCAGGCTTGGACCATGCGCTATATAACACAAATATATCCCAGCATGTACCCCTGCTTCGGATGCTCGGGCAGTACCTAGCCGGTAGCTCGACCACTCGACAAGTGCGATTCGCAATGCATGGTATGCTGTTATTTCTAATGACAACTATTTCCGTCTTGGGCGGAAACCTCGTACAACAAACGTGGGAGTCACGCAACGTAACTACAGATAGCAATTTGAACGCTTGTCAAAGTAAACAACACAAACCATTACGCAGCAGAACTGCACCCACGCTGGTGAGATCATCTTACGTTTTGAAACTACTCATTGTTGCTAAACCACAGCTTAGAACTACAGTGAGAATGCCGCAGTACGGTCACTTAAGTGAAACTAATTTTCAGTAATACAAAACTAATCGCCGAGGCTGATTGTTGACTCAAACATGCGCGCACACATCGCGCTGGGTGCTCCGTCCGCCTCAACGCCAGCAGAAATTCCGGGCCATGCAGAGTTAAATCACTTCAGTACGTCTCACAGAAGTTCCCCACGTAGATGGCGCAACGTCATTCTAAACAGACCGCGCTAGCGCGAAAACAACCACCGCAAACGCCTCCGAGCTTACACATACCTGGCACACAAGACGGAGCGCTCGCTCAAGCCAGCATGCCGACTGCCCTTAGATGGCACCACTGCTTACACAATATGACGGCGCCCACAAAAAAGAAAGGCTGGTGGCCCTTCAATGATAGCAGAGGGGCACCTGCCGCGTCCGCCGTGGGTGCTGGAGCCCACTGTGTGGAGTCCGAATGGTCAGTGTGATGACAATGATGATGTGACGATAATTTATTGACATCCCTTTAGAAACGAGGCGGTGACAAATAGTCACCTAGCCAGCTTGAGCTTATCAGGTGTGTTATACATGCTTTTCAGTCTAGCATTTTGTCTACAGCTCCTTAACCTTTATTTTCTCTTCCTTCCAACTTCAATATCTACCTTGTGCCCTTACCTATGCCTGTAACGGATCCGGTCCTATCAATATCTTCCCAGCTTTTCTGTCTCCAATACATCTCCTGGTTATATCCACTGCTGACTTCCACTGCTGACTTCCAATATCCAATGCCTTCCATCCACTTTAAATCCCAGCACTTCTGGAAGGGGTAGGTTACCTACAGGAACCAAGTACCCGATGATGTTTATTGGTATCCCCCTCTGAAACGGGTGGGGACAAATAAAGTCACCTCACCTGCTTCATTTATTCAGTTTTGACAACGTCTACACTATCTAGCCTCTTGCCTATCTGATCTCGATCTTAACCTTTGTATTTAAAAAACTATATCTCTATATTGTACTATTACCAACACTTGCAATGACTCCGATTCGATCAATATCTTTTGTTTTTCGTCCACCCATACTCTAACCGTCTCTAATATCGACTGCTGACCCTTTAATTAATGCTTCCGGCTATTTGGAAGGCTCCTGAAACGGGGACGCTCCCTACAGGTCTCGGTGGGTGGCAAGCCACTATGAGTGTCACAGCGGTTTCCGTAGACCGTTGTGGCACTGCCCCCTTGTGTGCCACAAGCGGTGCAGTGCACAAGCTCTGTTGTGCTTCCTCGTAAGATATACTTTCCTCGACTTTCAAGGCTACAGTTTTCTTGACTTTTGGGCATGGCCGAGGCATGACCATACTGTCGTAGTTCGCACAGTGGAGCGCGTTGTTACAGTCGTCAGCTGGATGGTCGTTGTCACTGCAATTTACACTAGTGAGCCACCTTCGGCAGCTCAGAGATTGGTGTCCATATCTCTGAAACATCGCCGAGGGTTCGATACGCAGGTTCTCTCGGGTACTATGACGTACCCTGTTTCCAGGTACAGGGCTCATGGATTGAAACGCGATACTGAGAGCGTGGGGTTGCGGCGCGTTCAAGGAGCGCTGGGGACACCAAGCTGATGCATTGTGGTACACGAGGAAAGCGAGAGCCCTCTTGTCCCATTGTAGATTTGACCCGCCAGCGATCACCTGCGCATCGAAGGCGCGAAAACGGCCGGCCACCACGCGGCCCGAGTGTGGCGTTTGAACTGCACCCAGGAAGCCTGCTAGTGGCAAATCTCGGAATCGGGTTCGTGTTCGGCGTTTATTTGTCGTCGAGCCGTATCTTGATTCTTTGCATATCTATTTATTTAAGTATTTCAAGGTATCTTACAGGCCCCAAGGGGAGCATTAACTAAGAGGGGCGTCGTTGAACGAATGACGAGAACCGATATATGAGCGCTAAAAAATTTGAGAGCTAAAAACGTTTATCAGAATCACGTGCTTACAAAACGGTCTTACAAATAAAAACGCTAAATCAATACAAAGATTTGTCGGGAAAGGAATAAAAAGTACAGTTCACAGTAACATAAAAACCGACGCATCACTCGCGCAAAGTAACGCACATAGCGCGAGGACATAAAACAAACCAAATTGAAACAACAACAGAAAAAGGAAGAAGAGGACATGGCACATATGTGGCACGTATTATATGACATGACACATTTACAGATAAATATATTTGTTGTGATGAAAACTGCGGGCTCAGTAGTTGTCTGAATTTATAAATAAATAAATAAGCAAAAGCAAGGGTCCTAGTACGCTGCCCTGCGGTACACCGGAAGTGACATATGCAAGGGGTGACGTAAAATTATTTACGACTGGAAATTGCTGACGATTTGTGAGAAAGTTACGAATCTAGGAGAGCGTTAAGCAGTCTAATTTCAGAACAGATAACTTGGAAATTAAACGGCAGCGAGCTACCCGGTCAAAGGCTTTAGGAACGTCAAGAAAAAATGCAATCTGTTTGAAGACTGCGGTCTATGTTAAAATGCAAGTCTGTAGTGAATTCTAGTAACTGCGTCTCACATGACAAGCCTTTCCTAAACCCATGTTGGTTAACAAAGAAAAAATTATTTGTTTCCAGATGATGATATATGTGAGATGTAATGATATCTCATGCGAGATATCATTAATGGCATGCGATAATGGATAATGGCATGCGAGCAGCACTAGTTGCACTATGCCTCATGCGCAACTTTTCTTCGCTCCACAGATTTTCCTGATGCTGGCTCTTGTTTCACCTTCTGCGCCCATCCAAACGTGCCCTACCATGGGCGAACGCGTCGATGCTGTCCAAGATCAAGAGGCCGTCACCGGCACGTGTGGCCTCCATAATCTTCCATCCTTCCTGGATGTACCGCTAGATGGACACCGCATCGTTTCTGGGACGACGTCACTGGCTGTTTCACCGCCCTTTCCCAGCCCCTTCATAAGCAGCTTGCTGATGAACTACTCCTTCAGTGGGCATGCGAGCAGCACTAGTTGCACTATGCCTCATGCGCAACTTTTCTTCGCTCCACAGGTGCGTAACAATTTCACCCTGTATGCTAAACGGAGTGATAATCGCTCACTTTTGCTGCTCCCATGCCCACTTGTCTTATATGCTACTATGTGTGATTGCTGCGACGTGGCGCTGTTGCTGTTGCAATGCGGTGACGTCGAGGAAAACCCGGGGCCTCCAAGGGTGCAGAGGTCGGCTCAAGATGACTCTGCGTCGAGTAGTTTTCCCGAGTCCCAGTCGGATCAAATGGGTACCGTGCTATTAATGCTAAAGGACATAAAGAAGTCGACAGTCGAGCTTGCCAAAGGTCAGTCCGAGTTGAAATCAGATATGAAGGATGTGAAAGCCAGCCAAAACGCAATCGAAGGCAAGCTAACTGATATTTTCCGCCGTCTTGAATCACTTGAGAAAAAATCTGAAGCCCTAGACACATTTTGCAAAGATATCGCCATACTTCAAGAGAGCGCTGAACGGTCAAAAAAGCGGCAGGACACCATAGTCTCGCGCTTAGATGACTTGGAAGACAGGTCAAGGCGGAATAACTTGGTTTTTCACGGCATACCCAATTCCCATGAGTCATGGCTGCAAACTGAACAAAAAACCGTGGATGCCCTGTCGTCAGCTATGGGAAATGCCTTGCCACCAAACTCAGTTGAACGGGAGCATCGAACCGGGACTTTTTCAAACACAAAATGTCGTCCGGTTATAATGAAACTAACAAACTTCAAAATTAAGGAGAGCATACTTTCGTCGCGCAGCCAGCTTAAAAATAGTAACATTTCAGTAACTGAGGACTTCTCGCCTGCGACAAGGCTCGCTCGAAAAAAGCTTCTCGAATTTGGTAAAAACCAACCTAATTCCCCCTCATTTAAACTACGTTTCAACAAGCTTTTCATTGGTAATCAATGTTTTATGTATGATTCAACAACTGACAGCGTTAAGCAAGTTAAAAGTAGTGTTCCAGATCACGCAAGCGCACCTGACAATCTGCGTCATCATCCTGCTACATAGCAATGCGCAAAGGGCAGTGGCGTGTCTTTAACACCACAAGTCTCCGTGCTTGTTGCAAACGCTCGAAGTGTGTTTCGCAAACGCGTGGAACTAGAATCGCTCATCGATAGCTGTAATGCTGGTATTATTGCATTAACCGAAACGTGGCTACAACCCCATGTGCAAGATTGTGAAATCTTTGACTTGTCTCGATTTCATACCTTCCGTTGCGATCGCACTAATCGCAAAGGCGGAGGCGTACTACTCGCTATTTCAATATCCCTGCAAGGTCATCAAGTCCACTTATACTGTAACCTGGAAGTTGTGTGCGCGTGCGTCGATATTGGTTACCGTAAAATTACGATTGTTGTCTGCTACCGCGCTCCATCCTACCCATCCACTTTCACCACTGAGCTTCACGATGCGCTTAACACCCTTACTTTGAGGCATCCTTCGAACCCCATCATATTATTGGGGGATTTCAATTTCCCCAACATATGCTGGACTACTGAACCTCCGCACCGTTATCCATTTTCTTCGCAAAGTAACGACTTTCTTGATCTCTGCTCTTTGTTTTCCCTAACACAATTAGTATTAGAACCAACGAGGATCTCGGAAAGCGCCGCTAACCTCCTTGACTTAATATTATGCTCTCATCCTGACATAGTTACCAATGTTTCATGCTTACCGGGCTTAAGCGATCACCTGGGTCTTTCTTTCAACATATTATCTCCTGTGATAAAACCAATTGTTGAAAAAAAAATAATTTACCACTACGATAGGGCAAACTTTGACGATATTAATTTTCATCTAGCTAATTTTCTTGATCCTTTCCTAAGCCAATTTGATGATCGCACGGTTGATGAGAACTGGACCGTTTTCAAAAATAAGATACATGAGCTCACCGACAAGTTTATTCCATCAAGCGTAATATCCTGCAATGTTAAGAAACCCTGGTTCAACTCCAAGTTAAAAAGGCTTTCAAACCGAAAAAATGACTGTATCGAATAGCCAATAAAAGTTCACTGGCATCGAAATGGGACGCTAATAAGGAGGCAAACAGTACTTACACAGAAGCTATTAAACTTGCCAAAAAGACTTTCCAAGTACACACTTTGCCCACAATGCTTGCGAATGACCCTAAAAGGTTTTGGCGTGTTATTAACCCTTCCAAAGATAATTCAATCACGTTGATTGATTCCAACGGTTCACCGGTACCCGAAGATGTATGTCCCCATATCCTTAACTCTGTGTTCTGTAACAACTTTATCGTATGTAGTAACCCTGTGCTTCCAACTCTCGAGTCTTGCAATTACCCACCTATGGACTTTATTATCATTGAACCTCTTGGGGTCGAAAATGTAATTAAAGGTCTTAAGTTGTCATCAAGTCCTGGTGCTGATTTGGTTAACGCGAAATTCCTGAAAAATACTGTTGTTTATTCATCTGTTCTGCTTTCGAAAATTTTTCAGCAATCCTTAGATACCCATCGGCTACCTACAGATTGGAAGGTCGGGAAGGTGGTCCCACTTCATAAGTCCGGTAGCAAACATTCGCCACTCAACTACCGCCCCATTTCCCTCACAAGCATTCCTTGCAAGGTTCTTGAACATATTCTGTACTCACATTTAGCTAAGCACTTACACAATAATTAATTTTTTACAAAAGCACAACATGGTTTCCGAAAAAACTTGTCATGTGAAACCCAACTTCTTTCTTTTACTCACAGCCTTCATCTTATTCTCGACAAAGGTTCTTTCGCAGACTGTGTTTTCTTTGATTTCGCCAAGGCCTTCGACAAAGTGTGCCATAAATTACTTCTATTTAAACTTAGTAAACTTAATCTTGATCCTCACCTGTTAGCATGGCTTGAACATTTTCTATTTAATCGGTCACAGTATGTTGTGGTTGAAAATCATATGTCCTCATCTAATCCTGTAGACTCTGGTGTGCCCCAAGGATCTGTTATAGGCCCTCTTCTTTTTTTAATTTACATTAACGACTTACCCAATGACGTTTGTTCTAACATTTACCTTTTCGCAGATGACTGTGTTATCCTCCGTGGAATCTCGGACAAATCTGATAACAAATTCTTACAAGACGATATAAACGCTATCTCTAACTGGTGTGACGTATGGTTAATGCAACTTAACGTAAGTAAATGTAAATGTATGCGTGTAACTCGCAGTCATATTCCTCCACCGAACTATTACCTTAATGATACTCCGCTGGAAGTCATAACATCGTATAAATACCTAGGCGTCCACATAACCTCATCACTTTCCTGGTCGTTGCACATCGACAACGTAATTAACAATACTAATCGCATGCTAGGTTATCTTCGCCGAAACTTTTCTTCTGCTCCTACATCATTAAAATTAATTCTATACAAAACGCTTATTAGGAGTAAAATGGAGTACGCTTCATCCATCTGGGACCCGCACCTCGAAACCCTTACTCAATCACTCGAACTAATCCAAAACAATGCCGTACGTTTCATTCATAGCAACTATAGCCGTACATCAAGCGTAACTGCCATGAAAAACTCTTTGCTGCTTGCTCCTCTCTCAGCCCGGCGTAAGTGCTTTCGCCTTGCTTTATTTCATAAACTATATTTCCACAATTCGTACCTACGCGATAATCTAATATCACCTCCTACCTACATTTCCTCTCGCATCGACGATAGCCATAAGGTTGGAATCATTCAGTGCCGCACCAGAACCTGTAACGAATCATTCATTCCTAGGACCTCTCAGGAATGGAACCACCTTCCCGGCGCAGTTGTCGCAATCAAGGACAACTCAAAGTTTCGTTCGGCCTTATCAGACATCATCACTCCCGGATGCAATTAACTAATCACATTTGTTGTTTATTGCTGCTTTGTTTATTTACTTGTGTATGTTTTTTTTAACCCACTCCCCTCTGTAATACTTCGGTCTTGAGGGTACAATAAAATAAAAATAAAATAAAATATGTTCAAGCATTTTGCAGCAAATACTTGTCAATGATATTGGACCGTAGTTTTCTGGGGAATTCTTGCAGACACTTTTGTAATATAATAATATTAGGGGTTTTACGTGCCAAAACCACTTTCTGATTATGAGGCACGCCGTAGTGGAGGACTCCGGAAATTTTGACCACCTGGGGTTCTTTAACGTGCACCTAAATCTAAGCACACGGGTGTTTTCGCATTTCGCCCCCATCGAAATGCGGCCGCCGTGGCCGGGATTCGATCCCGCGACCTGGTGCTTAGCAGCCCAACACCATAGCCACTGAGCAACCGCGGCGGGTAGCTGCCACTTTTGTGTACTGGTATCACTTTTGCAATTTTCCAGTCTAAGGGAAGCTGACCTGATGATAATGACTGGCGGAAAATAAGACATAAAAATTTGCTTGATAGTGTGGCTGTATTCGTTAAAATTTTTGAGTTAATATTAACGACACCCGAAAAAGTAGTCAACTTAAAGTTATTTATGAGACCTGTGATACCATCCTCTGTTACATCCATGGACTGCATGTACTGGTAATCTAGATCAGTGACTTGCGGCAGATTTGAATAGTCTTCTATTGTGAATATGGATGAAAAATGCATTAAGGACGAATGGGGGGGGGCATTTCTTGTCACTGATTGGAGCTTGATTACCTTCACTTAGTGAAATGTGAGGCCAGCCACTATTAGGTGAAATCACCTGCCAGAATTTTAAGGGGTTATTTTAAGTAGTGAAGGTAGATCTTCAGAGTAGTATTTTTCTTTAGCCTCTCTTAAAGACGAGCAGTAATCTTTCAAAAATGAGCTATATTTATCCCATACCACGGGTGAGTTTGTACGCTTTGCAGTTGCGTATAGCCTTTTCTTCTTGTTTCTTAGCCTTCGAAGGTACTTGGTGAACTAAGAGTTCTGCCTATCGCCTGTCATTCTGATTAGGGGGATATACGTTTCCACTGAAGCACACAGCTCTTCTTTAAACAGAAGCCAGTTTTCGTTGACGAACCGAGCAGAAAACGAAGTAAATAGGTGCCAGAAAGAAATGTCTCAAGTTCTTTGTTATAGTCAAGTTCTTTGTCATAGTCTCCTCTGTTGTAATCACGGATGGTTTTGTTTGAGACGCCTGTAAATTTCAAGGGGATCTTCAGAGTATATTGTAGTAGCTTGTGATAACTGAAACCGTCTACGCAAACAGCTTCACCTACTCTTCAGCGGCGCTGGTGAGAACTACATCTAAAATGTTAGTGCCACGGGCAGGCTGGGTAACTATTAGGAATAAATTGAAATCTAAGATTAAAGAAATGAACTCCATTGATGTATGACAACATGATATGTTATTCCAGCCGATCAAAGGAAAGATCGATCACATTCTGCCCTTCCCCGCCCTCGAGCTGTTCTACGGAATCCGCCATAAATAGTGTCACACGGT
Organism: Dermacentor variabilis; assembly: GCF_050947875.1. Taxonomy (NCBI): domain Eukaryota; kingdom Metazoa; phylum Arthropoda; class Arachnida; order Ixodida; family Ixodidae; genus Dermacentor; species Dermacentor variabilis. Next base: position 19,405,408 of record NW_027460291.1, on the reverse strand, counting down.
TTATGCCTAATACTTTGGTTCATCATCATCATCATCATCAACATCATCAGCCTGGTTACACCCACTGCAGGACAAAGGCCTCTCCAATATTTCTCCAACAACTCCGGTCATTTACTAATTGTGGCCATGTCGACCCTGCAAACTTCTTAGTCTCATCCGCCCACCTAACTTTCTGCCGCCCTCTGCTACGCTTCCCTTCCCTTGGAATCCAGTCCGTAACCCTTAATGACCATCGGTTATGTTCCCTCCTCATTACATGTCCTGCCCATGTCCCCCATTTCTTTTTCTTGATTTCAACTAAGATGTCATTAACTCGCGCTTGTTCCCTCACCCAATCTACTATTTCCTTATCCCTTAACATTGCACCCATCATTCTTCTTTCCATAGCTCGTTGAGTCGTCCTCAATTTAAGTAGAACCCTTTTCGTAAGCCTCCAGGTTTCTGCCCCGTAGGTGAGTACTGGTAAGACACAGCTATTATACACTTTTTTCTTGAGGAATAATGGCAACCTGCTATTCATGATCTGAGAATGCCTGCCAAACGCACCTCAGCCCATTCTTATTCTCCTGATTATGCCCATCTCATGATGCGGATCCGCGGTCACTGCCTGCCCTAAGTAGATGTATTCCCTGACCACTTCCAGTGCCTCGTTACCTATCGTAAACTGCTGTTCTCTTCCGAGACTGCTAAACATTACTTTTGTTTTCTGCAGATTAATTTTTAGACCCACTCTTCTGCTTTGCCTCTCCAGGTCAGTGAGCATGCATTGCAATTGTTCTGCTGAGTTACTAAGCAAGGCAATATCATCAGCGAATCGCAAGTTGCTAAGGTATTCTCCATCAACTTTTATCCCCAATTCTTCCCAATACAGGTTTCTTAATACCTCGTGTAAACACGCTGTGAATAGCATTGGAGAGGTCGTATCTCCCTGCCTAACGCCTTTCTTTATTCGTATTTTGTTGCTTTCTTTATTGAGGACTAAAGTGGCTGTGCAGCCGCTGTAGATATATTTCAGTATTTTTACATACGGCTCGTCTACACCCTGATTCCGTAATGCCTCCATGACTGCTGAGGTTTCGACTGCATCAAACGCTTTCTCGTAATCAATGAAAGCTATATATAAGGGTTGGTTATATTCCGCACATTTTTCTATCACCTGATTGATAGTGTGAATATGGTCTATTGTTGAGTAGCCTTTACGGAATCCTGCCTGGTCCTTTGGTTGACGGAAGTCTAAAGTGTTCCTGATTCTATTTGCAATTACCTTAGTAAATACTTTGTAGGCAACGGACAGTAAGCTGATCGGTCTATAATTCTTCAAGTCTTTGGCCTCTTCTTTCTTATGGATTAGAATTATGTTAGCGTTTTTCCAAGATTCCGGTACGCTCGAGGTCATTAGCCATTGCCTATACAGGGTGGCCAGTTTTTCTAGAACAATCTGCCCACCATCCTTCAACAAATCTGCTGTTGCCTGATCCTCCCCAGCTGCCTTCCCCCTTTGCATAGCTCCCAAGGCTTTCTTTACTTCTTCCCGCGTTACTTGTGGGATTTCAAATTCCTCTAGACTAAACTTACGCGGGAAATCACAACTTACGCGGGAGATCATTGAAGCTGATCTCATAGCACGGGCTGGCAGCACGTTCCATAGCGCGGCATCTTTGTGCCTATCTGCACAGGAAGCAAGATTTCTTGATGAGTTTAACCTTGCATGAGAGAACTGCGCGTTCTGTGGCTCATGATGGTGTAGCCGTCTATCGGTGTGACGACTTGTCCTGATGCTTTCTTGTAGGTATATATTTCGTGCAACTTGCCAATAAACCAGTTGGAAAGTCAGCGCTCTGTTCCTTTATCTGACCGGCTCGGCTTGTTTCTTCCTTTGTATGTTGCGCTGTACCAGTTCTAGAATGCAATACCAACTCGCCCAATCCTCAACCCTAGTGATCTTGTTTCCGGTTGCCAATTTGCGCGAAAAGTGCTGTACAATTAGGGAAAAGCCAGACGAGGTAACGGGTGACATTCATGTTGCTTATGAATTTAACGGCTATTGCAGGGTTTGATAACGGAAGCTGTTTCGCATGATCTTATTTTCCACCTTTCTAACCCATATCATGGGGATATGGTTCCGAGGGTCTGCCACCGTCGCGGCGAGCCGTCACTCGAGGAAGTAATAAAGCAAAAGGAAAAGTTAAACACAGCTGGCGTTTTCTCTGGCCGCAACTCGTTCCAAGAGCATACAGACCAGCTTACTACGAGCTGAACCCCTTTCCTGGCCCCTGGATGAGGGTAAACAAAGAATGTTGAACTAACGAAGGAACAGCGATGCGCGTGACCGTTGCAATAGATGTTGACAACTCAACACATCTCGAGTTAATCTCGCGGACACCGAATTGATGAGAAAACTGACCTTCACACCCCAGGAGATGCCGGTAACTACCGCCATCCAAAATGAGTTAAAGAGGCAGCAAAATGTTCACCGCCGCGTAGCTGTCAAGTCTCAAGGTTGATTTGGCGGTACTTTAGGAATGTGTGTGAGGAGTGGTGGCATGGGCAGGGGGGAGGGGGTATGCCACTTACTTTCGGGGGGGGGGGGCGTGCCTGTGCAGCTACAGGGCACTCCGCCCCGACGGAACTGTGAAATGCACTCATCCACAAGGTAGAGATGGGGCTACCTTGGTGACATGCAGGTTAATGGATACGCCGGCGAGATGCGCGAATAGCTCCGTGGGAGCCGTTTCGAGGCGGTCTAACGAGATGACCTCTTCACGACCATTTAATAGGATGGTGGCGGACTTGTGGCGTCTTGTGGGGGACACAGCACGGCCTTGGCAGGAGCATGTAAGAGATGTCTTTGCAGCGTCTTGTCTCAGAATGACGTGCGTCGAAGACGCAATGTCCGGATGCACAAAGATGCAGATCGAGGCTTGACGGGCGCAGTTAATGCAGTCCTGCAGGCATTGGAGGTACTGTAGCGGCTGGAGCAAGCGGGCCTAAGGAACGAACAAGGAAGCCGCAGGGGTGCGCCGCAGACGAGTTCGGCCACTGAAGAGCCAAAGTCGCGACGAAGGACGGCGCGTAGGCCAAGAAGCACAATAGGAAGCTTGTCGGCCCAGCGCTCACGATGCAGGCGCACAGTGAGGGCAGCCTTGAGCTGGCGATGGAGCCGCTCGACCATGCCATCGGCGCAGGGACGGTATGCCAAGGTCCATCTAAATAGGCCGCAGTTGGAACGAAAAGTGTGCCGAAACTTATCGCCAGAGATACCAGATAGTAGTGCACGATTGAAGCACGACTAGGTGAGGTGGGGACAAGCAATGAAATTAGCGAACACCTATGTGAAAAAAATTTTAAAAACTTTTTCCATTAAACGTTTTTACATTATGTTAAACTTTTAAAAACGGTCATACGATAAATATTCCCTTTCAAATATTTTTGCCCGACTAAAACAACAAGTGTTAATTTTCGTTATTTCATAATTTATTAGTTCGTTCTCAGTGACCTCTACCAATCATTAATTCTGGTGTAAAGCTATAAACCACCTATTATGTCGTGCGGAATGGCGTTGCTTACATGAACGCGGCGGTTTTGTCCGAATTCTTTTACTTCCTTGCGTGTTTGTTCAAAGTGTAGCGTGCGCTTCACTTTAGATTTTTCGTGACATAACGCACGGCATTCATTGGCGAAAGGTGTGAGTGCAGGTTTTTGCTGCAAGTTCACGCGGCGGCATACGACGCGCTGTCTCCCGTCGTGACAATAAATGCGGAACGCTCCGCGTAGAAACGTCGCGCTATGTTCACTCACTCTCCGTAACACAGGCTCTGAGAGCCCGACGGGCAGCTAAGTTAGTAAGTCGAATGTTTTCTAAATGATAATGTGGGGCAATGTTGTCTGATACTGATAAGCGTTGGATATGGACACATGGTGTCGCACGGAATTTGGAATGATTCTGTGAAAATGTTTCGTACATGTTGCTGTACATTAAGACTGTGTGCTGGACATAGTAATTTTCGTCCACTGAAACACGTTTCTTTTGCCATTATATTGGTTGCACTATTCCAGACGAATAAAAGTGAAGTTGCCTTAGGAACTGCTGCGGCACTGTCAATTATTTCCAGCCTATTCGCTCGCCTTCCTAAGGAACCTACTGGAGGAATAACAGCCGTCAATAACAGTCTCATTATGGTCACATTAAGACATACACAACTCCTATATTTTAATAACACGCTGGCACTTCATCTCAGGCGAGTGGCAAGATCGCCTCAGCCTCAAAAGAAAACTGCTGGCGTAGCTGTCGAAATGCCGGACGCTAAAGAAATTCAAAGATACGCGCCAAAAGCATAAGATCTCCCGTCACAGCCGTTTCCGGTTGTGACCAGGGGCGTAGCCAGGGGGGGGGGGGCTTATGGTGCTTCAGGCCCCCCCCCCGAAATTTTTTCATGCTGTCATGCACCGCAGACCAAAACGACCCCCGGCGCTGGAAAAAATTCTGGATTATTGTCTAGAATGTCTTTTTCACGCTCGAAATGACATTTTAGCGCGAACATTTCAAACTCAGACCGGATTTCGCGGCAACGCCCATGCACCAGGAGTCCCATGACGCAAGGAGATCCATCCGAGCACAAAGTTTCAAGGGTGTTTTGATGGCGAGCGGGCTCGTCGCGGCATCTCGCAGAGGCCGCAGTACCTACGGAGCGCATGGATTTCAATTCCGAAACTATATGGGTATAAAGTTCTCATAAACTTTTGATGTGAAATGTGCACTGACATTTTCAAAGTTGTGCTTTTAGATTTTCAATTCCGGAACCTTGTGGGTTTAATGTTATTTTAAACATTTCACACCAAAAGGTGCAGTGACTGTTCTAAAGTCGTACATCCGACCATACAACGAGACAAGTCAAGTCAACACAGTATCAGACAAGTTGACAAAGCATGCGACGAGGTCCGAAAACACGAAGCGCCGTGGTGGTTCATTTGTGCCGTCATGTCACAGAAAACAACTTCAACATACCTTTCATCTGCGCCAAAGCACCCATGTCTAGGCATGAAAGCCAGCAAAAATAACTACGTTCTTATTTATATTTCTAGTTTGACTTTTATTCGCGAGGACACATTGAGCCTCATCAATTTTTTTTCTCGCTACCCGCGGTGGTGCTATCAATCAAATGTTTCAGGGTGGAAAATCCTCAAACATTTGATTGATAGCACCACCGCGGGTGTTATCATTGACGACGTAGCCATTATCTTGAAATTATCTTGAAGTCACGGGACTCCGCTGTTCCCCTGAAAAGTCGGAGCTTCTCCTATACCGCCCCACACTCCGTGGACGCCCCCCACGGGGCTCCACGAATAAACGCCAATACGAGGAAATAGAGCTCAACCTAAGGGATGGCAGACCCATACCTGTGGTCCCTAGCATCCGCCTTCTTGGTATGACCATAGAAGCCAACGGAGCTAACTCTACGGCTGTCCCCAAGATCATTCGACAGATCGCTAATACATCCAGACTGCTGAAACGAGTGACCAACCGACGAGGGGGTATGAAGGAAGAAAGCCTCATCCGCCTTGTCCAATCTTTTATCATTTGTCACATTACTTACCTTGCGCCCTTTCTCAACTGGTACAAAGCTGAAAAGACTAAATTGGACATCATAATCAGAGGAGCCTATAAGCAGGCCTTAGGACTACCCAGCCACACCAGCACGAAGCTTCTACTACAATTAGGTATCCACAACACGCTAGATGAGTTAATCGAAGCCCAACGTCGATCTCAACTAGAGCGGCTTACCCTCACGGAAACGGGCCGCAGCATTCTAACCAAGCTTGATATCACCTACCACCGTCAACATGGAGACAAACGCCCAATACCACGCGACATTCAGCAATGGATACATGGCGACCCTATTCCGAAAAACATGCACCCAGACCACAACAAAGAACGCAGGAAAGCACGAGCTACCTCCCTCATCGAAGCTTATGCCAACACCGCGGGCGTCACCTTCGTCGACGCAGCTGAGTACCAAGACGGACGGCGCTTTGCGGCGGTTACCACAGCAGGCGGCTTGTTCCAACATGCTGCCAGCATCGTCACCCAAAATGCCGAAACGGCTGTGGAAGTGGCCATCGCCCTGGCCACTCTTGACCCAGCCTGTCACACCATACTGAGCGATTCTGGCGCAGCAATGAACAACTACATCAAGGGTCGTATTTCTCAGCAATCACTCCGTATCTTACACCAAGCCTCGCATTCGTTCGAAAATCAAATCACCCTCGTCTGGATCCCAGCACACGCCGGCGGTGTCCACCCGCACCTCACCAACCTCAACGAGGTTACACACTCCGTAGCACGAGGACTAGTCAACCGTGCCGGAGACGGTGCATGTGCACCCGCAGGACGCGACCGCCTTACAAGATACAATGACCTTGTGAAGTCGTTTTACCTCGCAAGAAGAACCTTCCCCACCCCTCACCGCAAGTTAAACAGAGCACAGGCAAACACCCTTCGCTTGTTACAGACGAATACATACCCCTCCCTTACACGCTATCACACCATATACCCCGACATCTACCCGATCCAGACGTGCAAGGTCTGTAAAACTGAATCGGCAACACTACCCCGCATGCTATGGGAGTGCCAACACCAGTATCCAGACCTTAATCCCGTGACCCTCTCGTCGAGATGGCACGCCGCCCTGCGCAGCTCCCATCTCGACGACCAACTCTGGGCGACCCAGCAGGCCTACGAAGCGGCGAAGAGGCAAGACCTCGACGTCCCATCGTGGGAGGCCTAGGCCCAGCCGACTGAACTGCTGGTGCTCATTAAAGTTCTCTCTCTCTCTCTCTCTCTCTCTCTCGCTACCCGCGGGCTGCCAGAGCCACCCAGGGCGTACGCGTTTTTCTCGTGTCGCCCCGACCACCGTGCGGTATACTCCGGTGCGCGTTCGTTTTTCTCTGGCCGAGTGGATTGTCGCCTGGCAGAGTTTTGGACGCTTTCTGGCTAGCGGACGGGAAAAAGAAACAATGGTCACTCGCCGGCATCACTGTGGGAGCTCAACGGATTGCAACGCGTTCGCTTGAGCGCAATCTTTCAGAAAAGTCTTGTCTCGCCGGTGTATAGGATACCGTACAGTGCGCGTATGGTTCTCTGTGGATCAAACGTCTCACGTTTTCTTCGATATTCCTTCGGTAGCCAGATTAGGTGCCCAAAGTAGGCATTCGATTGTGGCCAACATGCTTTCCCTCGCGTTTTTTTTTTCATTTCGGTGCCCCCGCACCGCCAAAGAAAAAGAGACATTGTTGCGGCGCAGCGAATTGTCGCATAGTGAAAGTTCGATTTTTTTACTTCCTTTGGGGAAAGCAATAGGCCACGGGACGCTTCAGTTGCAGGATACTCTTATATTATTGCGATAGCAATTATATTGACATTCCAGGCATATTCCTGCCGTTGCCGTCGCCCTCATGTTCCGTATGAAGTCCTATGCGATAACATCGTGATCACACACCGCATGCTGTATGTGCGAGTGAAAACGTAGGGGGTTGGTGGTGGCATGGGTGAGCCGAAGATGGTGGTTCAGTCTTGCGTGCGCAAAGGAGAAAAGCGGGGAGGAAGCGCGCCGCCTTTCATCGCGCGGGATACGTCAGAGGGAACAGAGGGAAGGGAGGGGGGGGGTGAGCCTTAGGATTCTGTGCTCTGTGAATTTGTGATTGAGCAACATGTTTATTTGCCTTGTTCGACGCATTATATACCGTGACTTTTTCATAGATACGCAGCTTTATTTGATACTTATAGGTATATTTAAATATCTTTTCTCGAGGTTTTATGTACACGTGCAGTGAACTTTGTTTCCAGTGACACTTGTTTGTCCTTTATCAAGCTGTATCTTCGCATTTGTATATTCCATTGTATCGTCGCATTTTTAATACACGAGGGCGAGTCAAATAAAAGTGAGCCAACCCATCCCGCGCAATAATGGTTCGGTTCATTATCTGCAAGGCATGAGCGTAGCACACAGGCATCTCTCACAAAAGTGACGCGAAGGTGTGAGGATAAATTTTTTTAATGCCCTCATACACTAGGTTGAACATGGTTGCGTGACATAATGGACGCTCCAAAAGTTGAACAGCGTGGTGTCGTGAGATTCTTGGCAGCTGAAGGTGTTTCCCAAAAAGAAATTAGTAGCCGTATGGCTGCCGTGTACGTTGAACATTGCATTTCATTGGCCATTGTGAAGCGTTGGAGCAAACTGTTAAAATGGGGGCGTGAAAGTTGCAAAGGTGATCCAAGACTGGGCCAAAACCATCGTGCAATCACCCCAACACAATTGCAAATGTTAATGAGCGGATTATACAAGGACGGAGGATAAGTATCGATGAATTGGCAGAGCGTGTGAACATCAGTCACGCTTAAGCCCACACCATAATTCATGAACATCTCCGTTATCGGTTCCTGTGTGCGCAAAAGATGCCCAAGATTTTTAACCACCGCCAGAAGACGGAGAGGTTCGGCGCTGCCTTGACTCATCTGATCCTGTATCATAATGAGGGTGACCACTTCTCTGCAATTGTGGCAGGGGATTAATCACAGTGCCACTACTACGAGCCTGAAACACGACGGCAAAGCTTACAGTAGACGCATTCGAATTTACCAGCCCCAAAGAAAGCAAAGGCGTTCATTTCCGCCGGAAAAGTGTTGTTGACTTTTTTTTTCGATCGTCAGTGGCCATTACTGATCAAATTTGCTAAACCTTGAGAGACTATCAATCGTTTCCGATATTGTGAAAGGCCAGATCGGCTGTGTGTCGCAATCAAGAACAAAATACGTGGAAAATTGACGAATGGGGTAACCTTGCTCCACTACAATGCCCGTCCCCATGTCGCTGATGTGGTTAACACAAAACTGTCAAAATTCAAGTAGGAATCGCTGCAACATCCGCCATACAGCCCAAACCCGTCGCCTTGCGGCCTCCACATTTTATAGCAATTGAAAAAACAGCTCAAGGGAGTCAGATTCGTGTCGGACGGTGACGTGAAAAAGTCATTTACAGGCTTTTTGAAGCAGCAACCCAAGGAGTTTTATGAGACGGGAAGCACGCGACTTGTTAGTTAGTAGGGCAAATGTCTAAATGCTCATGGAGACTACTTTTAAATAAAGTACCTCGTTTGTCATATATTTGTATTTGTTCACTTTCATTTGACTCGCCCTCGTATATTTTACAGAACTGCTTTTTATATGTGCTCTCTGTTGCGACTATAATTTCGGTGAAATTGCTCATAATACACGGCCGGTGACAGCTGCCCCTGCGCAATACATTAGAACAAAAGAAAGCGTCATTGAGATTTTTCTCTGGCGGTTATCCCCCATACCTCGCAATATGCACCCTGAACACAATCCGGAGCGACGTGCAGAAAGAGCTAAACGACTACAAAAGCGCTACGACCAAGACGCTGACGTAGCCTACGTGGACACAGCGGAATACCCCAACCAAAACGCCATGGCGGCCGTCGCAGTCGCGGGCTCGCAGTACCGCCTTGCCGCGGCCGCATCAACCCACCACGCAACCCCAAGAAGAAGAAATGGCCATCGCTTTGGCCTATGCGGGTACCAAAGCACACTGCATCATCAGCAATTTCAAAACGGCCATTCGCAACTACACAAGAGAACTGTTAGCGCCCCAAGCGCAGAAGATACTCTCTGGCACTCATCCCTCAAGGCAACGCCGCGTCCAGATCATCTGGGCCCCTGGTCCGGCGGGTCTGGTTGGAAACCAAGCCGCCCACGATGCCGCCCGAGCTCTCGCACACCGGGCGCATCATCCTTCTCCTGAGTCTTCCGATCCTGACCAGCCCTCTGTTCTGCATCGCGGTCACGCGCGGCACCGCATGATCAGGTTCAAAGAAATCCTCCTCCACTACCGCAAAGAGCGGTTACGCTACCCCCCAGCACACAAATGAATAAATCTTAATCCGCCACATGGCGACTACTTAAGACACGAACTTTCCCGAACCCCGTGCTATGCAACCGCATTTACCCCGATGCATATTTCCCACTCTGCAAAGCGTGCGAGGCCCGCGCTGACCTCGATCAAATTATCTGGAAATGCCCCAAAGCCTCAACCACCCACACCTACGGCACTAACACTACATGCACCATAACTACGGCCGAGCAGTGGGAGACTTTACTGCTCAGCTTGGACCGAGAGGAGCAGCTCTCGGCCGTCCGGATGGCCGAAGACGCCGCCAGAAAGCAAGGACTGGCCGCCCGCTGAGAAAGGGGTGGGCTGGGGTTTAGTCTCCCAACGCCCGCCACCCCTGGACCCTATCAAGGACATAATAAAGGTTTCCCTCTCTCTCTCTCTCTCTGGCGGTCGCATATGTAAAAAAATGTAAACAGGGTTCTTGAATGACAAAGTGTCAGTAAAATATTTGTCCTCAACTTGTTCATTTCATGGCTTTTACATTTTTCATATCAGCGGCATCCCTGCTTTGCTGGTTTCTAACTGATATAGTTCTAAAGTTCGTGTGATAATTTCTGTACTCACTAAATAGACAAAAAACATGGAAGCATTGATATCAGTTATTTCGGGCACAATTTTTGGTACATAGGAGTATATTCGTTTATGAAAAAATACATATTTTACTTGTCTTGACAGTGCGTAGCGTTTAAGAATTCGTTTGCAGCAGCTCTGTCAATGGCAATGCTGTTATTATGCATGTATTTGATCCCTTGAAAAATTTTATAAAGAGAACGCCGAGATGCAACGTGAGCCCCCCCCTCCCCCCGTACGAAATTTCTGGCTACGCCAGCGGTTGTGACGTCACTTTTTATTTTATTTTTTACTTGCTGTTAGTTGTCCCGCCGATAACTAGATGACAACGGTTGCAACGAGCCGCCACTTTCTTGACATCTGGGCTGCTATGGAAGCTTCGCTGCCAATTTACGTATATCTTGGATATGCCGTCGTATGGCCGTGCTTAGTACCAAGCAGGCGGTTCAGCGAAGCGTAAAGAGTACATTCAAATTGCCCGCTGCGGTCAGTTGTACGAATACTGGGCCATCTGAAGCAGGAAACCCATGCTGAAATGAAGGATTTAAATGCGACCATTTCCGCAGTGATGTCCGTAACGGGCACGGTTTCGGGCCAGCGGGTGAAGCGGTCAATCATTGTCAGAATGTACCAGCAGTCGTGAGAGGGATGAAGCTGTCCTGTTGCACTACCTTCGGAAGCGCCCCCTTATTAAAAAAATATAAAAATATTAAAAAATGCAACCGGAGGAGTTCGGAAAAGAATCAGGTTGGTGTGAAGTTAAAAGAGGCGCGAAGAGGTGATGCAGCGGTGGGGCCGGAGTGGCGGGACACGAGCAGCAGGGAAGAACCTCCGTCGGGGAAGCAACAAACAGAAACAAATTGAAGAACGAACGCAAGGTGGGACAAATCATCAAAGCAAATAGGCTGCCTAATCTGCCAAAAGAAGGCTACAGAGTTATCGTGCGTCCACGTGGCGGACTTAACGTATCTGACTACTAGCTGGATCTCATTTACTGCTGCCTGCGCAACGCTGCCGGGGTCGGTTGAGCGACAGCGGAGGAAGACATATGCATAAACAGCAAGCAAAATATAGTGGTGCTCAGCACGCCTTCCGAGGACCGGGCCAGGAAATATGGGGCTATCAATAAGCTGCGTCTTGGAGAACAAGAATTCGAAGCAAGTGCTTACAGAGCAGCTCCTGATAACACATCCAAGGGTCTCATCAGAGGAATATCCCCGGAGGAGTCCGGAGAACATAGCGACCAGTCTGGTCATGCCGTGCCATCCTGGAATCTTGCTCGCCAAGAGAATATGTAACACAGATAACGTGATCGTTTTATTTGAAGGTTTTCACGTCCCAAGATATGCAAGATATGGAGCGATGCTTATCCAATGCTCCTTGTATAAAAAGCACATCGACATATGCTATAGATGTAGAAGAACAGGGCCCAGGACTGAGTGTGCCCCAACCCTGAAGACAAGATTCGCCGGGAGTGTGGGTGCAAGAATCCACAGCAGGATCACAAATGCGACGCGGAGTGCCAACTGTGCGGCAAAGACCACCTCACGGGAGACAAGAAGTGCAAGGCAAGATACAAGATACCGTACCTGGTCAGGAGACGGCACTGGGAGCGACGGAGGAGGGAAGAAGAAGACGCCGAAGCGGAAGAGTACTACTACCACAACTACAAAGAAACCAGAGGGAGCAACAAGAATAACCATAAGACTGTAGTGAGCAAGCAGCCCTCAACCGACAAAGAAGAAACAATCAGGAAAAACTATGGAAGAGACCGCTCCGGTTCCTTCCCGAGACTGCCCGGGGAAGCCAGTCGCGGACGCTCCAGGTCCAGGTCCAGGAGCAGATCGTGGACGAGATCAAGGTCGAGGTCCGGTTCGAGAACTAATCGAGGGGGATACGGGAACAAAGCAAGGGTGAGCTGGGCAAGCACGGTCTCCGGCACTGCCACTCAATCGCCTAAAGTTAAGGGGTCCGCCCTAGAAAAAGAAATGACACAGATTAGAAACATGTTAGAACAGATTACCCAAGAGAACGCAACCCTCAAAGAGTAGATCCAGCAGCTCAGGGCAAAAAACGCGAAGCTTCAGCAACAAAAAAAAGAATGGCAACACAACCTCCGTGAGTACAACATCGACATCTAGTCGAGCTCCAACACCCGTTCCCACACAAGCGAACGGGGAAGCACCTCCACAGAAAAGGAGGGCGCAAGAAACAGTTGAAGAAAAGAGTGTCTTTGCAATCAGCGAGGTTATGGGAACGTTTAAAGGAATGTTCGATGGGTTACAGCGACAAATCACAAACATCTATGTAGAGATTAAACAATGATTCGATGGATTAGAGAATAGAGTAGCGGCACTAGAAAGCCCACCAAAGCATATTCGGCCGGCAGGCGCAGGACCGGTTATAAGCAAACTGTATAGCAGGCCGAATGCGGTAGAAAATAGCAAGGCTACCGTGGAAAAACAAATAAATCAACATGGCGCCGCATAACCAATACGCAATTTGGCAATGGAACTGCCGCGGGTATCTGTTGTATCCTTCTTTATTGTTTCAGTTTCGTTTCTTTCAGTGTACATATCGTCATCGCCATTCAATATGATTTGCTATATAAGTGGCTTTACTGTGACGAATAAAGGGATGTACATACTGCGCTTGTGTAGTCCAGTGTCATGCGTCTGGTCTGAGCCAGACACCACAGTATCGTCGCAAGCCAGGAAACCTGCAGCAGTTCCTAACAAGTAAGGAGACGCCAGATGTCACCGCCCTGCAGGAGACCAGGAGGATGGCAAAATTATCGGGGTATAAATCTTAGTGCTTCCAGCGAGAAGGCAACCGTCACGACGCTGATACACAGAAACCTCTCGGCTGTCGTGCACGATACCGGTATGCGCGGCATGGGCCACGTCTTGATTGAAATAATCCCCTGCCGTAAAGAAGAGTGAAGTCTATTTATTCTTAACATATACAGTACACCCCGACACAAGCCCAAATTCGGCCCCCTCTTCCGCAAAGTGCTGAGCGTAGCGCACAAGCAGGCGCTAGTCGGGGCAGGTGATTTTAACGCGCCACGCGCGGCTTGGGGATACAGCACAGAGAACGTTAAGGGCCGAAGCCTATAGGCAGACGGTCAACACGAAGGACTAACACTCATAACTAAGCCTCAGGCACCAACCAGAATAGGAAACAGAGTAACCAACGACACGACACCAGATCTCACATTTACGAAGGATGTAGCAGATCCTCAATGGACAAACATGCAGGAAAGCTTCGGCAGTCACCACTACATCGTCGTCACAATGGTGCAAGCAGGCCCAAGGAAAAAGAGGTGTAGTGAACTGAAACTTGTAGAATGGGACTCTGTCCGCAAAATCCGACAAGAAGATGCGGAAGACACTATAACGTACATTGATAAATGGGCAGAGAAACTTCAAGAAAGCATTAAACGAGCTACCAAAACTGTTCCAGAGGAGGCACGGATAGCAGATTATTGCACATGTGGGAAGAGAAAGGTAGTATCCTGAAAAGATGGAAAAAGCAAAAACCTAATCGGAAATTAAGGAAGAGAACCGTGGAATTAAACAAGAAAATCGATATATGCAAATAGGTTAACCTAACAAAAGTAAGAAGACACATGCGACTTGATGGAAAGGCAGATAGGAATGTCCAAGACCTGTAACATTCTCCGATGCCCCTTGGACACCGGCAGTACAAAAGCCATACAAAAACACAATCTACAAAAGGTTATACACAGCTACGACGGTAAAGAAGAAGAGCTCTTTCGAGAGCTCGAAAAAATGTACGTTGGAGATGCGGATAGAGAACGACTCCCGGATTACCTAAGTAACGAGAATTCAAATCTTGATACCCCTATTACGGAGCAGAAGTTAGATATGAACTTAGCAGGCTCAACTCGAAATCTGCACCAGGACCTGGTGGGATAAGCAACAAAACACTCAGGAACCTCGACGATGTATCCATCCGAGCTCTCACGGACTTTGTGAATAATTGCTGGTAGCAAGGTGGCATTCCAATTCAATGGAAATCAGCCCAAATCATGTTTATACCGAAGCCTAGAAAGAAACCACAACTGACGAACTTAAGGCCTATAGCGCTCACATCCTGTGTCGGTAAACTCATGGAACATGTGGTTCTCACACGCTTCACGAGATACATGGATGATGTAGGACTTTACCCACATACCGTGCTTGGATTTCGAACCAAGTTACTGACGCAGGACATTATGCTCAAACTAAAATATGAGATCATAGATGCGGGTGAGAAAACTCTAGACACCAAGGCCCATACTAGGTCTCAATCTAAGGCATTTGACACCGTCCCGCCCAATGCAATACTACAAGATCTCCAAAAGCTGGATGTAGAACGAAAACATACGCGTACATCAAATACTCCTTCACGGATCGTACCGCAAAGATTTCAATTGGAGAATCCAAATCGGAGGCGCTCAAACTAGGTAATAGGGGTACCCCGCAGGGTTCAGTCCTACCTTTCTATTCAACGTGGCAATGATCGGTCTTCCTGCGAGACTCGAAAAGATAGGACTCGGGCACAGCCTATAGGCGGACATCTCCCTTTGGGTGGCGCCTGGAAGCGATGAGCATGTGGAAGAGATCCTTCAAACAGAAGTAAACACGGTCGAAGACTACATCAGAGACAAGGGGCTGAGATGCTCCTCGCAAAAAATCAGAACTTCTACTCTATGGACCCACACGCCGGGGTCGAAAAAGCATTAGGGAAAGGCCGGGCATTGTGGTCAGAGTAAAGGGCACCTCGATACCGATAGTGGAGAGCCAGAGAACACTGGGATTCCGCATATCCGAAAACGGCCATAAAGGAAAAACCATTAGACTACTTGACAATAGTGTTCAACAAACAATCAGACTAATAAAGCGGATATCCAATAGGCACTATAGCATGAAAGAGCACAATCTCATCCGATTAATAGAAATATTCGTAATCAGTCGTATTGTATATGTGGTCCCTTACCTCAAGCTCTACGATGCGGAGAGAGCCAAGATAGAATGCATTATTAGAAGGGCATATAAGCGAGATTTGGGACTTCAGGCAAATACGTCAAGCGAGAAATTGTTGGCGCTGGGCGTGCACAACATACTAGACAAACTTATTGAGGCCCAGAGAGTAGCGCAGTATGAAAGGCTTACACAGAGTTTGACGGGGAGGTACATCTTAGATGACATCGGAGTAACCCATGAAGCACAGCACGGAGTGCGGAGAGACATCCCAAGGAAAATGAGGGAACATCTATTCCCAATCTATCCCCCCAAAGGGAATACCCCCAATCCCCAGAAACATGCACCCGGAGGTTCACCAAGATCGAAGAAATGCAAGAGCGAGAGCTCTCCCCAAAAGACTCCGTAGTGCCAATGACGTGGTCTATGTGGACGCGGCGGAGTACGCAAGCAGAGTATGTCGATAGTTGTTACCAGTCTAGAGGGTGACTACAGAGTTAGTGGCACGGTAAAAACAGGGAAGGCGGAGTGGCGGAGGAGGCTGCCTTAGCACTGGCAATAGCTTCCACGGAAGTTAACATCGTAGTAAGCGACTCCAAGACAGCCATCAAGAACTATGCAAAAGGAAGAATTTCGCCGGAAGCTCTGAGAATTTTAAACAACTTTCGTGAAGATCACAACATTCACATTATATGGGCACCCGCAAACTCCTCCCTTCCCCGGAACCAAATAGCGCACAACCTGGCTCGAGAACTGACGGGCAGAGCAGGTGACACGCAACAAATACTGGGAACGGAGAGAGACCGCACGATCAGCTTTAACGAGATCACCAAACACAATGAATTGGGAAGGGCCATTTCCCCCGCCACACTCCTCGCTGAGTAGACGGCAAGCGACGGCATGGCGCCTCTTACAAACAGATACATGTCGGAACCCGGTGACCTACCACCACTACTACCCGGACATTTACACGGATAGATGTAGATTCTGTCAAGAAAGGGCGGACCTAAAACATATGGTTTCGGCTTGTCCTCGGACTCCCACACAGAATAAACTAAACAAGACCAGAGAGCAGTGGGAGACCGCGTTGTTCAGCTGTGCACCGGAAGACCAACTCGAGGCAATCCAGCAGGCCGAAGATGCCGCCAGGGCCTAAGGGCTCGAGGCCGTCATCTAGGTATAGAGGCCTAGGTCTCAAATCTGATGTGCACAAATAAAGTTTATTCCTCCTCCTCCTACGCGCCGATGCGATCCGTCAGATTGTAGCGATAGACACCTTAACTGTAAAACACTAGAATGGAAAACACGTATAGCACACCTGAATAAATCAAGCAGGCTAGGTGACTATTCGTCGCGGCCCCGTTTCAAAAGGAATGTCAATAAATCATCATCAAAAATAACACTGCACAAGGAACAACTTGGTGCCTAGATGAAGCATTTTTCTGGGCTCTTTACTCATGCTCAGCACTTAACCCAGTAGTGCAACTCGCTTCGCCGCTGTTTAAGAAGGGCGTGTCTGGTAGTGCAGGGCACATAAGGCGTATTCCACTACTGAGGCAGGTTAATCTTAGGAATAATTAAGAGTTGCTACATCCAGAAAATGTCCCACGTGTGTTAGCCATCTTTTGATCCTACGTAAGAGCGAACTGGAAAACCTTGAAAATCTGTGTCAGATATACAACTGAGACAGTAGAGAGTTTTAGCTCAGCGGGTTTACGTTTCGCTCCGCTGGCGGTTTCCACCGTTGCGCCAGCGGAGCGGCTCGCGAAAAAAGAATTTTAGCCCGGCGGATCACTCACCCGCTCGAGCGGAGAGAGCGGGCGCTCTGCTTCCCCACCTAGTGGTCCGAATAGGAGTTACTGAGAAATGAATTTGAATTACGCTTGCTTCTATAATGCAAGAAATGTTGAATAAAGATATATTACATCTTCTCGGTACATTATTTGTTAATAATATACGGAGTACTAATGTACGGGTCAGCGCCGCAGTCGCCGTCGTCGATGCAGACCTGCCGGCGTTCATGTTCGCGGCTGCCATCTTGCATTTCCCATGCACGCCCGCGCGCGCTTACGCACGCTCGCGCGCTGCGTATACCCTCCGCTGGGGAGTGCTTTCCAGCGGGCTAAACGCTGCTCCGTAAAACCGCTGGCCGCCTGAGCGTTGTGCGCATGCGCAGTCGTGTCTCCGCTCGCCCGCTCCGCTCCGCTGGCCGTAAACCCGCTGGGCTAAAACTCTCTAGTACTGTAGCCGCATCTGCTGTGGCGTGTCTTGCTTTCACAATCTGAGTTTCTTATTGTGATAGCAATTATAGGGACACTCCAGTCGCCGTGATGTTCCGTATAAAGTCCAAGGGCGATGAAATCGTCACCGCGTGCCGCGTGCCCTATGTGTGAGTGAAAGCGGGCGACGGTGAGCCGGCGATCGCGGCTCAATCTCGCGCACGCAAGCGAGGCAAGCGGGGAGCAAGCGCACCGTCTTCCGTTAGGCGCAAAGATCAGGGGGGAGGGTTCGCTCGCTGTTGCTGCCGCGCTTCCTCGCTCCAGCGTTTCGACGGCGAGTTTGCACGGTCGAGACGTGTTCATGTTAGCTTGTGCGCGTGAGACACCATACTACTTAATTTAGTTAGTATGCCTATGTTTACAAGCTTATACGGCCGAGAACACTACTATCCTTACTTCATATAGCTAGCTGTCCACTAATTTGCTATTGCAATCGATGCTTCGCCTTTCGGGCGGAACTGTGCATTTTTTTTTCTGGGGACACAGCGGGTATGATTGATAATGCTGTGACATTTTTCGTGTTTTGAGAGCGCATACGCAATGAATGATTTGGATTTCATTTTTTGCTGGATTTGGTTAGGAAAAGTGTTTTTTTTACTGGTTTAAACGTTAGTTTTAAGTTAGTGCCTGTCCTGTCGTAGTCTTTACTGTCTTTGTTTTTCGGGCTTTATTAAGGCAAACGTGCACTCGAACAAGCTCGCTGAAATTTTAATTTCAGTTCTTATAACACTTTCTTCTAGAGAAGTTCGCACAGATCTTGTGATGGTTTCTCAAAGAACTGCGCCGCCTGAGAATACCATGCATGGTTTACCTCACATGTAATGACGCTATGTACGATGCCTTCAAACCAACAAAGCAGTCTACCAGAGCCCCTCAATGTGTTTTAAAACAAGCCAGTTCGAGTTAGTTTCACGGTCGATATCTCACCCGTCCTGTGTGACAAAGACCTAGCTGCGTCGTCATCGCACGGTATTGGAGCATACTACGTGATGGCTTTAGGATTCGCCGCATTGCTGTTTCTGTGATCTTCAAGGCTCACAGTGTCGTCAAACGTTACTTTTAGAGTGTCCTCAACTCACCACACAGTCTCCGGTTGAAGCACTCCATCGCCGGGGTGATCCACAGGTTACTCTGCACAACATGGTGATTAGGCGACAAGGACACCACACATTCGGTCCCTCGACTGCTGCCGAAATTCTCACGTGATGTGACTTAGCCTATCAGTCCTGTCGTTTAGCAGACTCATTTCAAGGCGTTGTAACGGTGGAATCATGGGGCATCGAAAAATCGTGGGCTGGATGCCTCACAAGCTGCCGCCTTGTATCCTGTTCCGCCTCGCTGGATCTTGTTCACGTGCCTCACTCGGCTCTTCAGAATGACACTGAAGCGTTGTTCCTAAATCTCGCTGCTGGGCTAGTGGGCGCATCATTCCGATCAACTGCGCCTCCTGTTCTTCGTGTTTGTGTTATGTTCTCGCGTCAGTTTTGAGTTCTAATGAAGAGTTTTTAAAACAGCTTTTGCGCTTAAACATTTTTAATGGAGTACTTCAGGTGGAGGGATTGCTGGAAAGCCTAGCAAAACTAGTCCCACTTGCAAATGGCAACAACCTCTCCCTCCTCTACAGAGGGTTACATGGCCATCCAACCTAGTGAACGTACATTAGTATTTTAGCCATCTGCACTACGTCTTGACAAGATCAGCAAGACGCCTAGCAATCACCTTATGTCTACAAGACATCTTCTAGACGTTTTTACAATATATTTAAGACGTCTTGTAGCCGTCCTGAAGATTGTCCAATGCACCACCCAATAAGGGATATAAGACGTCTTGAAAGACATCTTGGAGGCATTTTAAAAATGGCTTAAAGATTTTTTGCAAGACATCATGTTGTTGTTTTAGAAGCGACTACAAGAAATATTGCGGGACGTCTCGTAGCCTTCTTAAGAACCTTTTCTACAAATTGAATAGATTTTCAAAGAGCAGCGTATGACACCTTTTGTTCAGTATTTACAAAGAAAGGTTGCAAAGAACGCGACGCTCTGTTTGCGCGGCCAGCAAGCACAGATGTCGTTATCTTTATGGTAGTGCTTCCCCTGACAATAGTGTTCCCACTGTAAATTGACATGTTTGGTAGACCGGACAGGCCGCCATTGGAATCTGAACCTGGCAACGTTTAACGTTAGAACGTTATCTAGTGAGGCGAGTCTAGCAGTGTTACTGGAAGAATTAGAGGGTAGTAAATGGGATATAATAGGGCTCAGTGAGGTTAGGAGGACAAAAGAAGCATATACAGTGCTAAAAAGCGGGCACGTACTGTGCTACCGGGGCTTAGCGGAGAGACGAGAACTAGGAGTCGGATTCCTGATTAATAAGGAAATAGCTGGTAACATACAGGGATTCTATAGCATTAACGAGAGGGTGGCAGGTCTTGTTGTGAAACTGAATAAGAGGTACAAATTGAAGGTAGTACAAGTCTATGCCCCTACATGCAGTCATGATGACCAGGAAGTCGAAAGCTTTTATGAAGACGTGGAATCGGCGATGGGTAAAGTCAAAACAAAATACACTAACAATGCCAGGGTAGGCAAGAAGCAGGCTGGAGACAAGTCAGTGGGGGAATATGGCATAGGCTCTAGGAATAGCAGAGGATAGTTATTAACAGAGTTTGCAGAACAGAATAATATGCGGATAATGAATACCTTTTTCCGCAAGCGGGTCAGCCGAAAGTGGACATGGAGGAGCCCGAATGGTGAGACTAGAAATGAAATCGACTTCATACTCTGCGCGAACCCTGGCATCATACAAGATGTAGACGTGCTCGGCAAGGTACGCTGGAGTGACCATAGGATGGTGAGAACTCGAATTAGCCTAGACTTGAGGAGGGAACGGAAGAAACTGGTACACCAGAAGCCAATCAATGAGTTAGCGGTAAGAGGGAAACTAGAGGAATTCCGGATCAAGCCACAGAACAGGTATTCGTCTTCAACTCATGAAGAGGACCTTAGTGTTGAAGCAATGAACGACAATCTCATGGGCATCATTAAGGAGTGCGCAATAGAAGTCGGTGGTAACGCCGTTAGACAGGAAACCAGTAAGCTATCGCAGGAGACGAAAGATCTGATCAAGAAACGCCAATGTATGGAAGCCTCTAACCCTACAGCTAGAATAGAACTGGCAGAACTTTCTAAGCTAATCAACAAGCGTAAGACAGCTGACATGAGGAAGTATAGTATGGATAGAATTGAACATGCTCTCAGGAACGGAGGAAGCCTAAAAGCAGTGAAGAAGAAACTAGGAATAGGCAAGAATCAGATGTATGCGTTAAGAGACAAAGCCAGCAATATCGTTACTAATATGGATGAGATAGTTCAAGTGGCTGAGGAGTTCTATAGAGATTTATACAGTACCAGTGGCACCCACGACGATAGTGGAAGAGAGAATAGCCTAGAGGAATTCGAAATCCCACAGGTAACGCCAGAAGAAGTAAAGAAAGCCTTAGGAGCTATGCAAAGGGGGAAGGCAGCTGGGGAGGATCAGGAACAGCAGATTTGTTGAAGGATGGTGGTCATATTGTTCTAGAGAAACTGGCCACCCTTATACGCAATGCCTCATAACCTCGAGCGTACCGGAATCTTGGAAGAACGCCAACATAATCCTAATCCATAAGAAAGGGGACGCCAAAGACTTGAAAAATTATAGACCGATCAGCTTACTGTCCGTTGCCTACAAAGTATTTACTAAGGTAATCGCAAATAGAATCAGGAACACCTTAGACTTCTGTCAACCAAAGGACCAGGCAAGATTCCGTAAAGGCTACTCAACAATAGACCATATTCACACTATCAATCAAGTGATAGAGAGATGTGCAGAATATAACCAACCCTTATATATAGCTTTCATTGATTACGAGAAAGCGTTTGATTCAGTCGAAACCTCAGCAGTCATGGAGGCATTACGGAATCAGGGTGTAGATGAGCCATATGTAAAAATACTGGAAGATATCTATAGCGGCTCCACAGCCACCGTAGTCCTCCACAAAGAAAGCAACAAAATCCCAATAAAGAAAGGCGTCAGGCAGGGAGATACGATCTCTCCAATGCTAGTCACAGCATGTTTGCAGGAGGTATTCAGAGACCTGGAGTGGGAAGAATTGTGGATAAAAGTTAATGGAGAATACCTCAGTAACTTGCGATTTGTTGATGATATTGCCTTGCTTAGTAACTCAGCAGACCAACTGCAATGCATGCTCACTGACCTGGAGAGGCAAAGCCGAAGGGTGGGTCTAAAAATTAATTTGCTGAAAACTAAAGTAATGTTTAACAGTCTCGGAAGAGAACAACCGTTTACGATAGGTAGCGAAGCACTGGAAGTGGTAAGGGAATACATCTACTTAGAACAGGCGGTGACCGCAGATGCATATCATGAGACTGAAATAACCAGAAGAATAAGAATGGGCTGGGGTGCGTTTGGCAGGCATTCTCAAATCATGAACAGCAGGTTGCCACTATCCCTCAAAAGGAAAGTGTATAACAGCTGTGTGTTACCAGTACTCACATATGGGGCAGAAACCTGGAGGCTTACGAAAAGGGTTCTGCTGAAATTGAGGACGACGCAACGAGCTATGGAAAGAAGAATGATGGGTGTAACGTTAAGGGATAAGAAAAGAGCAGATTGGGTGAGGCAACAAACGCGGGTAAATGACATCTTAGTTGAAATCAAGAAAAAGAAATGGGCATGGGCCGGACACGTAATGAGGAGGGAAGATAACCGATGGTCATTAAGGGTTACGGACTGGATTCCAAGGGAAGGGAAGCGTAGCAGGGGGCGGCAGAAAGTTAAGT
Organism: Dermacentor variabilis; assembly: GCF_050947875.1. Classification (NCBI taxonomy): domain Eukaryota; kingdom Metazoa; phylum Arthropoda; class Arachnida; order Ixodida; family Ixodidae; genus Dermacentor; species Dermacentor variabilis. The sequence continues at coordinate 19,382,762 of NW_027460291.1, read as the reverse complement.
GGGCGGATGACATTGGGACGTTTGCAGAGACAACATGGCCACAATTAGTACATGACCGGGGTAGTTGGAGAAGTATGGGAGAGGCCTTTGCCCTGCAGTGGGCGTAACTAGGCTGATGATGATGATGACTGTCATTTTTACAACTACTCTCTCACCCTGTGAACAATTCGAGCTTTTCTATTCAGTGTTAACGTAATAACGGTTGCAGTGACGGTTACGTAACGTAGCCCTATAATTTGTTGAGTGACAGGTCCTTTAGGGCTCCAAGGCTTCGTAAGTACAAGCTATTTGAAAGTGATTTAAACATGGTGGAATAATGCCTAGTAAGGACTGTTTAACATTTATTAAAACCATCAGCATCTTAAAACTGAATCGAAAAGCTCCACTTGTTTACTGGGCGACGGAGTAGTTGCGAAAATGAAAGCAAGAGAAACCAAACATGTCAGTTTACAGCGGGAACATTATTGTCAGGGGAAGCACTAGCACAAATATAACGACATTTGGAATAGTCTCTAGGCACTAAAATTCAGTCATATCCTTGCAATCCAGATGGTCTGTCTCGTTCCGACATCAACTGTCCAACGAAATGTTGCTCAGCTTCACTGATCTGCCTGGAAACTGGATATAAGGCACATGTGCGATGGCCTGCGAAGACCCAAGGTCGTTTTACCTTGTGAACACTGATAGAGATTTGCAGATGGAATAATATCAAAGACAACAGCAACATATCATGGAAGATTTTCTTGCATGGATGTTTTGCGCACACATAAATTTAGAAACACAATACACCCCTTCCATTATAGCATTATTAATAAAGGGATTGAGTGTCTCTGTGCCACCTCATAAATGGACAAATCAATCCGAATGTTCCTAATCCTCGCAATATTGAAGAAAGTTTGGCTGTAACGACAGCACCAATGCCCATGTCCCATTTCTTAAAACCCACCATAGCATCACTGAAATAACGACAAGGCCACAAAAGCAATAACATGTTAAAGCCACGCTTAGCATAAATCATGATTAATTACACAAATGCAACGCTAAATTTCCAAAGGGTTCCAAAGCATGTTTAATAAATCAAATCAGTAACACTCCACTACATAAGCAAACCGTTTTTATTGCACCTTCTAGAGTTTTCCTTTGTGGCTGTCTGTTAACACACACTGGTCACTTCGTCCTTCAGGGAGCTACCATAGACCATATCCAGCTTTTCTGGACACGAGGGTTTAGTTCGCGTCAGTGCCACCACGTGGCGTATTGACCTTAAACCTTTCACACTGCCCGCGCTGACGCGGTGATGACGTCAAGAAAACAAACATAAAATTAAAAGCTAACCTGCGCATTGAACTTCACCACAATCCTTGTCCCGTCGGCGGTATCAGTGTTCTTAACAAAGCGTAGCCGCTCGTCACCTGGAAATGACTTCTAACCCAAGAGCGTTTAGTCACGACAAGCGATGATTGAGTGTGGGCTTTTGATACGGTTCCTTCTTGTTCCTTCTTTTTCTTTTGCTTTTTCTTCCTTTTTATACTACGGAGTAAATAGCTAGGCTAACCGTCAGAAGCACTCTGTGGCAGCCTTACTTTAGTCGGCACACATTCTTAATGTCCGAACATCGCACAGCCTCTAGAGAGACGCCGTCGTGGACGGCTTTTGCTTTTGACCTGTCGATTTCGTTAACGTGCCCACATTTATTTCCCTAGCGACTTTGCTATCCTCACTCATGGGCTACCGTAGCAGCTCCAAATCGAGATGTGCTTAAGTATTAGGATATATAGATGGATATGCTGGTTTTGCACCTTGAGGCAAAAGACACGACAAAAGAATTGAGCAAACTGTCTCTGTGTCGGCGTCCGTTAGCATGGTATGAATGAAGCTGCTCGCAATATTACGTCACATTTACTGGCCACCGGGCCAGGTAGAACCTTGGGTATGACATATACAGTACTTGCAGTTACTTCCCAAAGCAGTCTCCTGTCACTGTTATTCACGTGCGTGAAGGAAGACCACTATTTAAAATTATTGTGCAGTAATATATGCGGGATTTGTCTGTGCTCCATAATGTCTACCATTTTGCCGGGTAGCCTTTATATTAAAGCCGTAATGTAGACTTAACAGGTATCGAACGCCATGATTGCTTTCTATACAAAGAAATTAATAGCACAGAAGATCAGAATTAAATTACTCATTGACGCTCTTAGGGCTATTGAAAGATAGTGTGACAAATGGAAAATGAAAATGAATGAGAGTAAAACTGTTGTATTGCGCATAACGAATAAAATAACTCATATTTTTTATTTTAATTACACAGTGAATTCTTCGGCGCTTTCCTCGGTTGACGTGCTGAAATACTTAGGCATACATATATCCGCGAATTTAAGCTGCTCGAACCATGTTACAAAAATATGCCAAACTGCGGAAAAGAAGCTTTGGTTCTTGCGACGAAAATTGCAGTTAGCCTCACAGACAGTAAAACTAACAGCTTATTTAACGTACGTTCGACCGACGTTAGAATATGCCAGCATAATCTGGGACCCTTATCAGTCAGTGTTAATTGAGAGAATGGAAAGAGTTCAACGACGAGCAGCAAGGTTTATTCTGTCGCGTTATGCTCACACAGATTCAGTCTCCGAAATGCTCGGTTTGCTGAACTTGCCTACGCTCGTGGAACGCAGGCGCATAGCTAGGTTAAAGTTCTTTCTTCTTCTCACTAAAAACACATTCAAGATCAATAGCGAACAGTATTTGATAGCACGACAAGGTAGAACACTACGGAAAAGCAAATATAATACTTTTCAAATACCTCAGATGCACATTAACCCTTAAGCATTTCCCTTCTTTCCAAGAACCATTACAGAATGGAATGAATTACCGGTGTCCACGCGAGAAAGCATCAATGCGGAAGAATTTGAGAAAAACTTAAAGCAACATTGAAAGATGCACGCACGTATACGTACTTTTCTCTTTTCTTTTTTTGGAGGGAGGGGGTGTATGACCTCGTTTATTAACACTGCATTTATAATCATACTGATCGGAGTATCTGTAGAATATTTCGCTTATGTATCTTCTTTGTCCACTTATGTTCACCTATTAAAACACTACTCATGTACTGCCTTCATGTACTGTACTAATTGCCGAAATACTGCTATTTACTTGTTTTATTTTTGTGCTATAGGTATTATTTCAATACCATGTATTGTACTAATTGTTGAAGTGCTGCTTTGACCCACCCTGTGACGGCCGACAGGCCAACAGTATGAGTAAATAAATGAAGGCTACCCACATACTCAAAGACCTCGCGCACAACTCCTGACACTCACTTGTATTCAAGAGTTGTGCGATTTCCAAGGACATCCTTAACAAATACTACATAATAAATTATCAGGATTTACGTGCCAAAATCAGGATCTCATGATAACGCACGCAGTAATGGGGGATTCCGGAATAATTTGGACCACTTGGGGTTCTTTAACGTGCGCCTAACCCTAAGTACATGGGTGTTTTCGCATTTCACACCCGTCGAAATACGGTTGCCATGGCTGGGATTCGATCCCGCGACCTCGTGATTAGCAGCCGAACCCAATAGAAACTAAGCAACTACGACGGGTAAGGAAAGTGGGCAGTTCGAGGAAGGTGAGAGTCGTCACGTGAGGCAATTTGTTCCCATCCTCATTGGCCGAGAATTGGTACCAACCGCCGAAGAATGACACCGTAGAGTGCACTGTATTTAATGTGATGGAGTGCACGTCCAATATGTCAGACCCGAATGCCCGACGACCAGGCATCTCGCTTATACGTGGAGCCGCCTGACAGCTGCCGGGTGCTGGCGTCGACCACAGGACCTACTTGAACTCTCTTTAACACTTGCCGACAATCTCGCCTTATTTCGCAACATCGGGTTTCAGCTGAACTCCTTCAACAGCCAATCAATTTGTTCCAAAATTTGGCCACCCTGTCAACGCTATGGTTTTTTTTTTATTTTTAGGTCATCTTTTATAATTAAGCGAATGCTGTTCTGGGATTTCCAGCGGTTTCCCCTCTCCCAAAATGCCCGCATTTTTGTCGGCCTCTATTTATATTTGGGAGGATATTTAATAGACGTTGAAACCATAGCATGGCCCCCTGACAACGCTGCTCAAAAAGCCATTTTATTTTCCTTCTTGCTGTTCATCAACCTTCTGATTTCCCTGTACTGGTATCCTATTTTGACGCCTACAATCCCACGGAAATTGTCAATGACGTAATGGCCATGGGATTGAAGCCGTTTAAATAAATTCTACCGTGGACACAACAGCCGCTTTTGCTCCCTGCAATGAAAATATTGCTATAATGAGCGCCATTCTTACCCGCCGTGGTTACTCAGTGACTATTGTGATCGACTGCTGAGCAGGAGGTCGCGGGATCGAATACCGGCGACGGCGGCCGCCTTTCAGTGGGGGCGAAATGCGAAAACACCCGTGTACTTAGATTTGGGTGCACGTTAAAGAATCCCAGGCGGTCGAAATTCCCGGAGTCCACCACTACGGCGTGCCTCATAATCACAAAGTGGTTTTGGCACGTAAAAACCCAGAATTTAATTTAATTTTAGCACCATTCTTAAGCATATAAATTTATAGTCTAAAAAATTATGCGGATCCCACGCACTGTGCGAATCGATGTAAGCGAAGCTTTCTGTGTTGTTTGTTTTGATTAACGTGAATTAGGGGTAATGCTGACTGCGAATGTATGATTTCTTCAGCATATAGTGCAATAGGAGAGAGTAGTGAGTTGATGGCAAATGTTATCTTGCGTGGACTACTGCTCTTTGTCTGCGTAGTACACAACATAAAGCCAACCGTGTTTGCTTGAGGCGTTGTTGTGCGCCATTGTTTGTAACCTGTGAGACAGTTGCGCATTTTCATTGGTTCACATGGCACATCGCATCGCGGCAGACGTGTTGGCAGAATCATGGTGCTCTACGTGCCAAAACCCTACCGTAGTGGCGTACTCCGGACTAACTTTATGCCCTGGTGTTCCTTAACGTGCTCCTAACTCAAAGTGCACGACCGTTCTTGTATTTCGCTCCCGTCTAAATCCGGCTCCCGCGACGGGGATCAAACCCGCCACTTCGAGCAATGCCATAGCCGTCAAGCTACCGCGGCGGGCACAGAAGTGTTGATTTGACGTGCGACCACTTCAGTAGTGTCACCTATGCCCTACGGTAATTAATTGCGGCTTTGCATCTGCCCGCCCTGCGTCAGTTGTCCACCTAACAAATTTGCATGGTGTTTATTCCTGTAGGAATAGCAGAAGGCTACAGTGCCGTGCTTTCAGTTTGCCGGCAGCCGCTGTCGTGTCTCTATTAGTAGAGTTTCGTTATCTTCGCACGTCGTCTTTTCCCTGTCCCGTCCTTCCCCCCTGTATGAGACTGCGAGCGTAGAATGAGAAGGGTGTTATTCACTCGTTTCGCGAATACCCCGGTTCTACCCATTCTCTGCCGCTTCTCCCTGCCCCATCTCCACCATTCTACCTACCTTTCTTCAGGACTTGCATGTTAGGATAAGGGTAAGCGCTGCAGTTTCTAGAATGCTTTTTGCGGGGCGTCACGGATAATTGCAGCTCTCAAGAGGCTAATGTGACGATGCCCAGGGATCTCCAGAGGGCGCTGTACGAATGTGACGCGGTGGAAAGGTCCGAGCGAGTTTCTTTCGCCGCCTTTCCTCTTTTCCACGCTCCTTCCATGTATATGCACGCTCTGGACATGCCTCCGACCCGGCGGGCAAGACAGCAACACCACCAGTGGAAAAGTAGAAGGAAGAAGCAAAGAAAGGTTCACTTGAAGAAAATGGTCTTTATTTGATAGCGTGCAGTGGAGTATCTTCGTGGCGTCAACGAGTCCTTTGCAAGATTTCTAAGCTGCGGGAGCCAAGTCAAAGCCACCTAGAAAAAAATACAAGGCCTCCGCACGGCGGTGTGACGTCACGTTAGTCGGATGGGCCGGACAGTCGACGCCGTCGGTGTCTGCGCGCCTACGTCCATTGCGCTTGCAGGGTGTCTCTTTGCGCGTCGCGGTTACTATGGCATTGGAAAATTAGTGCTGTCCTTAAAGTGACAGCAACCTAGCAATGCATATGCTTCGGTTCCAAAGCAAGACACGTATAGCTGACGCAAGAAATAAGGGGGAGCCGCCGGTTCACCGCAGTCAACACCACCATAGACAGCAACATTCCTTCATAGCTTCCTTAGATTACTTGACTGGTGACATTGTTTTTTGCGTGTATCGTAACATGACCCAGTCTTATTGTCCTTGTGATGTTTCGTCGTGTCTAAGACGAGCAAACTGCAGGCTACTTAGTCACTTTAACCTTAGACGGAAAGAAATAAAGAGCAAAACTGCATAGTGAAGACACATAATATATACTTTATTCACAAATGGTAAGAACTGCATTCTGAAACAAACATTTTAAATCTTCCATATACAATTGTCATTCTCACTATTGCATCGTGTAAGACAGTCCTCGCTAGACACACGAATATCGAGGTTCATTATTTTTGTGAAAATTATATCCTTATAGGGCCACGCACAACTGATTCTCATATAGAATAACCTTCCGCCTTTCGTGTACCACTTCTCGTTTTCTTTTGTTTCAACCCCCCTTGTTTGCAGGCATTTTGGTCTTCATCAAATGCTGAGATAATGGTGAAAAGTAAGTCAAAAACGAAAGGCCTACTCTCAATCCTGCAGGAAAACATTCAGTAATTGATTGCGATAGCATGGAGAGTCCCAGTCATAAACGGGTATCACTATGCACTCAAATGCTAACATATAGAATGGCCAAAACGCAGGGTTGAAATTTTAATAATGCGGGCAAATAAATCCTAGCTATGCTACAGGTTTCTTTTTACAAGGGTTCTGTCAACACAAGCCTACGTAGGTCTTCAAAAAAACAGAGCTTCATGAATAAAAAATAAAGAATGAGAAACATATCACAGGCCTTCAAGCTCTGCAATTTTCGATCATTTTTGGCGTTGCGTAATTTGTCATTTTCTGTGCGGAACAAGTTGTTCCGCAGTGTATTCGCTGCAACACTTACAACATGCCCCATTACCTCCTGTACAGGATGACCGAAATCACACATATCTACATCCTCAAGTCTGGAAGGCTAGTGAACACAAGGCCAACAAGAGTATGTTTCTGCCTAGGAAGGCTGAAAAATCGAGCGGCATATTCTGGTGTCCTGAGCTTGTCCAATATAATTTCAGTAAAGAGTACAGCATTAACTACAACTGCTCGTGGAAACTTCAGCCCACCCCTCGTCATCTTCGTGATTAATTAATTCCCAGGATCATCTAGATCGACGTCTTGCATCACAAGGTTTTGATTTGATTTATTGATTTCCATTTACACACACACATGTACAGAGGAGTGGTGAATGGAGGTGGATGAGGGGAAAAAGCCGCACAGACGCGGCTTGAGGTAACCTCACCCCCTTAGGTACAATATAGCTGCATGGGGTAACACAGCAAGCGCCATATAAATTACATTTATCTAGTGGCCATAAAACATTGCAGTTATACAGTATATGAAATAACAGTGAAATATTTCCACAATAACAATGCAAAACACACTGCTGCATTGAAATAAAAAAATGATATACACTTAGTAACAGACAAAAAAGAAGAGCAACATAACACACATTATTAATCATTAACAAACGTGCTCTAAAGAGGTGAAAGCAATAGAGTTTTAATTTCTGACAGTGATAAATCCTGTAAATTGAAGCCTGTTCTGTCGTACAAATTCAGTAATCTTGGAAGGTTGTTACACAACATTTGACAACCGTAGTTAGTTCTAGAGCGCGGAACCTTGCAGACTTCAGGTGTACGAGTTGAATAATGGTATGAATTGACGGATAGATTTGCAAGTTCTACAAGTAAATTATTGTTGCGTTTGGTATTAAAGTAATACTCGCGTAATAGTCTGCTGTTATAGATGTTATGGGCTGTCGCAATGTTGTATTTCTTGAAAAGGTTTTCAGTATAGGCGGCAAACGGTACATTAGCGATGACACGTATTATTTTCTTCTGCATACGAAATAATTTACTCAAGTTACATTCAGTTGTAGTGCCCCATACAAGATGCCCATAATGTATGTGAGACACGAATAAGGCATTATAAATTAATAATTTTACAGAGACGGGTAAAGTATATCTGTAGCGATTTAAAACACCTGTTATGCGGCTAAGTTTTTGGAGTACAAAGCTTACATGGTCGTCCCATTGCATGGTACTCGTGAAGTGTACCCCTAACACCTTTGCAGAAAGAGTGAGTTCTATATTTGTCGATCTAAACGCTAATGTTAGATCTGGAGGAAGAAGACTCATGCCTTTGGTATGAAAAATTACCTGCGAGATCCGCATGTCAACTTTTTGAGAGCTGCATGGGCACAATAGCCGGCAACATAGGTTAGTGCCGGTAGCCTTGAGGTTTTTTTTCTCAATGACAGAGTCAGTCACTGTGACGTGAAACTGGTCGTTTCCTGAATTTACACTTGTCTCCAACGTGCTCGCGCTCGGTGGTAGTAGCATGTCCAAATCTGGCAGGTCAAGAACCCTCTGTAAACGCAATTTGTTTTCAGATTCATATATCTGTCTTGTAAACACGTGTTAACTGGCACAAGGAAATTGCCGGTACTTTCCGAAGCGATCCTCCAAGCTGCCAGGTTGAAATTTGCCCAATAAAACGTACTCAAAATGAAGCTCTTCGAGACAGTGTATGGCAACTTCGTTCAAGGCCTGGGTAGTGTGGCTGAAAGCTGTGTGCGTTTCACGTGTCAGGCGGCCATTGTCATGTTTAAGGCTTCTCCAGTGATCAAACCATTGAACTGTTATCTCCAATTATTCTAGTTGAGGACATGACGATGAAACAATTGGACCTTGCAACTGACCTTGCAGCCGCTGTCCTTGGCTGCGGTGTAAGTTGAGAAGGTATGTGCGTAATCAACAAAGCTACGTTAATTAAATTTTCGGTAATTGCATCTTAGGGGGATAAAGAAAATGAGCAGTTTGGAGCCAGTCCTCGAGATTATCCAGCCGAGTAAAGTATTTTTGATTAAACATGCTTCTGTAAGAGCCTTGCAAACAAAAATATTCCAAGTAAACGCTATTTGAAAGCGTAGCTGATGCAGAGAAAGGGCGTCTGTAAAGTCACAGAAAGAACAGCGCTTCAAGACGGGACAAAAGGAGGAACCACACACACACAACGCTAACAACATGAAGCCCTGTTCTTCCTGTGATAATGAAGCAACTAGACCGTCAGTCGATCCTTGCAAACCTGTAAAGTCCACCTGACCGCACCTAGCCGCTTCTGACGCTCTCATCAATAGTATGACCCCGTGAGCTTGTTACTTGTGGCCAGTGCACTTTCGATTTTTATTCACGCTGTTTTCGCAGGGAAGCAGATAAAAAAAATTATAGGGTTTTACGTGCCAAACTCACTTTCTGATTATGGGGCATGCCGTAGTGCAGGACTCTAGAAATTTCGACGACCTGGGGCTCCTTTCCGTGCACCTAAATCTAAGTACACGGGTGTTCTGACATTTCGCCGCCTTCGAAATGCGGCCGCCGTGGCCGGGATTCGATTCCGCGACCGTCTGTTCAACAGCCTAACACCATAGCCACTGAGCAACCACGGCGGGTAGTGTAAATTTAGTTTTACTGCCAATATAGAGGTGAACGTGTGCGGCCGAAACTTGCTTGGTCGCAGAAGTGACGCATGACGCAATAATGGTGCAGATTTAGCGCGTCGCTGGCATCAAGACAATGCGCTGACGTCGATGGAAGGAAGATAACGAAAGTGAACAGCTCACGGAGCCATGCCGATGGTGACGGTGCCATACATACATAGTGACAATAATCCGTAATACACTCTAATCCACCTGAATACACCCTAATCATCCTTAATCCTCCGCAATCCACCTTAATGCAATCACTAATAAATCATTAATTACCTTGACTAATCATTAATCTCTTATACCCGGCTAGACACGGTTTGGGTCACTTCTGGTCTTCCGGGGTCCCGTGATATTTGTTGTTCACAACGCGATCTTGAAACAGAGATCTAAAGGCCTTCACCTTAAAACTTTAAAAAAACGCACTGTGGACTAGCCAGCGCTCATCACCTGCAATACCACGAACGGGTGTACTTGGCGCTAATTTTTTCAGGGCCTGCATTCGTTGTATCACTGACGCGCACATCAACGTAAGCTGAAAATAATAGCTCCTCTACAAGCCACTATTTCAATTTTCGGTAAAACAGGCAACGGATCCTAACAATCGTGAAAAGTGCGATCGAGAGGCTGTATCTTCGCACATAAATGTTCACAGCGGAAAGCAGAATCTATAGTTCTGCATTTCCGACTGAATAACAACAGTTGGCGACGTGCGAGATAACGGAATCCGAGCAGAATATTAAGCATACTGAGGACAACCCCATTTTTATGCAAAGTATAAACTGCCTCAGCAAAAACGCTAATGAGCAGGTCGGAAGAATTTAAAAAATGCAGCATGAGGGAATGCTTTGATACGAGCAATAAGAAAGATGCCTCACCTCGCAAACAACACTATTCTTTGTCGGAACACTGTTCTTTGTCAGAACAAAGTTCTTTCGGCCAATGTTATGCAGCCACTGCTTCCTGCGCAAGCCGTCACGCTTTCCTTGTGGTATCACAAAAAAACAGCATAACCATATTTCGGGGGACTTCTTGCTGCAGTTATATGCGCAACAGCACGGCATAGCGCTAGCATAGAGAGCAGGGAACACAGCGTGCAACGTTCGCTACGCCGAACTAAAGCGCCGAGCCAGCCGAACTGAGGAGAAAAATGGCGCGGACGAAAAAGAAAAACACAAGAAAAGCGCAAGATCCACCCGTTTCCAAGGGAAACTGCAGGGAGACCAATCGTCGTGCAAAAAAAACGGGCGCCAGACCACTTCCCGCGGCGGTACGGGCAAGGGGCGAAGGAGGCGAGGAGGTCGCGCGGTGGCGGCAGAGTTCAGAGTTCACTTTCAAATTATCAAGGGACCTTAGAGGGCGCGCTCCGTTGGCGCCACCTCGTAGCGGTCGTCGCAAGTCTTGCGCGGCACTATGCTTTTCTTCTTACGCTGCGCTCCGCGTTCGCACGCATCTTTCGCTATGCTCGTTCGCTCAGTTATGCCGAGGGACAACGCCGACGCTAGCTGCAGGAACATGTGCTTCAGAGCTGCGCTCTAAAAACACGTCGACGAGAAAGAAAATCAGAAATCCGGCGAAGTCCATCTTGTGAAGGCCGTGCAATACGAGCGCATAACTAATAGTGTCGAAAGCCCGTCGACCATCTCTGAAAGGCTGCTATTGTCATTCTGCCTACTACTGTATGCATTCTGCCAGCATTCTGCTTACTTAGTTACGTATGTTCCACATACGTAACTAAGTCGAGGACTGAGCCGAGAGCATTTCGACGCATACGAAAGCGTGACATCTGCTTTGGTAATGCCGCAAGAATTTCCAGCCAATAAAGCAGTCTCATCAGCACCACCTTCTTCATGATTTTTGATGCAGTTAATCAAACCTGTTGGCCTAAAATATGAAAGCAATCAAGATGACGGCAGCGCAATTTTGCATGATAATCTGGTATGTGAACCTATCGGGGCCTGGGAGCTCAGCCTGAGCGCATTGTGGTGTCCTTAGCCGAAAATTTGCGCAATACGTTTTGTGGGTTTACAGTAAAATACCAAGGCGCTGCAGGGAACAATACAAAAAGTGGTTACCATTCCATATGAGTGCACATAAAGTGTCACACAACTTAAATGAAGTCGTGCAACGGTGAGATGTCAGAGTTCCGCTCTCTGCACCCACAAAACTGAGCAGTATTTGGCTATTTACTAGATCCCCCCCCTCTAATGCATAAAATACCTAAAAAAAAACGCCACAAAAACATAAAATTAAGTATATCTAGTGCATTGAAAATGTAGTGCATAAGTTTCCTTTCACGTGTGAGTCTCATGTTGAACAGACGGACCGCTGCGCCAAGGACAGATTGAGTAACCATGATTACAATGTCAAACGTGCACATGAATGCTGCCTGACTGTTCGCCGTAGATCATGCACATGCACTCCCGTATTTAGCAAGCGTGCTGCAATCTGCAAGCACAAGGATCACCCCGCACGTGAAATTATTCAAACAGAAAAGATTTCGCAGCTGGGCGATACCTCAGTAAGTGTGGTAAAGGATCAGCACACGAACACCAAGAAATAAAAACACATTTCTCTGGACTCACCGCCATACCAACTGGCTCAGCTTACTATTCTACTTGTGTAAGCACTCCGTCAATAGTTTTATCGACGAGTGTTTTAATTTCCTTCGTGGACATTATCGGCACATGTGAAAAGCTTTGGATAGTTTTGCTGTTCGTGTTCTTTCATCAGCAAGCTTGGTGTACGTAATGATGACTGATGGATCCTTGCGTGGCGTAGGGCAGCGATGGTAATATGCTGGTGTGATTATGTGTATGTGGTCCACGCTACTTCTCGAACAAAATTTGTTGAAAGTCAGCCATGTAGGTGTCTATACTCCTCTTCTTCGCACCGTGTAGTCATGAATCACCAAAAGGCCGAACTTTGCGCTGCGTTGGTAAGACACAACGGCACTATGGGAGCTGGACCCGAGGCCGTCAGCTTACGTATAAGAAAAAGTAAGCTGTGAAGTGGGAATTTCAACGCTGCTAGCTATAAGGAGTGGATGGCTGGTTACATGGAGATAGCAGCGGAAAGCGTCCTCAACATGTTGGGCTCGTTGGTTCATGCTTGAAATGTAGCTCAACGAAAACTAAGTGGACGCTAAGCTCTTTCTGTCTTCTCTTCCTTCCGCCTAGTTTTCCTTACGCCAGAACCACATTTCTTTCACGATAGCTTCCTCCTAATTTTCATTCATCAGTACCTCAAAGCTCCGGTGTGGGGCGTTACATGAGGGATGGGTAATTCCTTCGGTGAACTGCGGACTCTGTGGCAGTCTTGAAATGATGCGGATCGAAGTGGTGTACGGCGATCCATATCATTCCAGTTTCCAGTAGCCTTCACAAAAAAAGAATGAAGATGCGCAGGTAGTCTGAACAGGCAGAGAGTACACAGATTTTTCGTAGCTTATACGGCAAAGTAGACGGAGCGTTGGAAGGATAGCTGAGGTACTTGGCTATGCTTGGCTATATGTAGTTTGGCAGTGGTGCGCAAGCAGCGTACAGGTTTGCTCACCCATCCGTTTCACGCAGATTCTGCACATTTCGCCAAGGAGCAAGGAGCCGAGGGACGACTGACTGCCCCGTCTACGTCAAGGAACAGCGTAGCTTCATGCGCAAACGGACCGACATTTCATCTCGTTCTGCACACTGTCAAGATCGCTGATTCAACGGCCCGGCTTCCCCAGCTACCTGGCGCATCGCCGCACGGCCCACCAATCAGCGTGAGGGGCTCGTACAGGCTGCCTTTATAACGGACGGCATTGCGGGCGGCAGCTCAGTTTGGCAGCGGTGCGCAAGCAGCGTACAGGTTTGCTCACCCACCCGTTTTACGCACGCGAGACTTGGCCGTTGTTGAATAGTTGTTCTACTGCTGCGCACTGATGCCAAACTTTGACTGTATGTTTGCATGTAATCCAAGGTAAATATACCTGGTAGCGAAGCTTCCATAGGATCCCACACGTTCAAAACATGGCGGTCCATCGGCGGTTCATGGGGCTTAGCGCCATCTGTATGTGGTGGGAACACTTCCGGCGGAAGAAAAAATAATGTGACGCCATGTCCGTTAAAAGCAGAAGTGACGTCATCTTGTTTTCGACGGCGCGAAATTTGTTTTGTTGGCCTGCTTTTCGAGCTATATATTCAAATGCCCCGACATTCGACTTGATGGGCGTTTAGAGCTTTCGGCGCGGAAAGCGATGCAGGAAAAGCCAGCCGTACGGTTGTTGAAATCGCACCCCTGCACAGAACATACTTTCTTAGGAGGCCGACGAAAGCTTTAGGTGTAGAGTGCTGATCCTTTAGTCGGACGCCAAGCCCGTCGGCCGGCGCAGTCGCACGAAAGCAACTACACAATTATTTGGCGGTCGTAACTCACTACTTTTGACTGAACAGATTAAGGAGCGATGAAGCTACCCGCGTCACCAAATTCAAACAAACTTCGACAAGCAAGAAAGCACGAACTGTGAGGGGGGCGTATTTCAACAGGTGAACTTTACGAGTGCGCCTTTCTGCCCATTTCAAGACGTGCTTTACATTGCGACTGATAGTGGCGTCAACGCCCCCTCTAAGGATGGGTACTGAAAGTAAATGCATTTATTAATAAGGATAAAATGGGAATAAGCTTGTATTTTCTTAACTCATCACGAATATATAAAATTGACCAGGAATATTATTTTTGTTGCATGAATCTAACTGTGTCTCGCTTGAATTTAAAAAAAAACGCTTTCTTTCTATCCCAATGTTTGTTCCCTCCAAACATAGTCGCGCTTCAATCGCTGCTCCCATAACCCCCCTTGCTGATGTCGGTGACAATCTGTACTGAACCGCTTTTCGCCCGAAGCTTCGCGACCTATTTGGATCGACCTTGTGTAATCTCTAAGAATGGCTGGCAATGCTCAGGAAATTACGAAGGCTCTTGAAGACTTCAAACGGGAAATGAGATTAGAGTTGCGTAGTGTAATAATAATAATATTTGGGGTTTTACGTGCCAAAACCACTTTCTGATTATGAGGCACGCCGTAGTGGAGGACTCCGGAAATTTTGACCGCCTGGGGTTCTTTAACGTGCACCTAAATCTAAGCACACGGGTGTTTTCGCATTTCGCCCCCATCGAAATGCGGCCGCCGTGGCCGGGATTCGATCCCGCGACCTCGTGCTCAGCAGCCCAACACCATAGCCACTGAGCAACCACGGCGGGTAGTTGCGTAGTGTGAAGGACAGTGTTAAATTTTGTAGTGACACGTGTGACGAAACAAAGGCAATCGGCGCTGACGTGAGCGCACTTCGACATGAAATTGGTGAGCTGATTAAGTTCAATGAAACCCTGCAAAATGAAAACAAGCGCTTAACGCGGAGAGTTGAAGAGCTGGAGCAGTATACAGGTTAAATAACTTGGAAATAAAAGGCATCAAAACAAACGGGAACCCTGTTGACATAGTCAAGAAAATCGGCGACGTTTTTAAAGAACCAGTGGCTAGCCATGACATTGACACGTGTCACCGGATTCCAACACGCAAGCCAGGCGAGACCAATATCTTGGTTCGCATTTTTCGGAGAGATAAGCGTCATGCGTTTCTTGCTAAGACCAGGAAGCAAAAGGTTACAGATCACCAGCTCGGCTTACCTGAGACCCACAGCGTTTATATGAACGAGCATCTTACGCAGACTAGCAAACAGCTGCTTGGTGCTGCTGTTGCCCACAAGAAAGAAGTGGCATGGAAGTTTGTCTGGACGAGCGGGAGCAAGGTTTTCGCGCGGAAGGAAGAACAAATGGACGCTGTTAGGATTCAGGATCTGGCTGATCTGGCGAAGATGACTAGATAATAACATTTGCTTTTGCAACATGCTCATCTTTCCTGACTTATCACGATGCTTTTTCCACCTACCTGCACTAGATACGATACTGATCATTTTAATTCTAGCTTTAAAAGTATGAGCAAAATATATTTTTCGGCTTTTCATTTAAATATCCGTAGCGTGAAAAACAAGCGCGATGATCTTGATTTATTTCTAGGATTGCTGTCAGTGAAGTTTGATGATATGGTTTTTTCTGAAACATGGTTCGGCACTGATGGTGACGAGTGTTGTTTCGATGACTATACTTACAATGGTTTATCAAGGCCCCATGGAAGAGGTGGTGGCCTTGCTGTACATGTTAAAAAAATGTCATTCGCATTCTGTGGTTAGCGATATTACAGACACAAATCCCAACGTTGAGTGCTTGGCTATATCGTTACAGAATATAACGATATAGCCAAGTGGCGTGCCATATATATCCCGCACGGGTACTACATCGGCAGTGGGCACGGCGGAACTACTAGCATGCGGTGCACTAATCCTCTCATCTTCGTTGTGCAGCTCGCCCTTGGTCTGTGTTTTCATGGCACCAAGAGCAGCATCGACCATCCCGGGATAACCTTTGTCACCCCACCAGTGAATGAAGCACTCGTCCACGTGTGGGATACGCTGATGTCATCAGACCATCATGGGCCAAGTCGCCTTATGACGGCAACGTGCGCAGACTGTTCGGCGCATAAGCCGCTGCGAGCGCCACCACAAGAATGGACCATATATATCCCGCACGGGCACTACATCGGCAGTGGGCACGGCGGAACTACTAGCATGCGGTGCACCAATCCTCTCGTCTTCGTTGTGCAGCTCGCCCTTGGTCTGTGTTTTCATGGCACCAAGAGCAGCATCGACCATCCCGGGATAACCTTTGTCACCCCACCAGTGAATGGAGCACTCGTCCACGTGTGGGATACGCTGATGTCATCAGACCATCATGGGCCAAGTCGCCATGAGACGGCAACGTGCGCAGACTGTTCGGCGCATAAGCCGCTGCGAGCGCCACCACAAGAATGGACCATATATATCCTGCACGGGCACTACATCGGCAGTGGGCACGGCGGCACTACTAGCATGCGGTGCACTAATCCTCTCATCTTCGTTGTGCAGCTCGCCCTTGGTCTGTGTTTTCATGGCACCAAGAGCAGCATCGACCATCCCGGAATAACCTTTGTCACCCCACCAGTGAATGAAGCACTCGTCCACGTGTGGGATACGCTGATGTCATCAGACCATCATGGGCCAAGTCGCCTTGAGACGGCAACGTGCGCAGACTGTTCGGCGCATAAGCCGCTGCGAGCGCCACCACAAGAATGGACCATATATATCCTGCACGGGCACTACATCGGCAGTGGGCACGGCGGAACTGCTAGCATGCGGTGCACCAATCCTCTCATCTTCGTTGTGCAGCTCGCCCTTGGTCTGTGTTTTCATGGCACCAAGAGCAGCATCGACCATCCCGGGATAACCTTTGTCACCCCACCAGTGAATGAAGCACTCGTCCACGTGTGGGATACGCTGATGTCATCAGACCATCATGGGCCAAGTCGCCATGAGACGGCAACGTGCGCAGACTGTTCGGCGCATAAGCCGCTGCGAGCGCCACCACAAGAATGGACCATATATATCCTGCACGGGCACTACATCGGCAGTGGGCACGGCGGAACTACTAGCATGCGGTGCACCAATCCTCTCATCTTCGTTGTGCAGCTCGCCCTTGGTCTGTGTTTTCATGGCACCAAGAGCAGCATCGACCATCCCGGGATAACCTTTGTCACCCCACCAGTGAATGGAGCACTCGTCCACGTGTGGGATACGCTGATGTCATCAGACCATCATGGGCCAAGTCGCCATGAGACGGCAACGTGCGCAGACTGTTCGGCGCATAAGCCGCTGCGAGCGCCACCACAAGAATGGACCATATATATCCTGCACGGGCACTACATCGGCAGTGGGCACGGCGGCACTACTAGCATGCGGTGCACTAATCCTCTCATCTTCGTCGTGCAGGTGAGAAGGCCTTTTGGAAAATGCTTTCGCTCTAGCGACCGTATTTTGGTGGTGCTACCGTGCCCGCAGCTATGTCACGGGGTGTTTCATATGGCTGTATTTCTGTGGAAGTTGCTGCTGTTATCAGGAGACGTCGAAACAAACCCCGGCCCTGAACTAAAGGACATCGTTAAGCAACTGAAGGAAATTGCTGCTGATATCAAAGAAATAAAGGAAGAACGTCTTGCAGATATAGAGACCAAATTAGATGCCATAGCACTTCTAGAAAACAAAGTACAATCTTGTCAGACCGAGATTTCCCGCATGAGTCGCGTAATAGAAACAATGGAACGAAAAATCGATGACCTTGAGAACAGAAGCAGGAGAGCTAACTTAATAGTTTATGGCATACTGGAATCGGAAGAAGAAACGAGCGACAGTCTTGAGCAGATTGTTAGCAGAGATATCATACAAGATATCCTAGAGCTGGACCCAGTTGCGATAGAGCGCATACACCGGTTAGGCAGACCGCAAGCGAAAAAGACTAGGCCGGTAATTTTTAAACTTCTGAATTTCCGCGACAAACCGGCAATATTGAAGAAATGTTTTAAACTTAAAGGCTCAAAATTTGCAATTGGGGAAGATTTTTCTCCTAAAATACGGGACATTAGAAAGAAACTTTGGAACAGTGCCAAAGAAAATCGCGACATACACGACAGTCTCCCTCGCCTTTGACAAACTGTACATTAACAGTCGCGCCTTTGTTTGGGACGAGGAAGCCAATGACAAAGTACCCCTTAAAAAAAACGAAGCGGAATCGAGCAAAACAAACGGCCCGCCAATGACGCGGAGAAGAGCTCGATAAGACAACTGACAAACGTAAATATGAATGCAAGAAGCTTACTAAACAAAATATAATCTTTCGAAAACCTGTTAACTGATCGCGAACCTGATATAGTCGCCGTCACGGAAACGTGGCTTTCACCGGATGTTTCCAACCATGAAATCATTCCACCGAATTATTCAGTCATTCGAAAAGATCGGGGTTCTCGTGGGGGTGGCGTGGCTCTTGTGATAAAGAAAAACCTTCAATTTGTTTTACTGCCAGATGTATCAGGTGCTGAAAGCGCGCTTTGCAGGATTCTTTGCAACAATACTACTATTTGTGTGGGTTGCTTCTATAGAAGCCCCTCTTCGGGTGATGAGAGCATTTCTGCCATTCATGAGTTTGTACACCGATATGCTAACAACTCTAGAATTATCCTTATGGGAGACTTTAACCTTCCAGACATAGACTGGGTAACTATGCATCACACATAATCTTCTTCAGAAATTCTGTTTGACCTAATGTTATCATTTAACCTTCACCAAATAATCCTAGAACCGACGCGTAAGCAAGGTTCAGCAAACAATATCCTTGACCTTATACTACTCAGTGATCATTTTTCAGGGCACCAACCACAGACAGAAATTATTCAAGGCATTTCAAATCACAACATACCGCTATGCTTGTTGCCTCTGGACTGCTCAATAAGAACGCGTTGTAGTACGTCTATAGTACCCTACTTCGAGAAGGCTGATGACGCCAGCATACTAACCCACCTTGCGCACGAATTTCAAGCCTTTACTGAAATAACCTCCGACCCGTCAGTCGATGTGAACACAGCCTGGCTTCATTTTAAGAATATGGTTTGCTACTGTGTAACTAACTATGTTCCCTTAAAAAACAAGCGACCACAAAGAAAAAGCCCATGGATAACTCGGGAAGTCATCCACGCAAAACGTCATGTAAAAAGGATACGTAACTCAATTAAAAATCATGGATCATGCCCATCCAAAACTAACAAACTAGCATGCGCAGTAGCACATTTTCGACAGACAGCCAAAGAAGCTAAAGAACATTATTTTCATGTAACGCTGCCTAACTTTCTGACAAACAGCCCTCAGCGATTCTGGAACCACTTCCGCCCTACTAAAGACGCGTTATCGGACTTGTCTCCTGAGGAAAAAACTAACAACGCTAATGCGTACAATAACTATTTTCACTTGAACTTCACAAACGATGACGGTAACCTGTCAGACTTGAGTAGCAGTTCAACATCGCGCATCGATCCTTTAATCATATCTGACGCGGGTATCCTTAACATGTTGCTCACCCTTGACCCTAAATAATCATGCGGACCAGATGACATTCGAAACCATTTTCTAAAGAGATACGCAGAGTGGTGCAGCCGATACTTGGGCCTCATATTTCGAAAATCCCTATCACAATCATCCTTACCCAGCGACTGTAAAAATGCCAAAATCATCCCAATCCACAAAACAGGAGACACCTCATTACCCTCTAATTATCGACTAATATCTCTTACTAGCACCGCTTGCAAGATACTCGAGCATATCATCCTTAAACACCCAACAAACTTTCTTGACACTCACAACTTATTAACGCCACACCAGCACGGATTCCGCCATGGATTGTCAACCGTCACGCAGCTTATGGAAATTGTGCATGACCTCGCATTTAACATCAATAACTGTAGCCAGACTGACATAATATTATTAGACCTCTCCAAAGCATTTCATCGCGTATGCCACAGTAAATTATTAACAAAATTGCGAGGTTTTATTGGGGACGGGGAAATTTTAGACTGGGTAACAGATTTCTTAACAAACCGGACACAATTCGTACTATTTCAGCATGTGGAATCTGCGACAGCGCCTGTCACATCAGGCGTCCCCCAAGGATCCGTGTTGGGGCCACTGTTATTTTTAATTTTCATTAACGACATAACCAGAAATATTGACTGTCACATCAAACTGTTTGCTGATGACTGCAGCCTCTACCAAACAATCAACACCTACGAAGATCATGTTTCGCTTAGCAACTCACTAGACCAACTAAATGAATGGTGCAAAAAATGGCAAATGACGATAAACACAACTAAATCAGTTTGTATGACGGTAACAAGAAAAAAACAACCTTACGACTTTCCGTACTTTATTAACGGCACAATGCTAACGAAAGTTCACCAGCATAAATACTTCCGCATCACTAACTTCTGACCTGAGATGGGACGCGCACATTGCCAACGTGACCTCGAAGGCACTGCGCAAGCTATTTTATCTCCGAAGATGTCTCCCCATCGCACCAACGTCGACTAAGCTTCTCGCGTATACTACTTTCGTTAGACCGGTTTTGGAGTACGCTAACACAGTTTGGTTTCCCCACTCAGTAACTAACATAACGAAATTGGAAAAAGTACAGCGAAAAGCGCTGCGGTTTATTCACTACAAGTATAAGCGCACAGATTCACCCACTAACCTTGCGGCTATATCGGGTTTAGCGACGCTCTCATCAAGGGCGAAGCAAGCACGGCTCAAATTTTTATTTAACTTGATTCACAACTATTATAAAATTGGCCTAAGAAAATACATATGTTTTTCGCAGTCACGATCATCGAGACATAAACATGCACACGCTTTAACAGAATATTCGTGCCATAATGACACATTCATGTACTCCTATTTCCCCCTCGTGATAATGGAATGGAATCGCCTCGATCCGTTAGTCATTTCTGCAGACTCATTATCTCAGTTCACATCACGCTTAGAATCCACATCTAGTAATCAGTAACGCAGTCTTATTCACATAATATGCTTTGCAACTCTTGTAAGCCATGCTGATTATCGTGAAGGTGTTTACTGTTATTTTTGTTCCCGTTTGTTATCCTTTTCATAATGTATTCTCTTTATTGCTGCGCATGTCTCCTAGAAATGTGATATTTATATTTGTTTTTTTATGTATTCTTACCTTGTTCCTTTACGTTCCTTGTTTGGTTTATCGACACGCAATTTGTATGTGCACGTTTATTACCATGTTTTTCATTTCTGTATGTCCACCTGCTATGGTCCCTCATGGGACTGGCAGTATTGAAAATAAATAAATATAATCGTTGTTGCTATGTATAGACCCCCTCATAGTAACAAAACTTTTTTGAGTTTTTGGAAAGCCTTTTCACTTTTGTCGACTCTACTAAACTACCTTTCATTTTAATGGGTGATTTAAACATTGACCTATTATCAGATGCTTCTCATTCAAGGGAATTGCAGAGCCTCATTTGTTCTTAGCATGTATGAACTATATCACTTTGCCTACTAGAATAACTTGCAACACGGCTACTTTATTAGATATCTGTATCTCAAATGTTCAGCCTCCACACACTGAATCTGGTCTATTTTCTTTAGATATTAGTGACCATTTGCCCATATTTTGTTTCATACCTCTCAGATTAAACCGAGTAACAAATGCTGTTACGCACATGACCACAGACATTAATGATATTGCTCTCAATGAGTTTCGTAAACTAATCAAAGGTACTAACTGGGGATCTATATACGAGATAGCTGAAGTTAATACAGCATATTCTGAGTTTATTGATATTTTCTTAACCCAATATAACGCAACTTTCCCAAAAATGGAGAGAAAAATTGATGTTAAGAAGTTTAAGAAGCCTTGGATGAACAAATCACTTTACGCAAGGATAAGAAAGAAAAATAAAGTGTATCATGAGTTTCTCCATAGCAGAGATCTAGCTCTGCTTTGTCAATTTAAACAATTTAGAAATAAACTTAACAAAGACTTAAAAAATGCTAAATCTAATTATTACATAAGCCATTGTTCTCGTATTCAAAATGATAGTCGTAAAGCTTGGCAAGAGGTTAATAACTTCAAGAATAAAACAAAATGCACACAACTTAGTGAAATAATTACAGCTAATGGTAAATTAACTCGCCGTGAGCTATCAAACGCCCTGAATGACTACTTTATTAATGTCGGTTCACCAAATCTTTCTACGCATACTCCGGTTGATAGTTTTATGGGCCTCACCACTCCATTACTGAATTCTATAGCACTCGCACCAGCAACCCCTCAAGAAGTAGCTACATTAATATTTTCTTTAAAGAATGATGTATTCGCTGGATATGACGATATAAAAGTAATTCCCCTGAAGTATGTATGCAACGTTATATGCGATGTCTTTTCACACATTACAAACCTTATGTTGTCGACAGGTGTTTTTCCGGACAAATTAAAATTGGCCCGAGTGGTTCCAATATATAAAGGTGGTGACATAAATAAACTGTCTAATTACCGACCTATTTCGGTATTACCTGTTCTATCAAAAATGTTTGAATGCGTTTTAATTCAAGGATGGCCAATTTTCTCCATCAGTACAATGTCATTGCTGACTCACAGTATGGGTTTATAAAAAAATAGGTCCACGGAACAAGCGCAGTTAGTTGTTAAAGACCAAATAATAGATAACATTGAATGTAATAAATATACACTTGGTCTATTTTTAGATTTTCGCAAGGCCTTTGATTGCGTACATCATGATACTCTCCTTAAGAAGCTTTGTGGCTACGGGTTTCGCGATATTGCGCTGAACCTGTTCAAAAGTTACCTGAATAATAGGTCCCAATACGTACGAACAAATAACATCTCTTCCGATACACAGACAATAATGCATGGTGTCCCGCAGGGATGAATACTAGGGCCTTTATTATTCATTATATATATCAATGACCTAGCCGATATATATGATTCTCCAGATCTGATAATGTACGCTGACGACACAAATCTTTTCTTTTCTCCCGCTCATTACTCACCCTCCAAAGTATGGTTAACACTTATTTACTGAAGCTTCATGATTGGTTACACGTAAATAAGCTTAGTTTAAATATAAATACAACAAAATATATTCTTTTCAAGCCAATCAACACCGTGGAACGTTATTCTATACAGATTTATTATGATAATACACAAATCAGTCAGGTTTCTCCTGAATAATTCCTCGGTGTGGGGTTTAATGAAAATATCTCTTGGTCTGTTCATATCACAAAACTTGCTTCTGAACTAAGCAAAATTGTTGGTCTGCTCTTTAGGATTTCTAAACTCTTGCCTATTTGGTTAAAGGTATCCATGTATAACGCACTGTTTTTCTCAAAATTGTCATATTGTAATCTTGTATGGGGTACGACTACGTCTTCAAATTACCATAAACTACTACTGCTACAAAAAAGAGCCTTGCGTGCTATTGAGGGCTATTGCGGCGCACCACATAAATTGCATACACAACCCTTGTTTGTTGAACATAGCATACTACAAGCTGAACAAGTGTATTATCTACGGCTGTTGTAATCCATTCATAGAAACAGTTTGTACTCTATTGCTGACAGTGCTATAAAATGGAACCTTCGTGAGGTAAAACTACGTGTACCGCGAACACGTACGAATTATCGTAAACAAAAGCTAAATTTTCAAGTACCCAACGCCCTCAACAAATTTCCCTTTAGAGATGATTTCTTTTTATCTAAAAATGTGTTCAAGAAAAACATGAAACGACGTTTGATTGAAGGCGAAATTCAAATGTATGAAAATGTATCTACCGTTTCTTTATGCATACGTTTCTCTCTATTTTTCTTGCGGACAAGCAACAACAGTTTGCTGCAGTTTCATGTTTTCGTGTGTTAATTCACCAGCCATGTACGCATTGTATTTGTACGTGTATAACTGTGTGCTTGCGTATTACCTTGCACATGTTTGTATTTTTGCCGAATTAAGCTTCACTGTGCGCATTGTAGCGTTCTTTTGACATATTTGTCGCGCCTTCTATGTACATTTTTTGCATTAATATTGGTACTGCCAACTGTATGGGTACCGGGGCCTAGTCAGGCCTTACCGCCTTTTGTCCCAGTCCCATCTTTTCCTTGAAAAGAAGAACAAACTTCACTTCACATCACTAGAAGAGTGGTAAAATTTGTGATAAAGACAGCCTAAATGCATGACGCCTTACATCTAGACTAGAAATTCCTGCTTTTAATATTAGTTTTGAGACACTAGTGTGGTATGAATAATTCGAATAAATTAAACGGGCTGAACGATTTTGAGCTACATCTACTGTGTTAGAAAGAGCAGTTTGGTGTGCGTCCCAACTGAGGATACGTATCCTAGCTTGGGTCTGACAACCGTTACACAAGTTTGGTAACTTTAAGCGTGGGGGAGCAAAGCGCAAGTTGCGGAAGTCACCAAGCGTGCGAATGGTATCGTTAGTATTGTTCGTAACATGAGACGCACCAAGAAAGGTTATTAGAAAGTGTACTGCCAAGGTACTTCATTCCACATATGATATTCCCGAGTTCCAGAGAATATACTTCGGAGTATAGTGATGCTTCCACTGATGAAAAGGTAAAGTCCTTCTGGTGTTCAGTGATATTAGCCACAAGTTGCACCCAGTAGTAACTTTGTGAAGCTCATCTTGCAATGTCCGTTTATCAGTACTAGTAAAGATTGCGCCATATAAGACACAATCGTCAAGCGAAAACACGAATGTTGGAAGAGAGTTCCGCGGTTAAATCATTGCTATTGTTACGTAGGAAGACGCAGATCAAGAGCTATATACAAGTATATTTAAAAAGAAATACGCCGCACTTGGCCAAGAGGCAACAGCCCGCGCTAACCTCTAATCGTCGTCGTCGTCTTCACACTGCTCGCCTCTTCGTCATCGCAAATACTCTTCCGTAGCACTACCCCCAGCGGCAAAAGCGCCGTCCCGGAGCGTCTAAAGACCGGACTCGGAAGCAGTGTAGTAGGCCTTGTACTGGCTTAGTAGACATCACTAGATGCCAGAGTAGAGGACGAGGTTGAACTCACAGGAGCAATTTCGTACGTCACAGGAGTCACCTGGCGTTGCACGCAGTAGGGCCCTGTGTATCGCGAAAGGAGCTTCTGTGAAAGTCCGACGTGACGAGAGGGCGACCACAGGAGCACGAGCGCACCAGGCGAAAACTGTACGCCACGGTGGCGGACGTTGTACTGACACTGCTGAGTGGTTTGCGAGGCCGTCAGTCGAGTACGGGCAAGCTGGCGTGCATGGTCGGCGAGGGCGATGGCGTCGCGCGCATACTCGCTTGTTGAGATCGCAGCAGGATGAAGTGCCATGTCTAGGGGCAAGGTCGGTTCGCGACCGTACAGTAGATAAAATGGAGAAAATCGGGCGGTGTCGTGCCGGGAAGAATTATACGCAAATGTGACGTAAGGAAAGGCAATGTCCCAGTCGTGGTGGTCCTTGGAAACGTACTTGGACAGCATATCGGTAAGAGTAGGGTTTAACCGCTCTGTCAGGCCATTGGTTTGAAGATGGTGTGAGGTAGTCAGCTTGTATTGAATGGAGCAGGAACGCACAATTTCGGCAATAACTTTCGAGAGGAAGTTACGACCACGGTCAGTAAGCAGCTGTCTCGGGGCTCCATGAAGCAAGATAATGCCACACAAGAAAAAGTCCGCGACGTCAGTGGAGCAAGTGGTAGGGAGAGCCCGTGTGATAGCGTATCGTGTGGCGTAATCAGTTGCGACGGCTACCCATTGGTTCCCAGAGGATGACGTAGGAAAGGGACCCAAGAGGTCTAATCCAACACGAAAGAAGGGTTCCACAGGGACGGTGATCGGCTGAGATGAGCACCTGAGGTGTTTTACGACGCTGGCAGGGATCACAGGCAGCAACATAGCGTCGGACGGAGCGAGCGAGACCAGGCCAATAGAAGCGGCGGCGGACGCGGTCGTACGTGCAGGTTACCCAAGATGTCCTGCAGTGGGTGCGTCATGCATCTCAAAGAGCACAGTCTGTCGTAGATGATTTTGCACGGCAAGACGAAGATCAGATCCGTCAGGGAGGAAGTTCCTTCGGTACAGAATGGCGCCCTGGAGGAGATATCGGCGAACGGATGCGTCGGTAGGTGTGCAGCACAGACGCCCGATGAGGGCTCGCAGCGATAGGTCTTGATACGGCTCATCTGCGATGTTACCGAAGGCAGCCCCAGAGAAAATGCTGCTGGCACTACTACTGTCGGGGTCGTCAGGCTCGTCTACCGGACAGCGAGACAGGAGGTCAGCGTCCTTGTGTAGTCGGCCCGATTTGTAGGTGACAGAATACGAATTTTCTTGGAGGCGTAAGGCCCAGCGACCAAGTCTTCCTGCAGGATTTTTCACTGAGCATAACCAGCAAAGCGCGTGATGGTCTGTGACAACGGAAAAGGGTCGGCCATATAAGTATGGGCGGAACTTAACAACCGCCCAAACTAGGGCCACATACTCACGCTCAGTGATGGAATAGTTGCGCTCAGCGGGCGAGAGGAGCCTGCTGGCGTAAGCGACATAATGTTCGTGGCTGCGCTGGAGTTGTGCTAGTACTGCGCCAATTCCGTGACCGCTGGCATCAGTACGGACTTCGGTAGGCGCAGAAGGATCGAAATGGGCCAGAACGGGAGGCGTTGTGAGAAGGTCGATTAGATGCGAGAATGCAGACGCCTCGTTATCACCCCACTGGAAAGGGGCGTCTTTTTTCAAAAGCTCGGTTAGTGGTCGTGCTGTGGCCGCGAAATTTTTCACCAAACGGCGGAAGTACGAACAAAGGCCGATGAAGCTGCGCACATCCTTGACACAGTTCGGAACAGGGAAGTGCGTAACAACATGGATCTTCGCTGGGTCCGGTTGCACTCCGTTAGCGTCAACGAGCTGTCCAAGGACAGTAATCTGGCGACGGCCGAATTGGCACTTCGATGCGTTAAGTTGCAGACCGGATCGACGAAAATTGTCCAGGACTGCTGAGAGGCGCTTGAGGTGCGCAGCGAACGTTGGGGAGAATACTATAACGTCGTCCAAGTAGCACAGGCACGTGGACCATTTGAAACCGTGAAGAAGGGAGTCCATGATGCGTTCAAAAGTGGCAGGAGCGTTACACGGACCGAACGGCACTACTTTGAATTGATAAAGACCGTCGGGTGTTACAAAAGCAGTCTTATCGCGGTCGAGATCGTGCACGGCAACCTGCCAGTAGCCGGAGCGAAGGTCAATAGAGGAGAAGTAGCGAGCACCGTGGAGGCAGTCAAGGGCGTCATCAATCCGAGGTAGGGGATACACGTCCTTTTTGGTAACCCTGTTAAGGTGCCGATAATCCACGCAAAATCGCCATGAGCCATCCTTCTTTTTTACCAGTACAACATGTGACGCCCATGGACTCCATGACGGTTCAATAATGTTCTTGGCAAGCATTTTGCGAACTTCGGAGTGAATAATTGGCCCTCAGCCTCGATAAGGGCGGCGATGAATAGGAGGGGCATCACCAGTATTATAGCGATGTTTAACAGCTGTAGTTTGGGCCAAAGGACGATCGTTAAAGCCAAAAATATCGTGGTAGGAAAACAGAACACGGTAGGGCGCACGAGCGTGCTCAAACGGCATGTCGGGTGCAATCATTTTCTGTAAGTCGGCGATGGTACAAGTTGCCGACTGCGACGGTAGAGGAGGATCGGCTGAGTTGTCGTCTACTGCAATAGATGCTACCGAGTGATCCTCGAATGAGCAAAGCTGGGCCAGACACATCCCGCGTGGCAGCACTTGTGTCGTCAAGCCAAAATTGACCACTGGCAGGCAGACGCAATTCGCCGTAATCGATAAAGCTGTATGAGGTACTGTCATGTCGTGTGTAAGGAGGACGTCTTGCATAGGAGCCGCGATGTAGTGACCGTCGGGGAGTGGTGGGGATGATACTAAGTCAACGTAAGTCAGTTTCGAAGGTGGCAAGCGAACGAAGTCGACATAACTGAGGCGACTGGGGTGTGGTTCAGCGAGATTCAGAACAGGCAGGTCAAGGCGGAGAGTACTGGAGGAACAATCGATGAGATCAGAATGTGCGGAGAGGAAGTCTAAGCCGAGGATTATGTCGTGGAGATAGGGGGCGATGAGTGTGGCTAGCACGATAGTGGAGCGATCAGCGCAGGAGACGCGGGCGGCACAAATACCAATTACGGGGGCTCTTCCACCATCGGCGACACGGACAACAGGCGTTGTGGCGGGCGTGATTATTTTCCTCAGCCGGTTACGAAGGTCAGCGCTCATTACCGACAAATGCACCCCAGTGTGTATAAGAGCAGGCACAGAAACACCGTCGACTTGCACGTCAAGAATGTTCAAATGAGTGGGCAACGTCAGTAGAGGATTTGGCGGCGTAGGGAGCAATGCAGCGTCACCTCAAGGCGCTGCATCGTCTAGTTTTCCGGCTGGGAGCGGCGTCCGAAGGGAGTCGGCGAATAGGAGCGACGGGGCTGGGGAGAGCGAGATTGTCGTCGTTGGGGCGAAGGCGAACGAGAATAGGGGCGGTTCGGCTCAGGAGAATCACTGGCGGCATTATCGGAGCGTGCGGCATAGGGACGAGAAGGGCCACCTGGGGGGTGAGAGTAGGCAGTATAAGTAGACCGGGTCGGGGAACTCCAGCGACTGCGACAGTGCCGAGAAATGTGCCCGATTCGATGGCAGTGAAAACAAATGGGCTTGTCGTCAGCAGTGCGCCATTCAGATGGGTTGCGGAAACGTGCTGGGTAAGAAGATGCGGGACGGGGCGGAATCGAAGAAGTCGGGTGAGTTTCAGGGCGATGGGCCGAGCAGATGGTGTGAAGACCCAAGTTTGCAAACTCCTGGCGGACAACTGCCTGGATCACGGAAACCGTAACTGCAGGCGCGTTGTAGGGGCTAGAGTCGAAGGCAGCCGGATAGGCGGCCTGGATCTCACGCCGGACGATCCTGGTAACATCGCCAGTGTTGCTGGAACGAGGAGCATCGGCACAGGAAGATGTCGCTGGGGTGTTGGGCAGACAGGCAAACTGCTGGTCGATACGTCGGCTTTTAGCGAGTTCCAGGTGGCGACACTCTTTTATAACCGCATCCACCGTCGCCACGTTGTTGAAAACGAGCTAGTTGAAGGCGTCAGCGGCAATTCCTTTGAGGATGTGGGAAACCTTGTCTGACTCAGTCATGTGTGCGTCAACTTTGCGGCAAAGAGCCAAGACGTCCTGAATGCTACTTCGATCGCAGAAATTATAAGGGTTTTCGAAGGACTTAAGATAGCCATAGTCGAGTTGCCAATGACTTACAAATTAAGCCAATTAAGTACGTATGTGTTGAATGAGATCGTACCTGTCATTTCGCATATCTTTAATATCACAATTCCTACTGGCATTTTTTCCAAATAACATGCAGGTAGCTAAGGTAACCATAATCCATAAAGGTGAGGATAAAAACACTTTTTATAACTATCTTCCAGTCTCAATATTACCTGTTTTCTCCAAAGGGCTTGAAAAGGTGATTAATGCACGAATTGACAGTTTCTGTAGCAAACATACCCTTATAACAAGTCATCAATTTCGGTTTAGGAAACATCGTTCCACACATTGTGCTGTTTTGCTGCAAAAAGAAATTATTTTAGAGAACATGGAAAATAAATTGATGACCAGTCGGAAAATACTTGCATTTCAGTAAAGCTTTTGACCATGTAAATCACACCATTTTATTATATAACATGGTACGTTATGGATTTAGAGGAGTCGCGCTGGAAGTAATTCGTTCGTACCTCACGGGCCGGTCACAGTATACTGGAATAGGCAGATACAAACCGCGCATGATAAACATAGTATCAGGGGTGCCACAGGGAAGTATTATGGGGCCTATCCTTTTCTTCTTTTATAGCAATGATATAGTACAAATAAATAAACCTTGCAAATTTGTTATCTACGCAGATTTCTCCGTTTTATTTGCAGGAAAAGATCTAGTGCACGTTACTGTCGATGCAGATGCGTTTTGTTCTAGAGCAAACGAATGGTGCAAGACAAATTGTTTGACACTGAACGAATCGAAAACGAAGTGTGTGTTGTTTCGTGCGTTAGGAACATTGGTTAAGGTACCTGATTCCCTTATGCTTGGCCCGTTCAATGTTTCGATTGAAAAATGTGTAAAAGCACTTGGCATTATATTTAATGAACAATGAAACCAGCACATTCAGTCATTATTGCTTAAATTAAGCAAAACAGTGGGCATAATAAATAGGTGCCGACAAGATCTCCCGGTGGCAATTACAAGATTGCTTTATGATTGCCTGTTTAGTTCTCATTTGTGTTATTGTGTGCTAGTTTGGGGTAATACTACAGCTGAGATCCTACACAAACTCGTTTCAGTACAAAAAAGGGCAGTCTGCGCGGTATCAAGTGCTTCTTATTTAGAACACCACCGCACCTCATTCTGAAAAACATAAAATCCTTAAAGTTCGAGATTTGTACACTTACTCTCTACTGTGTTCCTATAAGAGAGCAGTTCAAGGCAGATTAGATGCTTTTGTCGATATTGCACAACTTCAGCACACCCCGACAACGCATCCTTTTCGGTATCAACCACCATGGCACGTTAGTTTTTCGCGCACACAGTACGGCCGACAGAGAATTCGGCATAGATTGCCAACGACAGTAAATCACTATGACACACTAAATATTGACGTCACAACGTTAGCGAAGAAAGACATAAGAAGTTTATTCACGCAATAAAAAAAAAGGAGAAAATCTTTTTGTGGTGTCTAGTCTTTGTATTATGTATGTTTATTATGAATACTCAGCCTTCCTATTTCATTCTTACTTCCTACGCGTCCTTAGAGAGGCGTGTTTGATTGTAATGTAATCTTGGATTCATTGTACGCTTGGTACAGTGCTTTTTATGAAGGTTTAGTATTGCGAAATATGTTTTGTCTCCATTACTAATGGGTGGCTGGAGCCCAGTGAAGCTTCTTCTTCGGCCACCTTTTTCGCCTTGTAAAGTTGCGAAATAAGGTTGCTTTGATTGATTGATTGATTGATTGATTGATTGATTTGATATAAATAAGGGAAAGGACATTCCGAAGAGAGCAGGACTTCCAGATGAGAAGTGCTTGTTAGCATAGACAAACTGCGGTCTGTTAGTCAAGAAATTACGTATGCAGTCTAATACAACATGATTAAGGTATAGGCGAGAAAGTTTTAGAAGACGATGATGCCGAACTTTCTCATACGCCATTTCGAAATCTAAAAAGAGGGTATCAACTGGGATGTTTTGATGAAGGTCAGAGCTTGTGTCATATACAAGAAGTGCTAATTGGGTATCGCAAGATAGACCTTTATGGAATCCATGCTGTTTAGGGTGGGCGAAATTGACAGAAGTTAGCAATATAGAAATGGTGGGAGTAAAGTACATGTTCCATTTATTTCGAACAGACGCCGGTTAGAGAAGTTGGGTGGTAATTACTACACAGTGATAACGGACATTTCTTCGGGACTGGTATAATCTTATCCACTTCCCAGTCATCCGGAACCACTCCTGGTGATAAAGACTTGAAAAATATGGCACAAAGTTTCGCTTGTAACAGATTTAGTATTCTTTAAGACTTTGGAATTGGTACCATTGATGCCAGATAAAGATGACAGTTTCAAGCATCAATACATTTCTTGATGCCGTTAGAATTGAAGGTGATTGTGGGCATGGCATGGCAATTTTAACATGAGAATTCAGGAAGTTCACTATTGGGTTCGCTAGTTAACATGAAAGATAATGCATGATTAAACACATCGGCGATTCCATGATCACGAATACGATTACTTTGCTCGTCACGCAGCGCTAATGGTCGAGAACGCTTTGTATTTAAAATATTCCAGTACTGTTTAGAGTTATTTCGGAGAATGTTTGGTAGGGTAGTCGAAAAAGAAGAGCGTTTTGTATGATTCGCAAGTAATATATATATTTTTTTCAGCGGCATGGGCATTTACGTCATGCGCACTCAAGTCAGGGCACCTAGCTACGCGATAGACTTCTTTTTTATTATTGAGACACTTTAGTGTCGTGTTTAATAAAGGTGATGAGTGCTTTCCGGTCACATTGGTAGCAGGTATGTATGTTGGTATGTATGTGTGTGATAGTTGGTACGTATCTATCAGCTCATGCATTTATTTTTTGAAAAGAAGTCCCCTCCCCCCTCCCCAAATTTCAACATCACGTTCTAAAAAGCCAGTAAAGAATCAGCTGGCAGATACCGCAACTTTAATATTCAGATCAGTATAGTTGCCTTTGTCGTAAAGCGTAATATATTTTCGTATTTTAGCCATGGCAGGGATGCCACATTGGAATGTAACGCTGAATGATCGCTGAGGTGGAAATATTGGAGTGAGAAGTAAATAAAAGGTCTATAACTTTTCATTGTACCGCGTGAAATGAGTGACAATTTATGTTAGGCCAAATGTAAGAGACGTATTATTTAAATCACTTTTAATACCGTTTTCTGTCATTGTTTCAGCCTTGTTGCACCAATAGCAGGGAAGTTGAAACCGCGAACAATGTGATAGGTGATTGGGGATAAAGCCCCGTTACCGAGCGAAGAACCTCGTGGAAGTCAGCTGCGTGAGAGCGGTCTGCATCGGGTGTACGATAGCGTGTACCGATAACAACGGCGGGGCGGGAAGCGTTGCATACCGCAAAAATAATTTCTGAGGACGTTGTTACTTTTATTTCGGCACACTGAAGGATTTCGTGGGCACACGTTAGTACGCCGCCACCCCTTTTGTGTGTTCTGTCACATTGAAGTGTAAAAAAGAAATTGTAACAGAGCGTAAATTTTATTTTCAAGTCAAAAAGATTCGAGTCCGGCGTCTTTTTAGTGGGTCTGGGAACCCGCCGCGGCCGCGGTTCCGACACCTTGTCTCGAAGCGGCTTCCTCGGCTCGCTGGACGGCCCAGAGTTGTGCTGCCAGGTTCGAGCTGAGCAGTGCGGTCTTCCAGCGCGAGCGGAGGCTGGCGGTGGAAGATACGGAGGGGTCGGCACTGCCCGACTTCTTTGTTAACTCCTGACACTCCCATAACATGTGATTAAGTGTGGCAACCTCGCCACATGATGTGCATCTGTTAGTAGTGTACATGTCTGGATACATGGCGTGCATGAATCTGGGTTTTAAGAATCCGTTTGTAATTGTCAGAAGTGTACTGCTTGCGTCCTGTCTAACCTAGTGTGATTGAATGGGTATATGCGTCTTTGTAACTGGTAGTGTGTCGTGATGTCGTGGAACCTAGTCATACGATCCTCCCACGCCCAGACGTTTGCAGTACCCCGCGGGGGCTCTTCCTCAGATGTTGCTCGGTGAGTGAGGCCTCGAGCAAAGCGGTGAGCCGCTTCGTTGGGGGTGCTCAAACCAGTGTGTGCCGGGATCCAGAGCAAATGCCTTCGGTTATCGAAGTTGGCAAAGTGGAAGAATTTGTGCATTATGAATGGATAGCGAACATATAACGGTTTCCAGCAAGTTCGGACGCAAGCACAAGTAAGTAGAAACGGACAGGACAGTGCTGGACTTTTAACTGAAGTTTATTGTGAATACATTCCACAAATCTCCGCCACGCATGCGTATACACCGAAGAACAATAACAAGGTTTGCAGTGAAATATCAACAAAAGATGTACACGTACACAAAAGCCAAGCCACACCCCTTCCGTACAAAGGCAAGAACACTTGGATTAGCATGATAAATTTAGAAATTTAAGTTCTTTATCATTGATAAGAACCGAAGGTTCACTCACACATGTATGCGTGCCCAACTTTTTCATGCGGAGCGCTTCGCTAATTTCTCTTTCCAGTTTACTGGGCTCTCTCCCCACTATCGATAACACTCTCAAGAACTGGTCGGCAATCGTACTTTTTGCAATGCAACGGCAAGTTCCCTCCTGTAGGTAGCAAATAGCGATGCTCACGCAAGCGGTCATTAATGCAACGGCCTGTCTGGCCAATATAGGACAGTCCACATGAGAGAGGTATGGATACACAACCGAAGATACACACTTTTTGTGAAAAAAAGCGGTGTGCTTTTTTCCACAGCCACTAGTCGCATCTTCTCTCCTGTGATGCTTTCGCACGACCTAACCAGTTTGCTCGGCGCCGAAAACACTAGTGTGATGCCATTCCTAGTGGTATACGTCATAAGCCTTATCGAGAGGAACTTGTAGCTAGCGTTGCTCTATAAGGTGATTTAGGTGGTGAATACAATTGTTATCTTTGCTATATATTCTTCTTATTGGTTTTGCTTGTCCGACAAAAATTCCTTGCTTGCAGTGTCGCGGGTGATGACTGTTGTAGCCTTAATATTGCCGGCTATCCGTAAGCTTCCGGTAAAGTGACGTTCTCACTTTTCCGTTTTCTATGCAGACCGTCGTGTCGAGGAAGTTGATTTGAGTAGGAGAGCGATGAGCAGGAAACTTAATGCTCGGCTGAAAGCGGTTGAAATGGCCAATTATGTCGATTAGCGCGCTTGTGCCGTGTTCCAGTATTATAAATATGTCCTCAGTGTAACGCAGATAGGTGTGGGGTTTTAAAGGGTAGGATTTTATCAGGTCTGTTTCAAGCTGTCCCATGAAAATGTTTGCATACGTGGGATCAAATGGTGTTCTCATGCTAGTGCCGAAAGTTTGCAGGTAGTGAATAGAATCGAATTTGAAATAGCTGAGCGCGACAACCAACTTAAGGAGTGACAGGTAAACTTCAGGAGCGTGCGCTTGAAGATTGACTGCGAGGGACTTCGATACGGCTTCAATTCCTTCGCCCATGGGTATGTTAGTGTAAAGGGCAGAAACATCTAAAGTGATCAGAATAGCACGGTCGAAAAGGATTTTGTTGGTGCTAATGCAGTCGACGATTGGAACAAAGTGGGGCGTGTCTTGAACAAAAGATGGGAGGGTGGTCGGGTTGTTTGACAGGTAGTGGTTTAAGAATTTCGATAGTTACTCGGTAGGTGTGTTGTTATTAGACACTATAGGCCGACTTGGAATTTCTGCTGTATATACTTCTTCTACGGGAACCTTATGTATTTTAGGAGGAAGCTAAAAACGGTCTGCTTGTTTGTTCTTGGGCAGCGTTATAGAGATTGGGTGATTAATTGCCTGCGCAGAAGCTCCGCTATGGTGCTTTGCACAATGTTGCTGCAGTCTGAAGTTGGGCTAGAGTCCAGTTTTCTGTAATGGGCGTGTTCGCTCAGTTGTTTGCAGGCCTCATTTTGTTGTTTTCTATAGGCCAGACTACATAACTGCCACCTTTGTCTGCTGGTTTTATTACAATATTCTTTCTTTCTGTGAGTTCTTTATGAATTTATTGCTGAGCAGGGGACAAATTTTTGTGTTTCCGACAATGCCACGTTGACTATAGAATTTTCTCTGAGATTAGCTTTATGTATAAATAAAGAACTGAGCACTTTTCCGCTTCCGGCACCCACGTGCTATGTGGTCTAAGACAGTCTCTGTCCTGTTGTCCTACGTCTGGCCTTTCGAAAAAGAATTGCTTGATGCGCAGGCGTCTTGAAAACTGGTATATCTTTGTGGAGTTCGTGTTCATTTACTGCGTTGTTCGTAGGACAAAGCGTCAGAACACATTTGAGGATATCAGCTTATTCGAGATTTAAATTCTCTGATATGTGTACTACGTTGCTGCAGTGCTCTGGATGCTCGCTCGTAGCACTATCGGCTATATGTTGTAGGGGTCCTGGTAGTTTTCTTGGATGGATGTGCAGCTCTACTACCTTTGTGCTGGTATTTATCTAGTAGGTTTTATTCCTCCCTAGTTTCGACGAATTGTTTGAGTTCTCTTATTTCCGGTTGAGATAAATTTATGCTGTAGAGCTCATTAGAAATTATGGTAAGTTGTTCACGGCAGTGCTCTTCGAGAATGTCGATTAAAGAGAGCGATGCATTTTCTAGGACAGCATTCCAATTCAATAATAGCCTGGAGGCTAAAGAGCCGAGAGCATATCTAACCTTAATTTTGAGGCCTTTGGGGATTTTCCTGTGTTTTGGACCCATTCACAATGAGCCCACTGTACTGGCACCAGATCTGCTAGTTAGGACTGAACGCACTCCCAATTCGTGTTACAGTATCAATGTCTCTCCCCTTAACGAGCACCGAGCAATCATCGGCATATATAAGATATCTGCAATCATCATATATATAGAAAAGAAAGAGAACTTGTACCAGTATGCTACCTTGGGGAACTCCAAATTCAGTAGACCGTAGGTGAGATGTATACGTGTTTAATTCGACGTATCGTTGGCGCGCGTTCAGATAAGGTTTAATATATTGTAGTGTTGTTCCGCAAAACTCATAATGCGCTAACTTCTCCAATAATATTGCATGTTTGATACAATCGAAGGCATTGCTAAAATCTAAGAGTATAGGCCATGTCATTACCTTTTCCTCAATTTTTTTTTAACATTTCTTCCTTCTGGGCTAGAAGCGCTGTCTCAATGCAGCGTCCCTTTCCGAAACCAAATTGGTAATCTGTTAAGCTGTTATATCTTCTGGTAAATTTCTGGGAATCTTTAATTACTTTTTCGAGTCTCTTTCAGAAGACAGGCAAGATTGACACAGGGCGATAACTACGTAAATTATTTTTATGTCCATTCACGTAAATGACTGAAACTCTTGCTACCTGCATGTTGTGTGGAAAAATCCCAGTGGAAAAAGAGACGTGATATATGTTTGTAAGCGCTGGCGCAATTAAATCTATAACGTACTTGATTGGTTTTATTTCTAAGTCATCTACTTCTCGGCTACGCCTATATTTAAGCTTCTCATACAATGTTGTTACTTCAGGGATAGATGTTGGCACTGAGTAATTTATGAGGAATAACCTCGGAATATGACCAACCCTTCCGTCATTTATAGCGAGGTTGTCAATCGTGGTATACTCAGTGCTCTTGTTTAATAACTCATTAATTTTCCTCCACACTTTGGCACTATTACGCAAGCAATTGTCTAATACACGCTTATACTATTCCCTTCTTGATCTTTTTATCTCTTTATTCAACGTATTTCGAAGCGTTTAAATTCTTTTAATTTTTAAGAAAGTTGTCAAAAAGTTTGTTCTTATGGCTAATAAGCTTGATATGTTCATGTGGGATCCATGGCTTACGCAACCTTTTTTTGCTTGCGGTATATGCGTAATTTGAACGACTGATAATCCTGTTTCTTGAATATTTTAAAAAATGAGTCATAACACTTGTTGCTGTAAGTAAGGTAATGGCCCGTGACGATGCGGTAGATCAATGTTCTCTTCGGTACACGCCTTCAAAGATGACCTCCAGTGCACAGCTAGCCTATTTAATTTGATTGACCCCTCATGCACATGCGAGAGGAGGCAGGTACTAAAGGCACGGAGTCTGACTGAGGAGCCTGGTCGCTAAGCAGTTTGGCGAAGGTACGCATCAGTCATCATGCATACATATCTAAATCGGTATACAGCAGTCGCTAACTGCAGTCATCAATACATAAGAGAATACGATGTTCTAGCAAATTCCACTCAGAACATAGGTATCACACATCTAGAACTTTCATACTTAACACAAACCAAAAACATTTTCCATTAATATATATATAGTTCTCACTCGCATAAGCACAAATGTAGAGCACAAATAAAATCATTTTATGCTCGCATACTTAACAAACCATAAAAAACTCAACAAATGAGAACGTTGTCCTCTATTAAGACAAAGAGGACTTAACGTAAACATCGCTATAATCCGCCAAAGCTTATATATTCGCTAATAAAATTTATTTGACTTGTTTCCTAAATATATCTCTATTGTAGTGAAACTATAGCAAATTATCCACTCCATTGAGAAGAGTTATGCACTGAAATGTTAGGTCTTTCGTAATTTGCTCGCGTCGTCGGAGTGTGCATCGCGTTTTGTCTGTGGTTGTACTGGCGTGTGGTGTTCTCAATATGTTCTATTCGCTTGTATGTAGTAGAGTGCCTTCATGTGATACTGAAGCGTGCACTTGTGTATTTCTAGGTTGACCGCTTTTCACAGGCTGACAAATGTTAAACGTTGTCACTCAGCGCAGGACGCGCCTTCATGTATCGCAAGTCTCTCGAATGTTATCGATGGTTCTATCCGTTGTCTGTCACCGATGTGTAATCTGACTGTATGCGCGACATGAATTTTGTAGTACTTTCTGGAAGACAAGAGGGCAGCAGCGATTACTCTGGAGCCTGCGGCGACGCCGCTATCGTTGCACTGCGAGTGTTTTTTGTGGGCACAGGTTCGCCCAGTAAAGGTTAGTTTCGTCATTCGCAGTTTGCTACTGCAGTCTTGCGCGTCAGTAGAATGATACATCTTGTGGAGCTCCTTTTGCGTTTGTGTACCGGACGGCCACGTCAAACCCAGAGCTCGAAGACATCACCGTCACGCCGGAGCACCGAGCAAGCCGGAGGCTGCAACACGTTTCCCTGGAGCACGGACTTCTAGCTGAGACGGTCAGGAAAGTCATGGCCAAGTCAACAACCACAATGGTAGCCCAGCGTACCCCATCGTGATTCAACCCAGGGAGCCCCCTACTTTCCCTGTAGCCTCATCGGACGACTTAGAGACCTGGCTTGAAACATTCGTAAGAGTGGCAACCCGCAATAAAGTGGAACGCTGAGGACAAGCTGCGCCACGTCTATGTTTCACTGGAAGAAGCAGCCAGAACTTGGTTCCAAAATCGAGAGGCTTCGTTAACGACATGGGACCTGTTCTGCAGCGAGCTCCTAAAGACATTCACAAGCGTCGTCAGAAAAGAAAGGGCGGAACATCTACTGCAAGCCCGAGTGCAGCGGCCGAACGAGAACATCACCGTTTTTACGGAAGAGATGACGCGCATGTTCCGCCACGCCGACCCTGACATGCCTAAGGAGAATAAAATTCGGTTCCTAATGCGTGGTGTAAAGGAAGAACTCTCCGTCGGAATTATGCGCAACCCGCCCAAGACCGTAGCAGAATTTCTGACAAAGGCTACGACGATTCAGAAGACACTAGAAATGCGTACTAAACAATCGCCACTCGACACCAGACAGCGCAGACCATCAAGCTCCAATGACCTGCGGGAAAAGATAAAGGCAGTTGTGCGAGAAGAATTGTGAAAGATGTTCCCAGCGTCGCAGCCCCAAATTATTTACATTGCTGACGTAGTCCGAGAGTAGATCCAGCAGTCACTGAGAGTTCCTGAACCACCACAGCCTCAGCAGGAAATAACATATGCCACCGTCACCCGCCGTCGGGTTCCTCCTCCACGCTCGCATCAAAGTCCAATGATGCCGCAATTCCGTTGCCAGACACCACCAATACCGCCACCCACCCGCCCGTCGGCCAGAGTAACGCCCCAAGGAAGACAGACGTATGGTGCGCCCCCGACCACCACCCGCTCTGCTGTCACTGCTGAGAAGCCGGCCATGTTGATTTTTTTTTGGGGGGGGGGGCGCAACAGTGGTTGCGGCTGTGTGCGAGTACTGATCCTTGTGTTGCTCCGTCCAGGTGGCGAATCTAATTTGCACAGTCCACTGGGCAGCACTGTTAGGCTACTGCTGTATCCGCGGCACATGCACATCTTCCAACTACGTCACTGAACTTCAGCTACTGCGTTCGCCATCTACCGGAGAAGAAGCTCTACAAAAAGGACATCGCTTGCCGTTGCTCGTCATTTGGGCAGCAGTGGTAGCGGCTGTGTGTAAGTACTGATCCTTGTGTTGCTCCATCCAGGTTCGTTGCTTTCTTTGTGAACTCTATTCCGTATTGCGTTCTTGCCCGCTTCCACTGCTGCCCCTATTTTGTGTTTACTTTTTGCATTGCAAAACTTGAGCATGCCAACTTGTGCTGAACTAGCAAAGGAATTGCAGGCTCTTCGTGAGGAGGTTCCCGGACTGAAAACTAGCCTAGTGATGTTTAATTACATCTGTGAATCTGTGAAAAATGAAAATGAGGCACTGACCAAAGAAAAAGTCTTGAGAGATGAAAATAAGAAACATTGTAAACAAATGTGTGATCTCGAACAATATTCACGACTCAATAATATTGAGCTGAAAGGAATCCCCTAGTCAATAGGCGAACACTGCCTGACAGTCGCCTTGGTGAGAACTATTGGTGAGCAGATCGGTGGCTCAATCGCCAATACAGATATAGACACTGCACACCGGGTGCCCGCGAAAAATGGAAGTCACATTATTGCGCAATTCTGTTCGTGAAACAAGCAGGCTGAATTCACTAAAAAGGCAAGAAAGGCGCGGCTGTCTACCGCGGAAATAGGGTTTGCCCAGAGCACAGGCCCCAAACCTGTGTATGCGAGCGATCACCTCACGCTGCAGGGAAAACGTCGTTTTGCGCAGGTACTTGCGCTTAGAAGGGCACACCAGTGGATGCACCTCTGGGCCCATCATTGCACAATCAAATCCCGGATGACCGATGACACCCGCGTGTTTCAAATTGCATGTGCAGAAGACCTTGGTATCTTCCGCTAGATAAGCTGTCGTTTCTCATTTTAAACTGAGTCACCATGGCTATCTGCACGTGCCAAGAAACGGCAGATTTGCTGCACGAAGAGTCATTAGCATTATCGCTTCTACAGCTAAACATCCGCAGTCTTAAAAAACATCATAATGATCTTCTTGCGCTTCTTTTTTTACTTGATCATTAATTCTCTATCATATGTTTGTCTTAAACATGGTTATCTGGCAATGAAGGCAACTTGTATGGATTACCAGGTTGTCATTCTGAATGTTGTAATCCCGAATCGTATCCTGGTGGTGGAAGTGCCATACTTGTAAACTCGTCCTTAACATACATGAGTCGTCTTGATATCGGATTTAAAGATATTCTCTGTGAATTTGTTTGGCTCGAATTTAACCATAGTGTGATAACAATCAACACTCGTAACACCATCGAAGCTTCCATTTATCGGTCACCTTGGTCTTCGTATCCAGAATTTCGCAATCAGTCAAGCAACATTCTTAATAACTTGGTAATAGAAAATAAGAACATTGTTATAGTTGGTGATATTAACATTATCATCAATCCTTATAGTGCACCATGTTTAAAGTACGTGCACTATTTTTCAGCTTCGACGTTTCTTCGCATATTTCAGCTCCAACTAGGAATGATTTAGTGGGATCCAGTACACTAATAGATCATATTATCTCCACCATTTCATCTGATTACATTGCAGGAGTGGTAGATCATTGCATTAAAGACCATAATCCTATTTTTTTTACCTTAGGCTTTAAAAATGTACAAGGTAGTAATAGATTGACAAAGCGGCGATTTGACTCCGTCAAATTTCCGCAGTTAATTCATGCAATGGACTGGAAATCGGTGATTAAGGACAATTGCGCAGCAAACGCTTTTGTGTCGTTTCCGGAAAAAACAGCTACGTGCATAGACAACTGCACCACTTACACTACTGTGACGAAGTGGTTTCCTTTACCCAGATATCCGTGGATTACTAACTCACTGTTAAAGTCCATTAAAAAAAGAAAACTCTTCATAAGAAATTAAAGTCGCAGCCTTTTAACCTTAGATTAAAATTCCGCTTTCAGAAATATTCTGCTACGTTATCTTCTTTATTAAGGCGCGCTAAGCGCAATTATTACCAGGAACATATTGTAAAGAGCAGAAGCAGCACGGCGCGCTCCTGAAAAATTATTAAAACAAAAAAGATTGCTCAGAGACCACAATAAAAACAAAGCAAGGTGACGAAATGTATACTGATCCTCTTAGAATAGCTAATGCATTCCGTGAGCATTTTCGCCCATCTACGGATACGCAGCAGCCGGCGTGTCCTTTGTAGTCATTGCTTTTATCTGCACTCGACGACTGCAGAGGAAGTTCACCAGGCCATCACATCATTGAAGACTACAAGCGCTGGCTTAGATACATTGATCCCTGTAAAAGAAAACTAATTTCGCATGATATATCGTCAGTTTTGGCCCTAATCATTCACAAACTGTGGTCTGCAGGGGTGTTTCCGAGCTCTCCTAGAGCTGGTAGAATAGTTGCTGTTTTCACGAAAGGTGATCAGACTTCAGTAGGGGAATTACAGGCCAATGTGTATCGTTCCTTTCTTTGGTAAAGTGATTGAAAAGCTTTTCCACACTCGGTGAATGCGCTACTTAAGGAAATTTGACCTTTTGTCTGCTCAGCAATTAGAATTTCGCCAAGGATATTCAACCGAACTGGCACTTATTACTTTAACTCAAGAAATCGAGCAAGCTATTGGCAGTGGTCTAATTGTGGGTTCTGTATTCATTGATCTGACGAAGGCATTCGACACGATAAACCATCGCATACTACTGTTAAGCTAGAATCATTTGGTATATCTGGTCCTCCATTAATTCGAGACTACTTGAGTAACCGGTTTCTAATGGTGCAGGTTAACGGCCATCTCTCATCATCCAAGCTAATTAACGTAGGAGTCCCCACAGAGACCAATTTTAGGCCCGTTTAAATTTTTTATTTTTATTAATGATCTACCTACTATTCTTGCTAAGATCAAGTGCATACTTTGCGTTGATGACACGACCGTCTTTACATCCAGTAAATCAATTGCCACACTCCAGCCTAACCTTAACACTGACCTAAACAATATTACTTCATGGTGCCAAAATAATCGTCTGCACATTAATCCCACTAAAACCACATTTATGGTGCTCCATTCCCAACGAAATTCAATCGACGCCCCACCTTCTGTTCACATTGGCGGTTACGACATACAGCTTTCGAACGAAGCGCGGTTCTTCGGTGTCATCTTAGATAGTAAACTAAAATTTCATGGACACGCTTGTGAAAAGGATTGCATTTGGAATCCACATTATCGTCAAGATGAGAAGCTATTTTCCACCTCACATCGTACGATCTTTGTATTTTGCTTATATTCATAACCACCTTTCGTATTGTGTATCGCCATGTGCCAATACGTCTTCTATGCATATTAAACGTCTGCGGCGACTTCAGAACCAAGCTAATTACTTTCAGCCCATTTTATTTGTCCTGCAGGTCATTGTTTCCTAAACTTAACATTCTCCCGACAATTATTCCGTCAGAAACTATCCATAATTGCATATAGGCTCATCACACGCGACACCTTCATTGAATGTATCGATCCTGAACACATTACTAACAACAACAATACCCGGTTTTGCTTGCGCAATAATCTTCGTTTACCTACCGTAAGGACGAATTACGGCAAGTTCACAGCCCTCTTCTCTGGCATGGCAATATGGAATTCATTACCTTTCGAAATAAAATCGTCACACAACGTTCATACATTCTCTGCGCGCACCAAAAATAGTTCATTCAGTAATTAACCGACTCATCTTAATTTCTTAATTAACTATCAATATGTATGTCATTTTCCTGTATGCCTTTTGTTT
This sequence comes from Dermacentor variabilis, assembly GCF_050947875.1. Classification (NCBI taxonomy): domain Eukaryota; kingdom Metazoa; phylum Arthropoda; class Arachnida; order Ixodida; family Ixodidae; genus Dermacentor; species Dermacentor variabilis. Next base: position 19,339,064 of record NW_027460291.1, on the reverse strand, counting down.
TTGTATAAGTAATTAATATTATTGATAATGAAACTAGTTTGGTTCCTCATGACAGGCTGATTATTTCTGTTAATATTCGTTATTCTGCTACTTCACACGCTTTTCGATTTTTTTCAATAATTAGTATTACCAATACCTTATGCATCCAATTTCCTGTTATATATAAGCAACTTGCCTAATTCTTATTGTTCACATGGCCGTACTTCTTTTGCTGTTTTTGTATAATAACCCTACTTATGTAACCATACGAGGTCCCCCTGGTAGTTTTTTCAAAACTATGGTACCTCCCGCTGTAATACTATTACCATGTCACTTTAACATGCCTGTTGCAATAAACTTGACTTGATGCCCATACTGCGACTTGGGACTACGAGAGTTTGCCGTCAACGCGCCGTATCCACAGCTTGGCGAACGACCAAGTGACATCGCCGATAACATCGCCGCAACGCAATGGAGATCCCGACGTCCTTCCTGCTTGCCTTCGCGAGGTCGCTACCTGTCGCAGCCGCGCCGACCGTACACAGCACCAGCCCAGGACCATACACAGGCCGGTACGTAAGCCCATATCTGGAAAATTAAAAGCAGGAACCCATGAAAGTTTGCTTGCCGCCCGTCCAAATGCCGGAGATTCTCCGCTGCCGCCGACGAAGACGTGTAGCGACCATCTGTCATTATAATTTGTCCCCGTTTCAGGGAAATATAGTCACCTGGCCTCCACGCGGAGGTCACTGGCACCTGCTCTTTCTTGGAGGTGGCTGCCCGATTGGGGCACCACCACAGCCACTCAGCAAACCTGCTTTAACTGTGGAATAAAGTCAGTTGACTCTCCGTTCTGAACTTGTCAAAACGTGTATTACTTGCCTCCGCTAAACCGAGCTCCCAACAAGTAATGACCCAGGACATTTACATTTTTTTTCTCGAACACTGCCATTGACGACGCTGCTCCTACTCCTGCTGACAGAGAAGAGAGAAGACGCCCCGATTACGTCTCCTTTCATCGCCGCAGAGCTTTAGATCCTCATATTTTTGGCACAAGAATCCTCGAGTTTGGTTTATGCAAGTAGAGGCCCGTTTTGAACTCGGGCGCATCACTTGACAGACAGCAAAGTACCTGCACGTCGTCGCCGTCGCGCTACCCTCTGACATCGCCGATCCCATAGACGTATGCTGATGTCGTATGCTGATGTCGTATGCTGATGGGTACGACTTCGGCCACAGCATACGACGACCTGAAACGCACGGGCCTGCAGTGCCTCGAGCCATCGCAACCGAGTAGGCTTCAACAGCTCCGCTCCGAGGAACTCGGCGACCAACGACCGTCATAACTGCTAGACCGGTTGCGCCAGTTCCTTGGTGGCCACTCAGTGAACGAGAGCCAGCTTTCCATTTTACGCGAGCTGTTCTTGCGGCGCCTCCACAGTTCGCACGCATTGTGCTGGCGGGTTCCGACGAGACGAGTCTCAATCGGCTAGCTGCACTCGCTGACCGCATATGCGACTGCTCGTCTGCGGCATAGCTACCTATCGCCGCTACGAGAGTCTCAGAGCCAGGAGACCGACTCTCGCGCATGGAGGAAACAGTCGACCATTTTACCAGTGCACTGGAGAAGCTGACGAAGGGCGGCAAAATTGGCGACCAATTTCGGTGCAACCATTCGCCTTCACAGTCTCGCAGAGCACTTAAAGCTTCGCAGCGGAATTTGTGCCGGTATCACCGTCCCTTTCGCGAACAAGCAAGTCGCTGTATCCAGCCCTATTTGTAGGCGGGAAACGCACCGGCCAGTCGCTAGCGGCGGCATGCGACATGGGCCCTCGAGCAAGCCGCCCATTCTTTGTATACGACCGCATAACCAGCACCCGCCTCCTTGTCGACACCGGAGCCGAGCTGTCTATCGTTTCCGCCACGGCCGCAGATCGCCAACGCGGCAAGTCCACACCCACGCTCTACACGGTGAACAACACTGCCATCGCGTCATATGGGCTCCGGTCAATAACGCTAGACATCGGACTCCAGCACTTGCACAGATGGTTGTCTGTGGTCGCTGACGTCAGCTTTGCCATAGTAGGAGCGGACTTCCTCAGCCATTTCAACCTAGATGTGAGCGTTCGCGATCGGCGCCTTAAGGATAACGTAACATCCCTGATGTACTTGGCCTACATTCCCAACTCATCTCATTTGGTATCCATACGTTTCGGCTGGTCTCAACGTACGACAAGATGCTTGCTGAATGCCCGCAACTCACGAAGTCCCGAAACGTTGCGCTGCCCGTGAACCACAAGGGGACACATCGTATTACCACCACCGGCCCACCTATCACCGCCCGGCTAGGGGGCTCTTCCGTGAATTCGAACGCATGCTTCAGCTCGACGTTATATGTCCTTCCTCTAGCAATCTGTCTTCACCTCTCCACCTGGTTCCAAAGCAGGACAGTGGCGACTGGCGGCCTTGTGGTGATCACCGAGCTTTGAATACCTTCACTACTCCGGATCATTATCGCTTTGCCTACATACATGACTTCAGAGCTCGTCTCGCAGAAACCAAAATATACAGCAAGATCGAATTGATGAGCGCGTACCACCAAATTGCTGTCGAACCCACCGCCATTGCGAGGACAGCAATCACTACTCTCTTTGGCCTATTTGAGTTTGTCCATATGCCTTACGGTTTGAAGAATGCGGCGGAAACTTTTCAAAGGTTCATGGACAAAGTTACGCGCGAACTCCCGTTGCTTTTCGTCTATCTTGACGACATTCTCGTTGCAAGTTGCAGAGACGAAGAGCACAAAGAGCACCTTCGCCTTCTCTTTAAGCGTCTAGATGAGGACGGCCTGGTCCTAAAGCCTCAGAAATGCACTTTCGGAGTTGAAGCGCTAGATTTTCTCGGCCATCGCATTTCGCCCCAAGGCATCAAGCCACTGGAATCATGGGTGCGGCAATCGAGAACTTCCCCTCTCCTACCTCCTTCCGAAAGTATCGCGAGTTTATGCGGCTCATAAACTTTCACAGGCGCTTCATACGATCATGTGCACCAGTTCTTCGGCCGCTTACCGATCGGCTGCGTCGCGTCTCCAAAAAAAAACGCCTACCTTCCACTGGTCCTCGGAGCACGAACACTCCTTCCGGGAAGCCAAACCGCGGTTGGCTACTGCTGTGTTGCTGATTCATCCGTTGTCCGACGACCCAAATCGCCTTATGGTAGACGCTTCGACCATGCCACTGGGTGCAGTACTGCAGCAGCACGATGGTACAGGCTGGAGGCCACTGGGCTTCATCTCAAAGCGCCTCAAACCTACAGAAGTTTGCTACAGCAACTTCAAGAGGGAGATGCTTGCCACCGATTGTGCTGTCTGGAATTTCCATTTTTTTTTCTTGAAGGCTACAGCTTTTACATTCTGACCAACTACAAGCCGTTTACCTTCTTTTTCAAGAACAACAGTTCCTCGTACTCAGAAAGGGAGCGTCGGCAACTTTCCTTTATCTCCGAATTTTCAAATCACATCCGCCATATCTCTGAGACCGAAAGTCAGGCAGCTGACGCATTGTCGCGTATCGGCGTTGTGCCTGCTGGCCCTGTGGATTTCCAAGCTTTGGCCTCTGCCCAGCAAAACGACCCCGAGAAGTGCCGATTGCGGGAAAAAGGGTCGTCGCTCCAGCATGCGGAGGTGCCCCTTCCCTACAAAACATTGGTCACGTGTGACACACCGCAGGCAGCTCCTTGCCTGTTCTTCCTCATCAGTTACGGCGGCCAATATTCGATTCACTGCAGGGGCTAAGCCATCCGGGCAACCGAGCGCCACAGAGCCTTATCACAGACCGCTTCGTCTGGCCAGAGATCAACAAACATGTTCGAAGCTGAGCCAGAAGCTGCTAAGCCTGTCAAGCCGTGAAAGTGGCACGGCACAAGAGTTCAGCGGTGCAGGCGTTTCGACCACCAGAGAGCCGTTTGGACCACGACTTGGTGGGGCCTCTTTCACCCTGCCAAGGTTTCAGGTACCTCTTCCTGTGTGTCGACCAGTACTCCAGGTGGCCGGAGGCGACACCTCTACAAGACATCGCGGCTGAAACAGTGGCGGAAGCTTTTGTTGCTGCGTGGGTGTCGCGGTACGGCTGTCCTTTGTGCATAATTATTTAACGAGGCCGACAATTCCAAAGCTCGCTTTCTTCTGTCCTGGCGAGACTACTCGGCACACGCCTTCGTAACACCACGGCTTACCACCCACAGAGCAAAGGCATGGTCGAGCGTCTCCAACGACAACTGAAGGCGTTATTGATCGCCACGCTCGACAGACAGCACTGGGTGAAAAGGCTACCCCTAGTACTACTGGGGCTGCGAACAACAATCAAGGATGACCTCGGAGACAGCGCAGCGAGATACTCTATGGATCAGCAATCCGCGTTTCAGGCCAGTTTTTCAGCACCCAACAAGGCACTCCGCCAGCGACCATGCAGCGCTTAGAGCGGCTACATTCCACTCGCGGGTAACATTTGTTTAGTTACCCGACAATGGACACAACCACGTACTTCTTTTTATGGTGCGACACTAAAAAGTCACCATTGATTCCTTCCTATGAAGGCCCTTTTCGTGTGATCTCGCGTTTAGAGAAAACCCTGAAGATTGACGTAGGCAGCAAAGAAGAGCCAGTGTCGTGAGACCGCGTGAAAGCAGGCTATCTTGAACATTAACGCTTCATTCCTTCCGCCATTAACACCTAAGCCTCCGGCATTCTAGGGAGGTGGGAGGGGGGAGATCTTGTAGCGACCGTCCGTCACTATGCGTTGTCCCCATTTCTGGTAAAATCAGTTACCTAGGCCTGGCCTCCATGTAGGGATCATTGCCCCTGCTCTTTATTGGAAGTGAGATGGCTGCCTGACTGGGGCGCCACCACAGCCACTCGGCAAACCTGCTTTTACTTTGGAATAAAACTAGTCGACTTCCGTTCTCAACCTGTCAAAACGTGTATTACTTGCCTCCGCTAAGCTGAGCTCTCAACAGAGTCTTCGATGTCCTACTCGATGACGCAGCAACGACACGCCGCGATCAACATGAAGCCTCAAAGCCAAGACTATGCCGCCTCCAAAAGACCTGACGACGAGACGTAACAACGGCTCAATGCGACGCAACCGTGATCTGACGCTGCGACCTAAAACTAAACCAGGAGAAAAAACCGCCGACCTCGACCTGCCTCTCGACGGTCACGCAGTCACCACTTTAGTGGACACAGAAGACGACTACTCCCTCATGAGTGGATACCTCGCCGCCAATTTAAAGAAGTTGAATACCGACACGTGTACATATCTTGCTCGGTTGACAGCTTTTTCGCCGGTTAATAAAGGCAAACGTTATCACTCAGCCCGGGACGCGCCTGCATGTATCGGATGTTTCTCGAATGTTATCGCTGGTTCTTTCCGTTGTCGATTGTAACGGAACCTTGTGTAATCTGAATGTATACACGACGCGAGTTGTCTAGAACTTTCGGCAAGAAACGCGAGCACCAGCGATTATTCTGGAACCTTCGATGACTCATGTATAAAGGCAGACGCGCTTGCCCCGCAGATTCAGATTTCCGACGATCGACGATTGTGTTCGCCGCTTTCGTTGTGATTTCATTGTAACTTGGTTTTGTGGGAACAAGGTGGCCCAGTAAAAGTTAATTTCGCTATTCAGTTTTCTTACTGTGTTCTTGACGGTCACTACAACGTGACATCTCCTGGAGGTGCGTGTGCGTTTATGTACCGAACGTCGCCGCAATACCACGGGGGCGAAGCAGCCATGATGACAACTCCTGCTTAACGGAAACCGATCGTTTTGCAGTACCCGAGGGAACCACCGACCTTCCGCGGATAGCCATTTGAAGACCCAGAAAGCTGGAAACGTATGAAAGAGTCGCTATTTTCAACAACTGGAACTACGACAAGGGTAGCCATGTTGAAGTTCGCGCTGTTGCTTCTTTACGGGGCCCACGGGCGCTCAGCAGGCCAGACTGGGTAGTAATGAAGAAGGTGCCCCAGGGGAACCTCAGAATAGCATTGCTGTCAACAACCGAAAAAGAAAGAAAGCAAGAAAGAGAGCTCGCCATGAAATCGGCTACATAAACATGCAGGGCGGCAGAAGAAAGGAAAAGTAGACAGATTAAGGAGCAGTTAAATAGAGAACAGATAGGGGTATATGGGGTTCTAGAAACGCATCTTAGAGACTCGGAAGAGCCGCCAGTGATTGAGAATTATGTTTAGGAAGGGTGCAACAGAACTAAGTGGAAAATAAAGGGTGGGAAAGTCGGAATGCTCATCCATCAGGGAGCAAATTGAAAAAAGTAAGTTCAAAATGTCAAGAGCATCTTTGGTTATCAGCTACAATGAGTGGAAAGAAAACTTGGCTGGGCGTAATGTATTTGTGGACCAAAAATACGTGCAAAGAGAGGAATCAACAGTAAGTGGAATGCATCAGTTCTGATATTAAAGGTTCTGGTAATGATACCAAAATTATCTTATTAGGTGACATGAATGCCCACATACAGGATCTAGGTGGCTATACCGACAACAACGGAAAGTCAATGCTAGATCTTTGTCAGCAACAAACCTCGTTATCGTGAATACAGGGCGTAAGTGTGAGGGGCAGATCACGTGGGAAGTGGGAAACCCGCAATCGACCATTGATTACTGTCTGATGACAGAAGGAATTCATGATAAGTTGCGAAAAATTGTCATTGACGAGGAAGGGTATAGCAGCATACAGAGTGAGCATAAACGTATCATCTTGAAAATGGGATATGTAGTTGGGAAAGAGAGCAAGGAGTGCAAAATGGCCAGTACAAATTTGAACGCTGAAAAATAACAAATAAATTCACAAGAGTCGAGGAAGAACGTGGCAAATGGCCAAGTAAAAAGTGGGAATATAGTGAGCTTCTAAGTGTAATAACAACAGAAATACGGAAAGAGAAACAACATGTTCGTTGGAAAGGAAAAAAGAAACCGAAAGGATGGCGGAACCGGAAGACACCAAAAGCGATCGCTGAACGACAGAAAGCCTCCCGAGAGCACAAGCAGGCAAAGAAGGCGCAGTTGCCGCAGGATGAAGTCACCAGTAAATGGGAAATATACAGGCAGAACAAGCCTATGGTTCAAATACTGGTGTAATCAAAGATAAAAGGTGAAAGTGAACGTTGGTTGTCAGAAATACGTGAGAAAAAGATGCCGCACCTAGAATATTTTGGAACCGCATAAAGTTATTAGGCAGGAAGTCAACAACAAAACAACGACATATCCTAGACGAAGATGGAAACAAACTGGAAGGGGAAGCGGCATTAAATTACGTACGAAAAATAACAGCCGAATTTTTCCAAGGTAATGACGAGATTGTATTTGAAGAAAAAAAGAGCATGAAAGAGAACCAGATTGAAAAGGAGCTGGTGCTGACAAATTTGAACTGGAAGAAAGACGAAGAGAAAATTCCAAAGCGCACAGCCACTGGCCTAGACGAGGTTCTCGTTAGGCGGATTATTGGAATTGGAACAAAAAGTAAGGAGGCTCTGGTGAAGCAGTGGAAAAATCTTTAAAGGATAGACGAATACCAGACAGTTTTCGACCAAGTAGAATGAATTTATTTCATAAAGGTAAGCGGGAGAAAGATAGCATCACTCGTATAGAGCGTTGACCATTACATCGGCAATAGAGGCAATCAAATTAGAGCTGCAAGCATGGGCAGAGAATAATGGCAGTTTGGGATAACTTCGGAATGGCTTCAGAATAGGTAGGCGTTTGGATTATCACTTATTTGTTCTTATTCAGTATATTAATATATCAAGAGTAGAAATCAGACCGTTATCTGTGGCCTTTTCAGACTTTACAGGAGCCGTAGGCCGCAACATTTTGTGGAATATTCTGGGAGAGGAAGGTTTTGGTGACGATCGTCTACAGCTATTGAGAGAGATTTACCTAGAAAATACCCTTTGCGTTGAATTGGAAGGGATGAGGAGCGAGCAGAAGGGTGATATCAACAAGGGACTGAGGCAGGGGTGCTCTTTATCACCATTGCTGTTTATGATGTAGAGGAAGATGCAAAGGGCGCTACAAGGAAGCAATATGCGGTTTAATCTCTCATACAAACAGGCGGGTACAGTAGTAGAGCAGCAGCTTCGAGGTTTATTTTGTGCGGACGACGTTGTGTTGCTAGCTAACAACCAAAGTGATTTGCAACGCCTGGCTAATATCTGTGGACAGGAAGGCAACAATGTAGGTCTGAAATTTAGTGTTAGAAAATCAGGTGTTATGGTATTCAATTAAAACAGTGAACCGACAGTGTCAATAGAGGGCCAGGAAATACCTCGGGTAAACGAATATAAATGGCCTTGGTATATGTATAAACGAAGGTAATAGATATATGGAAACACAGGAAAAAACAATTATAGTAAAAGGGAAGAGAAATGCAGCCATAATGGGAGCACAGAGCGCTATGGGGATAGAATAGGTACGACGTGATACGGGGTATGTGGAAAGGTGTAATGGTCCCAGGACTTACTTTTGGAAATGCGCTTGTTTGCTTGAAATCAGTGGTACAAGCAGGACTCGATGGCAACCAGAGGTCAGTGAGACGCCTCACACTGGACGGTCACGGGAAGACTACTAATGAACCTGTGCAGGGCGATATGGGCTGGACTAGTTTTGAAGTGAGGGTAGCTCGCAGTAAAATTGAAGATGAAGAAAGACTGAGGAATATGCAAGAAAGTAAGTGGGCTGGGAGAATGTTGAGGTTTTCTGTGCAGTAAAAACATTGATTCACAGTGGAGGAAAAGAACTAGGAAGCTTACCAGCAAGTATGCGGCCTGTAGGGTGAGCAACACAGCAACAAAGAACGTAAAGCGGAAAGTCAGAGAGGCTGAAATGTTCTAATGGGTGGCGGCAACGCAAAGGAAACTTGCCATGAGTAACTACTTAAGAGGAAAAATCATAATCAGGAAAGAAACAATTTATGATAACTCAAGGGGAAGCTCATTACTTTGCGAAGCGAGAACAGGATGCTTTAGAAAATGCGCCTATAAAGCGAGAAATAGGAATGAAGAAGCATGTCCTTGGCTGCGGTAAAGCTAGGGAAACTATGGAGCATGTTTTATTAGAATGTGAATATATCTGGCCAGCGGTCGATTTAGGAACCACTGGCCTCCTTGAAGCTCTTGGGTTCAGCGAGAGCACGGGGAAAGTGAACATGTCCGCAATAGAAATTAGTAAGGTGATTGGAAGGTGGGCGGAAGAAATGTATAGAAACGACAGAAAACTGTACGATGTGGGGTGCTGACAGACGCTAGCTGCGTCTACCCAAGTGACTCGGAGCCGCCTTGACCGAATGAATGCTTCACACCTTTATTCGACAACCACATATATAGAACGCATGGCGCATAGCGCCCTCTACATCTCTCCCCCGAGATATGCACACAAGAACACCAAACATTTCACAAGTGAAGTCTTCTCGGAGTCTTGACTCGACGACCAAACCTGGTGACTCTCACTCTACAATCTTTGGAGACTTGCGGTGTTGCTGTTGCCGTGGCGTCTGTTGCCGTGGTCTGCTCTTTGTGCTCCTAACGGTTTTCACTCCGAGCTGGCTCGTTGAGATGGCTCATCGTTGTGTCTGAATAGGGCACTAGATGTATCCTATTACGCACAAGCACTGCGTTGGGTGTTTCCACGACGTACAAGCGGGGCTTGGAGGCTGGGCTGAGAACACACGCCGTATCCTTGATATCTCGATCCCATACCGTATCTCCCGGTTGCAGCGGAGGAAGTACAGTCGCGGCATGACGGCGATCGAAGTCTTTCTTCTGTCGCCCTCTCACCTCTTCGTCTTGGCACTTCACATCGTCTGGCGCAGGCCACTTCGGTTCCAGGCGGTCCACTGTCTTGGGAAGCCTGGTTCGCAAGCTGCGACCTAACAGAAGCTGCGCTGGGCTGAACCCTGTGACGCCTGCAGTGTCTCTGTACGACAGAAGTGCCAAAAAAGGATCGTCTGCTTTCGCAAACAACTCTTTGATCGTACGCACCATCCTTTCCACTTCCCCATTTGACTGCGCGTAGTTTGGACTTGAGGTGATGTGTTGGAAGCCATAGCACTTGGCAAAAGCTGCAAAGGCACGTGAAGCAAATTGCGGTTCATTATCACTTCGTACTACGTCAGGAATGCCAAAACGAGCAAAAATGCTTTTGACTGTATTGATGACCGCCTCAGAGTTCGTGCTTCGCATGTAGATGACTACAGGGTATAGAGAACGATAATCAACTTCTAGTAGATAGTTGTGTCCCTTGTAACTAAAGAAGTCCATTCCTACTTCTTGCCACGGTTGTTCTGGAGTCTTCGTTACGACCAAAGGCTGTCTTCTTTGCACTCTTGTGACTGCACACTGTCTGCAGCGAGTGACTCTATCACGTATTTGCTGCGAAAGTCCATACCACCACACGTACGGAATCCTTCGCCCTTAGTCGGCATCGGTTAATTCCCTGGTGGCCTCCATGGATAAGTTCGAGCGTATCCTTTTGCAGCAAAGCTGGGATGGCAAAGCGATTACCTTTTAGCAGGATGCCGTTGCACAAAGAGAGATCACCTCGATGGCCCCAGTACTTCTTGACGTGCTCCGGAAGCCTGTCCCGACGAGGCCAGCCTTGAGCGCAGTATTTGACGAGCTGGTCGCATTCCCAGTCCAGTTCTTGGTGCCTGCGAACATCGTCTACAGTAACCAGCTTCGTGTCTGTGACCGTAGCAACTTGAAATTCAACAAACTCCTCTACCACATCCGCCACACTGTTCGACGGCTTCTCATCCGGAGCCCTTGAAAGAGTATCCGCAGTGGCTAGCTGTTTGCCAGTAACGTAGACCACGGTAAACTGGTAGCGCATAAGTTTGATGCGAAACCTTTGAATACGTGGGGGCATTGTGTCCAAGTCAGCGTTTCCAAGTAGTGTTACCAGCGGCTGGTGATCGGTTTCTACCGTGAAGTTTAGGCCACGCACATATTGGTCAAAACGGTACACTGCCCATGCTACCGCCAACGCTTCTTTCTCTGTTTGGCTGTAGCGCTGATCCGCTTCAGTAAGCGACCTGGATGCGAACGCTACCGCGCGTCGCTCGCCTGATGGTTGTTCCTGCAGAAGAACCGTGCCCAATCCAAATGAGCTCGCGTCGCATGAGACAATGGTATTACGATCGGGATGATACTTAGCGGCGCACAGGTCCGAGGTGAGCATCGCTTTTACCCGATTAAAAGTGGTCTCTTGAAGCGGTCCCCATTGCCATGCATTTTGCTCACCTAGCAAGGCACGAATAGGGGCGGTTGCTTGCGAAAGGTTGGGCAGGAAGCGACCAATATGATTAGCCATGCCGAGGAATCGCCTAACCCCGGCGACGTCCTTAGGTGGCTCCAAGTTGCGCAGTGCTTCGAGTTTGCTGGGACTTGGCGAGGTACCGTTGGCGTCGATCACCACACCCAGAAACTGTACTTTGTCTTGACCGAAGCAGCATTTTGACTTGTTGAGTTTAACTCCGGCTGTCTTTAGACGTTCGAGAACCTCCACAAGTCGCTTGTCGTGCTCTTCTCGATCTTTGCCAAAAACCAGAATGTCATCTATCATGTTGACGACGTTCGGTTGCCCCTCCAGAATTCGAGTCATTTCTCTCTGAAAATATTCCGGTGCTGAAGTCAAGCCAAAAGGTAGACAACAGTAGCAGTAGCGTCCGAATGGTGTGATTAATCTGGTATACACTTGGCATTCTCGGGATAATCGCACTTAGTGAAATCCTGCGGTCGCGTCGAGCTTTGAGAGCACATTGGCATCGCCCAGCTGCCCGAGCACCCATTCCACCGTTGGAAGCACATGCTTTGTTGAGGTTCGTTAAGTCCACGCATATTCAGATTCCGCCTGATGCCTTCGGTACTGCGACCAGACCGGCACACCATGGCGTCGGCTCCGTAATGCGCCTGACGATACCTTGTTTTTTCATATGGTCCAGCTCCTGCTTTACCTGGTTGTACAGAGGAATGGGAATTCTGCGAGGTACACTGAGAGCAAATGGCCTGGCATTTGGCTTGAGTCGAATAGTGTACTCCTCCCCTACAGTACCAAGCCCTTCGAAGATGTCCTTTCTTTGTGCAAAACTTGCAAACAGCTTTGTTAGCAGGACAAAATTTCCGCTGATGCTCATCTCGTCTGCAGAAGTGACACGATCTGTGCGCGCCAGCGAGGAGCGTTTCTCTTGCTGCCGACGCTTTATTACGTGACGGCCTTCTGGTTGGCCTGTGTTTCGCTACATCAACGGCGACTGGCCCAGATAACTGGCTTTCTCGTTCACGTTTTTTCGCTCCGCATCTTCGTGCAGCCGTGCATGCAGAAGCGTTTTATCGAGCGTCAAGTCAGAAGTACGGCAGAGTTGTTCCGATAACCTGCTGTCCAGCAGACCAACAATAAATCGGTCTCGAACGAACCTGTCCTCAATGGACGCTGAACCTTAGTTGCATCTTTTTGCCATGTTTCGCAACGCGGAATAAAAGACATCGGCGCTCTCGTCTCCTTGCTGCGTCCGCTTGTGAAAACGATAACTCTCGTGAAATTCGTTTAGCGGGTGCACGAAATACGACGTGAACTTGCTTTTAACAACGCTGTACGACTGAACTTCTTCGGCCGACAAGTTGAAAGACGCCAGCACGCGTCGACCTTGAACACCCATGCAATAAAGAAGCGCTTGTAGCCGAACCTCGTCGGTAGCTTGGTACAATCCTGTAGCGTAGGCATAGTCCTCGAACTGCTCAATCCAGGTAGGCCATGCACTTAGGTCGGCGAAGTCGAAGCTCGATGGCTGTTGGAGTCCAGGTACCCCGGCAAACACAGCGTCCGGCTTGTTCGCCATTAAAGAGAGCGAACGGCGACCACTTCTGACACCATGTACGATGTGAGGTGCTGACAGACGCTAGCTGCGTCAACCCAAGTGACTCGGAGCCGCCTTGACCAAATGAATGCTTCACACCTTTATTCGAAAACCACATATATAGAACGCATGGCGCGTAGCGCCCTCTACACAAAACGTACAAAAACAAAGTTCACAATAAGAGGTCAGAAAATTTGGTTATGGGAATTCATCGTGCGTTTCTTTCTTTTTTTAACCTATGTAGGACATTAGACAGTATAATAGGAAGCGCTTCATGATGGAAACCACCGCCCCGTTCAAAAAGGTACGCTCATAACATCCATCCATCCATCCTGGATGAAAGACCCTGTCCTTCCACCGACATGCTCAGCAACATCCGCTCGTTGCGCCGGCCATCTCCAGCTTTCCTGGATGGATGCATGGATGTTATGAGCGTCCACTTTGGAACGGGACGGCGGGTTGCGCCACCAAGCTCTTTCTATTACACTGCCTAATGTCTTACCTAGGTTAAACAATAAAAAAAACTATGAACACCCACAACCAAATTTTCTGATCCCATATTGCGAACTGTGCTTTTGTACGTCTCCGTTTTTTGTCGTTTCCCTACTTTTCTTCCACCAATCCTCCAATCGCCTCTTACTAATACCTACTACGGACATGTTTACTTTTCCACTGCTCTCTCTGAACCCAAGGGCTTCAAGGAGGCCAGTGGTACCTAAATCGACCGCTGGGTAGACGTCACATTCCAATAAAACATGCTCCATCCTTTCCCTAGCTTTAACGCAGCACGCACAGGCTTCCTCTTCCTTCTTATATCTCGTTTTAAGTGCGAGTTCTAAGACATCCCGATCTCGCTTCGAAAAGTAATGAGCTTCCCTTTGAGTGATAAAAATTGTTTCTTTCCTGATTTCGTTTTTTCATCTTAAGTAGTTACTCATGGCAGGTTTCTTTCCCATTGCAGCCACCCATGAGATTATTTCCGTCTCTCCTCTCTGACTTTCCGATTGACGCTCTTTGTTGCTGTTTTGCCTACCCTACAGGCCGCATACTCGCTGGTAAGCTTCCTAGTTCTTTTCCTCCACAGTGAATCAATGTTTTTCTATACAGATACCTCAACACCCTCCCAGCCCATTCATTTTTTCCATATTCCTCAGTCATTCTTCATACTCAAGTTTACTGCGAGCTTCCCTAACTTCAAAACTAGTCAAGCCCATATCACCCTGCACAGCTTCATTTGTAGTCTTCCCGTGAGCGCCTAATGCGAAGCGCCACACTGACCTTTGGTTGCCATCGAGTCCTCCTTGTATCGCTGATTTAAAGCAAACAACCGCATTTCCAAAAGGAAGTCCTGGAGCCATTACACTTTCCACATACCTCGGAGCACCTCGTAGCTATTCCATCCCCATAGCGCTCTGTGCTTCGTTATGGTTGCATTTCTCTTCCCCTTAACTGTTAATGTTTTTTTGTTTGTTTCCATATATCTATTGTCTTCGTTTATCCGTATACCAAGGTTTTATATTCTGTTACACGAGGTATTTCCTGGCCCTGTATCGCCACTGTCTGATCACTGTTTTCATTGAATACCATAACACCTGATTTTCTAACACTAAATTTCAAACCTCAATTGTTGCCTTCCTGTCAACAGATATTAGCCAGACGTTGCAAATCACTTTGCTGGTTAGCTAGCAACACAATGTCGTCGGCATAAAATAAACCTGGAAGCTGCTACTCTACTACTGTACCCGCCTATTTGTATGAGAGATTAAAACCGACTTTACTCCCTTCTAGCGCCCTCTCCATCCTCACCATGTACATCATAAACAGCAGTGGAGATAAAGGGCACCCCTGCCTCAGTCCCTTGTTGCTATGAACCTTCTCCCCGCTGCTCATCCCTTCCCATCCAACGAAACGGTATTTTCTAGGTAAATCTCTCTGAAAAGCTGTAGACAATCGTCACCCAAGCCTGCCCCTTCTAGAATATCCCACAAAATGTTGCGGTCTACGTTGTCATAGGCTCCTGTACTGTCTAAAAAGGCCCCATATAACGGCCTGCTGTCTGCATTTGAGATTTCAATACACTGAGTAAGGAGAAATAAGCTATAATCTAAACGCCTACCTATTCTGAAAACATTCTGTAGTTCTCCCAAAATGCCATTATTTTCTGCCCATGCTTAAATATTTAATTTGATTGCGTGCATTTCTAGCCTGTATATTACCAATGTAATGGTCAACCGTCTATAAGAGTGAATTCTATCTTTCTCCCCCTTACCTTTATAAATTAAATTCATTCTACTTTGTCGCCGACTGTCTGGTATTCGTCTATCTTTTAAAGTTTTTTCCACTGCTTTCACGAGAGCTTCCTTACCTTTTGGTCCTAGTTCAATAATCAGCCTAACGGAAGCCTCGTCTAGCCCTGTAGTTGTGGGCTTAGGAATGCTCTCTTCGGCTTTCTTCCAGTTGAAATTTGTCAGCGCCAGCTCCTTTTGCACCTGGGTCTCTTTCATGCTCTTTTTTTCTTCAAATACAACCTCGTCATTGCCTTGGAAATATTCGGCTCTTACTTTTCGGATGTAATTTATTCCCGCTTCTCCTTCCAGTCTGTTTTCATCTTCGTCTAGGATATGTTGTATTGTTGTTAACTTCCTGCCTAATAAATTTATGCGGATCCAAAATACTCTTTGTGCGGCCTTCTTTGTTTTACGTATTTCTCACAACCAACGTTATCTTTCACCTTTTATCTTTACTTGCACCAGTATTTGAACCATAGGCTTTTTCTGCCTGTATATTTCGTATTTACTGGTTAATTCATCTGGCGGAAACGGCGCCTTCTCTGACTGCCTGTGCGCTCGGGAGGCGTTCTGTCGTTCAGCGATCGCTTCTCGTATCTCCCTGTTCCACCAGCTTTTCGGTTTCTTTTTTTCCTTTCCAACGAACATGTTGTTTCTCTTTCCGTATTTCTGTCGTTATTACGCTTGGAAGCTCACTATATTCCCAACTTTTACTTGGCCATTTGCCAAGCTCTTCCTCGACTCTAGTGACTATATTTGTTATTTGTTCAGCGTTCAAATTTGGACTGCCTATTTTGCACTCCTTGCTCTTTGCGAACTGCACATACCATTTTCGAAATAATGCGTTTATGGTCCCTGCCTATGCTGCTATACCCTTCCTCACAATGACCCTTTCTCTCAACTTATTATGAATTCCTTCTGCCATCAGACAGTAATCAATGGTTGATTGCCGGTTTCCCACTTCTCATGGGATCTGCCCTTCACACTTAGGTTAGGCCCTGTATTCACGTTAGCGAGGTTATGTAGCTCACAAGGGTTTAGCATTGACTTGCCGTTGTTGTCGGTATATCCATCTTATAACTGTATGTGGGCATTCATGTCACCCAATAGGATAATTTCCGCACCATTCCCGAAACCCTTAATATCAGTACTTATGCATTAAACTAACTTTTTATTCTTCTCTCTGCAATTATTTCTGGTCCGCAAATGCATAACGCCCAGCCAAGGTTTCTTTCCGCTCATTGTACAAAGATGGTCTTGATATTTTGAATTTATTCTTTTCCATATGGCTCCCCGATAGATGAGCATTCCAACTCCCCCTCCCTTTATTTCCCACTTAGTTCTGTTGCAACCTTCCCCAACATAATTCTCAATCACTGGCGGCTCTTCCGAGTCTCTAAGGTGAGTTCCTGTAATCGCACACACTCCTGTTTGTTCTCTGTTTAACTGCTCCTCAATCTACTTTTCCTTTCTTCTGTCGCCCTGCATGTTGATGTAGACTATTTCATTTCGAGCTCTCTTGCTTTCTTCCTTTTTCTCTTACCGAGGGCGATGCTCTTCTGAGGTTCCCCTAGCAGACCTTCTTTATTACTAGCTACTCTGGCCTCCTGAGCTCCCGTCGGCCCCCTAAAAAAGAAACAGCGCGACCACCAAGTCGCCAGCCCACTTCTCGTGCCACCCTGTAATTGAAGTGGATCCCGTCTCGTTTAAAACTACCACACATTCACACTTCCCTGTTCACTTCGAGAATCTCAAACCCTTTCTCTCAGCTCATTTTTGATGATGATGAATGTGGTGTTTTGGGGCGCAAGGGCCAAATGTGGCCAAAGAGCGCCAGGCCGGTGGTAATGCGTTTGCAATGGAGGTATGAATAACGAAGGGCAGATGTTACGGTGGCTGTAAAGGGGCCTAAAAACAGCCGCTGTAAAGTGCATAAAACCTATACAAGATAAAACTATGCCGATGGTTAATGGGCTGTACAATGGACACGAAATACACATTGTGAAATAATGATGATTTAGTGATATATCTCACAGATATACTTCTTCCAATAAGCACTACTGCCTTAACAGAGTCCTTGGGATGCAAGGGCCTGTAGGCATGTGCTATGCTAGACTACCATCACAGCGGCATCCTCTAGAAAGAGGATGTGCTATGAATTTCTGGGGCTAAAAATTTGCAAGTCGACATCCTTAGAACTGCTTTGGGTGTCAAAGAACGGTTCCTCACCAAGAAACATTGCTGGATGGAGAGGGGTGTGCTGGCGATATACAAGGGGAAAATGTCTCTTTCTCTCAGCTTCGGCTTCGCGACACTCCAGGAGGACGTGGAGAACGGTCAGCCTCTCACCACATCTACCACACGTTGGAGGTTCATTTCCGGTCAGTAAAAAATTGTGGGTGTCATAGGTGTGTCCTATCCCGAGTCGACAGAACAGGACATCAGTTCGTCGTGTTTTCGTTTTGGGGGGCCAGAAACCTAACTTTGGCTTAATCAAGTGAAGCTTATTTGTAGCTTACATGTCCCACAAGCGTTGCCAGTGGCTTCGCAGATTCTTCCGTAAGAGAGGCTTCAGATCTGTGACAGGGACAGCAGCCGTAGGAATAATAGCTTGCGAGGTGATTGATGTAGCCATTTCGTCAGCTAGTATATACATTCCCCTCGATGCCTCTATGGCCAGGTACCCAGCATATAATGACATGCTGATTAGACATATACGCTCTACAGAGAATGGAATATAGCTCAGTAAGCACAGGCTTTTTGTGTTTACAGAGTGACTTCAAGGCTTTTACGACGCTTAAGGAGTCTGTAAATATAATTGATTTTTGAAGATTTGATTTTCTGATATGTTTCACAGCCGACAACAGTGCATGGGCCTCAGCCGTAAATATACTTGTTTCAGGGTGCAGTACACCGGATTCCGAGAAGGATGCACAAATGGCTGCGTAGGACACCCCGGCATGCGACTTAGAAGCGTCTGTGTAAAACTCTGTGCACGAGTACTTGTACTGGAGCTCCAAGGAATGCATTTTGATATGTGTCTCTGGCGCATGTTTAGTGACCTCTACAAAGGATGTGTCACACTCTATCAGCTGCCACTGCCACGGCGCTAACAGTTTCGCTGGAGCCATAAGGCAATGTTCAAGCACTGGAACACCCATTTCCTCACTGAGGTTCCTTGCGCGCAAAGTGAACGGTCTTCTCGCTGCAGGTCGGTTTTGAAAAGTATGGCATCGGTCATATCGTTTATGCATAAATAAGAGGGGTGTTCGCGGTTAGAATTTACTTTGAGGAAATATGTAAAACTGCTATATGATCTCTGAAAATGGAGTGACCATACATTTGTTTCTGCATAAAGACTTTGTACGGGGCTTGTCCTGAAGGCTCCGGTCGCGAGGCGGATTCCTGAATGATGGACAGGATCCAACATCTTTAAAGCACTTGGTGTAGCGGACTGATATACTATAGCGCCATAGTCAAGACGTGAGCCGACAAGACACCTATACAAGTTCAAAAGACATTTCCTGTCTTTCCTGTTTCAAGTACAACATTCCCATGTTGTACTTGAAAGAAGTTTCAATAAGTTCATTGTTTTGAGGCACTTAGCCTTCAAGTATTTAATATGCGGGATGAATGTCAGTTTCGAATCCAGTATGATACCGAGAAACTTGTGCTCGGCGCTTACAGGTAATCTGCTACCAGAGAGCTCAATAGCAGGGCGTGGTACTATTCCTCTCTTATTCGTGAAAAGAACGCAGGTACTTTTCTGTGGGCTCAGCCTGACACCATTTTCGTCAGCCCATTTTGCCACTTTATTTAAGGCATGCTGGACATGTCGTTCGCAGATAGTTAAGTTGCATGATTTGAACCCAAGCTGCACGTCATCTACATATAAAGAGTATGAGATCGTTCGTGGGATAGCCATGCCCAAAGAATTCATTTTCACAATAAAGAGCGTGCAGCTTAGCACACCACCTTGTGGGACGCCAGTTTCCTGGGTGAAAGGCCTTGACAAGGCATGGCCCACCCTAACACGAAATGTGCGGTTAGAAAGGTAACTTTCAATGACACTTAACATACTCCCGCGGATACCCATAGCGGAAAGGTCTCGAATAATACCGAAGCGCCATGTGGTGTCGCAGGCTTTCTCCAAATCAAGAAATACGGATAGAAAAAACTTTTTGTGTATGAAGGCATCCCTTATATTTGCCTCAATGCGGACAAGGTGGTCTGCGGTCGACCTGCCTTCTCTGAAACCACACTGGTAAGGATCTAGTAGTCTATTGCTCTCAAGGATATAGATTAGGCGCCGGTTTATCATCTTTTCAAAGAGCTTGCAGAAACAGCTTGTCAAAGCGATAGGCCTGTAACTACTAGGTAAGGACGGGTCCTTACCTTGTTTGAGCATGGGTATTATTACAGCTTCTTTCCAAGAAGACGGAATATACCCAGCGGCCCACATGACATCAAAAATTGAGAGGAGTGTTTTCTGTGTTTCAGGATGCAGGTACTTGATCATTCCATAAATGATACGGTCGCCACCTGGTGCTGAGCTGTTGCAACAAGCAAGAGAAGTTTTGAGCTCAGCTAAACTGAACGGGCGGTTGTAATCTTCATTTTGGGCACATTTCCGATCAAGGCGCTGTCGCTCTGCGCGTTCTTTGAACTTCAGGAATGACTGTGAGTAATGCGATGCGCTGGAGATATACTCAAATTGTTCCCCCAGACAGTCTGCCTGGTCTTCCAGGCTATCTCCATGGGTACTTTCTAAGGGCAGGGGGTTCGTCTCTCGGCCTTTTAATTTATTCACTCTATTCCACACTTTTGCCTCATCTTTTTAAGTACCTATTCTAGATATGTACCGCTCCCAGCTCTCTCTCTTCGCACGTCGACGTATTCTCCTGCCTTCAGATTTGACTTGTTTGAAATTAATAAGGTTTTCAGCTGTTGGAGGATTGCGAAGCAATTCCCAGGCTTTGTTTAGATTTTTGCGTGCATTTCGACATTCGTCATTCCACCAAGGGATGCGACGGTTCTTTGCCAGTCCGTTAAATTGTTTAATGCATTTTGTTGCAGCGTCAATAATAAAACCAGTTAGGTATGCCACAGCATGGTCTATATTAAAATCAAAAATGTCGTCCCATCCTAAACACGTGAGTTCTCGAAACAGTTCCCAGTTTGCTGATTCGAGGTTCCATCGAGGGAAATGGGGCGAGCTTGTATCTGGCTTTGTCAGATTTAATGTAATTGGGAAGTGGTCACTCCCAAAGGGGTTCTTGAGAACAGACCACTCCAGGTAAGGAATTAGTGAACTCGAAACGATGCTCAAGTCTATGGACGAATATGTGTTATGTGTAACATTGTAATACGTTGGTTCTTTATCGTTCAATAGACATGCACCTGAAGAAAACAGAAAATTTTCTATCAGGCGCCCACGCGCATCGGAACGCGAGTCGCCCCACAGGGGGCTACGTGCGTTTAAATCACCAACGACTATGTATGGTGGAGGAAGTTCATCGATAAGGCTTTGAAACTCTTCTTTAGTAAATTGACAGGAGGGGGAGACGTACATCGAACAAACTGTGATTAACTTACCAAACAGCACAGCTCGGACTGCAACTGCCTCAAGGAGAGTTCGGAGTTTGATTTGCTGACATTCAACGCCTTTATCGACTATTACGGCTACACCCCCTGAGGAGGTGAGTGCATCTTCGCGGTCTTTGCGGAAAGTGGCATATTGCCTTAGAAAGTTGGTCTGTGTTACTTTTAGGTGTGTTTCTTGGACACACAGCACTTTTGGAGTGAATTTGCGAAGGAGTTCTTTAACATCAAGATTGTGAAGAAGTCCTCTCACGTTCCATTGTATTATTTGGGTATCCATAACGGGAACGAGGTTAGTGCTGTGTGTCTAGAAAGAGAATTTAGGTTACAGGACCCTTTTCCGATCCTGTAATGCGATGTTTCTCTTTTTTGGAGCGGTCGAGCGATTCTCGCCGCTCCTTAGGCGATAGTGGCGCCCTTTGACTTGGTGTCGTGTCCATCGCCTCCTGCGAAGCGTTGGACACCCGCTCTTGTGAGCGATTTGTCTGTTGAGAAAGCCTCTTCTCAAAGGATGAGGCCCTTGAGGCCACCAGCCCGGAGGTCGACGGCCCCTTCTCGGATGACGGAGCAGCGCTAGCCGCAACCGCCGAGGGGGCAGGTGACGTCACTGCCGGCTCACTAGGTGTGGGCCGGACAGCCGCCGGAGGCCGTTGTGGCGCTGCCCCCTGACGCGCCACTTCGGCAAAGCTATTCTTCAGTAAGAGGGATACGCGCCTGCGTGCCTCCTTAAACGAAATGTTCTCTTTGGTTTTGATTGCCACTATTTCCTTTTCTTTTTTCCAATGTGGGCAGGACCGCGAGTACGCGGGGTGCTCCCCTTCACAATTTACACAGTGTGGAGTGTTCTTGCATGACTCGGACAGATGTTCATGGTCGCTACATTTGGCACAGGTTAGTCGGCCACGGCAGTTCAGGGAACTGTGGCCGAACCTCTGACACTTAAAACATCGGAGGGGATTTGGGATATACGGCCACACCCTGATCTTCACATAGCCTGTCTCGATTGTTTCGGGCAGAACACTTGAACCAAATGTAAGAATAAGATGCTTAGTCTGAATTTCTTTACCATCGCGCCTCATTTTGATTCGTTTTACACTGATCAGATTATGGTCACTCCAGCCTTCAAGTAGTTCGGCCTCTGTCAGATCAATCAGGTCATTATCTGATACAACACCACGGCTCGTGTTCATGGTGCGATGCGGTGTCACATTCACTAGAACGTCCCCAAAAGAGACAAGATTCGGCAGCTTTTCAAATTCATTTTTATCTCGGAGTTCCAAAAGGAGATCTCCACTTGCAAGTTTGGTTACTTTAAAGCATTGGCCAAGAATATCGGTTATTCATTTGGACACTAGAAAAGGAGAGATCATTCTCGCTGACTTTGCGGTTTTCTCCGAGTGGATGACGTGAAATTTGGGAAAGTTTTCATTATGACGACCATAGAACCTAAAAAGAACTTGCCATAGATATATGCGGAAATTCGGCAGCACCGCCAGCCACCCACCATGGAGCCCAACAAGGGGACGCTGCAGGACCGTGAAAAGACACGGCCTGCACGCGCTAGCTTTACGACACTACTATAACCAAATCTGTTATAACCAAGGTTGGCTGTACCACACAAGGTTAACCCTTGCTGCCTGGGAAAAGTGGAAATAAAAGGAAGCTAGGAGGAGACAGGAAAGACCGAAAGCAAGAGAAAGACGAAGATTAGAGAGGAGGATAGGAAAAGGGAACTACCGATTTCCCCCGGGTGGGTCAGTCCGGGGGTGCCGTCTACGTGAAGCAGAGGCCAAAGAGGTGTGTTGCCTCCGCCGGGGGGCCTTAAAGGTCCGCACACCCGGCATCGGCTCAACCCCCAGGATCCCCCTTTCCCCGTACACGGCTAAGCCGCGCACGGCTACACACGGGGAGTCCAACCCTCGTGTGCTCGGGTACGTGGTGTCGCAACTCACCAAACGCCTGCTTACGCAGACGCCCCTGCGCCTCATATCGCCTCATTAGCAGCCGCTACTGCTCTTTGTACGTGACTGTTACGTACAGACACCTCCGGCACCATGCACACCACGATCTGCGCCTGAGGGGATAGCTCACGCAAGTCGTCCACCCCCTTTGCCAAGCGCTGGGCTAGTCCTGTCCATTTCCTCTTTAGGACGTCATTTAACCCACCTGCTACTATGACAAGATTGCGCCCGCGGGCATTTTCCGCGAGCTTTTCTGTTACTCGATCCATGACAGAACCCAGTGTCCGCCCTGGAAATGTCCCTACCACCACTCCTTTATCGCCTTTCACCCTCTCCACAATTGCTTCTGAGCCCCTAGCCAGGTTTGAGTCGACGGCGATAATCGACCTTTCACTCTCTCCTACCTCTCCCGGCTTCCCTTTGTTCTTTTACGTGCGATTCGGCCTCGACGAGAGCATTGTCCCCTGTGCTCATGCTTTTTGCGCGTGGCGGCCTCAAGGTACGTGCCACTCTTTCGAGCTAACCCTTCATTACGTTGCACGCATTCCACGCACTTTGCTAGCACTTCCTCTCCTGTCACGTCGGGGTCTGCGTTCCATTCTCACGCACATTCTCGTTCACAATGGCGCCCCAGTTCAGCTTTTCCTCGGCTGCTTAAAGTCTTTTCCGCTACCTTCCGTGCATCACGCTCCCTATTTAGCTCATTTTTGAGCTCTTCTACCTGTTTCACAAGCTCTTCCTGGAAAGCCTCCATTTTCTGCAGCCTAGTATCAACATCACAGTGTGGGCCGGTTGACTCGATTCCCTCTCCATCCTCATCCGTACCCTCATCTGCCTCGAGGGATCCGCCACGCACTACCTGCTTTCCCGGCTTTTTTGCTATGTATTGCCAACATTGTATTGCCATGTTGGACACGTACCGACACGTACCGGCACGAAGCTAGCTCGTTTTCAATGGAACGAGGAGGTTTTTCTCGAATAACTAAAGCTACAGGTTGATTATTGAAAAAGACAGGTGACAGACATGTTCTGGATGGCAATCCACACGAGCCAAATACAGTGATCACGCTGTCGCAAGCAAGAATTCTGTGCCCAGAGCAGGTAAAGATTCAGCAATGGTATCCTATGGAAACGACGAAAATTTGTGCTCGATTTTCGAGACAAAAACGGCACCTGTGATAAAACTACCGCATATATCATAAAAGTCACTGCAGTGTATGTAGTCCGGAGACTCAGCTTTCAATTGATGTGTATCTCGACTCTACACATGGCGTAACACTGTTCCCAAAAGCGATTTTTGAAACACAGCCGTGCAAGTTCGCGTGGTGTCTATAAAAACCGAGCGTATCACTTGCTGAAGTGTAGGAGGCCGTGGCCGAGTCGTTTAATCGCTCGCACCTATCGCTCCGTGTTATTCTGGCAGCCGTGCTGCCTGATGCATTTTTTAACGCCAGTTAGGAGTCAGTTCGACAGTCTCCCACCAGATGGCTGAAACACAAAACTCAAGATTTGGTTTCACTATTGTTTCTTTTTTCAGGAGTGCTCTTCAATTATTATATTGTCTATTTTTGCTTCCTAAAACGTAGCAATGAGTTGCTCATTTGTAAAGTCATCGCTTTTATTTGTCAGATTTTATCCCTTGGACAACATAATAACAAGCATGCGCATGTCGTTGTGTTACGTTAAAAAAAATACTATCGTGTTTTGTAGCATGGACGTACTCAGGAATTCTGTACATTGCACCTTCACCATCCTGTGGAACTTCACGACAATGCACATGCGAAACTGAATGAGCAAGATTATAAATAATTTTATTTCTATATAATAGCCGAGTGTCAACAAGCTTCAACTGTCTGCGCCAAGAGGGCCATATCTTGTAACAAGATATGTATTTATGACACTTAGTCGCAACATTGGTGGCGCGTTAAAGCAGTGTTTTGGTCGGGCATGGCCAGTTATGTCACAGGACAGGAGCAAATGGTTTTGCACCCTCTCAGCAGAGGGCACTTTGACTTGAAGAAGTGCGAAATTTAAACCGTAAAGTGATTTATTACGGCTGGAGTTTTGAACGGTAATTGCATAGCGAGTGTCATTCAGTCTGTTTGCACGCGCATCTTTTTGTGAGGCAACAGGGAGGAAGAGGGAGTATATATGCGTGCGCACGAGTTCGTGTATGCGTGTGCGAGCATACGCGTGTTTGTGTATGCACGCAGTTTATTGTATTTTTGTTTATGTAATCCTCAAATGCCCCTGGAGAGGCGTTTCACATGAGTGGGCAGCTTCAAAGAAGAAGGTGTTCGATGGCAGTCTTGAACTCAGTCGCACTGGAGTGGTCCGCCGCTTCTTCAGGCAGATCATTCCAGTCTCTCGCTGTACGTGGGAAAAACGGCGGAAAGTTACACAACCGACCTAACGTGAAACAATTAGAAGAACCTATGCAATAAAATGCGGGTTACCTTGCGCACCGCCAAAACGTGGGTACTACTTAAAAATTTCATCGACCCCCAATAAAACCAAAACGAGCAACAAAACTCTTCAAGAAATATTGAGACAGAGACCTGGAGATGATGCGGCCATAATAGAACAGCTAAAATACACTTACATATAGGCACAGGGCCCACACCGGCTTACATAGATTATTCGCAAGCGAAGCCTTCGGAATTTGACACAGACATTACACAACATGAATTTATAGCGGTAGTGCATCGAATATTACGCAACATCGTCTCGGGAGCGGACGGAATACAATACCGGCTTTCAAAAAGCCTCGGCGACATATCGATAAAAGAACTTACAGATTACCTTCAATACCAGTGGCTAAAGGGCACGCTGCTGCAAGAATGGCGGCACATCGATATTACGGTGATACCAAAACCAATCAAGCAGCCACCTCCAAACCAAATGAGAGCCATCTCTAAACCAACTGAGAGCCATCTCGATAACGCCATGCACAGGAAAGTTATTCGAAAACGTCGTCCTGGCTAGGCTTCAACCGTACCCCGAAGAGCAAGCCTTATTGCCGCCCACAATAGAGAGTTTTAGAATTGGGGGCCCAAGCGGCTTGGGGACCCAAGAAAATTGCGGGCCGCCAGTGCGCATGCGCAGAAACCAAGCCAGTCTTTCGTTCTTGCGTTCGCGTTAACCCAAGACCCAATAATCGAAAGCTAGCGTGGGCCCCCAAGCCGTCTTGGGCCGCCCTCGCGGGTGACAAGATATCGCGAGATAGCCAGGAGAGCCGAACGAGCCGCAGCCATCCAAAGCAGTTGTCTCTCAGGCGCCAAGCATGACTGCTCCGAGAACGTCGTACGCGCGCTCGCACTTTACTACAGACGATGATCTCTGCATATTGCGACAAGTACTCGGAACGAATCCGTTTCAAGACGCCAGGCTGTGGCCGCAGGTTGCGAAAAATCTTGTAGAGGCAACAAGCAAGACGCTGCGGTCGATACGCAACCACTGCGAGTTGCTTATGGCACAGTTTTTGCACAAGGATACTGCAAATCTGAAAAAGTAAGTACATGTTTACTGCACAACTTCTTCCGCTTGCAGTAGGCGCAGGTTAGCTGTGTGCCTTGCTTACCCTTATGTAATGTTTATTAGCCTTCAATATGCTGCCTCCGTAACCTTGCGAGAGCAACGCGAATCCGCTTCCCCTGCCACGTGTAGCTACCCACGGCGAGGGAACTTCTATATGCTGGCGCCCACCTCTCAACAGCTGTAATCACAGCCCTATGGTTTCTAAAGAATTAGAAACCAGTAAGATATCAGCTTTCGCCAGTGCAACAAAGGGAAACCGCCCGTGAGACGAATTCGACACTAATCACCGCGCGCCCGCGTACGTGTGCGGGCACGCGGCATGAGCGGTAGTCGACGCGCCGGCGTAAACAAACCGTGGAAATGAAACATAAGGCCGACAGCGTCAGAAAAATATTTATTGCGTCCCTACAGGGTACTACCAAGGGTTAGAAAAAGAGTTGAAAAATGGGCACATATTTGAAACATCCAGATACTGCCGTAAATAACAGCATCGACCATTTGAGACTTGTTCGCAGCGCCATATATTACGTCAGTGACTCCCAAAGGGTTAACACAATAGTGAAACTAGTCTAAATAAAGTATGTGCCGTACAGAAAACATAGGAAGCTAATTATCTGTTATTGCAGGCCTTTAACCGAGGAGCAGTATGCTGAAAAAGAGCAGCTTCTGACAGAAATTTTAGCCCTCGCAAAGGAATTTGGATATGTCATTAGAGGAACCACCTTCAAGAAGGTAGTTGCGCGACCGCAGCCCGACATACCACCTGCGGCTCTAACTGACCGCAGAGCTGCAAATTTTGAGCGATTGGCTGCAGCCCAAACAAGGGATACAGCAGCAGCAGCTCATTATGCCCAAGTTGAAAATGCAGAAGAGGACGGTAATGCATGTTTTTCAATCAAATAATGAAGATGGAATGAGAAGTGTGATACTGTAATATGCTTGTATCTAACCGCATGTTGTAGCATTTTGTTAAGCAGCAGCATGTATCCTGCAAATTATCAGTTTGTATATAATAAACACTTGTTTATCTACTGCATCCAGTACGATTTACCTTAAATGATTCAAATGTTATGGAGTTATGACTACATGAATAATAAACCAATGTGAAATGTTAATCATACTTTCGCTTTCCTTGCAGGCATGGAAGATTTTCAGCCCACGGAGGCATCACAATTTCTATATAGCATATATAGTGGCAATTATGTAGATGTGACGCCTCCAAGTACGTAAAATGTAATAATATACACTAACCCAAGCAGCCCACAAGGAGACGCCAACTCTCCACTACCCCAAGACAGCCAGCAGCAATCTCCAGTTGTGAGCCTCCCAAATGGCACCGAGTCACCTGGACCACAGTCTAATCCCGACACGGGCAGTTTGACACAAGGAGGAAGGAGGATTACGGTTCCACCATCGAACGCCCAGCCCAGCAATCATATGAACGCCAGGAGCAGCACCCAGCAAAGGAAAAGAGGCAGACGACTCATAATTTTCTCTTCTGTGTGGAGCATTCTGCACTAAATATCTGTGCTGCCTTATGCAAATCAGTGTTTGCCTTTTTCCCTCATAATTTAATGCCTCACAGGTCACCTTTGAGATGTTATTCAGAATAATTTGATGCTGCAGCAAACAGTCATTTAGTCATGTGTTCATAATTAGCCCATACATATTTTGAAAAGTAGTCCATGAGTGCACTTATAACGCACAGTTCCGCTTTTATGACTCCACGCGGGATATTGGGCTCCACGATAATGTACAGGAAACCTTTAATGTCGAAGGGTGAACGTTAAAGGGAACTTGATTACTTACGTTAACACACTTTAGGGAGTCTTATACTTTTTATGAGGTGTTCGAAGAGTCACATGTAACAATTTTGTGCTTTCAGTTACAACTGCCAATCCTTCTTCTGAAGGCAATCTTGCGTTTTTTGAGCGAAGGCTGTGGTATGAACAGTCCACGAGAGCAAGAGGTGCCGCACTAGAAGAGCGGCGCCTGGAGCTTGAAGAAGGGAAAGTGCTTCACGAGCAGGCGAAACAGCAGCAACATATTGTCACGTGGTCGTGACGTTGAAGAACACAGTAGCAATACTGTGAAAGACAAAACTAACTTTTATTGGGCGAACCTGTGCCCACAAAAACAGGCTACACTTATAGCACAACAATAGCGGCGAACACGGTCGGCGATCGTCGCAAATCTGATCAACGGTTCAAGCGCGTCGGCTTTTATGCATCAATCGTCGAATGTTCCAGACTAATCGCTGGGACCCGCACACCTTCCACAAAGTTCTGCATTATTCACGTCGCGCACACATGCAATCAGGCTACACAAGTTTCGGTCACAGACAGTAGACGGAATCATCGATAACATTCCAGAAACTTCCCACACATGCAAGCGCGTCCTGCGCTGTGCGCTACTTGTTAGGTGGTGACACGTGTCCCCCGATAAAGACAAGTACACGTGTCAATACCCCCCCCCTCTTAAAAAGCATCGACCCGATGCTGCAAACAAACGAAAGTAATAAAAAAAACACTCGTAGCAAAGAAAACAAAAATAAGGAAGTTCGTCAGCGTGCGTAAAAGGGCTTCAGACGCACTACGTGGACCACTTCAGATCGTGCCCGGCGCCGCTGTGACTGCGAAATGCCATCTGGCACGACCTCATAGTCCAGTTCGCCAACACGTCGGATGATCTTGTAGGGTCAGAAATAACGTCGCAATAGTTTCTCACTGAGTCCGCGTCGACGTATTGGGGTCAACACCCAAACACGGTCACCGCGCTGGTACTCGACGAAGCGTCGTCGGAGGTTGTAGTGTCGGCTGTCAGTCCTCTGCTCGTTCTTGATCCGCAGGCGGGCGAGCTGTCGGGCTTCTTTGGCGCGCTGGAGATAGGTAGCGACGTCAAGATTCTCCTCCTCAGTGGCGTGCGGCAGCATGGCGTCGAGCGTCGTCGTCGGGTTCCTGCCGTAAACCAGCTTAAATGGCGTGATCTGTGTTGTTTGTTGCACCGCCGTGTTGTCAGCGAAGGTTACGTACGGCAGGACGGTATCCCAGGTCTTGTGTTCGACGTTGCCTTACATTGCTAGCATGTTGGCGAGGGTTTTATGCAGGCGCTCCCTAAGACCATTCCTCTGTGGGTGGTAGGCAGTTGTCCTCCTGTGCCTTGTCTGACTGTACTGAAGAATGGCTTGGGTAAGCTCCGCTGTAAAGGCCGTTCCTCTGTCGGTGATGAGGACTTCTGGGGCGCCATGTCGCAGCAGAATGCTTTCCACGAAAAATTTTGCCACTTCGGCTGCGCTACCTTTCGGTAGAGCTTTAGTTTCAGCAAAGCGGGTGAGGTAGTCCGTCGCCACGATGATCCACATATTTCCGGATGTTGACGTCGGAAACGGTCCCAACAAGTCCATCCCGATCTGCTAAAAAGGTCGGCAAGGAGGCTTGATCGGCTGTAGTAATCCGGCTGGCCTTGTGGGTGGTGTCTTGCGTCGCTGACAGTCTCGGCATGTCTTGACGTAACGGGCAACGTCGGCGGTCAGACGCGGCCAGTAATACCTTTCTTGTATCCTGGATAGCGTCCGGGAGAAGCCCAGGTGCCCGGCGGTCGGATCGTCATGTAGAACGCGCAGTACTACTGGACGCAGCGCCGACGGAACAACAAGAAAATAGTTGGCGCGGACTGGTGAGAAGTTCTCCTCGAGTAGATTGTTTTCAAGTGTGAAGGAAGACAGTGCGCGCTTAAAAGGCCTGGGGACAACGTCGGTGTGGCCTTCCAAATTTTCGACGAGGCCTTTTAGCTCAGGGTCTGCCCGTTGCTGTTCAGCGAAGTCTTCCGCGCTTATCATTCCAAGGAAGGCGTCGTCATTCTTGTGATCTTGCGGTGGCGGGTCAATGGGGGCGCGTGATAGGCAATCGGCATCGGAGCGTTTTCATCCGGACTTGTAGGTTACAGTGATGTCGTATTCTTGTAGTCTCAGGCTCCACCGCACAGTCGTCCTGAAGGATCCTTTATGTTCGCTAGCCAACACAACGCATGATGGTCGCTGACGACTTTGAATTGCCTGCCATATAGCTAAGGGCGAAATTTAGCTGTAGCCCAAACGATGGCGAGGCATTCCTTTTCGCTCGTAGAATAATTGCCTTCCGCTTTTGACAGCGAGCGGCTAGCGTAAGCTATCACCTGTTCGACTCCGTTTCTCCTCTGGACTAGAACGGCACCGAGGCGTCAGTATGGATTTCTGTATCGGCGTACTCGTCGAAGTGCGCAAGTACCGGCGGCGACTGCATGCGTCGTTTGAGTTCTTCAAATGCGTCGGCCTGCGACGTTTCCCACTTGAACTCAGCATCACATTTAGTTAGACGTGTCAACGACTCAGCGATGCGTGAAAAGTCCTCGACAATGCGCCTGTAGTACGCACACGTGCCAAGGAATCTACGCACTGCCTTCTTGTCGATGGGTTGCGTGAACTGTGCGATGGCAGCTGTCTTTTGCGGGTCTAGACGGACAACAGATTTGCTGATTACGTGGCCTAGGAACAGAAGGTCATCGTAAGCGAAGCGGCATTTTTCCGGCTTCAGAGTAAGCCCTGATGACTTGATGGCCTCTAGTACTGTCGCAAGCCGTCTGAGGTCATCGTGGAAATTTCCGGCGAAGACGACGACGTCATCCAAGTGAACGAGACAGGTCTGCCACTTCAATCCTGCTAAAACCGTGTCCATCACGCGCTGGAACGTTGCAGGCGCCGAGCACAGTCCGAATGGCATAACCTTGAACTTGTAGAGGCCGTCTGAGGTGATGAAGGCGGTCTTTTCGCGATTTCT
Organism: Dermacentor variabilis; assembly: GCF_050947875.1. Classification (NCBI taxonomy): domain Eukaryota; kingdom Metazoa; phylum Arthropoda; class Arachnida; order Ixodida; family Ixodidae; genus Dermacentor; species Dermacentor variabilis. Next base: position 19,307,960 of record NW_027460291.1, on the reverse strand, counting down.
TTCGTCGACTTCTATTTGCCAATAGCCAGACTTGAGGTCCATCGACGAGAAGTATTTACCGTTGCAGAGCCGATCCAATGCGTCGTCTATTTGTGGGAGGGGGTATACGTCCTTCTTCGGTGATCTTGTTCAGACGACGATAATCGACACAGAAACGTAGGGTTCCGTCCTTTTTCTTCACCAAGACTACAGGAGATGCCCACGGGCTTTTGGACGGCCGGATGATGTCGTCGCGCAGCATTTCGTCGACTTGGTGCCTTATAGCCTCACGTTCTCGTGTAGAAACTCGATAAGGGCTCTGGCGGAGTGGTCGAGCGCACACTTGGGTTATTATGCGATGCTTTGCGACTGGCGTTTGTCGAATCCTTGATGACGTCGAAAAGCACTCTTTCTATCGTCGCAGTAAGCTTCTCAGCTGTTGTTGCTTAATCATGGGGAGACTTGGATTTATGTCGAAGTCTGGTTCGGGAACTACGGTCGTCGGGGTACATGCGGCAGAATCCGAGAGGACGAACGCATTGCTGGTTTCCAGAATTTCCTCGATGTCTGCGATCGTCGTGCCCTAGTTGATGTGCTTGAACTCCTGGCTGAAGTTTGTCAGCAACACTTTCGTGTTTCCTCCGTGCAGTCGAGCGATTACTCTAGCGACACAAATTTCACGGTCGAGCAGTAGACGTTGGTCGCCTTCGATGACGCCTTCTACGTCGGCGGTTATTTCTGTGCCGACCGAAATAACAACGCTCGAGCGAGGCGGGATGCTCACTTGATCTTCGAGCACACTCAAGGCGTGGTGACTACGAGAGCTCTCCGGCGGTATCGCTTGATCTTCCGACAGCGTTATCGAGTTTGACTTCAGGTCTATGATTGCGCCGTGTTGGTTCAGGAAGTCCATGCCGAGAATGACGTCTCGTGAACACTGTTGGAGGATAACGAAGGTGGCAGGGTAAGTCCGGTCATGAACGGTAATTCTTGCCGTGCAGATTCCAGTTGGCGGAATCAGGTGTCCTCCAGCGGTGCGAATTTGAGGGACTTCCCATGCAGTCTTAACCTTCTTCAACTGGGCGGCGATGTGTCCACTCATGACGGAGTAATCGGCCCCTGTGTCAACTAAGGCGGTAACTGCGTGGCCGTCGAGAAGCACTTCGAGGTCGCTGGTTCTTTGTCTGGCGTAGCAGTTAGGTCTTGGCGTCGGATCACGGCCGCGTCTTGTTGAACTGAAGCTGAAACGTCGCGTCGTCAAGTCGTCTTTCGTCAGTGTAGTCTTGGCTTCCTGACTTAGTCGGGACGGCGGCGTGTCGTTATTATGTCGTCGAGATGTTCTCTTCCTCATCTTCGTCGGCGGCGGAGGATCTTCGTCAGTTCGACGAACAGCAACCGCACCTCCATCGGTTGCTGCTTTTAGTTTTACGGATATGGGCTCGCAGAGCGGCCCCGGGCTGGGCCGGTGTATGGTCGGCGCTGCGGCGACAGGTAGCGGCCTGGTGATGGCGAACGGGACGGTCGTCGAGGGCTCCAATGAGTGGCGGCGGGGTAGTCGGCGATATCGCGAGGCCGTTCGCCACTCTGTGGTCGCGACGCGTTAACGGCAAACCCTCGGAGTCCCATCTCCCGGTATGGGCATCGGCGGTACATGTGGCCGGCTTCTCCGCAGTGATAGCAAAGCGGACGGTGGTCGGGGGCGCGCCAAACGTCAGTCTTCCTTGGAGCGCCGCGTGAGGTGACGGCTTGGCGTGCTCGCGGCGGGGGTGGTGGTGGACGACGGAACTGTGTCGTCACTGGGCCTTGCCGTGGGCGCGGAGGGGGAACGTGACGGCGGGCTACAACGGCGTGTGTCATCGCTTGCGGCTGAGGCTGCGGCGATTCAGGGCCTACTCCGAGTTGTTGGAGCTCCTCGCGCACGGCGTCGGCAATCGAAGCCACTTGAGGCTGCGATGAAGGCAACAGCTTCTGTAGTTCCTCCCGCACGACCGCTCGGATAGTCTCGCGCAGGTCGTCGGTGGCCAGTGACGCAACTCCGGCGTAGTTTGTCCAGTTCGTGCGGCGGTTGAATTGCCGGTTCCGCATTTCCAGTGTCTTCTCGATGCTGGTGGCCTCGCGAAGGAACTCGTCGACGGTCTTCGGTGGGCTCCGTACCATTCCGGCGAAATGTTCCTCCTTTACACCACGCATCAGTAGGCGGACTTTCTTTTCCTCGGATATTTCCGGGTCGGCGTGGCGGAATAGGCGGCTCATTTCTTCTGTAAATATCGCGGTGGTTTCATTAGGCAACTGTACTCTAGTTTCTAGTAGTGCTTGGGCTCGTTTTCGGCATACGACGCTTGTGAAGCCGCTTCGGAACAGGAAGCCGCTTCGGAACAGGTCCCATGTCGTTAAGGTGGCCTCTCGGTGCTCGAACTACGTCCTGGCAGCGTCTTCCAATGCGAAGAAGACATGTCGCAGTTTGTCGTTGCTGTTCCAGCTGTTAAAAGCAGCGACCTTCTCATGCGTCTCAAGCCAGGTTTCCGGGTCCTCGAATGATGAACCGCGGAATATCGGAGGCTCTCTGGGCTGCTGCAGCACGATGGGGGACGCTGCGGCTGCCATTGGGGTTTCCTTGGCCACAATCTTCTTGATCTTCTCAGGTAGAAGTCCGTGCTCCGGGGGCAGCTGTTGAAGACGGCGGCTTGCTCGATGGTCCGGGACTACGTTGGTGTTCTCTTTGCGGTCCGGGCTTGGATCACGGCTTGTCGGGGGCGTCCGGTACATGAACGAAAAGCACCTCCACCAGATGTCACGTGGTGCTGACGTTGAAGAACACAGTAGGAATACTGTGAAAGACAAAACTAACTTTTATCGGGCGAAACTGTGCCCACAAAAACAGGCTACACTTATAGCACAACGATAGCGGCGAACACGGTCGGCGATGGTCGAAAATCTGATCAACGGGTCAAGCGCGTCGGCTTTTATGCATCAATCGTCGAATGTTCCAGATTAATCGCTGGGACCCGCGCGCCTTCCACAAAGTTCTGCATTATTCGCGTCGCGCACACATGCAATCAGATTACACAAGTTTCGGTCACAGACAGTGGATGATACCATCGATAACATTCCAGAAACTTCCCACACATGCAAGCGCGTCCTGTGCTGTGCGATAACATTTGTTAGGCGGTGAAACGTGTCACCCGATAAAGACAAGTACACGTGTCAATATTGCTGAATGGAAAGCCGAAGTAGAAGGCCGCGCTGAAGAAAGGAGGATTCAAAGAGAAGAACGTGCTGCAGTACAAAGGGTACGCGAAGCAGAACGAAATATGTTTATGGCACAACAAAACGCTCTGCATGATGTTTTGAAGTGCTGGATAATAAAGGAAATTAAATGTTTTGGTTCTTCACAGAAAAGAAGCGTATTTGTGAATATTGTACATTTGGAAAGCTTCCTGCTCCCGCAACTTAATCGCATTTTGGTTACACTACAGCTTCAAACTGTGTAGTCCACATGAGCCAAAGTTCATTTATTGCTTCAATAGGACAAATACACAATATTCAAACTAGCTTTTCTCTCTCAGCTGTTACGTAACACAAGGTATTTTTTCAGAGGAGGAGGACGAAGGGGAAAGAACATTGCCACTTGGTTGCCATAAAGGCAATTGTGGCAGTTGGTTAAAATCGTTGCTACTTTGTAAATTTGTGGCACATCTGCAGAAACACTTTTTGGTTTTTTTTGTAGTCCAAGAAGGCAAACAGACTGATCGCCTTGCCGAATCCCCATTCTACTGACTGCCTTACAGTGCTCATGGCAGTATTGAATTCCTCCAGCTGTTCATTCAGACGTGCACCAGCATATGGCCGCATGAGCAGAGGGCGGAGGGGGTGCGCAGGATCACCGTATATAGTGAATGTACTGCCCTGCATCAACTGGAGAAGCTTCTCATTCAGCCTGCTTTCCCGAAGTATTCCTGCAAAAGAGAACCAATTAGGAAATAACATAATGAGCCACAGAATGTTGCACCTTGCTGTTTCAAAGCGAAGGTTAGATTTAGGAGCAGTGCATTTGCTAGTAATGTGTTCTTACTGAGGCACCGCCTTAATATGAAAGTCGAATTATTATTTACGGAGTAGCATGTCAAAAACAGTTATGCTTAAAATGTGCTTCGCAGAAACTGCACTCAATACACGTGTGTAATTATCTTTCTGGGCGATCATATCGCAAGTGTGCGAACAATGCAGCTGGGAACGAAGAAATGAGGGGCCTTTGATTTACCTGCATCATGCCTGTGGCTTAAATATGGGCCGGCAAGGTCGCAGACGATGCCGTTGGCACACATAACGGCGTGATATTTGACAACGTGCTCTCGTTTGTGCCCGGAGTACATTCGCTGGTTGTACGTTGGTCGGCAGATCGGTCGGGCAGTTCCATCGATGAAACCCCAGCAATTAGTCGAAGGCGCACCTCGATCATGCACAGCCTGCAATTCGGAATGTAGATTAGTGTTGCATAAGTATTTATTGCAATATTGCTCTACTAAAAGGATTTCAACAACCAGGGCAACAGGCGCGTCACAATTGCTTGTACTGGAAAATGCACAACAAGAAAGTACATACACCATAGGTGACTTTCCTATCTCGTATGACATATGTGTCAGAGAAAACGAGGTAAAACGCCGTCTGTACGCTTCCATTTTAACGGCAGTCGGTCAAAATCTTTCATAGCGAATTTACCAAGAAGCTAAGGTTAGAAACATTGTTTTTACAGTATCCTACGACGGCTACAGTCGCTAACCTAATCGTAATAACGTACGTGCTTTAACCTTAATGCAACAGCGTGTACGTACCTGGGAAAACAGAGCGATGTTGGCGAGGTTCAGTCAACAATGATTTGTCAAGGACAGGAGGTGACCGAAGGTCGTCTCAATGTGGCCGAAGACAAAGGCAACTATGCTGGACATCACGGAGGTATGTCGTCCGAAAACGTCTTCTAAATCGCACCACCTATTAGGATATGCGAGTCGCCGGAGGGCAATCAGGAGAGCTTCTTTACCGGATACTTGTACTCCCTGAATGCTCTCAATCGTATCGGGAATTAAGAGACCAGATGGCAATTCATCAACATTTTCCTTCTCAAAACGGAACATTCTCCGAAAGACGTCATCTTCAATACTTCCGACGTCGAGCCATCCTTTGCGAGACGTATACTGCCGCCGGCCATGTCGTCGGTAAGTCGCTTCTGGCAACGATAGAAAGAGGTCTTCGATGCCCGCCCAACTCCAATCAGCGTACAGCAGATGGTCGCAGAGCAAACTTTCTTTACGTTGACTGATTTTTTTCCATTTTAAGCGGGTGAACTCGCAGCTTCGCATTGCGTCACAAGAAAACACCAACTAAAAGCACTTGGCTTCGATTTGCTTTGCTTGGCTTATAACTGCACACCTAAGTCGTAACACTAACCGGTACTAACACAGTGATTACGTTTCTTACATTTTATTTTTCTCTCTTCTTGCTCAAAAATGCATTCTGTTCATTTTCCCTTGTATGAAAAGAGGTTCTTTTTTTTTTTTTGCTTTCAAGCACCTTTCTATTTTCCACACTGCGGCGTCCCGAGCGCTCAACCCAACGCTGTCTGCGTTCGACCCCAATCCTCAAACTCTGCTGCTCATATAAACCCAAGAGCAACCGACGCAACGCGGCTTGGGGGCCCAGTGCCTTGCGCCCCCAATTCTAATTCCGGTTTCCGACCGCCGCTATCTACTCAAGACGCAAGGAAGTGATAATTGACTATATGAGCACTCAACAAACCAAAGCCATCCTGGCATTAGACCTCAAAGGTGCGTTTGCGAACGTAGCTCACGACCTCATACACACCAGTCTGACGGCAGCCAAATGTGGCCGACCATTATACAATTACATCCGGGCGTTTCTGAAAGATCGCACAGCAACAATAAGGATAGGAAGTATACGTTCGAACTCCATCGCTCCTCCGGAAAAAAGCACGCCACAAGGGTCAGTGCTTTCACCCGTGCTGCTTAACATAGCTATGAGCAGACTACCTCCGCTACTGGATGTCATACCACGAATTAGGCATGCGCTTGGTGCTCACAATATCACTCTCTGGACCACCAGTGGCTCAGGCTGTGAAATACAGGACGCAGTACAAGCAGCAGTGGATGTCACCCAGCAATATGCACGGGCAGGGGGCTTAAGTGCGCAGCTCAAAAGTCAGAACTGCTTATAGTTAAAAAACATTATGCAGACCCCACGCACTGTGACAATCGATATAAGCGAAGCTTATTGTGCTGGTTGCTTTTATTGACGATAATTAGCGCTGATGTTGATGGCGAAAGCTTAATTTCTTCAAGGTTTAGTCTAAGACGAGAGTGGTGATTTGATGTTAAAAATTCGCTTTCGTGCACCACTGCTGTTTGTCTGCGTAGTAGACAGAACGCACAGGGAGAGTTGTTCGCGTCAGGCGTTCTTGTGCGCCATATTTCATAACCTCTGAGAGGGTTAAGCATTGTCATTGCCTCACAGAAGACACTGGAACTGACTACTCCGTCATCAGTAGATTATTCGCCTCCAAGTTGAAGAAAGTCAAGAGTGCATGGCAAGGACCTCAAATCCGGACAGCTGGAAGACACCTAATAACGCAGACTGGAATCTTCACGGCAAGGATTTTTGCCTTTTAGTTTGTCTGGCTTCGTCTCCCCTTTTGTGTCAGCTTGTGGAGAGCAGACGAATCGTAGGACGCATTTCTTTCCGGGAACCCGTATGGGTTTCCTTTGTAGCAATTGCTACGAATGGGTGGATGCCTGATTTTCCCTTTATTACCTACTCCTCACCCGCCGTGGTTGCTCAGTGGCTATACACGACGTGCACTCCGACGAACGCGCCACTGGTGGCGGCCTTGCGCAGAACACGCGGGAGAGGAGCCTGGCGCGCTCCGTAGTTTGTTGTGTCGTTGATCGTGATTCTCTGTCTTATTCACGTTTTCAGAGCAAGATAGGCAACACCATTCGCACGTGTGGGGTGGCCAAAGCTTCGGGGAATGTCGAAGAAGAATTGTTGCAGGGTGGCGGGCTCAAATACCGGTGAAAACGTGCCGGCGATACGGTTCGAATCATTCCCGGCAAAGCCTCATCAGCGGGAGAAACGGTAGCAAAAATGGATCGTCGCTTCGAAGGGAAATTTCTTGTTCTCATCCTTTCCTTTGTCTCGTCGGTGTTTTTTTCCACTCGATCATAGCTAGACGCATGAGCAACGAAGTTGGTCTGCAGTACAGCATGAGGTTTAAAGGCATTTCGCCAAAGTTCGGAATGCTGTTTGCCGCTTATATTGTTTTCCGCTTGTTTACCGCGTTGCGCTACCTAGCTAGGCAGCACGACTGCACGAGCGCATTACGTTGTATGTTAAAGCTACTGACATTTGCAAGAACTGAAATTGTTGGTTTTGTGTGGCCCGGTAAATCCTCGCACCAGCTGTCGCGCACTTCATGTTTTTACATCTATTCTATGCGTGGCTTCGCACATGTTTAACTGTTGCTAGTTGCTCCATGCATAACTCTTGTCGATTCTATTGAGCTGCGAAGTTTTCACCCTGCCTTGTTTGTAAAGGGTATAAATCACGCTGTGTCTTATCGGAATGCTACCAAGGAAGTGCTTCTTTAACAGCTTCATTCTTTTCGCCCGAGGGCATCTTAGATATTGTTTGCATTTTTGGAAATGTATTTAGAAAATAGGTAGTTCAGGGCGAGAATTGCTAATAGCTGCTGCATGTGGTATTTTTGTTCCATTTCTCGCTGAAAAGTTCGCGTGCCGTTTGGGAAGTCATCACACCTCGATGCTGCCTGAGCAAACCTAATACGCCGAGTGATTTGTTTGTTTCAAAACGTAGCCCCTTCTTGCATGTGAGTTTTGTACTCAACTGAATTCTTTCTTATACTTACGCTGCAGATGACTAAACCGGCCCTTGCCGCCAGCGCTCATCTACTTTACTGGCGCTGCTCTGCCTTTAAATATATCATGTGGCACCTCTCTAGTAATATATAAAAGTACTGAAAAGTTAGTCAGTCTCTAGCTTTGTACGTTTCCAAGCAGCTCCCTTGGGGAATTTAAAATTGCACAAACTAACAAACTGCAGCGGAAACGGTAGTTCATCGGCGTATGCAGCAGAATTGCATCGGCGGTACAGCACTAACACGCGCTTTTATTAACCCGTGTGTTTGGTGACTTCGTTGACTACTGTATGCGTTTCCATCAATAAATTGGCAATTACCTTTGTTGAGGAGACTTCGACTGCACTTATTCGGCGATGTCACATATATTCATCGGCAGAAAAATCACAACGGCATATGCAGAGATTGCACCGTGCGGAGTTGTTTGATATAAGTCTGCACTAACGACGGGTGCCTATTATTCAGGTACAGAAGCAGCATTGCGGCAAGGGTAGAATAAAAAAAAACCATCGAGAGATCGCATCACTCAAGAAAATTGATCGGCTAGTGAACATGAGCTCCACGTCATGTAAATGGGGTTCATGGCGTTTGTCTGCGGGACACACCTTGCACGTATGTGGACCATGTTGTCCAAACACCGCTAACATCGCGTTCATACCCGCTCGCACAGAGGTCAGCATCTTCCCTACAGCTGTCACCGCAGAAGAAGCAGCCTTGCACCCGAACAAAGGAGAAATTGCAGCCGCGAACCTCAGCAATCCTAGCTGCAAAGGGTTGTCGTCTGCTACTGCTCCCGCGTGTACTGTTGGAAGCGTCCGCTAGGTGGCTTTCAGTGGCGCCTCTATAGGCTGTGCACGAGGCGTATGGTGTTAGGCTGCTGAGCACGAGGTCGCGGGATCGAATCCCGGCCACGGCGGCCGCATATCGATGGGGGCGAAATGCGAAAACACCCGTGTACTTAGATTTAGGTGCACGTTAAAGATCCCCAGGTGGTCGAAATTTCCGGAGTCCTCCACTACGGCGTGCCTCATAATCAGAAAGTGGTTTTGGCACGTAAAACCCTATATTTTTTTAATTACTCCTCTCCACCTTCCGGGTTTTCGTAGAACTATAACGTTGAACTCTTGCCTTTGCTTCGAGTTGTTGACAAATTCGACTTCGCCTTGCCCTCTGATAGCTGCCTGATAGCTCAGATGGTAGAGTGGCTGCCCCGGAAAGGCGGTGGTCTAGGCTTCGAGTCCCGGACCAGGATGAATTTTTCTTCAACTGCGACGCTTTTCTTTCGAAGAACCCGTCTGGGTTTCCTTCGTATCAATTGCCACGAACGGGTGGATGTCTGATTTTCCCTTTATTAATAATGATAGAATGTGTAAGCACCACTGAACAAGGACGTAGAAAGGAGCTGACACATGTCTGTTTCTTTCTACGTCCTCGTTGAGTCACGCTTACACATTCTATCATTGCTAATTTAGTTAGTAAGCGAATGTTTACAAGTTTATACGGCCGAAAACACTCCTATCCTTACTTCGTACAGCTATATATTAATTTGCTATCGCAATCCGTGCTTCGCCTGTCGGGCGGAACTGCGAATTTTTTTCTCTTACTTTCAAACTTTCCTGTCTTCTTTTCACTTCCTTTTACTTCACATTTTTCCAGGCAGCAAGGGTTAACTCGGTGTAGTTTATCCTACCTTGGGCGTATTAGGTTATAGTAGCTATGTACAGCTAGCGTCTGCGATTCCTTCGGGTCTCGCAGCGTCTTCTTTTTGGGCTAGGCGGTAGGCGGCTGGTATAACTGCCGAAATAAAATGAATTCTTTGTGGCTTTAAGCTCTTATCCCCAACCGCCTGATCACCCACCTTCGAAAAGAGGGCACACCGATGACTCTCTCAGCTTTTTCAGACAATAAGAGATCACCCGAAGTACCATGTCCTTTACTGTAAAAATCCTGAAAAGACTGCGCTAACACTCATCATTTGTAGTTGCGAAGCATCTCACTGAAAAACTAGGTCCTGGTTACAAGATCCCGAAAATGGCCAGCGGTGATGCCTTGCTGGAAGTCTGTGACAAATATCAACTCCATAAATTGTCTGAACTTGTTGACCATTGAAACACTCCAATCACGGTAAGCCCGCACCGTTCTGTTAAAGCACACGGGGAGTAATATCCAAACAAGACCTCCTAGATTTGACTGAAACTGAGCTGCTTCAGGGATGAGAGGAACTGCGGGTTACGGAAGTCCAACTCATTAAGAACCGACGAGACACCAAGGAAATCCCAAGTAAAGACCTCATCTTTACTTTCTGCACCGGAACACTACCCGAACACATCGAAACAGGTTATATGAAAATCCTTGATAGACCGTACATATCTAGCCCACGCCGCTGCTTCAAATGCCAACGATTCGGCCACGGCTCTCAGAGCTGCCGAGGCCGCCTTACCTGTGCTAAATGCGCTTCTCACAAACACCCTGCTGAAAATTGCGATGCCACACTTCCCTCCACAAGATGCGACGGTGGGCACCCGGCATACTCACGGTCTTGTCTATCTTGGAAGAAAGAGAACAATGTAATAGCCCTCAAAGTTAAAGAGAATATTTCTTTCAAAAAGGCGCGCAAGCGACTCTCATTTGTACGGGGAACATTGTACGCCAAAGCGACACAGCAGGGGGCCGTGCCACAACGGTTCTCGGCGACCGTCCGCACCACGCAGAGTGGTGGTAGCACCGTCCGCCCCCCCCCCCTCCCGCCCCCAGCAGAAGCAGCCTGTACTCCTCCGTAGAAGGATTTGTTGTCGTGCTTGTTGGTGTTTCCTTACCGACATAATGTAGCGCGAAGACGCAATTACAAAGAGCGCCTGTGGCGTGTTCTGTGCCTTCGTTCCTGCGAGCTCTAGGTCCTCTACTCGGTCAGGAGTGCCCCGCGCTAGTGGGCATCCAGTGCCTCAGCGGAGGCGATAGATACACCAACTGCATCGTCGTTCCAGACACCACCAAAAGATCCGCACAGCTCCCTGGTGGGCGCTAAGAAAGACAAACCCCCCATCAAGAGTCAAGTATAAGCCCCATGCAAGCAATCTTGCGCGCGACAAACGATGTGATGGAGATGGCTGTCGCGTTCGCTCGTCGCCTACAAGTCGTACCCAATGCGAGCGACGATTTGGAGCGACGGGTCCCCGGTGTTGCCGATAATTCAGGGCAGCAAATACGCCTCGAAACTTGCCTGACGCGTGCTTTATTAATTTAGGTTGCTGTATTTTACTGTAAAAAGCAGCATGAAATATTTCTGACGGTTTTGAGGTAGGTTCTTATTCTTGCACGTATAAGTATGCTACACACGTGTGGTATTTGATTGTTTGAACGTGGCGCGTAGGCGCCATCACTCGAGAAACGAGGAGGAAGAACGAACTGGGCTCGCGCTGTGAATCTAACCAGTCAGCGCTGCAACCGCTGCTGTAAATATAACCTGTAAATAGTTGCTCGTCTTACTGACTCGTCCTTCGCGTAACATTGTGGTGGAGGTGGAACGTTCCCCGTACTCACCACGGAGCTCCGAAGCGGCCGCACCGTCGTCTTCTCAGCCATGGCTTCCGATGGAACCACCCCGTCGCCACCTACACCTGCGGCGCCAACCATAACGTACGTTACGGTTCCTAGTCTCCGTGATCCTGGCACATTCTCCGCCCAAAATGACGTTCACGTCGATGACTGGCTCAGTATATGACCGTGTTAGCCAAAGCCACCACTGGGAAACTACCATCATGCTTCCCAATTTGATCTTTTATCAGGACGGGACACCGCGTGTCTGGTTTCGCACCCATGAGATCAAGTTCTCGAGCTGGGAAATTTTCAAAGAGCGGCTTCGCGACCTATTTGACAACCCGTCAGGTCGCCAACAGGCTGCGCGAAAAGAGCTTGCCACCCGTGTCCAGTCGTTGACCGAATCGTATGTCTTCTACATACAGGAAGTGCTCGCGCTGTGCCGGTAAGTCGACGAGCAGAGGACCGAGTTTGAAAAGGTGGGCCATATCCTAAATGGCATCGCGGACGACGCCTTCAAGTTTCTCGTCTATAACGACGTCTCTACCGTCGACGCCATCGTCAAAGAATGCCGCCGCTTCGAGGTAGCCAAAAGCCGCCCCGTCGTCCCACAGTTTTCCCGGCTGCCAAACACACCTGTCACGTCCTCTTGCTCCGCTCTTACCGCCAGACGACCATTTCAAGAGAACGTCACACGTATCGTTCGCCGTGAGATTTAAGCGGCGAGTCCGGCCCCCTTTCATGCAGCACCCCGTGACATTACCTTTGACCAAGCGGCCCCCACTATTTTCGTTATTCAAGCAGTTGTGCGGCAATAAATTGCAAACCTTAGCAACCCTACCACCAGCTCTGTCTCCCGACCTGATTCGGCACCCATTCCCATGTCCACAACCTGTAATAACAAGTATTTCACTCCCAGACCACGCAATCCTGCTGAATGGCGAACCCTAGACGACAAACCAATCTGCTTCCGCTGCCACCGCGTTGATAATGTATCCCGCCACTGCCACACCACCTGGATGCCGCCGTACTGGAGCTCATTCCCTGCTCCTCGCCCATACGCCGACGCTCGCCGTTATTCACCTCGCCGTCTGTACCCTACTTCTGATGCCCCTGACAGCCGCTCCTCCGCGCGTCGCCGTCGCCTCAACGCCGTCGCTCCCCGTCGCCCCAAACTCGCCGCTTTTCGTCGCCAAACCAACGGACGGAAAACTAAGCCATGCAGCTGTTGGAGGTATAGTGCTGCATTACATTCATCCTGTCCAAATCCTCTGTTGACGCTCCTCACCAACAAGAACCTAATTGAAGTAGACGTCGATGGTAATCCGTCGACGACATTGATACCGGAGCCCAAGTATCCATAATGAGCGCTAACCTATGTCGTCGCCTCAAAAAAGTTCTTACGCCTGCCATCACTCGAGCCGTACGCGTCGTCAATGGCGCCACTGTTGCCGTCAGGGGTATGTGCACTGCTCGCATAGGAATTGCTGGCCGCCAAGTTCCAGTCCTGTTCACCATGCTGACCAGTTGCCCTCGTGACCTAATCTTCGGGCTCAACTTTCTGACGACGCATCCTGCCCTCATCGACTGTTCTACCGGTGCGCTGTGCCTCGAGCTTCCTCTCCATTCAGACATTGGCCCCGAACAACCGAACACCCTCTGCACTACAGCACTTTTTCACTTACCTCCAACAGCCCTAACCTTCGTCGAATCTGCTTCAACGGCAACCGTGCCTGATGGCGACTATGTCGTCGCATCTATTCGTGATGTCCTCCTGGCGCACGACATCTCTGTGCCACATTCCGTCGTAACCCTTGCCGCTAATCGCATGTGTATCCTCGTTATCAATTTTGGCTTGACGCAGCAATTGTTACCTGATGACATAGCGGTGACCACGCTCCGGTCAGTAACAGACGACCACGTCACTGCTTTTGCAGCCAACGCGTCTCCAGATCCTCCTGATTACCCGCAGGATGCCTTGAACCTCGATGGCCCATTACGTCCCATGGTCGCTTCGGACCTGGCACCTTACCAAGCGCCCACCCTATATCGCATTTTGCTTTCCTACCGTGACGTCTTTGACACTGCCAATCGACTACTTGGTCGGGCGTCCCTTGCTAAGCATCGGACACTGGTGATGCTGTTCCCATTCACCGCCGACCGTATCGCGTGTCCACGGCAGAGCGGCAAGTTATTCAGCAGGAAGTAAACAATATGCTCGCCAGAGGCATTGTTGAGCCCTCGTCGAGTCCTTGGGCGTCGCCGGTCATGCTCGGCAAAAAGAAAGATGGCACTGGCGTTTCTGCGTTGATTACCGCCACCTAAACTGAATTACTACAAAGGACGTTTACCTTTTAGCACGAATCGACGACGCTCTTGATTGTCTTCACGGTGCCAAATACTTTTCTTCCATCGACCTTCGATCTGGTTTTTGGCAGATTTCCGTCGATGAGCAAGACCAAGAAAAGACCGCTTTCGTCACTCCAAATGGCCTCTACCAATTCAAGGCTGTGCCGTTCAGTTTATACAATGCCTCCACCACGTTCGAACGGATGATCGACTCTCTAAATCGTTTGCTCGTTCCGTGCGACAATCGGCAGTATTTGAGTGACGTATGTCGAGTTCAGGCTTCGCGCTATTGGCTAGTCGCTCATAGCACTTCCGGGCGATTAGTGACGAATTCTTGATTTCCAGAACCGAGCGATCGAGCGAAAAGACCTAGCGATCTGTTCAAGCGACGGCCCGTTTCGTCGCTTGTCGCCGTCGCGCACAAAATCGCTCTCATGGAGTTTAGCTTTCATGGAAAGGGCCCGGTGGGCTAATAGTTTTCCGCTCTTAAACACACAGCAATAAACACCATCACTATGGCTACAAAAATATTATATTGGAATGTGAGAGGTCCCCTCGATAATCTCGGTGATGTTAAAGAGCTGCTATATAAACATAATCCAAAGTTATGTGTTCAAGAGACACATCTAAATTCTACTCACAAGAACTTTCTTCAGAAATACGCCATCTTCCGAAAGGACCGTGACGGGGCTCACGCTTGATCCGGAAGGTAGCGATCGTGGCAGACAAGTCTGTAGCTTGTCAACATGTAGCCCTTTGGACACCCCTTGAGGCAGTGCCAGTGCGGGCAGTTCTTAATCATTTGGTTGCGATCTGTTCCATATACATACCACCAACTATCAACTCGGAAAATCAGATTTCTATCGCCTCATAGATCAACTTCCGGAACCCTACATACTCGTGGATGATTTTAATGCTTACAACACTTTGTGAGGAGACCCCCGGCGTGATACCAGAGGTAAACTCATTGAAATTTTTCTTCTGACCCGTGCTGCATGCCTGTTTAATAAGAAGGAGCCCACTTATTACAACTTCCAATACAACTCCTATTCATCGAAAGCTATAGCAATTGGCTCTGCTTCTCTTCTGCCTGACCTGGAATGGAATGTCTTCAAGAATACTTTGGGAGTTACCGCTTTCTTATAACCTTAAACTTAATAACGCAGCATGACAAACCTCCCCATATTCCTCGATGTAAGTTAGCATCAGTTGATGGGAGCATTTTAGAAAATTAACTGAGTTACTACGACGTTTTATAAACAACTTTAGTATAGATGATACTGTAGAATATTTTACTGCTTTTATTATCGATGCCACTGAAAAGTTTGTCCCACAAACGAATGGTGCTTCTTTAAAAGACATATTCCCTGGTGGAACGAAGACAGCAGAGATGCACGAAAAAGGCAGAATAAAGCATAGGGTATACTACGTAGATCGCCACATGCGGAAATTGTAATAGCATTTAAACACATGCCGGGAAGGCCGGGAAGGCGGACACGACGTCAGTCAAAGAGAGAAAGCTGGGTGAGGTTCCTATCCGGCATTAATTCATACACACAGGAGGCGAAAGTATGGAATGGCTTAAGAAAGCTAAAGGGGCAACAAAATCCATGCGTGGCCTTTGGTGAACTACCAAGGGAATACCTTACAAGGCAGACTTTATTGGGCAGCACCTTGCGCATATGTCAAGCTTAGTACGTTATCCACAATCCTTCCTGAAATACAAATAGAGCATTGTAAGCCATTATTTCATAAATGTCGGTAGAGCGAACCATATAATCGCCCTTTCAGTGTTACCGAGTTGAAAACTGCATTGATCACATGCAACAGCTCTGCACCGAAACTTGACAGAGCCATGTATGACATGATTAAAAACGTATACACTGATATACAACTGACACGCACTTTTCAACACTATTTGGGCTGCCGGATGCCTTCCGTACCCATGCAAAGAAGAGATTCTGGTCCCTGTTTTAAAACAAGTAAAAGACCCATCGGTGCCCTCAAGCTACCGCGCTATAGCGCTTTCAAGTTGCCTTAGCAGGCTGTTCGAGAAAATGATCAATCATCGTCTTAACTATTTCACTGAATGCAGAGAAGGCCGGTCTACAACCGACCGTCAGGTGCGCATTGAAACGAGCATTCGAGGCGCGTTCGTACATAAACAATTATTTTTATCCGTATTTCTCGATATGGAAAAGTCGTACGACACAACGTGGCGTTACGGAATCCTGCGAGACCTCTCGGCAATGGAAATCCGCGGGAGCATGCTGATTGTAATAGAAAGCTACTTGGCCGATCGTACTTCTCGCGTCAAAATCGGCAATGTGTTGTCTCATTCCTTCAAGCAAGAAACTGGTGTACCCCATGGAGGGGTACCCCAGCTGCACGCTTTTCATCGTCAAGATGAACACGCTCCCAGATTCACTACTACCAGTCATTTCTTATTTTGTCCATGTCTACGATGTACAAATAGGATTCAGATCATGTAACCTTACAGTGTGCGAGCGGCAGGTACAGCATGGCTTGAACAAATTGTCTAAGTAGACAGGTGAAGGTGGGTTCAAAGTTGACCGCCAGAAAAGTTTCTGTGTTCTCACAAAAAAGAGGGGCTAGTCCCAGAGCTCAATTCTCAAATGTATGGAGAGCATATACCTGTAACTCCTGAGCATAAGTTCTTAGGCATCACACTTGATTCCAAACTAATTGATTCCCCAGATAAAGCCCTAAAGGTCAAATGCTTAAAGTCAATGAACCTACTGAAAATTCTAGCGCACACAACGTGGGGCAGTGATAGGAAGTGCCTCCCTAACGTATACAAAAGCCTTGCACATTCGCGCTTGGACTACGGTGCCCTAGTTTACCAGTATGCTACATCAAGTACCCTAAAAACGCTCTATAAGCACCATCTAGGCATCCGACTGGATACAGGAGCCTTCAGAACAAGCCCTGTACAAAGTCTCTATGTAGAATTCAATGAGTGGTCACTCCTACTGCAAAGGTTGTACACTAGTTTCACACACTTTTTGAAAGTACACACGAACCCAGAACATCCTTCTCACTCAAGTGTAAACGATGTGACATGCGACACACTTTCACCCGCCGTGGTTGCTCAGTGGCTATGGTGTTGGGCTGCTGAGCACGAGGTCGCGGGATCGAATCCCGGCCACGGCGGCCGCATTTCGATGGGGGCGAAATGCGAAAACACCCGTGTACTTAGATTTAGGTGCACGTTAAAGAACCCCAGGTGGTCAAAATTTCCGGAGTCCTCCACTACGGCGTGCCTCATAATCAGAAAGTGGTTTTGGCACGTAAAACCCCAAATATTATTATTATTGCGACACACTTTTTCGTAACCGACCTGCAGCGAGAGAGCGTTTCTCGTTGCGTGTGCGGAGTCTCAGCAGAGAAGTGGGGTGACACTCCTCGTCTCATGCCTCCAGCAAAGCTATTCACCCCATGGCAGGTCATAGAATGTGACACATCATTTATTGAGATTACTAAGCATGCTTCAGAGGAACATATTGTCACGTGGTGGTGACGTTGAAGAAAACAGTAGCAATACTGTGAAGAATAAAAATAACTTTTATTGGGCGAACCTGTGCCCACAATAATATTTGGGGTTTTACGTGCCAAAACCACTTTCTGATTATGAGGCACGCCGTAGTGGAGGACTCCGGAAATTTTGACCACCTGGGGTTCTTTAACGTGCACCTAAATCTAAGCACACGGGTGTTTTCGCATTTCGCCCCCATCGAAATGCGGCCGCCGTGGCCGGGATTCGATCCCGCGACCTCGTGCTCAGCAGCCCAACACCATAGCCACAGAGCAACCACGGCGGGTTTATAGCACTACGATGGCGGCGAACACGGTCGGCGATTGTCGAAAATCTGATCAGCGAGTCAAGCGCGTCGCCTTTTATACAGAAGTCGTCGAATGTTCCAGACTAATCTTTGGGACCCGTGTGCCTTCCACAAAGTTCTCCACCATTCGCGTCAGGCGATGAAATCAGATAACACAAGGTTCGGCGACAACAGACAGCGGATACAAGCATCGATAACTTTCCAGAAACTCCGGATACATGCCGACGCGTCCCGCGCTGTGCGATAACATTTGTTAGGCGGCGAAACGTGCAAACAAACGCAACAATGCTGCAAACAAACGAAAGTAATAAAGAAAAGCACTCGTAGCAAAGAAAACAACAAAATAAGGAAGTTCGTCAGCGTCCGTAGAAGTGTTTAAGGCGCACCACGTGGACCACTTCGGATCGTGCGCTGCGCCGCTGTGAATGCGAAATGCCGTATGGCACGACCTCAAAGTCCAGTGCACCAATACGTCAGATGGCCTTGTAGGGTCCGAAACAGCGTCGCAGTAGTTTCTCACTGAGTCCTCATCGGCGTATCGGGGTCCATACCCAAACACGGTCGCCGGGCTGGTACTCGACGAAGCGTCGTCGGAGGTTGTAGCGTCGGCTGTCAGTCCTCTGCTCGTTCTTGATCCGCAGGCGGGTGAGCTGTCGGGCTTCTTCGGCGCGCTGGAGATAGGTAGCGACGTCAAGATTCTCTTCGTCGGTGACGTGCGGCAGCATGGCGTCGAGCGTCGTCGTCGGGTTCCTGCCGTAAACCAGCTTGAACGGCGTGATCTGTGTTGTTTCTTGCACCACCGTGTTGTAAGCGAATGTTACGTACGGCAGGATGGCATCCCAGGTCTTGTGTTCGACGTCGACGTACATTGCTAGCATGTCGGCGAGGGTCTTGTTCAGGCGCTCCGTGACACCATTCGTCTGCGGGTGGTAGGCAGTTGTCCTCCTGTGGCTTGTCTGGCTATATTGCAGAATGGCTTGGGTGAGCTCTGCTCTAAAAGCCGTTCCTCTGTCGGTGATGAGGACTTCTGGGGCACGATGTCACAGCAGGATGTTCTCGATGAAAAATTTCGCCACTTCGGCTGCGCTGCCTTTTGGTAGAGCTTTAGTTTCAGCGAAGCGGGTGAGGTAGTCCGTCACCACGATGATCCACTTATTTCCGGATGTTGACGTCGGCAACGGTCCCAACAAGTCCATCCCAATCTGCTGAAAAGGTCCGCAAGGAGGCTTGATCGGCTGTAGTAATCTGGCTGGCCTTGTGGGTGGTGTCTTGCATCGCTGACAGTCTCGGCATGTCTTGACGTAATGGGCGACGTCGGTGGTCAGACGCGGCCAGTAATACCTTTCCTGTATCCTCGACAGCGTCTGGGAGAATCCGAGGTGCCCAGCGGTTGGATCGTCGTGTAGGGCGTGCAGTATTTCGGGACGCAGCGCTGACGGTACAACAAGAAGGTAGCTGGCGCGGACTGGTGAGTAGTTCTTCTTCACGAACGAAGACGACCCACGCTTAAATGCCCTAGGGACAACGTCAGTGTTCCCTTCCAAATACTCGACGAGGTCTTTTAGCTCCGGGTCTGCTCGTTGTTGTTTAGTGAAGTCTTCCGCGCTTATTATTCCAATGAAGGCGTCGGCCTCCACGTCGTCTTGCGGCGGGGGATCGATGGGGGCACGTGATAAGCAGTCGGCGTCAGAGTGTTTTGTTCCGGACTTGTGTATTACCCTGACGTCATATTCTTGCAGTCAGAGGCTCCACCGCGCCAGCCGTCCTGAAGGGTCCTTTAAGTTAGCTAGCCGACACAACGCGTGGTGGTCGCTGACGACTTTGAATGGCCTGCCATAGAGGTAAGGGCGGAATTTTGCTATAGCCCAAATGATGGCGAGGTATTCCTTTTCAGTCGTAGAATAATTGCCTTCCGTTTTTGACAGCGACCGGCTAGCGTACGAGATCACCCGTTCAAGAACGTCTTTCCTCTGGACTAGGACGGCACCGAGGCCTAGGTTACTGGCGTCAGTGTGGATTTCGGCATCGGCATCTTCGTCGAAGTGTGCAAGTACCGGCGGCGACTGCATGCGTCGTTTGAGTTCTTGAAATGCGTCGGCCTGCGGCGTTTTCCACTTGAACTCGACATCACATTTGGTTAAATGTGTTAGCGGCTCCGCGATGCGTGAGAAGTCCTTGACAAAACGCCTATAGTAGGCACACATGCCAAGGAATCTGCGCACCGCCTTCTTGTCGATCGGCTGCGGGAACTTTACGATGGCAGCAGTCTTCTGTGGGTCGGGGCGTACTCCTGATTTGCTGATGACGTGGCCTAGGAACAGAAGCTCATCGTAAGCGAAGCGGCACTTTCCCGGCTTCGGAGTCAGCCCCGATGACTTGATGGCCTCTAATTCTGTCGCAAGCTTCCTAAGGTGGTCGTCGAACTTTTCGGCGAGGACAACGACGTCATCCAAGTAAACAAGACACGTCTGCCACTTCAATCCTGCTAACATCGTGTCCATGACGCGCTGAAACGTTGCAGGCGCCGAGCACAGTCCGAATGGCATGACCTTGAACTCGTAGAGGCCGTCTGGCGTAATGAAGGCGGTCTGTTCGCGATCTCTCTCGTCGACTTCTATTTGCCACTAGCCAGACTTGAGATCCATCGACGAGAAGTATTTAGCGTTGCAGAGCCGATCCAATGCGTCGTCTATCCGTGGAAGGGGGTACACGTCCTTCTTCATGATCTTGTTCAATCGACGATAATCAACTCAGAAGCGTAGGGTTCCGTCCTTTTTCTTCACCAGGACTACAGGAGATGCCCACGGGCTTTTCGACGGCTCGATGATGTCGTCGCGCAGCATTTCTTCGACTTGTTGCCTAATAGCTTCACGTTTTCGCGTTGAAACTCGGTAAGGGCTCTGGCGAAGTGGTCGAGCGCACTCTTCGGTTATTATGCGATGCTTTGCAACTGGTGTTTGTCGAATCCTCGATGACGTCGAAAAGCAGTCTTTGTATCGTCGGAGAAGACTTCTGATCTGTTGCTGCTTACTCATAGGAAGACTTGGATTGACGTCGAAGTTTGGTTCGGGGACTATGCTCATCGGGGGAGCTGCGGCAGAATCCGAGAGGACAAAGGCATTGCCGGTTTCCACAATTTCCTCGATGTACGCAATTGTCGTGTCCTTATTGATGTGCTTGAACCCTTCGCTGAAGTTGGTCAGCATAACTTCCGCATTCCCTCCGTGTAGTCGAGCGATCCCTCTTGCGACGCAAATTTCACGGTCGAGCAGTACATGTTGGTCGCCCTCCATGACGCCTTCTATGTCAGCGGATGTTTCGGCGCCGACGGAAATAATGCTTGAGCGCGGCGGGATGCTCACTTGATCTTAGAGCACACTCAAGGCGTGGTGACTACGAAAGCTCTCCGACGGTATCGCTTGATCTTCCGACAGCATTATCGATTTTGACTTCAGGTTTATGATTGCGCCGTGTTGGCTCTGGAAGTCCATGCCGAGAATAACGTCTCGTGAACACTGTTGGAGGATAACGAAGGTGGCAGGGTTAGTCCGGTCATGAACGGTAATTCTTACCGTGCAGATTCCAGTCGGCGTAATGAGGTGTCCTCCAGCGGTCCGAATTTGGGGCCGTTCCCATGCAGTCTTAACTTTCTTCAACTGGGCGGCGATGTGTCCACTCACGACGGAGTAATCGGCCCCTGTATCAACTAAGGCGGTGACTGCGTGGCCGTCGAGAAGCACGTCGAGGTCGGTGGTTCTTTGTCTTGCATTACAGTTCGGTCTTGGCGTCGGATCACGGCTGCGTCGCGTTGGACTGTGGCTGGTTTGTGACGTCGTCAGGTCGTCTTTCGTCGTCGCATTCTTTCCTTCCAGACTTCGTCGGGACGGCGGCGTGTCGTTATGTCGTCCAGGTAGTTTCTTCGGCGTCTTCTTCAGCGGCGGAGGATCTTCGTCAGTTCGACGAACACCAACCGCACCTCCATCGGTTGCTGCTTTTAGTTTTACGGATATGGGCTCGCAGAGCGGCCCCGGGCTGGGCCGGTGTATGGTCGGCGCTGCGGCGACAGGTAGCGGCCTGGTGATGGCGAACGGGACGGTCGTCGAGGGCTCCAATGAGTGGCGGCGAGGTAGTCGGCGATATCGCGAGGCCGTTCGCCACTCTGTGGTCGTGGCGCATTAACGGCGAACCCTCGGAGTCCCAACTCCCGGTATGGGCATAGGCGGTAGATGTGCCCGGCTTCTCCGCAGTGATAGCAACGCGGACGGTCGTCGGGGGTGCTCCAAACATCAGCCTTCCTTGGAATGCTGCGTGGGGCGATGGGTTGGCGTGCTGGCGGCGGGAGTGGTTGATGATGATGATGTGTGGTGTTTTATGGCGCAAGGGCCAGGTTTGGCCAAAGAGCGCCATGACAAGTGGTAGTGTTAACGATGTATTATGGAAGATGTGACTTGGCTGTAAAGTGGCCTAAAAATAGTTGCTCTAAAGTGCGTAAAATCTACGTGCTATAATATTATGGCGATGACTAATGACGAATACTATAAACATTAAAATCCATCGTAGAAGAATGATGCATTGTTTAATATATGCGAGATGTTAAATTGCTTACAGCACTACTGCCTCGCCAGAGTCCTTGAACCACAAGGGCCTAGAGGCATGTGCTATTCAAAATAATTATCACGGCGGCATCCTCTGAAGAGAGGAAGCGCTACCAACGTGTGGGGCTAATAAGATGCAATACAACATCTTTCAAAAAACCTAGGACGGCGTTTGTGTCAAAGAGTGGTTCTGGACCAAGTAACATAACAGGATGAAGGGGGATGTGCTGCCGGTATGCTAAGAGAAAATGTTTCTTTCTTTCAGATTCGGCTTCCCGACACTCCAGTAGGACGTGGAGGACGGTCAGCCTCTCCCTGCATCTACCGCAGGCTGGAGGCTCGTTTCCCGTGAGTAAAAAGTTATGTGTGCCAAAAGTGTGTCCTATTCTTAGACGGCAGAATAGGACGTCTGTCCGGCGGGATTTTGTTACAGGAGGCCAGAAACCTAATTGTGGCTTTATTACATGCAGTTTATTATTTATTTCTTCTTCCCACATGCGTTGCCAGTGCTTTCGTAGTTTCCTTCTTAAGAAAGGCTTCAGGTCAGTGACAGGGAGCGAAGCAGTAGGATTAACTGAATGAAATGAGGTTGATGTGGCCATCTGGTTTCCCTCGTTTCCCTCGATGCCCCTATGTCCAGGCACCCAGCATATAATCACGTGTTGGTTAGATATATATGCTTTACACAGTGCGGAGAAGAGTTCATTAAATACTGGATTTTTGTGATTACAGAAAGACATCAAGGCCTTCACAACACTGAGGGAGTCCGTATATATAACTGATTTCTGGAGTTGTGATCTATTTATATGCTTTACGGCCGACAGCAGTGCGTAGGCCTCAGCCGTAAAGATACTAGTTTCCGGATGCAGTACGTCGGATTCCGAGAAAGATGGACCGACGGCTGCATAGGACACCCCGTCGTGTGACTTCGATGCGTCTGTGTAGGACTCCGTGCAGGAGTATTTGTGCTGGAGTTCCTGGAAATGCATTTGGATTTCAATCTCTGGAGCGTGTTTTGTAACTTGCATGAAAGATATATCGCATTGTATCAGCTGCCACTCCCAAAGAGGTAGCAGCTTGGCTGGATGCATTAGGCGAAGCTCGAGGAGTGGGACATGCATTTCATGACAGCTCCCTCACACGTAGCGAGGAAGGCTCTTACGGAGGGACGATTATAAAAGAGTGTAGCATATGTCATCTCGTTAACGGTAGTATAACACGGATGTTGAGGATTAGAGTGGACTTTCAGAAAATATGTTTCGCTGACGTATGTTCTTTGGAGATGAAGTGACCACTCATTCGATTCTGCATATAAGCTTTGTATGGGACTCGTTCTGAAAGCGCCAGTGGCCAGTCGGATTCCTAGATGGTGGACTGGGTCTAGCATATTTAGCGCGCTCGGGGCGGCAGAGTGATAAATCACGGCACCATAGTCTAGTCGTGAACGAATGAGGCTTTTATAGAGTTTTAATAAACACTTCCTGTCACTACCCCATGTAGTCTGGGATAGAAGTTTCATTATGTTCATCATTTTTAGACATTTTTCTTTAACATGTTTAATGTGGGGGACGAAAGTGAGTCTGTAGTCAAGTATAACACCTAGAAATTTGTGCTCTTTGTTTACAGGTATTTGTTGTCCACCCAGTTATAAGCAAGGATCTGGGATCATTCCTCTCTTTCTTGTAAAAAGAACGCAAGAGCTTTTGTTAGGATTGATCTTAAATCCATTCTTGTCTGCCCACATCGACGCTTTGTTCAGGCCATGCTGCACCTGTCTCTCGCACACTGCGAGGTTACAGGATTCGAAAGCTATTTGTATGTCGTCCACGTAGACAGAGTAAAAGATGGCCGGTCGTAATGAAGCGCGAAGCGTGTTCATCTTCACGATGAAGAGCGTGGCTGAGCAACCCTCCTTGGGAAACACCCGTCTCTTGCGTAAATGGACGTGAAAGTTCATTGCCGACTTTTACCCGGGAGGTACGATCGGACAGATAGCTTTCTATTAGGTTTGGCATATTCCCATGGATGCCCATTTCTGACAAGTCTCTTAAGATTCCGTAACGCCACGTTGTATTGTACGCCTTCGCCATATCGAGGAGTATGGATAACAAAAATTGTGCGTACAAATGCGTCCCGGATATTTGCTTCTACACGTACAAGATGGTCAGTTGTGGAGCGCCCTTCTCGGAAGCCGCACTGATAAAGATCAAGCATTTTGCTCTGTTCAAGGAAATGAATGAGTCGCCGATTTATCATTTTTTTCGAACACCTTACAAATACAACTTGTGAGGGCTATCGGGCGGTAACTTGCCACCAAGGAAGGGTCTTTGCCTTGTTTCAAAACAGGGACTACAATGGCTTCCTTCCACGCGGTTGGAAGGTAACCTGCATCCCAGATGGTGTTGAGAAGTGTGAGTAGCGCAACTTGCGTATCATTGTGTAAGTTTTTAAGCATTTTATACATGACTCGATCATATCCCGGTGTGGAGCTCCCGCATGCGCTCAAGGCAGCTCTCAGTTCGGCAATGCTAAGAGGACGGTTGTAAGGCTCATTCTGTCGACATTTTCTGATGAGTGACTTGCATTCTTCTATTTGTTTATATTTCCGGAAGGATTGCGAATAATTTGTTGAACTTGACACGTTCTCAAAATACTCCCCAAGTGAGTCTGCCTGGTCTTGCAGTGTATCGCCCTGTGTGTTTACCAGAGGGAGTGAATATGTTTACCGCCCTCTAATCCTATTAACCCTGTTCCAGGCTTTGGCCTCATCTGTATATGAGTTGATACCGGATAAAAACTTCTGCCAACTCGCTCTTCTGGCCTGTCGGCGGGTTCGCCTGCCTTGGGATTTTACTTTTTTTAAAATTGATAAGATTCTCCGCAGTGGGGGAGGCGCGTAGGAACCCCCACGCTTTGTTTTGTTTCTTACGAGCGAACCTACAATCGTCGTTTCACCACGGGACACGCCGTTTGCATGCCAATCCATTTACTTGTGATATACATTTAGTTACGGCATCTATTATGAAGGCTGTAAAATATTCCACAGCCGCATCAATTCCAAACGAGGACATGTCATCCCATGAAATACTACTGAGA
The DNA here is from genome assembly GCF_050947875.1 of Dermacentor variabilis. Classification (NCBI taxonomy): domain Eukaryota; kingdom Metazoa; phylum Arthropoda; class Arachnida; order Ixodida; family Ixodidae; genus Dermacentor; species Dermacentor variabilis. The sequence goes on along the minus strand of NW_027460291.1, from coordinate 19,282,596 downwards.
GTTCGGAATTTCTCTCAGTCAGCTGTATCAATCTTCCACTTAGGAGCCTGTGGTAGAAATTCGTTTTCTTTAGGTGTTCTTATCAGTATGAGGAAGTGGTCGCTCCCGTAAGGATTGCTCGCAACTTCCCATTCGAGTTCGGCCAGTATTTACGGGGAAACTATACTGAGATCTATAGAAGAAAAGGTTTTGTTGGCAACACAGTAATATGTGGCTTCTTTCTTATTCAGAATGCACGCACCAGAAGAGAAAAGGAATTGTTCGACAAGTCGTCCTCGCGCATCTATACGAGGGTCGCCCCACAGGTAGTTGTGTGCATTGAAATCGCCAAGAACAATATAAGGTTCTGGCAATGCATCTATGAAGGACTGAAATTCATGTTTAGCTAATTTGTAATGTGGGGGTATGTAGAGCGAGCACACAGTGATAAGATTGTTTAGGAGAACAGCACGAACTGCCACTGCTTCAAGGGGTGTTTGTAGCTGTAAACGCTGACAGGAAATACCTTTATGAATAAAAATGGCAACACCGCCTGATGATACGACAGCATCATCGCGATCTTTGCGGAACTTGACATACGGTCGGAGAAAGTTTGTGTGTTGTGGTTTTAAGTGTGTTTGCTGTAGACACCACACTTTTGGATTGTGTTTTTGGATAAGCTCTTGCACGTCATCAAGGTTCCTAAGAAGACCTCTAACGTTCCATTGAATAATTTGTGTATCCATATTGAAAGTAAGTAAGTGCTGTGTGTATGGAAACGGAGGTGATGCCTTAGGTTACAGAGCTCTTTCGAGGCCCTGTAACGGGGGTTCTGCCCTTTCTGGAGCGTTCGAGGGAGCCTCGTATACTTTTATGAATAAAAATGGCAACACCGCCTGATGATACGACAGCATCATCGCGATCTTTGCGGAACTTGACATACGGTCGGAGAAAGTTTGTGTGTTGTGGTTTTAAGCGTGTTTCCTGTAGACACAGCACTTTTGGATTGTGTTTTTGGATAAGCTCTTGCACGTCATCAAGGTTCCTAAGACGTATAACGTTCATTGAATAATTTGTGTATCCATATTGAAAGTAAGTAAGTGCTGTGTGTATGGAAACGGAGGTGATGCCTTAGGTTACAGAGCTCTTTCGAGGCCCTGTAACGGGGGTTCTGCCCTTTCTGGAGCGTTCCAGGGAGCCTCGCCGCTCCTTAGGCGTTTTGTGCGCCTTGAGGACAGGTGTAGTGTCCATTACCTCTTGTCAGGCGCCGGACACGTGCTCTTGCGAGCGAGAAGTTACAAGGGAGAGTCCTGCCTTGGAGGGCAAGACCCCTGAGCCCACCAGCCCGGAGGTCGATGGGGCACCCTGCGGGATTTGGCTGCGCCGGCTGTTGCCAGCGCTGGAAGGGGCCGGGGAGGTTGGGGCAGCCTCGGCTGCACCCACCTTCGGTGTCGATGGTCACCCTTGCTGTGTTGACGGAGCAGCGCTAGCTGCAACCGCCGCGGGGGCAGATGGCGTAACTGCCGACTCACTGCCTGTGGGTCGGACAGCCGTCGGAGGCCGTTGTGACGCTGCCCCTTTACGCGCCACATCGGCAAAGCTGCTCTTAGACAGGTATGACACCCGCCTACGTGCCTCCTTGAAAGATATGTTTCCTTTGACTTTGATTGTCACAATCTCTTTTTCTCTTTTCCAGGACGGGCAGGCGCGCGAGTATGCGGCATGCTCGCCATCACAGTTGACACAATGTGGAGTGTTCTGGCACGTTTCGGAGGAACGTTCATTGTCACTGCACTTGGCACAAGTCAGCCGGCCTCGACAGATCTGTGAACTGTGGCCGAAACGTTGGCACTTAAAGCATGACGATGATATGTGATGTTTTGTGGCGCAAGGGCCAGGTATGGCCAAAGAGCGCCATGTCTGTGCTAATGGGTTTGCAGTGTACTTATGATTACTATGAAGTTGGTGTGACGTGGCTGTAAAGGGGCCTTAAAATATACGCTCCAAAGTGCGTAAAATCTCTATAATAAAATTATGGCGATGACGTATGACTTGTACTAAGAACAGTTAGATGCATTTAAAAGAATGATACGATAGGTAAAATATAGCAGATTATAAGAAATGCCAGAGCACTACTGCTTCCTTAGAGCCCTTGAAACACAAGGGCCTGGAGGCATGTGCTATGCAAAACAATTATCGCAGTGGCATCCTCCGGAGAGAGGAGGCGCTACGAATGCATGGGACTAATAACATGTAAGACCACATCTCTGAGGAGACCTAAGACTGTGTCTGTATTAAAAAGCGGTTCTGGACCAAGAAGCATTGCAGGTTGTAGAGGAATGTGCTGTCGGTATGCTAATGAAAAATGTCTCTTTCTCTCAGATTCGCCTTCCCGACACTCCAGGAGGACGTGGAGTACGGTCAGCCTCTCCCCGCATCTACCACAGGTTGGAGGCTCACTTCCGGTGAGTAGAAAATTATGGGTACCAAACGTGTGTCCTATTCTGAGACGACAGAATAGGACATCTGTACGACGTGATTTTGTATTCGAGGGCCAGAATCCTAAGTGTGGCTTTATCAGGTGGAGCTTATTATCCGTTTCCGCGTCCCATATGTGTTGCCAGTGATCTCGCAGCCTCCTTCGCAAGAAGGGCTCAGATCTGTGACAGGCACCTGAGCGGTAGGGTTAACAGCTTGCGATGCGATTGACGTGGCCATTTCGTCCGCCAGAACGTTACCCTCAATGCTCCTATGGCCAGGCACCCAGCATATAACGATACGCTGGTTAGATCTGTACGCTATACACAAGACGGAATATAGTTCATTAAGTACTGGATTTTTGTGTGTATAGAGTGACATCAGGGCCTTCACGACACTTCGGGAGTCTGTATATATCGCTGACTTTTGGAGTTTTTATTTTCTTATATGCTTCACAGCAGATAGTAATGCGTAGGCCTCGGCCGTAAATATACTTGTTTCCGAATGTAGTACATCGGATTCTGAGAAGGATGGGCCGACGGCCGCGTACGACACCCCGGCATTAGACTTCGAAGCGTCTGTGTAGAACTCTGCGCAGGAGTGCTTGTGCTGGAGCTCTAGGAAATGATAATGATGATGATGTATGGCGTTCTATGGCGCAAGGGCCAGGTATGACCAAAGAGCGCCATGTCTGCGGTAGTCTGTTCGCAGTGTAATTATGGTTACTATGAAATTGGTGTGACGTGGCTGTAAAGGGGCCTTAAAATATACGCTCCAAAGTGCATAAAAACTGTATAATAAAATTATGGGGATGACGTATGACTTGTACTATGAACATATACATGTATTTAAAAAGAATGATACGATAGGTAAAATATATCTGATTGTAAAAAAACCTAGAGCACTACTGCCTCCTTAGAGCCCTTGAAACACAATAATAATAATAATAATATTTGGGGTTTTACGTGCCAAAACCACCTTCTGATTATGAGGCACGCCGTAGTGGAGGACTCCGGAAATTTTGACCACCTGGGGTTCTTTAACGCGCACCTAAATCTAAGCACACGGGTGTTTTCGCATTTCGCCCCCATCGAAATGCGGCCGCCGTGATCAGCGGTAGGGTTAACAGCTTGCGATGTGATTGACGTGGCCATCTTGTCCGCGAGAACGTTACCTTCGATTCCCCTATGGCCAGGGACCCAGTATATTATGATATTCTGGTTAGATGAGTACGCTTTACACAATACCGAATACAGTTCATTGAATACGGGATTTTTATGTTTGTAGAGTGACATTAGGGCCTTCACGACGCTTATAGAGTCTGTATAGATCGCTGCTTTTGGAAGTTTTGATCTTCTTATATGCTTCATAGCAGAGAGTAATGCGTAGACCTCTGCCGTAAAGATGCTTGTTTCCGGATCCGGATGCAGTACACCGGATTCCGAGAAGGATGGGCCGACGGCTGCATAGGATACCCCGGCATTTGACTTCGAAGCGTCTGTGTAGAACTCTGCGCAGGAGTGTTTGTACTGAAGTTCTAGGAAATGCATTCTGATTTCGGCCTCAGGAGCGTGCTTTGTAACTTTTATAAAGGATATGTCACATTGTATCACCTGCAACTCCCAAGGAGGTAAGAGCTTGGTTAGGTGCATTAAGCGATGCTTGAGGAGTGGGATATGCATTTCATCGCTAAGCTCCTTCACACGCAGCGAGAAAGGCTGTCTTATGGAGGGACGATTACTGAAAAGTGTAGCGCACGTCGTATCGGTAACGGTATCAAAACATGGATGTTGATGGTTGGGTTGTATATTTAGGAAATATGTAAGGCTGATGTAAGTTCTCTGTAGATGAAGGGACCATTCATTTCATTCCGCGTATAAGCTTTCAATCGGGCTCGTTCTGAAAGCGCCAGTGGCTAACCGGATACCTAGATGGTGAACAGGATCTAGCATCTTTAGCGCGCTCGGGGCGGCAGAGTTATATACTACAGCACCATAATCCAATCGAGACCGAATTAGGCTCTTGTATAGGTTCATTAAACACTTCCTGTCACTACCCCATGTAGTTTGGGATAGAAGTTTCATTAAGTTCATTGTTTTTAGACATTTTTCTTTCAGATATTTAATGTGTGGGATGAAAGTGAGTCTGTAGTCAAGTATAATACCCAGGAATTTGTGCTCTTTCTTGACAGGTATTTGGTGTCCACACAGTTCTAAGGAAGGATCCGGAAACATGCCTCTCTTTCTTGTAAAAAGAACACAAGAGCTTTTGTGGGGGTTGATTTTAAATCCGTTTTTGTCTGCCCACTTGGAAATCTTGTTCAAGCCCTGCTGCACCTGTCTCTCGCATACTGAGAGGTTACAGGATTTGAAGCCAATTTGAATGTCGTCAACGTAGACAGAATAAAGAACGGCAGGTGGTAGCGAAGCACGAAGCGTGTTCATCTTCACGATGAAGAGCGTACAACTCAGCACGCCTCCCTGTGGTACACCTGTTTCTTGTGTGAAAGGTCGCGACAATACGTTGCCGATTTTCACTCGGAAGATGCGATTCAGCAAATAGCTTTCAATTATTTTCAGCATATTGCCACAGATGCCCATTTCCGACAAGTCTCGCAGGATGCCGTAGCGCCATGATGTGTCATATGCCCTCTCCATGTCAAGGAATATCGACATGAAAAACTGCTTATGTAGAAATGCATCCCGAATATATCCTTCAATGCATACAAGGTGATCTGTTGTCGACCGGCCTTCTCTGAAGCCACACTGACAGGGATCAAGTATATTGTTGAGTTCAAGGAAATGCATGAGTCTGCGATGAATCATTTTTTCAAAAACCTTACAAAGGCAGCTTGTAAGAGCTATCGGGCGATAGCTTGCCGCCATGGATGGGTCTTTCCCCTGCTTCAAAACAGGGACCACAATTTATTCTTTCCATGCAGTTGGAAAGTATCCTGTAGCCCAAATAGTGTTGAAAATTGTGAGTAGTGTAACTTGGGTGTCATTGTGTAGGTTTTTGATCATTTCATACATGATTCTGTCAGAACCCGGTGCGGAGCTCTTGCATGATATCAAGGCAGCTCTGAACTCGGCAATACCAAATGGACAGTTGTATGGTTCATTCGTTCGACATTTTCCTATGAGTGCCTTACATTCTTCTATTTGTTTGTATTTCAGAAAGGATTCTGAATAATTTGTTAAACTTGACACGCTCTCAAAGTGCTCCCCAAGTGAGTCTGCCTGGTCTTGCAGCATATCACCCTGTGTGTTTACCAGAGGGAGTGAATATGTTTGTCGCCCTCTAATTCTATTTACGCGGTTCCAGACTTTCGCCTCATCTGTAAACGAGTTAATACTTGATAAAAAGTTCTGCCAACTTTCTCTTCTGGCCTGCCTGCGGGTTCTCCTGCCTTGAGATTTTACTTTCTTAAAGTTGATAAGATTCTCTGCAGTGGGGGAAGCGCGTGTCAGCCCCCACGCTTTGTTCTGTTTCTTACGAGCAATCCTACATTCGTCGTTCCACCACGGGACACGCCGTCTGCATACCAAGCCACTTCCTTCAGATATGCATTTAGATGTGGCATCTATTATCAACGCTGTAAAATACTCCACAGCCGCATCAATTTCTAAACAAGACATATCAGCCCATGAGATGGTAGTGAGAGTTCGAAATTTCTCCCAGTCGGCTGTATCTATCTTCCACCTAGGAGCTTGTGGAGGAAATTCATTTTCTTTAGATGTTCTTAGCAATACGGGGAAGTGATCGCTCCCGCAAGGATTGCTCGTAACTTCCCATTCGAGTACGGGCAGTATAGAGGCGGAAACTATACTAAGATCTATTGACGAAAAGGTTCTGTTTCCTGTAGACACAGCACTTTTGGTTGTGTTTGTGTATAATCTCTTGCACATCATCAAAGTTCCTAAGAAGACCTCTGACATTCCATTGAATGATTTGTGTATCCATGTTGAAAGTAAATAAGTGCTGTGTGTACGGAAAGGGAGGTGATGCCTTAGGTTACAGAGCTCTTTCGAGGCCCTGTAACGGGGGTTCTGTCCTTTCTGGAGCGTTCGAGGGAGCCTCGCCGCTCCTTAGGCGTTTGGTGCGCCTTGAGGACAGGTGTAGTGTCCATTGCCTCTTGTGAGGCGCCGGACACGTGCTCTTGCGAGCGAGAAGTTACAAGAGAGAATCCTGCCTTGGAGGGCAAGACCCCTGCGCCCACCAGCCCGGAGGTCGATGGGGCACACTGCGGGATTTGGCTGCGCCGGCTGTTGCAACGCTGGAGGCGGCCCACCATCGGGGTCGATGGTCCCCTCTGCTGTGTTGACGGAGCAGCGCTAGCTGCAACCGCCGCGGGGGCAGATGGTGTAACTGCCGACTCACTGCCTGTGGGTCGGACAGCCGCCGGAGGCCGTTGTGACGCTGCCCCCTTACGCGCCACATCGGCAAAGCTGCTCTTAGACAGGTATGACACCCGCCTACGTGCCTCTTTGAAAGATATGTTTTCTTTGACTTTGATTGTCACAATCTCTTTTTCTCTTTTCCAGGACGGGCAGGACCGTGAGTATGCGGCATGCTCGCCCTCACAGTTGACACAATGTGGAGTGTTCTGGCACGTTTCGGAAGAATGTTCTTTGTCACTACACTTGGCACATGTCAGCCGGCCTCGACAGTTCTGTGAACTGTGGCCGAACCTTTGGCACTTAAAGCATCTAAGAGGATTGGGCACGTATGGCCTAACACGAAGTTTGATATAACCAGCCTCGATGGACTCGGGAAGGACACTTGAACCGAAAGTGAGTATCAGGTGTTTCGTCTTGATCTCTTTACCATCTCGCCTCATCTTAATTCGCTTAACATTTATGACATTCTGTTCACTGAAGCCCTCCAAGAGCTCAGCTTCAGTGAGCTCTAGCATGTCATCGTCCGAGACAACGCCGCGGGTGGTGTTCATGGTACGGTGCGGAGTTACTGTTATTTGGGTCTCCCCAAATGAGACAAGTTTCGGTACTTTCTCGTACTGCTTCTTATCGTGGAGCTCCAAGAGAAGATCACCACTTGTCATTCTCGACGCCTTATATCCTGTTCCAAAAACTTCAGTTAAAGACTTCGAAACAAGGAACGGTGAAATGTTACGCACTAGTTTGTCTCGGTTTTCTGAGTGAATCACATGATATCTAGGAAAGTTCTGGACTTGTCGTCCGAAAAACTGAAAGAGATCTTCGGTGCGCCCTCGTTTGTGAGGGCGATCAGGGAGTTTAGGAAAAGCGTTTTCCATAAGTACAGTAGGGTTTTCGGCCGCGATGCCGACCACCCACCATGGAGCCCAACAGGGGGACGTGACAGGAGTTCCTGCTAGAGAAACCCTGCCAACGCCAGCCGTACATCGCTGCTATAACCAAATACAGCATAACCAAGGCTGGCTAGCTTCCTAAGGTTAACCCTTGCCGCCGGGAAACTAGGAAGTGAGGAGAAGTGATGAGCGGACAGGAAAGATGAAAAAGGCGAGAGAGAAAGACGAAGATTGGAGAGGAGGACAGGAAAATGCGACTGCCGATGTCCCCCGGGTGGGTCAGTCCGGGGGTGCCGTCTACGTGAAGCAGAGGCCAAAGAGGTGTGTTGCCTCCGCCGGGGGGCCTTAAAGGTCCGAACACCCGGCATCGGCTCAACCTCCAGGATCCCCCTTTCCCCGAACACGGCTAAGCCACGCACGGCTACACGCGGGAGGGTCCAACCCTCGTGTGCTCGGGTACGTGGTGTCGCAACACACCAAACGCCTGCAGACGCAGACGCCCCTGCGGGGGGCACTTAAAGCATCTGAGAGGATTGGGAACGTATGGCCGAACACGAAGTTTGATATAACCAGCCTCGATGGACTCGGGAAGGACACTTGAGCCAAAAGTGAGTATCAGGTGTTTCGTCTTGATCTCTTTTCCATCTCTTCTCATCTTTATTAGTGTAACATTGATAACATTCTGGTCACTGAAGCCCTCCAAGAGTTCAGCCTCAGTGAGCTCCATCAAGTCATCGTCAGAGACAACACCACGGGCGGTGTTCATCGTGCGGTGCGGGGTTATAATTATTTGGGTTTCCCCAAATGACACTAGTGTTGACAATTTTTCATATTGTTTTTGATCGCGGAGCTGCAAGAGGAGATCACCGCTTGACATCCTCGACGCCCTATATCCAGGACCAAAGGCTTCTAAGGCAGGACAAGTGACTTCAAAACAAGGAAGGGTGAGATAGTTCTTACTGGTTTATCTGGTTTTGCAGAATGGATGACATGGAAACGCGGGAAGGATTCTTTTTGGCGGCCAAAAAATTGGAAGACTTCATCGGTGCGCCCTCTTTTCTGAGGGCGATCAGGTAGTGGAGGGAAGGAAGTAGCCATGTGTGGACGTGTAGTTTTCGGCAGCAACGCCAGCCACCCACCATGGAGTCCAACAAGGGGACGCTGCAGGGCCTGAAAAACAGGGCCTGCAAACGCCAGCTGTACGTTGCCACTATAACCCAATATGACATAACCAAGGTTGGCTACTCACACAAGGTTAACCCTTTCTGCCAGGAAGGACGGAAGTAATAAAGAAATGAGAAGGAGATAGGAAAGGTGGAAAGTAAGGAAAAGACGAAGGTTGTAGGGAGACAGAGACAGGAAAAGGCAACTACCGATTTCCCCCGGGTGGGTCAGTCCGGGGGTGCCGTCTACGTGAAGCAGAGGCCAAAGATGATAATGATGATATGTAGTGTTTATTGGCGCAAGGGCCAAGTGTGGCCAAAGAGCGCCAACGCAGTGTTGATAAGTTCGCAATGTAGTTATGAGTTTTATGGGGTTTATGTAAAGTGGCTGTATAGGGGCCTTAAATATGGTCACTCTAGAGTGCGTAAAATCTATCTGTAATAAGATTATGTCAATGACAAATGACGTGTTCTATGTGTAATAAAATCCATCGTAAAAGAGTGATGCAATACAGAAAATATATTAGATGGTGAAATTACCTGCAGCACCACTGCCTCGCCAGAGCCCTTGAAACACAAGGGCCTAGAGGCATGTGCTATATGAAACAGCTATCACAGCGGCATCCCCTAAACAGAGGAGACGCTACGAGTGTGTGGGGCTAAAAACATGCAATGCAACATCTTTCAGGAAGCCCAGGACTGCGCTGGAGTCAAACAGCGGTTCTGGGCCGAGTAACATTACTGGATGAAGGGGGATGTGCTGGCGGTATGCTAAGGGAAAATGTTTCTTTCTTTCAGATTCGGCTTTCCGACATTCCAAAAGGACGTGAAGGACAGTCAGCCTCTCCCCGCATCTACCACAGGTTGGAGGCTCGTTTCCGGTGAGTAAAAAGTTATGTGTGCCAAATGTGTGTCCTATTCTTAGACGACAGAATAGGACATCTGTCCGGCGTGATTTTGTTACGGAAGGCCAGAATCCTAACTGTGGCTTTATCACGTGGAGCTTATTATTTGTTTCCGCGTCCCATAGGCGTTGCCACTGGTTCCGTAGTTTCCTCCGTAAGAAGGGCTTCAGGTCTGTGACAGGAACTGCAGCGGTGGGATTAGCAGAATGTGATGCAACTGACGTGGCCATCTGGTCCGCCAGAACGTTACGTTCCATGCCCCTATGACCTGGCACCCAGCATATGATGACATGCTGATTACCCATATACGCTTTGCACAGAGCAGAATAGAGTTCGTTAATTACCGGATTTTTGTGGTTAGAGAATGCCATCAAGGCCTTTACAACACTAAGGGAATCCGTATATATGACTGCTTTCTGGAGTTTTGATTTCCTGATATGCTTCACAGCCGACAATAGTGCGTAGGCCTCAGCCGTAAAGATACTAGTTTCCCCATGCAGTACATCGGTTTCCGATAAGGATGGCCCGACGGCTGCGTAGGACACCCCGTCGTGTGACTTCGATGCGTCTGTGTAGAAATCCGTGCAGGAGTGTTTGTGCTGGAGTTCCCGGAAATGCATTTGTATTTCAATCTCTGGAGCGTTTTTTGTAGCTTCCATGAAAGATGTATCGCATTGTATCAACTGCCACTCCCAAGGAGGTAGCAGCTTGGCTGGATGCATTAGGCGAAGTTCGAGGAGTGGAACATCCATTTCATGACTAAGGTCCCTCACACGCAGCGAGAAAGGCTGTCTTACGGAAGGACGATTACGAAACAGTGTAGCATATGTCATATCATTAATGGTGGTAAAACAGGGATGTTCAGGATTAGAGTGGACTTGCAAAAAATATGTTTGGCTGATGTATGTTCTCTGGATTTGAAGTGACCACTCATTCGATTCTGCATATAAAATTTGTGCGGGACTCGTTCTGAAAGCTCCTGTGGCTAAACGGATACCCAGATGGTGAACAGGGTCTAGTATCTTTAGCGCGCTCGGGGCGGCAGAGTTATATACCACGGCACCATAATCTAATCGTGACCGGATGAGGCTCTTATAGAGATTTATTAGGCACTTCCTGTCACTACCCCACGTAGTCGGGGATAGAAGTTTCATTATGTTCATTGTTTTTAGACACTTTTCTTTAAGATGTTTAATGTGTGGCACGAAAGTGAGTATTGTCGAGTATAACACCTAGAAATTTGTGCTCTTTGTTTACAGGTATCTGTTATCCACACATTTCTAAGCAGGGATCCGGAACCAGGCCTCTCTTCCTTGTAAACAAAACACAAGAACTCTTATGAGGATTGATATTGAATCCATTTTTCTCTGCCCACCCTGACACCTTGTTCAAACCATGCTGTACCTGTCTCTCGCACACTGCGAGGTTACAGGACTTGAAACCTATTTGAATGTCGTCCACATCGACGGAATATAAAATGGCCGGTGGTAAGGAAGCAAGAAGAGTTGTCATCTTAACAATAAAGAGTGTGCAACTGAGCACGCCACCCTGGGGTACACCGGTTTCTTGTATAAAAGGACGTGACAGCACATTGCCGACTTTCACCCGGAAGGTACGATTGGACAAGTAGCTTTTTATTACGTTTAGCATATTGCCATGAATGCCCATTTCTGACAAATCTCTCAAGATTCCGAAGCGCCAGGTCGTATCGTACGCCTTCTCCATATCGAGGAATATCGATAAGAAAAACTGTTTGTGTACAAACGCGTCACGAATATGTCCTTCAATACGTACAAGATGGTCGATTGTGCAGCGCCCTTCTCGGAAGCCACACTGATAGGGATCAAGCATTTTGTTTTGTTGAAGGAAATGGATGAGTCGCCGATTTATCATTTTTTTCAAAAACCTTACACAGGCAGCTTGTAAGAGCTATCGGACGATAGCTTGCCGCCATGGATGGGTCTTTCCCCTGCTTCAAAACAGGGACCACAATTGCTTCTTTCCATGCAGTTGGAAAGTATCCTGCAGCCCAAATAGTGTTGAAAATTGTGAGTAGTGTAACTTGGGTGTCATTGTGTAGGTTTTTGATCATTTCATACATGATTCTGTCAGAACCCGGTGCGGAGCTCTTGCATGATCTCAAGGCAGCTCTGAACTCGGCAATACTAAATGGACAGTTGTATGGTTCATTCTTTCGACATTTTCCTATGAGTGCCTTACATTCTTCTATTTGTTTGTATTTCAGAAAGGATTCTGAATAATTTGTTGAACTTGACACGCTCTCAAAGTGCTCCGCAAGTGAGTCTGCCTGGTCTTGCAGCATATCACCCTGTGTGTTTACCAGAGGGAGTGAATATGTTTGTCGCCCTCTAATTCTATTTACGCGGTTCCAGACTTTCGCCTCATCTGTAAACAAGTTAATACTTGATAAAAAGTTCTGCCAACTTTCTCTTCTGGCCTGCCTGCGGTTTCTCCTGCCTTGAGATTTTACTTTCTTAAAGTTGATAAGATTCTCTGCAGTGCGGGAAGCGCGTAGCAACCCCCACGCTTTGTTCTGTTTCTTACGAGCAATCCTACATTCGTCGTTCCACCACGGGACACGCCGTCTGCATGCCAAACCACTTCCTTCAGATATGCATTTAGATGCGGCATCTATTATGGACGCTGTAAAATACTCCACAGCGGCATCAATTTCTAGAGAAGACATATCAGCCCATGAGATGCTAGATAGATTTCGAAATTTCTCCCAGTCGGCTGTATCTATCTTCCACCTAGGAGCTTGTGGGGAAAATTCATTTTCTTTAGATGTTCTTAGCAGTACGGGGAAGTGATCGCTCCCGTAAGGATTGCTCGTAACTTCCCATTTGAGTTCGGGCAGTATAGACGCGGAAACTATACTAAGATCTATTGACGAAAAGGATCTGTTTGCAAGAGAGTAATGTGTGGGTTCTTTCTTATTTAGAAGGCACGCTCCTGAAGCAAAAAGGGACTGTTCAACGAGACGACCTCGCGCATCGATGCGAGAGTCTCCCCACAAGCTGCTATGCGCATTTAAATCGCCAAGAACAACATAAGGTTCTGGCAATTTATCTACATAGGATTGAAATTCATGTTTCGTTAATTTGTAATGTGGGGGTATGTAAAGAGAGCTAATGGTGATGAGTTTGTTTAGGAGAACAGCTCGAACCGCCACTGCTTCGAGAGGCGTTTGTAGCTGTAAAAGTTTACACGCAATGCTCTTATGGATAACAATGGCGACACCGCCCGATGATGCGACAGCATCATCGCGATCTTTGCGATAAGTTATGTACTGTCGGAGAAAGTTTGTGTGTTTGGATTTTAGGTGTGTCTCCTGTAAACACAGCACTTTTGGATTGTGTTTTTCGATGAGTTCCTGCACATCATCTATGTTTCTAAGAAGACCTCTGATGTTCCATTGAATTATTTGTGTATCCATATTGGAAGTGAATAAGTGCTGTGTGTACGGAAACGGATGTTATGCCTTAGATTACAGAGCTCTTTCGAGGCCCTGTAATCGGGGTTTTGCCCTTTCTGGAGCGTTCGAGGGAGCATCGCCGCTCCTTAGGCGCTTGGCGCGCCGTGAGGACAGGTGTAGTGTCCATTGCCTCTTGTGAGGCGCCGGACACATGCTCTTGCGAGCGAGAAGTTTTCTGTGAGGGTCCTGCCTCGGAAGGCAAGATCCCTGCGCCCACCAGCCCGGAGGTCGATGGGGCTCCCTGAGGGATCTGGCTGCGCCGGCTGTTGCCAGCGCTGGATGGGGCCGGGGAGGTTGGGGTAGCTTCGGCTGCGCCCACCTTCGGGGTCGATGGCCCCGTCTGCTGTGTTGGCGTAGCAGCGCTAGCTGCAGCCGCCGGGGGGGCGGATGGCGTCACTGCCGCCTCACTGGGTGTGGGACGGTCAGCCGCCGGAGACCGTTGTGGTACTGCCCCCTGACGCGCCACTTCGGCAAATGTGTTCTTAGGCAGGTATGCCACCCGCCTACGTGCCTCCTTGAACGATATATTTTCTGTCACTTTGATCGTGACAATTTCTTTTTCTTTTTTCGAAGACGGGCACGACCACGAGTACGCGGCGTGCTCGCCTTCACAGTTTACACAATAGAGAGAGTTTTCACAAGATTCAGAGGTGTGCTCATGAGCACTGCATTTCGCGCAGGTTTGGCGGCCTCGGCATCTTTGTGAACTGTGACCGAAACGCTGGCATTTAAAACAACGCAGGGGATTAGGAACATATGGGCGAACACGGAGCTTGATATACCCGGCCTCGATGGACTCGGGCAGAACACTTGTGCCAAAAGTAAGTATCAGATGTTTGGTCTGTATTTCCTTATTATCACGCCTCATCTTAATTCGCTTAACATTTATGACATTCTGCTCACTGAAGCGCTCCAAGAGCTCAGCCTCAGTCAGCTCCAAGAGATCATCATCAGAGACTACGCCACGGGTGGTATTCATGGTACGATGAGGAGTTACGGTTACTTTGGCGTCACCAAATGAAACTAGATTGGGTAGCTTTTCATACTGTTTCTGGTTGCAGAGTTCCAAGAGGAGATCGCCGCTTGCCATCCCGGATGCTTTATAACCTGTACCAAAAACTTGGGTAAGAGACTTGGACACGAGGAATGGTGAGATTGTTCGCACGGGTTTGTCTGGTGTTTCGGAGTGCACTACATGGAAACGAGGAAAAGTTTCTTTTTGACGGGCAAAAAATTCGAAGACATCATCGGTGCGCCCCCTCTTGAGGGAGCGATCAGGTAAGAGGGGGGAAAGAAGAAGCCATAAGAGATTGTAATTTCGGCAGTAACGCCAGCCACCCACCGTGGAGTCCTACAAGGCGACGTTGCAGGACCTGTGAAACACGGCCTGCAAACGCCAGCTGTACATTACCACTATAACCAAATACGATATAACCTAGGCTGGCTATTCACACAAGGTTAACCCTTGCTGCCTGGAAAAATTGGAAGTAAGCGGAAGCTAGGAGAAGACAGGAAAGATGAAAAGTGAGAGAAAGACGAAGACTAGAGGAAGAGAGAGACAGGAAAAGGCGACTGCCGATTTCCCCCGGGTGGGTCAGCCCGAGGGTGCCGTCTATGTGAAACCGAGGCGGAAGAGGTGTGTTGCCTCCGCCGAAGGGCCTTAACGGTCCGAACACCCGACATCGGTTTAACCCCCAGGATCCCCTTTCCCCGGACACGGCTAAGCCGCGCACGGCTACACGCGGGAGGGTCCAACCCTCGTGTGCTTGGGTCCGTGGTGTCGCAACACACCCTACGCCTGCTGGCGCAGACGCCCCTGCGGGGGGCGGGGGTGGTGGTGGACGACGGAACTGTGTCGTCACTGGGCCCTGCCGTGGGCGCGGAGGGGGTACGTGACGGCGGGCTTCAGCGGCGTATGTCATCGCTTGCGGCTGAGGCTGCGGCGATTCAGGGGCTACTCCGAGTTGTTGTTGGAGCTCCTCGGGCACGGCGTCGGCAATCGAAGCCACTTGATGCTGTGATGACGGGAACAGCTTCTGTAGCTCCTCCCGCACGACAGCTCGGATAGTCTCGCGCAGGTGGTCGGTGGCCAGTGACTGAACTCCGGCGTAGCTTGTCGAGTTCGTGCGGCGGTTGAATTGCCGGTTCCGCATTTCCAGTGTCTTCTCGATGCTAGTGGCCTCGCGAAGAAACTCGTCGACACTCTTGGGTGGGCTTCGTACCATTCCGGCGAAAAGCTCCTCCTTTACACCACGCATCGGTAGGCGGACTTTCTTCTCCTCGGACATATCCGGGTCGGCATGGCGGAACAGACGGCTCATTTCTTCCGTAAAGATGGCAACGTTCTCGTTAGGTAGCTGCACTCGGGCGTCCAGCATAGCTTCGGCCCTTTCCTTGCGCACGACGCTCGTAAAGGTGCGCAGGAAGCCGCTACGGAACAGGTCCCATGTTGTCATGGTCGACTCCCGGTTCTCAAAGCATGTTCTGGCGACGCCTTCTTGTGCGAAGTATACATGCCGCAGCTTGTTGACGGAATCCCAGTTCTTGAAAGTCGCGATTCGTTGATAGGTCTCCAGCCAGGATTCCGGATCTCCAGTAGCTGCTCCATTTAAGGTCGGTGGGTCCAGAGGTTTTTGCAGGATAACGGGGGACGCGGAGGCAGCCATTGGGGTTATCTTGGCCACGATCTTCTTTGTCGTCTCAGAAGTCCGTGCTCTGGGGGCAGTACTTGCAGTCGGCGGCTAGCACGCTGGTCTTGAGCGATGTTGGTTTTGTCCTCGGGCTTCGGGCTTGGATCACGGCTTTGCGGGGGCGTTCGGTACATGAACGCACAAGCACCTCCACCAGATGTCATGTGGTGGTGACGTTGAAGAACAGAGTAGCAATACTGTGAACGACAAAACTTAACTTTTATTGGGCGAACCTGTGCCAACAAAACAGGCTACACTTTTAGCACAACGATAGCGGGGAACACGGTCGGCGATCGTCGAAAATCTGATCAGCGGGTCAAGCGCGTCGCCTTTTATACAGCAGTCGTCGAATGTTCCAGACTAATCGTTGGGACCCGCGTGCCTTCCACAAAGTTCTACGCCATTCGCGTCAGGCGATGAAATCAGATAACACAAGGTTCGGCGACAACAGACAGCGGATAGAAGCATCGATAACTTTCCAGAAACTTCGGATACATGCCGGCGCGTCCCGCGCTGTGCGATAACATTTGTTAGGCGGCGAAACGTGGTCGCCCGATAAAGTATACGTGTCAATATTAAGAGACCCTTTCTTGAACTTCGGGCAAAATATTCCTGCCGAGAGTACTACAGTATCTGGGCCCACAAAGGCAGTGACGGCGAAATAGAAACGGCACTACAATCCGCCATTGAAACAGTTGAGACCTATATCCAAGGCACGGGGCTTCGCTGCTCCCCTGCGAAGTCCGAACTCCTTCTCTACAGGCCTACTCTCCGTGGCCGCCGTCCAAAATACTCCACCGCTAAACGCCATTACGAAGACATTGCGCTTCATCTAATGGATGGCAGCCCCATACCCCTCGTCACCAATATCCGTGTGCTCGGCTTGCTCATAGAGGCGAACGGAGCGAATAGCATGGCCCTCGCCAAAATCAAGATGAATACAGCCAACACCATGAGACTTTTGAAGCGGGTCTCCAACCGCCGTGGGGGTATGAAAGAGGAGAATCTGCTAAGATTAATCCAGTCATTCGTAACTTGCCACATCACCTACGTTGCTGCGTATCTAAACTGGTACAAGGCTGAAAAAACCAAGATCAACATCCTTATACGCGGTGTCTATAAACAAGCCCTCGGCCTCCCCGGTTGCACCAGCACTGACCTCCTCCTTCAACTAATGATGATGTGTAGTGTTTTATGGCGCAAGGGCCAGGTTTGGGCAAAGAGCGCCATGACAAGTGGTAGTGTTAATGATGTATTATGGAAGATGTCACTTGGCTGTAAAGTGGCCTAGAAATAGTCGCTGTAAAGTGCGTAAAATCTACGTGCTATAAAATTATGGCGATGACAATTGACGAATACTATGAACATTAAAATCCATCGTAAAAGAATGACATAGAGTTGAAAACATATGAGATGGTAAAAATACCTGGAGCACTGTTGCCTCGTCGGCGCCCTTGAAACACAAGGGCCTAGAGGCACGTGCTATACGAAAGAACTATCACAGTGCCATCCTCTGAAGAGAGGAGACGCTACGAACATGTGGGGCTAACAACATGCAATACAACATCTTTCAGATAACTTAGGACTGCATTGGTGTCAAATAGCGGTTCTGGGCCGAGTAACATTAATGGATGAAGGGGAATGTGCTGCCGGTATGCTAAGGGAAAATGTTTCTTTCTTTCAGATTCGGCTTTCCGGCACTCCAGGAGGACGTGGAGGACGGTAAGCCTCTCCTCGCATCTACCGCAGGTTGGACGGTCATTTCCGGTGAGTAGAAAATTATGGGTGCCGAATGTGTGTCCTATTCTGAGACGACAGAATAGGACATCTGTTCGGCGTGATTTTGTTACAGAGGGCCAGAATCCTAACTGTGGTTTTATCACGTGGAGCTTATTATTTGTTTCCGCGTCCCATAGGCGTTGCCAGTGGTTCCGTAGTTTCCTCCGTAAGAAGGGCTTCAGGTCTGTGACAGGAACTGCAGCGGTGGGATTAGCAGAATGCGGTGCAACTGACGTGGCCATCTGGTCCGCCAGAACATTACCTTCGATGCCCCTATGACCTGGCACCCAGCATATGATGACATGCTGGTTACCTATATACGCTTTACACAGAACGGAATAGAGTTCATTAATTACCGGCTTTTTGTGGTTAGAGAATGACATCAAGGCCTTCACAACACTAAGGGAGTCCGTATATATGACTGCTTTCTGGAGTTTTGATTTCCTGATATGCTTCACAGCCGACAACAGCGCGTAGGCCTCAGCCGTAAAGATACTAGTTTCCGGATGCAGTACATCGGTTTCCGAGAACGATGGACCGACGGCTGCGTAGGACACCCCGTCGTGTGACTTCGATGCGTCTGTGTAGAACTCCGCGCAGGAGTGTTTGTACTGGAGTTCCCGGAAATGCTTTTGGATTTCAATCTCTGGAGCATGCTTTGTGACTTGCACGAAAGATATATCGCATTCTATGAGCTGCCAATCCCAAGGAGGTAGCAGCTTGGCTGGATGCATTAGGCGGAGCTCGAGGAGTGGGACATGCATTTCATCACTAAGCTCCCTCACACGCATCGAGAAAGGCTGTCTTACGGAAGGACGATTATGAAAGAGCGTAGCATATGTCATATCGTTGATGGTATTAAAACATGGATGTTGGGGATTAGAGTGGGCTTTCAGGAAATATGTTTGGCTGATGTATGCTCTCTGCAGATGAAGTGACCACTCATTTGATTCTGCATATAAACTTTCTATGGGACTTGTTCTGAAAGCTCCAGTGGCCAGTCGGATTCCTAGATGGTGGACCGGATCTAGCATCTTTAGCGCGCTCGGTGCTGCAGAATGGTAGATCACGGCACCATAGTCCAACCGAGATCGAATGAGACTCTTGTATAAATTCATTAAACATTTCCTGTCGCTGCCCCATGTTATGTGGGATAACACTTTCAGTAAGTTCATTGTTTTTAAGCATTTGACCTTGAGATTCTTTATGTGTGGAATAAAAGTTAATTTAGAATCAAGTATGATGCCCAAGAACTTGTGTTCTTTGTTCACAGGAATTCGCTGACCGTACATTTCGATACTGGGTTCTGCAATGAGCCCTCTCTTCCTAATGAAAAGCACACAAGAACTTTTGTTGGGGTTCACTTTAAATCCGTTTTTATCTGCCCATTTTGACACTTTGTTCAAGCCCTGCTGTACTTGCCTCTCACATACTGTAAGGTTGCAGGATTTGAAACCTATCTGTATGTCGACTACGTAAACAGAATAAAAAATGGCTGGCGGTAATGAAGCACGAAGCGTGTTCATTTTTACGATGAAGAGCGTGCAGCTAAGTACACCTCCTTGAGGTACACCAGTTTCCTGTATAGAAGGTCGCGACAATACATTGCCGACTTTCACACGGAATGTACGGTTGGACAAATAGCTTTCTATTAGGACGAGCATATTGCCACGGATGCCAATTCCCGACAAGTCTCTCAAGATTCCATAGCGCCACGCAGTGTCGTACGCCTTCTCCATATCGAGGAATACGGATAGGAAATATTGTTTATGTAGAAAGGCGTCGCGAATGTTTCCTTCAATGCGCACAAGGTGATCGGTTGTGGACCGCCATTGTCTAAAGCCACACTGAAAGGGATCGAGCATATTGCTGAGTTCAAGGAAATGTGCAAGTCTGCGGTTAACCATTTTTTCAAAAAGCTTACAAATACAGTTTGTAAGGGCTATCGGACGGTAACTTGCCGCCAAGGAAGGGTCCTTGCCCTGTTTAAGAACAGGGACCACAATCGCTTCTTTCCATGTGGATGGGAGGTATCCCGTAGCCCAAATAGCGTTGAAAAGTGTGAGTAGTGTAAGTTTGGTGTCAGTATGTAAATTTATGATCATGTCATACATGACTCTATCAGGTCCCGGTGCAGTGCTTTTGCATGTGTTCAAAGCAGCTGTCAACTCAGCAATATTGAAAGGCCGGTTATAGGGTTCATTCTGTCTGGATTTTCGTGTTATTGGCTTACATTCTTCTATTTGTTTGTATTTCAAAAAGGATTGCGAATAATGGTTTGAACTCGACACGCTCTCAAAGTGTTCCCCAAGCGAGTCTGCCTGATCTTTCAGTGTTTGACCATGTGTGTTTACCAAAGGAAGGGAATATGTTTGTCGCCCTTTTATCCTATTAACCCTGTTCCAGACTTTGGCCTCATCTGTATACGAATTGATACCGGATAAAAACTTCTGCCAACTCTCTCTTCTAGCTTGTCGGCGTGTTCGCCTGCCTTGCGATTTCACTTTCTTATAGTTAAACAGATTTTCCGCAGTGGGAGAGGCGCGTAGCAACCCCCATGCTTTGTTCTGTTTCTTACGAGCGATCCTACAGTCCTCGTTCCACCACGGGACTCGCCGTTTGCATGCCAAGCCATTTACTTGTGATATACATTTAGTTGCGGCATCTATTATGAAGGCTGTAAAATATTCCACAGCAGCATCAATTCCTACGCGGACATGTTATCCCATGAAATACTACTGAGAGTTCGGAATTTCTCCCAGTCAGCTGTATCAAACTTCCACTTGGGAGCCTGTGGTGGATAATCGTTTTCTTTAGGTGTTTGCAGCAGTATGGGGAAGTGGTCGCTTCCGTAAGGATTGTTTGTAACTTCCCATTCGAGTTCAGGCAGAATAGAAGGAGAAACTATGCTGAGATCAATTGAAGAAAAGGTTTTGTTGGCAAGACAGTAATATGTGGGCTCTTTCTTATTCAGACTGCACGCACCAGATGAGAAAAGGAATTGTTCAACAAGTCGTCCTCGCCCATCTATACGAGGGTCGCCACACAGGTAGTTGTGTGCATTGAAATCGCCAAGAACAATATAGGGTTCTGGCAATTCATCTATGAAGGACTGAAATTCATGTTTAGATAACTTGTAATGTGGGGGCATGTAGAGCGAGCACACAGTGATAAGTTTGTTTAGGAGAACAGCACGAACCGCCACTGCTTCAAGGGGCGTTCGTAGCTGTAAGGGTTGACAGGCTATACTTTTAAGAGTGACAATCGCAACACCACCCGATGATGCGACGGCATCATCGCGATCTTTGCGAAACGTAACATACGTTCGGAGAAAGTTTGTGTGTTTGGATTTTAAGTGTGTTTCCTGTAAACACAGCACTTTTGGATTATGTTTGTGGATGAGTTCTTGCAAATCATCAAGGTTTCTAAGGAGACCTCTGATGTTCCATTGAATGATTTGTGTATCCATATTTAAAGTAAATTGGTGCTGTGTTTACGGAAAACGGAAAGGATGCCTTAGATTACAGAGCCCTTTCGAGGCCCTGTAACAGGGGTTCTGCCCTTTTTGAAGCGTTCGAGCGAGTCTCGGCGCTCCTTAGGCGTTTGGTGCGCCTTGAGAACAGGTGTAGTGTCCATTGCCTCCTGTGAGACGCCGGACAAGCGCTCTTGAGAGCGAGAGGTTTTCCGAGAGAGTCCTGCCCCGGAAGGCAAGACCCCTGCGCCCACCAGCCCGGAGGTCAATGGGGCTCCCTGAGGGATTTGGCTGCGCTGGCCGTTGCCAGCGCTGGAAGGGGCCTCGGAGGTTGGGGCAGCCTCGGCTGCGCCCACCTTCGGGGTTGATGGCCCCGCCTGCTGGGTTGGCGGAGCAGCGCTAGCTGCAACCGCCGCGGGGGCAGATGGCGTAGCTGCCGACTCACTGCTTGTGGGTCGGACAGCCGCGGGAGGCCGTTGTGACGCTGCCCCCTGACGCGCCACATCGGCAAAGGTTTTCTTGGGCAGGTACGATACTCGCCTGCGTGCCTCTTTGAATGAAATATTCTATTTAACTTTGATCGTTACGATTTCTTTTTCTTTCTTCCAGGAGGGGCACGACCGCGAGTATGCGGCGTGCTCCCCGTCACAGTTTACACAGTGGAGAGCATTCTCACAAGCTTCAGATGTGTGTTCGTGGGCACTACATTTAGCACAAGTTTGGCGGCCTCGGCAGCTCTGCGAGCTGTGGCCAAAGCGCTGGCATTTGAAACAACGGAGTGGGTTGGGCACGTACGGCCTAACACGGAGCTTGATGTACCCGGCCTTGATTGAATCGGGCAGGACACTTGAACCAAAGGTGATTATTAAGTGCTTCGTCTGAATCTCTTTACCATCTCGCCTTATCTTTATTCTTCTAACATTGATAACATTTTGCTCACTGAAGCCCTCCAGGAGTTCCGCTTCAGTCAACTCAAGCAGATCATCATCCGACACAACACGACGGGTGGTGTTCATTGTACGGTGCGGCGTTACTGGTATGTGGGTCTCCCCGAATGACACTAATTTCTGTAGATTCTCATATTGTTTCACATCGCGGAACTCCAAGAGGAGGTCACCGCTTGCCATCCTGGACACCTTGTAACCTGGACCAAAAACATCAGTCAAGGACTTTGAGACAAGGAATGGTGAAATGGTTCGGACTGCTTTGTTTGGTTTTTCAGAATGAATTACGTGGAAGCGGGGGAAATTCTGGATTTGGTGTCCAAAAAACTTGAAGACATCTTCGGTGCGCCCTCGTTTAGGAGGGCGATCAGGAAGTTTGGGGAAAGAAGTTTCCATTAAAATATATAAAAATTCGGCAACAGCGCCGACCGCCCACCACGGAGCCCAACGAGGGGACGCGGCAGAGCTTGTGTACAAGCCTGCACGACGCCAGCCGTACGCCATCACTATAACCCAATATGGTGTACCCAAGGTAGGATATCCATACAAGGTCAACCCTTGCCGCCGTGGAGAAAGGAAGTAAATGGAAGAGAGAAGTAGACAGGAAAGATATAAAGTGAGAGATCAAGACGAAGGTTTGAGAAGAGAGGGACAGGAAGGGGCGACTACCGATTTCCCGCGGGTGGGTCAGTCCGGGGGTGCCGTCTATGTGAATCAGAGGCCGAAGAGGTGTGTTGCCTCCGCCAGGGGGCCTTAAAGGTCCAAACACCCGGCATCGGCTCAACCTCCAGGATCCCCCTTTCCCCAGACACGGCTAGGCCGCACACGGCTACACGCGGGAGGGTCCAACCCTCGTGTGCTCGGGTACGTGGTGTCGCAACACACCAAACGCCTGCTGACGCAGACGCCCCTGCGGGGCTCCTTCAACTAGGCGTCCACAACACACTGGACAAGCTCATCGAGGCCCAACGTCGCTCTCAGCTGGAGAGACTCACTCTCACAGCGACGGGTCGCCATATCCTCACCTCGCACGGTATCACCTACCACCATCAACACGGCCATAAGCACCAGATCCCCTCCACCATACAAGCTTGGGTTCACGCCGATCCTATCCCCAGAAACATGCACCCCGAATACAACCACGCACGTCGCACAGCACGTGCCACGGTTCTCACCAAATCCCTTACTCGCCACGACGGTGTGAGTTTCGTCGACGCCGCCGAATATCCCCACGGTACCCGCTTTGCAGCCGTCACCACGCGTGAAGGCTCTCTCCACCATGCTATCAGCCTAGTAACCCCACACGCTGAGGAAGCTGAAGAAGTGGCCATCGCGCTAGCCACACTAGAACCAACATGCAATACCATCGTCTCTGACTCCCGCTCCGCCGTTATCAACTATATCAACGGCCGTATTTCACACCAAGCCTTGCGCATCTTGCAACAAGCGCCCCGCTCAACCGACCATCAGGTTACACTCGTCTGGTTCCCGGCTCATGTAGGCACCCTCCACCCGCACCTCCCCAACCTCAACGAGGTTACCCACTCCCTAGCGCGAGGCCTAGTTAACCGCGCGGGAGAAGGGGAGGCTGCCCCCACCGGTAGGGATCGCCTGACACGCTACAATGATCTTGTGAAGTCCTTCTACTTAGAGCGTAGAACCTTCCCCGGCCCACACAACAAACTATCCCGAGCGCAGGCTACAACTTTCCGCCTGCTACAAACCAATACTTACCCCTCGTTACAACTTTATAACAAGATCTACTCAGACATTTACCCCAATCCCACGTGCCATATCTGCAAGACACAGCCAGCCACACTTCCACACATGCTTTGGGACTGTACACACCAATACCCCGACACTAACCCCACGACCCTCTCGTCGAGATGGCACGCTGCCCTGCGTAGCCCCAACCTTGACGACCAACTCTGGGCGACCCAGCAGGCCTGCGAGGCGGCGAAGAGGCAACAACTCGACGTCCCCACGTGGGAGGCCTAGGCCCAGCCGCCATCTCTTGCTGGTTTCAATAAAGTTTATTCAGTCAGAGTACTACACTGACGCATCAACATCCCATATGACGGTGTGTCTTATGCAGCAGTATGTCCATCCTTCTCAGAGTCTGACGTTCTGAATACGGAAACAAGTATATTTACGGCTGAGGCCTATGCACTATTGTCGGCTGTAAAACACATCAAGAAAATAAAAAAATACAAAAAGCAATTATATTTACAGACTCGCTAAGCGTTGTGAAAGCTTTAATATATTTGCAAGGACATAAAAATCATGTATTCAATGATCCATTGTCGTTTACGTGCACTGTGTATGCATATAACCAGCAAGTCATTTTATGCTAGGTGCCCAGCCATAGAGGCATTGCGGGTAATATGTTTGCAGACGAAATTGCTATGTCCACAGCAGCGAAAGCCTGTGAATCATCTGTAGCTACCCCTGCGATAGATTTGAAGCCATTTATGTGTAAAATTACATTTTTGGCAATCCATTCGGGACAAAGAAACCTTGACTAAGCCCGATTTAATCAAGCCAAGTTTAGGTAATTGGCCGCCGATAGCAAAAGCGCGGCGAACTGATGTCCTCTTTTGTTGATTGAGAATAGGGCACACATACAGAACCCATTCTTGCCCATTGACTGGTGGTGAACCTCCCATTTGTGGTAGATGTGGAGAGTGGCTGACCATACTCTATGTCTTGCTGGAGTGTCGGGAAGCAGAGGCTGAGCGAAGAAAGCACTTTCCTGCAGCTTACCGACATCATACTTCTCTCCATCCAGCAACGTTTCTTGGTGCGGAACCGTTTTTCAGAACCAAAGCTGGTCTTAAATTTCCTGAATGAAGTTGTGCTACATGTAATTAGCCCACAAGATTCGTAGCACATCCTCCCATCAGAGGCTTCTGCAGTGACAGCATAGTTTTGTAGAGCACGTGCCTCCAGGCCCTTGCACGTAAGGGCCTTGACGAGGCAGTAGTGCTACTGCTATTGATACTTTTCAGTATATGAATGAATTGAAACCATATCTCTCATGTAAATAGCACACCTCACCAGGCATTGTCATTCTTTTAACACGTATATATTTTACGCACTTTACAGCGTTTAAGCCTGTATACAACTACGCTACATCTGTACATTTACCACTTGTTATTGATCACATCATCGACTACATTAGACCGTTGATTGGCGCTCTCTGGCCATTATTGGTCCTTGCGCCATAATACCCCATATATCATCATCTGTCTACTGGTAAGTCGTCGAACAGGACAATAGCTATTTTCAATGTGCAATTTTTAACCGAATCCGTGATTTCAAAACCACCGGTAGAGAAACTTTATCATCAATTATTGCCAATTTCCACCACAAAATGTTGTTAATTATTCCATCAGCTCTCGGCAAACGCCATAGTTGCTAACAGATGTTTATTGTGAGTGTGTGCAATAAGAATTTATTTCTTCGGACACATACAACACGAGGCTCCCGATGACGTCTCACTACGGAAGAAACCTGCCCAAAGAAGTGGCCATTCGTGAGTGCGTAGCAACGTTCCTTTGGCTAGCCTCAAAGTGATATTCCTGTCGAGCGGGTGGCACAAAATACTCGATGACTTAAGCCAAACCATAATTGTGAGGGCAAAGCGGCATCCTGCTTCCGACAGCGCCACCGAGTCAGCAGGCAGCTCGCCAAAGCGAAGATAGCGAGTGACATCACGAGGCAAAAGAGCGCTAAAGAATGCTACTCCGTCCGCCAGAATACCAGCTTTACTTTCTGGAGTCTAAAGATGTTCCGAAGCATCCTTCCAGACAGCGGCTTATGCTCAACGTCACCTGGTGCCGTAGTCATGTATGCCATGCGCCGTGTTCATTGCACCTGGATGTACTGAGCAACATCTAGCAACACACGAGGGAATCAAACGCTATGCCAGGCACGTCCTGACCGAAAGAGCATCGCGTCACCGCAGGTATATAAAAATCCCGGCCAGCCGTGACTCTAAAAAACACAAGCGTCAACCGGTGCGGAGGAGAGAACGGGCCTGCGGGCACGGCGCATGCGCGGTCTGCGCGACAGCCAATGAGCGCATCGGACGTAACATGGCGCCGGCTCAAAAGGAAAGTCTGGGCCCGCGAAGAGCGAGATTATTTCACTCGGTGAGGCCGCCAAGATGGGATCGTGCTCGCCACTGCTGCTGCTGCTGCTCCTCGTCGGCACCGGTGAGCGACCCACATTTTCACTTGCGCATTTTGCCGAGATGCAGCATCTCCGCAGAATTCGTGGCGCTTCGCGGCTAGAGAAATCCCCGCGAAATCTGTACACCCATCAAAGATGTTTAAAATGCGCGTTTTCTATTCTCTTAGATTGATCGACTCTCCGGTACGAATATGAAATATGTATTAGCTTGACTGCAGAAACACGCCGTTCATTGTGACTTGCTGCTCCAGTTTGTTGAACCAAGCTCTCTACTCGAACACCAGTTACGAACAGTGATGGCAAAATTAACATCAACAGGTAGGCGATAATCCAACTGAAACAGAAGTCAGGAAGTAAGTCTACGTTCCGGCCCCCACATGGGAGCCCTGTTCACGAACAAGGCTCCTACGTTGCCGAAACGGTTGTTTATTATTATTATTTGGTCACTTTTCCGTGTTCATTTAATATCGGCACCGCGAGCGAGCACGTGCGTGCGTGCGTGCGTGCGTACGTGCGTGCGTGCGTGCTTGTAACGCGAGAATATTCAGCTGCTTCAGCTGAACATCCCACTCCCTCGGTTCAGCTGAACCGAGGGAGTGGGGGTGTAGCGGATGCAGGCGCCCCCACAGATTCCATTGCAAGGGTGCATTGCTCCTCCCCACCGCCCCCAGCTTTGGGGGAAGACTGCCCCTTTCCTAAATTAAACCTTGGTTTCACAATGACAAAAAAGAAGTTTTTGTAGGCGAAATAAGCCCCGGCTCCTGCCCCCAGCACTCAAGATATACTTCCGGAGCCTCTGCCGATACTCCATAATCCTCCATAATCGCTACTGTAGGAACGCGCAGATTTTCGCAGCAAGGTTGTTGCAAGACCAGTTCGCAGTCGTTTCTACAGTAGCAATGGGGCTCGTGGTTAACACGTGAGCATTCGCACCACTTTGTGCTTTTGCATACAGCGGAGCAGTGAAGCTGCCACCCAGTCGAGACGTCCATTACTTAATGGACTGTGCCCAGCTGCGGCGCCCGCCTGCGTGGAACGCCACTTTTGGCGCACTCCTCCGTTTGGCCCGATCTGCTTGGAGCTCACAGACGGGCGGCATTGCGCAAACCTCGGAAGGAAGAGCGCTTTGAAGAAAGCATCCTTTTGGTGCACAAGGTGCAAACGAGAGCGCTCCACTTTCGATACGCGCATTCCAGACTCAGTTACGCAACAGACCTGCTTTTCCGCCGCCGGCACGCGAATGTGGCACGACGCGTCCTGCACAGCGGCGCTTGACTAACGGCGAAGCTTCCTTGGCGGCGACCCACTCCCAAGAAGGAAAACGGCCCCGTGGCCAGTCAAACTGGTTACGGGCGTCGCCGCATCAGACGTGCGCCGCATTCCTGGCGCCGCTTCTTCGAGAAACCGGGTCTAACGGAACTTCTTTGTCGAGCACATCTGCCCACCACTGGGCGCTTCCAAAGGCACTCGTGCTGCGTGCCACGTTAGTAGTACAAACCGGTCTCGCCCGCGCCATGTGCGCATTGTGAGTTTGCTGCTTCCTACACTGTCGCCTCAGCGGCAAAAACCTAACGATGTACGGATGCAGAACGCCACGGATGGTCCCCCGTCGCTGCGCCCCAGCCCTAAATGAGGGGAGCGTCGGTCCGGTGACGCTGTGCTACGATCCGGCAATCGCCTCGTATCTGTGCAGCTGATGCTAGAAAGCTTCCGCCATATAGGGCCAGAAAAAGAACACCTTCTGGCAGTTTGTCTACGTCTTTGTTTGCTTGTTTGTTCGTTTTCTTTTCATTTCCGTTGCACACACTACACAATATTCGATTAGTAAATACCAACCAAATGCACCACAACCTACTCACTTAGTTACCCTGTTGTTCCTACTTTCAGTTTAATAGAAACATAAATGACATTGACTTTCCTTACAACTTCAGTTTCTAAGAGTGTATGCTTCTGTAAGAACACTATGGCCTCCAGCGGCTTCCTCTCTGAAACTTTTTTTACTGCTCAGATGTTCCTATTAGGAAAATGCCATCACGTTCGGCCATACTCCTTGAATGTCCATGATGTACTTGTGTCGCTGGCTCAGGGCCACTTCAACTGGCAATGATCAGCCGCATTAGTATGGTGGGCGAAGAACAGTTGGAAGTAAATCTAATTCGGTCAACGCCACGAGAAAGAACTGTGCAGCAGAATAGAATGGGTTGATATGGCAAACATTCGCAAGTCACAAATAACAGCTCATCTACGTGGTACGCGTGTTAGACGAACGACACGAAAATGCTCAGGCGCGTCCTCTGACCAAGTTAACTCGCGCTCGTTTACCATAACAGAGAAACAGCTGACCCAGTGTCGCTCTCATGCGCTAAGCATTGTCACGCGAGAGCCTTAAATGCCCCGTGTCGCAGAAAACGCGGCGGCGTTGTCCGCGAGAGAAAAGTCATACCGAAACACGCAGGCCCCCCGCGTGGCCAAAGGCGTCACTGAACTAATTGAATTTTTCAAAGAAAAATGCGTAAAAAAATTATAAAGTATGACACACACGCAACCTACAGGCAAGATATTGTCGGATAGTAATTGAAATATACGAGCGAACCTATTTCTGTTACACGGAAACTCAAACCCTTTTCCAGCTGCCGTTTGAAGTCTGTCTTAATGGCCGCGGACGCTAGGTATGGATACTAGGAAGACCTAGTGAGTGGGTTGTTGTATTTGACTTAATGAAGTGTGTTAGAGACATATACTGATGAATGCTATCGCTTTCCACTCTTAACGGCGAAGCTCAAGTGAGCTCCAAGTTATGACCATATTCTTAAAAGGCATATATATGAAGGGTTAGCTTGAGTCGACTCCTCTGGTATTTTCTGCATTTAATTATTTATTTAGATGAGATTCGTTATCTACTTATTGATCCCACAGGAGAGAAAGTGTTCATGATAGCCGGAGGGGATGGGCCTAGCTACAAGCGCGGCATGTGATACTGCAGGTTCAGTCAATGTCGAAAGAATGGGAGTGAGAAACGAAATTTCTAAGGTTGTACGTCGTATCGATGCTTTTTTTTTTTTTTTTGCTTTCCGTTGTGTAGCTCCTATTCCCACATTGAAAAATGCTTGAGCAGTTAACGCGAAGCACGGGCACGAAGCGAACAGAGACAAGCACGGCCTTGTTCTCGCGCGTCAGCATCTAAAGCCGCGTGCAATCAACAGATCTACGCCAAGCCGCTTTAAAAAAGAAAGGCCGCGAAATTGTAAAGATGTCGTCGGCCAGGGCCGGAGAAGTGGCTGTGCTGGAATTGTTGGGGCCCGGCGTCAGCTTGCATGTTGCTTTGCGCCGCACATGGCTGAAGATAACAATAATAATAATAATAATAATAATAATAATAATAATAATAATAATAATAATAATAATAATAATAATAATAAATTGTAGCGTCCGACGTCCCTAAGCAACTCGCTCGCTGTGATAGCTTGGGGGGGGGGGGGGTAGTTTCGCCCACCTCTGACGTGTGCACACATTCCCAGAGCCCAGCAGACATTAGCATTTTTTGAATCCGTAGCTGCGGGAATCGATCCAGTGATCTTTCAAAAAGTACATCGTAATGAGACATAACGTGATACAAATGATCGCAATCAATGCTTATAACTTCACTCTGAAATTTTAGCAACAGCGAAAAAAGAACTATTAAAGTCTTAAAATTTAGAACAGAAGTTATGTTGAGTAAAAATGTACAAAAAATAAAGAAACATTCCTGAAAGGACAGCCCACTGGCATAGTTGTGTGCTCGAAACGGTATTTGTCAAGCTAGCTGGGGCACTGAAAGGGAGCGACATGCCCCCACCACCAACGGCGAAAAGGTGAGGGAACAGCGCAGCCATGTCTGGCAACGCACATTGTGGCCACGCGCCGTTTCGTCACTTGTCGCCACACGGCGAGAACGGGGGGGGGGGGGGGGGGGGGGTCAGCTTGCTTGAAAAAGCCGCTCGTTTATGGTCAATGCTGTCCTTATGCGTGGCACGTTCTTTCCGGCCTAACTTGACCTGACGAAGAGCGACCCAGTTTTGGAAGAGAGCGGACGAGGTTGAACGCACGTTCTTGACCCCGTTCCGCGCACGCTCCACATTTCGCAGAGCTGCACACACTGCGCTTTCCTCGACGGCGCTTTCGAGTCTGGCACACCGCAGCCGACAGAAGGTGTCGCCAAACAAAGTGCCGGCCATAAGGCACGCTTGACGGCCCCTCGCGCGCAACTGCTGTCCACGCAACAGACCGCCTGCATCGTTACGGTCGATACAGCCATCGGACCACGCCCGGCAAAAACGTCGCCGCAGAGGAGACATTTTGCTAGCCCGAGCCTCATATGTTGTGCGAGGAAGCTGTGCTAATTGCTTGTTTTGCTGCAGTAGAAATTGCTGCTGACCGCACTGTAGCTGTTTGGAGTTAGCAGTGACACGTGCACTGAAGTCGGGAGAGGATAAACAGCCAGCAGACTACGTGCAGAGCAAGCAAATCGCGCCATGTTGGCCCCTGTACGAACGTGCATTGTACCCGCGGGGCTGCGCGTGGGGAGCAGCGGTCCTTGCAAGCCTCTGTCGCTGTGTTCTGGAGCGGTCGAGGCTAAATATTCCCCCTGTACACGCGACACGTTAACTATCCATTAAACAAATGCCAGAAAACTTGGCACCGCGAGCCGTGCGCGTACATCTCTACTATGAATCGGTTCCTATATAGAGGTTGAGGTTTAAGGTATCACGCAAGAGTGCGCTTGTATTCTGGTATTGCTGTTATGCAGCACGGACTCCTATCGGCCTCCTCAGTGTTACGCAGTCCGACATGCATGTGCGCCCTGTGCTCACGAACGGATTCCATGAAATGCCTTCGACAGTTTTTCTATACCACCTACTCGGTGTTGTATGTCACTCACAACACTGCTTCTCCCACATTGTTTGCGACACTAACCCCTGCTGGTTCAGGCCGGCGAGACACTTATGACGCTGCCATCAATATCTTTTTTATTCATATCCTGGGATGCAGTAAGTGAATATTAAAAGACATGACAGACCCCTCTGTTCTGTCTCATATACCAGTTAGTATACATGTCCGGCAGAAGCAGCAAACAAATTACCCTTCATGCTGCCTCTCGCTTGAACGCGAACTAAGCGGCGAAAACACAGCGCACACTAAGCCATCAGCCCTCGGCGCGACTAGACTCTGTACCCCCGCAGACCGCTTTCAAGATATGACCCGCGCTTTTCGACAAATGCAAAGCTCTATGTGGTTCACACTGCCGCGTTCTATTCCAACCCTACGCAAAGCAGCGTTGACTAAATATTCACTGCAGTCCCGGTGCCAAACTAGTATAGCTAATAGCAGTGAAAATAGTAAAAATAGCAAATAGTAAACGGCAAGACAGCCCAAAATTAAAATAGCAAGAGCACACTTATTCAGCCCTTTGAATAATTCGTGCGGGCACAAAAGGACGCCGCGCAACATTACGAGGAATGTGCGAATGTCCAGTGTACATGGCGACAACGCTAGCAAGTGCAGACGCAGTGAGAATCGCACACAACAGTGCATCCGTGGCCGCGGTACCGATCCTCGAAAGTACGCCCATTAGCGAATGATTTTCTGGCGGCGATGCACCGAGAAGACCTTCTCATTAAGATTCACTCCACTGCGTCAGCTTTATAGCTCATGATTGCAGGCCGTATACACTAAACGGCTTCGCAATAGCGCTTGAGATACATTTTAGGCACTGAAGGAGCAATAGTAAGTGCCATAAATTTTGTGAAAAACTGAGACCGAAAACCTAAGACGGCAGCTTTTTGCTTCTAAAAGAACAGTACCTGTATTTGAAAGCAGTTATAAACTACGTCACGTAAAGAAATCGCAGTGTCGTGTTTCAATCGGCATTTGCGCAGAGTGGAACACGAGTGGGCGGTCTGTCCAATAGCCGCGCGCAATAGCGAGGAAAAGGTAAATTATCCGCAAGCAAATTTAGCGGTTCGTTATTTGATAAAGAAAAATCTCCACAGTTACGTGATAATCGCTCGCGAGAAAGAAAAAGGATGTGTACATACCAAGCAGTGTTATACGAATCATTTTGCAGGCAGCTATCTATCCAGCACCACTGCAAAGTGTGGACCGACGTTTGCGCACTTGTAGCAATTGTGTGTGCGACGCGTGTCCAGACAGCAGTAAGACGACTGCGACGACGACAGCGTTAGCAAGGGTGCGATAGCGTGACGACTGACTTTTTGTACTCGGACGAGGACACGTTGCATTTTTTTTTTATTTGCGACTTGGGCCGATCCCAAAGGCGGTGTCTCAAAAGCAGCCATAATCCATAAGAATGTGAGAAATAAGAATATGCAGCCGTAAGAATGTGAGAAAGTGACACGCTCTTAATATACCAACGGGATGCGACGCGGACAGAAGCGAACGGCAAGCTTGAGTGACACATTTCATTTCCCAGTCGGGATTGCGCAATCGTCAGAGGCGCCAGACGATTTTTTGCACGATATATTGACCCAAGCGCAGACTTTTTTCCTGTTCCGTATGCGCTGTTTTTATAATGAATTGCCAATTAATCGGATCACACCTTAGTCCTGTCACTAGTTTAGATTATGGGGTTCTACGTGCCAAAACCACTTTCTGATTATGAGGCACGCCGTAGTGGAGGACTCCGGAAATTTCGACCACCTGGGGTTCTTTAACGTGCACCTAAATTTAAGTACACGGGTTGTTTTCGCATTTCGCCCCCATCGAAATGCGGCCGCCGTGGCCGGGATTCGATCCCGCGACCTCGTGCTCAGCAGCCCAACACCATAGCCACTGAGCAACCACGGCGGGTGTCACTAGTTTAGCTAATCACGCACGGTGGATGTGATGTCCGCCAAAGTGAGCCATTGAGAAACGCTCCCTGTGTAACGGAACATTCTGGAAATTAGGAAAAATTAAAAAGCGTGCAGATTGCTCAGCAGCGTTCTGAAACATTACACCACTTCAGTGTCGTCATCGGTGCCTTCGTGCTGACCAGTGATTGTAGCAGATGCCCGAACGGATTCGCACGAAGATGGCTATTGTGCGCCAACTGCTGCTCGAAAAACACAATACGCTCAGTTCAATTTACTGCGCGCGCAACATGAATATGGCGGTCGGACATAATCACTAGCACGGATGGTACATTCTAGAGCGATCACATTCGAGGATTCGATCACTTTCGGGAGATTTCCCGTTACTCGGCGCTGGACGCGTCGGCGTCTAAGTGAATTACTGACACTCTACCTGGCCAAGCTAACGCAGTCGGTGAAAATCTGTTCTGAATCTTGCAGGTTTCATATGTCTCTTTCAAAACGCACCACCCACGTGATCAAATGTTTCGTTGCAGTGCACACCGTCTGCGTATTCCCGCCAATAAGGGCAACACTAGCTTCTCTGTACAGCGATCATGCACAAGAACAGTGTTAATAAACATGTTGCACATCCAGCGCACGTGTTGGAATCGTATACGTGAAGCAAAGCTTGAGTGAAGCGGTTAATTAAATGTTGTGCAACTAACGACGACATTTCGCATTACTTTTAGTTTATGCAACGTTAATCTCGTGCAATGCATATCCAGCACAAAGGACACAAGTTTATTATCGTGCAATTTGGTGCACTACAGCACTCACAAGCTATGCCGAAACACCAAATGAGGCAGACGTCTACGCAGTGATGGGGTGATGGGTGATGGGTGGGGTGAAAACGAGTTTGTCGCGTCGCCTTTTCGCTCTTACTCGCGCTGTCATCTACATACACGCTCTAAACCACCCCCGACGCGGTGTGCGCGACAGCGGCCCACAGCAGCAGCAGCAGCGGGAAAGTCGAAGGAAGAGGCAAAGAAAGCTTCGCTTTAGAATGATGTCGCACTTTATTCGCCGGAAAGCCGATTGATTGCAAATTATTGGACATCTGTACGAAGTAAGAATAGTTGTATAAGCTTGTACATTCACTTACTAATTAGCAAGCATGGTGTCACGCGCGCACAGGCTAAGAAGACACATCTAACTGGATGACCGCGGACACTCGCTTTCAAAACGCTGGCGTGAGGAAGCGCGGCAGCAGCAGCGAGCCAATTACCAATCGTGCTGCATCTCGCTTCAAGGCGAAGAGGCAAGAACACAGCGCACACGAAGCCATCAGCCGTAGGCGCGACTAGACTCTGTACCCACCGCAGGCCACTTTCAACATAGGGCCCGGCCGCGCCATCCGCAGCCGTCGTAAACCCCCCCCCACGCTTGAACGCGATGAAAGACGGCGCTTGCTTGCTCCCCACCTTCCTCCCACGAGATCGAGCCACCTTCGCTCGCACCCACAGCATACGGCGTGTGGTATCGCACTTGGACTTGATGCGGAACATCACGCCGACAGTGGACATGCGCCTTGAGTGGCTATATTATCGCCATCGCAATAAAATCAACCAGTTTGCTTTCGTCCGAGACCATTCATTCACTGCAAATCAGAGCAAACGAGAATCTGGTTGTGCCATACTTGGAGTAAAATTCAGCGCATCTACCGCCATTTTAAGCGCTTACATGTGGCAACCCTCTTCTGTCCCTTTCATGTTAAGGAAAGCAAGAGGAAACGGTTGCTCGCGCCGTGCACGACTAAAGCGCACGTCACGTCGCCTGGCACGAACGGAACATCGCAAATGCCAAACGCTTCTCGGTGACCAAGTCAATGCGCAAACAAACGTTGCGGATCGTTTCCTGGTAACTACAGCCGGCGTCGGTTCTCGTGCACACAGACGTGGCGCATATAGTGAACGAACAGCAGACCAATTGTTGCCTGTCGACGGCAGTCGTTTGAATAAGGAAATGTTCCAACAGCAGCCGAATCGCTGCGTGTTCTGTGTGTTGGCAATGACTTCCCCTAAATGTTGGAGCAATTGTGTCGCGTCTTGTGTGGATCGTCGTCCAGTAAGTGAACGAGTCCGGCTCGCGAGTGCGGGAACCATTCTGGCGTCGTGAATGAGATGTGCTCGCCGTGCTTATCCTTATTTTTGGAGCAGGAAGTACGTGCCACAAATCAAGGAGCACCAAAGGGACAAAAAGAAAATAAACGTTCAACGCTCGCGTCGAACCGTCATCGGCGCAAGGCGTCAACAGCTGAATTATTTCCTTATTCTGCCGCAGAACATTTCATGCCTGCCTTCACTGTACAGTGCGAACAGTTTTCGCTTGTCCGCCGTGGTGGCCAAGGAACGAAACAGTTTCTCGTTTGCAGCCTTCACTTAATCAGTGGCCGCAATAATTTCTTCATTAAATTATGGGGTTTAACGTGCCAAAACCACTTTCTGATTATGAGGCACGCCGTAGTGGTGGACTCCGGAAATTTCGACCATCTGGCGTTCTTTAACGTGCACCTAAATCTAAGTCCACGGGTGTTTTCGCCCCCATCGAAATGCGGCCGCCATGGCCGGGTCTCGATCTCGCGGCCTCGTGCTCAGCAGCCCAACGCTATTGCCACTGAACAACCACGGCGGGTTATTTCTTCATAACAACATTGGACCAGACGGTTTTTGGTCGAGCCCTATGCCGAAAGGGTTCCTCAAAAAGCAGTCCATGGTTACTGTGGCAGCTTCAATACCTCAAGTTGTCACGGCATTTCTTTTTCTTCTTGAAGTGTTCCCGAAAGCTCGAGCCAGACTACCTGGTATATACGTCATAGTGCGACGAATAGCAAACTGACATGTTTCGCATGTTTGTGGATAATCCTCCTGCTAGCGTAGTCATCCGAACGTCTCAACATATGAATCAGCCACATTAGTTAGCGGCAGATTAACGTCAATGCAAAGCAGATTAAGGTCAATGTATATTTGTTTTCATCCTTCTACAGTTCTCACTTAATCGTGCCGGGTCACACCAGTAATCCTGATTGAGTGTGCTCTATTTTAGCCCCACCCACTTAATTGCGATGCCAAGCCCGAGTTTAGGCGCATGTCGATGAGCCCATGCACAGGGTGCACATTGGCGATCGCCAGGTGGCCAGAATGAACCCGGAGGAGTCCCCAATTACTCATAATGACATCGCGATTTTGGCATGCAAGAATCCATAATTTATTTAAAATAAACCCGCCCCCCAACGTGTGTCACGCGAAGACACACCGGAGACCTTGTTGTCCGCCTGCCGGCGCGTGCCTTTTTTTGAGAAGAATGCAGGGAGTGTGTTGAGGTGATGACGGGCTCTGAACATTTCGAATGCACTCACGACGAACCGGGCCGGACACAGGTGAAAGTTGGTACAGACATCAGTGGATGAACAAAAGGACTGCGTAATTCGGCACGTTTCTTACCTGAGCACGTAAACACGTCCGCGAGCACTGATCAAGTAATTAAAAGCCGCTACAGCATTTTCAAGAATAACGGTGGAGGACGAAAGTTCTAGGAGAAGAAAATGAAAGTGAAAATCCTTGTCTCGCAGAGCAGTGGGAGCGCCTTAACATTGATCGTTTTGTTACACTACTGTAGCACATGTTGATTCTATTAATCAGGTTTTTCCAGGCATTGAGCAGCTGCGAAACACGGCTCACTTTATCCTACTTGAGCCAGATTGAATGACCTGGTGAAAGTTATGCGACGCGCATTCGACAGTATAGCGGGCGATATGGCTACGAATACGCTATTTGTTAGAGCATCCTGAAACGCAAGCTGGCCCCACACTCAAACGAAAGTGACATTTTGTACCCGCGAGGATAATTGGAGAACGGTGTTTCGAGCTCCAAGTGGAATGAATGGCGCGCAGCCTGTTTCGCTCCGGGGTTGCCAGATGCATTTTTGCAGGGCAGCAAGCAACCTCCATTATGAAGGAATATGCTAACATGATGAGACTGTGCAAATAATAAATTGTTTTGGCTAAATAGAGAAGAGAAAAACGATTTCGCAAGCTGCTTAAAGGCGAAGCATCGTTGTTGAATAACTGGAAATTATAGAGCAGAAGTAAGCTCCTCCATGCTCAGCAACTGGCGGCAGCCGCGGCTCCCCTAACTGCCACAAGAACCACTCGCCTTTTTCGCTACAATCTTAATTTTTGGAGGCCTCAATCGAACGGAACGTCTAATAGTGAGTCCTTAAATCGAATAGCAAGGATTTGTGTTGAGAATTTCGAACATTCCCCCAACCCTTAACACTAAACTGCGCGGACGAAAAGGACGGGACAAGCGCTTGGCCCCGGCCGGTTGCTTTTCGCCCGCGCGTTTTCTCGAGCTGTTTACGGTGCAGTGTGAAACTATCCCACCTTGCTAACTTACTTACCCAGCGTCAAAATTCGCCTAAATGCATTAGTACATGCAATCGTTGGACTTACCCTAGTATTAGATTAGGTGGTTCCATCACATGTGTCCTAGTATTGGGGTTTTTCTAACGCGTTTTCCTAAACCTGCTGGGGGCGGTATCTTGCAGATCACTTAAATGATTAACCGTCGGATGGCGTTGACCTATTGTAGGTAGTGGACCGCTCGACGTCACTGCAGACGCCAACACTTGGAGCGTTGCACCATGCCGATATTGATGCGCGCCCACGCCACTATTTTTTGTGAATACGACGCGCCACTTCTAGATGTTCAGCAAGGCAATCAAGTGACGGAACTTCGGAGCACGTTCTGCATCTCGAATGCATGTGCCATCACACTTAGCGCATGCAGTTACAAACATTGTAACGCTAGAACAACGCTATGTATTTCCTTGTGTGTGCAGCGAGATTCTTCGTGTGATCCATAAACACTTGCCATGTTTGTCATTGACCAGCTTATACAGAGTGTAATGAAGTGTCAACACATTTTAAACGCCTTGTGAATCGTTTCTCAATGAACACATCTATCAGAGAAAAGGCGGTTTCTTCTGGGTTATCGCTATTGTATTTCGTTGCCCCTCTAAAAAAAATTAAAAATTAAGTTATGGGGTTTTAGTGCCAAAACCACGATCTGATTATGAGACACACCGTATAGTAGAGAACTCCGGACTCATTTGTACCACCTGGGGTTCTTTAACGTGCGCCTAAATCTAAGTACACGGGTGTTTTTGCATTTATCCACCCATCAAAATTCAGCCGCCGTCATTTGATCCCGCGACTTCGTGCTTAGCAGCGTAATGCCAAAGCCGCTAAGCAAGCAGGGTGGGTCGTTCGCTCTCTAAAATCAAGTCTCGTAGTTCTTTATTTTTTTTTTCGCAGAATTGAAAGCTATTGCGACAGCTTGCCATGCACTGCCGTGAAGCGTGTATGTCCGCGATTTTTTAGTGATTTTGCGAGTGAGTATTCTTGTAGGAACATCGTGAACTTTCTTTTTTCATTCAAAGAGATTGTGATTGAAGATCGCAGTTTACAGTTCGCTCAATTGAGAACAGAATTTTTCCATAACGCGCGCCCTCTGTTACTGATGTCGACATGCGTTAACTACTTCTCAGACTGGAAAAGTGTGGCCCACGCACGCCCACAAGCTCCTGGAGTCAGCGCGCCTTTTAATTCCGGTTTTTTCTTTCATGTAGGGTGATGAGTATACACCACGCCTACAAACTAAACCTTGAGTCCGCAAAGACAAAATCAAACTTTTCAAGCGCTCCACAATAATTCTGCGCGTGATCATTGTTTAGTGGCCTGTGCGGTAATCTGTACTAGGTTGCTACGAAAAATCTTGGTGCATTACGGAATTATGTCACTCTCACTGCGTCGAGAATGGAGTTGCACTCTTCATGGTGATGATTACAAGTGAATTCCCCTTTAAGACGGGGCTTTAAGAGGGTGGTATGTGTAACACTCCAGCATTTATGTTCGCATGCAAAGTTAATATATTTAGATATATTTTGATTCTAACTTGTTGCTGCCTTTAATAAATGCGTGCTAACACTAGTATTACAGCGACCGTAGCGGCAGAACACGCCGGAGACAACAGCGAGGTCGCGTAACGACCATCGCCGTAATTGTGTCGCGAATGTTCATGACAACAATGAGGTCGTTCCTTTGACACCGCTACATCACTAGGGAACATTTGAAATGAAAAATTCATGTATGCTGCCAAGACATTCTCCCGCGCGGCTCGTCCATTGAACATAGCCGTAGGTGCTCGCCCGCAGTGAAAGGAATTACATTCAAAAAGCGAGACAAAGTGCCTTTAAATGAAGCAGCAATTGCCGAGCTCTGAAAGTGGTTTCATGTCTTGTGCGCAAGCTCGATGCCAGCGCAAGGACCAGAACGTGTGCCGGAAGGACAACGGTCTGTTCGAGCACGAGCAGTACTGCGACTACTACTACGAGTGCGAGGACGGCGTGCCCACGCTGCAGCTGTGTCCCAACGGCCTGGCCTTCTCGGGCAAGAACCGCGGCCTCCTAAACAACTGCGACTACCCGCACAGAGTGGGCTGTCCCGACGACGACGGGCGCGTGATGGGCCAGAGCCCCCAGAGCAGCGAGAACTGCCACTGGCAGTACGGCGTGTTCGCTCACCAGACGAGCTGCACCCGCTACTGGCAGTGTTGGAACGGCACGGCCACCATCCAGCAGTGCCCTTTCTCTCTGCTCTACAATGACGTGATGCACGCCTGCGACTGGCCAGACAACGTGCCCGACTGCCAGAAGCACCCCATCTGCAAGGACAACCCCAACGGCCACATCCCCATCGAGAAAAGTTGCGTCCGCTACTGGCTCTGCGTGGGCGGATACCCGCGACTGCAGCGCTGTCCCGCGGGGCTCGCCTTCAGCCCGACCGCGCTGCGCTGCGAGCTGACCGACAACGTGCCCGGCTGGTGAGTACACTTCGTGTTCGGGGCGCGCAGTGTGCTTGACGTGCGCTTGCATGCAGCGAACTTCCGCCGACCACGCCGCAACCTGAGGAGGCCGAAGAGCGACCCCAGCAGCAGAGGCCTCGGCCACAGCAACAAGCCGCCAGACCGGCACCGCCACAGGTACGCCCGAGCCGCTATGGGAAAGACGGTCATGAACCGGTCAGCAGTTGAGAACAGACAATATTGGTGGAAGAAAGGTACAACGCAAAAAAAGAAGTTTAGAGGAAGAGAAAAAAGATTTAAAGAGATTGAAGGCACACAGTGCTACTAGCGGACAATGCAAAACAGACACTTGCGAATATGTGTCGCAATGCAGCGACAAATTTAGGCCTTAAGTTTAGCACATACAAATCGGGAATTGTGATCTTTGAGACTAATAATTACGTGATGTCAATTTAACGGGAAGGCATACCCATAGTGAAGCAATAT
Organism: Dermacentor variabilis; assembly: GCF_050947875.1. Taxonomy (NCBI): domain Eukaryota; kingdom Metazoa; phylum Arthropoda; class Arachnida; order Ixodida; family Ixodidae; genus Dermacentor; species Dermacentor variabilis. Next base: position 19,241,967 of record NW_027460291.1, on the reverse strand, counting down.
GAATACCTCGTCGTATACATAAACGAAGGGAAGACTTACTCAAGTACTCAACAAGATAATCTCAAAATAAAGGGCAAGTGGAATGCAGAAATAATGAAACAAAGCACTTCGGGGCCACAATAAATGTGAGCTGGTGCCTGAAGTCTGGAAAGGAGTAATGGTGCTAGCGTTAACGTTCACAAATGTCATTCTCTGCTTAAAATTGCATATACTGTCGAGGTTGCGAGTTATAGAGAGCGATAGGCCGGTTGGCTTTGGGAGCCCACGGTAAAACCACAAATGAAGCAGTGCAGGGTGACATGGGTTGGGCCTCTTTTGAAGTCACAGAAGCGCAGAGCAGAATTAGTTCTGAACAAAGGCTAAGGAAATATGGATAGAAATAAACGGGCGGCTTTAAGTGCCCAAGTATATGTACCTGAAAAGCGCGGACAGAGAATGGAGCAAGAGGTCAAGAACGTTGGCAACCAAGTGCAGGGTGATGGAAAGCGTAAAAAGACAACCAGGAGTCATCAGAAGGAAAGTTAGAGAAACAAAGACAGTGTGCAAAGAATGGAAATAAAAATACCTTGGAGATTTACAAGAATGAGAAGAAATTAGAAGGGAAAATCTGCATTAAGGGAAGTGCCTTGCTATTTGAGGCTCATGCTCTTTGCCTTAGGACAAAAACATACCGGAGAAAATATTCACAACTAGATGAGGTATGTGTATGCTGCAGCAAAACTCCGGAGACCCCTCAGCACATCCTAATGGAATGCGAAGGCATACATCCAGTGAGGTCCGTAGGTAACGTACACCTTCCTGAAGCGCTGGATTTAAAGTGGACGGAAGCATGAACCAGTCAGCAGTCGAGATAAGGTAGAGACGTTTAAAGTATTGATGTAACAAATGAAGCGAAGACATTAATACGACCGGATCTGTTACAGGCACAAGTAGCGGTACAAGGTAGATAGAGAAGTTTTGATGAAGAGAAAAAAATTAAACACATGTATACAAAAAAAATTCTAGAATGAAAAGTATTATAGCATACCTGATATTATAAGAAGCCAACAAAGACACTAAGGACAACACAAGGGAAATTACTTGTACTTACTGATTGGCAATAAAGAAGTTATAAATAAATTGAATTGAAAGTGGATGAAAAACAACTTGGTGGGGAACGATCCCACGTCTTTCGCATTACGCGTGCGCTGCGCTACCAATTGAGCTACCGCGGCGCTGTTTCCCCATCCACTTTCCGGGGTATTTATGCTTTGCTAGTTAGAACTAACCCTGGGAGTGCTAGCCAGCGCACCACTCACAAACCGGGCACGACGACAACAACAATGCCTATACATACATAGATGCGTCGATGAGGTGAAGCACACCACAGCTTCGCTTCTCGTCCTTCTTCAGAGTGGAGGGGCTTTTGAATTTTTTCACTTATTTCATCTCGATTCCACTGGGTCGATTCAAGTATGCATGGTTTAGTAGTGGGCCGGCAGGCAGTTCCAATCCATTCTTTGAACACCGTTTAGGCGAGCGTGTTATAGTGACTTACATTTGCTCTTCGATGCAAGATGAGCCATAGTGTGTCGAGAGAATGGAAATACCAGTTTTTTTTTCTCGTATATTTTGTGAAACGTGCACGGAGCGAGAAAACAAATGCGATGCGTTCTTTACAAAGAGACGTCGAAAGTATATTAAGACAGACTCAAGCGTGCGGGGCAAGCCAACTGCACTCGAAGAACACTTCTAGCATGCCTTGCGTTCCATATCTCACACAAATATCACAAAGCGTCCCAAATACAAGGGACATGCTGCAGCTGTGAACACGTTAAACTTTCAATAGCAATTTGTTTGCAAAGTATTTTTGCATGTTATTTTTCGTTCTGTACCTCTACGTTTCTACCTGTATAACATACCTCCTCCTGCATGAGCCTGATACGGCTTACAGTATGAAGAAAAAGAAAGATACTACATTAAAACATTGTTAAGCCATGATGACCGTGTGGTTAACGTCCTATTATCATGCGTGTTCCATGAAATATAATCAGTAACGTAAACCAGCGAGTTATCTTACAAAAAAATTCCCCGACTATTACGATGCTCCCTAATGCGACATGCAGCTCTATACTTTTTATTTATTTATTTATTCGGTATACCTACATCGCCTGTACGGCATTATCGTAGGGGGGTTAAAATACAGGTGGTCACAATGGAAACATATTCAGCAACATCAAAAGAATACATCAGTAAATAGAACATAGTTTAAGCACTGAAATTCGCAAAAGCGGAATAGAAACTAACAAAGTACAAAACAAAGTGAGTGACAAAATAACTAACTAACAAAACAGAAAAAGAAAGTAGCGTATGTGCAGAGATGAATAACAGAACAATCAAAGAATATGACTCTCAATAGCATTTTCAAAACTAGAAGCTGCCATCACTTCATTAGGGAGCTCATTCCAATCGCTAATCGTGTTAGGAAAAAATGAATACTTAAACACATTGGTACGGCACTGATAAGCTCTAATTTTGTTAGCGTGGTCTCTCCTAGATGAAACGTAATGCGGCTCCTTGATGAACAGTGTTTTGTCGATACCAGTTTTACTTTTATATATATTGTAAAGGAATTTGAATCTTAGGATTTTCCTGCGTGAAGAAAGAGTTTTCCAACCCAACCCTTCCCTTATTCTGGATCCTCTGGTAGTAAAATTATAATTTCCTGTTACGAAGCGTGCTGCTTGCTTTTGGACGCGTTCTATTTTTTCTGTGAGGTTTATAGTGTATGGATCCCAGATAACGCATGCATATTCTAGAATAGGCCTGATGTTTGTTAAATACAAGGTTGCCTTCAGTGATGAAGGAGAATGCTTAAAATTTCGTCGGAAAAAGTGAAGAAGACGGTAAGCTTTCGCGCTAATTGAGTTAACATGATTAGTCCAGTCAAGCGTTTCAGAAAACGTAACTCCGAGGTACTGAACATCCTTAGCGGTACTGAGTGCAATATTATTTAGGCAATAGGAACTGGGGAATTTTTTCTTTTTCTTTGTAAACTGCACATGGTAGCATTTACCAGTATTCAGAATCATCTGCCACCGCTTGCACCAAATAGAAACTTTTTCAAGGTCGTCCTGTAAGACAGACATATCGGCATAACATTTCACTGCACGATACATGACGCAGTCATCGGCATACAGTCTAACTGTTGAATTAAGGCCTACTACTAAATCATTAATATAAACTAGGAACAAAAGAGGCCCAAGCACAGAGCCTTGAGGCACTCCCGATAGCACCTGCATTGGAGCCGAGTTTACCCCATTAAGAACAACTTGCTGTTTGCGCAGGTGTAAATAATCCTTTATCCAGCCAAAAATATGTTCAGGAAGGCCTAGGAATGATAATTTTAAGCAAAGTAGATTGTGCGGGACGACATCAAATGCTTTCCGCAGATCAAGAAAGAGTGCATCTATCTGTTCACCATGGTCGAGGCCGAGTGCAATGTCATGAGTGAATTCGGCTAGTTGTGTTACGCACGAAAAACCAGAGCGGAACCCATGCTGAGCCGAAGTGAAAAAGTTATTTGTTTGAAAATGTTTCATCAGATTAGAGTACAGGACATGTTCGAGAGTCTTACAGCAAACGGAAGTTAAAGATATCGGCCTGTAATTGCCTACGTGTGTACGATCACCTTCTTTAAATATCGGAGTCACGTTGGCTGTCTTCCAATCTTTGGGCAGTTTTTGATTATCTAGTGACTTGTTGAATAATATTACTAAGAAAGGTGCTATCTGTCTCGAACATTGTTTCAAAACATGATTAGAAATTCCATCGGGTCCATGAGCTGAATGCAGGTTTAGGTTAAACAACAAAGCCTCCACTCCTTCCTTGCTCACGGCAACGTTTTCCATTTCCGGTAATGGTGTCGGTGTGTAAGAAATAGCAATGCTACATGGCTTTGTAAAAACTGAATGAAAATACTTGTTGAATACTTCTGCTTTTCCTTTGTCCTCTTTAATTAGGTTACCATCATTTGTGATGGCCGGGATGCCAGTGTCATCCTTCTTGTTGCTCTTAATATACCGCCAGACCTCTTTGGGATTTGTTTTTAGTTTATCTGCTAAGGCTTGTAGATATGCATCCTTCGCAACCTTCAATTCGCTTTTAAGTTTTGTGCTGATATCCCTTAGCTTTTTGTACATGCTTGGGTTTTTAGTTTTGCAATATATTTTGTAAGTTCGGGATTTTTTCTGAATTGATGAACGTAAATCCTTATTAATCCAGGGTTTATCCTTGCGGCGCTTAGTCGAAACCACCTTAGACGGAACGAAATCTGAGGTCAATGAAAGCAGTTTATCTCTGAATATGACCCATAGACTGTCGATGCTACTAAATGAACTGTAATGCGCAAATATAGGCAGGAAATCATTTAACTCATTAGAAATAGCCTCATAATTACCCCTTTCATAAAAGAATACCTTTTTCGGCCGCATTTTGGTAAATTCTATTTTTCTGCAACGAATAGTACCTGCAACTACTTCATGGTCACTAATCCCTGGTACTGGTACAATGAAGTCTATGATATCTTTCTGGTTACTAAAGACCAAGTCTAACACATTTCCGTCTGTACATCGTTTTCGTTTCGCGATATATTGGCTGGCGCAGACAATCGATTGGTCGTCCCGTTGCAAACGGAGCCAGCACTGCCTCGCAAATCTGGAGATCGCATGGTGCCGGCGCGTGGGAGCTATTCGCAGCAGACGACGCGCGCTCCTCTAGCGCCATCTCGTAGCCACCGTCGCCGCACTTCTCACGCCATACCCTCCGCTTTCCTCCTCTTCCTGGCCGCTCTTTTCATCCCCGCTGCGCGCGGCGTTCGCCCCAAGGAGGTTATGTACTAAAACTTCTGGAATGGCAGCCGCTGCGACCGCGTACGGGAGCGATTAAAGCCATCGGCGGCCATATTGCCGGGGGCAAAGAGAGCGGGTCCAGCATATAGACAGCCGCGGAATACGCGCGGCACTCGAGTGTGTTTTGGGTTCTCCGATGAAAAGTTGTACGATAAATATTTCAGCATCATCAGCAGCAGCCTGGTTAAGCCCACTGCAGGGCAAAGGCCTCTCCCATACTTCTCCAACTACCCCGGTCATGTACTAATTGTGGCCATGTTGTCCCTGCAAACTTCTTAATCTCATCAGCCCACCTAAATTTCTGCCACCCTCTGCTACGCTTCCCTTCCCTTGGAATCCATTCCGTAACTCTTAATGACCATCGGTTATCTTCCCTCCTCATTACGTGTCCTGCCCATGCCCGCCATTTCTTTTTCTTGATTTCAACTAAGATACCATTAACTCGCATTTGTTCCCTCACCCAATCTGCTCTTTTCTTAGCCCTTAACGTTACACCTATCATTCTTCTTTCCATAGCTCGTTGCGTCGTCCTCAATTTAAGTAGAACCCTTTTCGTAAGCCTCCAGGTTTCTGCCCCGTACGTGAGTACAGGTAAGACACAGCTGTGATTGTCAGATAAATATTTATCTGACAATTATTTTACTTGCGATGAGGCACTTTAGTTACAGTAATGTACATTTACTTTTTGTGAGCATGAAATTGTTTTAATGATTAACTTCGTTCAATGCGTAAGCAACCTTTGACGAGTTCCCCAGCTTCGTCATGTGAAAAGTGTTATGCCTCGTACCTGCACGAGAATTATCAATTTTCCAAGACATTTAATCATTATACTCGTGTAAATGTAGATGATTGGTAGCTTTATAAGCCAGTAGAAAGAGTTTGCACCAACGAAAAAATTAGAGATAATGCCCATAGGAATACATAAGGCTCCATAGAAAATACATGAGAAAACCTAGAGTAGGAGTGGGCTGACTGAAATTTGAGGATGGGCTAACTGAAATTTGGGAGTCGGCCAACTTGAAATTCGGGGTGGGTGAACTGAAATTTGGGGGTGGGCAACCTGAAAGTTCGGGGTGGGCCAACTTGATATTCATATGTGGGCCAACTTGATATTCATATGTGGGCCAACTTGAAATTTGGGAGTAGGCCAACTTGACATTTGTTGGTGGCCCAACTTAAATTTAGCAGTGGGCCAATTTGAATTTTAGGGTGTACCAACTTCAATTTGGGGATGGACCAACTTGAAATTTGGTGTTGGCCAACTTAAATTTGGGGGTAGGTCAGCTTGAAATTTGGAGGTGGGCCAACTTGAAATTTGGTGTTGGCCAACTTAAATTTGGGGGTAGGTCGGCTTGAAATTTGGAGGTGGGCCAACTTGAAATTTGGACGCGGGCCAACTTAATATTAAGTTGGGGTTCGCCAACTTGAAATTCGCAGGTGGGCGAACCAGAAATTTGGGGATGGCCCACCCCCAAATTTCAAGTTGGCCAACGCCGAATTTCAGTTGCCTTATCCCTACTATAAGCTTCCCCATGCATTTTCTATGGAGCCCTATGTATCCCGAGGGTATTCTCTCTGATTAATTTTTTATTAGTTCAATTTGTTTCCAATCGCTTATAAAACTAACGATAATCTACACTTACACTATTATAACGATTATATGTCTTTGCAAATTACGCATGCTCTGGAAAAGCATGCCACAATCATTAAATACCATTTCAAGAGCAGCGCGGCAGCACACTCCGGGCACTGCTACGACGACTAACCACGGCGGCACAGGTTTTTTTGCCCCGAGAAAGATGGTGGCGACTAGTTTCGCTTTCGGGGAGCCACCTCCACTCTAGAAATTTTAGTATATACCCTCCTTGGTCCGCCCTCATCTGTCGCTGCGCTCGTTCGCTCGCCGCAGGAACGGGCGCCTAAGTTGCGCTCTAAAATTCACCGACGATTACGATACTCCCAAATGCGAAATTTGAGCGCAGTTCTATACGTGTTTTCGTTTCGCGATATATTGGCTGGTGCGGACAGTCGATTGGTCCCGTTCGGCACGCTGCAAACGGGAGCCAAGTGGGCCGCGACGTAATCGACGCTCATGTCACGTGCTCGAGGGTGTCTCGTCTATACGACGTGCGTGCGCAAAAGGTCCACACATGTCCCGTGTCATTGTAACGCATCATGTACCAGGCAAAACTCTCTAATCCTGCCATTAATCAGACAGTTACGCCTATATTCCGCTGTGCAAGGAATTGCCTGCGCACGCCTCGTACCTTCAGCAGCGCTACAAACGACTTGTGAGATGGAGTTAGAATGGCCTTTGTCAATGGTGGAAGCCGATTACGCAGGCGGAGTTTTTCGCATTACAAAATATTTCGCCATCAGGATAACTAGCCGGAACATAGGAGGAAGTAAATTGAGGGTGACGCAGACGTTCACAGCCAAACACTCTTAATTGGGTCGCGCAAGTCCTGTGAGATTCGTTACTTAGGAGAGACGCGTAATGATATCGTGCGCAGAAAGCTTGGCTTCTGCTACTTGAAGCAGTGGTCATACTTTGAAGCTTCTCACTCATTATGGCCTGTTGGAAAAGGTCAACTGCCTGAATGCTGACAACTGGCACCGCTTATGTCTCTTCGTCATACATAATTGGTCGCACTCAGAAATTTGCTTCACTCCAAGAAGCAAGAATTTGGCGACATTCAAAAAGGTGTCGATATTTAAGTCACCGTGTCTGCATGTAAGGACACAGTACGACTTGTCTTGTGTCAGACTAGGAACGCTCAGGTGTTGGTGAATACAACAGAGAGCTTCCTACAAAAAACTGCTAGAAGGAACTCTGCCATTACTGTCAACAGCTGCAAGTATAGCGCTTCAGCCACCATGGAATTAATGATGGTCAGTAGTTGCCTAAACATGGTCTCTCTGGCTTGAAACGGCTTTTAAAGTATCCTAGGGAAAATTCCAATAGAATTATTTGTTGGCCTTACAAGAAATATGTAGGTCCAAAAGGAAAACCTACAGGTCCCGTAGGAGAATGTGCAGCTGCCATAGGAAAGTGCACAGGTCCGATAAAGATTTTTGCCAGTCTCGTATCACGGCAATACAGTGACAAAGACAAAGACATGCCTTATGGATCCCAATCGAAGCAGTGATATAAACTTGTATTGGACAAATAAAATGATTTATACGTCCCACTAGATGCAATAAAAGTAGTGATCATGATATAAATTTGTATTGGTAGTATTATTGCCTGGCAAAAAGTCGACCAAGCAGACATGCCAAACGTCGAGAACGAAGGCAGAAAAGGCGCCGCTTTAATAAAGCGATTATGCACTCCAAGCGGTTCACTTGTTGCAGTGAGGCTATTTAGGCACCATTTGTTATTTCACTGCGTAATTTCGTGAAGATCAGAGCTGGCCCCCAATACATCTGTAGGGTGGTATAGATCGGGCTATATATATATATATATATATATATATATATATATATATATATACACACATATATATATATATATATATATATATATATATATATATATATATATGTGTGTATATATATGTATATATATGTATATATATGTGTATATATGTATGTATGTATGTATGTATGTATGTATGTGTATATATGTATGTATGTATGTATGTATGTATGTATGTATGTATGTGTATGTATGTATGTATATATGTATATATATGTATGCGCAACGATTGTTTGTACAAGCACTGTCCTGTGTGCGAGCTTCTAGCTTGCACAGTGGCGCAAGATTGCGCAAGACTCTTTTCGTCGTCGTATGTTAACCGCTTGGCCTTCAGGCGAACGACGAATGCGCCGGTCAAACTGTTCACATATTCGTGACGCGATTGACGCGATTAGTGACGGTGCTTCACGAAGCACGCCGCATTCGCATACTTGCATAGTATGCGTTCGTAATCACGAAAGAGGGCGAATAACATAACAGAAGGGAGATAATCGTCGCGACATCACATTTCTTTACAGTAATTGAGGTTGCTCGTTGCGGTGGAGGTTCGATCAGGTAGACGGTCGTATGGACGCCATATTCCGGTGTTACATACTGCGCCGAGATAGCAAACGGATACTTTCATTCTACACGTCTACTCTAGTTATCTGCACGTGTTGTTGACGGTACATGCCAGATGCGGGCCTTAAAGACACTTTGAATGCCAGCACGTATTGTGCTCAAGCGAACTTTGTGGAGTTGGGTGCGGCGGTTGCACAATACTCGGCTCCTTACTTGTTTGCGTCACAGTTTATTGCTACCCCTGTGTCACATATGTTCTCGACAGCCCAGACACAGCGAGAAGAAAGTTGTTTGAAGAAAAGATTAAGGAACCGACGGGTGCTGCCCATTGAAAACTTGAGCTTTCACTTGGGCAGCTCCGCATGCGAGGTCCTTGACAAATTTTGTCCCCGACATGGAGGGTAGATCAAATACCACTTTTTGCCCATTTGACCCGCCGGCGACATCAGAGAGAAGGGGAGGATAACACGAGAGACAGGGAGAGGGATGAATTGATGACAAACTTTTTGTTTATTCGAAATGCCGGCAACAAGTGGTAGACAGGGCCATGACAGGCAAGTAGGAGCGGGGATGAAAGCTAGAGGGTGTGGGGAGGGCTGAAACTCTGGAAGGGCTCCAACCTCCTTGCAATTCCCCCCTTCCCCCGGTATCGGTGTCCCTGCTTTCGAGTTATGCAACGCTCTGAGCTCACGATGTTAAACACATCGAACAAAAACATTTTAACCATATACGACTTCCATATAAACTTGGAAAAAAATTGCTGACGCTTCCGTAAAAGAGAGTAGATGTAAGCATGAAATGGCAACACCGGCAAAGCATGTGGGTTGGAGATGTTGCTAGCCACAATCTTAAAATGGATGTAGTGCATGTTCGCAACGGAACACCGCACCACGCCATACTGTGCACTTGTTCATGCGGACGCTGTCCAGCTGGAAGGAGAAAACCAGCTGAAGGAGGCACAATAGGCAGCGAAAGATGCCAAGGAGACAGAGCGCACTGCCCAGCTAGAAGATGAAAAGAGCCTGAAGGAGGCGCAACGTGGCGCCATCTCACGAGGCAACGCAAAACCCGCGCCGCGGAACTCGCGGACCGCTGGCGTTCAAAAGAGCACAGGCAACCCTGTCTCAGCGCAAAAAAGATGACAATGGTGCCCTGTATCCGCCTTTTCAACGTCCGCTATTAGAAATGGCAAATAAAACTTCAGCGTACTAGAAGTTACAGCTTGAGTGATATTGTGAACAAACATTAAGGAACAACTCGGAAGCAATATTTTTTTAACTTGTTTGTTTGGGCAGTAACTTGTCTATGTAATGCGGTACTGTACAAAGTGTTGGGTGCCAGAGACCCGGATGATCTCGTTTTGTTCTCGCAACTTTCCCGCATAACGGCTCTGGCTTTTGGCTCAAGGTCACTTGAAGGCGGCCGGTAACGGGCACTAAGAGCATTTCACGCTTAAAATTACAAAAAGCGTTCAGAGTCTATAGTGTGGCTACTACGCTTATATGACATAACAATATGGCTTCACTGCGGTAAGGAGCGTGCGAGAACACGGTCCCCATTCATGATGGCTCCCTTCATTGCAATCTCAACCTTCACACTCCCACGTGACTACAGTGTGCTAGATAGGGGCCAGTGTGGTCAGGGGCGGCGCGCGACATGCATTGCCGTGAGGCGGAAAGTGGGGAAAGGTCCGGCACTTGGAGGCCAGCCCATGCGACAGCAGCGCCGCCGCCAACATCCGCCGCATAGGGTTTCAGTTGTGCGCCTAGTCGAACTTTGTGTTGTTCGTTACTTTAATGTAGTTTGTGTAGTTCACACGATGCATTCGCTTAAAGGCTTGTTTTTGTCTGAGGTGTTTCAGTTTGAATTATACAGAGCGCTTGTCGCTGCAATATTTCGTATAACTTACGGCAACATTCGCTTGTATAACTGTCGTTATGTACAGCAGTGTTGAAAATCTGCGGGCTGATATTTTAGCGCACTCCTGCTACTCGATATCGTAGCCAATGCCTTTCTTGCTCGCTAAATTTAGCGGGCTACGTCAGTGAGCAAAACCGGAAGCCGTTCAGCGCCTATGTTTGCAAACAGTGAAAGGTTCTATAGTTCCAGTTGCATGTAAGTGCGCAATCTCTATCTACCTTAAGTAAGCATACCTGCAAGATTCAAATTCTTACGAAATTCTGGTGATATCGGCTTTCATTCCTCACCACACAGACCACAATGTGCACCACCCTGGTTTGTATTTCCCGCCAACATGCTATCAGGTGAAGTGGAAGCACGAACCAAAGAAGTGCAATGGTGGGACTCAAATTCAAAAAATTAATTTTCTCAGTGAAAACGCAAATTACTTTGATAAAAATGTCTCTGGCGAAAGTTGTTATTCTTCTCAATGATACCGCTCTTCTGCTTATTTTTTATGGACCACCTTAGTGTGTTACTAACCTCTAAACATGGGCCAAAATAGCGTTTTTGCCAAATTCAGACTTTCATTTTGGAGCCTGTGAGCATTACATAGGCGAAAATAAAATTTTAGGAAATGGTAGGCTTTAGTGGCAGTTCTATAAACGCTATTCCAGGTTTCTTCCCCTGACCTTTTCTCGTGAAAAATTTCGCAAAAACGCTATAATTTGGGCATTTTCACCTCGGTGCTAAGGAGTAAAAAACACGAAGCTATTTTGTGAAACGCTTTCGCAATGAAAGAACAATGTTCAGACAACGCAAAACCCCAAACTTTGAGATAATGCGCAAAACGGTCGATTTTTGGCGAATATCTTTTTCGCACCTGTTTTCCATCTATTCGTGAAATTCAAACGGCGCTCACGTGGCCAAAATTTTTTTTGCCGCTCAAAACATTGTGCGGAAATACTGTTCAAGTACTGCTACGCGTAAATTTTTCGTAATTTTGATAGAGAAATTATTTTTCTCGAGCGCCACGGTTGGGGTAGTTGGCGTGGAATGGCCCTGTGTTTGGCACTTCTTAAACCCTGTCACACAATAGTCCACCTCGGAGGATCGTTAGCTAAGCTACAAACATGACAAGCGTAACCGGCGCAACGAGCCGTCGTTGTGTCTGGGGGAAGGCTTCCATACGCGGCGCCTCTGGGCACACTAGCCCTATGCTAGCTCACTGCACCACATGTCATATAGTTTCATACAATAATTATAGAGGGAACTCTGGCGCTAGTTTCTACGGGTGCTGCAATGGGAGCGGTTGAGCCAGCATGGGAAGTACGTGGATTTGCCTAAACGTCGTCCTTTTGGCTCCAAACGACTTTGTAAACGCGTCATTTTCAACAATGTACTGCGTAGTATATAATTAAATAAACATCATTAAAATTGTCCGACGGCAGGATCTTCGAACACGGGAACTCTAGCACAGAAGCCTGATATTGAAACCATTAAGCCACGGACGCATGCATCGACAAGCGAACGAAACGCCCCTATGAATTTATCGCGGGCGTACCAGTGCCTTGAGACGCTTGGCGCATTTCTATTTGGCCACCTGGACATGCTCAATCGTTGTAATTAATAGCAATTGTACGCGTTGCCGGCGTCTTCTGCACTTCGAAGAACATAGATTGCGCCGAAATATACGACAATAAGATTTATATAGCGTGATATACAAAGCCCCAAGAACGTCTGAATCCACAAGCACGAAGATCAGACAAATCGATGTACTTCCCGTCATTCCCATGGTGGTAGAGCGACTGCAGCGCAAGAGTTCCCTCTAGTAATTATTGTGTGAAGCTCTATGGATACAGCTGCTATAACTCTAGAGTAAAAGATGGGTGACAAACATGGAGGAAGGGAAAAGATAGGCGGGAGCATAGAGTTTCTCACTACATTACCTAGAGGGAAATCTGGCGCTGCTGCGCTGTGGTATGCATGGGAATGCTGGTATATTGTGGCTTCGGATTGGCATCGTTCTCGTAGAGACAGGACACCTTGAAGACGAGCTTGGCAAGTACCGTTCCATCTGTCACAATGATTCACTTTCTACTAAAACAGCACGTGAAAAGCTGTTGTAGCTTTATTATTACGCGAAAACATGTTTCATTTAACTATGAGAACTTGTTATTGTGTGTACGACTACATGTTACGTAAAAAGTATCAGCGGGCCGCTAAAGTTGGAGGACAGACGACAAGGTTCGCGCTCGCTTTGAAACAGTTGGTCGTCTGTTCTTGCTTTTCTTCGCTTGGTCATGCATTGTGGGTGAGTAAAGATGTAATATGCGTGAATGGAAACATTTTATGAAGATTTTACTTTGAGAACGCATTATTTGCGTAGCCATATCCACGTTTTAGACGAAGCCTCTTACAACACCAGCCAATACGAGCCTCGCAGACACATATACCGTCATTCCCATGACGGCACGGTGCCCCCTTAAGAAACTCCCATAGACGGTGGCGCCAGATTACCCTCTAGGTGTTATAGTGAGAAACTATGGGCGGGAGCATACCGCAATGCGATTGAAGCCAAACCTGGTGGCCCAACATGTGGTATGGTACGTGCGCGGTTGGTTTTAGTGTTCCCGTTCTGCAGGCAGAGCCACGGTAGGGCAGCTGAACAAGCGCGCACCGAACAATACTCGCATAGCTACTCGAACCAAATGTCTCAGCAAATCTCGAGTCTTCTCCGTGATCTCGACAAAAAGATCACGTGCTGAGCCGCCACTGTGAGTTCACGGAGCGTTCGCTTGCCAAAGCTGGCTGCGTGACGTAATGCTCCCTCCTATATTTTTCCATGGCGACAAAAGTGGCAGCCGCAAAGGCGTAGACAGGTTGCTACGATTCATTTTTTGTAACGCTAAAATATTCGGAATAGTATGCCAAAACAAGCACTTATACGTAACCCATACGTATGGACAACGTGCAAGTCTATTCCGTAAATGTAACTTAGAAGGGCACAGTCACGTGACCCAGCTGCCTGGCACTGTCGGAGATTTCAGCTCTAGCCACCTAAACACTGTGACCGGAAGCCTACCACCTGGCTGCCATCGTCTGCTGGTAGCAGCGGATTCATCAGCGTGGCATCAGAAATACTGCAATGGTGGTCCAGCCAGCCTAGGATTCGGAGCAATGTTTTGAGCAGGAAAAATTTCGCTCTGGCGCAGTTTAATAGCAGTTTCGGAGTAGAAAAAATTGTCTTTTTGCAACAGTTGGATTTGGCGAAGCTTGTTATTACTGTGCAATCAGTGAGTGCTGAGCAATAGCGAAGCAAGACAAAGCCGACAGCGACCAATTAATACGCCTGTCTCGTACGGTATGTTGCAAACATTTGGGTAGGCAAGGAACTTAATTTTGTAAACAATTAAACAAATTGTGTACGCTAACGAGAACAAAGGTGTGTGCCTTGGTGCAAGGCAGACATAAAATTACAAATGAGCCAGCATAATGTGCGCCGTCAGGCACAAGACAAAATGTGATGGCAAATGTCTTATGTGCCTTACAAATGACAGACGTGCTTTGATATATGCTTTACCCCATTAGACAAAATGTATATTACGCCCAATAACAAGGAGCTCGACAAAGCTATGCGTCTATGAACGGCGCCAAGATGAGATGCCTAAGTGTGGTGTGTCGCAAAGATGGTGATGGCGACGGAGAATAACGTTCGTACCATCCCGTACACTTGCGTTCGTTGTGAGGCGGTTTGTCGGCTTCCCGCGTGACCTCTGCGAATAGATACAAGTCGATATGGCGTACAACTTTTCTCGTCGACAGCCAGCTGATCTTTCCAGGTAATACCGATTAGACCTAACGGCCATGGCCGTGTGCCATTACGAAAATTGGCTGTAGGCCCCGTGTGACCGACAAGCTTTCCATAAGGAAAGCTTGCTAACCGGCGATCGGTTCCGAGATCATGCATCCGTGCTTTTTATAACCACCGAAGCCGGCAACTACTGCAATCGCGCACAGAAGTTCGCAGATTGACAGAAAGTTCCGAACTGCATGTGAAAACGCGTGAATCTGAGTGCATGAACACGCATGCGATCTGTGTGCCTTCCACTAGAAAATCGGTCTTTGCACATGGGCGCTGCTTTCGTCGCCGTTCCCTCTGTCGGGTACAGGAATTGTATTGGAGTTGACGACCCGAACGACCATCGTCCAGTCGTGCCTCACAATCAGATTGTGGTTTCGCCACATAAAAACTACAGAATTAAATTTTCTTTTGTCCCGAAACCTACTGAGCGCCGTGGTAAGGCTGCGTGCAACACATCCACCTCAGCCGAGTATTTCAACAAATATACGAAAAACAGCACCAGATAATCGAGTCGCGAACTGAATTATTTAAATGTTCCCACATCAATTCGCTTAGTTGACTACAGTCCACGCCGGATTTTTCAGCCGCGAGAACGTCCGGAAAATCGGGCAGTCCTAAAAATCGAATGCATGCCTTTCACTGCCCCCAAGGGCTCAAACCGCCACAGGCACGTCCAAAGTAGCTCTTAATGCCTGCCAGCACACTTATTAGGCGTATCGGTGTATAATCAAGGAAAACATACTGCATTTCGTGACAATTGCCTCTTCCCACTCTTGGCATGCTTCACCACCTAAAGCAGGAGACACACGATACTATTCGGCGTCCGATCCGACGTGCGGCACTGCATGCTCCGGCATGAGGCATACGACGATTCGGGCCACACGGTATGTCCCAGTACGTCCATCCGAACGAGCGAGCTCGCCCAGATCCAGCGCCCCAGCTTGTACGCTCGGAAGACTTCATAGATTCAATGTCGAGAAACGCAATATAAACGACTCTGCACAACACTGCTTCGCTTTACGCGAACACTGTCAATAAAATGATGCCCCTGCGAGTGACAGAACACAACGGCGCGTCCACTGACGGCTCCGCTGACAGCCAGCGATAGGGCCGGTAGGCCTAGCTAGGCGGACGCCGCAGCCGACGGCGCCTGCGGTGCAGCCCGAGCTCGTCGAAGAGCGCTTATTTTTGCCAGAACGATTAACACGGTACACTTAGGTCGGCCATAATCAAAAACGATTCGTTTACTCCACATAGTCGTTGCGAAGGGCAAAAGTGCAAGCGAAGCGAGCAGCCTCGCTCAGACGGTCAGCGTGTGCTGTCTGCCTGCGAAATGCCCTCGCATCGCGGCTCCTAGCCTCGCCAGTAGCTTAGTGCTAGCAGAGTCCTTCAAAATCATTGTAGTGCTCTGGTACTAGTGTACTAGGCGCTGCTTTGCGGAACAGGCACACGTTCGATATTTTACTGAACTGTTAACTATTGGGGGCGAGGACATACGGAGTCACCATCTGTCGGAAGCGCCGCTTTTGCGTAGTATGAGGGATCACGCGGCGCGCTTCTCATAGGTTCAATAAGTACACCACACAGCAGCCCTTCTGTACATTTATGTAAGTACTCTCAAAACGAGGGAAGTTTTTGACTGTCGATATAGTAATCTTGGGCAAACCGAAAGCCCAGAATCGTTTACAGACGCCATCTCTTTACCGAACACGTACAGTGAAAGCCACTGCGCGCGGTCGCCGCGATGAAGTCTCCCGAACGGGCTTGCGTGAAAGGTCGGCAATCGCTGAGCGCAAAATACGGGAAATATGTTCTTATAGTGGACGGTCTGATTTAACCAAATGGCGCATAACAGAATGAAGCCTAAATGCATGCAACGATCGCGGTGAAAAAAAAAAATTATGGGGTTTAACGTGCCAAAACCACTTTCTGATTATGAGACACGCCGTAGTGGAGGACTCCGGAAATTTCGACCACCTGGGGTTCTTTAACGTGCACCTAAATCTAAGTACACGGGTGTTTTCGCATTTCGCCCCCATCGAAATGCGGCCGCCGCGGCCGTGGATTCGATCCCGCGACCTCGTGCTCAGCAGCCCAACACCATAGCCACTGAGCAACCACGGCGGGTGGTTCGCGGCGACCGACTGCGGGTCTGCATGCATTTCCGCGCACAATGCTTTGCTTTCGCTGTGAGCGCATTTTCGCACTGTGCCGTGGGCTTATAGGCCGCAGCATATGAGCATTTGACAGTACACGAGCAACCATTGTTGCGTGGACGCTATGAGAACTGTTCAAAAATAATTTCGTTACAGAGACTTCGATGCCTACGGCGACTGTGATGTGCCGTCGCGACGATTCAATCTTTTTTGTCTTCTAAATTCTTGGACATTTCAATATAGTTGCGTGGCACTGTATGTTTATCGGTCTTCTCAGCGTACGATTTCCCTCTGCTTATTTTTCGTAATCCAGTGCATTAATTCATAACAAAATGACCATATCTCATGCCTTTTTTTAATGTGCGTCTTACCGCTCCCTTTCTGTTCCTGTGAACTTGCCAGTATCTAGCATCAACAAGTTCATAGGCCAAATCGCCATGCCATTAGCCGGGCAGCGAGCGCGGGCGAGCGCCCCAGTGCGCGTTTTCTGCTACTCACCGAACATCGCAGTCCCGGTGCAGTAGCAGAAATCTTCCTCACGTCTGTGCTTGCTGCGTACCCGAGTTGTAGCCGATGGCTGTCTGCCGGTTCTAAGTTTCGCGAGCCAAGCTTCACACAGCTCCTTGTCCTGCGGCTACGTGTGAATAAGGCTGACACTGGGCTCCGTTGAGTTCGTCCGGCACTGCGGCACCGAGCAGTAGCCTACCATGCTGCACACCTCCAAAGGCAGCCACTACCTACTACAGTCGTATCAAATGTTGTCAAGCAGACACCCAAGGCGGGAAAGCCTCACCACTTAATCAGAACCGCAGCGCAGGTAGGACTTCAAACTTTTGTTTTCAGCTCGCTTCGGTGCTTCCGAAGCAGCCGCTGTGTCCACGTGATCCCTCATGCCACGTCACGCCGATGGTGGCGCCAGCTTTTCCGGTAG
Organism: Dermacentor variabilis; assembly: GCF_050947875.1. NCBI lineage: Eukaryota > Metazoa > Arthropoda > Arachnida > Ixodida > Ixodidae > Dermacentor > Dermacentor variabilis. Next base: position 19,224,188 of record NW_027460291.1, on the reverse strand, counting down.
TGGAGCTCGCCCCCAATTTCGCGCCGGAAACAAACTGCAGCCGGCAAGGAAAAAAATAAAAAAAGACGGCGAGAAACCGGCCTGCCGGCGCCGCCTCTGTGGGGGGAACGTTAGAGAACGTCACATGCCAGCCGCGGTCATTGGCTGAGGCCAAACGATGGTGCAGTTGTCGGACGATGAAAATCTGCCTGGTTTGTCGCACGCCGGATCGGACACCGAATCGTACCGTGTCTCCCGCTTAACACTTCTGTATTGAGGCGAAGCTGTTTCGCGAACCGGCATTATGCAACGCGTCGTGCTTTCCGAGCTTCGAAGCCATTAGTGAAGATTACAAAGGCGGAGTCGGTGCCACTGTTAACAGCGGCGAATTTTTTTTTCATCAAAAACACGGCACCGGATAGCAAGAAAGTAGCTATGCCTAGCGTTTCCGTGGTGGTGGCTACCGCTGCCAGCCGATCTGTGTGCTAGAGTGCCTGTTCGAGGTGGCGAGATAATCAATGGCAGCGGTGGTGGCTTCGATCAATGTCCTTTCGGACCTGCGGTCATGGCAAAAAGTCCGGGAAATCGGAAGGCGAAGTATTAATGCGTCCGCAATTTTAGACGGTCTTATCCCAGAAACGCACAACATCCCATGGACGGTACAAAAAAATCCTGACATTTCACATTCTATGGAAGACGTCCCTTGGGCATCCATGGTATGTAGGATTCGGCAAAGTCCCAACAATAAACAATTGCAGACATTATCAGGATGTGTTGGCAGAGTTGGCCGGCAGCATGTGTTTGAAACGTGCACAAAACAGTCCAATAAGCTGTGTATTTTGTTTTCGCGACTAAGCAAAAAACACTGATGGGCCATACATTGGTAACATATGAGGTGTACGGACACCTTGAGGGACAATTACTCCCATACAAATTACAAGTATCGCATTTCCTCTCTGTCAGTAATGTAACACGCAAATCTCGCCAGAATGTGCCGATTTCCCTGTTCTCGCCTTATTAGCAAGTCCGGTGGTGGTCGTGGTAGGATATCTTTTTCTTGGGGCCTGATGGCTGTTTGCAAAATTCACGCACTTAGGCAGCCTGATGACAAGCTGCAATAAAGCTGTGCAAGTTTTATGCCTCCACTCATTTGCATGCAAAGGCTGCCATGTGCCTAGAACAAGCGCGACAAATGACATCCATTTTACATCTGGAGCCTGGGATACAACCACCATCCTGTATCCAGATAACATCCGAAAAAGACCCGGCCAGGACCTCCATGGGACATCTATCGGTTTTTCACATGGAAGGTTGTCTGGATTAGCGTAGGACATTTTGGGAACATACCTTCAATCTTCTCAACATCCTTACCGGGACATCCATCAAACATCCTTAGGGTGTGTGTTGCCTGGGATACAGCGACTTTATGGGGTACCGTGGCGTGGCGGTGCCACAAAGGAGTCTGAATTATCGGGCATGTCCGAAACATCGGTTGTTGACTGCAGCTGCATAACCCTACTGAAAACACTGCATTGCCCTGAAAACGGGAAAATTGCGCAGTTGGCGCAAATGGCACTTGAGTGGGTGCAGTCAGAAGCAGGCAAGTCAAACTGTAGCAAAATGGTGCAGTTGGATTACCACAGATAACTGGTTTACCCTCACCAGTTCTGGGCAATGCAGACAGACAAGTGCGGTGTAGTCGTCACGCCGTGGCGATCATCTCTGCTAAGTATCAACAGCTGCAAAGTGCAAAAACAGCTTAATTTTCAGAGTGCCACGTGCCCTTTTCGAGAGAGCCGGACAGCAGTCAAGGTCACGCGCATAAATGCCTCGACACGCTGCTTATAATGTTAACGATTTTGGTACGTGAAATGGGTAACTCATTCATTACAGAACGCATAGCACCGTCATTGGAAGTGTGCAGCATAAAAAAAAAAGGAAGAGGGGAAACAGTATGGCAGAAGGCATGGAAGGAGGAGTCAAAGGGGGGGAAGGCATATGTTGGCAGTGAAGCCCACCTGTATGAACAGATTTGAAAAAATTACATCGGCAAAATGCTGTTTAGACGTCATTCTATAACTTCCAGTGTATAACCAAAGTTTTCAATGGTGCCCTATGTGGGGCTCTTTTTTTATTTTGACACAACGCTGCTCTTGAACATTAATGTGACTTGATGTCTCCCACAGTCTGCTCCCAGTGGCCAGCGGCGATTCAGCCCACCACCCCAATCGGTGCCTGCCCTGGCTCAGGCTTCACCAATTGCAGACCAGGATGATGACTACTCTGATGCTGGGCAGAATCGGGCACAGGGTGTGGTGCGCAGGCCAGCCTCATTCAGGCAGGCTGTGCCAGCTTCCAACGGGAAGTAAGGCTCTTGACTGGGAACCACCCAAACCATGCTTCCTCAATTCGACCTGCACGCTAGACTTGGCCAGCCACCTTAAATTGGTACCATCTAGTCTTGCCCAATTACATTCCCATCATGGTGCAAGCCAGCCAGCAGCACAACGCTTGGAATGCACACCGTCGAGCTGCAGCCTCGAGAGAGCTTCAACCCGATGCTGCCATCGGATGGCTGCCTGCCTTGCTGCCCACCCTTTCACTGAGAATAAAAACAGTACTGGCCATTTTCCTGTCCCAACTACTGCTTGCCACCTTCCACTTGCTCTCCTCTGAATGCAGGAGGGTAACGCAAACTACATGATGAACCTTACATGCAGCATTTAGTTGTCCCCTACCACATCTTGCTAGTTCAGGCGCATGCTGTAAGGTATCGCAGTAACCAAACATATTACAACTGTACTGCTGCAGCACCCCACTGCTTGTTAAACATGCATCAAGGCTCAGCTGAACCATTCAACATGATCCTACTAGCAGCAAAAGCTGTGCTTGAACGGGCACTGAGCTACTATCGGAAACCCCCAAGAGCATTGTGGTAAACACTTGTTGAAAGTTGACTGTCATACTTTTCTTGTATTACGTCTTTTTCAAACATAATACTGTTCGTTAAATGCTCGCTTTTAAGCCAACACCTAAGGATAGTTTCAATTTGCTCTTATTTTTAGTGTGTACATACGAGTGTTCAAACTGCTTGTTAGTGTGTGACATGTGAAGCACATGAATGTCAAATAAAATTTCACTGAACAAGAAGTGAGGCACGTCCTTTTTATTCCTTTACAGCAAGAAGTAAAAATATTAAGAGTTCCACCAATACACACATAATTTGCTGGAAACTGGAGCATTCCTCACAGCTCATCAGAAACAAGTGTGCTGGGGTTTGTATCAAGGTCATATTAGCGACAGACGTAGGCCTAAAGGAACGGAATAAGAAGCCTGTCTCCAAGAGTATGTGGGCTAAGCCAGGTCCTATCACAGGGGTTGTCTTGGTTGGTGTGTGCTCACTGGTACCTCCCCAGCAGCTCTCGGCCAATAATAAGTCGTTGGATTTGGGACGTCCCCTCGTAGATCTGCAAGGTGCAAAACCGGCACATTCATTTTCATGCAACTCTGCAAAAAAAATGCATGTACACACAAAAGAAGCAAACAGCAGGACTGCTCATGTGTGCAGCCACTCCTCCAACCTCAAGGTCAGGAATCAATATAAACATTCTATTTTTTGTTATGAAGTGCTGTTCATAACACTGCAACAAAGTTCTGCACATCTGCATCAGTTTTTCATGGCCTCCGAGATTGTGGCATACCGCTGTTGCAACAGCAATGCATGCTCTAGTCTTATAGACCATGCCTTTTGGCATACTTTGATGCTGCCACATGCTGCACAAGAGCTGAAGTACCCAGAACGAGATTCTCCTGAATTCAAATAATCAAAGGCAGAGCTTGGTAGGGTAATAATACGAAACCGAGAGAGCCAGAAACAATGGGAAACTAACAGCTTTCATTTTACATTGCTCCTGCAATATTTGTTGCTATCGCTTTATCATCATGTCCACACTAGGACGAAGGCCATTCCCAGCAATCTCCAATAGGTGGTGCCCAAATCCACGCCCAGTGACAGCCCACTCTGGGTAAGAAATGCGCATCTCTCACAGGCCATGCTTTTGCTGGCTGCATGCGGCAGAAGCGATTACGAGAGCCGGAAACATGTCACGAACTTGAGGTTTTGGACATCAACTATTACCCCTGCCTTGCACCAGCCGATTCCAACTTGTGCCTGCAAATTTGCTCATTCATCACCCCACCCAATTTTCTGCCGTCCTCGATTGCTTCCCTTCTCTTGGTGCCCATTCTGCAACTCTAATGGTCCGCCGGTTATCTGCCCTAGGCATTACATGGCTTGCCAGCTCCCTTTTTTTTTTCTTTCTTTTAATGCAACATCGGCTACCCCCATTTTCTTGTTTTCTCGTTACATTCATAGCAATACTTATAGATTGTACCGATCCTGCTTGACTGCCTACAGGCAGTATTGGCTAAATAAAACATAAAAACGTCTGACATGCTTTGGCTACCTCTCCCTCTTAGAGCTGCCTATCATCACAGTTGGCAAAGCCCGGACAGGCCGCCGTTGGAATATGAACCTGGCAACGTTTAACGCTAGAACGTTATCTAGTGAGGCGAGTCTAGCAGTGCTATTGGAGGAATTAGAGGGCAGTACATGGGATATAATAGGGCTCAGTGAAGTTAGGAGGCCAAAAGAAGCGTATACAGTGCTAAAAAGCGGGCACGTCCTGTGCTACCGGGGCTTAGCGGAGAGACGAGAACTAGGAGTCGGATTCCTGATTAATAGGAGTATAGCTGGTAACATACAGGAATTCTATAGCATTAACGAAAGGGTGGCAGGTCTTGTTGTGAAACTTAATAAGAGGTACAAAACGAAGGTTGTACAGGTCTACGCCCCTACATCCAGTCATGATGACCAGGAAGTCGAAAGCTTCTACGAAGACGTGGAATCGGCGATGGGTAAAGTCAAAACAAAATACACTATACTGATGGGTGACTTCAATGCCAAGGTAGGCAAGAAGCAGGTTGGAGACAAGTCAGTGGGGGAATATGGCATGGGCACTAGGAATAGCAGGGGAGAGTTATTAGTAGAGTTTGCGGAACAGAATAATATGAGGATAATGAATACCTTCTTCCGCAAGCGGGATAGCCGAAAGTGGACGTGGAGGAGCCCGAACGGTGAGACTAGAAATGAAATAGACTTCATACTCTGCGCTAACCCTGGCATCATACAAGATGTGGACGTGCTCGGCAAGGTGCGCTGCAGTGACCACAGGATGGTAAGAACTCGAATTAGCCTAGACCTGAGGAGGGAACGGAAGAAACTGGTACATAAGAAGCCGATTAATGAGTTAGCGGTAAGAGGGAAAATAGAGGAATTCCGGATCAAGCTACAGAACAGGAAGAGGACCTTAGTGTTGAAGCAATGAACGACAATCTTATTGGCATCATTAAGGAGTGTGCAAGAGAACTCAGTGGTAACTCCGTTAGACAGGATACCAGTAAGCTATCGCAGGAGACGAAAGATCTGATCAAGAAACGCCAATGTATGAAAGCCTCTAACACTACAGCTAGAATAGAACTGGCAGAAATTTCTAAGTTAATCAACAAGCGTAAGACAGCTGACATAAGGAAGTATAATATGGATAGAATTGAACATGCTCTCAGGAACGGAGGAAGCCTAAAAGCAGTGAAGAAGAAATTAGGAATTGGCAAGAATCAGATGTATGCGTTAAGAGACAAAGCCGGCAATATCATTACTAATATGGATGAGCTAGTTCAGGTGGCTGAGGAGTTCTATAGAGATTTATACAGTATCAGTGGCACCCACGACGATAATGGAAGAGAGAATAGTCTAGAGGAATTCGAAATCCCACAGGTAACGCCGGAAGAAGTAAACAAAGCCTTGGGAGCTATGCAAAGGGGAACGGCAGCTGGGGAGGATCAGGTAACAGCAGATTTGTTGAAGGATGGTGGGCAGGTTGTTCTAGAGAAACTGGCCACCCTGTATACGCAGTGCCTCATGACTTCGAGTGTACCGGAATCTTGGAAAAACGCTAACATAATCCTAATCCATAAGAAAGGGGACGCCAAAGACTTGAAAAATTATAGACCGATCACCTTACTGTCCGTTGCCTACAAAGTATTTACTAAGGTAATTGCAAATAGAATCAGGAACACCTTAGACTTCTCTCAACCAAAGGACCAGGCAGGATTCCGTAAAGGCTACTCAACAATAGACCATATTCACGCTATCAATCAGGTGATAATGTGCGGAATATAACCAACCCTTATATATAGCTTTCATTGATTACGAGAAAGCGTTTGATTCAGTTGAAACCTCTGCAGTCATGGAGGCATTGCGGAATCAGGGTGTAGACGAGCCGTATGTAAAAATACTGAAAGATATCTATAGCGGCTCCACAGCCACCGTAGTCCTCCATAAAGAAAGCAACAGAATCCCAATAAAGAAAGGCGTCAGGCAGAGAGATACGATCTGTCCAATGCTATTCACTGCCTGTTTACAGGAGGTATTCAGAGAGGTGAAAGATATCTATAGCGGCTCCACAGCCACCGTAGTCCTCCATAAAGAAAGCAACAGAATCCCAATAAAGAAAGGCGTCAGGCAGAGAGATACGATCTGTCCAATGCTATTCACTGCCTGTTTACAGGAGGTATTCAGAGACCTGGATTGGGAAGAATTGGGGATAAATGTTAATGGAGAATACCTTAATAACTTGCGATTCGCTGATGATATTGCCTTGCTTAGTAACTCAGGGGACCAACTGCAATGCATGCTGACTGACATGGAGAGGCAAAGCTGAAGGGTGGGTCTAAAAATTAATCTGCAGAAAACTAAAGTAATGTTTAACAGTCTCGGAAGAGAACAGCAGTTTACGATAGGTAGTGAGGCATTGGAAGTGGTAAGGGAATACATCTACTTAGGACAGGTAGTGACTGCGGATCCGGATCATGAGACTGAAATAATCAGAAGAATAAGAATGGGCTGGGGTGCGTTCGGCAGGCATTCTCAGATCATGAACAGCAGGTTGCCATTATCCCTCAAGAGAAAAGTTTATAACAGCTGTGTCTTACCAGTACTCACGTACGGGGGGGAAACGTGGAGGCTTACGAAAAGGGTTCTACTTAAATTGAGGACGACGCAACGAGCTATGGAAATAAGAATGATAGGTGTAACGTTAAGGGATAAGAAAAGAGCAGATTGGGTAAGGGAACAAACGCGAGTTAGTGATATCTTAGTTGAAATCAAGAAAAAGAAATGGGCATGGGCAGGACACGTAATGAGGAGGGAAGATAACCGATGGTCACTGAGAGTTACGGAATGGATTCCAAGGGAAGGGAAGCGTAGCAGAGGGCGGCAGAAAGTTAGGTGGGCGGATGAGATTTAAAAGTTTGCAGGGACAACATGGCCACAATTAGTACATGACCGGGGTAGTTGGAGAAGTATGGGAGAGGCCTTTGCCCTGCAGTGGGCTTAACCAGGCTGATGATGATGATGATGGCAAAGCCCCGCGGTACAGGAGCTCACAACTCCTAAACCTAGCAGCCTCGTGAGCAGTTTCTCCCTCCCTACAGGCGCTGTGCTCCTCTAGGAAGCATGCAGACGTACTGTGCCAGTACTGAATATCATGTCGGCACCCTCTGCTGGCAAGGGACGGCTGCAGAAACAAGGCGCTATGTGTGTATTTAAGATGTGTTAAAAATTACAGAGGCAGTCTTAGGGCCATTTTAAACAACACAAGACCACCTAAATGTATGTGAACATGTGTGCGCTATGAAGGCAGAACTGGTTGACAAATGCTGCTCTGAAAAGCCACTGTGTCATCTGAATGCTGTCATTCCTGGCATAACAGTTTTGTTCTATTGTGATGCTGATGGTTCTGAAAGAATTCAACTTATCATTGTTAGAGGATACCAAAGGCCTTGATGCTTAAAGCTGGCTAGTGGTTTGCCTTGTACAAACAAGGAAGAAAGCATGGATGACATGAGCCCTTTTCATGGGGTTGCTGACTTACAAGAACAGGACAATACTTCTGCTTGCTAGCGATGCTTCAAAGTATCAAACTGGCTTTTCTTCCTGGAAATTACACATGCTGCTAAAGCCATTAGATGCTGGCATAATAAAAAGTGCCAACATCATTTAAAAGGACTTTTGGTTTCTAGCCTTGAGGCAAAAACTGAGCACAAGGACAAAAAAAAAGTCGCAGTTCCTCCCAAAAGGCGAAGCATCAATTGCGATAGCAAATCAGTAAACAACTATACAAAGTAAGGACAGTAGTTTTATCGGCCATATAAATTTGCAAACATACGCTTAGTAATGAAACTAACAAGCATGGTGTCATGCACGCACAAGCAAACATGAAAACATCTCACTCTATGACCATGGAAACTCGCTGTCAAAATGCTGGAGTGAGGAAGCGCGGTGGCAGCAGCAAGCAAATTGACCTTCGTGTAGCTGCTCGCTTCAACGCGAACTAAGCATCGAGAACAAAGTGCACACGAAACTTTGAGCCCTCCATAAAACTAGAAAATCTACTCATCGCAGTTCGCATTCAACATGGGGCCTGCGCAGCCACAGCAGCCACTAAAGCGTGACGGTGCACTTCCTCCCTGCTTTGATCCCTAGCAAGAATGAGCCACCATCATCAGCTCACCCTTGCACACGCACATAAAGCCCACGGTGCTTGGTGGCGATGTTATCGCCCTTGGACATCATACGGAACGTCACCACAACGCTGACAACAATGGTAGGAATGCACCTGGAGTGTCCATACAATTGATCTTGCAATAATAACCAACAAATAAATAAGTGTTCTGGACACCTTGCATTTAATTGCAATGGCCTGGGACCATGTCATGCTGACCTGACAATGATTGACGATTGTTTCAGAAAATATGGTGTTTTTTAATATGCAGTGGTCACCCCACAAGAGCCAGAAGAAAGCATTGATGATTGGGATAAGCTTGGCACTAACTGACCCGCTGACGAGAACCTTGTAACCTGTGTGCTGTGCACAAATTAAGAAATTTTGTTGCTGAAGTGTATACACTGCATCCTGAACCTTTCAGTAGCGATGATGACAACAGGATAGCAGTGATGAAAGGGGACTTTCAACACACTGCAAACCCTCAACTCTCTGAGGCGAGCTGGGACATTTGACAATGTTCGTGAAAGCATGTGGGCCCAGTTTTAGTTTTGGGCGACTAAAAGAAAAACAAGGCTCAAACAGAGATACTAAATGATTAATTCAGCCATAAAAAAATTCGTCGGAATGTACAGTCGAACCCGGATATATCGAACCCGCATATTTCGAATTATTGGCTATATCGATTACACAGATTACCCCCTTGAAAATACTATGTAAAAGTATAGGACAATTGCGTAGTATATCGAATTCCATTTTCGTTGGACATTCAGGGCACTATAACGTAAAACTATTCCAAACTTTTCTATTCCAATTCTGCTATCAGCCCTCCACAGTTGGTCAAAAACTTTTTTCGACCACCCCCACTTCACCTGTCTGTCACGTGACGTCACGAAAACCGCGATAGCTTTCCATCTGATATGATGTGTACATACTGATTATGCATGATTTCACATAAAAAAAAAACAGTTATTTCTGATCTGACCCCTTTTCGCCATTAGCCCTCGGCTATTGTTAAAAGTTTTCGGGCTGCACCCACTTCACCTGCCTGACACGCGACGTCACAAAACCGCACAAACTCACCGCGTCAAAGTGACGTGTACGCGATAAAAATGCATTAATATGCCAAACAAAACTGAATTTTCTTCGGAATAGCCACAGGCTGCCCCATTCCGAAAGGAATAAAAGATAGCTGCCACCGATCGCTCTGAGATGCTGGCTACTCGCACCTGCCGGAGAGCATGGGTGTATTTGCGTACAATAAAACTTCTTGCGTGGCCATGTAACGTTTTCGAGCACTTTCGGCACGTTTACCACCTCATTCTGCCAACTCTTCTTTGCTGAGGGTCAGTTTTATCGTCACTCTTAAGCTTCCGTTGCATGCCGCTGCGATTTTCGACCAGCCACCACAAGCTAAGTAAGGGAAAGCCGACCAATCGCAGACGCCGGCACCACGCTCTTAATCCGGTTATCGATTTTCAGTGCACTGGCTCTGCCCCATCGAATCCCTCTCCACTTGAGCGTTCTCCTCGCCTCTTGTCAGCCAATTAGATACGACAAGCCGCTCAGTGTAGGCAATGTTATTCGTTTTTCAAGCAAACAAAAGTGACCTCCTATGAACGAGGAAAGTGTTTAATTGGTCTGTACAGACAACCCTGTGGGTGACCGCCTGGTGCTTGCGTCGGTGGTTACGCAAATTTGACATCAGGAGATTGGAATAGAAACATAATGGAATAGTTTTACGTTATAGGGCCCTCGATATACAGCCACCCGGATATATCGAATTCGACAGGGATCGGAAAATTGTTCGATATAGCGAAAATTCGATATACAGATATAGGCCAAAAAAGCACTCGCGATCATAAAAAATTGTGGCTTACCGATTGGAACAGCTGCGAATCACACAGTATGTGCACACAATATGAAAGCGCTTTATTTCACGGAAAAAAAAATCACTAATTTTGGGCTGCTTTTTCCTCTGGGAAATGAAGTTTAAAACACTAGTCTCAATCTTCTCGAGACTGTCCAGGTGCGAGAGCCCAGTGCCTTCCATTTCGGCGCAACAGCGCCGAATCAGGCTGAACGCTGACGCCAGTTCAGTGGCTGTGCACGGACGCGTTTCTTCGAACACACAGTTGCCCTCATCGTCGCTGGAATCGTCGTCTTGAACGCCAGCTATTCCGGCCACAATGTCTCATCAGTGAGGTCGGCTACTGCTTGAACTTCGCTGTCAGCGTTAATGAAGTCATCAACAGTAACTTCGGACGCGACGGTGCCGGCAAAATTGGACAAGTCGCGGAACGCGTCCTCCAAGCACTCATCGTCGCCTAAAGCTTCCGGACATTCATCTCCGGCCACTTCAAGGCCTGCCTTGCCGAAAAAGTTGGCTACTGTGGCTTGCTTCACGTCGCCCCAAGCGCCGGTAATCATCTGGATCGCGCCGTGCAGGTCAATCTTGATATCGGTTCCCATGCGGAGGTTTATGAGGAGCCGTTGAATAAGTCGCTTCCGATAGCCTACCTTGAATGCCTTTATGATACCCTGGTCGAGGGGCTGCAGTCTCGCTGTGGTGTTCGGCGGGAGAAACTTCAATTCGATGTGCTGCAGCTTGCAAGTCGTTTGATGGGCCGAACAGTTGTCTACCAGAAGGCAAACTCGGAGGCCCAACTTGCCCAACTCAGCGTCCCAAGCCTGCAGCCATTCAACAAAAAGTTTCCGTGTCATCCAGGCCTTCCTATTACAGCCGTAGCGGACGGGAAGCTGTTTACAGTTCTTGAAGCAGCGCGGTGACTTGCTCTTCCCGATCACGAATGGCCGTAGCTTGCACGAGCCGTCCATGTTGGCTGCAAGCAGCACCGACACACGCACTTTGCTCATTTTACCGCTGTGGCACGAGGTTCCACGAAGAGAGAGTGTCTTATTCGGCAACATTTGCCAAAAGAGACCAGTTTCGTCTGCATTGAAGATTTCTGCAGGCGGAAACTTCTCAGTGATCTTCGGCCACTACTCAGAAAGCCACTGCTGCATCTCCTGGCTGCTGACAGCCCCACTTTCGCCTGAAATGGCCTTTCCTATAATGCCGTGGCGGTTTTTAAACCGTTGCAGCCATCCAGTGCCCCCACAAAATTTATCTTCGCCAAGAGCCGTAGCAAACCATTTGGCCTTTTCGATTAACATCGGGCCATCCACGGGAATATTTTTCGCTCGGAATTCAAGAAACCACGTATAGAGTGCCTTCTCCACTTTGTCAAAAGCAGCAGGGCGCACACGACACGCTCCTGAGTGACTTTCCTCACCTGCTTTAAGCTTGATGTCCTGCTTGTTTTTTAACAACATACTTAAAATACTATGCGGAATGCCAAATGCGTCTGCCACGGAGGACTTCTTTTCTCCATTCTCGACAGGCCGGATTACTTCAAGCTTTCTTGCAAAGTCCAGATTCTTCCTCTTTTTTTATGTCCGCGGATGCCATAGCTCACCAGATGACCGCAATCACACACGCTACACACGGCACGTTGAAACAGAGGTACGCACAACAAAACGTGCAATGCGCAGATGGAGCAGTCCGAGCGAAGCCTGTTCGAGCGGCAGTCAACGGGGCTGCGAAGGAACGACAAAGGGAAAAGAAAGAAGAGAGCGGGGAAAAAGATCGGCGGAATATGCCGTCGAAGGCGCTGTGTTCGTTTTTTGAGCCCTCTCTGGCTCTCTTGTCTCCCCTGGCCCACGAGCGACCGTGCCGACCCCTCACTCTCTCTCTCCCTCTTCCCAAGAAGCGTGGCTTGGAAATGTCGCTGCGTCTCCATGCCGCGCACTCTCTTCTCTGAGCTCCAATGCCCTTGCCCAATGCACACGCCGGCAGTAGAGGAGGAGCGAGAGAGCTCGCGCCGGTGGGGCGCAAGAACGGGGGAAAGGCTCTGCGTCTCCGTCGCTAGGCGACGGCCGCGCATGCGCAGAGGAGGAGCTGGCTGACTGACTCTGCAGAAATGTTTTCCCCTGAGGACCGGACACGAATGTCTTTGGGAAAAGCACACCTTCCAGGGGCGGGACGCGGCGTTCGATATATAGAATGTCTGACGAAAATGGAATTCGATATACTACGCAATTGTCCTATACTTTTACATAGCATTTTCAAGGGGGTAATCTGTGTGTGCGATATAGCCAATAATTCGAAATATACGGGTTCGATATATCCGGGTTCGATATATCCGGGTTCGACTGTATCGAACGCCACACATTTGCTGGCATTTAAATTTACTGGCTTCATGTGTCTTTTGGTGATACGAATTTTGGGTGATGTGAACATTTTACGTGACCCCGTGAAAGTCCTATTACAGAGATTCTACTTGTTCACGTACACCAAGTGCCGTACTTTCCGGTGTATAAAATGCAGTCTTTTTCCAAAATTTGCACTGGTGCATCTTATAGAATGGTGCATGTTTTGTATGCATAAAACTAAGCGTTCTGGCATGACTAATATACTTGTATTTTTTCACATTTTCACAAGAACAAGAAACTATGCATGAAAACACTGTGAAAGAAATGGAATCTTGTTTTAGCAGTGGAGCGACCACAGCGACAGATGCCAGCTCGGAGGGCTCGAAGTGTAGGCAGCACGACTACCATAGCGCAGCCACCTTCCTTATTGTAAGTCACAGTGGAACCTTGTTGCTACGATCCCATTTAATACAATTTACTGGCGCTAACATTCAGAAGTGAGAACACAAAATGTTACCTAATACAGTTATGCTTCTTTTTATTGGTTAATATGTTCCCAGAGATGGAATATTTCGGTACCAACATTCACGACATCACTAAACTACTGAACAAGAATAGGGGCGGGCAAGGCACGCACTATCGAGGCGTGCCGCCATGGCAGCTTCCCCGCAGTACTCGCACGCCCACGTCCTGCCAGCATGCGCTCGGTTTCCTACCCACAAAACTCCTCGCCGATAGTTGCAGCTATCACCGCCAACCCTACTGTGATAAATGTTTTCATCTATCTGCTTCACAGCATGTGTGGCATAATGCCGTTGGAAGCGTACTAAACGGCTGTAATGGGCGACAACCCAAACGTTCACTCTGGCAGCATCATATTCCGGCACGTTTCTGGATGGCGTCTAAAACAATACGCAATAAGAAAACAACACAGTGCGTCTCAGGCCCCTCAAACCTCACCAGCTCCACGCATGTGCCGGCATCTCGTGCCGCAACAATTCCGTCAAGTGGGCATGTAAAAAATTCTTGCCAAAACACCCCTCCCGAAGGAGCTGCTGGCCCAGGTCGAATTCAAGCAGCACAAATGTAAACTTACGGAAGCCCCAACATGGACAATGTTCGCCTCAGGCCCCTCGAGCCCCACCAGCTCGGCACGGTGTACTGCAATGACTCACACGACACTTCGCATTACATTGTGCCAGTTACAGTACAGTCTGACAAAATTTTAGTGACTTCAGCTGACCCTGTTAGTACATTTTTGCTGGCACTTTTTCCCAAAATGTACGAACAAGGTTCTACACTCTTAAAAAAGTTTGCACCCTTTGGGGTTTATCTTGTCCCACAACATTCAGCCATCTCCCTTGCTTGTTTCCTTTTCTGAAAACTCTGTGCTCACTATTTTCCTCTTGAGAATGCTACGTCACGCTGATAATGCGAATGTCGTTCGTGACCTGGAAGTACTGTGCTTGCAGCATTAAAAAGGAAATGCGGGCGAGATAGATGATGATTATTTTTTGGGACAAGATACACTCCAAGGGGTGCAAGCTTTTTTAAGAGTGTACTGTAGTTTGGAGCCATAGTGTATTTTTGTTTTCTTTCAAAGATGATGTTAAATCCGCTGGACTAATGCAATGAATAAAGAAAAAAAAACGCCTCTTGTTTATCATCGTCTTAAGTCACCTGTGCAAAATGTCTCGACCATCAAAGCACTAGTCGCAGTGCTTTCAGCTTCTGGTCCCTACAGCAGAATCTCAATAATACAAATACCTCGGGATAATGTAAAAGTTCACATCACCTGAAATTTGTATCCCCTAAAGATGTAAAAGAAACTGGGAAATTAAGAGGAGACATGGCAATATTTCCGCTAATGATTGCTCAAAATTTCAGCAATCATGAGCCTGTGATTCTTTTTTAATTTTTTCCCCACAATCGCAAGACCTTCCTTCCTCTCATGGCAAAATATTTGGGAGAAATACGCTGCAGAATTAGAGAAATTGCACTTTTTCAGTGTCTTCGAAAGCATGCGAGCACGGCTTGTCCTTGACACAGCACCACCATTTTGTATCACCGTAAACACAAGAGATCCTAGATTAAATGGCCACAGCACTGTACTTCTCCATGCAGAAATTAAAGTAACAAACGCGAGCATGAAAAGGGAGAACTAGCATTGTGATTCATCATGGCAGTTACGTGGTGTGCAAGGAGTATTGGCTAGCATGAACTTTAATCACTGGCACACTTGCTTTGCACACATTTTGGTCAGCTATGCACTTCGCGTGTTCCAGAGCTGACATTTCAAGCTCTGCCTCGTTACCTCGAGTTTCTTTCTCGTTGCTGCATCCCAACTGCTGCCTGATGGTAATAAGAACATGATTTGCGCAAGGCAATCTGTTTTCTTTGCGGTGGCCAAGCTACTTGATACAGTGTAATATGAAGGTCGAAAAGTTTCTAATTGTCATCAGGCGTTGAAGACGACAGAAGGTGTGGAATACAGAGATAATGCTACCCATGGAAGCGAATGTCGCCGATCTAGCTGACGCAGCAAGACTGGGTCGTGTGCAATTGCCGGCTCCTAATAAAGTTGCCAGGTGTTTGAAACCAACCAACAGTTGCATGATACTGCACCAAGCAAAATGTTTTTTTAGGGGAAAGGGGAGGAGCCAAGGTGAAGTGACATAGGTCACCGTGGCAATAGGAAAGTGACCGGCGGCACGGCCAGCCTGACCAGTGCCTGGGACTACTGACCCATCAGAACCTCCTTGCTGGCTACGCAGGGGATCACGTGGTGGCTCGATTGTTCGTATCATCAACCGTGGCGTAAAAGGCAGTTCACAACATAAAAAAATTTAGCATGTTGTAAGCTAATGGACTTAGGCTGGAACTTCGAAAGATCTAATTTACCCACAACCAGGGAACCAGAAGATCTAATTAACTAATAACTTCCAATAAATACAAGTCTACTGCATGAACAAGAAGTGATGGTGCACAAGAATAGAAGAATAAGCACAGCTTACATGATGTTGAGTGGCACAAAAAAGGTATCTCCCTTATGTAATTTGCAGACTTAAAGATTATTTCAGTCACTCGTACATATCATCCCAAAAAGAAACCACCTCAACCAATAAAGTGGGCATGCAAAAAACCTAATGTGCTGCTGTAAAGATTTCAATTGATATGACCGAGCAGACATAGATTGTTGTCCATCTTGTGTGACAAAGAAGCGCTCGTGCAGTGCTTACCAAACGCAACTTTATGGGAAGGGTGCTGCTTGTGCAAGTTAGCAATGAAAGCACTAGGCAAACACCACAGAAGCCTGGACGACTTACTTACCTGGTAAATTTTTGCATCACGCATGAGCTTCTCAACGGGGTACTCAGAGTTGAAGCCGTTGCCCCCAAAGATTTGCACGGCATCCGTAGCACACTTGTTGGCGACGTCCGAAGCCAGCGCCTTGGCAATAGACGCATAGTAACTGCTGCGACGGCCCTGGTCCGACTCAAAGGCAGCCCGCATCCAAGCCAGGCGCGACACCTCCACACCCATGGCCATGTCGGCCAGCATGAACTGTACCGCTTGGTGCTGCAAGAGGCATCGTTACAAGACCTGCTTGGCCCATTTTCATAACTGACAGATAGAAGGAGCACAGGAAGAACTTCGGGCTATTCACACCAGACATGCGTCTTTAACTCATCACAACTCTGTTATGCACTGCAAGTTGCCACCCAGGGAACGTTCGACTGCAACAACTTTTTTTGAAAGGTTTTAAGATGGTACGAGGAGGTGAGCTGCCCTTCTTCGCAGCAGAAGCTCCCAACTAGGGCGAGTCTTCCCCTCATGCCTTACCACCTTTCGCTGCATAGTGCATATCTGTAAGGGTTCTCTGCCCCTGGTCCACCAATATGTGAAGGGGGACCACTCAGGCTGCCAACAAGCAGATTTTACCTTGACCCCCTCCATTTGCTCGTAAATGGGCCCAAGTAAAAAGGGGGGGAAAATGAAATATTAAGTGGTCATCTGCTCTGTATTTCATACAAAACCTCACATTGTTCATGCTACTGCTGGCTATTTGTGTACTGTACTTGGGATGATGTCTTTTACTGGCAATAATATCAGCTGCTCTAAAATTTTTAGCTGCTTTTGCAGAGTAAATCGGTGTATATTTTGAAGACACAATCGTCACTGCATGACTGCCCACCTTGCCGCTTTCTCCCGGACTCTCTTGTGCGACTTGTGTTCCAGCTGTTCCGACTGGCCTTTTATCCATACTTGTGTCCAAATACCAACAAGGCCACTACTGTGTAGTTGCGCAGATGTCGCCTATGAACTACATCATCGAGCCTATCATGTCACCAATCCTGTCGGAAAACATCCACTGCCTGAAACCACATTACAAACCTATTTTTCCCTTGAACCACCAGGGTGGCTATTTCTCCCACAGTGGGCGATTGTAGCGAGGACACAAGCCGTGTGACCGTTGCCATCCCTCTGCTAAATGCCAAACTCGCCGTTCTGGAGGCTAGACCGTTTTTTTAGAAAACGCTGCTGTTGCTGCTGCGGTCACACTCATTCTGTGGCCTTGTAATAGTACTTATTTCGTTTTCGCTTAACGCTAAAGCGAAAACCGACATACACATAAAAGAAATACTATATTCAATGCCTCCTGGCATTGAGTGAACAAATGCTTGTCGATTTTTTTAGTAACTGCATTTACATGAACATCACAACGGTGCATTGCATCACATTTACTGCATGTCGCATCCATGTAAATGGTGCTAATGTACAACAAAGTGAATTAACACAGCGTTGACGCTGCTCTGCATTGCAAAATGATAGCTGAGACATTGAGGGGATGTTTATCGAACTATGTTACTTTAAAAGCAGGGTAGCTGATCTGTCTAGCTTGTATTCTAATAATTTTGTTGCAACCAGTAAAACAGGACAACAACAGACAAGGATGAAAGGCACGTCTAGACGAAAGTCCAAGTCGGACACAGAGATGCTCCCAATGCATATGATAATCTTCATCAATAAGGGTTTGTAAGATAAGGAAAGGTCTCACACTTCGTTTGAAGCATGCTTGTGCTTTTTTTACTGTTCCTTTGCTAAAACAGCAGAGGACAAAGAAGAGACTGCCAAACCTGTCACTGCAGTTAAACCCCACAATACTGAAATTGGCACTGCAACAACAATTTGCTTTCGCGGGAATTTCGTTGTTGCTAAATGAGACAGCACAGGCAGAATGGGCTGCCAAGCAACATTTTATTGTCACAATTCCGTTAAGCCTTGCTCAAGACAATACAGCATCATTGCAACCACAAATTGTGCATCGCTGATAACTTTCGGGGGTACAATCGCTTTTATTAGATTTTGCGTAACTGAGCACCAAATGCATCCACATCTACAAACAGCAGCGTTCTCAATGAAGATTTGCCCTATGGGGCAGCGTTCTCGATCGAGATCTTTCACGGACATTATCACTTTCGAAAGATTTCGCTCTACTCGGCACCGGACATGTGGACATCTCTGGGCAACAGCATTGATGCAATCACTTTTGTGAGGTTTCATACAGGTCAGCCTCCACAAGCAACAGCGTTTCTCCAGTGCACACTGTCGCATCCTGTGCCAAGGTATGCAAAATCTTGTGAAAGTGATTGTATCCGCAAAAGTGATTGAGCAAGAATATGTCCCCATTAGGCAAACTTACATCCGGTGATGCCAAATCTGCATGCAATGCCTGTTGGGTGGTACCGAAGCCAGCGTTCTTGAAGCAACACATATTCTCGAATCGCAATCACAGCTAGAGGCATGGCAGTCCACCTCGGTGGGATGTGGATTTCTTGGTTCTTGCTTTTTTTTAAGTTTCTCCCGCAGATTATGCATGACACGTGGTACAGTTGAACCCGGCTATATCGAACTCAAAAAAGAACGCCTATCAGTTCAATACAGGGCATAATTTCATATAAGCCTGCTAAATAATTGGATTTCACAAAAGCACATACCATGTATAAGATCACTTTATTGATGAAACTAGCTTAGTTTCGCATGAAATAGTCCTGCATTTTCTTCTGCTTGGGCAATTTCGCTGCCTGCGACGCATGCACTTCTCCACATTGCCAAAGGAATCGCAGCAGCTGAGGCCACAACCTTTCGCATTCGTGCAGAAGCACCGGATTAGTGCGAGAGCACCAATCACTTCGGAGGATGTGGGCCAAAAACGGTCGTTGCTTTCCTCATTGCGCCCACTTTCACTTGTGCTCGGTACAATGTCAGCAATGTGGTCTTCGTTTTCAGGCTCTCCCATGGTTGCGACACCATCATTTGCACTCAAAATCGTCCATTGTTGATTCGTCAACAGCTTCCAGAACTTCTGACAGCTCGCTCCAAAATTTGGCAACACCAGCAACGGCTTCGTCACATTCATCAGAATTTACAGTCATCACCAAGAACATGAAAGCCGGCATGGCTGAAGCAATTTCAGATGAACCACTCGTACACGGTTGTGCATATGCGTCGGGCACCATGGGCACCGGGTCGCGAGTTTGGCCGCTTTAGCCCCAATCTGTCCCTTATTCTTCAAAATTGTGCTGAGAGTGCTCCTTGGAATCTTGCACGCTGCGGGGACATCAAACTTTTCACTGCGTTCGACCCGATTTATGATATCAAGCTTCACGACGAAAGGTGAATTCTGCCGCTTCATCACGGCAACACTGCAGGCCCACAAGGCGCACACACAATGAACCAGAAAAGCAACGAGAAAACTCGCACTTCTGCCATCTTGCACGATGAGGGCACAAGAGCCTGTCTGAGCAAGCACTGCGGGTGGGCCAGGATCATTTTTGCAGGGAGGTGTCAACAGCTCGCTCGACGCAGCGCAGTCATGGTAAGGAGAGCGTTTGGATGGAGCCGCGCCACTGGGTCTCCCCACCGCCGCAAGGGAAATCCAACTTCTGAGGGCACTTTTCCGCCACTTCACATTCAATATATCGGTAGTTGCTGCTATTTTTGTTCGATGTAAGCGTAATTTTTGCTATATATTGTTACGTAGGAAGACACCGACGAAAAGCTATTTACAAGTATATGTACAAGGCAATACGCCGCAGTTGGCCAAGAGGCAACAGCCCGTGCTAGCTTCCAACCGTCATCGTCTTCTTACTGCTCGGCTCTTCGTCATTGGAAATACTATCCTGTAGCACTACCCCCGGCGGCAAAAGCGCCGTCCCGGAGCGACTAAAGGCCGGACTCTGAAGCAGTGTAGTAGGTCCTGAGCTTACTGACGTGCACGACATCACTAGATGCTAGAGTAGATGACGAGGTTGAGCTCACAGGAGCAATTTCGTACGTCACAGGCGTCACCTGGCACAGCACGCGGTAGGGCCCTGTGTATCGCGAAAGGAGCTTTTCTGAAAGTCCGACGTGACGAGAGGGCGACCACAGGAGCACGAGTGCACCAGGCGAAAACTGTACGTCACGATGGTGGGCGTTGTACTGACGCTGCTGCGTGGTTTGCGAGTCCGTCAGTTGCGCACGGGCAAGCTGGCGTGCATGGTCGGCAAGGGCGATGGCGTCGCGCGCATACTCGGTTGTTGAGGTCGCAGCAGGAGGAAGTACCGTGTCAAGGGGCAAGATCGGTTCGCGACCGTAGAGTAGATAAAATGGAGAAAATCCGGTGGTGTCGTGCCGGGAAGAATTATAAGCAAATGTGATGTAAGAAAGGGCAACGTCCCAGTCGTGGTGGTCCTTCGAAACGTACTTGGACAGCATGTCGGTAAGAGTACGGTTTAACCGCTTTGTCAGGCCATTGGTTTGAGGATGGTATGAGGTAGTCAGCTTGTGTTGAATAGAGCAGGAACGCACAATGTCGGCGATAACTTTCGAGAGGAAGTTACGACCACAGTCAGTAAGCAGCTGTCGCGGGGCGCCATGCACTAAGATAATGTCACGCAAGAGAAAGTCCGCGATGTCAGTGGCACAACTGGTAGAGAGAGCCCGCGTGATAGCGTATCGGGTGGCGTAATCAGTTGCGACGGCTACCCATTTGTTCCCAGAGGCTGACGTGGAAAAGGGACCGAGGAGGTCTAATCCAACACGAAAGAACGGTTCCACAGGGACGGTGATCGGCTGGAGATGACCGGAAGGTAGCACCTGAGGTGTTTTCCGACACTGGAAGGGATCACAGGCAGCAACATAGCGTTGGACGGAGCGAGCGAGACCAGGCCAATAGAAGCGGCGGCGGACGCGGTCGTACGTGCGGGTTACCTCAAGGTGTCCTGCAGTGGGTGCGTCATGCATCTCAAAGAGCACAGTCTGTCGTAGATGTTATGGCATGACAAGAAGAAGATCAGGGCCATCAGGGAGGAAGCTCCTTCGGTACAGAATGCCGCCCTGGAGGACATATCGGTGAACGGATGCGTCGGTAGGTGTAGAGCGCAGACGCTCGATAAGTACTCGCAGCGATAGATCTCAGTACTGCTCATCGGCGATGTTAGCGAAGGCAGACACTGAGAAAATGCTGTCGGCAGTACTACTGTCGGCGTCATCAGGCTCGTCTACCGGGTAGCGAGATAGGCAGTCAGCGCCCTTGTGTAGTCGGCCAGATTTGTAGGTGACAGAGAACGAATATTTTTGGAGGCGTAAGGCCCAGCGACCAAGTCTTCCTGTAGGGTCTTTCAATGAGCATAACCAGCAAAGCGCGTGATGGTCTGTGGCAACGGAAAAGGGTCGGCCATATAAGCATGGGCGGAACTTCGCAACCGCCCAAACTAGGGCCAGACACTCACGCTCAAAGATGGAATAGTTGCGCTCCGCGGGTGAGAGAGCCTGCTGGCGTAAGCGATATAATGTTCGTGGCTGCGCTGGCATTGTGCTAGTACTGCGCCAATTCCGTGACCGCTGGCATCAGTACGGACTTCGGTAGGCGCAGAAGGATCGAAATGGGCCAGAACAGAAGGCGTTGTGAAAAGGCCGATTAGAAGCGAGAATGCAGAGGCCTCGTTATCGCCCGACTGGAAAGGGGCGTCTTTGTTCAAAAGCTCAGTTAGTGGTCGTGCTATGGCCGCGAAATTTTTCACGAAACGGCGGAAGTACGAGGAAAGGCCGATAAAGCTGCGCACATCCTTGACACACTTTGGAACAGGGAAGTGCGTAACAGCATGGATCTTGCCTGGGTCCGGTTGCACTCCGTTCGCGTCAACGAGATGTCCAAGGACGGTAATCTGGCGACGGCCGAATTGGCACTTCGATGCGTTCAGTTGCAAACCGGCTCACCGAGAAACGTCCAGGACTGCTGAGAGGTGCTCGAGGTGCGTAGCGAATGTTGGGGAGAATACTATAACGTCGTCCAAGTAGCACAGGCATGTGGACCATTTGAAACCGTGAAGAAGGGAGTCCATCATGCGTTCAAAATTGGCAGGAGCATTACATAGACCGAACGGCATCACTTTGAATTGATAAAGACCGTCGGGTGTTACAAAGGCAGTCTTCTCGCGGTCGAGATCGTCCACGGCAATCTGCCAATAGCCGGAGCGAAGGTCAATAGAGGAGAAATAGCGAGCACCGTGGAGGCAGTCAAGGGCGTCATCAATCTGAGGTAGGGGATACACGTCCTTTTTGGTAACCCTGTTAAGGTGCCGATAATCCATGCAAAAGCGCCATGAGCCATCCTTCTTTTTTACCAGCACAACAGGTGATGCCCATGGACTACATGACAGTTCAATAATGTTCTTGGCAAGCATTTTGAGAACTTCGGTGTGAATAACTTGACGCTCAGCCGGTGATACTCGATACGAGCGGCGATGAATAGGAG
This sequence comes from Dermacentor variabilis, assembly GCF_050947875.1. Lineage (NCBI taxonomy): Eukaryota > Metazoa > Arthropoda > Arachnida > Ixodida > Ixodidae > Dermacentor > Dermacentor variabilis. The sequence continues at coordinate 19,201,568 of NW_027460291.1, read as the reverse complement.
GGGCATCGCCGGTATTAATGCGATGTTTAACAGCTGTTGTTTGGGCCAAAGGACGATCGTTAAAGTAAAAAATATCTTGGTAGGAAATCAGAACGCGGTAGGGCGCAGGAGCGTGCTCAAACGGCATGTCGGGTGCAATCATTTTCTGTAAGCTGGCGATGGTACAAGTTGCCAACTGCGATGGTAGAGGAGGATCGGCTGAATTGTTGTCTACTGAAATCGAAGCTACAGAGTGATCCTCGAATGAGCAAAGTTGGGCCAGAGACATCCCGCGTGGCAGCGCTTGTGTCATCAAGCCAAAATTGACCACTGGCAGGCAGACGCAATTCGCCGTAATAGATAAAACTGCATGAGGTACTGTGATCCCGTGTGTAAGGAGGACGTCTTGCATAGGAGCCGCAATGTAGTGACCGTCGGGGACTGGTGGGGATGACACGAAGTCAACGTAAGTCAGTGCAGAAGGTGGCAAGCGAATGAAGTCAATGGAACTAAGGCGAGTAGGGTGTTGTTCAGCAGGATCCAGAACAGGCAGGTCGAGGCGGAGAGTACTGGTGGAGCAATCGATGAGAGCAGAATGTGTGGAGATGAAGTCTAAGCTGAGGATGATGTCGTGGGGAGAGTGAGCGATGACTGTGAATAGCACGGTAGTGGAGCGATCGGCGAAGGAGACGCGGGCGGCACACATACCAATTACAGGGGCTGTTCCGCCATCGGCGACACGGACAACAGGCGTCGTGGCGGGCGTGATTATTTTCCTCAGCCGGTTACGAAGGTCAGTGCTCATTACCGACAAATGCGCCCCAGTGTCTATGAGAGCAGATACAGGAACACCGTCGACTTGTACGTCAAGAAGGTTCAGATGAGTGGGCAACGTCAGGAGAGGATTTGGCGGCGTAGGGAGCAATGCAGCGTCACCTCGAGGCGCTGCATTGTCTAGTTTTCCAGCTGGGAGTGGCGTCCGAAGGGAGTCAACGAATAGGAGCGACGGGGCTGGGGGGAGCGAGGTTGTCGTCGTTGGGGCGAAGGCGAACGAGAATAGGAGCGATTCGGCGCTGGAGAATCGGTGGCGGCATTATCTGAGCGGGCAGCATAGGGACGAGAAAGGCCACCTGGGGGGCGAGAGAAGGCAGTATATGTAGACTGGTTCGGGGAACTCCAGCGACTGCGACAGTGCCGAGATATGTGCCCGATTCGATGGCAGTGAAAACAAATTGGCTTGTCGTCTGCAGTGCGCCATTCAGAGGGGTTGCGGAAACGTGGTGGGTAAGAAGGTGCGGGAGGTGGCGGAATCGAAGAAGCCGGGTGGGTATCAGGACGATGGGCCGAGCAGATGGTGTGAATACCCATGTTGGCGAACTCCTGGCGGACAACTGCCTGGATCAGGGAAACAGTGACTGCAGGTGCATTGGAGGGGCTGGAGTCGAAGGCAGCCGGATAGGCGGCCTCGATCTCACGCCGGACAATCCTGGTAACATCGCCAGTGTTGTTGGGACGAGGAGCGTCGGCACAGGAAGATGTCGCTGGGGTGTTGGGTAGACGGGCAAACTGTTGGTCGATACGTCGGCTTTTAGCGAGTTCCAGGCGGCGGCACTCTTTTATAACTGCATCCACCGTCGTGACGTTGTTAAATACGAGCAAGTTGAAGGCGTCATCGGCAATGCCTTTGAGGATGTGGGAGACCTTGTCAGACTCAGTCATGTGTGCGTCAACTTTGCGGCACAGAGCCAAGACGTCCTGAATGTACGTGACGTAGGGCTCCGCTGATGTCTGCACACGACCGGAAAGCGCCTTCTGCGCGGCAAGTTGGTGACCGTAGGGGTTGCCAAACAAGTCTCGGGGCTTTTGCTTAAGCGAATCCCAACTGGTGAGCTCATCTTCATGCGTCCGAAACCAAACTCAAGGTGTGCCACCGAGGTAAAAGACTACGTTGGCGAGCATGATAGTAGGGTCCCACCGGTTATTGCGGCTGACGTGTTCGTACAGGCTGATCCAGTCCTCGACGTCTTCCCAATCTTTTGCCGAGAATACGCCAGGATCACGGGGAGCGGGGAGAGTGATGTAGATCGTCGAAGTGGCAGCAGGTGTCGGAGCCGGCCGAGTCGAGTTGTCATCGCCGGGAGCCATGAAGGAAGGCTCAACGTACCGTCCACTGCGAAGCTCCGTGACGAGGTACAGGTAACGTCCACCTCCACCAGATATGCTACGTAGGAAGACACAGACGAAAAGCTATTTACAAGTATATTTACAAGGCAATATGCTGCAGTTGGCCAAGAGGCAACAGCCCGCGCTAGCTTCCAACCGTCGTCGTCGTCGTCGTCTTACTGCTCGGCTCTTCGTCATTGGAAATACTATCCCGTAGCAATATACTCATCGCAACTATACAGTGTCCAGAAATTGTTCTATATATAGAATAATTTGATGTAAACGGGTTCGATATAGTCGGGTTCGACTGTACAAAAGAAAAAGGTCATCGCATGTCGGTAGAGGCTAACAGCGATGCAGCCATGCCCATTGTGGCATTTGAAACGGGTGATAAAAAACAGTATGGCAGCCATAACGTGCTTCCAGCATTAGTGATCGTTTACAGCAGGCCTTGTGAGAGGACTTTGATTCCTTAGCATGAGCACCTCAAGCGGCGAGTCTGCATGATTCAGTTGCTTAAAAACATGCTACATTTGTTTTGTCGTGAAAAATCGGCCAGCTGTTGCATGTTAGGTGCTGTGAAAAGAGAATGGGTGCAAGCGGGTCATAGTTGTGGCAGTGAACATACAGTTCGCTTCTTTCTGTGTGCACGGTTCAAGTGAATTTACTTTCTGCGATAATAACACCTTCCTCTCTTGCCCAGTACATTGGCTGGTACGATGTAGATGACAGCTATATTTTCGTGTTTACTACTTCGGAATCCAGCACAGTGTATATCGTACACTGTCCAAACAGCTTAGTGAAGTTATAAAGCAACTTTCACCAGTAAAAAAGGCCCTGTAACAGCACCATGAAGTGCCACCGGCTTTGACAAATTAATGTCTTTAGGAAGACATATGAGCCCGCGCTCTCCACACGTGCTTTTCACGTGCGTACAAGTACAAGGAGAGGCAACATGTAAAGATTGAACCATGATGGCATTACTTCACATGCCAAGGGATGGCAAAAAGAACACTTGCAAGCACACGTGCACACTAAAGGTCTGCGTGCTGCAGCAGCGCTTTGCCACGACAGGGAGGGTGACAACTGCTGGATGCTGTTACAGGAGATTAAGCTGGCCGAATGATAAACATTTCTTGAAATAAAATGGGGCTGCCTAAAGGAGCAGTATATACACAGCAGTAGCTGTTTTAAGGTGGCATAGCTGACAATGTCACTCTTTGGCACATTTAGAGACCTGGCAGGCGCTTTTCCCAATGCCCCATTCTAACCACCTGAACTGAATAAATTTCTTTTTCACTCATCTTGGCTATGAGGAGTGTCTGCCAATTACAATGCACCTTGTTCACCAAAATTGAAACTGTCCATGGTATGCTTTTAAATTTACATCATATCCAAACTGCGAGCATAACGGATATGAAACCTAACCTTGATCTACATTTCTTGCACATCGACAAGCTATTTTTCACCTGTGCCTCTTTCACAGTGTATTAATCACTAGTTGTTGCATGAAAAAAAAAATGTATTCCCCAGATTAATTTCATTACAGTTTACTCCACCAAGAACCAGTAGCCTTGATAACACACTCTCTGCTTATTCTTAGTCCTTGAATACAACAGTGTCTGGTAAATTTTTTTTTTATTATTAGTGGTGCCGTTTGCCTCCCATGTTTACACGAAATTACGTACAAATATTTGTGAAACTACTCCAACAAATGAAAGAGGTTGTACAGTATGGTGAATATATGCTCTATTGCAGAGATTTGGGCTTGTTGGTATGACATCGTGAGGCTTATAGCATGTGAAAAGACACGGACGAAAGGAAGACGTGACACACACAGGTGCTAGCTTGCAACAATCTTTATTTCGAGCGAACGACCCACACATACATACAACTTTTTCGCATACATCATCATACATGCGCTATTTGCAAAAAATACCTTACACACCATTACTCAGGTAAGCTAACTCTTTGCGGGAAAGGGCAATTGATGGTATTGAAACACAGTTATCCCCAGCCTCTCAATCATTTCTGCTTCGATAATTTCGCGAGTTAATCTTCCTCGGGCTCTTCCACGATGGAGCAGTCTCTGTATGCTGGAGCACACGTCGAGTGGTCGCCACCATCCACCCCGACAACAGTGCACTTGAAATGCCTGCAGGCACCTTCCGCTGAGTCCCACATAGTTTTTCCCACACTTTAAAGGAAGGTTATGAACAACTGCTCCCGCACATTCAGCAAATGTTTCCTGGTGTTTCTTTTTGCACATGCGCTTGTCAGACAGGCCTGGTCTGGCTAGTCTGCACAGACATTGTAATTTCGTAGAAGCTGAAAACACAACCCTAACATTCGCACGTTGACCTAATTTCTTTAAACTGTGCGATAGGCCGTGGATATACGGGTTGACAGCTACGCTACTCTTATCACCACAAGGCAGGCTGGCGGAATTCCTTGATAACTTCGACTTGAGCAGACCCTCAGGAACATGTGTAGGGTACATGTGTAGCGTAATCTGCCAGACTAAGATGGAGGATCTGATCGTTGAAGCTTTCGGTCATCAGCTCAGGGCATGACTTAGATAATGCGCTTAACAAGCATGACTTTGCGATTTCCCTCTTAACCAACTTAGAGTGCGCCAACTGATATGGGAGCAGTGGCTTGTTCACACGAGGTTCGTACTTCCAGCGTACATGGTCATTGCAAAATAAAAACTTAATGTCAAGAAATCGAATACTTCCGTCAGTTGGCAGTTCATGCGTTACTTTTAGAGAGATAAGCCCTCGCGTAAAAGAGAAAGTGCATTAGTGGTTGAAAAATTAACACAGTCAGTGCTGCAGGGAAGTAGAACTAAAAAGTCATCGACGTAACTAAAAACTTTGAGAATATTAAAATCTGGGAGCCTATCACTCATGTTCTTGTCTAGTTCTGCTATGAATATATTGCTAAGAATGGTAGTTATACACAATCCGATGCAAATTCCCTCCTTCTGTATACAAGGCTGCCCTTCCCATAGAGTGAAAGTATACCGAAGATAAAAACTAAGAACTTCTAAGAAACCATCATTCGACATCCCAGTGGCGTTCGTGAAGGCAACATTTCCAAAGGTGTCAATAGAACACTGAACACTAGAAAGCAGACCTGAATGCGGTAAGGAATAAGAAAGGTCCATTAGGTCTACAGAGAGGGCCTTAATACCATTTTCAAAGTTTTTAGATACGTCGATGACTTTATAGTTCTACTTGACTGCAGCACTAACCATGGTAATTTTTTAACCACTAATGCACTTTCTCTTTTATGCGAGGGTTTATCTCCTCTAAAAGTAACGCATGAACTGCCGACTGACGGAAGTATTCGATTTCATGACATTAAGTTTTCATTTTGCAACGACCATGCACGCTGCAAGTACAAGCCTCGTGCGAACAAGCCACTGCTCCCATATCAGTTGGCGCACTCTAAGTTGGTTAAGAGGGAAATCGCAAAGTCATGCTTGTCAAGCGCATTATGTAAGTCATGCCCTGAGCTGATGACTGAAAGCTTCAACGATCAGATCCTCCATCTTAGTCTGGCAGATTACGCTACACATGTACCCTACACATGTTCCTGAGGGTCTGCTCAAGTCGAAGTTATCAAAGAATTCCGCCAGCCTGCCTTGTGTAGATAAGAGGAGCGTAGCTGTCAACCCGTATATCCGCGGCCTACCGCACTGTTTAAAGAAATTAGGTCAATGTGCGAATATTAGGGTTAGGTTTTCAGCTTCTTCAAAATTGCAATGTCTGTGCAGACTAGCCAGACCAGGCCTGTCTGACAAGCGCATGTGCAAAAAGAAACACCAGGAAACATTTGCTGAATGTGCGGGAGCAGTTGTTCATAACCTTCCTTTAAAGTGTGGGAAAAACTATGTGGGACAAAGCGGAAGGTGCCTGCAGGCATTTCAAGTGCGCTGTTGCCAGGGCGGGTGGTGGTGACCACTCGACGTGTGCTCCAGCATACAGAGACTGCTCCATCGTGGAAAAGCCCGAGGAAGATTAACTCGCGAAATTATCGAAGCAGAAATGATTGATAGGCTGGGGATAACTGTGCTTCAATACCATCAATTGCCCTTTCCCGCAAAGAGTTAGCTTACCTGAGTAATGGTGTGTAAGGTATTTTTTGCAAATAGCGCATGTATGATGATGTATGCGAAAAATTTGTATGTATGTGTAGGTCCTCTGCTCGAAATATTGTTGCAAGCTAGCGCCTGTGTGTGTCACGTCTTCCTTTCGTCCTTGTCTTTTCAAGCGCTATAAGCTTGAAGGTAATATATGTTGAGCTTAAAGCTCTGTCTTGGGCACTGTGCGCCCAAGACAGAGCTTCTTGGTAAAGTGTACTCTTTATCTATTTTCATATTACCGTGTTTACTCGCATAATGATCGCACTCGCGTAATGATCGCACCCCCGAATTTAGTCGTCAAAATTCTATCTTTTTTATTTCCCATGTAATGATCACACCCCGAACTTGCCGCAGCGATATGTCGTGTGCCAAGTCTAGCTAATATTGATCGCGCTTACCATCTGTCGAATGCTACGCGAACGACTCTTCAAGACAAACCAAGCGGTCTGCACGCACCAAACATTCTTAAGTAGATGCCTCATTTCATTACTTTCATCACTTCCGCACTTCCATGACTAAAAAAAAGCTGCAACCAAACTTGCCTTTATTATGTGTAGGCTTTATAATGGCTGTGGTCAACAACAACAAAAAAGCCGCCTTTCGATTCTCATCTGCACTCGTGGGCACGTGACAAATCGCGAGCGGCAACGATAGTAGCCACGTATACACTGATACGTTAAACGTGTACCCTATTCATACGCCGACGCTTGTAACACAGCTAAGATATTCACCCACCCTTAGCGAAAATGTGCCGTATTAGCATAGTAGTGAAGACAGATGCCACAGCGTGCCGGTCATGTGTTTCTATGTCACTGACAGCTAAGCGCGCCCATCTGTTTCTGTCCCCTCAAAGAGGGCATGGCTATGTTATTGCCGCAAACTTGCCGATAGTAACGATATTATTCATTACTGATATGGAAGAAACTTTTTCAATGCCCGTAATGTACTCACAAGAAGAAAAAAAATCGCGTTCGGCGCGTTCGGCTTGCTCCGCCAGCCGCCATTTTTGTTTTGGTGTCCCGCAGCAAACGCAGGATGACAAAAAATTTTTTTCTTTTCGCGGGAAATTTAACCCGTGTAATGATCGCACCCCTGATTTTGCGTCAATTTTGCTGAAAAAAAAGTGCTATCATTATGAGAGTAAATACGGTATGCAAGTCTTTCTTTTTGTTGTTATGAATATATTACTAGTTTTTTCATATCTCTTTTGTTCCCTGCACTGTGGATTCCTAGAAATAATCCGGTATTTTTTACTCTTGGAATGTATTCTCAACCCTCCCCTCTGCAATGTACAACTATGTACGTTGAGGGTATCACAAATAAATAAACGGTTGCATCAAGGGTAGAGGCCACTGACCATGCAGATAGGCTGACCAAATGTCTTGCGCTCCAGACTGTACTTAGCCGCTTCGTCCAGGCACCTCTGGGCTACGCCTGTTGCACCAGCCGCAACCTGCAAATAAAAAGAAGCCCCCAAAACAGCCAGCATAACTGACATGAAAACAAGCCCCGACTTACTATCTCTAGCATGTCATCTTTACATTTTCCATAAGATTCTTCTTTATCCCCACCTGCAGAATGAGCTAATGAGATTATGAGCCACATGCTCATTATCACTCAGATCAGACTCAAAAATTTGCCACACCTTTGTTTACAACTAATGTTTCCTTTCAGCTATAGATACCTCAGACATAAAAAGAGTTGGATCACCTTTCTGTAACAACAGCTGCTATCATGGGCTGTTGAACAATGCATCAGCTTATAATGTACAGGTCGAGATTATTTTTACTCCTGTATCGTTATGTGTCCCAGGTGTTTGCAGCTACTCCCCTCTAAAATGCCGACTGCTATGAGAATATGGTAAATAAAGATAAATCCTGCAGGAAACATGCCTCTCTACAAAAGGCTGCAAAGTGCTTGCTCCACTTACTGAAAGCTAAAGTTTACTGTAAAGCCAAGAAGCAGTCTACCAGTGCCTCCAGGTAGAAAAATTAGGACTGCGCTGCCATGAGCACATGTTAGAAGGAAGAAGAAAACAAAGCATGGCGCGAGGAATGAAACAATAAAATGGAAAAAAGAAGTTATGCGTGGCACGAGAAAAGAACAACCACCACAAGAGAAAAACAAGAGCTGGAATGGGAGAGAGCTGACCTTCAGCTGTGGGCACCTTCACGAAGGTGAGGTTGTACCAACTCTGCACCACCTCCCGACTTGAAGCTACAATACCGTGGTAGCGCACCATGGTCATCAGCCATATAAAGGTCACTACTTGTGAGCCTTGGACCCAGCGGCCATAAAGAGGCACACCACAGTATCTGGGTAACGATGTGCATGAGTCTCGAGAGAGGGTATAAAGGTTCAGAAATGGGATAACACCATTATCGCCGACCTGCCTAACAAGGCCGCTTCGCAACGGCCGAGCCAAAAGTGCGCATTGGTCGTGCCAGTGCCTTGGGTCTACGCCCACTGGTGAACTTTATGTTTTCAAGCCCAGGAGGAGAATGGCCAATGTGGATTTCAACACTCGAGGCCTACGCTTTCGCTGCAGGCCTCAACAATGCCAGCGACGAGGTTCAGGTATGGACACTTCTGTAAAGCATATGGGACTGCAAGCCAGGACTGTTCTCTTATCTTTGAAGGCATCCACGCCAGAGGCACTTTCTTTCACTGCTTTAAAAAAAAGCTAGCTTTGCACTTTGTGCACCCAGTAAACGAGACATACGAAAGCTGTTATTTTCACCATTGCTCTCAAAAGCAATGTGAATCTGTGGACACTGCGCAAGCAGGTAAAATGCTGTGGCTATAACAGCCTGCTACTCGAGGACCGCTTTGTTTGTGACAAGTTCATTATGGGCTTACGTGACAAGAAGCTGTCTGACCAACTGTGCCGAAACAAAAAACAGCTGAAGATGCACTGTGCCCAGCTAGTGTCTGCGAGGATGCAGAAAAGGAGCAGTTATCCTGCGCAAGCATGACTCTCAGTAACCACTTGTACCGTAACGCTGAACATTGACGCTGCTCGGCGAAACAATACGCCCATACCTTTGCCATGCTTTCATAGCAAACCAAAGCAGGCAGCTAGTTTATTGTGTGGCTTTCGCAGACATCAGTCTCACCCACGAAAGGTTTGTCTGGCACAGAAATTGGTCCGCCATTACTGTGGGAAGCAAGGGCACTTAGGTGTAGTTTACATGGCAAAGAAATGAAAGGAGCTGTCGGGTTTCATTGAGCTTCACTCCGTCGATTCGCAGCAAGCAAGGTACACGAATGGTCAGCTGGCAGACGAATTTCCTAGCGAATGGTCAGCTGGCAGAGTTTATCAGAAACTCCTGTGTAGAAGTTACCGTTGCGTTGCCATCTTTCCCAGGCTGACCGCAGTGGTTGGAGAATGCCAAAGGTAGTCTTGGGCCCTGATGAGCAGCATCTGCATGTTCTTGGTACCTTCAAAGCAACTATCAGTGTGTCTACCAAGTTGACATTTCCAAATTCCCTGAGTTTTCCAGGTTTTCCCTGAGTGCCTATGCAAAATTTCCTGAGTGACACTGAACTTTGTTTTATGTCATGAAGGGCTGACACCATGTCACCCAATGCTGTAACTCTCTCGCAAGCATGTTAAAAATTTTTAGATATGACTTAATCTAGTTTGAATAGTAAGGAGTAGTGTTTATTTTATTCAAAAAGAAAACAGAAAGGAGGGCTTAGTACAATGCACAGCGAATAAAATATCTTTAAAAAATATTTTAAAGCCCATTGCAAATCGAGTCAGACATTTTTAAATATGAATAAAAAGAGGTGCATACAGAAGCAGATATTTCCCATTATGAGCTATTTCTACCAACTGATAGCAAGCTTATTGGTATGGGGCCCGAACTTTGTCACCAGTGAGATTCTCTCTCAGCAGCTGGATAGTCAAACTCAACTGTCCTGACCCACAATGCCTCAGTGTTGCATTTCACCACTTTAAAGTATATATTGGTTTGGATGAGGGACACCTGCATCTCAGCATCAGGCAACACTGTTTTAGAGCGAAGCTCTTTGGCGTCCGTTCCTGGGTTTCGCGTCGTCGTCGGCGTTGTCGTCGGCCTCGTAACCAGCTCCGCCCCCTTTCATCCCCCCAGCGCTAGCAGCGACCGACTGATACCGCTGGATGCCGCTGACGCCGCTAGAGAGTCAAGATAACGTGACTGCATAGAACACCGTCGCCGCCATGCAGAAAGAGGAGGAAAGGGTCCCCCCCCCTGTTCTTGTGTGGCGGATAGGGTGCTCTTCAGTTGCCGACGCGCCGGTTATTTCACGTAGGCCCCGGCACATCGACGAATACGTGACCACCTTCCCACGGCTAGACCTGGTTCTTAGCGCTGCGGAAGCAAGGGTATCATATTGTTTGTGTCGGCATCGGCGGCGTTGTCCCTGAAACCAACTCCGCAGCTGGGGTTGACTCACTATCGGCGTCAGCGGCATCAGTCAGTCGCTGCTATCTCTTCCCTCCTCCCTTTATAGTGTTGTCCGCTTGCTGCGCGCGCTTCTGCCCCCATCGTTTGCCGCTGGGTGTACACGCCGCCCCCCTCCCCCCTCTTCCTGCGAGTCTCCGGTTGTCAAAGCGCCGGCTCGAACTTAATTCCTTTCTTCGCTCCTCCTCCAATGCAACCCCTGTGCGGTGGCAATCAGAGAGCCAGATCGGTGGCGGCGGATCTGTATATGTGCACCGCCCGAGCCGAAATTGCCGCTGCCGTTCGCCCTGTGCGGTGGCAATCAGAGAGCCAGATCGGTGGCGGCGGATCTGTATATGTGCACCGCCCGAGCCGAAATTGCCGCTGCCGTTCGCCACTGCGAAATTATCTGCCAGTTCTTTCTGAGCCACGAGCGAGACGACCGATGGAAGTCCTCCGTCTGCTGCTGCTGCTGCTGCTGCTAAACGAGCTGCCAGAGCAGAGGCCCAGCGCCGTCGCCGTCAGAATCCAGAGGTGCGTGCCGCCGAAGCAGAAGCTTACCGTCGCCGCCGTCGAGATGATCCAGGAGTACGGGAAATATAAAAAAAAAATTCTGTGATAGCGCATACATGTGTTGCTCGATTTCTTTGCCTCAATCTATCGAAAAGGTGAAACAGCTTATTTGCTGCGCTCAAATTTCGCATTAGGAAGTAACGTAATCGTCGGTAATTTTTTTTAAGCTCAAGTTCCTTCAAAGAAGCGGCAGCACACTTCCTTTGTCGTTCACCCCTAAATGCATCGGTCCTTTCTATTCTCGCCCTCCTTCTGCCATGCGTTCACCCTACGGACCATATGAAGCATCCTGTTGGACAGTTGTAAAGTCAACGGCCAATTTTTTGGATCCCTAAGGGCCGCGAAAATGTCCCAAAAATCGGGCAATCAGAAAAAATGAATGCATGCCTTTTACTGCCCCCAAGGGACTCAAATCGGAACAGGGGCGTCCAAAGAAAGCTCTGAAGGACTGCCAGTACACTTATTGGGTATATCAGTGCTCGTAATGTGACAGAAGACCGCATGTGTACGCATGTATAATTAATACATACTGCGCCCAGTGACCATTGTCCCTTCCTGCACCTAAGCTTCACCGCAATACTTTGCGCATGCTTCACCGCATCACATTCCTGTATTGAGGCGAAGCTGACTTTCAGAAACAGAATTCGTACAGGCTTTGAAGGCACAAATTCAACGGTTTTTAAGGACTTTCAAGGCCCCCAAAAGTTTTTTTCAAGGACTCATTTCAATACTCAATTTGGTACCCTTTATAGTAAAACAACTTTTTTTAAAACACGCTCAACAAATTTATTGAACACTAAGAAAAAGACTCACTTAGAGACTAGACTAGTTTAATAGTAAACTAAGACAGGTCGTAACAAGCTTTCATGAAAGCTCCTGAAGCTTTGTGATTATTTCTTGTTTCATGTTTAGAAGTTCTTCCGTTTTGCTTTTTGCCGTTTTCCTAAGCCAATTTGACTTCACAATGTGCATGACGTTGCCTGTCTCTTCTGCTTTCTCAGCCAAGTTGTCTGCTGAAGCTGTCAGATCAGCAACGGTTGCTTCAAGTCTTGCTTTCTTTCGCTTTAAGGTATCAATTTCTTCCTCAACAAGGTGCCTCTTTGACTCCGTTGCTTCTTCAAGTTGCTCCTTCTTCTGCGCCTCCAGATATGCATGATAACGATGCCTTGCAGCTGAAACAGAGGTCCTCAACTCCTTTGTTATAGGAAGGTTAAGGATGCCACCTGCCTTATCAACGGCATCAAATATAATGTGTTGTGAGACATATGACAGACTTTTCAGGTTTTCCACACAGACCTGCCGGTTGACACTAAATCCTCTTTGCACAGTTGCCTCGCCATGGCTGAGCACAAGCAAAAGTTGGGCTACTGTCCAGAGCTCAGCGTAGGATGAATTGAACTTTAGGAGTTCTAAGAAAAACATGTCTAGCCTGTCAGAGCTCTTTTCAAACAATCGCAGCTTGTGCTTCTCCATCTGCAGCATTTCGGCGTACTCAGAGAGAACAGAGTCCCGTTGGTGATCGCTCAACCTTTTTGCAGCGATGAGGGCATTCAAAACATTCTTGAGTCCTGCTAGGCACTGGTCTGGCTTGGTGCACATTTGACGGGGATCCAGTGAGGAAAGGCCTCTAACCAAAGGGAATCTTAAAGGACTCTTCTCAAGAACCTTTTTACACACACTAACAAGGAACTGCTTGCACTCCATTTTAAATGCAAACGCATTTTTTGCACTGACCTAGGAATTCTGCAAAATTTGTTCAGCTGCATAACCAATGTCCACTTTCTCAAGTGGTGTGTGACTGTTCATGTCTTCAATGTTGATTTTCAACAGGCCTGTAGTCCCAACTGACGCAGAGAGAACTGAACACTTCACAAACTTTGTGAGAAGCTTCCTGACAATTGTTTCGAAGTCCCTTGCTTGAAAAAACACAAGTGGTTGGTCTGCCTGATAGTCCGTCAGGAAAAATTTCAGAATTAGTGCAATCCCAAGGGCAAAGTTAAGTTTTGCTGGGACTAGTGGGTCACTGGAGAAACTGAGCAAGTTTTAAAGGAGGCACATTTCGGCTGGTTCACTTCTTTCTTTCCTGCAGACTCAATGTAAATTTGCACACCAGGCCACAGTAAAAGGGCTTGTTCAATTACCGGAACGTTTTCAACCCAGCGATGGGCAACGTACTTAAGGGGAAATGTAGCCTGACCAGTCACCGCTAAGAAGTCCTCTCGCCTCGCCGAGGAATCTGCAAACAATGCACTTAGACTAGACAACAGAATGTCCACTCTCCACTTGCTGGCAGTTACACCCGCCCTGTAGGCGTTGTGCACAACGTGCAGACCGCAAGTGCCTAAATCTAGGCATTATACTTGATAGTTTTTTTGCAGGTGCTCCTGAAAGCTTCTGAAAAATTTCAAGTTGACATTCGGTTCGTCCATGGACACTTGTAGGATCTTAACAAGTGGTAATGGCTCCAGTGCCTTCAACAATTTATCCTCAATGTCATCTGCCTTCACGTGGCCTATAAAAACAGATGTTAAATACCTTGTTGTTATTTTTTTAGATGCATCCCAGTACTTGATGTGTATATCCATCTGCTTCTGATGGAGGTAATCATTTGCGGATTCATCAAACAGAACGATGTAATAGTCACACTTATCTATCGCCCGATGAATGGATGATAGACAGAATGGTCCAAGACTATGACACGCCAGGTACGCACACTTTTTCTCTTCACATGTGAAGACCTTCGCCACTTCACTATTGGGAAACATTCTCTTGAACAGATCGCTTGTGTGGGCAGATGAGCTGTACGAGTAATGGCACGTGACAACTTTCAAAGCCCACAATATTTCCACTTCTGTCACTAAATCGTGAGCCTTGCTTGCGGCATTGCTTGCGGCACCACACGAATGGATTCGCCACACTCACGCGATGTCACGTAGTTCAAAATGGTAAGTGTTTGACTCTCCCATCGACGAGATGTCAAACACTTTTCGGCACGGTCTGCATCTAGCACGATGCGAACTCGTGGTGTCCGGCGCAATCCAGTCTTTGTACTCGTCATGGCTAAGCCACGATCGCTGGAAATTGCACTTCCCGGGCATTGCGCGCACACACAATTACGTCCACGTCCAGCACGTGCCGCAATACACGTGCTCTGAATAAGCCAACGGGAGGCTTAAAAAGTGTGCAATGCAGCGAACAAAAAAAAAAAGCACAACAACATGGAGGACAAACGCCTGAACCGGACTGGATTTTCTTGGCTTGGATCGGGAGATAACCCTCGCTTTCAATGTGACCAGTTGATCAACGGGCAATTGCTGAACGGCGCCAATGACTGTCATCACGGAATTCAAGGGTTTTTCAGGCACCACTAAACATTTCAAGGTTTTCAAGGCCTTGAAAATCACATTTTCAAATTCAAGGGTTTTCAAGGTTTTCAAGGACTCGTGCGAACCCTCAGAAACCGGCATTATGCAATGCACCGTGTTTCCAGAGCTTTGAAGCCAATCGTGAGGAGTACAAAGGCAGAATCAGTGTTACTGCTGTCAACGGCAAAGTCTTTCAAAGAAAAACATAGGCACCGAACGACAAGCTTAATAATGAACGTCGAAGCAGCTAGGCTTAGCGTTGCCACGGTGTTTGCTACGGTGTTTGCTAGGAGATCAGCGGCTGCCAGTGGATCTGCGTGCGAGGGCGCCGGTTCGAGGCTGCGAGACAATCAATATGGTTAATGCCATTTCTGACCTGCACTCACAGCAAGAATGTCCGGAAAATCGGATGGTGAAGGGCTCTTGCATCTAAAATTTCAGACCTTTCTATACATTGACTCTATGGGGTACGTGGTGGTGCCCCGAAGCCAGCCGAATTATAGGGCACGTCCCAAAAATCGGGCGTACGGAAAATCTGTCATTGACTATGCACTGGCAACTTCTACAGCCGATGACACAGCATCAAAGATGATTTGTCACGATCACTCTCTGTTACTCGAAGCCAGCATTAGCACAACTTTCATTCCCTTTAAATAAAATTACACTTAATTTTCCCTGATATAAGCACAAATTCCCTGAGTTTTCACCGAGTATTTCCAGACTATTCAAACTTCCTGAGAATTCCCGGTTTTCCCAGTTGGTAGACACCCTGAACTATATAGAGGCGTGACACGTCCACTGTCCAGACCTTGTATCTGGTTGACCATCAGTGCACTCATCTTCTTGGGCTCCTTGCAATTGAAGCCCTGGGTACTGTTAAGTTCCTGGACCGTAGTTTACACTTCGTAATTTTCTATTATACTTGCTATCTTTTTCGTATGTAGTCCAAACCTGTTACAACGGATCTGCACACAACATACTTTCAGATATAACAGATCATTCTTCTGACTTAAGTTTGTTCTGCCTATATTATTTATGCACAAATTTCACTTTTAACGGACCCATTGATAATTGACTATCAACAAATTTTAACTAGATGGTGTAAATACAATGTACTTTGCTGCAGTGATGCATGCGCGCAGCAGTGCACAGCACACAACTGTTTTTCATGACTTGTGGAATGCGTAAAAATGCCTTCTTTTTTTTTAAAGGAACAAACACACTAGCAGTAAGCTTCCTGCAGTGCTCCGCCAGCTATGCAAAGTGTTCTCAGGTCGACCACGCAAGTGGCTCAATGGTGCCCAAGTACTGAACATGCTGCTAGGCCCAACACACTTTGCTTTGAACCAGTAGCATGCGGCACTTTAAGGAAACTGCCAACGAATGCAAAATGGATTGTTTTGTGAACACATCATTCATCATCAATTCACGCAAACATGGAGATAGGCTGCTACTCAGGGCGTACATACTGCACAGTACACGACCTGGTCGAGCCATCTTGCGTGCAGTGCAGTGGTCGTCGCTAGTCATGAAAGGTAAAATGAAAGCGTTCATCTAATCTATGCTATTGACCACTGTTTTGTATGAAAAACAAACTGTAGCAGATGTTTCTGTCACTGGCAGCAGGCTGGGCAGCTTGCATGACAGGTGACGAACTGGCTGGCCGTTCAGCTTGTCATTGTGCGGGTGTTTATATGCTCTAGTGTGGGGAAACTGCCATATTTTAGCAACAGGCATCCGAAAAACAGCATACAGCAAGGCACCATGCCACGTGTTGTATAATTAACGGCATAAATCTGTCTATCCATTATGTATTTATTTAATTTTGATGATATCATTTTGCAATTACCTTTGGGTTTAGACACCAGTATATGCCAAGTTCTGCCATTTCCTAATATACTCAGCCCTAATTTTGGACAGAATAAACTTTGGATATAACGGACTTTTCTCGCTGGATTACTAATGTCGTAATGAGCATCAATGTGTCAAAAAGAGACAGGCCAGCCCAGATGCAGTAAGGGTAAAAGCAGACCAATTCAGGCTGGTACTTGCAAACAAATATGTAGCCTTAGAACAGAGAGATGAAGATGAGATTGAGGTAATGAATGAAACTGTAACTAGGCTGGCTTCAGAGGCAGCAACTGAAGTGGGAGGTAAGGTACCAAGGCAACCAGTAGGTAAGCTCTTTTAAGTAATGAAGGACCTAATAAAGAAACAACAGAGAATGAAAGTGTCCAACTCAAGAAATCAGATAGAATTCACGGAACTGTCAGAACTGATCAACAAGGAAAAAGTAAAGCATATTCAAAATTATAATGTGAGAAAGACTGAGGAAGCATTGGAAAATTTCCTCTGGCAACCTCGACAAGACATCAAGTTGGCCTCAGAGATATAAGCCATCAATATGGCCTCAGAGATTACACGCTAGATGGTAATCCCTCAGGTCTTGCCTTCGTCACAACACTGCGCCTCAGAGATTTAACTGCAAATGCCAATCTTGGAGGCTTTGCCTGAATTGCGAGGTTGCATCAACATCCCAATCATCACCGGCACCAACGCGCATGGCCTGCTCTTGATTGTTAATTGGCCTTCCGGACAATGTTCTACCATTTTGTGCTTGTTTATTTATTTGCGTACCAGTCTCTTGCGAAGTTATCGACACTCCGTGTCAGCTGGCACCAAAGGTGCCCTCACAGTCCAACTCCGAATGAGTCACAGTCCGAATGAGCCAGACTCCGCAACTGAAGAGCCTGAATTGCCACCTACCACAGCAAGCTGAAATATGGACATCACTGATGACCCGCTAGGCTGCAGTGGGCTGATTCCTGCTTTCATTACATTCGAAGACTTTGCAGACATTGACAGTGCGGTGTCATCGTGTGCCGAACTGAGCGATAACGAAACAATTGAGCAAGTTCTTCCACCCTCAAACACCGACTCTAACACAGATGATGACGACTTGCTGTGTGCTCTGGAGCCTTCACAGTCCTTGCATCAGCGCAGAGAGACAACATAAATCTGGCAGAAATGCAAGTGGACTTGGTTGCACGTAAGTTGAAGTGCATGCAGCATTGAATCGACCACTTCTTCTTTGCAACGGGGCCTTAAAACGCAAATAAAATAATCTTTTTTTTTTTTTTTTTGGATACATTCATTCTTTGGGACATTCGATAGTTGAGACTTATTTACGTTCCCCATGAGGTGTGGATTATCGGTCATTGACTGTATTGTGGAGCATCAGGAGGCAGGCATATTAGTAATGTACACGAGGGTGTTCAAATGAAAGCCGGTATGAAAAGCAGCTCAGGGCTGCATGCTTTGAAACATAAAGACTGAAATACATCCCACACTGCATGTGAGATGCTGCGCCACACAGGAGCTGCAGAGCAAGTTCGCTTGTACACAGGGCATGTGAAAGACGCTTGCCACCTCAATCACTCCCTCTAAATACTCTGTTACGAAGGGCACAAGCACATTGTAGCAATGCAACGCATGTGCATTGTCAATGACCAAAATGTTATCCATTTCTCTGGTGCAGCCAAAAGGGCAGGAATGGATAACATTATGGTCACTGACGGTGCCATAAAGCTCCACTTTCTGCCTATTTCGTGGTGCTCATTGCTGGCCCTTCCTAAATTTTTGTGCGAGTGGATGCATGTGCATTTTTAAATGTGAAGCATTTCTTTGCCTAGTCAAGGCCAAGGTCAAAGGCATCCAAGGTCACAGTTTTTCGTAGGTGCGCACACATCCCCATGTACCCACTCACTGGCCCGGCCAGTGAGCCTGGCCAGTGGCTTGGCCAACCTTCCTTGCTCTATACGCACACTCTCCCATGTGCCTGCTTGCACACCACTACTGCCTTGGCACCTCCTCTTTTTGTTCCACTCACCGGTACAGGTGTGCGCACCACAAATAGATGTGGCTCGGGTGAACTAGCTTAGCGATGTTAGGCACAGGCCTCTACTTGCCGATACAACGCTGGGCCCTCGGAGGCATCAAGTGAAAGAGAAGCGGAAGAGCACAAAGGCTCTGTGGAGATTACATAGGTATACGATGCATACCAAAGAGGCGAGGAAGGAGGCCAAGTGACATGTAGCCGTGGAGCATGAAGAACAAGAAGTGAGGTACGACCGAAGAACAGCGGCACGCCAAGCGAACGACTGCTGAACAGGCCGCTGAGACCAAGCAGTGTCAACTGGAGGACTGCCACTCGCAGGATGCCGACATGTACTTTCAAAAGCACTTTGTCGAAGATGTATTTGTTCTGGCATGTAGCGTCTGCGACCACCTCTGGTTTCAATTGCATATCAGGGAGTCAAGGCTCACACATCTGGCGGGCCTCAAGCAAGTGTTTCCCTAGGAGGACATGAATTTCTATGGGCTCTGCGCTTCGTGCAGGGCAGAAATGCCTCGCACTCACTTAGATAATCATCAAGGACGGTTGCTGCCATAATTTCTTTCTTTTCTCTCGTCCTTTGATCTCATGTTATACCGTACTTATTCGAATCTAGGTCAATAGCTTTTTTCAAATAATCATATTCTCGGGTCGGCTTAGATTCAAGGATTTGAAAAAAGAATGTGCCAGTTTTTAATTGAAATTGATAAACATAGTGCATAGCTAGTTCCATCGAGAAAAGTTCGCATTGCAGTCACTACTAGCCATGCCAGTAGCCAACTGAAGTACAGCCGAACCCGGCTATATCGAACTCGCCAAAAAACGCCTATCAGTTCGATATAGCGTATAATTCGATATAAGCTTGGATTAATTGGATGTCATAAAAGCACATACCATTTATAATATCACTTTATTGATGAAACTAGCTTAGTTTCGCACGAAATAGTCTTGCATTTTCTTCTGCTCAGGCAATTTTGCTGCGTGCGACGCACGCACTTTTCCACTTTGTTTAAGGAGTCGGAGCAGCTGAGGCCGCAACATTCCGCATTCGCGTAGAAGCACCGGACCAGTGCGAGCGCACCAATCACTTCGGAGGATGTGGGCCAAAGACGGTCGTTGCTTTCCTCATTGTGCCCACTTTCACTTGTGCACGGCACGATGTCGGCAATGTAGTCTTCGTTTCCGGGCTCTCCCGTGGTCGCGACACCATCATTTGCGCTCACAAACTCGTCCACCGTTGATTCGTCAACAGCTTCTGGAAATTCTGACAGCTCGCTTCAAACTTCGGCAACACCGGCAACGGCTTCGTTGCATTAATCAGAATTTACAGTTATCATCGAGCACGCGGAAGTAGGTACGGCTGAAGCTATTTCGGATTAACCCCTCGTACACAGCCGTGCGTACGCGTCGGGCGCCACGGGCACTACGGACACCGGGTCGCGAGTTAGGCCGCTTTAGCCCTAATTTCCCCCTTCAAGATCGTGCCGACAGCGCACCTCGGAATCTTGTACGTTGCGGGGACATCCGACTTCTCACCGCGTTCGACCCGATTTATGATTTCGAGCTTCACGACAAAAGGCGAATTCTGCCGCTTCATCACAGCAACACTGCGGGAGAAGGCGCACAAGGTGCACACAATGAACCAGAAAAGCAGCGAGACAACTCGCACTTTCACCATCTTGCATGACGAGGGCACAAGAGCCTCTGATTGGCTGTCTGAGCAAGTGCTGCGGGCGGGCCAGGATCATTTTTTGCAGGGGGGTGTCGGCGGCTCCGAGGTAGTGCGGTCACGGAGCGAGAGCGGTTGGATGGAGCCGCACCGCCGGTTTTCCCGTCACCGCGAGAGAAGGCCAACTTCTAGGGGCATTTTCCGCCGCTTGACGTTCGATATATCGGGAGTCGCTACTAGTTTTGTTCAATGTAAGCGTAATTTTTGCTATATATACTCATTGTAACTATACCGTGTCCAGAAATTGTTCGATATGTGGAATAATTCGATGTAAACGGGTTCGATACAGTCGGGTTCGACTGTACATGAGCGATGTCGCCATTTTGACCTGTGTCATATCGGTGTGCGGCGTTGCGTTATCGTAACGGCACCAAACAGGCAATGCCACTATAGCGCTGCTTTCAAACGAAAAGTTGTGCTAGCTGCAGAGGCATCGTCAAATGTTCAAGCCAGGTGGGACTTCGATATCGATGAGAAAAATGTGCGTCGTTGGAGGGGGCAACGGTTGACTCTTTTTGCATGTGCCGCAATGAAGGGATGACAGCGATAAGGAAGATGCGACAAGGCTAGCAGCAATGATGACAAAGACTGAGCTTGGCAGGTTCATATTGAAGAAATGCTGCTCTCATTTTTTGAACGCTGTCCTCACTTTTTTGTTCAGCCTAGATTAGACATAAGCCTTCCTTTTTCCTTTCTTTTCCTGACTTCAGACATTCGGGGGTCGGCTTATATTCGGGGCCGGCCTAGATTTCAAGTAAATAGGGTATATTAAACCTGTAGTAGCATGCCAAACCTTTTGTTCAGCTAATCCCGCCAACTGTCATTACAGTTAGTCTCACCAGTGTGCATGTACAGTACAACCTTGTTCATACAATTTCCCGGCTGCAACGTTTGCGATCAAGAAACCCAAAAATGACCCAATGTAGCTGCACTTAATTTTTACCAGCTGATACGTCTTCAGAAAACACGACCTTTTGGTAGCAACGTTCAGTAGATCACCAAAGTACGATCATATGAAACATCTTCTGGCCACTAGATCCCGTATAAATGTGCCCACCACAGCAGCTTCCCCACAGAAATCACTCGCCCGTCTCACGAGAAAATGCTGGAATGCATAAGTTTCTTATTCCTGTACTAGTAAATCACCTCCCGGGTCGTTGCACACTGTATTCACAGCTATTGCCACAAACTCTAGTGTGATAAGCACCTTCCCTTATCTGTTTCACAGTACATGGACCGTAGTGCCGTTGGAAGCATGCTGCGTGCTTTCAAGAGGCAATAACACAAAACGCTGCGGTGCCCTGCTGCAGGCGGGGCAAAGTGAGGGTCATGTATCGCTCTAGTGGCATCGTATGCCAGTGCCGCACATGCGGTCCATTTCGTTTGTGCTTGACAGTCTTAAAACACTATGCAACAGGAAAACGACAATGTGCACCTCGAGTCGCTTGGGCCCCACCAGCTCCACGTGCATCAGCGTCTCATGCCGCAACAATTTGTGCTGAAAGGGCACATCAAAACTTCTTGTCAAAATGCGCCGCTTGAAGAAGCTGCTGTCTCAGGCCAAACTCAAGGAGCACAAACGTAAGCTTGCTGTAGCCGTAAAAACGACAATGCACTTCTCGAGCTCCTCGAGCCCCAACCAAATCAGCACGCATTGGCACAGTGTGCTGCAACAATTTGCGCAATGCTTGGCATTACGTAGATGTCAACTACAATTGAGTCTGTCAAATTTTTTAAGTGACTTCCGATCGTATGTTTTCTTGGCTAGCAAGTATTTAATCGCGTTTTTTCCAAAAATGTATAAACAAGGTTCTACTGTATTTTCACTACTGGTTGATATTATGGATTCCTTGCAATACATTCTTGGACTGTGGAAATTATGCACACGGTGGGTGGGCTACAGGGTGCGAATAAAGTACAATGGCAGTGCGTGTTCAGGAGACTATTGCCCTAGGCTAGCAGTCTGGCATAATGCAGCACCAACATTTTGAGAAGTTTAGCTCACTGAACACAAATGCAAAATATCATATCTTATTTTTCACTGCTGTACAGGGAGCTTTGCTATTTTATATAAAGTCCTCCTCAACTTCAGGGAAGACTCCTTTCATCGGACCCTGGAAACTCCTTCCCATAGCACATGAAAAGTGCTTTTGTCGGCACTAGCTAGGCATGTTCCCTTTGCCACTCTGAACTGTCATGCCCACAGCCCTGCTGTTGGTAATTTTGGCAGCCAAAATTGCTCTCCCACTTGCTCTGTCTATAGGGCGCTGCCATTGTACACCTCATGGAATGGGACGCTGGTTGAATGTGCAAAGCATGGCATGCAGGCCTGGGAAAGTGGTGTCCATTTTGGTTTTCCCATTCCACTGCAGCACCTGGTGACAATGGCAATGTGCACCTGCTGTTTCGAACCACGTTTCAAAGCCAAACCGCGACTAGGTTCAAGAAATAATGCAGATAGTTTTTTGGTATGCAAATGTAGAAGATACGTGCCAAATTTAGGATAAAAGCACTTTGTGTTATACACAGGCTTTTATGGCAACTGCAAGTCTGAGAAGGCTACCCAAACATGTATCCTCAAGGAAGCCACTCTGGTGAGCTGGTGACAAAGGTACACAAACACAACTTCACTCAAGTTTTGACAATGATATCCGCAGAACGCCCCTCCTAGGGTGTGCGTGTGTGTGTGTGTGGTAGGCCCATAAATAAATGCCTAACAATGCTTTGTCACAACACTCACGGGTGCCCTGGTGCGGTCAAAGGTCCCCATGGCCACCTTGAAGCCATCGCCTTCCTTCATGACCACATTCTGAAAAAAAGAAAAGGAGGGGGGGGGGGGTCAGGAAAATGGCAAGCATGTAGGAAAATGGCAAGCAAGAATGTAGCAAAACTTTGCAAGAAAATAAATTGGCACGCCCAATTGTGCCGGGAAATAGGGCCACACAAACATTTGACACATTCGAGAAACAAATAAAATATCACGCCATTTGATTTGAGTAAGAGGAATAAGGGAAACTGAAGGGCTCAGATTTCTTTTTTTAATTAAGACTATGTCAAATCAACAGACCACATGAAGTCAAGGAAAGCACAGTGAAAACAGTAACTTTTAATTGAAGTGCAGAAAATGATGAGGAAATTAAAGTGGACAAAACAACAACTGACAACCAGTAGAACACAAAGCTTCCACATTACACACGTGCTTCTACGATCCAGCTACCGTGGTCTCTGCACATTTTCCTTGGCACTTATGATCCAGCCCTGGGAGTGTTAGCCAGCACCACTCACGACCAAGGCAGCTTTTAACCCTTCCTGGGTCAATTTCTTTCACCAAATGTGACACCTCAGGGTTGACTTTCTCTTTATTGCACATTTATCATTTTCAGTGTGACCTGTTTCAACAAAAATTTACCACAACCTTTTAGGTGACCCTAAATGACAAAAAAATATTTTCCATAGGTAAACAAGCATTGTTCATTTATGAACACAGATGGGCTTGCCTAAATAGTACTTGCAATAATAAGCAAGTAGATGCAGTGGAACAGATCTTGACATGTGCACTTATCCTTTTCTCAGGGACTGCATTTCACCCACTAACAACTTAAAGTTATCGCTCAGCACAAGATACACCTGCAGGATTGGAACCTACTGGAATGTTATCGATGGTTCTATGCATTGTCTGTTCTCACCAAAGCTTGTGTAATCTGACTGATTGCGACGCAAATGATTGACTGATATGCGACGCAAATGGTGCAGTACTTTCTGGAAGACATGCGAGCACCTGTGATTACTCTGGTGACTCATGTATAAAGGCAGACACGCTTGATGGGTAGATCAGATTTTCAACGATTGCTGACCGTGTTCGCCACTATCATTGTTCTTGAGTATAGCCTGTTTTGAGGGCACAGGTTTGCCCAATAAAACGCTAGTTTCGTCATTCACAGCTTTGCTGCTTTCTTCACCGTCACTACTACGTGACATCTGGTGGAGGTGCTGGTGAGTACATTCACTAGACGCCCCCGCAAAGCTGCGATCCAAGCCCACAACCCGAAGACCGCAACAACTTCGCCCCCAACCATCGATCAAGTCGCAGGCCACAAAACCTGCCTCCGGAGCACGAATCTGAGACAACCAAGAAGATCATGGTCAACTCAGCAACCCCAATGGCAGCCCCAGGGTCCCCCATCGTGCTGCAACAGCCCAGGGAGCCACCGACCTCCCGTGGATCATCCTTTGAAGACCCGGCAAACTGGTTGGAAACATACACAAGGGTCACTGCATTCAATAACTGGAACTCCGATGACAAGCTGAGGCATGTGTATTTTGCCTTAGAAGACGGTGCCGAGATGTGGTTTGAGAACTGGGAATCAACCCTGACGACATGGGACCTGCTCCGCAACGGCTTCCTGCAGACCTTCACGAGTGTCCAGCGCCAAGAGCGAGCCCACGCTCTGCTGAAAACTCGCACGCAGCTGCCCAACCAGAACACTGCAATCTTCACCGAGGAGATGACGTGCCTGTTCCGCCGCGCCGACTCGGATATGCCTGAGGAGAAGAAAATTCGGTTCCTCATATGTGGGGTAAAGCAAGAACTCTTTGCCAAGCTGATGCCCAACTCACCCACGATCGTATCAGAATTTCTGTCAGAAGCCGGAACGACTGAAGACATTAGAACTGCACACCAGGAAATTCAATCGCTGCTCAATACTAGACTCCACAGAAGTTCAAGCCCTTTGCTCCAACTGGTGAGAGACAATCAGACAAGTTGTGCGTGAAGAACTCCGGAAGATGTTCCCTTCGACACAGCCTCAAATAGCATCCATTGTTGACATCGTCCAAGAGGAGATTCATCTGTCACTTGGAATCACCGAATCGCCGCGGCCTCAGCCGGAAGCCATGACCTAAGCAGCCATAGCATGCCGTCACGCTGCCCCTCCACACCCGCACCAGGGCCTGGTAATGCCACAGCACCGTCGTTCTCCACCACAGCTGCCAGACCGATGTCTGGTGCGCTCCTGACTACTGCCCACTTTGCTACCACTGCGGAGAAGCGGGTCACATCTACTGCCGATGTCCATACCGGGAGATGGGACTGCCAGGGTTCGCAGTCAACGTGCTGCACCTGCAGCAAGGCGAAAGCCGCGTGATATCGCCGACTACCTCGGCGCTACTCAGCGGAGCCCTTGACGACCATCCCGTTAACCGACATTAGGCCGCTACATGTCCCCGCAACACCGACCATACACTGGCCCAGCTCGGGGCCGGTCTGCAAGCCCATATCCAGAAAACTAAAAGCAGCAACCGATGGAGGTGTGGTTGCTGTTCGTCGAACTGATGAAGATCCTCCGCCGCCACCAAAGATGCTGAAAGGACTATCTCGAAGACATATCAATGAGACACTGCCATCCCGACAAGCGCATGGAACCAAAGAATACGCCAACAAAAGAATATCTGACGATGCAACGTTGCAGCCACAGGTCAACACGATGCAGCCGTGATCCAACGCCAAGACCTAACTTCTATGCAAGACAAAGAACCACCGACTTCGACGTGCTTCTCGATGGCCACGCAGTCACCGCCTTAGTGGACACAGAAGCCAACTACTCCGTCATGAGTGCACCCATCACCGCCCAGTTGAAGAAAGTTATCGCTTTGAGGGTCAATGCTGTAAATATACGGCACCGCGAACAAGCCCAAAATGGTCGATGCTGTATATATATACGGCGCCGTTTATACGTTTAAAAAGCGCGCCTATTTCCTAACTTTTTCTTTTCTGGCACGTGCTGCCACTATCTGGGAATACAGGTGATTTTTTTTTTCTCGCACCTCCCTCTTGCGGTTTTCATTGCAGAGTTTGTTTTAGAGCTAGTTTGCTCCGGCGAGTCTATATAGGTACTACCGCCCGCACGCAGGCGCGTGCAAGCGGGCGGTGGTTTTGGTTTTGTTCCATGTGCGGTTTCAGCTTCTTGCGCTCGCAAAACTGATGACTATCTCGTTACTAATCGCTGAAAGGGCGACTGCCTGTTTCTCGCTCGTTTACGTTTAGTGCTCACAGGAGTGCGCCGCCGTGCATGCATTTCCTTTTCTTTTCTTCCTTTTTTTTTTTTGGAGACGCGTGAAAACTAATTGCCTCTGGTTGGCGATAAGATGAAGATAAGCAGAAGTTTGTCACACGTTTTGCTTTTTTGACAGGCACACAACCACACAGTTTTCTTGAGTGCGCTCACCTACACAGTTCGATTACGCTATGGATGTAAATATTAGTGGAAGAGCAGAAACATTTGAGAGTTGTGAAATATTCTCGTGTGCACATTTTCTAAGCCTTGAACATGTGTATAACATTGCATCAAAATTTTGATTCTTATAAGTTTATTTCCATTTTTTATTGTTGTTATTCATGAATAAACATACATATATACCAACACAAAATATTTTTTTCTCACTTTACGGTCACCCTAGAAAAATTACGGTAATTTTTTTTTCTATATAGGTCACTCAGAAGAATTGGAATCTGCAATATAAAAAATCGACCCTGGGCGGTCGCATATGGCGAAAAAAATCAACCCTCATAGGGTTAAGACTACATGGGAAGGCCCTCAAATTTGGACCGCTGGAGGACACCTAATAATGCTGACTGGAATCTGCATGGCAAGAATTACCGTTCATGACCTAAATTACCTTGCCCCCTTCGTTATCCTCCAACAGTGTACAAAAGATGTTACTCTCGGACCGGACTTCCTGAACAAACACGGCGTAATCATCCACCTGAAGTCGAAGTCAATAACGCTGTCCGAAGATCAAATGATACTGCCACAGAGCTTTCGTAGTCACCACGCTTTGAGTGTGCTCGAAGATCAAGTGAGCATCCCGCCTCGCTCCAGCATTGTCATTTCCGTCGGTACCGAAACACGCGCAAACGTAGAAGGCGTCATCGCGGGCGATCAACGTCTTCTGCTCGATTGTGAAATTTGCGTTACATGAGGGATCGCTCAACTGCATGGAGGAAAAGTGAAAGTGATGCTGACTTTCTTCAGCCAGGAGTTCAAGCACTTCAACAAGGGCCCGACGATTGCATACCTCGAGAAAATTGTGGAAACCAGGGGCGCGATCGGAGATATTTTGTTCGATACGCGTTCTGTTCAGTTGCTGCAACGTCACAAAGTTGCAGTATGTCAAATTTGTGACAGCAAGGCGGAGAGAGCAGCCAATCAGGAAGCGGTGACCTCCCCGGAAGTTTACCTCCGTCGTTTGTCGTCTGCTTGCAAACAGTATACTACAAAGCCAAATATTTCTCGTCTTCCAATTGAATGAAATCTTTATCTAAAATAATGTAGTTTTTCTTCTCAAGCCCAAACACGTTTTCAAATAGTAGTACGTGTGACTACTGCAATTTATAACTATTAGGTTCTTTGCGTCGTCCCTAGGTGGTGTCGCGCAGAGCGAGAAGGAAAAAAAAAAAAGACGGGAAGAGTGGCGCACTTTTCAAGAGGCAGCGACAACATCCCAGTGGCTCGCTGGCACCGATGATGTTGTCGATTTCTCTGTACAACCAACGAATTATTTGTTTCGAGAAACAAAAACGACGCCGGAATTCACTTTCTGCCATTTCTTCAAACGCGTTTCGCATCGCCACCCGCTCTCCTCCTTCCTCTAGAAACGCCAGCGCAACAACCGAAGTTTCCAACGGAAGCGCCATTTTCTAGAATTAAACTATGAATTGGATTCAAACGTGCCATACCGCAGCCGAAAAGGCCGCCTGTTGGATCCAATCCAATCCACCAGACGCGCCATGCGAAGCCGTATGATCGCTCCAAACTTCTCAACTCCTGTCGCGTTCGGACGAAATGCTCGGTGGGCGGATGATTGACAGGAGCGTGTCGTCACTTTGACGTCACCAAAAAGGGGGCGGCGCCTCGCGGCTGGCGACGTCGGCGCGGAGTAGGCCAATCGCGCGCGCCGGTAACCGAACGAACGCGCCGAACAACCATCTCCGATCGCACCCCAGCAATGCATTTGCCCTCTCCAATTCTGCCACATCTACCTAATGACCATATTCCCGAGCCAGTCTTCGAAATAAATCCTAGCCTCCCTATGAGTAAGCAACAACATCTTGAAATTCTTCTCTGTCAAACAAAGAGTGTTTTTTGACATCATCGAAGATTCGGCAAACACCAGTTGCAAAGTATCGCATAATAACCGAAGAGTGCGCTCAACTACTCCGCCAGAGCCCTTACCGAGTGTCGACGCGAGAACTAGAAGGTATAAGGCAACAAGTCGACGAAATGCTGCCTGACAACATAATCCAGTCGTTGAAAAGCCCATGGGCGTCTCCTGTGGTCTTAGTGAAGAAAAAGGATGGAAGTCTGTGCTTCTGCGCCGATTATCGCTGCTTGAACAAAATCACCAAGAAGGACCTATACACCCTCCCACGGACAGACAACGCATTAGACCCACTCTGCAATGATAAGTACTTTTCATTGATGGACCTCAAGACTGGTTATTGGCAAATTGAAGTCGACGAAAGGGATCGAGAAATGATTGTGTTTATGACACCAGACAGCCTCTTCGAGTTCAAAGTGATGCCATTCAGACTTTGCTCTGCACCTGTAACATTGCAGCGCGTGATGGACATAGTCTTGGCCGGACTGAAGTGACAGACTTGTCTCATCTACTTGGATGACATTGTAGTCTTTCCACAAATTTTGAAGCTCACCTGAGGCGGCTTCAGACAGTACTAGAGGCTATCAAGTCACCTGGGCTCACCCCGAAGCCGGAAAAGTGCTGTTTTGCTTATGAAGAACTTCTGTTCCTAGGCCACGTCATCAGCAAGTCAGCAAGTCAGCAAGTCTGGAGTCTGTCCTGACCCACAGGATGTAACTGCCATCGCCAAGTTCTCGTGGCCCATCGACAAGAAGGCAGTGCGCAAATTCTTTGGCCTGTGTGCCTATTACAGGCTGTAAAAGACCTTTCAAGAACTGCAAAACCTTTAACTCGTCTCACGAAAGCCAACATCTTGAAATGGGAAACACAGTAGGACTACGCATTTGAGGAGCTGAAACGACTACTGCAGTCCCCTCCAGTGCTTTCACACTTCGACGAAGACGTTGAGACTGAAATCCACATGGACGCAAGTTGCCTAGGCCTTGGTGCCGTGCAAGTTCAAGGGAAGGACGGAGTTGAAAGCGTCATAGCTTATGCTAACCGGTCACTGTCAAAAACGGAGGCAAATTATTTTATGGTGGAGAAAGAGTGTCTTCTGATCACTTGGGCTATAGCGAAATTTCGGCCTTACATATACGGCAGGCACTTCAAAGTGGTAAGCGACCAATTCTGATTTGGCAGTTTCGCAGTAGTCCACATCGAAGGAATCGCTGCTCAACTCGCAGAAGAACAACTGGAACGCACATCCATAACATAATTACATCGTGCATGCAAGAAAGCTCAATGGTTGTGCGACCGTGAGGAAACCCACACAACCTTGCAGTAATCCTTCATCCTATCGCTAACAATAGGCAATCAGTTTTCACAAGTCTCGAGAAATGCAGGCATAGCAGCTTCGTTCATATATGGCGGCATCATTTGTAATACCAGCACCTGCCTGTGAACAGATGTAATTACATCCCTGTAACAATAAATGAGCGACCATCTAGCAGTGACCCTTTGAGAGATTAGAAACAGATAGACATTAGTTTTTACGAGCACGAGAAACGGAAACAGCCCATGAGACGAAACCACAACTAACTGCCGTGCACGCACGCATGCATGGATGGGCCGACGTGCCTGCATAAAGAAGCCTTGGAATTAAAAGCAAGATACTACGAAGTGAAAAAAAAATTTCTTGCATCTACTTAGGATGGCAGCACTTGCTTGGCAACAGCAAGTTGGAAAATTGGTGCATTTTTCAAACATACAGATGGCGTTGTAAATATACTGCATCGACCATTTGGGACTTGCTTGTGGTGCCGCACATTTACGTCTTTGACTCTCAAAGAGTCAAAAACCACAGGCTTCACACATAGTGCATGAACTTAGAAGCAGGCAAATGTCCCGCATTATGCGAGTCAAGAGAGGCAGGGGATTAGATGGTGTCATGACATCATGGAATTTGCAAACATAGGGTGGTGCCAACTGATCCAAGGCAGAGGTAATTGGAGATCGCTAGGAGAGGCCTTCAACCTGTAGTTGGCATGAAGTGGGCTCATGATGATGACATCATAGTCTGACTTATGGTCATGGTAAAATGTTCTCAAATTTTAAAATGCTTCGAAGCATGTTAAACAATTTTAAAGAAACTGCTTTAGTGCAGACTTGATGGCTGCTTCAACTTTACCAGCAGTAACATTTTAGAACAGAAATAAGCAGGCTCCAAACTCATCGTGGAGATGTAAGAAGGCCCTTTTGCAATCTCTTCTTTATAATACACCAAATTGCAGAAGCCACACCATCATTAAAAAAAAAAAATGATGCCACAGGTTCCAAGAGTGGCCCACTTTTACAGTACAGCCACCAGGCTGATTTTTTTTCCCCAACACTTTACGTGCTTCAGTCACACCTATCCAGGCGGACCTTATCCAAGCAAGGGCCACACACCATGGAAAGGCTGCGTGCAATCCAGTACCAATACTTAATTCCAGCAAAGTATTTAATTTTGCCAAATAAGCCAGATACAGTGCGGTCCACTTATAATGACACCATATATAACAATATATTGATTATAATGACGAGTCTACTTAATGGTATCAGCTTAACCATTAGGGCTATGAGAATAAAATATATATAATGATACGTTATGACCACATGTCAGATACAACAACTAAATTTTGCCTTCTGGGCAGCGTTTTCCATGCAGGATGAGCTTGACATTTGCGTTGCTAAGTTCCCCTTAAATGAGCGATGTCGAGACGGGGTGATAAGTTTGTCTATGCGAATTCGTATCTGCTGCCGTGACTGAGCGGCGCATTCTGCCCATGCACTGATTGCGAAAACCATGAAAGGCTTCACGAGTTGGCGCGTTTGCACCGATTGCGAAAACCCTGAAGGGCTTCACGAGTTGGCGCAACGTGCTAAAAGATGGCACCAGTTGCTTCGTGTCCGCACTCCTCATAATCATGCTCCACATGTTCAGAGAAGAGATTATAAAAGAAAGAGAGAAAATTAAAAAGTGATGCAGCACAGTGGCCCAGCCCTTTAAACTAACTTTCAACAACCTCTCTCTCTCAACCAGCACGGAAGTGCACAACGGGAGCAGCCCTGAAGCAGCCCAGTTTGTAGAAGATGGTGCTGACAAAGTACAAAGTTGTGTCAGTTGAGACGAAGCTACAAATTTTGCAAGACTCAAAGGAGTATAAGCTCTAAAAACTGGAAGCACTTGATTCAAGAAAATTGGAACCAGTGGCCATGCCAAGCAACGCAAAAGGCACAATGGCAAATGGTGCACTATGGCACTATGGCAAAACCACCCAGGATAGTGAAGCCAACAAGGTGAAAGTCGCTGACATTACCGAGCTCTGGGAGCACATCACTAATGACAATGAAACAGGTGGCTCTGCGATGCAGGAGTTTCCGAGTTCAGATGGTGCTGCCTCATTCTGCAAAGAGATCTTAGACAAGGCGATCGTTGTTGCAATAGACAGCAGTGTTGTGCGATGGAGGCGACGACAGTAGTGGCAGTGACGATGAGAGTGTTTGACACCGACCCCAATATTCATGCAAAGTGTGCTGTCATCGATCGAGTCACTCACTGGTTTCATGCACGCTAAAGATCGCCACCAGTGTTCGCTCAGTAGCCATGAAAGCAAGTGCAGATTTCTGACTATTTCGGCGCACTTAACTCCACACACTCTGTTTAGAGGTGTAAATAAACATTTTATTTTTCACACCCTTACTTTCTTTAACGTCTATTTTTTAGTGCAAGTGGCAAATGTTTTTTTCACAGCTACAAAGGTATGTTCGACAGCTTTTTTATGGCAGTCTAGATACAGCAATGATCAGTCATAATACAGTCAACTTCCGACTTTTCGGACTTCCTAGGGGCCGCGAAAACGTCCGAAAAATCAGGCAGTCCGAAAAAACAAATGCATGCCTTTACTGCCTCCAATGGCTCAAATCGCCACAGGCACTTCCAAAATAGCTCTGATGGCCTACCCGTACGCTTATTAGGCGTATCGGTACTCTTACTGTGACAGGACACGGCAGGTGTATGCGTGTATAATTAAGGAATACACACTGCATCCCGTGACAAATGACCCTTCTCACTTTGATATGCTTCACCGTGTCACACCGCTGTATTGAGGCAAAGCTGACTTTCGGAAACGGCGTTGTGCAACGTGTTATGCCTTCTGAGCTTCGAAGCCATCGGCGAGGATTCGACGGAGTCGGCGCCATTGCAAACAGCGGCGAATTGTTTTAATGAAAAACACGGTTACGAAAAGCAAAACGATTGGTAGTGAACGTCGAAGTAACTAAATTGCCGCGGTGGTGGCTATGGCTGCCAGCGGACTTGGGTGTGAGAGCCTCTGTTCAAGGTGGTGAGAAAAT
Organism: Dermacentor variabilis; assembly: GCF_050947875.1. Classification (NCBI taxonomy): domain Eukaryota; kingdom Metazoa; phylum Arthropoda; class Arachnida; order Ixodida; family Ixodidae; genus Dermacentor; species Dermacentor variabilis. The sequence continues at coordinate 19,168,750 of NW_027460291.1, read as the reverse complement.
TAAAATAGGGGCGGTAGTGGCTTCGATCAATGCCGTTTCGGACCTGCGGTTTTGGCAAAAAGTCCGAAAAATCGGACGGCGAAGGGGTTTTGCGACCGAAATTTCAACCGTTCTTACCTATACATTTACTCTATGGGGTACCGTGGCGGTGCCGCGAAGGCGTCCGAATTATCGGGCATGTCCGAAAAATTGGGCGTCCGGAAAATCGGTCGTTGACTGTACCGGATTGCCTGTTCTTTTTTATATAAGTGGACAGCACCGTATCGACGAACTCAAATAAGTAGACATTCATGAAACAAACTATTCAATGCAGTACCACAATCAAAGGCCCTCAAACAATACCAGCTACAGCAATGGAGTAAAACCTGCTTTATAACCAAGTTGTAGAGGGAGTCTTTGTTATAGTGACTGTCCACCCTCACTGCCCGCCTTACCACTGGGCAAGTCGAAGTTGATACTACAGCTGCAGTGCACCACTGCTGCGCCAGTGAAATGATGTGCTTGCTCTGTTGCAGCTGTCAACATCAATCATCCTCACTGTGCTTCAATTTGTGCGGGTGCTGGTGGAGCACTGCAAACTTGCAATTTCAAACAATGCACGTTGCGGTACGCAGCCTTCCGAACAGCATAAAGCTATTAGTCATCTTCACGCTGGCACTCAACGACAAACGCTGCACGAAATTAGGAGCATGCACTCTGCTGGCACGTTCCCGATACGCTGATAAGTATTTCAGTTGCCGAACATGAGAGCACAGGTCGTTTTTTGTAACAATCTATTTTATTTTCTGTTCTCATTCTTAGTCATGCCAAGATGCTGTGTAATTTAGTTTCTCCCTCTCCTTGTATTCTAATGGCTTAGCAGCTGTGGAACATGTTACATCAACATACTATTTGAACCATGCAAAAGGCCAGCTAACCCCCATGTGAGACACTAGGCATGGTATAAACTGAAAAAGTAGGCCTGTGCGAATACCAAATAATAGATTTCAAATCGAATATTGAATCGAATCAATAAAAAGAAGCAAAATATTGAATCTAATATTGAATATCAGAAAATTTAACACTCACATTTACGCTTACAAATTTTGGGCAAGAAACACAGTGCTGCACATGCTCAGGAATCACATTACTTAACAAGAATCTTGCCAGCTGTCAGTGACTCGGATACTGCACCTATGAATCGAGATGCGCTCCACTCTTATTAAAGGGAACACCAAATTAATATGCCTGCCCTGATAACAACTCAGCTCATATACGAAGGTCTGGAAAATATTTTTTTATCAATGGGATATAAATGTCAAATAGAATTAAGTGCTTTCTTTCCCTCTGAAGCTGAAGAAATAGCAAAGATGTCCTAAATACCAATGGGGTTTTCAATTTAATAGTGGGCCATACTGTGCTCAATGGCAACCTTCTATTGCTCGGAAAGTACTGCTTTCCAGTTCCAGAACACAGGCGGGTTTACCATCTTTATGGCAGCTGGTTTCTGTGGGTTATCATCAGCTTGTTATAAGGCCGCTCTGCGCGACAGGCAGGGAATGCGCATCACATCACTCGGCTCTGCAAGGTCATCGGCACTGACGGTGAAGAGCTTTTAAACTGGAAGGCTCACGTCAGGTTGGCACGATGCCCACCCCTCCTTTTTTTTGTCCATGACCGTATGCCATCCGTATTTATGAGTCTGCAGCTGGGGGAGTCAGTGCACTGGTCTCATGACATGTTCGAGCTCGCCATGTAATACGAAGCTAGTCTTGTGATGGGTCGCTCGAAGCTACAAAAAGAGAATGTTGTGCGCCTATGACCCAGACCACACTAGACGTCCTTAGGATGTCCTCAAATGGCACAAACATGCGCACAGTTTTTACGACATCCTCGGTACGTCGTCAGGATGGCATTCACTGGTTCATCCTGCAAACATTTTTAGGGACTTTTTAAGGATGTAGAACATCCACTGCAAGACATTTTGAAGACATTTAGTTTTATGTTAGAAGAGACCCTGAAATTAAAAATTTTACAAACGTGTAACGTCACTACCAGGCTATGCAGCTTTATTATTTTTTTTATACATGTAGTTAGACTCTGACCAACTGGTCTTGATGCTTCACCATTGTGATTGAACTATTTTTTGGATTTAGTATTGTTTCGAGTATCCGCAGGCGATAACAGCTGTGGCTGGAAATGAAACAGTGAACCAGCAAGCAGTGGCGTAGCCAGAAATTTCGTTCGGGGGGGGGGGGGGGGGGGGTTGCAGCTTGGCCTCCTCCTTAAGAAGAAGCTGTATCTCGGATGCTCCTATTTAAATACATGTAGAAGGTGAATTAGTTTTTCTCGGCAACCACAACACAAACTTTGTTGAATTTAAAAAAAAACTTAAATTCCACATTCTTCTGCTTTCTAATTTTCCATTTAGGTTGTCAATTTTTTATTAAAAATTGGCACAAATCTCAGATCTTCAGAAAACAAAACTATCACGTTTAAAACTCTGTAACTCAACAATGAGAAATAATATCACAATTCTGTGAATCGCATCTAATAGTACACCTACAGCGGACAAAATTGATATGTTACAAATGAATCTCAAACAATTTAGCATTATCGAAATACGGCTTTTGCAGAACCCTTGTGCATCACGTAACTAATTCACGCAAGATACAAATTGACATACCCAATTTGTCTGCTTTGACTCTTATAATAGACGCCGTTTTAAGAACCGCAATATCTGTTTTTGATGAAGAACTTTTAGTTCGTAAACATTGTGCATCTATTTTTTTCGCACTTTCAAGTTTTTCAAAATATTTTAGACAAAATTCAGGCTCTAAATCGAACTTCCGCTTCTAACAGATACTAGAAGTCAACTTTCTCAAATTCAACAAATTCCATTAAAAGTGATCCAGGGGTTATTTCAGAAAAGCGTTTCTGCGTTTTACATTTATTTGAATAGGCCACTTCGGAGTTGGGCCCGAGCTAAAGCTTCCTCTTAAACAATTTGTCGAGAGATCAAATACAGGAATAATAACTGCATTGCCATGGCCAAAGATGCTGCAAACGAATTCTTGAACACTACGCACTGTCAAAACAAGTAATACAGTAAAAGCTCATTAATTCGAATTCCGCGGGGATGCTATGAAAATTCGAATTATACGAAATTCGAACTAATGAAAGTCAGAGAAAAATATCGCTCAGTTAAGGCGCGTATATAGTCTGACGTGGCGTGAGCACGCGCGCACACGCTACGTCACGTTGGCGTGAACAATGTCTATACTTCGAAGCACTGGCGCAGCCAACGTAACCAGACGCGGCCAGCGCGGTTCGACGCGCCCGACGTCGAGATGGCTCTTGCTCCATCCGCGCGTTCGTCACGCTGACTGGGGCGGAGGAAAAAAAATGTTGCAGACTCGCACGAAAATCGAAGCATCCATTGCGATAGAAAATTAGTAAGGATAATAGTTTTATTGGCCGTATAAACTTGTAAGCATTCGCTCACTAAATAAATTAACAAGCACTGTGTCAGTGTGCACAGGTAAGCATGAACGCATCTCGCTCGATGACCGCGGAAACTCGCTGAAAAACGCTGGAGTGAGGACACGCAGCAGTCGCAGCGAGCGAATTGACGTTCGTACAGCTCTCGCTTCAACGCGAACGAAACGTAGAAAGCACATCGCATATGAAGCTACCGGCACTACCCCACCTATATATACTGTGGTGAGGAAAGCATATGTCGCCTTGAAGAAGACAAGTCCACTTGTCGAAACGTTGGCTCCTGCATTCACCTTGTTCACGTTTTGCTCATATCACACGCTTGTAATTTGGCGATGTACTAACTGCTGGTGCCGAAAGATAATGTTTTCCGGGAACATATTAAGTGGTAAATAAGAAGCATAACTGTATTGGGTCATTTTTGATGTTTTCGAATGTGAATGTAAGCACCAGGAAATCATATGAAATGAGATGGTATCAATGAGGTTCTACTGTAATTCGAATTGGCTGGTCATCACGCACGCGCCTGACCTCAATAGTGACCGCTGTGGCGACTCCAATAGTGGCAGCGTCCGTCTCAGCAGCGTAAGGGTACAGTCAATGCATTGAACACATGTCAGCTCCAGTCAGAAACGCCTATTTTGGGCCTGCCCCAGGATGATGCTAGAATGAATTATGGAAGTACAGTCAAACTTCAATATATCAAACACGGATAGATCTAATTATGGCGTATATCGAACACTTTCTATATCACCTGGAATATCGCATGCATTTTTAATTGTTTATTTCGAACGGAGTCGGACGTAAAATCAATATATCAAACTCTGCAACCACAGACCAGGTGAGCTCTGTTGACAGGCGGTGAGCTTTTCCACAACACCCTCGAAGATCGTGGTGGCGCGATGGGAATTCCAGACTGCTGGCACTATAGCTGCACACATCAATCGCACTGAGGGCGCCATTTGAACGTAGCGGTGTACACACGCAGTGCCTTGGCTAGTTTGACAACGTCAACTACGCATTGCATTTGCCGCACTGACTCCTTCTCAGTGCCACGCTCGCAGGCTGCCGCGCCTCGTGAGGATTGGTGATGCTTAGATTGACAGACATGGAGATCGCAGAAAAATAAGCCGCCAAACGAATATGCTGCCGAGGTTGATCCCGCAAGCACTGATAATGCCCCGCTCCCGACTTCAACTGAGGCTGTAGCTGCTTTGGCCCTTCTACACCGCTACTGCGGCGCAATAGAAGGCGCCGGCCTATCGCTTGTGGATCGTTTAGACTATGTTGAGGACTCCGTGTTTAAGTACGGGGCTGCCAATAAGAACCAGGCTACACTGCTGCAGTATTTTCAGCCAAATAAATAAATACTTTGCGTGAAGCTTCAAATGAGTATTTACTGCTTCACGACTGGGGTGCAATTGAGGATCGTTGTTCTCAGCGTGCGGCGCAATCGACCGTGCACTCCCAGCTGACTAAGTCGGCATGCCTTAGGCCGATTGTACGACACAACTGAACCGCTCGCTCCAAACAACGATCCCCAATCATGCCCTTGGTTCACTGATTGATTTGCATAAGTTTTTGACGCATTTTTTAAATGTGATTTTCTATATCGAATTCTGGCAATATCAAACTTATTCGCGATCACCGCACTGTTCGATATATCGAGGTTTGACTGTATTTACCAAATTCTAACGCACACTTTTTTCCAAGAAAGCTAGTTACCAAAATTGCTTGGGCGGTGCAATTCGATACGAAACCGAAAACCACACCAATGGAACGCACTAGTCCAAAGTGTCACTGAAAAAATATGAGCGAATGCATTTTCTAGCAAACAGTGCAATGTGAATGCAGTCACAACAAATGTGAACAGTGTGCCTTATCTCCAGTGAATCATGATTTAACTTGGCTGTCAAAACATAGAGCACACCTTGATGCAGTAGATCATCGACAATGTCTAAAGTCGACATCAGAGTTACTCGCAGCGGCTCTGTCGTTTGTTGTGATGCAAAAAGCTTCAGGTTTTTTCGAATTGCATTCTGTTCTGTCAAGTTTAGCAGTTCCAAAAAATCTTTGATGAGCTGAAATGATTACTGTAACAAGTTTATAGCTCTTAGGAAATGCGCACGAAGTTCAAAGGCTGGTACACTATTTCGTCATAGAATGCTCGCAAGTGTTTAATAACACACACAAAAAAACCAGGAGTAAAAACGGACAAAGTGATACTTTGGAAGGGCGCTGCACCCTCCCTAGCTATCACTTTGTCTCTTTCTCGTGGTTTTTCTGTTTCATTGCCGTTTCATTGTTTCGTTGCAGGCATGTTTGTTCAAAAGGCGAGCAGCATTTTCCTGGCACACAAATAACAAACACGAACAAAACATGGCACACTGCTGCATGCATCGGCGTCTCTGTCCACCCGTGCAAACGTTGCTCGCACTGCCCGCCTTCGGGCCGACAGTGTCGCGCGCGCTGCGAAGCGGGCGTGACAGAAGGGTGCCAGGTGCCGCGGCGGAGTTTTACAACTGAAAATAATCTAGTAACATTGGCCGAACCAACGGCCGGTGATGTCGATAGCGATATGGCTGTACACTTTTGAACGGGCGATCACGCCACCTCAATGTGCCCAGCTATCTAACGGGCTCCACCTAACTTGTGAAACTTTCAAAAAAATTTTTAACGGTCAGTAGAAAACTATGCGCCGAGAAAACAAACATTTCTCCATTTTATGCATGGATTTTGCACCAATTTTTCTTTATGTATATTTTGATTTCCATCTCGCACAAGATTTTTCAAGGACTTTAAAGGGTTAAAAAAAATTAAGCACTATCAAGAACCTTGAAAACGAAATTTTCAAATTCAAGGGATTTCAAGGATTTCAAGGACCTTTGCGCACCCTGCCCTAAGTGGGTCCTTATCTAAACACACCCTACTATAAAATTAGGTGCGCATTTGATTTTTACTTTGTTTAGGAGCTCAATGTCACTTCTACATTACTTTTCTACTTTGAACACGTAAAAAATGTGTGTGTTTTGATTTGGGGACATGTTAGAATTGTGTGAAATATTGCCAAATGAATCCTCAGTGTGTTTCGGTATCTTTCCAGCCTCTTGTTCAATTCACCAGATAATTTTCAATCAATTTTATCGGTCCCGTCAGGGTTCAATTAAGGAAGTCAACTGTATAACCGAAGTTCTGGTATGAGTGGATCTTTTCCTTTTCATTTGTTGAGTGAGCAACATGCAAGAGTTAGTGCACAGACCTGCTTGATTGTATGCATTTGCCTGACCAATGATTTTTCTCGCACGTAAATTTTCCCTTATGTGTAGCCCAAAAGAAACCATAAAGTGTACAACAAATTATGACAATGATGAAACACAGTCAAAGAAAAGGGTACACATTCGTAAATCAAGTTCCTCATGGGCATTCAAACGTCTGGCTCACCTCCTCGGGGACGACAACGTCTTCAAAGGTGACTCCACGAGTGTCTGATGCCCTCTGGCCCATGTTCCACTCCTGCAGAATGGGGAAAGCAGACTTAGTGTAGCAAACTTGGATGCAGTGCCATAACAAGAGCACGATGGGAATACTCAACACGAGTTTTGAAGGCAAAAATGTGCTCAGGAGTCTTGCATTCTTTTTCCCTCTGCTTTTCAGCTGCCAAGTCAACTACCTCATCTGAATATCATTCTAGTAGCAGCTATGCATCCTCAGCTTCACATCCCTTGACAATACAGTGAAGCCAACTTACGTTTAGAACAAAGGCCACTTACAGAGATAGTGATAGTAATAAGGCATTATAATGATCACAATGCATTATACCGTACTTACTCACATAATGATTGCACTTTTTTGTAAAACAAATTGAAGCAAATTCGGGGTGTAATCAATACGTGGGTTAAGTTTTCCACAAAAAGAAAAAAAAATTGTTTCATCCCGCATTTGCTGCGGGAAGACAACAGGTTAACAAACAGGTGGCTGTCGCTGTAACAATGCGGGACACCTAAACAAAAATGGCGGCCGGCGGAGCAAGCCAAATGCGCCGAACGTGATTTTTTTTCTTCTCGTGAGATCATTACATGCATTGAAACAGTTTCTTCCATATCAGTAATGAATAATATTGTCAATATCGGCAAGCTTGCGGCAATAACGTAGCCATGTCCACATTGAGGGACAGAAACAGAGATGGGCGCGCTTAGCTGCCAGTGACATAGAAACACATGGCGGGCATGCTGTGAAAACTGTGGCATTTGTCTTCATTAATATCCTAATACGGCACATTTCTGCTAGAGGTGGGCGAATATCTTTGCTGTGTTACAAGCGTTGGCGTATGAATATGGTACACTTTCAATGTATCAGTGTAAACGTGGCTACTATCATTGCCACTCGCGATTTGTTGAGTGCCGACGAGTGCAGACAAGAGGAATTGAAAGGCATCTTTTTTGTTGTTCTTGACCACAACCAATATAAAGCCTACAAATAATAAAGTCAAGGCAAGTTTGGTTGTAGCTTTTTTTTTTTTCATGGAAATGCGGAAAGATGAAAGGAATGAAATGGGGTATCTGCTTAAGAATGTTTGGTACATGCAGACCACTTTGTATGTCTTGAAGAGTTGTTCGCATAGCATTCGACAGCATTCAACAGCATTCGACAGATGGTAAGCGCGATTATCATCACCTAAACTTGGCACACGACATATAGCACGCTGCAGCAAGTTTGGGGTGCGATCACTATGCAAATAAGTGCGGTAATTAAATAAAGTAGAAACTTGTTCATACAATTTGTAAAAAAAAACCTGAGAAAAAGCGAACTGAGAAAACATATGATCCAATGAAACTAAAAAACGCTGACAGATTCAGCTGCACTTGACATCTGTGTAATGCGAAGTGTCGCGCGGATCGCTGTGACACGGCGCACGAGAAGCCAGACGCATCCAGCTGGTGTGGCTCCAGTGGCCTGAGACAGGCTTTCTTGTTTTCCTATTGCATAGTGTTTTAAGACGGGGAAATGAAACGAAATCCGGCTGTTGGGTGGTGCCGGAAGCAGTCGGGGTGATACGTGACACTCGCATCGCGCCGCCTGCAGCAGGGAACGATAGCATGTTTGGGTTATCGCCTGCTAAAAGCGTACAGCACGCTGCCAGTGACCCTATGCACCACGCGCTGTAAAACAGATAGGTGAAGATGCTTATCGCAATTGGGTTGGCGGCGATAGCTGTGAATGCAGCATGCGACAATAAGTGGGAGATTTAGTGGTAGCGGAATAAGAAACTGAGTGAGCATTTTCACGTCAGAAGGGCAGGCGAGTATTGCGGGGAAGCTGATGTGGTGGGCGACGATTGTTCTTGATCGTACACGCCTAACATCTCTTCTTGTTTACATGGGATCCGGCAGCCAGTGAACATATTGTGACACACTGACGAAAAAGATGTTTTAATCATCGTCAGAAGAAGACGATGTTCTGGTCTTCGCGCGCTGTCTGCCATCTTGTCAGCTGCTATAATTATTGCAAATATTCTGTAAATACATGTCTAACTGTTTTTAAGCCCGTAACATTTTTGGTGGAGGTTGCGGGATCATTAACAAGACGGATTTACGCAGCACGTGCTCCTTGGCTGCATCTACAATGCCAGCTCAAGGTGAGGATGCTTCAGGCCCGTCGGCACCCACGCCCACAGTCATTCTAGCACAACCCCGTGAACCCAGGAACCTTTTCTGGCACCAATGACACTGATGTTGAAGACTGGCTTCAACAATATGAGCGGGTGAGCGCCAGCAACCACTGGGACCAGACCATCACGCTCGCGAATCTGATATTTTACGCGTCTGATTTCAGACCCACGAGGAGGAACTTACCAGCTGGGAGATGTGTAAACAGAAACTCAAAGATTTGTTTGGCAAGCCTGTTGGACGTCAGCGCGCCGCCCAAAAAGACCTCGCTTCGCGAGTCCAGACGTGCACTGAATCCTATCTCACGTACGTCCAGGTCGTGCTCGCTCTGTGCCGCAAAGTGGATCCAAAGATCTCCGAACCTGATAAGGTTGCACATGTCACCAAGGGCATAGCAGATGATGCCTTCGATCTCCTTGTCTTCAAGAATTCTTCCACTGTGCAAGCCATCATTACCGAATGCCAATGGTTTGAAGAAGCCAAGAGTCGCCGCATTGCCCAGCCATTTCCTCGCCTTCTCAACACGGCTGCTACGTCCACCTGCGAAGACCTCCGCAGTGTGCCCACGCCTGATCGCTCTGATGACATCCTCCATGTGATCCGACATGAAATAGAAGCCGCATCTCCTGTCACGACCCCAACCCATGGCCCCGACAGTTGCCAGGTGACCGTCTCATTGATACAGTCCGTCGTGCACCAAGAATTGGCCAACGTTGGCTTGACCAACGTCTGCTCAGTTAATCGGCCTGACTACACTCCGTCCAGCACTGTCATATGCACCCACAGCCTGAATGCCCCAACGCGGTATTGCAATCCGGCCGAACGGCGTACTCCAGACGACAGGCCTATATGCTTCACTTGTGGCCGTATCGGCCATATTTCACGTCACTGCCGGTCTTCGTGGAATTCGACCCCCTGGTCCTACCACCCTTCCCACGGCCCTCATGCTGCTCCCTGGTTCCCCCCGCAAACGCAGCCAGTACATTCTGGCGACACTTCTTTGCCTACCCGCTCTAGCCGCTCTCCTTCGCCACATCGCCGCTTCTCCCGATCACCGTCCCCTAGCTCCTTCCGGCGCACCCTTCCGGAAAACTAACGGGTGCAGCACCTGGAGGTGATGCTGCCAAACCGACCCGATGCAAAAATCCTCTTTTGACCTTGCCCACACATTGGAACCTTATTAACGTGAACGTGGATGGTGTACCTGTTACGGCTCTGATTGACACTGGCTCGCACATATCTGTGATGAATGCTCAGCTTCGGAATCGTCTCAAGAAAGTCCTCACTCCTGCCCCTTCGCCTGTGGTCCAAGTCGCTGACAGTGGAACACCAGCCATTATTGGCATGTGTCCGGCTCGCCTGAGTGTCGCCGGACATCATACTTCTGTTTTGTTTTATGTCCTAGAGCACTGCCCTCACGACCTCATCCTGGGCCTTGACTTTCTGTCTACACATTCCGCTTTGATATGCTGTTCTGCTGGTGTTGTGCAACTCGCTCTACCTGCTGCTATTGACCCTCCCGATAGTGCTTCGATACGGCTATGTTCCAAAGAGCATATTCGCCTCCCTCACCGTGCCGTTACCTACATAGGTGTCTCCCCTGTTCCACCTGTACCAGACGGTGACTACATCGTATCTCCTAATCCAGATGTCCTGCTCTCGCACAACGTTGCTTTCCCTCACCCCGTCGTTATCATTTCGGACAACACATCTTGCCTTCCGCTTGTGAACTTTGGACTCTGTACACAAGTACTCCCGCGCGGAATATCCCTGGTGCAAATAACGCCAGCCAGAGACTACCACATTTCGACTTTAACTTGTGACAGCTCCTCGTGTTCAACTCTTGCTTCACCCCCTGTCCCTTCAGACTTGAATGCCCTAACAAAAATGATTGCTCCCGACCTTCCTCCCCAGCGTGCTCAAGAACTACGTTGCCTCCTTGCCTCATACTGGGACATATTCGACCTTGGAGAATGCCCTCTAGGACAAACATCTGTCGTAAAACATCGAATAAACACCGGTGATGCGAGCCCGATCCATCGGCGACCCTACCGCGTCTCGCCTACTGAGCAACATATCATCCAACACGAAGTTGACAAGATGCTTTCTCGAGACATCGTCGAACCTTCTTGCAGCCCATGGGCATCCCCTCTTGTACTAGTTAAAAAGGACAACAGTTGGCGATTTTGCATCGATTATCGACACCTCAACAAGGTAACAAAGAAAGACGTCTATCCGCTACCACGCATTGACGATGCCCTGGATTGCTTGCATGGCGCACAATACTTTTCGTCCATCGACCTTCGCTCCGGCTACTGGCAAATTGCCGCCAATGACATGGACTGCGACAGGACAGCTTTTATTACTCCCGATGGCCTGTATCAGTTCAAAGTGATGCCTTTCGGTTTATGTAATGCCCCGGCCACATTTGAACGAATGATGGACGCTCTCCTACACAGTTTCAAGTGGTCCATCTGCCTCTGTTACCTGGACGACGTGATCGTTTTTTCTCAGACTTTTGCGTCACACCTCGAGCGCCTGTCGACGATCCTATCTGTTTTCCGGCAGGCGGGGCTAAAGATAAATTCGTCCAAGTGCCACTTCGGTCGTCGTGAAATTTCTGTGCTCGGGCATCTCGTCGATTCTTCTGGTGTACGCCCTGATCACAATAAAATACGGGCAGTGAAAGACTTTCCTGTGCCAACATGTACCAAGGATGTTCGCAGCTTCTTGGGCCTTTGCTCCTACTTCCGTCGGTTTGTCCGAAATTTCGCGAACGTTGCGCGGCCTCTCAATCAGCTTCTCAAGAAAGACGCTGCATTCATTTGGGGCCCTGAGCAAGCTGGTGCTTTCACTGAGCTGATTGGACTGCTTACGTCCCCGCCCATTCTCACTCACTTTGATGCGTCAGCTCCAACAGAAGTCCGTACCGATGTCAGTAGCCATGGTTTTGGAGCTATCTTGGCACAGAAATAACAAGGGCGAGAACGTGTTATTGCCTACGCCAGCCGCCTTCTTTCCTCTGCGGAGAGCAATTATTCTATCACCGAACGCGAGTGTCTGGCTCTCATTTGGGCAGTGGGTAAATTCTGCCCCTATTTGTACGGCCGCCAATTCACAGTCATCTGTGAATTGGCTTTGTGTTGGCTTTCGTCCCTCAAAGGTCCTTTAGAACGCCTTGGCCGCTGCGCTCTGCGCCTTCAAGAATACAATTATTCAGTTGTATACAAGACCGGCCGGTTACATCAAGATGCAGACTGCTTGTCTCGCCATCCTGTCGACCCTCTTGACGTTTCTGCGGCCGGCATACCTGTCACCGTTCTCTCTCTGGCTGCTTTTCGCAACATTGGAGCCGAATAACATCGGGACGCCTCCTTGCAACGGCGTATTCAACGGCTCACTTCAACGACGCCCGATCCTTCCCTTCGCATGTTTGAACTTCAAGATGGTATGCTGTACTGCTCTAACATACGCCCGGACGGCCCTGCCCGACTCTTCGTTGTGCCTGAGCATCTGCGTCACTGTTCTCGCCCAGCTTCATGATTACTGACTGCAGGTCACCTTGGTGTGTCAAGGACTTATGACCGCGTTCGCCGGCGCTTCTTTACCGTGGCGTCTATGCCGTGACGTCTGCCGTTATGTCGCTGCGTGTGATCTTTGCCAACGACGCAAAAAGCCGACCACACTCCCTTCTGGTCGCCTTCAACCACTTGACATACCATCAGAACCATTCTTCCGTGTAGGTGTTGATCTTTTAGGCCCTTTTCCTACGTCTGCTTCGGAAAACAAGTGGATTGCTGTAGCAACAGACTACGCCACCCGATATGCAATCACACAGGCTCTTCCGACGAGCTGTGCAACCGATGTCGCGGACTTCCTCCTAGAAAATGTCATCCTTCACCCCGGCGCCCCTCAACAGCTCCTCACCGACCGAGGCCGCTACTTTCTTTCTAAAGTTGTCAATGACATCCTACACTCGTGCGTGACTAAACACAAACTTGCTACTGCTTACCATCCACAAACGAATGGTCTAACCGAGCGCCTTAACCGCACCCTTACTGACATGCTGTCTATGTATGTCTCCGATGACCATCGCGACTGGGACGTTGCGCTGCCGTTCGTTACTTTCGCGTATAATTCGTCTCGCCATGATACGGCAGGCTTCTCTCCATTCTTCCTCTTGTTTGGCCGCGACCCTACGTTACCTTTCGACCCCGTTCTGCCTGCTAGTCTGAATTCCACATCCGAGTACGCCCGTGAAGCCATCCTCGAAGCACAAGAAGCACGCCATATTGCTCGACGTCGACTTGTGGAGTCGCAGGACAATCAGCAGCGCTTATATGACGCCCGCTATCGTGACATCCATTATACACCGGGCGCCTTGGTTCTCCTTTGGTCGCCGTCACGACGCGTTGGCCTCTCGAAGAAGTTACTTTCACACTACTTTGGCCCTTACCGTGTCTTGCATCAAGTAACTGATGTCACGTACGAAATCACCCCTCTTGAGCCAACCGTGGCTCAGCATCGCTCCGACGTGGTCCACGTCGCGCATCTCAAGTTGTATCACTCGCCCGCCTCCTAACCAGCAACGAGCCAGTGCTTCAGCCGCCGGGGGTCATGTGACACGCTGACGAAGAAGATGTTTTAATGATCATCGGAAGAAAACGATGTTCTGGTCTTCGCGTGCTGTCTACCATCTTGCCAGCTGCTATAATTATTGTAAATATTCTGTAAATACATGTCTGACTGTTTTTAACCCCGTAACAATATCATAATTGCAGTTTGGCAATGTACTGAACATTGGTGCCGAAAGATCATGTTTTCTGGGAACATATGAACCGATAAAGATAAGCATAACTCAATTCAGTGATTTTTCGGGTTCTCAACTGCAAACGTTGGCACTAGGAAATTGTACGCAATGGGATCAATCAACAAGGTTCTACTGTAGTCTGAAGAGTCTTTACAAATACATCATTTTATAATCGGTAAACTTCAATTAATATAACTCCATTAACAAGTTTACTTTGATCCCAACTGAGAGTCCTGGCTAGCACCCGCACATTTCTATGGGGCTAAAAATTAATTAATTTCGATCTTTAAATTCACCCTCGCTGTATAGAACTTGACTAGGCAGCATGCCCATGCCAGAAAAGTGTAACATCGCTGGGTGGGAAGAGGCAAGAACTGCTCCAGCCAAAAGTAAAAGAGTCCTGACGTTTCGGGATGACCGAAGAGGCCCTCCTGTCTTGTTTGTTTTGCTCCTCACCTTAGTGTAGTGTGGGCATAGGGAGGCACGTCCCCACTGACTAGTTGATGGCTGCCGAGAGCATTTTGAATGTGCGACGAGGAGGAGTCTTCTTGCCCGTTGAGTCTCGGTGTTGATCACACAAGCACCGTCAAGATATATTACATGGTCATGCTTCTCGCAGTCAGGTAGACAGGAGCTTAAAGGATGCTGCTTCTTCAGCTGCTTCAGTCACCCCCTGATGAAGGGATCAAACCAGTTCTGAAATGCCAGGACATTTTCTACCTTTGGCTGGAGAAGTTCTTCACTCTAATAATTGTATTTCGTAATCAAATGGATGCTATGGATGCTATATTAACACCACCTCCAACAGAGGAGTCAATGAACTGAAAGGTCTTGCCTTGCGGCCTGGTGTGACTCCCGGAGTGTCCCGATCCACGATGAATGCTGTGAAAGCCTTCGAAGCGGGGCACTTGGGGTCCGGGTTGGAACGTGCAAGCACAAAATACCTGCACACAGTTTCTCAACTCTCAGCACAATCACTGCAAGACTGAATCCCCTAACAGTGATGGAGTTATAGCAGCATGCACTCAACTTTCGTGAAAGAATTCATTGGGCTATAATGCACACATTTTCTTGTAAGCAACAATCTGTCCCTGGTAGCAAGAGTTCTAATAAAAGAACATGTGCAAAGAGTCAAAACAGCTAGAACAATAATTAGAGGTGGGATTGCCCAAAGTCATTTGAGCAATTTTTGCAGCAAGTAAAATTGCATTTTGGTGCAGTTTTGGAGCAGGCCATTCTGAATTTTGGTGAAATAATGCACTTCAATACCATGACTAAACACGGAATAAACCAACACGAAGTGCATAGTAGAGGTGCACTTTATAGCTATAGCGTACTAGAGTATAGAAGAGTTGGTCGAGCAGCGGCAGCCCCCCCCCCCCCCCCCCAGTGCATGCTTTCCTGTAAAACCGGAAACATCGGTGGCACTAAGATCAAACAATATTTTTCTGTGTCGACGCTCATGACGACAGCGGAAAGTGTTCTCAAGTTATGTGGTCCAATCGACGTGGTAACATAATTTTCTGGTCACCATATGCCACTGCAGACCCAGAGAGCCGCAATCAACCCTGGGCTGGTATAAAATAAGACTACTGTAATCTGTTTTTATTGCGACAATGATTATACGAGCACTACAGACACACTTATGCTGTCATTGTCACCGTCGCTGTGATGTTCCGTATAAAGTCCTGGGGCGATAACATTGTTGCCACGCTCCATATGTTGTATGTGCGAGTGAAACGCTGTGAGAGCAAGCCAACGATAGCGGCTCAATCTCACGTGCGCAAGGGGGGAAAGCGGGGAGGAAGTGCACCATCTTCCATCACGTGCAAGGCACCAGGGGGAGGGGAGGGAGAAATTCTTCTCTGGTGGCTGCTGCGTATGGTGCGGCCTATTTTGAAAGCGATCTGCAATGTGGACAGTGTGAGTGCTGATAGCTTCGTGTGCACTGTGTTTTCGCCGTTTCGTTTGCATTGAAGCCAGGCAGAACGAAGGTCAATTCACTCGCTGCTGCTGCCGTGCTTCTTCACTCCAGCATCTTAACAGCAAGTATCCGCGGTCATCGAGTGAGATGTGTTCATGTATGCCTATGCGCACGTCACACCCTACTGGTTAATTTAGTTAGTATGTGAATGTTTGCAAGTTTATACGGGCGATAAGACTACTATCCGTACTTCGTATAGCTGTCTACTAATTTGCTATCGCAATGAACACTTCGCCTTTCGGGTGAAACTGACTTCTTATTCCAAATCTGCCATTTAGCCCTTAACAATAGATAAAAATGGCTGAGACCCCTCACCCATATGGGCATAAAAACAGATTGAAATAGTTTCACGTTATAGCGGCCCTGGCGGCAGAGACGCCCACCTGCCGAACCAGCAGCAGTGCACGCCTCCCTAATATCTAGTTTGCACGCAGCGCCCTCAGCCTACTTTTCATAGCGTTGTGCCTCATCTAAGGATCACTGCGCTGCTCGGCTCACTCTACCGCATTCTAAGTGCACTCTAAATACAGCCACCCTGGCCATTCCGACAGCAGTGGCAAGAGCCGAGAGTGGTCGCACACGCACCGGTTACTTGCTGGAAGCACGGAAAGGTCCAGTGTTATAAGCATGAGAACTAAGATAAACTGTGCGGGAGATGCCATCGTGCAGTGTGCGGAATGTGAATGGCTGCACTCTTTCAGAAGACAAATGTGCTCACTGTTCGCAGCCACTGCCGGAGCACACGTGCCAAATCCATTTTAGCGCAGCGTGGCGCAACTTTGGTCAATTTTCTGTGCTTGGCCCAGTTTGGCACAGGAATTTGCATTTGTATCAAAATGGCACAATTGACGCAGAAGTCCCACCCTTGAACAATCTAAAAAAGAACCTCTCACGGGCTTTTGTCATCCACCTGACCGTAGCCAAAGCTACAAAGGAAGCTGCAACCTGCTATACTGGTTAGCTAAGACAATAGAGTGACTGCCCACAGAAACACACTGCTCCAGGCTTCGATCCATGGACCAGCGTGAATGTGTAGAGCGCGAAAGAAAAAACAACTGACACATAAGCTGCAGAGATGACAGTGGAGCCCACACCCCTTCTTCATTTCCTTAGTTCTCAATATGAGCGCCCCCTGGCATCGTAACAAATGCAGGTGCTACAGGGCACCCTGGCTACACCGCAAGCATGAAGTGGACGCGATGAGGACATGCATGAGATTGTAAGGGAAGGGAAGACTATGGGGAATCCGTGCTCTGGAGATGCAGATGGGTGATTGGTATCTCCACGTAGGCCAGCTTGAGGCACTCTGTAGAGACCGCTTCCTCCCGTCCTTGCTGTACAATGACAAAAGTGTTGGAGGAATGGCATAGAACTGGAAAGCGCCCATCATAGGCCGGCGTAATACGGCACCCGGATATCATCTTGCCTAAGAAAGCGTGTGGTGGTAGCGAGGTCAGGGTGGTTGAATATGTGTTGCTTGGCTGACCTAGGTTTGATAGGCTGGAGGTCGCATGGTGAAAAGGTCGCCGGGAAGACGTAGAGGGGTGCCATAAACCAACTCGGCTACAGAGCACCCAAGGTTGTGGCGGAGGACAGCCCAAAAGGCCAAGCATTACCAACGGCAAGTGGTGGATCCGGTGCTCACGATCCCGTCATGCTGTGAGGGTCATCTTGAGCTTCCGATGAAGACGCTCCACCATGACATCAGCGGATGTATGGCAAACAGTAGCGCGGCAGCTTTTCAGACTCAGAATGCAGGCAAGTGCAACAAATAATTCAGACTCGAGCTACTGTCCTCAGTCTGTCGTTGCAATGGCTGGGCAGCCGAAAGGTGAAACCCACGAAGAAACAAAAGCACATGACACTGTCTCTGCGGTGATGCAGATGATGGGAACTGCCTCAGGCCTTGGGTAAAACGTCCACTATTGGCAGCGAGCTCCACCACTGGAAAAGCTGGCGCCACCATCGGCACGACGTGGCATAAGGGATCACGTGGACACAGCGGCCGCGTCGGCTGCTTTGGAAGCGCCTAAGCGAGCTGAAAACGAAAGTTTAATGTTCCACCTGCGCTGCGGTTTTGATTAAGTGGTGAGGCTTTACTGCCTTGGGTGTCAACTTGACAAAATCTGAAACTACTATAATAGGTAGTGGCTGCCTTTGGAGGCGTGCAGCATGGTAGGCTACTGCTCGGTGCCGCAGAGCCGGACGTACGCAATGGAGCCCGGTATCAGCCTTATTCACACGTAGCCGTAGGGCAAGGAGCTACGTGAAGCTTGGCTGGCGAAGCTTAGAGCCAGCAGACAGCCATCGGCTACAACTCGGGTATGCAGCAAGCACACACACGAGAAAGATTTCTGCTACGGCACCGGGACTCTCGCCCACGCCCACTGCCCGGCTAATGTCAAGACGGTTTGGTCTATGAACTTGTTGATGCTAGATACTGGCAAGTTCACTGGAACGGAAAGGAAGCGGTAAGACACACATTAAAGAAAGGCATGGCATATGGTCATGTTTGTGTTAATTAATGCATTGGATTACAAAAAAGAAGCAGAGGGAAATCGCGTGCTGAGAAGACCGATAAACATACAGCGCCATGCAACTATATTGAAATGTCCAAGAATTTAGAAGACAAAGAAGATTGAATCGTCGCGATGGCACATCACAGTCGCCATAGGCGTCGAAGTCTCTAGTATAAGGAAATTATTTTTGAACAGTTCTGATAGCGTCCACGCAACAATGGTTGCTAGTGTACTGTCAAATGCTCATATGCTGCGGCCTAAAGCTCACGGCACGCACACACACACATGGTGCAAAAACGCGCTCACAGCGAAAGCAAAACATGGTGCGCGGACATGCATGCAGACACGCAGTCGGTCGCTACGAACCCATGCGATCGCTGCATTGAGGCTTCATTCTATTATGCCCCATTTGGTTATACAGACAGCTTACTATAAGAACATATTTCAGATAGTTTACTTTCAGCGTTTGTTTACCTTTCACGCAAGAAGCCGGTTCGGGAGACTCCATCGCGGCAACCGTGCGTAGTGGCGTTCGCTGTACATATTCGGTAAACAGATAGTGTCTGTAAACAATTCTGTGCTTTAAGTTTGCCCAAGATTATTATATCGACAGTCAAAAACTTCCCTCGTTTTGAGAGTACCTACATAAACGTCCAGGAGGGCTGTCGCATGGTGCTTTTATTACGCGCCGTAAGCGAAACCTATGAGGAGTGCACCGCGTGATCCCTCATACTACGCAAGGGAGGCACTTCCGACAGATGGCGACTCCGTAACTCCTCGCCCACAATAGTCAAAATGTAATGGTAGCTGCGTGAAAGAGGAAACAAACGACCTATGTCGATATGGACGTGATTGAAGCGCTGGTCAGGAGGCAGGAACCGTTGGTGTGTCAGAATAGTGTGACGGGTCACTTTGGTTGTTTCACATGCAATAAAGGAACGGGACCATGCGCAAACATTTGCATTGACCCTAGGCCACACATAGCGCTGCGTGACGAGGCATTGAGTATCCTGTATACCAGGATGAGCAATGTCGTGCAGAGAGTGAAAAGTGGCCCGCTGCAACATTGCCGGAATGGAAATGGCCGGAAGATGCCCAGACATATCACACCACAGCAAACATGGCGCATATGGATGGGGAACAAGCTCGAGGCGAAGGGAAGAGGAGAGTTGCCGAACACTTGTAGTTCAGGGTCATTGTGTTGTGCCACCGATAGTGCACGCCAGTCGACACCTGTAGAAGTTGAGCCAATCGCCTCAACACAGGAGAGGGCATCAGCTGCTGCGTTGTTGGCTCCCTTGAAATAGCATACACCTGTGAACTCTAAGATGTATCATCATCATCATCACCATCGGATAACTTTATGTCCACCGTAGGACGAAGGCCTCTCCCTGCAATTGCCAAATACCCTTGTCCTGCGCCAACCGATTCCAACCTAGCACCTGCGAATTTCTCAATTTCATCATACCACCTAGCCTTCTTGGCCTCAATTGCACTTCCCTTCCCTTGGCACCCATTCTGTAACCCTAATGGTCCACTGGTTGTCTAACCTACGCATTACATGACCTGCCCAGCTCCATTTCTTTCTATTAACGTCAATTAGAATAGCAGCTATCCCCTTTTGCTTTCTGATCCACACCACTCTCTTCCCGTCTGTTAACGTCATGCCCAACATTCTTCGTTCCATCGCTCTTTGCGCAGGCATTTAATTGTTTTTGAGCTTCTTTGTCAATCTCCAAGTTTCTGCCCCATATGTTAACACTGGTAGAATGCACTGATTGTACACCTTTCTTTTTAATGATAATGGTAAGCTTCCAGTCAGGATCTGACAATGTCTCCATATGCGCTCCAACCCATTTTTATTCTGTAAATTTCCTTCCCATGATCAGGGTCCCCTGTGAGTAACTGACCTAGGTAAACATATTCCTTCACAGACTCTAGAGGCTGACTGGCGATCCTGAACTCTTGTTCCCTTGCCTGGCTATTCATGATTATCTTTGTCTTCTGCATATTAATCTTCAAACCCACTCTTACGCTCTCTGTTAAGGTCCTCCATCATTTGTTGTAACTCGTCTCCAGTGTTGCTAAACAGAACAATGTCATCTGTAAACTGAAGCTTGCCAAGACCTTCGCCGTCGATCCCTACTCCTAAGCCTTCCCCGTTTAATAGCTTGACTACTTCTTCCAAGCATGCAGTGAATAGCCTTGGAGAGATTGTGTATCCTTGTCTGACCCCTTTCTTTATAGGAATCTTCCTACATTTCCTGTGTAGAATTAAGGTAGCCGTAGAATCTCTGTAGATATTTCCAAGATATTGACGTCCCAGTTTAATAACTTGAATGTATGCAAGATGTCATACCTCCCGTGCAGCGTACTTGGAGGAGTTCGTGCTGAACACATAAGTCAGAGGCTTATGGTCAGTCATCATGTAGAACTTCCTTCCTTCCAGTAAGTGGCGGAAATATTGAATGGTGGCGTAGATAGCCAACAGCTAACAACTGAAGACACTGTAGCGTGTCTTGGCGGATTGCAGCTTCCAAGAGAAATAACACAAGGGTTATTTCTCAGAGCCAATACATTCAGAGCCAACATATTGTTGTAACACTGCTCCGATGGCCACGATGGAGGCATCTACCTGTATCTAGTTGATGCGTCAGAATGGGGATGTACCAGCAGAGTTGCTTCAGGGACGAGTTACTTGGCAGTCAAAAAGGCAGCCTGCTCCCGAGGTGACCATGGTATTGTCGAAGACGGGCTCCGTCGCTCTTTCAACAGGTGGGCGATCAGCTGCAGTAAGGCTGCGCAGTGTGGAATAAAACCGTGTGAAATATTGACAAGGCCGAAGAACTCGCAAAGCTGGCAAAGAGTGTTGGGCACCGAGAAATTCCTGACAGCCTCGATGTGGGATGGCTACGGAAGGTTGCCGAGTGCCGAAACGTGATGGCCCGCAAAATTTAGCTCGGAGGTTACAAAAACGCATTTGCGTGGGTTCATGATGAGGCCATACTGTTGCAGAGGTTGTAAAGGTTCACACAAGTCATGCTCGTGATCTTCTGGAATGGCACTGGCGATTAGCATGTCATCGATGTAGGTGAACACTGCAGGCAACCCTTTTGTCACCTCAGTGATACAGTGCTGAAATGTTTATCCGGCATTGCGCAATTCAAAAGACATGCGCACAAACTCGAATAAAGCAAAAGGCATCATGATGGCAGTTTTGGGAATGTCGTTGGGTTCAATTGGTATCTGGTGGTATGCCTTAACCAGATCCACTTCACTGAAGATGTTGCACCCATCCAGGTTGGATGTGAAATCTTCAATATGGGGAAGTGGGTAGCTGTCATGCACAATTTGAGCACTCAGAGCATGGTAGTCTCCACACGGACACCAATCATTTGGATCTTTCTTTGGTACCAAATGCAGCAGCAAATCCCAAACACTGGATGAAGGATGAATATTGTCAAGTTGCACCATGTACTCAAATTCCCATTTAGCGATGGCAAGACGCTCGCCGAACAAGCGGCGAGGATGGGAAGAAACTGAGGCACCATGCGTGATGATGCGGTGAGTAACCATGAGGTTGGGAGGTTTATTCAAATTGCAAGGTTTTGTGACCTCGAGGAACTTGACCAAGATTCTCTGGTAAGGACTTGACCGCACAAGCGTGTGAATGGCAGTGGGGCAATCAACTCTCGATAGAAGTCCAACTATAGACAGACGCGTACTGCCATTGATGAGCCATTGGTGCCGCATGCTTATGTCAAGGTGCTAGAAAGACAGGAAATCCAAACTGATGATGGGACGGACGATGTCAGTGATGACAAAAATCTAGCAGGATGTGAAACGTAACCTGAGATCAATGGTAAGTGAACGAAGCCCGTATGTTGCTATGGCAGAGGCATTAGCGGCGCAGAGAGGCTGTCCACAAGGCTTCGGATAGCGATAATTTCTGGATGGGGGCACTACACTAACCTGGGTGCCCGTTTTGACAAGGAAACCTGCCCGCAATCTTGTCCGTAATTGGGAGCAGGTGGCCAGCTCGAGGGGAGAGGTCATGTGCAGCTGTCAGTGATGAGTGAGTGAATAAAATTTTATTGGGTCCAGCAAAACGCAATAAAACGTGCACCCGGCTAATCCCACGATGGGACTGACACATCTAGTCTGCTGGCCCCGATTGCGGGCGAGCTGGACAGCCAGAATTTGGTCCTCAAAGACGGGACTTCGCAGGAGCGCGTCCCACTCTTCCTTGGTGAACTTCGAGCCCAGCGACCCGCACTCCCAGAGCATATGAGGCAAAGTAGAAACCTCACCACAGGCCACACAAGAACAATTCAAATAAATCTCGGGATATATGCTGTTAAGGGACACCGGATTTGGGCTGTCAGTGATCACTCCTGTTGTTTACCAATCAGGTACAAGGTGGCATGCACTTCCTAGCATGATATGCAAAACGGAGGTGATACCAGCAGGTTCACTGGAACATAGAGGTCCTTTGTCCAGTGTCCAGAGAAGACGATGAAGCACGCGGACTTGAAGAGCATTGTCGTAATCTGGGGACGTTGAAGTGAAGCAACAGCAGCCGTGAGGTCATCAATGTGCACTTCGAGCTGGGCGACCGCCGAGAGCTCAGGCGTAGTTGCGATGACAGAAAACGAAGGAACAGAAGCCTCATGGATCTTACTGACAAGCTCAGCCAGGCGGTCTAGCATCGTGTCCTCAGCGGTGGCAAGGACGAGGTGAACAGGTTGGGGAAGGCGCTGCAGGAAAGGTTCCTTGAGAAGAGCGCTGTGGGTGTTGACGTTACCTTCGCCCAAGAGCTGTCGCATCTGATGCAACATTTAGGAGGGAAGTCTATCACCAAGTTCTTCGTTGGTCAAGAGTTGTTGCAGGTGAGTGCGTTCCGAAGGTACGGTGTGCCTCGGGATCTTTGCCTTAAGGCGCTCATACGGGTTTTCAACTAAAGTTTGGGTGAGGATGTCAGTGAAGTCGTTAACTACTTCGGGTGATAGTGACATGATCACTTTGTAGTACTGCATTGTCTGCAAAGTGATCCGGTGCAGGTGGAATTTCGCCTCGGCCTGTAAAAACCGTCCAAAAGGGTGGCAGCTGAAATCACACCTCTGAGATGTCGGGGATGCGAGCACTTAACTCAGTTGATGGGCTTGACATGGCGATGGCTTGATGTGGAGCATTGTTGCTAGGTTTGGTCATGTTTTAGTCCTAGGTCACCACTGTAGAGTGCGAAAGGAAAAATGACCGACACGTAAGCTGCTGAGCTGATGCTGGAGCCTATGCCCCACTACCTTGTTTATTTTCTTCCCCTGGCATCGTAGCACATGCGGGTGCTACAAATGTTTCTTGAACTGTGACGCTTTATTTTCTGAGAAACCTGCACAGTAAAAGCTCGTTATTTCAACGCCTGTTAATTCGAATAATTCAGACTGGTATTTTGGTCCCAGAAAAAAAGTGTATTTTAGTCTATGCGACCAAATCTTTTTTAGTTCGGCAGAATTTGCATGCGCACTAGATAATTCAGACAAATGCTGACGACTGCTTCTGCGTGAAAGCAAAAGCGGCGCTAGCACCTGTAGGGATGCGCGACTGTCACGCGTCCCCCTGATATGTTGTTTTCTCGCATAGCTCCTGTCTCCTGTAATATGGCTTCGCCGCGTGGCTTTAGCAGCGGTCAGTATGCTTGCAGGGTAGCACAAGATGGCGCGAGTGTCGCTCTGCTAACGCCACCTAACGGTGGAGTTACTTGGGTGCAAAAAGGAGAAGGTCCTTCCTCTTTGGCTCGGGATCAGCAAGTGGCGCAGACGTTCTGCGCATGCACTGATCGATGCTTCTGCGAGACCGTCTCGCGAGGCTTACCCTGGAATGCACGAACACGAGTGTTCGAACGCGCCACTGTTCGCGTGACCGTACGCACGAACGACCAGCCGTTGGGATCCAGCATGGGGCAAACATATTCGCTCGTTATCCGGTCGCAGTGAGCCGGACTTCCGCGATTTGTCGCGCGCCCATCGGCATGTTTCGTGAATAGCAACTCGGCTACCTGGCATTAGTCTATGAAAGGTGCAATAACTGCCCTTGTGATTGTTTCCACTACTGTGTTGTCATTCCTCTGTCCCAAGAGCACGAGTGAGAAACCCACACACTTTGCCGAGTGAAACTAAAATGCGGGAGGCATCACCATGACATGGCCATTGTCATCAGTTGGTGAGGCAACTGAAGCATCACTGAGCGGTCTGTTTTTCTTTTTTCTTTCTTGTTCTCTTTGCTCACCTGGTCCAAAGTTGGGGAGCAATACGAAGTGGACCTTCTCAGCACGGTGCACACCATCGCTCATGTGAGGAAGAACACACCTCCACATACTATCGCCAACTGTTTTCGGCACAGCAGTTTTGTTAGCCCTGAGCCAGAGGATGCAGCAGTAGTTGAAGAGGTGTCAAGCAACAATGACTGCTTGAGCTTTAACAATGTTTTGCCAACTGATGTGACATTTGCCAATCACATTGGAATTGACTATGGTGTCACTACAGCTGGCCGGCTAATCAACGAAGAAATCATAAATGAAATTACGTGCTCCCAGGATGACCACGAGGAAAGGCCATGCGAGGAGGAGCAGCCTCGACCTCGTCGCACCTCAAGAGCGCAGGCACTTTTTAAAATGTTTGTCTCAGCACTTCCGACAGCTTGCTGACCACTTGGAAGGATTCAGAAAAATTGTCGTCAGCCGGGATTTGCACAAAAAAGGCGGAAGTCCATAATGCTGTACTTCAGCAAATAGAGGTATGCTAATCAAGCTTGATTTTAATGCTCTTTTTGTTGTTCATTCGTTATTTTGGCATTCAGATAATTCTGACATTTTTTGCATTCCCCTGAGATCTGAATTAACAAACTTCCAATGTGTGGGTTTCCTTTGTAGCTCTGGCTGCTGTCGTGTGGATGACAAATTTTCCCTTTCTCTAATGGCAAACAAGACAAGCGAGTGCCCCACAAAATTTTTATACAGATATGATCTACATGCCTATGAAGAACATATAAAGCAGACAAGGAAATGTTAATACACATTGCTTTTTTTTTTGTCCAGCACGTTCTAAATTCAATGCTTGTGCTGCGATTTTCACAAACATCAGCCGGGTAAACATCTTTCTGCCTGTCACCCAACAAATGTCTGAACACATATTCGTCCACATCGAGATGCCCCACCACCGTCCATCAACCTCGCTACAATAGCCTGCCCTTCGACCATATTTCGCAGACTTCATGGGGTGACAGCTATTCCAAAATGGCTTTTACCCGCCACTATCCTCGGGCAGAGCCCACAGACACCACCACATCCACTTGTCTGCAATGGGAGGGCATGCCTTCCTTGATTCTCACTGACTTGACAGTCGTGAACTTGGGCTAGCAGTGACTGGCTGACTCAAGTGTTAATTCCTCAGTTTACCATCAAGTCTCGCACAGCCGCTTCCCCACATATTTGATGACTAGTAGAGCCCACCTGTGCCTCCATGGTCTGATTCCCTTCCCCACAATATCTTCCAGGCACCACTTGAACTGCTGCACTAGATGACCTGCACCATAGTTTGGTGATCGCACAACCTTGGTGAATCACTAGCTCGTCAGCTGTACATACCTCCAAGTCGTCTTGCCAGACCTTTTGCTTGCAAGCTGCGACAGTCATCCTGGATTAGTGATTACCATCGCAAAGTAATTTGTTGTTCCACCTATTGCTCCCCTTTACCTGATTCTTCCAGCTTTCTCACAATGCTTTCAACCATAATGCACCACTTTGCTAGCGACAATAAAAATGTTTTAATTGTAGGTGATATTAACATGTACTTATTAGAGGATTCTCATACTGTGATCAATCATTACCGTATTTATTCTATTGTAACACAAGTCTTTTTCTTCTTATTTTTGTTGCTTGAATTTGACCCTCATGTTGTATTAGATTAATGAGAAAAATTGATCATTTTAAAACAAATTTTCTAAATCCCACGGTTTTTAGTGTTACGCTGGCAAGCTATACTTTTACGTCTTGGTCCAACAGAAAGTGCGTGCGTGCGTGCGTGCGTGTGTGCGTGCGTGTGTGTGTGTGTGTGTGTGTGTGTGGGACCAACGCCATTTTCGCTGTGCTTGTGACTGATGTCACGGTTAGGATGCTGAAGAGCCCTGTGGCCTTGCACGCTTTGTCTCTGTTCATTTGCAACGTTATAGCAACGCAGCGCATTCAGTATGACACTTGCTTTGAGAGACGAGCAATTTTGATGGCCAAGGAGCTGGGAAACTCCACCAAGGCTCGGCAGCTCGATGTCAACGAGTAGACGATTTGCGGATGGCAGGACCAGTAGGATGCCCTCTTCAAAGGGACAATCAAGGCAAATACTAAGTCAACGTGGACTGTTAAAATAGCATTCCACAAATCTCACAGTGCTTGTTTCGTGACAAGAAAAGACAGTATATGAGAAGCTTGCGCCTGAAGGGTCCATGTACCTCTAGCGCAACTCAAATCACCCGCTCCCAAGTGGGGAGTGGTGACGTTGCATACGCCATCACTACCTTTTACTTCTGTTGGTTAGTAATATGGCACCCGACAGACTGCGCTAGTTTTCTGCGCAAAACGCATACACGTGGCCACGGAGCAACCAAGCCAAGACGGAGCAATGGATTCGCCACTGCAACTGCTCTTGGTCAAGTGGCATGGACTGTTCGGGAATCCTGTGACATCACATGAACATGGCATTTTCTGCTACATGCAGTTTGTGTGAGTTCCAAGAGCCAGAAAAACCAGCAAAACACTATGCAATAACCAAACTACTGAAATGCAACAGCGCAGACGGCGCATGGTGGAGAAAACGAAATCTTTCTACCACCCATGTCAATGGGTTATTTTTTCTAAAATATCAAATAGAACTGGACAAGCAACACTTTCCTTCATCTTATAATGCAATGCTACCCAATATTCTTTCACAACCAGGTGTAGTTTCTATGCTGGTTAATCTAGATAATAAATCCACACCTGGACTGGACAGCATACTAAATGCTTCTCTGCGAAAGGACACATAAAAATAATCTTGCCAGTCATTGTCTTTCATGCATCATTATCCTCTGCTACCCTTCCTAGCGACTTGTTAAAGGCATGTGTCATACCTCTACCAAAAAAGGGTGACACTACACTTTAAACACATTGACATTCAATATCACTAACGTCATCGTGCTGCAAGCTACTAGAACATGTTACTATAGCCAAAGAGAATAACAACTTCCTTACTTTTTTCTCACTATGAGCATGGCTTTCGAAAAGGCTTTTCTACTGTGACCTAATTAACTAATGTCGTTCACAGCTTTGCAATGGTTCTTGAGTGGTTGGGGCAAATCGACGCCATATTTTTGGACTTTAGCAAAGCATTTGACCTTGTTTCCTATTCTTAACTTATTTTGATGATTGAAGTGATTGAAGTGATGAACTTGAAGTGATTAACCTGCAAATGTAGATAATTAACTAGACTGCTGCGTTCCTGACTAACCGCAGGCAGTTTGTTGAAATTAATGTTTCTGACATGCTACCTATTACTACAGGCGTCCCACAGGGCAGCGTTATAGGATTTTTATTATTTCTAATATGTATTAATGACATTGTTAATGTCATTAATCTGCCCACACAAAAAAAAAAATTGCGGATGAGTGTGCACTGCTTAATCAAATACCTCACCGTGAAGACTAAATAACAATTAATTCTAGCCTCTAAACATTGTATCCTGGTGTAGTGAGTGGAAAATGGAACTAAATGCTAATAAAACGGTTTCAACGAACATTACTCAGAAAATGAACAAACTATCCTCCGCTTACAGCAGTACTTCCGAGTCTCTAACGGAAGTTCAATATAAGGCATTTAAGGCAGAGAGCTGGGCTAATTGGAATTTAGACCTATTCCAGAGCATGCAAAAAATGAAAAGAGGTGCAGAGACAAAACAAAAGCTCCAGCTCACACTCAATTAACAGCTTATTACTCATTCATCCAACCGACGCTGGAATATGTATTGTATAATACAGGATCCTTACACAAGAACTAACACTGGCGGCTAAGATATCATGCAGCGCAAAGTGGTAAGATTCTTTTTTTTTTTTCTTGAATACCACTCAACCGACTTTCCAAGCAGCTTAAGGCAGACACACAACATTCCAATACTGCAGTTACGAAGGAAAATTGACTAAGTGAAATTTGTTTTCTTGCTCAATCGTTTTTCTCTTAGACCACACCCTCATCTAAAACCACATGTAGCCCGCTGAACAAGGCATCGACATGCTGAATCTTAAACACCTTATCTCACCACAACTAACCTACTCTTTTTTTCCGCATACAGCAACAGAGTGGAACAACTTACCTACAAAACATCTATGTAGCGCTGATGATATTGACCAAGCATATGGCTCAATTTGTTTTGGCTTTCTAATATGCATCTTGTATTTACTCATTAAGAATAGTTGTACATTTGTAAATTGTTTCTTCATGTGAATTTTTATGTTTCTGGCCTTTGTCTTATTCCTTCTTGTTTCATAGTTCAAGCCTATCGACCTATACGTGTTACACTTATGTGTCTTTGCTTTTCGTTTTTGCATGCAACTTGTCCTGCCTGGGCCCTTATTGGTCCTGCAGTATGTATATAAATAGATAACTAGATAAATAAATAGATACATAAATACAGTCGAACCTTGATATAATGAAGCTGCATTGGACACAAAAAATACCTTCGTTATACCTTATACTCGTTTTAACCATACAAACCGATATCAGCGGGGGAATAAAACGCGATCAGGTCTAGGCAAAAGAAATGCAAGCAGGGTGCCTTGGACAGGCCAGCAAAAAATCTTGTGTGAATTTTGACGAGGCCTCAGCATCATGCTGTGCTCATGCGCGAGAACAATATTAAATTACATACACATGCTCTGAAGCACCGCAAATACAGAACTGGGCCATCACACAGGATCGGCACATTGGCTTGCCAACTGCAGTCCAACCAAGCCAAGCTGACAGGCTTTTCAGGCACGGAGGACTCTTACTTCAGACATTTTCCCACAACAATTAGAGAGCACATGTTCAGAGGCACAACCTCCAAGACTGCACCATCTCGTATGCCTAGCTGTGTCCGGTCTGCACGACATGCTGCTGCAGTAGAGACAAGTATAACGGTTAGCACCTGTTTGCCCACGACTAGCACTGCTCCATGCGGCAGTGTCAAACACTGGTGCATACACTTCTCTCTCTCACTGAGGCATGCCGTGAAGGCTGGTGCAGCTAGGTGCGGCCTCTGAAACCACATCAGTGCTGGTGGGATCTTGGAGGCCACAAGCCAGCCAAACCACGGTGAGGTTCGCTGGTCTCCTTGTTTGCACAACAGGAACCACGTGAGAACAACCAATCAACCTGGATCAGCTGTGCAATCAGTGCGGCACATGCTGCTCAGACCATCCCAAACTTCGTTAGCATTGCAGACTGCAAGCTATTCTCATCGACCGTGTGGCCATTTCGTCTGTTTCACAACAATATGGAGGAGTCAAATGGAAAACGGAAGCAAAAAAAAAATGAGAACACAAGGCAAATATAGTAAAGGCTCGCGGGCCAGGTGCTAAGAAGTTGCATCTCACACATACTCAACGTTTCTGCTAAAATTTCACTGCATACGTAGCTGCGTAGCGCTACCAAGAGCCACAACATTGCTACACATTCTTAGCATGTTTAAAGTTGTGCACCCTATTGGGCATGTATTGCAGTAGAGGGCAATAATGGATATAATGAAGTGAGTTCGGCTCCCTGTTAACCTTTGTTATAGTCAGGTTAAAGTGTCATCATCATCATCATCATCATCATCATCATCATCATCATCCCATTTTCACGTACACTGCAAGACGAAGGCCTCTCCCAGCTATCTCCAATTATCCCGGTCTTGCACTAGCCAATTCCAAGTTGTGTCTGAAATTTTTCAAATTTCACAACGTCACTTAATTTTCTGTCGTCCTCAACTGCACTTCCCTTCATTATGCAAAATAGAAGTGAGGCGTGCAGACAGGACACAAGAGTAGAGAAGTGGACAACACGAACGCCGACTATCAACTGAAGGGAGCAACAAACAAATCATGTTTGTTTGCAGTACTCCCCAAGATCTTCGAAGCCGTTGCTAAACTTTCAGTCCAAGCATTCTTAATTAGTAAAAAACGGAATTGCCATGTCGTGCCTTAAGTCTTCCCTCACAAGATTCTGCATGCACAAAATGAGCGCCAGTTTTAATGCGCAGGTCTGGCGCCTATTAGAAGCAGGTTATCCTAGTGTAGCGGTGGCCACTGTGGCTGAGCGCCTAAAGAAGTTGGTTTCGAGAGGGACGGACTTGATTACAGAAAGCAGTAATAGCAAAAAAAGAGTAGTGGCTATTCCGTATATTCATTCAGTGTCGCACAGGCTTAAAAAAGTTGCTAGTAGATATGATGTTAATGTTGCTTTCACTGCTCCCAATAAGCTAGGTAAGATATGCGCTGCCGTACAGAATAAAAAGGAGCGGGCAAAAGGCAAAAAACGAACAGATATTTGTCCAGTGAAGCACAATAAGAACAACAGTTTTACTGACTGTCGTATGGGTGTGGTTTATAAAATTCCCCTTAGCTGTGGCCAGTTCTACGTAGGGCAAACGGGACGGTGTATCAATCAGAGGCTAATGGAACATAAAAGGTCGTTAACCGGTGGATCGCCTTCTAATCTTTCGCTACATTGCAGAGATTGTAACTGCAAGCCAGAGTTAGATGAATGCGCGATATTGTACAGGCATAAGAATGAAGATACGCGTTTTATGGTAGAGGCATGGCATATCTATAATGGTGGAAGTGCGTGCATGAGTCAGCCTTCGATTACTTTACATACGTAAGAGATTAAGTGCCTTAACAGTTATCTCTCACGTAGACCCGATTGACACGTGGTGTTACCATTCCTGAGCATGCGCAGATGAGTTTTGTGTCTTCTTTCATTTTTCGCCTCAGTGCTCCCTTCAGTTGATAGTCGGCGTTCATGTTGTCCACTTCTCTACTCTTGTGTCCTGTCTGCACGCCTCACTTCTATTTTACATAATGAATCCTTACCAACTAGCTCAGCTTTCTGTCGTTCTGCACTTCCCTTCCCTTCGCACCCATTCTGTAGCTCTAATGGTCCACCGGTTACCTGCCCCCGCACATCACATGGCCTGTCCAGCTCCATTTTTTTTCTTCTGTTAATGTTAACTAGGATAGTGGCTATCCCTGCTTGTTTTCTGATACACACCACTCTTTCTGTCTCTGAACGTTACGCCTAACATTTTTCGTTCCATCACTCCTTTGACTGTCCTTAGCTTGTTGTCAAGCTTCTTTGTTAACCTCCAAGTTTCTGCCCCATATGTTAGCACAGGTAGAATGCATTGATTGCATACTTTTCTTTTCGACGAAAGTGGTAAGCTTCCACTCATGTTGGCTAATGCCTGGTGTGTGCACTGCAACCCATTTTTATTGTTCGGCAAGTTTCCTTCTCACGATCAGGGTATCCTGTGACTAATTGCCTTAGGTAAACATAATCTTGCATCGATTCTAGAGGCTGACTACAATCATAAAATGAAGGTGCAGCGGTGGCGTAGAGGTAGAGCATCCTCCTCGCGTGCAGGAGGACCGTGGTTCGAATCCCAGTGCCACGCAATTTTCCACCGGATTGAAAAAAAGAAAAAAAAAATATGCGTGTTGTTGAAATTCCATAAACAGGACTAGGGTGCAGCCTGATCCTGGTGACCAGAACCGGTAACGCACTCCCTCACAAGAGCAGGATTGGCCACCCTGGTGCAGTACTTGGCCACAACCTCCTATATGAATACAACAATCAAACCCCGGCCCTCAGTCCCCAGCGGCTGTGAAACGACTGACCACGGCGGCGGTCAGACCTGTGATAGGTGATAAGAATACCAGGGTCCAAACAGGCTACCATTGGAATCTGAACCTGGCAACGTTTAACGCTAGAACGTTATCTAGTGAGGCGAGTCTAGCAGTGCTATTGGAGGAATTAGAGGGCAGTAAATGGGATATCATAGGGCTCAGTGAAGCTAGGAGGACAAATGAAGCCTATACAGTGCTAAAAAGCGGGCACGTCCTGTGCTACCGGGGCGTAGCGAAGAGACGAGAACTAGGAGTCGGATTCCTGATTAATAAGGATATAGCTGGTAACATACAGAAATTCTATAGCATTAACCAGAGGGTGGCAGGTCTTGTTGTGAAACTTAACAAGAGGTACAAATTGAAGGTGGTACAAGTCTATGCCCCTACATGCAGTCATGATGGCCAGGAAGTCTAAAGCTTTTATGAAGACGTGGAATCGGCGATGGGTAAAGTCAAAACAAAATACACTATACTGATGGGCGACTTCAATGCCAAGGTAGGCAAGAAGCAGGCTGGAGACAAGTCAGTGGGGGAATATGGCATAGGCTTTAGGAATAGCAGGGGAGAGTTATTATTAGAGTTTGCAGAACAGAATAATATGCGGATAATGAATACCTTCTTCCGTAAGCGGGATAGCCGAAAGTGGACGTGGAGGAGCCCGAATGGTGAGACTAGAAATGAAATAGACTTTATACTCTGTGCTAACCCTGGCATCATACAAGATGTGGACATGCTTGGCAAGGTGCGCTGCAGTGACCATAGGATGGTAGGAACTCGAATTAGCCTAGACTTGAGGAGGGAATGGAAGAAAGTGGTGCATAAGAAGCTCATCAATGAGTTAGCGGTAAGAGGGAAAATAGAGGACCTTAGTGTTGAAGCAATGAACGACAATCTTATCGGCATCATTAAGGAGTGTGCAAGAGAAGTCAGTGGTAACTCCGTTAGACAGGATACCAGTAAGCTATCGCAGGAGACGAAAGATCTGATCAAGAAATGCCAATGTATGAAAGCCTCTAACCCTACAGCTAGAATAGAACTGGCAGAATTTTCCAAGTTAACAAGCGTAAGACAGCTGACATAAGGAAGCATAATATGGATAGAATTGACCATGCTCTCAGGAACGAAGGAAGCCTAAAAGCAGTGAAGAAACTAAGAATAGGTAACAACAGGATGTATGTGTTGCAAGGCAAAGTCGGCAATATCATTACTACTATGGATGAGATAGTTCAAGTGGCTGAGGAGTTCTATAGAGATTTATACAGTACCAGTGGCACCCACAACGATAACGGAAGAGAGAATACTCTAGAGGAATTTGAAATCCCACAAGTAACAACGAAAGAAGTAAAGAAAGCCTTGGGAGCTATGCGAAGGGGGAAGGCAGCTGGGGAGGATCAGGTAACAGCAGATTTGTTGAAGGACGGTGGGCAGATTGTTCTAGAGAAACTGGCCACCCTGTATACGCAATGTCTCATGACTTCGAGCGTACCGGAATCTTGGGAAAACGCTAACATAATCTTAATCCATAAAAAAGGGAATGCCAAAGACTTGGAAAATTATAGACCGATCAGCTTACTGTTCGTTGCCGACAAAGTATTTACTAAGGTAATTGCAAATAGAATCAGGAACACCTTAGACTTCCCTCAACCAAAGGACCAGGCCGGATTCCGTAAAGGCTACTCAACAATAGACCATATTCACACCATCAATCAGGTGATAGAGAAATGTGCGGAATATAACCAACCCTTATATATAGGTTTCACTGATTACGAGAAAGCATTTGATTCAGTCGAAACCTCAGCAGTCATGGAGGCATTGCGGAATCAGGGTGTAGACGAGCCGTATGTAAAAATACTGAAAGATATCTACAGCGGCTCCACAGCCACCGTAGTCCTCCATAAAGAAAGCAACAAAATCCCAATAAAGAAGGGTGTCAGGCAGGGAAATACGATCTCTCCAATGCTATTCACAGCGTGTTTATACGAGGTATTCAGAGACCTGGATTGGGAAGAATTCGGGATAAAAGTTAATGGAGAATACCTCAGTAACTTGCGATTTGTTGATGATATTGCCTTGCTTAGTAACTCAGGAGACCAACTGCAATGCATGCTCACTGACCTGGAGAGGCAAAGCCGAAGGGTGGGTCTAAAAATTAATTTGCTGAGAACTAAAGTAATGTTTAACAGTCTCGGAAGAGAACAACCGTTTACGATAGGTAGCGAGGCACTGGAAGTGGTAAGGGAATACATCTACTTAGAACAGGCGGTGACCGCAGATGCATATCATGAGATGGAAATAATCAGAAGAATAAGAATGGGCTGGGGTATGTTTGGTAGGCATTCTCAGATCATGAACAGCAGTTTGCCATTATCCCTCAAGAGAAAAGTGTATAACAGCTGTGTCTTACCACTACTCACCTACGGGGCAGAAACCTGGAGGCTTACGAAAAGGGTTCTACTTAAATTGAGGACGACGCAACGAGCTATGGAAAGAAGAATGATGGATGTAACGTTAAGAGATAAGAAAATAGCAGATTGGGGGAGGGAACAAACGCGAGTTAATGACATCTTAGTTGAAATCAAGAAAAAAAAAATGGGCATGGGCAGGATATGTAATGAGGAGGGAAGATAACCGATGGTCATTAAGGGTTACGGACTGGATTCCAAGGGAAGGGAGGCATAGCAGGGGGCGGCAGAATGTTAGGTGGGCTGATGAGATCAAGAAGTTTGCAGGAACAACATGGTCACAATTAGTACATGACCGGGGTAGTTGGAGACGTACGGGAGAGGCCTTTGCCTTGCAGTGGGCGTAACCAGGCTGATGATGATGATGACCAATCATGAATGCCTTTCTCTTGCCAGGCTATTGAACATTACATTCGTCTTCTGAATATTAATATTCCACCCTACTCTTACACTTTCTCGGTTAAGGTCCTCCATCATTTGTTGCAATTCATCCCCAGCATTGCTGAACAGGACCATGTAATCTGCAAACTGATGGTTGTTGAGATATTTGCTCCTGATGGTCACTCCTAAGCCTTCCCAGTCTAATAGCGTGAATACTTCTTTTAAGCATGCAGTGAATAGCATTGGAGAGATCGTGTCTCCTTGCCTGAACCCTTTCTTGATAGGTGTTTTGTCACTTTTCTCGTGGAGAATTAAGGTAGCTGTTGTCTTAGTAGATTTATAGTATTTGCCAAGATATTCGCATATGTGTATTGTACTCCTTGATTATGTAATGTATCTCTACTGACTCAAGTGCTCTTTCATAACCTATGAAAGCCATACAGAGAGGTTGGTAGTACTCTGCAGATTTCTTAATCCCCTTATTGATGAGATGCATGTGATCCATTGTAGAATACCCTTCCTGAAGCCAGCCTGTTCTCTTGGTTTGAGTGTAAGTAAGGACAATTAAAGTGCCTTTAGAGCTACTTGCTGATTGTCGCCTGTGTGTGTCACGTCTTCCTTTCGTGCTTGT
This sequence comes from Dermacentor variabilis, assembly GCF_050947875.1. NCBI lineage: Eukaryota > Metazoa > Arthropoda > Arachnida > Ixodida > Ixodidae > Dermacentor > Dermacentor variabilis. Next base: position 19,132,873 of record NW_027460291.1, on the reverse strand, counting down.
CTTTTCACGTGCTATAAACCTCCCGATGTTATATGAACAAGCCCAAATCACTGCATTACAGCTCGCTTACCAGTTGGCAACGCCCCCATTTGTGATCCACATCTTCTGCCCATTGATGACCCACTTGTCGCCCTTTCTCTCAGCCCGTGTCTTAATGCTGGCCACGTCAGAACCTGCACTGGGCTCAGTCACGCAGTATGCCTGAAAACAAGCACATCCACTCAGCACACATTTTACTACAATAAAGCAATGGTGGCCTAAATCAAGTCTGGTAATTGAGTATGGGTAAGATTTTCTTGGTAATCTCGTGGAAACAAACATAAAATGAGAATGTTTTTTCATCTTTCACCTGGACGACACGTGAACAGTGCAATGGCAGAGGACAATGGCATGCTCCTTTGGCCCAAACGTCGGTGGTCCCAAAGCTGTCATATTTAGCCCAAATCTGCAACTTGACAACATTAATGGGCTCACTCTCACTTGGATTCACTTGTGTTCATGCCCAAGGCCCACTGGACTCACTCGCACAGATTCACAAGCTGGTCAGAGTCCAATTCATAAGTGCACAACCTATGGCACTCAGGCTGCACCCACTCACATTCACACCCATGGGTGCTCATCAGAAGCCACCCAGCATGCACTGCCTCACCAGCACTCTCGCAAACTCTTGCCAGTGCGCCCATGAGCGGGTACACCAGCTCACTGAAGGCATGAACACAGCTGTAGAGAGCATTCAATGCAGACCAGCTGAGAAGTTATAGACTGTGGCTAAAGCTCACATTTCACAAATATGGGTTTACACACCTTATATTTGTAAAATCCAATTTGTTGGACATGACCTCACGTGTCCTCATTGAGCCTCATTGCTGCTTCCAACGGACACCGCTCTTGGATACACAGTTCCCTGACATATGGGAAAACTGAATGTCGTTCATAGGTAATGACATTCAGTACGTGAACCAATATTAGGTTCCAGCAGCACTTCATGGCATAAAATGCAGTAATTTGCATAAAATAGCTATGACTACGTGTCCAACAATAAAGGACATTAAGATGTAACAGAGTATGAGCAACACTTTCTGAATAGGGGTCTTTTCAGTAAAATTAATTTCAACCATGTAGAAACTGAACTGGCTTTTCACAGCATCAGAGCAGGCGTTGACCCAAGGAAGTTACTAACATTCTTACTAAGGCAAGTTTAACACTGCTGCCAACAGCAGTGAGTCCCGTGCCCACTGAAAGACAGCTTTGCAAGATTCCAGCCTCGTGGCTCTTCCTGTGCTGCTGATGTCACAACAGGCAAGCAACAGAAATCATCCATGAGACAGAGTGTCTATGCCAGTCTTCATGGCAAAATTACAGAACTCTCCATTGTGCCGTTTTATGTACATCACCAAAGTGCCCAAGAGAATGTACAAGACAAATTTTGTTCAGATCTGCACATTTGAAATAGAATAGCCAGAGTTTAAGGATGGCACTCACTGCAAGCAGCGGTTCCTCCATGAGGCGACCAAGGTACTTTTTCTTCTGCTCTTCATTGCCAGCAATAATGAGTGGTGTTTGCTGAATAAATGCAAGAAAGAAAAAAAAAGGCATCACCTTCCCTGTCCAGGAAAGGTCTCTTGCATCACTATAGGTGTCACGCATATGAGAGACAACACAGCTGCACTAATCTAGACGCATTAACCACCACACCGCCCGATAACTAATAAACAAACTTCAGAGCTTTTACACCCCAGCTGAACAGATTCCTCCATACGCTTTCTGCCACCTCTGCCCATCTTACAAAGGATGAATGCGTGATGTATACTTCACCATTGCTCCTAGAGTGGTTTCACCTGTAGCACTTATGATGCAGTAGCACCAGAGAGTTCTTTGTAGCAATTTGTCTGCCAGTAAAATTAAAACCACAAAGACAGTAAATGCAAAACATTCACGTGTTCCCCGTTTGTGCACAAGCGAGGTAAGGTAGTGCACAAGGAGTGGGGCAAGATGGACTGTGTGAAAAAAGACCAGTCACGAGGCAAACAACAAAGGCCAAGAATAGCTCATCAAGCACCATTCCCTCACACTGTGGTTCAGTCCTTCAAAAGGAGCCTATACCAACACAAAAGCCATTTGCCATGGATTGCCAGTGCTGTAGTATTTCACCCTCACCTTAAACGGAAGCTTCAACCTTGTTTATTAAATACATGGTAGCATACAAGTCCTGCTTGCTTTATATTTGCTCAACTAATTTTGAAAAGCATTGCTGCACTCAAAAGACAAGGTTAAAATTTACCGGCTGTAAATGGCCATTTCTTTATTTAGGCCATTAACTCCCAACAATTGCCAGAAATTGTAAAAAACATTAAAAAATGAAGCATGAAGTTCATAACTCTGCAACAAAAGCTATATCAATTTTGAAAACTGTAGCCATTTCAACATCTAGAGTAGATAGAGCTGATATTTATGCACTATTCTCAAATATACCACTATCTTGTGAGTACAGTCAAAGCCACTTATACCAATGCAAGTTTCAACAATATATAGAAACGAGCAGCCACTTCACCGTGAACTTTTCTGTGTGTGTCACGGCGCTTATGGGCAAAGCTCACCACAAGACCGATCGAGTATGCATGCCCGCTGCGCTAGGGCTAAACAGGCAGCGGTCCACCAAGCGTGAGAACAAGAAGCCATGGGAGCAAAGGTCCCACGTAACCAACTTTTTGCGGGCCTAAACCCTTTCAGGGTTGATTTTTTTCACCATAAGCCTAGGTCGATTTCTTTTATTGCAGATTCAAATTCTTCTGAGGGATCTATTACAAAAAAATTTACCATAATTTTTTTAGGGTGACCGTACAGTGAGAAAAAAAATATTTTGCGTTGGTATATATCTACTCTTTATTCATGAATAACAACAATAAAAAAAGGAAATAAGCTTACCAGAATTAAAAATTTGATGCACTGTTATAAGTCAAGGCTTAGAATATGCGCACGCGAGAATATTTCGCAAATCTCAAATGTTCCTGCTCTCACACTAATATTTACGTCCATAGCCTAATCGAACTGCGTAGGTGAGCGCACTCAAGAAAACTATGTGGTTGTGTGCCCGTCAAAAAAGCAAACGTGTAACAAACATCCACTAATCTTCATCTCATCACCAATTGGAGGCAATTAGATATCACGAGTTTCCCCCAAAAAAAGAAAGGGAAAGGAAACGCATGCACGGAGGCATCCTTCCTATGCTCACCCCTGTGAGCACTAAACAAGTGAGAAACAGGTGTCCGCCCTTTGAGCGATAAGTAATGAAATAGGCATCAGTTTTGCGGGCGCAAGAAGCCGAAACTGCCTATGGAACAAAACCCACACTGCCACCCGCCTGCGCATGCACCAATGCACGAGCGGTAGTATATAGACACGCCAGAGCAAACAGCTCTAAAGCAAACCATGCAACGAAAACCGAGAGAGGGAGCCGCAAGAAAAAAATTCCGTGTTCTCACATAGTGGCAGCACATGCCAGGAAAGCAAAAATTAAGAAATTGACGCACTTTTTAAACGTACAGACAGCACCATAAATATATGGCATCGATCATTTTGGACTTGTTCCCGGCGCCGTATATTTACATCATTGACGCTGAAAGGGTTTAGCATCTGCAGCTGCGAGGAAGCGCTCGGCGGAAGAGAGCTCGGGTGGGGCGGGCACCCGGGGCCGCAACACAGGTGGCCAATCAGGGCGCGTCCCCGTGACGTGTGCTCATGCGGCGACTCAACACCAGGAGAGAGAAGCACGGTGTGCGCGGGAAATCAGCTCTAGAATGCTAGCCATGTCTGCCATGTTGCCATTGCGGCAGTGGTTCCTGGAGATCGAGCTAAGCACAACACACGAGCTGGGGGATGAGGCTCAGGAAGGCACCTCGATCCCCGCATTCCCCCTCCTAAAGACTAAGTCCAGCTTGTAAAGGAGACTGACCAGAGCCAAGTTGCAAAGTTGACTCAGCTGAAGAGGGCTAAGCCAAAGGGGCAAAGTCCAAGAGGGTGTGGTCGTCTTCATCAGTACCAGGTCAGGGAGAAGGTGCCATAGCAGTAAGAAGAGGTGAAGATGTCACTTCTCTTTATGTAAAGCCAGGGGCCTGCCTTGGTCACAAAAGTACCGCACACCAGGCAGGGCCCACTTGCAGGAGGAAGGGTTGGCAGTCAAGGAAAAGTCAGGGGATGGGGGAGCAGCACTATGGGTCAGCCAGCTACACTTCAGGTCCGCCGACAGGAGCTGCCAGGAACGCACGAGGCGTGGTGGCCATTTTGGCGCAGCAGCCACCATGAAGGTCAGTGGACTCCCCAGACTGCAGACCGGGATGACTGGCAGCCAGATTAGCAGCAGCAGCCGGAGTGACCATCCTCGGCAAGGGGCCAGCCTAGGGTGGATCAGCCACAGTGAGTGGCAGCCTAGGCAGCAGGAGGCAAGGTTGACACGAGTTCATGGCCCCCAAGGCAGGAGTCAGCCACAGCGGCAGGACCACCGACAGCAGTCTTCGTGGTCAGCAAGACTGGCAGCAAAGTGGAACCAGGTGCAGGGAGAAGACTGGACAATGCAGGGGAAAGGACAGGAAAGCGCCCCAGCACAGCCGGCTTGCCAAAGAAGATGCCCACCCGGCTGATTGCCAGAGAAAGGGCATTGGCCAGGCTAAGGCTTGGGCAACACATAAGAGGGTGTACAGGCCGAAAGGGCCTGCCCCCATTTCAATGCGCGCCCTTGCACCATAGTATGTGTTTCTCCATTCACGGGCACGGTAGGGAATAAAGTCTGGCTAGCAGCTGGTGAAAGGCTGCCTAGGAGCGTTTCCGCAGATTTTACCGGTGGCGTGGCCTGGGGCCAGCCATGTCATGGTTTGCCAATGGTGCTTGACCACCTCCCCATCTCCGCAGTCACTGCTCCTGGCAACGAAAGGTTTCAAGTCCGAAACGCGAAGCACCGACTAGTCTGCCTTGGGAGTAAGTCACCTTGTATATGCCAGAGAGGACATTTTGGTCTCCATTTGGTACGGGCCGAACCATCTGACCGACAGGGAGGCAAAGATCCCTTTGGCAGCATCAGTCAAGACTTGGTTGCGTCTGAGGATGAGATCGCCGACACCGTAGTACACATCCCAATGTGACCGGTAGTATTGGGTCTTCTGTCCAGCTTGTGCTTGAGCCTGATTGGAACAGGCTGCACCCCACAGTTGCACCACGTAGCCAGAAAGGCCGGCTTTTGTGGCATATGCCCTCCTGCTTAGAATGCAGTCCATGTGGTTTGGCAGCTCTTTCCATAAGCTGAGGAAAGCGGGTGTGCCCCAGTCGAATGGTTCACCATGAACCGCCTATGTCATTACAACAGGCGTCCCAATCCCTGTGTTGCTGGGCAAATTTGAGCTTCCGGTTAATCCGCTCTGTCCATTATCAGCTCCACCGGAAAGCCGAAGCGATTAAAGAGCTCAGTCAGCTTGTTCCAGATTATGCATGCCATTAGCTTAGGAAGGGGAAAAAGACCCATTTCGTGAAGTGACCTGTGACAGCCAGGAGAAAAACTTAGCCTTGCCAGCTTCTGGGAAAGGGTCCCATAATGTCACAGGCCGCGACTTGCCAAAGTAGCTGGCTGTCGATTGGCTGCATGAGCCTGTAGGGTTTGCCTGCACGAAGTTTCACACATTGGCACATGTGGCACGAGCGAGCATAGCGCAGAGCGTCACGCTTCATGCTTGGCCAGGCAGCAGAGTCACACAACTTTTGGAAAGTCTTAAGGCCACTCGCATGTCCGGCCAACTGCGACTAGTGCAAATAGCTGAGGGTGGCTTTCCTTAGGCTGCAAGGTATCACCACCTTGACAGACTCCTCGGGAGCCTCCTCAGATGGAATATAGTGCACAGGAATGCCATCAGCATCAATCTCAGAGTAGTGGGTTCGTGCCCCACATTGGGCACCAGTTATGTGGAGATCTTTCTGCATGACGCTTACCCTACGAGCACAGAGCAAGAAACATTTAGGAGTGGAAACTCCACTGTTTGCGGCGACCAGAAAAAGTCACATGCCCGCGGAGCCGTTATCGTGCTGGCGGCGCCTGGCGGCCTGGAAAGAAATTACCGCCGTTGAGAGCGCGCCGAAGCCGCCTGCCCGGGCGCTGCATTTTTTTTTTTTTTCGCTGCGGCTTCTACGACGCGCCGTATGGCGCCGCCACTGTATACGGTCCCGTCGGCGCATACAACAATTGTGACCTTATCTGGTCACTCGCGCTGATGGGAGTTTCACCTCCTAAATGTCTTACTCCATGCCTACGAGCGACGATCAGGAAAGGGCACGATGCTCCTCCACTCTGCAATGCACAAAGGTGCTACAGCAGAGTTCATCTACTCTCTGGCATGGCGCAGAGCAGGCTCTGGAGTCATATCTCCAACAAAAACAAGTTTATGAACCCAAGATACACCACAGTGCAACAGTACTGACACTTTCAGGCATAGGCTGATCGAGTATGCGTGCCCGCTGCCCTAGGGCTAACCTGGTAACAGTCTACCAAGTGCGAAAACGAGAAGTCACGGGAGCAAAGGTCTCACGTAACCAACTCGTAATGCGCCTGTGAGCCTCTACCGCGGCATTGAAGTGGTCAGCGGAAAAGAGCTTGGGTGGAGGGGGCGCTTGGGGGCCGCCACTCGAAAGGCCAATCAGGGCACATTCTGGTGACGTATTCTCGCATGCTGAACGGAAACTTGGAGGGAGGAACAGGGTCTGCATGGGAAATTAGCTTCGGCAGGCTAGCCGTGTCCGCCATGTTGCCATTGCTGCAGCGGTCCTCGGAGATCACGCTGAGCACAACGCACAAGCTGGGGATGAGGCGCAGGAAGGCACCTCAATCCCCACAGCGCCAGAAGAAAAAAAGTACAAAAATCTTCAAAAAAAAAAAAGCAAGTCGCTGCACTTGCCTGTGTTCCGTGCACGCCCTCCACGGGGGTGAGATGTGGCACAGGTGGATGCAGGAGCTAGCTCTTTGCCAAGATTGCGTATTCCTTTCGGCGCTTCATTATTATAGCCAATAACGCGGCATGGGAACAGCATAGTCGGTGGTTAATTTTACTATATAACACACTTAAAAGTTCACACTGCCGTGGCTGCTCATTGTTGTATCCGAGTATCATTAAAAAGCTACAAATGGGTTTGACTGCACTTGTTTCTGTCCAATTAAAATGTTTTGTCATTTGCCCCCTCTATGTTGCAACCCGGTATAACAATTATCAGTTATAGTAATGGCAAATGGTTATGGCAAATGGTTATAGCAAATGGCATTTCAATAGTGGTATAAGCGACTTTTGCAGGATTTGCATGTGAACTATCAAACAGTTGATAGTTTGCGCTCAGGTGTCATGTGTTGTTGTTGTTCTCGGTTTGTCCTGTCCCTTCGTCGCTGTGCACAACAGTGTTAATTATGGTTCACACAAGCAGTAAGTTCATCTGCTCTAGACAATATACAGGATTGTAACACTATTTTTTGTGCAGAGTTATGGCACCGTAAATGTGTATATGTTATGGCATTTACTGACTTCAGTCAATCTTTGTAAACATTTTCGAGGTCTTGTCTCGAAATTCAGCTTCCAACAGTCAGTAGAATTCAGCTCGTTCAAATGCAGCAAATTTTGCGCATTACCTATATCAATTCGTAATCAAACTAAGGGCTCCCTGAAGAAGGCATTTCAATGTTTCACATGTATTTGAATAGAAAAATTGCAGCTGGCCCTGCACTGATGCTTGCTCTTCAATATGCTGGTGAACCTGAACACATCTCCCTGCACAGCAGGCACATGCAATGAATGCGCCCTGTACAAGATGTGCAGAGTACATTCACTTTACCCCTGCAGTAAGTGCATCAAAGGAGTCATGCAGTAGGCAGACCGGACGTAGCCACACCTCACTCGAGACTTAAAAATAATGCAATCTATCATCATATGCACCTTTCTTTAAAACAATAAAATTAGACAAAGCTTTTATGAGAAAGCTTTCCTTCAGCAATACTGCCTGTCCCTAAATCACTCTCTTTGACACAACAAGATTGCTCTGGGTTTGCCACATGCTGCAGTGCAGGCCACTTCCATCAATTTAACTTCAATTAATTAAAGTTTTCCTTTCTTTTAACTAGATCCCCAAAGAAGGCTATGCGTTTTTTATGTGGGGGGAAATTCCTTGTTTGCAGATGGAACTGTTCACTGTCAAATAATTCACACTAAGGCAGATTTGCGGCAATTGGCTATAAGCTTTCATCAAGTGCTGACCACAATCGAACAACCATGAAAAACATTTACAAACTGCAACAAGTGCAGCCTCAGCAAGAGTATCGACTTTAATACTCATCTGCCATAAGCAAGCCAGCTCCAGATAACCTCAAAGCAAAGGAACAAGAGAACAAGCACCAGCCACTGACATTACAAATCCTGCCCGCTACTCAGCACAGCTGGGTCTATGACCCATTGATGTCAAAATATCAAGAATTGACTGTTTTGAATGACACACGTTCAGATCAGCAATAAAAAGGAATTTCTTTTTTAAGAAATTACTTAACCTGGAAGAAATATGGGGGAACTCTCGGTTATGCTTGACCAACCAATCAGTATTTCACAATAGCACCCTTTTCAGTCAGTGGTAAAGCACTGTCGTACCTCTTGCGTATAAAACCCACCAGAAAGCACACAATTGAGCCGGCTTTTGCACACATCACAATGAGCATTCATAAGTGAGAAATGATAACCTGCCAGCCAACAGTACATGTGTTTGAACTGTTACAAATTGTAGAGACAGACTGCCCATTATGCTACAAACAAAAACTGAAGCTTTAGCATCAGCAATATTTAGCGAATCACGCCAAGTTTTATGCTCTGCTTGGTTGCAGCAAAATCTCAATGACACAAGTCTCACTGGTTCATGCAGAAATTAGTATACTGAAGCGGCAAATATGTATACATGCAAATTTATTTGGAGCTGAAGAAGTCCCTTGTTTATGGACCCTGCATAGCCACTTAGTGTTTTTACAAGTTCTCGCGCTGCGTCAAACTGTGCATGTGTTTGTATTGAACCCATGGTGCCTGTGGTTCCACGTAGCAATGCTTGGCACAAGTGGCATTCACAGCATATCATGGGGACAGACGGCGAGGTCAAACAAGACGTGGAACCACCAGGGTGGCTGGATAATAAGACAAAGGTGCCCCCGAGTTGCAGTGCAGTGAGGTCATGTAAAGCACCAGAGAAGGGAATGACTGGGCCACATTTCAGAGCTTCTCTGCCTGCCTGCCAAGGTGGCCAAAACCACCAAGTGTGTCATGAATTCATGCCAATGCAACAGATGTGACAATCACAGTTTGTGCAGATGCATTATCTATGATAACGGTGGAGTGCTTACAACACTGGATATTTTGCACATCACACACAATGCAGTACAGCTAGAGAATTATTCAAATGTGTGCCCCAGTGAAAATTGTACCATTGAAATTCTGCAACATACGCTGGCATTCTCAGTTTCTTTTTCTTCCCCTGCACAAATACAGCTCCTTAAAGGGACACTAAAGTGAAAAATGATTTCTTCTGCGTCAGTAAATTACCGTTCTACAACACCAAAAACACCACTCGTACAACGATAAGACGTTTGGTAAGCCAGAAAAAGCGCAAGAACGAAATAAGGGTGGCGATGCCTACTTAAGTTCCCGCACCTGGGGGCTGTGACGTCTTGGATTTTGATGGCATCTTGTAGGGCCTACTAATTATATATATCAGTACAGATTGACTACATTGTGTTCTAAAGGAACCAAATATTAAACATGGCAAGTTTCGGGAACCTTTATTCAGCCAACGCGGCCCAAATGCGAAAACATACTTTAGAATCCCTGTCGTCACGCTGACGTGCCGGCGCTGGGGTTTCAGCGCGAAATTCAAATACTGATACTTGAACCTTCATTTTCTCATCTAATAATCAAACTATTTTTTTTTAAATGATTGCCTGCGGGGTTCTCAAACGATGCTTCATTAGTCTAAACTGATTTATTGTTTGGCTTTAGTGTCCCTTTAAGTTTCTAGCAAAATGCCAGATCTTTCAAGGCCTGCCATGATAGCACACTCTTGCCTGTCAGCCAAGAGGGTTGTGTGCAAAAAGGACATAACTATGCCAGTGCTCCAAGCCCACAAACAGTGCTACCAGTTGCCACCCAGTGGGCAAGCAACCAGCTTTAGCACCACAACCACTGTAAAAGCTCTGCCCAAGGCACCAATCCAAAAAGCATGCAGCAATGGTCCAAGCCATTCAAAAAGCTATCCTTGCCATTAGTATGCACAAGGCGCCCCCTTCTTGTATTACACACCTTGTACTAGTTAGCCATGTGACAGTTGTGTTGCTCACCAAACCACAGCCCAAACAACAAGTTCAGGAAAAAATTGAAACTGCAAGCCACCATAATGCAAAGCCTTGACACAACCTAGAACTTTCCCTGTCCATATGGATTTCACAGCTTACAATGGATTGCTACTTGTTAGAGTTCTATTTCAGTTAAAAATGAAGAAATGTACTCTCTGAAACATCAAAGAAATTTAGCTGGCTTATGCTACAGCAATTTTTTTAACTTGGCTAAGAAGCAAATTCTGAACACTATGTGCTGTTAAATATGCATATCATTCCGCTGCTGAGCAAACAAACTTGTTCAACGAAGCACTTATCCTTTGTGGAGACATACTGAAAAACACAGCATCACACAATGCTATAATATGCAATGAGTAGTGCTCAGCCAATGCCTGTGCCCCATTAACATTAAAATATAAACATTAACTACTGGACAGCTCGTTTCATCCCCTCACTGGTTGGTAGCTTCCATTAACCACTATGCATAGTGCATGTCCCACGAAATACTGATGCCTTTTTCTGAAACATTCTCGGCAAGTTCGAAGCCTCATTTGCAGAGAAACACTGCAGCAAAACAGATACTTCACTCAAATCTCTCTTTCATGAATAAGTAAAATAAATTTGATCGCACACAAGAACAATCTCAAGGGCAGATTATTGGCTTAGTGGACACAAGTTCAACTTCCTTACTGGAAATATTTTCCTCCCTCCCGACGCGAAATGCAATAACTATTTCTTTTCATTATATGAAGCTCTAAAAATCATATTATATATATATATGTACTATGCTTCCTTCTTAAACAATGGTATATCCGTAGGCATTTGATAAAAGGTGACTGGACACAATTCAGAAGAAGAAACACAAATTAACATCACATCTGAGAAGGCGTACAGATGTACCTGTTCGTGGCCTTTATAACATGTGATGTACTGTGAGCAGCATTTTGCAAACCGCATCCCCTTGTAAGCCTAAGCCAAAGCTCCCGATATGTTGTGAGCAATGCAATGCCTTTCAACTCCACCTGTGGCAAGGTGCTGAAAGGGTGGTGCAATAATAGCATTGAAGGCTCATAAAGCAAGGGAGCCTACCCCAAGCTCTGTACCCGTCAAAGCGAGACAGATCCCCGAGCAGGCGTACGAAAGCTCCTCGATGCAGAGGCACGTGTCAAAGCTCTTCAAGTCGGGTCCACCTGAGGAAGGAAGCAGACTTGAGAATAACCTGGCACACACAAGATATAATATTTATTAATGGCAGAAAGGTGGAGAGGTCGGCCTGAGTGAAGTGCCTCTAGTCTCATACTCCATGCTGGGGAAGGGACGTGGTGAATATGGTGAGGGCAGCACAACATACATGTTTCATACCGTTTGCAGGTAAAGATGCCACTTATCTTTCTCAAGATGTACAGAAACATAAAAAGGCGCATAAAGAGTCAACTCACACTTGTACTGCAACATTTTTGTCAGAATGCTAGCTCAATAATGTGAGTAGCTGCAAGCTTGCCTGCATCACTCCAGCATATAGATGCTACTCAGAGCGACTGTGATGAGACTGGCATTACGAGAGATCACAGTGCAAAGTTGGATAGCTTCAACAATAATTTTGGGGCCAACATGGCTGAGCTGTATATCCGAATCTGAAAATTGCATAGAGTTCGCCAAATGTTGCCATATCACAACCAGCGTGAAGCTGGTAGAGAATTCTGTTCGTGTTAACGCCCAGGTGGTCATGACTAGAGCCCAGATGTTCAGGCACCATAAAATGCTGCTTAGGCACCTATAACTGTCACTTCAAGGGCAACTCCAGCAATTTGCCATGTCCACTGACCTTCATAAAATTTTGACTATTCACTCTGATTATCTGTGCCAAACGATATCACTGCAAGTCATTTAGGTTTCCTGAAAATTAATTTTAAAGATTGGTTGCATGTTCCCAACGCATGCCCACGAATGCACGACTTCTTACTGGCTGCCCTGTGTTCGTGACGTCAGATTCTACACTGCCACCTCGCCCAGAAACGCCGAAGCTGGTTCCTTTTTCAACGAGACGATGGCCACAGCACAATGCATTGAGCTTAAAGCAGGTATACTGCTGCACGTGGCAGTGGGTCAAAAGAAAACAGGGATCATTCAGTGCTCATATCATCGCTGAAATCACCGCTGTCTAGTTCATAAGAGTTGGGACATTTTCTGGATATCTCAACATTTTCTAGTTTCGTGTTGCACCTTTTTTCACTAAGCACTGGTTTGCATGCTGCAAAGGAACGCTTAACACAACCAAAGCTATAGGCACATATTTGTTCTTTGTAACATTCAATGATACAACACCCTCAGGAATTCCAGAATGTATACCAGTCAGAACTTCCTACAGTTCTTTCAGTGCCAAAAACTCTGGATTTTTGTCCGACAGAGACTGAAGGTTCCAACTAGCTCTATCAACCGCAGGTCTATTGGGGATCCCGGCAAACCTTACCTGAGTGTCCAAAATGAGCACTATATTCTGTGTAAGAGTGGTGCCTGAGCGTTCAAGTTTCTTGAAGATGTTCGGTAAAAACGTAAAGTGAGCGCACAAGTTCACCAAGCCACCTTTATGTGTACCTGCATAGCACAGTTTGAGCCCTTTCAACAGCAGTTTTCTGGTATGCTGCAAAGTCTTTACACCAGTGATGTGTTTGTGCTACTAGTTGCCTACTAGTTGCCTTCAACCAAGTTCCCTAGCAAGTAATAACATTTTAAGCAAAATAAGGCTAGGTCAAAACATGGAAGAAGGCATTTCTAAGCTCTGAAAATCCAATATAGGCATCAACATCAAAATAGGCATTTATAGGCACAATAGAAGTGCCATTAAAATGTTTCTAGAGCCACAGTTTGTGCTTTATGTTAACACACATGATAGGGATGTAAGGAAAAAAATGTGCATCATGCCTAAAATTCCGGTCTCTGGTAATGACAAGCCAGACGGTGTTGGAATCAGAAGGAGAAGGCAGCCGCTCTTTGCTGATGACCAGCGGATAGAAAGGCGATGCTCGCCTGCCTTTCCATCGCTGTATGCATTCTGGTATGCAGTGTTTCTCACATGGTATGCAAGTAAATGTATTGACTGTATTGCAAGAATATACTGTCGCACCTAATGCAGCACATCTTTATAAAGCATTTGTAATCCTTTATTCTTATGATACTTTGTTCATGTAAACTCAAAAGCCTTCTCTCTGGTGCCAAAATAACGACTGCACCTACGCTATTTGTATATAGGCCAAATGAACGTCACAGCAGATTGTTTTGGCACCTCTCATTCCTCAGTCACACGTGATGAATGCAGTTGTAAGTGCCCAAGTGGCATGAATTTTAGAGCAATGTCACCTCTGCAGCTTTAGCCAGTAGTGTGTCACTCCTGTGCATGTAGAGCAGTGTGAATTCCCAAAATATACCAAGGCTAAAATAATACAACTGAAGCATGCATTTCCTATAATATTGTTACGGTAGCAAAAGAAGACAAGGTCGTCGACGTTGAAGACGACGAAGTGGCAACAGCCTCTTGGGATCCTCGGCTGCTATCTATATTCACCCTGTAAATACACTGCGTAAATAGTTTTATATCTGTGACATTTTGGTCTATGTGCGGGGTATGCGCCTTCGCCACGGAGCTCCACAGCGGACGTCTTACCCAGCCTGCGACCATGCTTCCAGTAGAAGGCGCCGCATCTGCAGCAGCAATGCCAACTACACATACCCAGTACGTTGCTCTACCTCAGCCGCAAGACCCCGTTAAGTTCAACGGCCTCGATGGTGTTGACGTGGAAGAATGGTTGAGGATGTATGAGCGCGTCAGCAAGGTGAGCAGGTGGGATCTGACCATAATGCTGGCCAATGTCGTGTTCTACCTTGACGGAACACCGCGAACATGGTTTTACACACACGAGGAAGGGCTAACCTGCTGGGACTTGTTCAAATAAAAGCTGTCCGACGTTTTGGCAATCCTACCGGTCGACAACTACCGCCAAGCAACAACACGCCACGCATTCCCAAACTGCTAGTCGTATGTCTCCTACATCCAGGACGCCCTAGCCCTCTGTCATAAAATCGACACGTCCATGCCAGAGGCGGACAAGGTTGGACACATTATCAAAGGCATTGCGGACAACGCATTCAACCTTCTGGTCTTCAGAAACTTATCGACTGTCGTCGCCATCATGAAGGAATGCCGCCGTTTCGAGCAGGCAAAGAGTCGCCGTATATACAATCATTTTACATGGCTTCTAAATACTGCAGCGACCTCTTCCTGTACGAACTCCACCGACCAACCTAGCTCGCCACCATCAAGCGAAAAAGTGACCCGAATTGTACGCCGCGGAACTCGAAGCAGCGTTTCCTGCCTCGCCTCAACAGACGCCTTGGAACAACCCTACTGAGACGATATCGCTGATCCAGTCCGTTGTTCGCCAGGAAATCGCTAATATGGGTCTTCCCAGCGCCTGCTCTTTGAGTCGCCCTGACACCCGCCCTGCTCCTATGGCTCGGTCCTATCGTAGTCCACCTCACAGTGTCCGTTATCCCTACACTAACAGTAATCTCTTGGACTGGCGTACACCCAATGACAGGCCGATCTGTTTCTGCTGCAGCCGAATCGGTCATGTTTCCCATCACTGCCAGAGCCGTTGGCCGTCCCCTCCTTGAAACACCTTCAGAAATTCAAGTTTGCCCCAAAGTTCCTCACCCCATCGCTTCTACGACGCTTCCAACGCCACTACCTCGACTCGGCACTACGCTCGCTCGCCGTCGCTACAACGTCGCCAGCCACGTACGCCCCAACTTCACCGCTCGCCGTCGCCGACCTACCCAGAACCGTCCCAGCAGGAAAACTAGGCAATGCGGCACCTCGAGGTGGTGCTGCATTGTCAGATTCACCGCAAAACCCTCCTTTGACGCTATTTACAAGACATAACCTTCTTGACGTTCAAGTTGATGGTACACCCGTCACAGCTCTCATAGATACTGGAGCACACATATTGATTATGACCAGCCGCCTACGCCGCCATTTAAAGAAAATTGTTACACCTGCCGTTACTCGGTTCGTACGAATCGCTGATGGTAGCACGGTGACCGTGGTCAGAATGTACACTGCATGTGTGAGCATTTCCGGCCGCCATACTGTTGTCCTTTTCACCATGCTTGACTAATGCCCCCATGACCTCATCCTAGGCCTAGACTTCCTCTCCGCCCATTCAGCACTCATCGATTGTTCCTCAAGTACTGTGCGTCTTGACCTGCCCTTACTGGACGTTCCTCCAACACCACAGGAAATTCGACTGTGACCTACTGATTTTGTTCACGTTCCACTACAGGTCTTGACATACATCAAAATGTCGCCTTCTACGTCACTTCCCGATGGTGATTACATCTCCGCTCCCATAACTGCCATCGTTCTCACTCACAGTGTTACTGTTCTGCATACAATACTGAGAGTCACAGACAATCGCATGTACCTCCCTGTGGTGAATTTCGGGCTCGCAAAGCAAATTCTGCCTAAAGATATCAGCCTGGCTACAATCACTGCCTTAGAAGCTAGTTGCGTTGAGACTTTTGCCGTTGACTCTTCCTGTGAGACTTTCCGGTCTGCCGAATGTACTGACGACCATTAGGAAACTGATCGCCCCGAATCTCACTCCTGCGGAGACTGAACAGCTGTGCAGTCTATTACTTTCCTACAAGGATATATTCGATTTGAACAACCGACCTTAGGCCAGACGTTACTTGTCAAACATCATATACATACAGGCAATAATCCACCCATCCATCAGCGACCCTACCGAGTTTCAGCTTCAGAGCGTCACGTCATCAAAACGGAAGTAGACAAGATGCTAGCGAAAGACATCATAGAGCCATCGTCAAGTCCCTGGGCATCCCCTGTCATGCTGGTCAAAAAGAAGGATGGCTCATAGAGATTCTGCGTTGATTACCGCCACCTCAACCGCATCACGAAGAAGGACGTCTACCCACTACTTCGTATCGATGACGACCTCGACTGCCTATACGAGGCACAGTATTTTTCGTCCATCGACCTACTGTCTGGATATTGGCAAATCGCTGTCTATGATCTAGATCGTGAAAAGACTGCCTTTATAACGCCTGATGGTCCTTACTACTTCAAAGTTATGCCTTTTGGGCTATGAAACGCTCCGGCTACCTTTGAGCGTATGATGAACTCATTACTTCAAGGATTCAAGTGGTCGACTTGTCTCTGCTACCTAGATGATGTTATTGTGTTCTTGCCCTCATTCAGCACACACATTCAGCGCCTTTCAGCTGTACTTGCCGTCTTTCGCAAGGCCGGTCTACAGCTCAACTCCAAGAAATGTAGCTTCGCCCATCATGAGATTACTGTTCTTGGACATGTCGTCAATGCGACTGGCATCCGACCGGACCCAGAGAAAATTCGCGTCGTGAAAGAGTTCCCTGTTCCACGGTCCGCAAAAGACGTCCGAAGTTTCGTGGGCCTTTGCTCTTACTTCCTCCGCTTTGTTAAAAATTTTGCCACCATCGCACGCCCTCTCACGGGCACGGCGGACGCGGACTGGCAATGACGCTAACCAGGACTCTGTTCTGCGTTCTGCAGGCTAGTCCTTACAGTAGTTCTTTACGGACTGATTGTCGTGGCATTTTTGTCCTGCCGTGCCCACAGAAGTGTTTAGACCTTGCCTATGAATGTCTTCTTGTGTGCAAGTTGCTTCTCTGTGGGGACATTGAATCAAACCCAGGTCCCACGCAGAAGGAATTGTTTGAAGAGTTGCTTCAGGGTCAAACTGCTATCCGTAATGATATTTAAGAAATGAAAGTCCAACTGTCTAACATAGAAACATTGATAAATAACATTCAACAGACGTACACTCAATTTGACAAAAGGTTATCTGAATCTTCTCCGACGGAAGGGGATCAGGTTCAAACTTCTCTAAAGTCTATAGAAAATGTTATTGGCTTCCAGTCAAAGAAACTAACTGATCTCGAAGACAGAAATAGGCAGTCAAACGTAATTATTCATGGCGTTTCTGACTGTGACAGCGAAACGGAAGCGGCCCTCAAAGAAAAAGTTGTCACCGAGGTAATGAGGGATAAGCTGCAAGGACAGTGCAAATCAATCGGCCGCATTCACAGGCTCAGCCGACAAGGCGGCAAACGACCGGTCATCATCTATCTGCAAGATTTTAACGAAAAGAAACTTATCTTTGAAAACTGCAGCAAGCTCAAAAATTCAGGCATGTCTGTGCAAAACGATTAGTCGCAAGCAACGCTAAAGAAACGGAAGCTTCTGTGGGAAAGCACGAAAGATGAGAAACTGCAGGGTAAAAAAGTACGCCTACTTCATGATAAACTTAGGGTCAATAAAGATTTGTTCTTTTGGGATGAGACAAAAAACATGTGCGTCAAGATAAACAATCAACGCTCTCAGCAGCCCGAGCCTTGACGCCTTTCCAAAGAATGCGACAAGCACTTGCGCATAATCACCCTAAATGCTCGTAGTGTAGTAAACAAAACGGAACCCCTTGAAGTTTCTTTACTAGAACATGACCCACATATTGCCATCATAACCGAGACGTGGCTGCGAACTGAAATAGCCGACGAGGATGTCTCCCCTAATTGTTACCAAGTTTTCGTAGGGATCGGCCCTTCAGGGGAGGTGGCGTTGCAGTTCTAATTAAAGACCACGTACAGGCTGTTCTCTTGGGGGAAATTCCCGGCCTTGAATGTTTGTGCATAAAGATCTCATGCTGGGGCCATACCTTCATTCTGTTTGCCATTTACAGACCTCCTGATGTATCAGCTGATTATCTGTTAAAACTGGAACAGCACATGTCTTGGCTCCAGAGAAGCAAATTGCTACTTATTGGTGACCTAAACCTGGCAGGTGTGAATATGGAGCGTTTCGAATCCCTTCCTCAAAACAGCAATAATTTAAACAGTGTACTTAACATAATGTTAACACATGACCTAATTCAAATAGTTCAGGAACCGACACATGTGCAAGGAACTAGCAAATCTGTACTGGATTTGGTATTTTTGCCAAGAGGATTACCTGAGTACACTGTTGAAGTTGTCGAAGGCATATGTGACCACCTGCTTGTCAGTGTTCACTTACTCATTGTCGCTTGTAGTCTATCTAATAACACTGTGAAACATTGTTCTTTCAAAGATTACTCACGTGCAGATGATGCATCCACTATAGAACATTTGGAAACATGCCTTATCGATTTTAATGATACTGATTTGAACACACTTTGGCGCCAATTTAAAGATATGTGCCACTATTGTATAGATAAGTTTGTGCCGAGCAAACTTAAATTTGTTCGTAGACAAATGCTGTGGATGACGCGTGAAATAATTCACTTAAAGCGAAACATAAAAAGGTTAAAGAAACAGCGCCTGCATTTAGGTCATTAAAAGGATTTAAAAGAAGGTCTTGCATGTGCAGTACACTCCTCGAAAGAACATTATTTTAATACAGTGCTGCCAAATTTCATTGTAGAGGAACCAAAAAAGTTTTGGAATTATATAAGTGAAAAAAAGAAACCAGTGTCGCAAATTGTGGTTGATGGTTCTGTGGTTACCGATCACGGGGATATTGCGCACCACTTCAATGACTACTTTCACAGCGTGTTTTCTAAATGTGGTGCTTGTCCATCCAATGACGCAGTGTTTCACCCCTGTGATGTAAATTTTATTTATACCCTGGCATAGTTTCTATATTACTAAATTTAAAAACTAAATCATAATGTGGTCCCGACAACCTTCTTAACGTGTTTCTGAAGAGATATGCGGAATCAGTTACAAAATTTCTAGTAATTTTATTTCGTATTTCATTACTTCATGGACAATTACCGAGCGACTGGAAGATAGCCAGGGTTGTGCCAATACAGAAAGGTGACCGCACATTATTACAAAATTATCACCCAATATCACTTACATCATCATGTTGTAAACTAATCAAACATATTATTGCCAACCAGATTAATGAATTTTTAGATGCGCACGCAATCCTCTCTAATTTCCAGCACGGGTTTAGAAAAGGATACTCAACAATTACACAACTAGTGACAGTAAGACATTCACTCGCTTCATGTATCGATAAGAACGGGCAGATTGACACAATATTTCTTGACTTCAGTAAAGCTTTCGATAGAGTTCCCCATGACAAACTAATTTTAAAGCTCAGACACGTTGGTCTCCCAGAAATTTTAATCACATGGATATCAAACTATTTAACCAATCGCTACCAATTTGTAGCAGTTAATGAGCAGCAATCAGGTTACCTTCCGGTCGGCTCTGGCGTGCCCTAAGGAAGTGTGCTTGGGCCATTATTGTTTTTATTATATATTAATGACATTACTGCTGAACTTGATCCGAATGTCCAAATCAGGTTGTTTGTGGATGATTGTGTGCTTTTTCAAGAAATAACTTCAATTAACGACCAAATCCATCTTAACTCCTCTCTTGCTAAGATTTTTTAAGGGTGTGAAACGTGGGACATGAAACTTAAGACTGATAAGACCGTCTTTCTTCACTTCTCTCGCAAAAAAGCTCCGCTTTCTTTTAACTACAGGCTAGGTTCGTCACCTTTGCTAGAAGAGACTAAATATAAGTATTTGGGTGTCACACTTACTAATACTTTATCATGGAATTTACATATAGATAACATCTGTTCTTCCGCATTCCGTAAACTGTACTTTTTAAGACATAAGCTTAGAAATTCTCCCCCTAGTGTAAAATTACTTGCTTACAATTCACTAATTAGACCTAAACTTGAACATGCATACATTGTCTGGGGCCCATTTAATAAACACAGTATCACCCGCCTAGAAAAGGTACAGAGAAAAGCTCTAAGGTTTATTTACTCTAAATTTTCCCCGTATGACTCACCCTCTGAATTAATGCAGATTAACGGTATCCAACGTCTTGAACAACGAAGAAAAAATTTACATTTGCAATTTCTTTTCTTGCTTTGGAATCAAGATCTAGCTATTAAACCTTTTCCATATCTGTCGCTTTCAACGTCAAGGCATACACACCACCATCATCCTAATTCCCTGACGCCGTATTTTGCGCGAACAGATTTATTCAAGTTTTCATTTTTCCCATGCACTGTAACCGACTGGAATGATTCTTTATTGCCTTTCGCCACACTTTGATGTTTTTCTTTAACTTTGTTATTATTGCTTACTGTTTTGTTGCCATTTAACCCACCCTGCTTGGACCTGTACAAGGTTTGCAGTATTGAATAAAGAAAGATCTCCTAAAGAAAAGTGTGCCGTTTTCATGGGGATCCTCTCAGGCCACTGCCTTTTCGCGCCTTACCACAATGCTCGCCACCCCACCGATTCTAGGACACTTCGATACTTCAGCCCCTACAGAGGTGCGCACCAATGCCAGTGACTACGGAATCTGTGCCGTCTTGGCGAAAGTTCAACACGGCCATGAACGTGTCCTTGCGTACGCTAGCCGTCTTTTGTCACCTGCGGAGCGGAACGATTCTATTACAGAGCGCGAATGTTTGGCAGTTGTCTGGGCAGTGGCGAAATTCCGCCCCTATTTATACGGCAGGCCTTTTTCCATTGTAACAGATCACCACGCTCTCTGTTGGCTTTCGTCTTTAGAAGATCCCACTGGGAGGCTTGGACGATGGGCTTTGCGGCTACAAGAGTATTCCTATTCAGTGGTGTATAGGTCTGGTCGCCTACACAAGGACGCCGACTGCTAGTCCCGTTACCCTGTACACACGCCAGGCAACGCCGACGTGGACGCCTCTGCAAGTGTTCTTTCCATTTCCCAGCTTTTGGGCATGGCCAACGAGCAACGCCATGATGCTACTTTGAGGACCCTCATTGACCGCATGGAATCTGTTCCTACTGATCCATCGTTACAGTGGTTCGTTATCAACGACGGCATATTGTATCGATGCAGTTTTCATCCGGACAGTCCTCCCCTTCTCCTAGTCGTCCCTCAACACCTATGCTCAACCGTGCTTCAGGAGCTTCATGACGCCCTAACTGCCGGACACCTTGGGTTTGCTCGCACTTACGACCGCATGCGCCACCGCTTCTACTGGCCCGGCCTTGCACGTTCCGTACGGCGCTATGTAGCCGCTTGCAAGCCCTGTCAACTTCGCAAAAAGTCAGCAACGCTTCCTGCCGGGTACTTACAGTCGATCGACATTTCACCTGAGCCGTTCTTTCGCGTGGGTTTGGATCTCCTTGGCCCTTTCCCAGAGTCCAGCTCTGGCAACAGGTGGATCGCTGTCGCTACTGATTACGCAACGCGCTATGCCATCACTCGGGCACTTCCCACGAGCTGCGCAACCGACGTCGCAGATTTCCTTCTCCGGGATATCATTTTAGTACATGGCGCCCCGCGACAGCTCCTTAATGACCGCAGCCGCACTTTCCTCTCCCAAGTCATTGCCGATATCCTACGCTCATGTTCTACCAAGCACAAACTGGCTGTCTCCTATCATCCCCAGACCAACGGCCTTAGTGAGCGACTTAATCGGACCATTACTGAAATGTTATCAAAGTATGTTCCACCCGACCACAAGGACTGGGATGTGGCCCTCCCTTATGCCACAATCGCCTATAATTCATCACGCCACGATACTGCTGGGTATTCCCCCTTTTACTTACTCTTCAGTCATGACCCTGTATTACCATTGGACACTTCACTCCCCTTGACACAGGATTCGAGGACCGAGTATGCCCGCAATGCCATTGCCCATGCTGACTATGCCCGCCAGCTTGCCCGTAATCGTCTGTTGGCATTGCAGGAATCTCAACGGCATGCTTACAATTGCCGCCATTGTGACACCTATTTTTCACCAGCCTCTCTCGTGCTACTTTGGTCCCTTTGCCACCGAGTGGGGCTCTCCGAGAAACTCCTTCTGTGCGACAAAGGTCCTTACTATGTTCTACGTCACGTGACCATTGTCACTTACGAGGTAATCCCCGAGACCTCCGTCATGCCACCCGGTTCCACATCACCTGACGTCATACATGTCTCTCGGCTTAAGCCTTCCTATGCTTTCACCGACGGCCCCCTCTGAAGCACCGGGACGGTGCTTTTTCTACTGGGGGTCGTGTTACGGTGGCAAAAGAAGACAAGGTTGTCGACATTGAAGACGACGAAGTCGCAACAGCCTCTCGGGATCCTCGGCTGCCATCTATATTCACGCTGTAAATGCACTGTGTAAATAGTTTTACACCTGTGACAATATCAAGACAGATAAATCATGTACATTCATAAACATACGGCAACTAGCATTCAGTCAATCAAATCTAACCTATGCCAAGTGAATGCACGGTATAACTAAGAATAATGGAAAGATGAATCTGTGTAGAATTACTTTTATGTGCCTTTTGTTCTGTGATGTACTGTGCAATAATCCGTCCTCCATTTTAACCTTCCCATTAACCTATGGAGGTAGCGTAGGAGGTAGGCTACCTCCTTAACCTAGGAGGTAGTCACTGTGGCCACAGTTTATTTAGTCTGGCCAGCCATGGTGCTGCGGGATCTTGGGAGCGGCGTGGCTGCTCAGGTCGAGCGCACTAGCGCCTCTCGGGCTACATGCACGTGAGCCCTCTTCTTCTTCACCGGCTCTGGAGGCGATAGTCGCGTCGCTACAGGGCCTAGTGTGAAGCGCGATTGAAATGTATTCAAAAGGCGTACGTATAGAAGGAGATATTGCAAGCCTGTATATATGAGTGACAATTTGTAGCATCCGTTAAAAAGTAGTGGTGGCTGTGGTGGTGGCCCTGGTGGTCGTGGCTGAGAGTGTCTCAAAACAGAGCACCTTGTCTTGTGTGTTGAGGACATCGCCTTGCATTGTTGATGTCTGTAAGCCCAGTGCAGTGCAACTCGGCAAGCAGCAGAGTTGAGGTGTATTGGCCGGTTTTTGGCGCATGCCAAGAGTTCAGGCCGCCGAGGGGAACAACGTTCAAGACGGTGCCATCGAACAATGGCAGTGGCAGAGAACTGCAAGTGTGCATTGTTGCACTTGCTGACCCATGCTGCGTCACCATTTCAGGTGCGGGTAAGGTTGTGCGGGCCAGCGTATTGTGACGACCAGCAAGACCTTGGTCTTGAGATGGCGTGGTTAGTCTGGCCACTGCTCGTTTGGTGCGTAATTTACCAGAGCTTTCATCAGAGGGGTACAGAAAGCAGATGCTGTCGTACCCGGCAGAACCAGCAGCGTAGGTTATGAACGAGGCTCAGCAACGGTGATGCCGTAGTGCCAAATCATGACCTGCCACAGGTTCTCATAGATGCCCGGGCCTGGTAGAAGTCGGAGCTCCGAAAGAAGACCACCTGGTAGCTCAGGACTTCTGTGGAGATAGTGCAAGTGTTGGTCGCTCACATAGTTGACATAGAAGCGATTCTCGAGCTGAAGAAACCAGATGGCATAGCTGCTCCTGCATCAGTCGAGTAGGTCATGCATCCACGGAAGGTACAAGCAGAGAACATCACAAGGCTCGCCTGCTCCTGCTTGCAGCCAAATCTCAAATGCCAATAGCATCAGGGTTGCGGTGGTCACTGAAAGCATCGCAAAGGTTGTGCTTGTGGCATTGCCGTGCCTGCCAAAGTGAAATTTAGGCCTAGTGGAGCCTGTGGGAGAGCCTCTGAATCGGTGATGAGTGAGGTGCCCCCGAAAGAAAAGCAGATAGCTTGCGGGAACATCCAAGGAAGGAGGGCGGTGGGCCGTAGAGTAGCCAAGAGTGCTTGCGTTTGGCCATTTTCATTTAAACATGTTCATGAAACAGCATGATCACCAACACAATGCTTGTGAAGGCATGCACAATTATTTTTACATTTAAAATGCGCGAATCTCCGTCCCACAAGAACTGCACTCAATGCATTTCCCAAGTGCAAGTATGCCATAATGCAGGATGAAATGCATAATAGGCAATCTGAAGTCACTGCGCCTAACCAGTCACAGGCATCTCCATTGTCTGGGGTGGCCTGACCATCATACTGGGCAGCAGTACAGATGATGGGCAGGTGGCAGTAAACCAGGGGTGACTCCACTCACTCTGCACACACTCAATGCACTCGACAAGCCCTAAAGTAGTGCAAGGGAGAAGAATTCTACATGTACATCGCTCACATAGGACTATGTTTAATTCGGCCAGCCAAACTTTGGGCGGCTATTCAGATGCTAAGTTCATGCGACCAAAGCTCGCTTTCTTGAGTCAAACGAGTAATTTCAATTCATACAAGGTTAACTAAAATGAGGAAAGCAAAGTGTGACACCTCAATGCCATGGTCCAACAGGTTGTGTCCCTCCGTGTGCTATAGGCAGCTCCGAAAATCCGTAGGCCTAATGAGTCGCTACCCTGACAACAACTGGCATCCAAAACAACACCCAAAATGGGCACAAAACAGGCAGCTGCGAGGACCCGTCCGATTAGTCAGGTGCTCTTACCCCCCCTCAGTGCACACAGCATCCGAGCAGACGGTGGCCACCGTGCCAGACTGTGTCGAAGTGCC
The DNA here is from genome assembly GCF_050947875.1 of Dermacentor variabilis. Taxonomy (NCBI): domain Eukaryota; kingdom Metazoa; phylum Arthropoda; class Arachnida; order Ixodida; family Ixodidae; genus Dermacentor; species Dermacentor variabilis. The sequence continues at coordinate 19,107,972 of NW_027460291.1, read as the reverse complement.
CTGTGCTAGGCCACAATGCCAGACAGCCCATAGCAGTACCTGTAGCCCACGGCCACCCAGCTCCCAGAGTCGGAGAAATAGATTGTGCTATGTACACAAGAAACTCAAATCACCCACGAGGCCTCCATACTCCCTCACTTCAGGCTTGCCAATGCTGTGTGAGTGCTATGCCTTGCTCTCCCAGGATGCAGACCATATGGCTCTCGTACTGACAAGAGCTTTGGAAAAGGCTTAGCATGTCGACAAGTTCAAACACGCCCCTGCAGCCATGGCCTCACTCTAAAGAAAGCATGCCGCCAACTCTAGCAATCAAAATCCACGCTAGGTCTATGCTTCAATCGGTTCAAACAAAGGTTGTCTCGAACAAAGCAAAACTGTCAATACTATTGTACAATGCCCCAAGAGCTCCCTATTGGGCAGCTAGATGTGGGATCTCAAACGTGCTCTTGGGACGGTGTGCAAACACTCACAAGGCCAAACAATCACAAGTGCATTTAATGCAAACAATCACAAGGGCATTTATTGCACCTTTCATACACCAACACCAGCTAACTGAATCCAAACCAATTGATCATGCTGATGGGCACGAACGAATCGAGAAAGTCCAACTCACAGCGACAGGATATGCTGGACACCAATGCTTAATCATTCACATGTACAGTCACATGAAGAGTGTCACATTCAAACGATAGAGTTTGTCCATCCTGGTGCCCCGGTGCCCCGCTTTATAATAAAACCTTTCTCAGGAGGGTCCCACGAAGCTTGTCGGCACGGGCACAAGACGTTCAAGCAGCTAGCTAACCCCTCAAGCCAAAGAGAAAGACACTACAGTAAAACCTCGTTAAACTGTACTCGCTTAAACAGTACTTTCGTTTTAAAAGTAGTAAAGTCAAATCCCCGACTCAGCGGCCATTGAACATAATGTGTTTTGTATCCGCATAAACCGTACCAACTTATTGCGTACGCATCGGTTAAAACATAGCGTTTCAACTTTTCATCGCGCAAACACGGCGGTGCGTCGTTTCCATCAGGCGGACCGGTAGAACAACAAGCCTCAGAGATCAGAACAACAGCCTCCAAGCGCCCTGTGCGTTTGCGCGTGAAGCCACATCAACATCAGCATCATTTCGACGCCGTGCCAGAGAGGATTATGGCGTCGTGCAAGCGAAGACTCGTGTCATTCCCAAGCTCGGATAAAAAATACGCCGGGTGCTCAGCATAGAAAAAAAATTAGACATCGTCCATGTTATCGAACGTGACATGAAGAAGTCGGCGCTGGCACGCAACAAGGATCTGCTGTTGACTAAGGTGCATGGCATTTGGAATGCGAAGAAGTTGCTTGGCAGCGCTGCTGCGACCACGAAGACATGTCAGCTACGAGGTTTGACTTTTCGCCATCGTTGCCTCTGTTGTTGCCGAAGTGTCGCCTAGCGACAGTGATAAAGACGACACGGAAAGCGACAGCACGGGCAATTCAGGCCCGACAGTGGCAGAAGCTTTGCGTTACGTCAGCCTAATGAATGCAATCATCGCGACGAGAACAGGGGCGCGATAATGTAACTCTATTCCAAACGAAAAGTATTCCAAACTCCGGCACCCAGCAATGAAAATGCGCCCCCGGGACTTCTGCAGCACTACTGCGCGCGTGCACGGAGAATACGTAACGTCAACGAGGAATCTGCCATGCGAGTGTTCGCTGAGAAGAGGGGGCTGGCTGAAAAGCTGGCACGCAGCTTCAGTAAGTTTGAGGCCGCTGTCGTCGTGCTAGGCCGCCGCGGCATCAAACGAAAATAACACTTTTGTCGCGCGAAGTGAATAAATACCGCATGTTTTTTTCCCCTTTCATCGCACTCTCTCTGAGTTCCGTTTTCGACAAGTAAGTGGGCGATCTCATGCTATTTTGGTTAAACAGTACTACTGTTTAGTACATAGTTTTTCCGAGCTCCAACCAACTACGGTTTAAAAAGGTTTCACTGTACACCCTTTTTAGCTCGAGTAACCCCGCCATTAGATGGTGTTAGCAGTGCAACACTTGCGCCATCTGTCGTACTATTCTGCAACCACACCAACCACAGGTGGCACTTAGCTACCTGGTGAAGACGCATTGCAGGAGATGCAGGAGCCACGCAGGAAAAACAACATAAGGGGACATCAGAGAGTGAAGCGTCCCCACGCTAGATAACATGCTCGATGTCGAGGACACAGGTGACCCATTGGAGTGTTGCAATGTATACTCGGCAGACGAACATCGAGTTTCGTGTTCTTTTTTCATACCTAATAGACCATATATGGCATAGTGATGTCAAGTTTGTTTTGCAATAATGGTTGAGATTTGAATAAATAAACACTCCAAACATTGTCCACAACGTTTTTCGCAAGATATGTCTGCAATGTCAAACACAAGAAGAACGGCAGTTTTAGATTTAGTTTTTGTTAGTCCCTGCCTTTTAGATAATGGTTTCCAATGCGAAGTTACAGATGGTATTTCAGACCACAAGGCAGTTCTTGTATCCATTTCCATTCTGGTTCGTAACAATCTTTTTGTTTATTCTACTTTCCCTGATTTTTCACATACTAATGACACGTCGACAATTGACTCTTGTTACCAACAGACCCTGATAATTCAACAAAAACTGTCCATTTTATCCAAAGTTCGTAATATCTGAAACACCTCACTTCCGAAACTTCGGTCGCAATGTCTAACAACGTTATTGCAAAGAGTGAGTGATGAACATCCAAAGTAAAAAACAAACAAAGAAGTTGCAGTTTCACCCAAAAGGCGAAGCATTGATTGCGATAGCAAATTAATAGACAGCTATGCGAAGTAAGGATGGTAGTTTTATCTGGCTGGATAACTGCAGAAAGTCGCCGTCAGGACGTTGGAGTGAGGAAGCGTGGCAGCAGCAGCAAGTGAATCGACCTTCGTGCTGTCTCTTGCTTCAACACGGACTAAACGTTGAAAGCGCAGCGCATACGAAGCTACCGGCACTGGTGCGCTTCGTCCACATTGCAGATCGCTTTGGAGACGAGGCCCACATGGGCACGCACTTTGTCTACATCACACATTGCTATCAAGATACGGTGCCCGCGCGGGCGAGCACCCTGTCCACGTCGCAGGTCGCTTTCAAGATACAGCAGCCACGCAGCCGCGCTGTAAGCAGCAGCCACTGGAGTAGAGCCTCCCCTCTCCCTTGCCTCTCCCGGTGCCTCACGTGCGAAATAAGACAGTGCATTTCCGCCCCGCCTTCCTCTCTTGCACACGTGATATGGAGCCATGATTGTCGGCTGACCCTTGCAAGCCAGTTGTCAGCCGTGTCGACACAGCAAAAATATGTTTTATACGCCTGATCTTGGGAAAAAAAATGCCGCTAATTTCGTCCGCCATAGCTAATAGTCCGTTGTAATGCGGTCCGTTAAAAGCTAACTTCGTTGCATTAATAAAATAGGAAGGACAAACTAAGGTTGAAATATGATCTGTTATATCTGAAAGTCTGTTGTATACGGGTCTGTTGTAACGAGCGTAGACTGCATCATTGATTTTTTATGTGATTCTTTTGATGATTTCAAATGTTTCAGCGAATTCAATGATGTGAATTTTTTGGTGGCTTCTTTTGAAAAGATTGTGGCAAGCTGCATCTAGTGCTTTGTCCCTCTGAAAACAAAGACAAAACAATCCTCATCATCTCTGGATTTCGTGTGACGTATTTCCCCTGTCATGGGGCATTCCTAAGTTAAGGCATTTATAACAGGAAGGTGACCCCCTTAAAATAGCGAAATTTCATGTAGCTAAGGAGGAACTTCGCCTCAAAATTAATTCATCAAAAGACTTGTACTTCAGAGTTACATTACAAGATCTAATGAAAAGCAACTGTAGAAAATTTTGGGCTTCAATTTTACGCAGCTCAGCCACCACAAATACTGTTGTTTATTTCAATAATGACCCTTTTCAGTGACCCATTAATTATCGCCACCGCATTCAACAAATTGTTTCAATCGGTATTCACAAATCATAACTCAGACATACCTGCCTTAATTCATGTCTAACATTATTCAATTGGCGATATTACCATGTATATCAAATGTGTTTTGAATTTAATTTTGCACTCAAAAAAAAAAAAGATTTTGTGGCCCTGATGGCATTAACCCTTTGAGGGTCGATTGTTTTTTTCACCATATGCGACGGCTCAGGATCGATTTTTTTTTTATTGCAGATTCCAATTCTCCTTAGGGACTTATTTTGAAAAAAAATGTGCGTAATTTTTCTAGGGTGACCGTAAAGTGAGAAAAGATATTTTGTGTTGGTATATATGCACTTTTCATTCATGAACAACAACAATAAAAAAAGAAATAAACTTACAAGAATAAAAAAATGTGATGCATTGTTATACACATAGTTCAAGGCTTTGAAAATGCGCACACAAGAATATTTCGCAAGACTCAAATGTTCCTGCTCTTACACTAATATGTACATGCACAGCGTAATCGAACTGCGTAGGTGCACTCACTCAAGAAAACTGTGTGGTTGTGCGCCCGTCAAAAAAGCAAAGTAATCATCTTATGATCATCTTATCACCAAACAAAGGCAATTTTCGTGAGTCTCCAAAAAAAAAAAAAGCAACGGAAAGCATGCACGGCAGCATCCTTCCTATGTGTACCCCTGTGAGCACAATGAACAAGAAACAACTGGTCGCCCTTTGAGCAATTAGTAACGAGATAGCCATCAGTTTTGCAAGCGCAAGAAGCCGAAACCGCCGCCCGGCCACGCACCAATGCACGAGCAGTAGTATATAAACGCGCGGGAAAAAACTAGCTCTAAAACAAACCATGCAATGAAAACCGAGAGAGGGAGGCGCGCGAAAAGAAATTCCTTGTATTCCCACATAGTGGCAGCACATGACAGAAAAGAATAAGTTAGGAAATTGGCGCGCTTTTTAAACGTACAAACGGCACCATAAATATATGGCATCGACCATTTTGGACTTTTTCGTGGCGCCGTATATCTACATCATTGACCCTGAAAGGGTTAACACTTTTCTTCTTAGATATTGCACTTGGACTAGTCAGTATTTGACTAATTTTTAAAACTCTTTATCTACCTCGACAGTTCCTTTAGTTTGGAAATTGGCAAAAATTATTTTCACGTATAAATCCGGCAACAAGCTGTCATCATTCAACTATCGTCTGATTTCATTAATGTCTCAATGATGTAAACTTCTTGAACACATAATCTTTAAGCATATTATGGAGTTTCTTGAAAATAACATTTTGAGTGATTCCAAGCACAGTTTTCAATCACGGATTTAGTACAATAACTCAGCTCGTAGACTTCTTGCCTGACATTTCACATGCTCTCGGCACTGGAAATCAAATTAATGCCATTTTCATAGATTTTCCCAAGGCGTTCGAAACTGTTACCCACTCAAGGCTTCTCCATAAGCTTTTGTACTATACTTAATAACTCTTCCTTAGTTGACTGGATTGTCAGCGTTTTACATAACTGGTCCAAGTATGTTTCGCTTAATCCCTCAAACTTGTCTGTAGTAAATGTGTTGTCTGGAGTTCCCCAGGGTTCAGTGCTGGGGCCACTTTTGTTCTTATTGCGTACAAATGATTTCTTCAGTCCACAAAAATCCGCCTTTGTGCTGACGACTGTGTGCTGTGCAATGCAATTAACATTAATGTTGACCATATCTTCCACTTAACAATTCTTTTACAGAATTTTGCAAGGGGTGCGACAAATGGAAAATGAATATAAACTTTGTAAAAACAGTTTCTTTATCTTTCAGTACGCGCACTTCTATTTTTTTGTTTAATTTGTTTAATGGCTCTTCTCTTGAACGGGTGTCCGAATACAAGTACCTTGGCCTCATCTTCGCACCTAACACGTCGTGACCAAGGCACATTGAATACACATGCAATAAAGCAATAAAAACATAGGCCATCTAGATCGCACACTGCGAAAAGCTCCACGTGAAACAGAAGAGCTAACATATAAATCACTGATCCGACCCACTGTCGAATATGGCTGCCTGATCTGGAACCCTTATAAAGCATTTGACATTAACACCCTCGAATCAGTTCAAAAGAATGCAATCAGTTTCATATACCACCATTTTGACTGGAACTTCTCACCCTCATCTCACCTTGTTACACTAGGTCTACAACCTCTGTCCGAGCGGCGTGATTCTGAATGCCTTAAATTGTTGCACGATCTCATTAACACCCCACGCTACTCAATAACAAACAACTGTCTTCTGCTAAATTGAAACCTACTAGGAATAGCCACAAAATTAACCTTTCACGATTTCAACCACATACTAATCTACTCAAATACAGCTTCTTTCCTCGTACAACTAAAAAATGGAACTTACTACCAGGTGAAAATAGGTTGTTGCCTTTAGCGGAATTTTTGTATAAGTTAAATTGATTCATGCCGTGTTAATTATTACCTGTTGTATCTTTGATTTTCAAACAATCATGATTTCTAGGGTGTTGAAGTCGATTTGTGCAGTAAAATGTTTTGAAGTTATATCCAATGTACAAACCCACTGCTGCAATAGCCAAATTGGGCTGCAGAACATATAAACAAATAAATAAATAAGAAATCTGTCCATTTTTTTTGGTCATAATTCAGGATAATAGCATGGCACAGAAGGGGTTAATGACTTTATACAATAAGAGGACATCAGTACAACTGCAGCTAAGTGACCAAACTGCAGCTGAGATAATTATACTAGCTTGAAAAGTTGTTAGAGTACAAGGTGAGAAAATGATGTCTGTACATACTCATGACTTGCTTGTGCCATTCCATACCACTGTTCGAGTGAGGACGGGAAGAAAGGAAAATGGGGCACAGAAATCTTCTTTGAAAGCGTGCCCCGAGTGAGCCTGTCCAAGCAGAATTTCGGCGAGCCCAAGTGGACCGGTAGAATTTTAATGAGCCCGAGTACTAAAGAGCCAGGCTGAGTAGAATTTTGGCGAGTCCGAGTGAGCCTTAAGCAAAAAATATTCTTTTTTTTTTTTTTAGTGAGCCTAAGAGAGTTCTCATTATATTGCCGAGCCATGGGACTTGCTTTAGAAAAAGCCATCACTAAAATCGCTGCGACAGCAGGACAAGTTTAGCCAAGCACAGTGGTGGAAGCAGCCTTTTGGAGCAGCTTTTGAACAAAAAAACGATTGCAGTTTGGAGCAGTAATCTATGTTTTCGGAGCAGAAAATGTTGCTGTTTTGAGCAAGAAATTTACCACTTCGGAGCAGTAACTTGCTGCTCTGGTGAAAAGAGGAAAGCTCTGCATGCAGTTAATGAAAAAGACACTGCATAAGTCAGTACTTTCTCAAAAATTGCATTTATTATGTTATCCTAAGATGCAAGTCTTTTTCATCAACTTGCTGTTGGATTTCTTTTATTATATTTAAAAGGATAACGATAAATACAGATTTCACACTAATTCAAAGTTAATTCTGAATTTTCATAAAGAGTTAAAGGGATACCGAGCAGAACTTTTGCCGCCGAGATTTTTAGCTCAAATGAAACCTTGGGTGCTGAAATTGGTTGACACGGAGTTGTTCTCAGGCAGACATTAGCAGGAAATAATGAATTTCATGCATTTTTCACAAAATACCGCATCTAGCGGCCATGCCATTAGCTAGAAATGTTTCTGTGACTTTGTCTGTGCCGGCGTGCCAGCCATCGTCCGCATAGACGGTGCTGCAGTGAATGATGATGTCTCGACATCACAGTTGCTTGCAACGTGTTTTTGCAAGCAGAGCTTGTGCCCAAGTCTTCAAAATCACTGTTTCTGTTGTGTGCTGCTTTGTAATGTGATAAGTGAAGCACCTGGCACAACGCAGGAGAATGCCTCTACGCTGCTGCGTGCAAGGGGGCGAGAAAAGTCGGGTGAGACAAGCCATGTTACACCTTCCCGGTAGAGCCGAAGCTTTGAAGGATATGGATTTGCGCTGCGTGCCCCTCGTACTCAACATAGAGGCAAGGAGCAGAGCGCACAGACGTCAGGCAAGCGTAGGCTGCTCACCTCTGTTGCTGCCACAGTCTTGAGCAATAATTACTAGAGGGAACATGGGTGTCCACGCGAGCTGCAATGCTCGCATGGGCCAGCATGGGAACGATGGGAAGAGCATGGATTTCCCTAAGCGTCGTCCTTCTGGCTTCAAAGAACTTCGTGGCTTTGTAAACTCGTCATTTACAACAAAGTATAAACATTGTTAAAATTGTCCAACGGCAGGATTCAAACACACAGCCTCAAGCACAGAAACCCAATATTGAAACCATTACGTCCCAAATGCATGTGTCGACAACCGACATAAAACACCCTCATGAATTTATCATGGGCAAGCCAATGCATATAGACGCTTGGCTTGTTTCGATTTGGCCACCTCGACAACCTGAATGGTTGCAATTAGTAGCGATTGTGGATGTTCGCAGCGTCTTCTGCACTTTGCAAAGTATACACTGTTCTGAAATTTACCAAGGAATGTAAAATAAAACCAAGGAATGTGACCTTCTCCTGCAGGCTGACTCAGCGCACCATGTCCAAATGTAGCCAAAGTTTTCATCTGTTGTCATACAGCTTATAAAATGCTTAATAAATGAAGACAGCCTCTGTCAAGCAATTTCAACAAAGTAGGGGTTGTTACGTATTCCAACACAGCATGGGATTCGACTAGCTGGTGAGCTTCAGAAGTGAGCATGTTGGGTGCAGACCCCGCAGCTAATTGTGCAAGCCCATTCCAAGATGATGTGGAGTTACAGATAGATTAGCTGTGATTATTGTATTTTTTGAACGCCGAAAATTGGACCAGTTCTGCATGATTCAATATGTAACAGCCCAACATAGCACAAAGACACAAGTTGTGCTGTTAAATTTTGCATATATTCGCAATTGTGCTTACTTAACATATTAACTGCATTAAAAGACTGTAGGCAACACATGTAGAAGTGAAACTTAAATGCCCATAAGCTTGCCCACTGCTTTCCAGCTTACTTTTTCAAATTACAGCTTGTTTGTGTTGTACTCTATGCACTTCGCTTGTTTAATTATAGCACGTGCACTCATAGGCGGAAAGTTTTCATATTTCCGGTGTGGGCTGCAGCCCAACCAGCTTTTTGAACCCCATTATATATATATATATATATATATATATATATATATAATATGCACTTGAAGAAACTTTGTGTGACCTCGAAGAATTGATTGCTGAAGTGTCGGCGTTATATGAGTACTACCGTATTTACGCTCATAATGATCACACTTTTTTGTAAAAAAAAATTGCCACAAATCAGGGTGCAATCATTACGCGGGTTAAATTTCCCGCAAAAAGAATTTTTTTTTTCATCCCAAATTTGCTACGGAATGACAACAGTTCAACAAATAGGTGGCTGTCGCTGTATGTAGTGCGAGACAGCAAAAAAAAAATGGCGGCCGGCGGAGCAAGCCGAACGCACCGAACATGATTTTTTTTCTCGTGAGTATATTACGTGCATTGAAACAGTTTCTTCCGTATCAGTAATGAATAATATTGTTACTATCGGCAAGTTTGCGGCAATAACGTAGCCATGTCCACTTTGAGGGGACAGAAACAGATCGTGGGGGCGCTTAGCTGCAAGTGACACAGGAACACATGGCGGGCAGGCTGCGGAAACTGCGACATTTGTCTTCATTAATATCCTAATACGGCACATTTCCACTAAGGGTGGGCAAATATCTTAGCTGTGTTACAAGCATCGGCGTATGAACAGGGTACACTTCTAATGTATCAGTGTAAACGTGGCTGCTATCGTTGCTGCTCGCGATTGGTTGCGTGCCTACGAGTGCAGACACAAAGAATCGAAAGGCGCCTTTTTTTGTAGTTGTTGGCCACAACCATTATAAAGTCTACACATAATAAAGGCAAGTTTGGTTGTAGCTTTTTTTTTGTCGTGGAAGTGCAGAAAGTGATGAAAGGAATGAAATGGGGCATCTGCTTAAGAATGTTTGGTGCATGCAGACCGCTTGGTTTGTCTTGAAGAGTCGTTTGCGTAGCATTCGACAGACGGTAAGCGCGATCATTATTAGCTAGACTTGGCACACGACATATCTCTGCGAGCTGCTGCCTAGAGGACGTGTTCGAATAGGTCTCCTTTTACAGCTACGCAGTACTGAGTCCACTTAATCACATATTCAGTGGCTTTCTTGATGATTGATGCTGGAATTCTATGGCAGACATCTGTCGTCCTTGCCTTGAACTAATCTGAGGTGCGTCTTGATCAATTAAGCACGATCTTTCACATAATCACAAAAAGAAATTGAGTGGAGAGAGGTCAGGCGACCTAGCCGGCCAATTTACAGGCCCGTGCCTTCCAATCATTTGCGCATAAAAAGTTGCATCCTGCCAGTTTTGTGCTCGGCGGCTGCTATGTGCTGGTGCCCCATCTTGCTGATACCACAGAAGTGGAAGACGTGACAGCAGGACTTCGCTGAGAAACTCATACACCACTCCTTCAAGGACTTCATTCACGTAACGCTGTCCGGTCAGTGTGTGATTGTAGATGGGACCGATTATAGCACCGGCGTAAATTACAAACCTCACATTGAGCGACCACTCGTACTGGTGCCTCCAATAGTGGACATTATGCAAATTTATCTAGGCGTTCCTGTAAAAATTGGCTTCATCTGTGGTGGTACAAGTGAAAGGCCACCATTTAGAATCCTCCAAATTGATGACTTCAGAATTTGTACCTGGGCGGCCCCGTCCCGCACGCTAGCATGAGGCTTTGAGGCCATAAATGCTTGAACATCCGTGTGTAGGCTAGGACTCAAAGATGGAGTCCTACGCCGCTGTTTCTTGAAGCTGCCAGTTTGTCTCAGGTTTTCATCATTCCTGATAGTTAACGTGTTTGGTCTACCGCCACATGTCCATGACTGATATATATTTGCAGCCTTCCTCTTGTTGTCATTTGCCGAACCCAAGGCAAGGATCATGTTTACCTTCTGCTCATTAGAGAAAGACATGGAGACTGGGACGGAAAAAAACACACCATTAAACCTTTGCACTGACGTTGTCAATTCCCTTTTGTGGTGATAGGTTTTGTGGCCAAAAAAAAAAAAACAAAGATCCATGCACTTTATCTACGCTAAGACAACAGCTATCACAGCTTGTCTCCAACTAACACCAAACACAATGTGTTACTTCGGCCGGGGCGTGGCAGATAAGGAAGATAAGGAAGGATAAGGATCACGATGTTTTTCTTGATTTCCTTTATTTCGTTCTGGCTAACTCAGAGGGAGCCTGTACGAGGGCGCTGCTTTATGATGCGGGTGGGAGCCCAGTCATGTGGCACTCCCCATATTTCGCGGGGTTTATTTATCAGTTGGAAAAAAATGTATGCAATTAGTATTTCGCTGAAAATGCCGCAGTTAGATGTCCCTTGGCTGTGCCTACAAACCCTTCATTGACACTTTGATAATTAGGATAGTACGACTCGAGTTATATAATTAGTTGCAATTATCTAATTAAATCTCAGTGACGAAAAAACTGGTGGCAGCTACTCCACTGTACTGGAAACAATATGCACTAGGTTTTCTTCGAGTAACACACTGCTCTTTCTTTTAAATCTTGGTGCATAATAGTTAATTGGGACACCCTGTACATATTTATAACCTTTGTATGCAAGTGACGATGCTTCCATCCCTAATAAATGTTGTAAATTATTAGAAATGTTTTTTTTTTTCTTTCTTGAGTTGTTAGCATTGCTTACTGGAAAGAGAAGCAATACTGAGACACACATCATTCACGTGCATTTCACACGCCGTATATAAAAGGCTCTGCCGAAGGGGTCACTGAAGTCTATAGTTTTCATGGTCAAAAAAGCACGCAAAGCAATTTGAAGCTAGGTGAACATACAGCAACACATTCATTCTCTAGGCATAGGCTATCCATACCTTTAGAAATAATTTTTAATTGGCTAACACCATCTTTTTCAAAAATATAATAAAAATTGTACTTTGTGTATATCTCTGTGTATATTTAAATGTATTGTGAATGTGCGTGGTGTTTATAGTGTAAATTTAAAACAATGAGGCAGCCGCCGCTAGTGCTTCTAATGCGCTTGTCCTCCTATTGTCAGGATTTGCAGAAATAAAGCGAAAGTATGAATTAAAAGCCCTGCATGTCCACGCCAACAATGATGCAGTAAGCTATTAACCCCAGTAAAATTTCAAGTGAAAAGGTCAAGGAAATTTAAAGGAAACCTCAAATGACGTGGGTGACAAAGCTCTGGTAATGGCACTTTAGGAGTGTGTGTGTGTGTGCGTGTGTGTGTGTGTGTGTGTGTGTGTGTGTGTGTGTGTGGGTGGGTGGGTGGGTGGGTGGGTGGGTGGGGGATGGGGCTTCTGCATTGTCGAGGGGAGGGGGGGCTCAGCCCCCTTTCTTCGCCCCCCCCCCCCGCAAACTCCGGAGGGGACTCGGGCCCCGGAGTCGGCGCCTGTGTGTGCACGAATTATTAAATGGAAAGCAGACGCTTGATGCACTGATCCAGATGACCATAGAGCATCCTTTTTCTGTGATAGGTAATGATGTATTAAAATCAGTTACGCTTCAGCTTGTCTCACAGTAATGAAAAGCTACGTGTACGAACCCAGTGATGTAATGTCTCCTGTTTTGCCATCAGTTGCGAGTTACTTTAATCAAGCTGATTAGCAACAGTGGTCAAATAAAGCACGTCTCAGGAGCTTGGTAGAAGTTGGATTGCACAACATTTTGATGGGACACACCATCAAAATGTGCAATCCAACATCTAGTATGCTATACCGACACGCAAATGTCTTCAATCTCAGGAGCCGACATGATTACAAGGGGATCTATCTTTGTCAGGGTTATTACAGATGCCCATAAGGATAAAGACGGGCAGCTTCTGCACACCGATATACACTACACTGTCAAGGTATGCAATTTAGTAAAGCAATGAGCACGGCTACTTGGTGCACATTCATGACCGCATCATGACTGATCGTCCACTTTTTGTTCCTTATGTTCATCCATTATTTCTGCCACCAGAGTAACACTAAACACAATACAATCATGAATGTATGCAACTTCAGTTTGACCGAGTTTGTGCACTGCCATGGAGACTCTTAACATCACTGCTCGGTTGATATTCAATGCTCGGTGGCATTTCTATCTAGTCTATTTTTCTGCCAATACAAGTTCTTGTACGCCTTGAAACACCTGTACTCACGTATCTTATATAAGCACTTAGTCAAAACTGCAATGATGATCCAAAGAAAAGGGTTAAAACAATACAACTATACCACATTTGCCGTAATGTCATTCGGCAAAAGGACTTTGGCTAGATATGGTTGCAACCCCCCCCCCCCCCCCCCCCTTAAAAGAAGTGTGTTGATGTGCGCGGCAGTTCTGGTTCTGCATAAGATGTAGTTCAATATGTTGCATTGTCTCATGTTCATTCAGTGAAACATGAATCTGTGGCACTATGAGGGCTGGATGGAGTTGGTGAAATTTTAGCACACTGCAGGCAATACACACTGGTGCACCAGTTTCCAATGCAAATGAGTGGCACAGGTACAATAAGGGCAACAGCCTGCTGAGCACACACAAGGCCGTCTATGGTCAGCGCCAAGCTTATTCCAAGTTTTCTCTCGTCAACAGAAGACTGCATCTGCTTGGCTGGCACTGCTCTATGGACATGGCTAGACCATTGCTGCACAGCTTGTCACACGCACTGCCTGTGATACGGGAATGCGCTGCACACATTACCCCAAGGTCTGTTGCTTCAAGAATGGTTTTGATGCCCGAGCAGCCGTATGCAATCTCCTCTGTCACCAGACAGTGGCTGAAGAGGCTTAGACCGGAGCCACCTGGCAGGAAAAAGAGGGCAGTCCTTCAAACACCGCAGGCATCTCAATTTTCTCAATCACACTGCTTAGTATGGCCAGGGTGTCAAGCAAATTTCTTTTCTTAAATTCCCAGACTTTTCCAGGTTTTCTCCGACTTCCGCCAAGAAAATTCCATCACTAAAAAAAAAAAAACATTGTAAGATAGAAACTGGTTTTTCAACACAATTTTTCTTTCAATATGTCCAAAAGATCAGGCAATTCAGAAGAAACAAAACTTGGGGGAAAATTTGTAGCTTACACCAGCAGCAGATCTAACAGCCTCTTGCTGTGTCTTGCAGTTCAGAGCGATATCTACTCAGAAAAGTGACAGACTCATGACAACCCTGAGTCCAGTATACCATGTACTGAGCAATTAACTATTCCTATCACACCTCAGGCATGTCTTAGATGACCAGTGCAATACCTACATCCTCCTCCTTAGCCCTATGCACTGACTAGTACATCTTCAACCAGCCTCTTCAAGCATAACTTGTTCACACTCTGTTAACCCCAAACGCATACCTCAGGCAAGCTTCAATAACACATTAGTTGTTTCGTGTGATGGTTTCAATAAGCTCACATTTCTTCCCTCACAACAACAAGGTGTGCTTTGGCTTTTTGAGCATTGGCAAGCTGATACAAAAGAATGTCGCCTCTTTATCATCAGGTCCCACCAATCTCTGCATCTTAAGAAGGGGGAATTGCCACTTAGACAAGGAGTGGGAGTTGGAGGACGTTTGAATTCAGTAACACGGCATGCAAACACATCTGATTGTAACGGACCGGCACTTTTATATGCAAAGGGCCACTGACTTGTTTCCTAAATGTGGTCTATGGTTGTTCTGTGCAAATTCAACTGGAAGCTTTACAGCAGCATGCAAGGTTTTCTTCACTTGCGCACTCTGCAATCACACAGGTGAATTTGTTGAGATTTTCACTGCCAGCTAGCCGGACAGATGCTGAATATATGTATTTCATATAAGCTGCTGCCAGTAAAGCATGCAAACATAATCTCTGCAGCTTACTCAAAACATAGCGACAGTTGGGTTTGCAAAGATACGCAATACAACATCCAAACTTTTGAGCATTTTTATGATTTTTGCTTAAGCAGAAGGTGATCAAGTAAACAATCGAATGAACTTTGTCAAGTAAGACAAAAAGGCAGCAATAAATGTTTTAGCAGTATATTATATTGCTGTCTGGCAAAAAGCTGCCGGTGTCATGCACACCTATCCACTAAAGTTTTACAGAGAAAACAATGACAAAACTCAAAATTTGTATTTCTTGCTTCAAGCATCCAGCCAACTGAAGAGTTCACTTTGCACTTAAAAGCCAACAACAAATAAATTTTAATTTGCCGAAAGTGGCTGTAAATCGGTAGCATAAACTATTGAAACAATCTTGACAAATCTGTACGACTGCTAATAATCTAATTTTCCCATTAGCAGCCTTAACATGGCACCTAAGCGGATAATCGGCACACCTAGTGATTAACGGATATGACGTAGGCCTAAATACTAACACATCGCCACCACAATATTTTCAGTGCAGTACGGGCACACGCGGGCAGCGCCTTCCACATTGAGGAGTCATGCATGCTAGGTCACGCGTCACTTCCGGCAAGTGTTAATGGCAGCGTTTGTTTCAGTTTTACTATCAAAAATGTTCTCTTGAGATTTTTTAATGACACTTCCACTCCTGTTTCAAACAGTGCACAGAGACTGCTATACATCTACACTATCTAGAAATACGTTTTTACATGGTCAAACATTTTGTTGCAGCGAGTCGGGCCTATGCAGTGTACCTATGCCAGGCATCAAGGCCACAAAAGACAAGCATTTCGTTTCTAAATTCTAAAAACTTGTGTGGGCAAGTCCAGTTAAAGTTATGTGGCTAGATTATCACTTACAACATTGTGTGAGCAGATAGTGTCCCATGAGATCGAATGAAATGCCTTGCAGGGCATTAGAAATTTTGACCACTGTTATGGTCGGGCTCTATGAGACGCGCAATGATGCTGCAACAAAATTGAAATAGTACAGCAACTGTATACAAAGACCACTTACAAAGCAAAATTATTTTAAAGGTAAGGTGGCACTAAATGAGCACACATCTCCTCCTCCAGCACGGCCACGGCTGGTCACATACGCGGCTCACACGCCTTGTAAATAATCTGTGGCGAGTGCACAGTCTGGGCGAGATGACTGGTGGCGTCATGTGCGCTGTCTTTTTGCATGCCCAGTGTTGGATGTCGTGTCATCTGTAAGGGGTTTTGCAGGGGGACCGACCACCTCACGCTTAGCGAGCCACTGCGTCAGCCATCTAGCGCGCAGCTGCGCATGCGCTCAGGCCACCAAAGGGGGGCCCAGTTGGCAGAAACCATTTCCGGCAGCACGCCACACTGCACACCCCAGGCCGGTATGGGAATCAAAAGGCTCCCCCGCCACAGGCGAAACAGGGGCGCCGCTGGCATGTCACTGCGAGAGCAAAGGCTCCCTGGAACACACTGCTCAAACACGCACAAGCACTAGGGACCACTCCTTGGCTTAGCGTCCGGAAAGGATCAACACAAGGTACGCACTAGTTATATGTGCAAAGGAACCGTACGCGAGCTCATGTCTGACACCCAAAGGGGCCGGCGGACGGGAGGAAAATGTGTACGTATGAGAGATCTCGCCCGCACTCGTGAAGCGGACAGCAGCCAGTCAGTCACCTGCTGGTGATGCGAGCGCCCCTCACCACAAACCACCGCGAGTGGAAAAGGGATAGGTGCTCGGACAACAGAACCAGTGAATGCCCGTGCAAAGGCGCTGGGGACCTCAATCCCCACATCCTCCTTTCCTTAATTACCCCCCTACAAATCTGTTGAAGCAGCTGGTAGTGGCCTATGCACCAAAGACAACTGAGCTTGAAGCTTTTTGGGGCTAAGAAATTAAGGTCTTCCATCGCGCGTACATACTTGTACTCCTGAAGCGACTTGCCAGGAGCTTGTGTACAGAGCTCAAGCTCTTGCCGCATCCTACTCTTCTAGTCGGCTGTCATTCACAGCCACCACTTGGGGCAGCTATATGTGAATTGCTTAGGCCGCTCGCAGTCAGCGTCGACAAAACAGACGAGTGCTCAAAAGGTGCACCACTGGGCACCCCCGAATGTAGTCCAAAGGGAGACAGGTGAGCGAAATTAGTGGCTGCTGTGCTGTAATCCCCACAGGGGGCCGCAGCCGGCCACTGGTTTTGGCTGCTTATTGGCATAGTAGCCAGTGGGCTAAAGTTGGAGAGGGCTAAGGCCCCATTTCTGAGTTGCGCTCTGTAAACTCTAAAGGGAACCAATCGAGAGCGCTGCAACATCGTACTGCCCCTCTAATTCCCAAAGGAGCCGTGGCACACGAATGTGCCCATGTGCACCGTTCGGGGTAAAACAATGCTACTTCTCCAATGGGAGCTGGTACGTAGCGCCTTGTGTTGTCCCTACAGGGGCTGTGGCAGGTGAGGGTGCCAAGTTCACTGCTCAAGGGAAGCACTGGGCCCATTCTCGAGCAACATGGCGTCTGCTAGCACTAACACAGGACAAAGGTCACTATGCCTAGCAGACATAACGTAGGGAGCCTGATTCGCGAAGGCGTACTGACTCAGCTCATCATCATCATCATCATCATCAGCAGCAGCAGCAGCAGCAGCAGCAGCCTGGTTACGCCCACCGCAGGGCAAAGGCCTCTCCCATAATTCTCCAACAACCCCAGTCATGTACTAATTGTGGCCATGTTGTCCCTGCAAACTTCTTAATCTCATCCGCCCACCTAACTTTCTGTCGCCCCCTGCTGCGCTTCCCTTGAAATCCAGTCCGTAACCCTTAATGACCATCGGCTATCTTCCCTCCTCATTACATCTCCTGCCCATGCCCCATTTCTTTTTCTGGATTTCAACTAGGATGCCATTAACTCACATTTGTTCCCTCAGCCAATCTGCTCTTTTCTTATCCCTTAACGTTACACCCATGATCCTTCTTTCCATAGCTCATTGCGTCGTCCTCAATTTAACTTCCTCGTTGAGTCGTCCTCAACTGACTCGGTTAAGCAGAGACAAAGGCTTAATGAGCTTTCGAATCCACATTGGGCAAAAGTGCGGAGGTCCTGGGTATCACAAGACTACCGAACACCGCAGGTTAGAGCTTAGCAAGCCACAGGGCTGCATCAACTGTTGCCTCTAACTTTAGCTTGCCACTCAGGCCACTAAAGGGGGCAACGAATACTGCCCACGCAAGAGAACACAGTATTGCCCCGAGTTGGCAGAAACTGTTTATTGACTCTGGCAGCACCCAAGACAGCACAAATGCCCAGTCTCGGGCCGACATGGGAGTTAAAGGGCTCCCCCGCGCCAAGTGCGAAAATATAAATAGCGGCGCTGCTAGCCTGTTGCTGCGAAAGCAAAGGCTCCCCGCAGCTTGCCGCTGGGAAAAGTCCCCATGGCTACGCTGGTTGCACTTACAATAAACAATGGGCCCACTCACAAGAGCTTGGGCAATCTCCTTCGGCATGGGCCTCTGATAACTGCGGCTCGACTCAGTTCAACCAAACGCAAGCACTAGGCACCGCTCTTCATCTTAGCATCCACAAACGATGAACACAATGTGCGCGGTCGAAGTACAGTGAACCACAAAAGTTTACGTACCAGAGGATCTCAAGAAATGTCGAATTTAAAGCCAGACATCACTATGTTGTTCGCATATACTAGCAGCGGCTGGAAATGTAAACATCAGGCTCCATTGTGAGGCTGCTGAGATATTAAGCTTTTTCTCAGATCCCTTGGTCCGTAGAATTCCATGGGCGACTGTACGTGCAAAGGCACCATATACGAGCTCATGCCTAAGTCACAAAGGGGCCAGTGGACGAGAGGAAAGTGTGTACTTACCTAGTGCTATCCCCGGAGAGATCTCGCCCGCGCTCACGATGCAGACAGCGGCCAGCCACCCACCGGCAATGCGAGTGCCCCCCACCGCAAACCACCACAAGTGGGGCGCCGCCGCTGACAACCGTCACGAGTGGAAAGGGATTACAGAACAGGCGAATGCCCACGCGAAGACGCCGGGGCATGCCTCAATACCCACAAATCTCATGCTTTGGAAGTGCAATAAGCGAGAGGCAGTGCAAAGTGTTCACTCCCCGCTGTCCAGGCTCTTCATCATGCCAGCACTTGGACACCTAGCGTTTGCGGTCATCAAGCGAGACGTGCTCATGTTTGCCTGTAAGTGCATGACATCATGCTTGTTAATTTATTTAGTAAGCGATGGTTTACTGCAATTTATATGGCCAATTAAAAACTACGAAACTTGCTTCGTGTAGTTGTCTACTACTTTGCCATCTCTATCAATGCTTCGCCTTTCAGGCAAAACTTCCGTCTTTCTTTTTCTACGCAAGAATATTTTCCAAGTTGGGTCCCTAGCTGTTTCACCCACTGTCTCTGATCCACAGTACATCTTCAATACCTTGGCCTAGAGGGTAATTGCTGTGCTGGACAAGTAGGTTTCAATGCAATGCCACAAATTCTTCTTATTGTCACACTGTAGTGACAGTTTAGAATGCAGTAGCAAAAACTGTGAATCACGAAACTCTTCCTTGGGCAAACTTGTAACCAGAAGAACAGGTTACACTCAAAGCACAACAATAGCTGCGAGCACAGATGGCAATCAGCAAAATCTGATCTGCAGGTCAAGCGCGTCGGATTTTATACACAACTCATCAAGGGTTCCAGCGTAATTGCTGATGCCCATGTGCATTCCGAAAAGTAATACACAATTCGTGTCACACATACAATCTGATTACTCAAAGTTCAACAAGGACATTCATGACAGATAGAATCAACGATAACATTCAAGTTGCAAATCGTGCGGGTGCGTTGTGTGCTGAGCAATAACTTTCCATGTTAGCAGGTAGAATCACGTTTCACCTAAGCTCATTTTACACTAAGTCACGTTTTACACGTTTTACAACTAAGCTCTGCGAACTTATGCTGCAAGTGAGCCTTTCTTCGAGAAAGTGGACCTTTTTCAGCTGTGCAGCAGAAGCTCCCTAAATCACAACAGATCCGGTTTATGCCACATAGCGGCCTCATGTTACCATCCTTTGGTCATTCAACAATTTACTGCTTGTGGAGAAGCAGACATCACAGTTGCCAACATTTCCAATTTCATTCAAATAAATGCCTCACTCAGTCAATGAAGACACATTATTACAACCAGGTCTTAATAGTTAAACAAAGTGAGTTGGTGCAGCAGTCACGACAACCCTGCTCTTTATGTCCGTGCAATGTACAGCCCCTTCCTCTACCTACGGTCTTTGCACGTTGATGCCCAATGTGTGCGACAGCACAACCCATTGAATTTGCAACAATAATACGCTCTCTCTCTAATAACAGAGTGCCCTTGTTGGCTACAATACAGCCACTATTCAACATCAACTCATGTGAAAAATACTACTTCGTGGTGAACTAAAACCATCAATTTGTTGTTGCAGTGGACACACTGCCCCAACCCAGGTTCACCCCTACCACTTTCAACACGCTTTTCTATAACATACAAGATGCTTCATGCCCTGTGTATAAACAACAGTACTGCGATCAAATGTACTACAAGTACATGCGGGGGCTAACTGTGTGCTTTCATGTAATTCATCACCCTCTGAGGTTCAAAAACGTAAGTATACAAACAAGTCCCAAATGGTCGATGGCATATATTTATCAGGCCGTCTGTATGTTTGAAAAATGCACAAATTTTTCAAGTCTGTTGCCCAGCAAGTGCTGCAAAAAATACAAGAAATTTTTTTTTTGCTCTAAAGTCTCTTGGCTTTCATTCCATGGCTTCTTTACATTGGCGTTTCAGTTACCACTCACATCCGCACATGTGCACGCACAAGCTAGTTAGTTTTGGCTTTGTCTCGCAGGTTGTTTCCATTTGTCGTGCTTGTAAAAAGTTATGTCTGTCAGGTTTCTAATCTCTCAAAGGGTCAGCCCAAGATGCTCACTTGTTTATTGTTCACACGGGTGCGATTACATCTGTTCATAAGCGGGTGCTGGTACTACAAATGATGCCGCCATACACGAACGATGTGCTGCCATGTAGAGACACACGAAGCTGACTGCCTATAGATGGCGATGGAACGAAGAAGTTTCTGACTCAGCTGGTTTTTCTGACAGGCACACAACCATCAAGTTTTCTTGTATGCGCATGTTCACATACACAGTGCAATTTATGCTACGGACGTGTGCATCAGTTACACTCCTCAAAGTGAGTCAAGCAGAGATTCCTTCGATGAGGACTACTGCCCAAGTGCTAAATCGGAATATGCTATTACAGTGTATCTACATTTTTATTCTTATACTTATGCAAACTCATCTGTATTCATGAATAACCTATGCATTTTTGCCTGTGGAAAATTTTTTTCTTCACATTCATCATCATCATCAGCCTGGTTATGCCCACTGCAGGGCAAAGGCCTCTCCCATACTTCTCCAACTACCCCGATCACGTACTAATTGTGGCCATGTCGTCCCTGCAAACTTCTTAATCTCATCCACCCACCTAACATTCTGTCGCCCCCTGCTACGCTTCCCTTCCCTTGGAATCCAGTCCGTAACCCTTAATGACCATCGGTTATCTTCCCTCCTCATTACATGTCCTGCCCATGCCCCATTTCTTTTTCTTGATTACAACTAAGATGTCATTCACTCGTGTTTGTTCCCTCACCCAATCTGCTCTTTTCTTATCCCTAACGTTACACCCATCATTCTTCTTTCCATAGCTCATTGCGTCGTCCTCAATTTAAGTAGAATCCTTTTCGTAAGCCTCCAGGTTTCTGCCCCGTACATGAGTACTGGTAAGACACAGTTCTCCTACACTTTTCTCTTGAGGGATAATGACAATTTGCTGTTCGTGATCTGACAATGCCTGCCAAACGCACCCCAGCCCATTCTTATTCTTTTGATTATTTCAGTCTCATGATCCGGATCCGCAGTCACTACCTGCCCTAAGCAGGTGTATTCCCTTACCACTTCCAGTGCCTCGCTACCTACCGTAAACTGTTGTTCTCTTCCGAGACTGTTAAACATTAGTTTTCTGCAGATTAATTTTTAGACCCACTCTTCTGCTTTGCCTCTCCAGCTAAGTGAGCATGCATTGCAATTGGTCCCCTGAGTTACTAAGCAAGGCAATATCATCAGCGAATCGCAAGTTACTAAGGTATTCTCCATTAACTCTTATCCCCGCTTCTTCCCAATCCAGGTTTCTGAATACCTCGTGTAAACATGCTGTGAATAGCATTGGAGAGATTGTATCTCCCTGCTTGACGCCTTTCTTTACTGGGATTTTGTTGCTTTCTTTATGGAGGACTATGATGGCTGTGGAGCCGCTATAGATATCTTTCAGTATTTTTACATACGGCTCGTCTACACCCCGATTCCGTAATGCCTCCATGACTGCCGAGTTTTCGACTGAATCAAACGCTTTCTCGTAATCAATGAAAGCTATATATAAAGGTTGGTTATATTCCGCACATTTTTCTATCACCTGATTGATAGTGTGAATATGGTCTGTTGTTGAGTAGCCTTTACGGAATCCTGCCTGGTCCTTTGGTTGAGGGAAGTCTAAGGTGTTCCTGATTCTATTTGCAATTAGATTAGTAAATACTTTGTAGGCAACAAACAGTAAGCTAATTGGTCTATAATTTTTCAAGTCTTTGGCATCCCCTTTCTTATGGATTAGGATTATGTTAGCGTTCTTCCAAGATTCCGGTACGCTCGAGGTCATGAGGCATTGCGTATACAGGGTGGCCAGTTTCTCTAGAACAATCATTCTTTTTTTTCACATTATGGTCGCTCTAAAAACACTGCGGTAAAGTTTTTGGGGAAATAGATCACTCTGAAGATTTTAAATTTACAATAAAGAAAATCGACCGTGGGAAGTCGCATTTAGTGAAAAAATTGACCCTGAAAGGGGTAAATTAAATTACAGCAGCAGTGAAGACACAGGAGCGCCGGATGGGTAGTCTAATTTTATGATCCGACATCTAAGCTGTTTTAACACTGTCTCAAACAGTGGTACATGCTCAGGAGTGTGTGTTGCTTTGATGATTGTGTTTGACAAATATCAAGTGCAACTGTATTTCTTCCCACCGTGAGCTGCTTTCATCTATCAGTGTTCCTACAGTGTATGTGCAACTTATTGCGAGCAATCCTTGCTAACGTTTTCACTCACACAAGAGCACACAGTCGAGTTCAGACCAATCGTTGGCAGAAGCTCGACTAGCAGTCTAATCTCCCACTTTTTAAATAGCACCTGTTCAAGTGCCCTTATTCATTACTGTACAATAATGTGCAACACTGTACATTAGCATACAGCACTATACAAGTGTTCTACAAAAAAACACATGAAGGCTCCAGCACCAGTTCAAGGAGCATGACTGACCAGCTTGCTTGCTTGTAAAAGCTGATTGAACACAACCTGACCCCCATTGTTTCACGAGCTTAAAGAATGCAGCAAAAAAGGAACCGGGTGCTTCCTACAATGAGTAAAAACAAACGCCAGCTGCACCATAAACGCTCACCCATTTTCACAATTGCGAAGCCATGGCTGTCTGACATAGCATGAGCGTCACTATGGCTAAAATTCACGCTACCAAATATGCATTTTTTTTTCCCATGGTGTAACATACTGAAGTTGGGAACTAGAAGCAAGGCACATATTTTGTAATTTCAGATTTGTTTTACTTTCAGTACTTATATTAAAGACAGGCAATTATTACTTTCATTCATGATTTCACAGTGCTTCTTTTGAAGTTTCCCATGTTAATTCTAAAAAACTATATAAACAATTATGTCTGCTTTACTTCTATTCAAAACATGAATGATCAGGATACAATTTATTTTATTACGGTATATATTGCAACTGATATGTCTTGAAAAAAACATTAAAACATAAAAGCACTGAAAATGAGAACACTTCCAGTGGTCAGAAAAGAGTTAAGCGCAAAGTGAAATAAAACTTCAGCCCAAACATTATTTTCGAAAACGAACACGGGAAGTAACCACAAATGGCATTTCTTGTTTTTTCCCCCTTTTTTCCATACAAATAAAAGAAAGAAATGCAGGCATTTTCTTATAGCACAGCAGCAGAAGAGCACACAGTTATTCCACAGCAAGAAATGTAACACTCTTCTACTCTGTTTTCCCTAAACATTGCGAGTAAAAGGGCATCAAAGAAGTTACTAATACGAGAGTTGCGACTTAAAAAAAAACAACTGACAGGTTAACTTGGACCCCTCTCTCTGTCCTCTGCATACAGAGCATGGTCCACTCAAATCGAAGCAACAGATTTTGTTAAGCCTCCACCCCCTCTCATTTTGATAGAAACACCGAGGCATCTTACAGCGAAGCTGTTAAGGGCTGCTGTGCCCATTATTGTGTCTGCCATAGAGTTTTACACAATAATTACTAGAGGGAACTCTGGCACTGCTGTCGTTGTACCACCATGCGAATGATGGGAAGTACATGGATTTGTCTGATCTTGGTGCTTGTGGATTCAGGCGCTCTTCTGGCTTTGTATATTACGCTATATAAATCTTATTGTCGTAAATTTCAGTGCAATCTTGTTGGCGCCCCTCAGTGCTACCGCACGAATGCGTTCATGCCACTGCTCCCACATGTGTTGGCTTAATTAATTAAGAAACACAAAGGTGCAACCAATAATTGCATAATACTTTAATGAACCGTCGGGATTTACCCAGTGATAAACACCGGGGCCGCACATTTCAGCTTCGCTGGTTAACCACCTGTACAGAGTGCTTGGGTTGACAGTTCTTTGACAACCTTGACAGTTCAATTGTTTCTAACGATAAAAACCAGCAATAAATCACTTTAGGCTGGTAAAGTATTCCTTCAAAACCATATCCCCATTCACCTGATCAAAAAAGTTTGATCAATATTGGATAAAATAAAGACCAAACTTTGCTTAATTTCACAGTGTAACTTCGGCACTGGTGTATGTCCAGTAGGAAGTCATGGATTTCGAAGTAATCTGGCGTAAAGAGCATTCTAAGAAATTGCTAGGTTGAGTCTTTTGTTGTTTTAGAATGTCATGTAGGCCTTCTTTGTTGACAAAGAGTTCACTAAACATGAGCAGATGCTGTCAAAATCCTTAAGGAAGCACCAACATAGTATTTCGAGCTTTAGATGTTAATATTCCTTGAGTCCCGAGTAAAAATAGGCAACTCCAATGGAATATTTTCAGTGATAGTTGGTGAGAACACAAGTTTAAATACCTATAATGCAGGAGGCTGACTTGAAATGCCAGCAGGTTGCAACACTGACATCCACTTGATGCAGTCCGTGGCTTCTAAGCACTCCCCGATATTACCCGATGACTGCAGATGTTTGCGCTCACGCACAGAGAGCTGCACAGGTGAGATCTTGTTTGTGGCTCCTCTCTCTCCTGTATGAACTATCAGGAATAATTATCGTGGCAACTTTACCAGTTTGGTAAAGCTCAAGAGTGAAATACAGGCAGATTAAGAAAAGGTGTTCTTTATTTGACTGTGCAGAACATCATGAAGCTATAGCAAATCATTGTGCAGAAGCTCGCAAGGTGGAGGAAAGTTCATGAAAGGGTACAATTGTCATCCACCCGACTGTAGAATGAAGCTACAAAGGAAACCCATTCCGATTTCTCAGAAACCACTATTAAGTTGCATACTGGATGTGCCATCCAAATGTGGCCAAGTAAAAATATAACCAAGGGCTTTATGCAAAAGCACCCACTATGTGTTGATAGACTTTTGTTTATGCTAGTCAAAGAGTTTTTTTCCTTGGGCACAAGCATTTAATATTTAATTCTAAGTAGCTAACTTTTATCTACTTATCTATTCGATAACGTGCAAATTGAAAGGTTGTGGAGGACACCAAGAAATAAGCAATAACAGCATTTAAAGCAGCCTTGATCTTATGTGGTCTTTTTCCTGGCAACAAACAAAAACAAAGCACACAATATTTTTTTTTTAGAATTCCATCTGACAACGAGTCCCCGCGCCAATGATATCAGCCCTTTTGATCTAAACACGGTCATCTAGTACTTTTTGTATAGTATGCAGGTGTGAACTAGGGCGGCAGTCTTGTAACGGTTTGGGATGCGAACCCTTGCAAGATCACCTTACTTCACTCTAGACTGAAGATGCGCACCAACAGCCACTGACGGGTCGAGAAAAGAGGACAGCCGCCTTGTTGCCAGGGCCTGTGTTTTACAAGGTTTGCATTGAGATTGATGCAATCTTTAGTGTCCAGAGGCACTGTCATGGACACAGTGTATTTTATTATTTTTAGTTTTCTTTCATTGCTTTTCTTTTTCTTTTAGTTAGAAAATGGTCTGCACAAATCCTGTTATCCTGTTATGTAAAATGTCGACCCATATTTTGGATGCCAAAGGACAGCTTATTAATTTTTTTTTTTTTTTTTTACTTGGCCTGCGCAAGTCACATCATGAACATTGCTGCTGCGATCGCATTTTCTGCTTGCATTTTTGCCAACTTTTACTAGTACCATTTGGCCACTAAGGTTTGCCAAAACCAGAATTTTACATCTTTGGCTTGCATTCTGCGGCAGGAAAATTCAGATTTTGTGTGGTGTGGCTGTGCAGAAAATAACGTAGCCAGGGCCCAAATTCAAGCGACGATTACACTTGCCTGGATACTTGTGGTCAAGGAGTTTCCCAAAAGCAAGCAGGGCATTTGTCGACGTGCCACACTGCGCAGCACTATATCATCCCGGTAAGTGGACTTGGTGCAAGCACAAAATAGATTTGGAACGTTACACGCACAGTGTTCACCATTAATGAACCTAGATATACCAATAGGGCACACAAATGAGTGCTAAAATGTATAAAGAAGCTGATGAGCTACACAATGAAAAGACCTCTTGCTGGCAATATGCTCTGATAACTGTGTGTTCTGATTGTTCTCTGCGGGTGATATAGCTCCAAGCACACACCAAAACGAGCAAGCATCTCACGTTGAGGTAGCGCCGCGCACGCCCGAACCGGAAGTAGCATCGTAAAGAAAAAAAATTAGGGGTGTGTGAATACCAAATAGTAGATTTCGAATCGAGTCAAGAAAAGAAAGCCGAATATTGAATCAAATATAATAAAATTTTTAACGAAATTTAATGCTTACAAATTTTGGGCAAGAAACATGGCGCTGCACACACTCAGGAGTCTCCTAGCACTGCATAACAAGAATGTATAAAACTATCAATAACATACAGTAAAATAGTGCGGAAGCTCCCACACCCCTTTCACTGAAAATTGGGTTAATCTAGATATGGGCGCTTGTCTGGT
The DNA here is from genome assembly GCF_050947875.1 of Dermacentor variabilis. Classification (NCBI taxonomy): domain Eukaryota; kingdom Metazoa; phylum Arthropoda; class Arachnida; order Ixodida; family Ixodidae; genus Dermacentor; species Dermacentor variabilis. The sequence continues at coordinate 19,080,712 of NW_027460291.1, read as the reverse complement.
CAAAGCAGTAAAAGCAAAGATAGCAGCCAACAAAAACTTCGAGGCAGGGCGACGGTGGCTAGGGCATCGAAGAAAGCATGTTTATTTTCAAATGATAAATGATGGGGTACACTAGCACCTACTCATCGTCACTGAACCCAGCAAGCAACTCTTCCGAGTCAGTGCAGAATAAGAGGTAAATGCATTCATCGCTGACACTTGCGCGACTTGAACAGACTGCATTCTCTTCGGTGCCTACAAGTCACTTATGCAAGTGCACGTCCTCGCTGCCGTCCAATGCAGCATTGATCCCATGCCCCTTGAAGGATCGCGCGACCACCTCTTCAGGCACAGCAGCCCAAGGCGTGGACTTGAACACGTCTTGGCGCCAAGGCTTCTGGAGGTTCCCTTTAGAAGTCTTCTCTCTCTTCCTCGTGAACTCAGCCCATGACATGCGGAGGGAGTTGTTGAATGACTTATTCCAATAGACGTCCGCAGGCTGCAGGATTCCTGCACACCACCGTCCTGAAATGTACACGAGGTCGGTACTGGCGGCTTCTGTTGCGTCGGCAACACCCTTCACTTTGTGGATGGAGGGCTTGGTCGATGATGAGTAAGCGGCAGACATTGTCCGTGTTGGGACCCCAAGTGTGGCTGAACCACTCCAGAAATTTTTCGGTTGTCATCCAGTCATTTTTAGACAAACTTAATATGTACATTTGCTGTAGAAGCGAAAACAAAGGGCACAAGAATTAGGAACAACTGTGAATGGATTTTCACTGAGTACATTTCAATGTACTGCACCTAGGTCGCGGGTGCTACGTCAGAGTCAGCACTGCCACTTTCAAATTATCCTTGTGCCCAGCGTTCCTCTCTGTTGTCACGTGATACAACAGAAGAATATATTAAAACATAAGAATATGTTAAATGGCCTCATTGACCTGGAATTCGAAGGTGCATGAATGCCCGAGCTGGAATTCTTTATGTAGGCTCCTTGAGGACAATAATTGCAGGAAGTTTATCTCCAGATGCTCGGGCCACCAGGGCCACGGTGAAACTGCGACGGGCACAGCCAGTATTGGTGATCCGTATCATGCTTTCCCCCCCCCCCGACGTTGTTGGTACAAGTTGCTGGACTGTCCATTGTAACAATATAGTCTGGTCCACCTTACAGATGTTGTGGGCCGTGTAGTCGAATCGCATCCTCAAAGTTGTGATTCTTGAGCGAAACGCATCAACAGCTTCCTTGTAGTCAGCAGGGGCCTTCTGACTGTCATTGGCGGACACGCGCATTGTCACTCCGAATTGCTTCTTCCACCGGTTGACATACGTGTTTGAGGCCTTGAAGTTGCCAAGGTTCAGGTTTCCAGAAATTTTCAGCACTTCCTCTGTTAGGAGCTGGTTACTGACGGCGTGACCAGCATCTCGTTCCATTTGAAGGTAATCAAAGAGGGCATCGTCCAACTCTTCATTGAAGATGGGCCCACCATCTGCGAGTTTGTGCATAATCTTCTGCTTGCCGTAGTTGAGGTGCTGTAGCGCGTCATACTTGTAGTCCCACTCGCAGATTCTTTTCTATCTATTTTGAAATGCCGAGAGGTGCAGCTCACATTCTTTCCCAAGACGTGGTGCCACTCGATCTTCCTGGTGACGATGTAGGAGAGCATCATGCGGCTAGCGGATTGCACGAGAAGTGTGGGAACAGCGGCTGCGTGCATGCTTTATCAAGATGTGTCTCACAAAAGCCCTGCAACTACTGGGTTTTCTTTCAAGGACTGTTTATTTACACTCTGCCTTATCTTCACCCCCATCGGTCTTTCCCTTTCCACTTTGGGAAGCAAATATCCCCGCCATCACCCCTAGCGGTCTCATAGCGACCGCAGTGGAGTGCAGCAGGGTGAACATTTCAGCTGATGCTGGCGCTTTGAAGGGGTTGGGCGCTTAACATATAAGTCTCAGAATTCCCCTTTGAAACTAATGAATTAGTGACATCCTATTGTACTGAATACCAACAAGGTCCTCAGTTTGATAGTGAGCCTGTGTTTCACGGCAATTTTTTATTTATTGCATAGAAAGTATTGCTTTTCACTTTTTCTCCAAAATACAGGAATGTTATCCCAACTTTACGACCAGTGGATTATTGTAAGGCCTATCTATGCGACAGGCAAAAGGACCACACATCACGTGACTCGATCACCGTTTCATGCATAGCCTTTGCCGACAGTAATGAGCAGGTGCCATCCAAGCCATTCTACTGTGAGGTTCGGAGTGATGTGCGACATGTCAAAGATTCTGAAATCTGCAGCATCACAGTAGGTTTGTTTTCAGACACAAACACGCCTTTAAACTTCTGATAACAGGGTTTTACAGCTCAGTTCTACCACTTCCTACTACCTCTGCCAGACAAGGTGCATGCAGCGATAGTGGAGCTAGGTAGATGCACTAATGCTGCCACTGTAACTCGACAGCACGATGACGGTACGCAGCATGTAGAAGAGAAAACAATCGGGACGAGCACTACTCAATACACTTCTCTGCATCTTGTATTCCACTGTGCTACTAAACAGCAATGAACCCTAGCCTGTCTGTCAGTTCCCTTGCAATACTGTAAAGACCGGCAGGTGACAAAGGTCATGGTAAGTGGTGATGCCATGCTAAAGCACTCTAATGCAACACTATCTTTCAAATTGTATTACCTGCATATGCTAATTCGCTCTCCCACCAACACCCCGAAATCGCTCCATTGCTTCTATGATGAGGGAGCTCTCAACATACTCAACACTGACTGGATAATGATTCACGTGGCTGTGTAATATTAGAAACATGCATCACATCGCCACAAGTAAAAAGGCAACAATGGTGCCGCTGTAGGCTGTATTCCACGCTTGCTAAGACAGTGTAAATTAGGCACAAGAAAGGTCCAGAGGTAGGCACAGGAGGTAAAGCACCCACACAATGCCACTGCTCGGTCAGCCACATGCCTAAAGCTTTAGAGCTTACAAAAACAGCCCATGTATGGGAAATAAAAGCATGAATACCATCCAAGTCTTCCTCTACTCCAAGATGCTGGCAGCAAGCAACTTCTGCATGCCAATGCATAGAGCTAGTTCTGGGTGTGCTACCTCGAGTGGTGTACATTTGTTATTACTAGTCAGTTTTTGACCGTTCCCTGCATGGAGAATTGACGACACAATTATGAAAATGAAGCTGGCTGCACTCACGACCTTAGCCATTTACCAACAAAGGTAGGCCACCTAACAAGATTATAACCTCACAAAGTCGACCTCAGCTGCAATTTTACCTCAACTTCATGAAGTGGGGTGAAGCCGGCAACTGCAAGAAATTCAGTGAATGACGTCAACAATTTTTCCTTAAACCTTGCGCACCAGTTCCAAGGTTCGGTGAGGTTGAATATTGGCGAGGTCAAGTTGCGAGGTTCAAGATGGCTTTGAAGCCTGCAAATACACGCAAAGTGCCTCGAGTGGCCAGTCGCCCAGCAATTTTGCGTGCATTTGTGGACTTCTTTCACGCTCGGAAAAACAATTTTACGTAGCACATATTGAGCAATAGAAAGCTGTATCGGGAGTTTATCATGTTGCTCTACAATTTTCTCGTTGACACTTTTAATCTAATTATATTTGAGAAGTAGATTAATTAAGACTAATTGTCTAATTAGGCAGAAAAAAAATATAATCTGAGTATCTCTAAGCGACAGCAAACATTACCTTGGTCCTGTTCAGCTACGTGGCATTTGCATATTTTTAAACCCTAGCTAAAGTTAGCTGGGACACCCTGTATAAGTCTACGCATGGGAAACCAGCTGCATTCCACAGTGAGGACACAGCCTCGACATCACAAAATAAGGTTGAGATGAGGTCTGATCTTCAACCTTATTTCACGAGTTCGAGGTGTCATAGAGACCAATGTATAAAAGCACACACTGATTGAAAGCAGAAGTTGCCACACATTGGTGAAGAAAATTGTGTCTATCCCAGAGTCAACTCAAGTGTGGCGTCTTGGGTGCCAAGCAGAACATAAAAGGAACAGTTGCACAGTTCTCTAAGAAAATCAACGTATTGGAGGGTGTGTCATTAGCATTGCTGTCTGCTTCATGTCTTCTTTTCTTTTCCCATGCATGACTTTGGTGATGGTTCTTTGGAGCTATTTATCTGTGCTGTTCGTAATAGTCCACCCACTGCCTGTTCTGCTTGGCTCCAATGAATCTGCACCAACCAGCCCAAGTTCTTCAGCCAGACTGAACCATTCGCAAATAGAAGGAAGCGAGGACTGACCATACTTTGCAGGTATGGAAAGGTTCATCAATCCAACTTCAAAGGCCTTCTTGACGATGTCCCAGGGAAACTGCACGTCAGACAAGGTGTGGTTACCAGCAGCAAGTTTTCAACTCTCCTTATCTCTTACAATAGGAAGCAGTTGCACACCTTGTAGTATCACAACAAAGGCATCATCAAGCATACGAAATTTTAGACATCCCTGTACCACAATTAATACATGTGTAGAACAGGTTGTTGGGCCACTATTATACTGCTACTACTACAACGTCACCATAGTAACGACTTCCTATCATAGCCATGGCAGCAGTAAGAAACACTAAACGATATTATATTATGCATTCAAATACCAGTGGGTCACAAAGTTTTGTTTCACCATATGTCTCAATCAACCGAAAAAGACCAAAACAACTTTTTGAATGGGCACATGCACAAACAAAATTTCAATCCTCTCTGTTTATTTTTAAATTAAAGCTTGTTCCTAGACTACCTGCGCAGCCCTTTACTCGTATTTGCACTTCATTCACAACTGGATATAGCAAGCTGGTTTTATAGCAGTAGTTTATTAAGGACACTATGCAGCATTTATAGTGCGTTATACAAGCATAACAAGGACTATCGCATGATATACTTTAAAAAAGTGAGCACACATCATTTTCAAGTACTGTGGGCTTGACTGCCAATTTCGCGCCCGTGCCACCAACACAACACATGGAACAAATACAAGGGTCTACGCGTAATAAAGATACAAGGGCCATCACTCATAATTTATATTACAACCATACAATACAGGACTGAAAGCGAAAAAAATAAACAACCAGTCGCATGGGTTAGAGTATTGGAACTATTAAAGGGCTCCTCACCAGGCCACATAGCAGATTTTGATTTTTCTTACGTGCCCTCTAGGAAGCATTCTACCACAAGAATTTTTCATATTGGTTCAATAATAGCTGAGCTAAAAATATTTGAAGTGTGGCAAACCCAAGATTTCAGGAGGCGAGCTTCACCGCCAACATAGACGCTCTCTCCGCTTGCCTCGCCTGTACTCCGCAGGCCTTTCCCACATTCTTTCATACCAGAGGATCGTGTGACGTCAAGGGCCTCGCCGCCACCTTTTCTTCCTCGTGCGTTTTCACTGCACAATGCCCTCACACTCAAACTGTTGCAGTTTTCTTGTTTCATGCAGTGCACCCTTTTAGGCGCTGTACACAAGAACATCTGACCAGCAGTTTGTAAGTCAGTGCCATACCAGCACTGAGGCAGACACAAGCGGATCAAATCGCGCGCTGGAACCCGGTAGAATGTGGCACATGGTTTTGTTTCCTACGTGCATGACTACACATCGTGGGAACAAACAGAAGAAATGAAACTACATCCCCTTTGCTATGGCACAGAGTAAAACAAAGACTCGCAGACATCCGGTTTGCAGGCTCTATTACTTCTCTAAACTTTAAATTGTGTAGTAAAGCAACAAATCAAACAAATAACTGCTGTAGCCTTGAATAATTCTTCAAGTCATGTACTTTTCAGCAATGTGAATTATGCAGGCGCACTTGTGCGTCTGACCTCCAGCTGCACTCCAGCTTGGAGCGTGGCTCCTTTGAGAAGAAGGGCGCATGGCATTTGGTTTGAAATTTCAGCTATTTTCACGGTGAGCAGCAGCGCTAATCATCACTTTGCAGACGTGATGATTAGCGTGCATTGTTTACACTGTGCTTGTCCATTTAAAATGCTCAACCCTGGTGAGGGGCCCTTAAAGTTATGAATGCCAGCTTACAGGTATCCTTGAGAAGTATACAATCAGTGCATTCTACAAGTACTAGCCTTATGAAACTAAAACTTGGCATGATAAAAAAAAAGGTTGATAAGAGACTGAGCCCTGCACATCACTCCGTAAAAGAAAAAATGATAGGATAAGCATAATGCTGAAGGGACCCTGAAATCATTTTGACAATTTTGTACAAACGTACTGAGTCGTTAGGGTAAGTTCTTCTCATCATTAAGTGATACATTTAAACACTCCACGCAAAGCGTGTAATTTATCATAAGGTCTTAAAAATGTGCATCACTACCGATCGCAGCAACAGCACTTCCCTGAGTTTTCAGCTGCCCCGTCACCATCTGTTGCGGGCTCATGTAACGTCAGTTGGGTGAGCTATCCGATTGGCTGCCCGCAAAGTTTCATCGATAATTTTTCCAACTTTATGATGAACAAATGCTGTTCGTAATAGTTGGAATGTTGGTTAATTTGTTTCTATAAAAGAAGAGTGACACAGAAAAATACACAACTACAATTTATCACTGAACTCAAGCACTTCTGGCACACAGCAAATGTCATCTGCTTGCCTTACGACATGCTCTGTGCTGACGAGAGCTGCGATTAATGGTCCTCTTTTCGCAAGAACTTTGAATCAACCTTGTTGCGTTGTGGGCTGCAAATCAAACAATTGGCGACGTGCCAAGCTGCGACATTGTGTCCCTTGACAAGGCATCAGGCGAGCGGAGTGGCTGCAGTGCATCGGGCTATCGTACCTTATTGGCGCCAGAATCTATGCATTTGTGGCTGTCACTTCATGCCAGAGGATTACTACCACAATAGGGAGTTTCAGTGTGTCTGGTATACTGGTAAATGCAGGTGGACTGAGTGTTTGGCGATGGGCGGAGGCACAAACATGAGCGGCCTGCAAGGTGCAGCCACCAGACAAACACAGAGCTAATAAAGCGGTAACCAAGTGTATTCTACTTTGCTGCTGGTCTAAATTTTTTGGCTGCAGCATAACTGAAAACATGTCTTTTTAAATGTTTAAAATGTTTTGTACTTGGTTACAGCAATATTACTACAGTCAAATCTCGTTACTACAAACCCCACATTCATGAATTTCTCAAATTTATGAATATATAAAAACCTCTGCCAGATTGCCTACATTTTCCATGTAAAAATATTTCGAAACAATTTCAATACAGTGCATATTTCAGGATAATGCACATAGTTTGTTTCCACTTTATAACCGAGGAACATCATTACGAATTCTGCTAAAAGTAACAGCAGCACAACTCTCGCATGAAACAGAAACAGCGAGTACAGTAGCTATCATCATCACCATGTTGCAGTAGCTATCATCACCACTCTGTCGAGTGCCAACTGCTTTCCCACAAATTTCAAGAACTTCACGACAAAGGTATGGCGATGTTCGTGCGAGATCCAACAATGAATGCAGCTAGCGACAGCGCCAAGAAGCGAAAGCAGTTTTTGCTGCAGGACGACGTATTGCAGGAAATCGACGCGAGGAAAAAGCTAATCGACGTGTGCAGACAGCGTGGCATTGCCCCATTGACCGTCGCGACCGATTTGAAAGACTGAGACAGGATTGTCAAGCTTCACCGGGAATCGCAACTCGCTCCTACGAGGAAACGGATGCGACTGGGAAACTTTCAGAATGCAGACCAAGCTGTTCTCAAGTGGTTCACAAATGCCAGACGTTCCAGTGTCTGGCCCAATGCTACAATAAAAAGCCCGCGAATTTGCCAATGCACTTGAAATAACTAGGTTCGACGCCAGTGCGGGTTGGCTTTTTCGTTTCCGCCAAAGGAACGAAATAACTTGGCAGGTAGTCTCGGGCAAGGAAAAGGCTGCTGACAGAGAAGGTGCAGATTCCTGGCGCAATGATAGTTTTTTAGAGGTGGCTGAGTCGTACTCTGAAGACTACATTTTTAACGTGGATGAGACCGCATGTTTTTATCAGCTCCTGCCAGACCGGATGATGCACTTCAAAGGGCAGCAGTGGAAAAGGAGGGAAGAAGTCGCATCTTCGCATGACAGTCCTGCTCTGCTGCAATGCAACAGGCACAAAGAAAATTAAACCGCTCTTCATGGGCATGTACACGAAGCCTCACTGCATGAAAAACGTAATGTCGTTACCATACAACTACCGTGCCAACAAACGAGCCTGGATGACCAGAGAACTCTTTTCTGAGTGGCTCATCAAACTCAACGACCAAATGAGGCGGGATGACCGAAGAATTCTACTGGTTGTCAGCAGCAGCTCTGCTCACATTGTGAATGTTCGCTTGACGCACACTCAATTGGATTTTCTGCCGTCAAACACATCTTTGCTGCAACGCCTAGACCAGGGCATTATAAAGAGTATCAAAGCAGAATTTCGTAAGCACCTTGAGCTTGGTATCAGCGCCTTGCCTGATTATCAACCTCTGCCTAAAGCAGCTGACTGCAATCAATATTCGTAAGGCAGCGGAAATGCTCACAGAAGCTTAGTGAAACTTGAAGGCGTCCACCATCAGCAGCTGCTGGCAAAAAGCAGGGCTTTTTAAAGTGCCTGTGCAGCTTGAAGATGACCTGGAGGCGACCAACAACAACCCAGGAGACCTGTGGACCGAGATTGTGTAACTGCTGCCCACCGTCTCTTCCTTCGACGACTACAGTCACCGACTGATTTTTCGAACTCCGAAAATTCGGACACGCTCGATTATTCGGTCTGCTTCGCGGCACCACGATTCTCGCCATAGACCATAATGTATAACAACTGCAGAAAGTTCGGACACCTTGCAACCTCTCGTCTGATTTTTCGGACACTCCTTGAGCCAACTTGACCGAGAGCACCATGCACCGACCCTGACCGGTGCATGGTTCGACTTGCTGAACGCCATTTTTGTTTTGAACAGAGCCTCCTTGCTGCCCCCACGAAGTGGCACTACTGCAAATCTCTGCTCCTCATCATCGTTTTTGCCTGGTTCGTAGCTACAGCCATTGTTACAGCAGTTCCGGTCTCAGCTTAGTAAGCCATGTCAAGACAATCTAGCAGCTGATTTGTTTGTTTCTTTGTGCATGACGCTGCGAGTAGGCGGCGTTTTTCGTTTGTGCAACTGGTGTCGGCGTGATGGCACGGTGATGTTTGCTTTATGTGCTGTGTCGAGGTTGCGGTGATACAGAAACATCGCGTCAAGTGTCTAACGGCGCCGACAGTGCCCGCGCAGACTGCGCTGGGGAATGCTGGCAAGCAGGTGCCGGGTGGCCTAGGATTTGTCGCCGTCCGATGTGCTCCCTCTACTGACGCCGAAAATGTTCTTCCGAGCATCGCGATTCCGGACACCGTCTCATTTGACAGTTTCACAGATGCTGACACTGCTGTACTGACATGTGCAGAACTCGACGACGGCGAGATCATTTGTCAGGTTTCTGCTGCACCGCCACACAATGACTCCAAGTCAAAAGATGACGCACCATGTGCTACGCTGCCATCGCATGCAGAGCGTGTACAAGCAGTGACTGTGCTTTCAGCCGCCTATAGTGACCGTATGACCATCTCCGAGATTCAGGCTAATCTGATTGCGCGCAAATGGAACAGCGTGCAACGGCACGTTCACGATTTCTTCAAGTCTGCTGCCGAGTCCGAATAAGTGCGTGGAAATAAAGGATTTAGTTTCTTTTTTCTTAATCTGCTTTTTCGGACACCTGTTTATTTGGACATTTCCGCAGTCGCCCTGAGGTCCGAATAAACGGTCGGCGACAGTACATGGAGAGCGACAGCACAACACTAACGGCGGCGGACCTGACAACCCAAGAGATTTTTAACTGTGTTTAGAACATCTTCAGTGACGACGACGACCCGAAGGAAGATTACTGTGGGTCACTGAACACAGAAGATGAGACTGTGTCAAACAGTGATGTTTTAGTGCACAAGAACGAAGACGACACTTTCATCGCTCCTTGCAATGACGTACCCGATGAGGTATTGCATAAAGTGAAGATGTAGACGCATCCCTAATCGGCCGTGCATGCTGCACGAACCAGAGGAAAATCCCTGATTTTTTCAAATAAAGCAGCTTTGAAGTGAGTGAAACATTTTTACTTGAGAGTATGACTGTCTGCACAAGCGTCTACTGCCAAGGTACGTCATTTTCATTCTTAGGTTTGTCCACTAGCTTATAACCGCAAGTTTTTCATTACAACGATATTTCAAAATAATGAACTATTTTCGGCGGACCCACGTGATTCATCATATCAAGATTTGACTCTAGCTCTATGTTTGGAAGGTTGAGCTCAGTGCCACCAGGTGGCTGCACCATGCAGGCCGCTCCCATTTACGCCTCTGCCCATTCGTCAAAACACCCAGCTCACCTGCGCTTACCAAAATACCGGACACACTCGGTGCTGCGGCAGAACGCCCGCCATACACGCTGCTTGGATAGCTCTTGCTGGCTATTGAGACCAGGCAGCTAGCAGAGAGGTTGGAGAGGCTTCACACACTGGCTCCAACACACCTGAAGAAGATAAGTCATATGACGCAGAGCCAGTGAAGACGAAGTTTAGCCCCAATTGCTCAGCGAATTAGTTGAGGTGAAAAAGCATGGCTACGGAGGAGGCTAACCTGTAATTCTCCGTAGCTCTCTTAATATGGGTGCGAGCTCTGCTACGACGCCCAAGTCCCTGGCCAATTCTGCGAAGCATGGAAGTCCCAGTATGTGGCAAAGATATTTCCCCAGAAGAACTAACCGCCGAGATGGGCTGGTGTACTGCCTGTTCCCGTCGGTGTACTGCCCGTCGCCCAGACGAGCAGCGGGGCTGAAAACTATCCCAAGAACAACAACCTAGGACGCAAGAGCCTCGCTCTCGCTATAGACCCAGGAAACAAGCTAGAACTCAGGTTCTCAAGGCCGGACGCATGCTCCAACTACCAGCAAATGAGATCAAGATCATCGTCAGACCCAAAGGAGCACTCAATATTTCCAAGGTCGGCAGCCCTACAGTGACTGCAGCTATTCAAGCAACGCAACTTAGCTCAGAAGACAGTCAAAACGACACAATATGCTCGAACAACCAGCAAAACATTATGGTTATCAGCACGCCCAGCCCGCAAAATGCGGACCGGCACTTAAGAATCAAGTCCATCCAAGTCAACGGGGTAACCCACGAGGTCAGCGCATACGAAGCCGCTCCAGATAATACTACCAAAGGAGTCATCAGAGGCATCCCTCTCACCGATAACGCCAGACTAGTCGATGCTAACATCATAAATGATCGTAATCCTCTAGCCCTGGCCGCAAAGCGAATCAGTTCCACCACGACAATCGTCATTGTCTTCGACGGACCTGACATACAATACATGGTTCGGTATGGCGCAACACTAATCCCATGCTCCCTGTACCGCAAGCAGATCGATATCTGTTACCACTGCGGCCATCTCGGGCACCGCATGGACGTTTGCCCGTTCCCTAATAACAAGATCTGCCGGGGCTGTGGAGCTCGCAACCCAGATCAAGATCATCAGTGTACACCCAAATGCACGTTGTGTGGTGAACCCCACCCCACAGCGGACAAAGCTTGTACTGCCAGGTACAAAACGCCGTATGTTATACGAAGACGCTTCGGAGAACGCCGAGTAGCACAGTATTCAGCCCTTCAATCAGAAGATTTCCCGTCCATAGAGAACAAGCACCGGTCCCGGTCCCGGTCCCTTTCCAGACCGAGGTCGGACCGACGTCATTCGAGATCAAGATCCACGTCGACTCCAGGAGCCAGATATACCTCAGAAAAGGTGAGCTTCGCAGAGGCCCTGACGGGCGTCTCGTGAGAGGGTCCCGTATTATCCCCCCAACTGCCTAAACCCAACACAGACAACACAGACATCGAACACCTTAAGAAAGAAAACGCAGTTATGCATGATTTAATCCAAAAGATTACCCAGGAGGTTCACAGCCTCAAACAACCCAAAACCTAGCCCACACACAACACCCCAGAACCCGCTACCAGCAGCCAACCCGAAAAACTCTCAAGACCAGCCCCAAAAAGTGAGCCCTCCAAGAAGGAGCTCAGGGCCAAGTACGCTCCAAAGTCAAGGATATGCTCATAACACTCCAAAGCACGGTGGAAACTTTACAGAATTCTCTAATCGCCCTTATGCACAGAGTCACCGCCATGGAAGCTAATATTCAAACCCTTTTCACACAAACCGCTTCCACCACTCAAGCCGTAGCCATGGACACCACAGGAACCGTCGCCACCACCCTGCCACCTGTGGCATCCTCTATCCTTCATCATGGCCCACACTAACACGGACACAACATTGTGGCAGTGGAACTGCCGAGGCTACCTCCATAAAAAACCCGTTCTATGTCAACACCTCCGTACTACTTCATGTCAACCCGACGTAATCTTACTCCAGGAAACGCACGATACTCCGGTCAACCTTCCAGGATATCAACCTTTCACTGCGAACAACGCTCTACACGGAGTCTCCACACTCGTTCGAAAAAGAATTACTACAATCGAACACAATCTCAACGATCGGTGCATCGAACACCTCTTCATTGAGCTCATCCCGCACAGAAAACGAAAGGAAGGAATATTTATCCTCAATATCTACAATACTCCATCTCAACGCCATAGCCGATTTCTAGCCCTCTTCAAAAAGGCCCTTAACATCACAGGCAGCAGCCCCCTTATCATCGGAGGTGACTTCAATCTCCCGCATACAGGATGGGGTTACAGACACAGCTCTGCTGCAGGTAACTTATGGCAGGACTCCCATGATCTTGGGCTTACACTCATTACTGACCCAGCCTTCCCCACTTGTCTCGGCACTTCTAGTGAACGAGACACAACACCAGACCTCACTTTCACCAAAAACGCAGACAACGCCCATTGGCGCAACACCCAACACGACCTCGGAAGTGATCACTCTATCATCGAAATTACTACTCTCCCACACCTAACAGCCGTTATGAGAAGAACAAGGGACTTTACTTGGACGGACTGGGATGCGTTCCGTAAACGCAGTGTAACCACAGCGACGCACACTCCCATTACCGACATAGAATCATGGTCATGCGATCTACTGTCTTATACTAAATCGGCCACCAGCATTATCACAACAGACGCCCCAACTGAGTGCATGGACAGCAGACTCGCCCATCTTATCGAGGCCAAATCATCCATCCTCTCTAGATGGAAGGGACAACAGCTTAATAGAAGACTCAGATGGAAGGTCGCACTTTTCAACAAGGAAATTGAAGCACACTGCCGCGTTCTAAGTCAACAGCAATGGACAGAGCTCTGTCAGTCTCTAGACGGGCAACTCCACCACCCCCGCTCGTGGAAAATCCTCAAACATTTGATTGATAGCACCACCACCCGCTCATATCAACAAGATCGCCTCACCAAGCTTTTATTCACAGAAAGCAAGACGCATGGCCAGGACCACATTAAGAATAGCTTATGTCAAAAGTAGATCCCATCTAGACCTACTCAACCTAACGGGCCATACACAGGGACCTCCAACCCTGCCCTTGATGAAGATTTCAGCGTAGCAGAGATTCATGCTGCCCTGCATAAGCTGAACAGCTGTTCAGCACCAGGCCGAGATGGTGTTACAAATAAAACACTAAGAAATCTAGATGACCCCTCGGTGCAACAACTCACCGAATACATGAACAACTGCTGGCGCCAGGGATCCATTCCCCCGACATGGAAAACGGCCAAAGTAATTCTCATCCCCAAACCCGGTAAGCCATCTAGCCTCGCCAATCTCCGGCCCATATCGCTAACTTCATGTGTAGGCAAGGTCATGGAGCATGCACTCCTAACCCGTGTAAACACTCACCTCGAAGACACATGTGCTTACCCCCACTCGATAATTGTCTTTAGACAGCATCTTTCCACCCAAGACACTATGCTCCAACTTTAGCATCAAATCCTAGATGGCAAATCCCGTCACACGAAGGCGATCTTGGGCCTCGACCTCGAGCACGCCTTCGATAACATAAGGCACTCCACCATCCTCGAACGCATCTCCTTGCTCAACTTTGGAGAACGCACTTTCAACTACGTAAGAGACTTTCTATCCAATACAGGCCTTCCTGTCGGTCGGAGACATTCGATCGGAGGAACTCTCCCTCGGCAGCACGGGCACACCGCAAGGCTCTGTCATTTCCCCAATACTGTTTAATCTGGTTATGCTCCGATTAGCACAAGAACTACAAAAACTCGACGGCCTTGAACACACCATATACACCGACGACATTACAATCTGGGCTGCAAAGGGCAGTGACGGCCAAATCGAAACTGCCCTACAAGACGCTATTGACGTCGTAGAAAATTATCTTGAAGGCACGGGACTCCACTGTTCCCCTGAAAAGTCGGAGCTTCTCCTATACCACCCCACACTCCGTAGACGCCCCCTGCGGGGCTCCATGAATAAACGCCAATACGAGGAAATAGAGCTCAACCTGAGGGATGGCAGACCTATACCCATGGTCCCTAGCATCCGCGTTCTTGGTATGACCATATCAGCCAACGAAGCTACCTCTACGGCTATCTCCAAGATCCTTCGACAGACTGCTAAGACATTCAGACTGCTGAAACGAGTGACCAACCGGCGAGGGGGTATGAAGGAAGAAAGCCTCATCTGCCTTGTCCAATCTTTTATCGTCTGTCACATTACTTACGTTGCGTCCTTTCTCAACTGGTACAAAGCTGAAAAAGACTAAACTGGACATCATCATCAAAGGAGCCTATAAGCAGGCCTTAGGACTACCCAGCCACACCAGCATGGAACTCCTACTACAATTAGGTATCCACAACACGCTAGACGAGTTAATCCAAGCCCAACGTCAAACTCAACTAGAGCGGCTTACCCTCACGGAAACGGGCCGCAGCATTCTAACCAAGCTTGATATCACCTACCACCGTCAACATGGAGACAAACGCCCAATGCCACGCGACATTCAGCAATGGATACACGCCGACCCTATTCTGAAAAACATGCACCCAGACCACAACAAAGAACGCAGGAAGGCACGAGCTACCTCCCTCATCAAAGCTTATGCCAACACCGCGGGTGTCACCTTTGTCGACGCAGCTGAGTACCAAGACGGACGGCGCTTTGCGGCGGTAACCACAGCAGGCGGCTTGTTCCAACATGCTGCCAGCATCGTTACCCAAAATGCCGAAACGGCTGAGGAAGTGGCCATCGCCCTGGCCACTCTTGACCCAGCCTGTCACACCATACTGAGCGATTCTGGCGCAGCAATGAACAACTGCATCAAGGGTCGTATTTCTCAGCAATCACTCCGTATCTTACACCAAGCCTCGCATTCGTCCGAAAATCAAATCACCCTCGTCTGGATCCCAGCAGACGCCGGCGTTGTCCACCCGCACCTCACCAACCTCAACGAGGTTACACACTCCGTAGCACGAGGACTAGTCAACCGTGCCGGAGACGGTGCAGGTGCACCTGCAGGACGCGACCGCCTTACAAGATACAATGACCTTGTGAAGTCATTTTACCTCGCAAGAAGAACCTTCCCCACCCCTCACCACAAGTTAAACAGAGCACAGGCAACCACCCTTCGCCTGTTACAGACGAATACATACCCCTCCCTTACACGCTATCACACCATATACCCCGACCTCTACCCGAGCCAGACCTGCAAGGTCTGTAAAACTGATTCAGCAACACTCCCCCACATGCTATGGGAGTGCAAGCATCAATACCCAGACCTTAATCCCGTGACCCTCTCGTTGAGATGGCACGCCGCCCTGCGCAGTTCCCATCTCGACGACCAACTCTGGGCGACCCAGCAGGCCTACGAAGCGGCGAAGAGGCAAGACCTCGACGTCCCATCGTGGGAGGCCTAGGCCCAGCCGACTGAACAGCTAGTGCTCATTAAAGTTCACTCTCTTTCTCTCTCTCTTAATATGAGACACTTCACTTAACTCTTCCGTTACCACACCTATTCAAATCGATCACCGGTGATCGATGCTTTAGATCGCCGATTTCGACATGTTGGAGCCGTTTCTTATCCACTTAAGGCCATCCTGTAGTTAGTAGAGGCACTGAACTTTCTCAATCAGTTTAAATTTTCGTGGTCCAGCAATATTGTGATTTTTGACAGACCTTTTTGTGAACTAATGTGCATATGTTGTAACGAAAAGAGGCGTGGCTGTCACCTTCTGCCATGCTCGAGAAAAAAGCATGCCACTAACGATTACATTGCACTAGCATCAAAATTTGGTAATCAAATGATTCCCGGCAAGTCAAGAATTAAATTATATCACCGGCTTTGCCGTCCGACAGTGCTGAGTATTGATAATTAACCGAAAATGGCACAGCTGTTCACTGATGAGCTTTGGCTTCGAGTCCGAGTCGTTTTATTCTGCCAAAGTGTATTTCTCAAGGTCCACCGCATGTCCAACATGTGGACCTGGCATTTTCAACCAGTTTCCAAGATTTTCAGTTTTGCCTCTCTCGTAAAATCCAGGCAAGGGGCGCTGCCAGTGTCACTGCGCAGTTACTGAAAGTTGCTCCCATGGCGTCGTCCCATGCGACTGCGTCGCGAGAAAAGCGTCGTGCTCGAAACTATACTGCACCCACTCTTCAATTTAGCGATGAGGACTCGAGTTATGATTCCAAAGATGACAGCAAAGCCGATTCAAGCTCTGACGGCGACGATGTTTTGAGTCAGCATGGGACATCTGCAGCTGTTCACAGGCGAGTTTCCTTTATGGCCTTGAGCGGTCTCCTTCCTTGTGCGCACTTATCTGCAGATCTTTTTGCGCAACCTGAGAGCTCTACTGATTATCTTCAGGGTGCATACTTTGCTTGGTTAGGATGTGCTGCCATCAGCAGCAAAGAAACTTCCGGTCACGCCAAGAAGGCCGCCCTTATCACATCTCGGCCCAGCACTACAGATCAGCGCAAGGCAGTTTACAAAGGTGTGGGATTTCTTTCTACTCTTCTCTGCAGAGGTGATAAAGACAATCTGCAAAAATGCAAACAGATATGCCTGGATGCATAATCTTGTAGTTGCCCAGCTACGCTGAGAGCGATTGGTCCTGGAAGAGGTGCATGACTCTAGACGAACTGGTGAAGCACGTTCCTTGCACTTCTCATCGGACCATCCTCAGAAGATGCCGAAAAGGCGGAATGGCAAAATGTGTTACGAGGACTGCAAAGTTGAACAAAAACCATACGTTTTGTAGGAAAAGTGCGGAGTGCACCTATGCTTAAATGGCCCCTCACCAAGTCTGGCCATTTTGAGCTGACATGCACAGAGCATACAATGCGCGCCAATGATCGTGTTTGCAAAGAATTACATAATTACGCGCTGTGGAAAGGCCTGAAATTTCAATCTGAATGCCATTATACGTTCTCCAGCTGCTCAGCTCCAAATAGGACTGTGACCTACTCGCATCTCTGCTCCTACGTACTCTGGTACGCAGTGTGACGTTGCTGGTGGTGACACGTGACTTCGAGAATTATTCGAGGCACCATCTGTTATTTGTGTGATCTGTTGCTTGAATTGACGAATTGAAGTTTAGGGAAATCATAAAACACACAAACAGAATGTCTGCGTGTTGTTCGTTTTACTTCGCACCGAAGCAATAGAGATGTACTTTCACTTCGTCTGCTCGTTCGCACGGTCGTGCAGTCACGTGCGCAGGTACCGAAACTATGCCATTTTCTACAGTGTTCCAGCATGTGATCATGCTCTACGATGTGCTTGTTCTGCCTCAGTATTCATGTAGCACTGAATTGTACCACTTGTCATGTGTCCTTGTGCACAGCATGCAAAATCGTGTGCTGCGCGAAAGGAGACATCACAACAGCTCGCACGCAATGCCATCAGCAAAAGTGCGCAGTGCCAAAAAAAAAGAAAGGAAAAAAAAAGTGTGATGTATGCGTCACACGATCCTCGAGGTCCGGTATGGGAGAACGGAGGGAAGGAATTTTGCTGGCAGAGGCTAGACGGGGTGAGTGGAGAGAGTGTCTTGCTATGCAGTGGAGCTCGCCTTCTGAAATCATGGGTTCATGGCACAGAAATATTTCTATGCCGACTATTATT
Source organism: Dermacentor variabilis (assembly GCF_050947875.1). Taxonomy (NCBI): domain Eukaryota; kingdom Metazoa; phylum Arthropoda; class Arachnida; order Ixodida; family Ixodidae; genus Dermacentor; species Dermacentor variabilis. The sequence continues at coordinate 19,062,581 of NW_027460291.1, read as the reverse complement.
GAGCCGATCAAAAATTTTGTCGGCAGTACGCTCCCTAGAGGACACGTAACTTCCAGCGTATAGCCCGAATTTGCTACGGGGCCTGGTGAGGGCGGTTTAATAAAATCCAGGACATGGATTTCCCATGGAATTCACCACATGGCATGAGTGATGAACTGGTTTTAGTTTCTTCTTTGTATCCAAAGAATGGCAGCGTACTGAGCATTTATTTTTCAGACACTATTCTTGGGTTATTTATCTTTGAAGTGTAAATTCTGAATTTCCTTTGATAATAACGTTTTTGTAGACGTCATGTTTTTTTATTGTTGTTGTTATATAATGGTTTTGTAGATGTCACGCTTCTGTAATGTTATTTTTATCAACTGGCAGGAAAAATGGCGCTTGTTAGAATTTTTACGTTTTACCTAATAAATTTTTTTGTTTGGCAACGTATGTTTTTGGAAAGAGCATTTCATTATGAACAATATGCCATGCTGCAATGTGTGCTGAAATATTATTTGTAGTGGTAAATATTTTTTTTTATCCGAGACTTGTCAAAAACAACCATTTTCTCGCAGTAACGAAAGAGTTAAATTGTGGTGTGAATGTTTTTCTGCAGCTGTACCCTACGAGTCTACAAAATTTGTCCAAGCGGTTTGAAGGAGATAAGAAAATGGCAACATAGCTTAGACAGCAAACGCTCTACATTACCAATACTTACAACCGTGCAATAGTAAATTTCAAGCAAACAATATTCTCATAGAATATTGTTACAGGAGGAAAGAGGCGGGTTGACAAGGTTTTTAATGGCCAAGCCAAGATGGGAGTCTGCACAGCTGAAAGCCAGTGGTGAGGGCCAGAACAAACTTCTCTGCTAGGAGCCACACTTTAGCGGGAAAGATGACACCTTTTCGCTGCAGAAAGTATTTGGTGTCTTACGTCACCTCAGTCATTTAGAACAAAGGTGCCTCTTGTCCAGTCATCAAAGAAAATGCCTCCTCACAGACATAGGCACTTTACAAGACCAACATCTGTTACAAGGCATTGCTATGTGTATTTGCTCTTATCATGATTCCGACAAAACCAAAGCAGAAGCTGTTCCCTATGCATGCTGTGCTCCAAAGAACAGTGGATGCAGCTGCACTCCATGGTCGTACTTTTGGCAAGAAAGGGCCATGCAAACGGTGATCTTTATGTTAACTTGGACTGACATGAAACGCATTTTGAGTTCTGCTAATAGGTTCTTGACCTGTTCTGAAGATGTCACATGCACGAACATCTGGAGCGTGAAGCAGATTGCTTTATTGAAAAGATTGTGAGCTACCTGTCACAAGCAGGAAAAGGCATCGCAGAAGATGAACAGTTTAATAAGCTGAAGGAAAGACACTGGTGTTCAAAAATTCATACATTCAAACATTTACAGTACATAGTTGAAATTTTCATGCAATGCATATTTTGACCTGCCAGTGCAACCTATTTTGTTCTTATTTCTAAGAGATCTTAAGTGTTTTATATTTTATGAAGCATCATTCTGCCCAAATTTTCTATTATTTTCCTGTTGAATACCAGATAAAAATTTATATATACGTAATCTAGAACAATCAAGGATAATAACTAGACTATCACTGTGATTCTGGCTCTATTACTATAAAAGTTATTTTCATATCTAACGTGACTGTTGTGAACCTCGAAATTTTCATCAATTGTATTGCCTAATAACAAGAAATTCCCATGAAATATTCTCATGTATTAGTTTTATTCTGTGTATCAACTCATCAGCTTTCAAATGCAACAAGAATTGTCAAAATGTGACTACATAAAAGATACTGAAGGCAACAGTACATGTCATAAAAGAAAAGTCGCTTTTGAGAGAACAAGCAAAGTAGTTTCAACACACAATCAAGGTTTATTCTTGGCAAACAGAGCAGCAAATTCAAGTCCACCTCGGACCAGAAGCCCACCAGGCACATAATCACAATCATTCTCTTTCATGCGCCTCTTCTTCATGGCGTACCTGAACTTTTTTAAAGCTAAGCTTTCTTTGCCTCTTCCTTTGACTTTTCCACTACTGCTGTTCAGCACTACTGCTGACTTGCACGACGCGTCAGCAGGTGGTTCAGATCAGGCACATAGATGGCAGGAGCATGGCAGAGAGGCAAGTCGATGCAAGAGACTAGTTTGGACCTTTCCATCGCATCTCGTGTGCACAACGCCCTCTGGAGCTCCCTGGTTGTTGCCACACTAGCCGTTTGACAGCTGCAGTTATCCGTGACCTTCCCCAAAAGCATTGCAGAAATTGCAGTGCTTCCTTGCAGTGAATGGAGGCAGAGCATAGGCACAATCGACACAGTCACAAGTGAATGGCAGCCTTGCCACTCATCGCTCACAGTTCCCATAAATGGCAGGAAGGGGTGAGAGGGAAAAGATGACGTGAGAAGGCTAGGATATACTACTACTAGACACGACAGTGGTTGTGGACAAACTGGATAAATTTAAGTTCAAGGTACCATACAGTACATATCTGCTATTTCTAAAAAATAAACACCATGCATATTTGTCAAGTGGACAAGTGATGCATGGTGTGTGGGCGCATTAAAGCACCAATTTTACGATCGGCCAGTGGGAGAAGCAACCTTTTAGCCTCTCCTGCCCTACTGCGACGAATCGCTTAGTAAAGCTCACGTCACCTCGGACACACCAGCAGCAACACCAAGGAGAGACACAGTTGAAGGTTACGGGGTTGATGGATGGCCCTTGGCCACCGACCACGACACTGAGACCTAGGAACTCTTGAGAAAGTGTGTTCGACGCCGTTTCACTGAGACATCTGCTAGCCGCCAAAGCCAATCAAAGAACAACCAGCTAATTGCTGAGCTACACAAGGAGCCAAGATGCACAAATGGAATCAAGCGTGACACCGCTGTCTACGAGCATCCTCTTAATCAAGAAAAAGAAATGGGGGCATGGGCAGGACATGTAATGAGGAGGGAAGATAACCGCTTCTTTCTCCGGGACAATGAACCGTGTGCGCCTGGGGGATTTCTCCGATGCTGTTCCATGAACAAAGGTGCTGGAGTGATTGCCCTCACTCTCGCCCTCAAGGTGACTGTGAGCGCTCCAATTGGAAGATGGTGTGACCGCAGATTTCCCCGGCCTAAAGATCTAGGGAGGACAGAGGGGTTAAAAGTGGGCACCTTTGATGTAGAGAGTGTGCTCTGGTGTACTGAAGTGTGAAGTGGGTGGTGTGTGCTCTGCCAGAAAGATGTAGTCTGGTTTTGACCTGTAGCTCATGCTACGAGAACGATATACTGCGCTCCGTGCTCCGGCCAGTACAAGTGTCCCTTGTTCTGTAAATAAGCTTGCCTCTCCTATGTAAATAAACTCCCTGTTCCATTCCTCATCCTCTCAACCTCGTACTTTTCACAAAAGAAGCAACCCTCACCAAGTAAGCTTGGACGACGGCGCAGGCCCACTAAGCCTCCGCGTGATGCCCCAGTAGCGTAGGTAAGGAACCTGTTATGAGACGCACAGACGGCGTAGGCTAGAGAGTGACCCTCTGTGTGATGCCAGACTCCAAGGCCACAACCTCCAAATCCTACAACTGGTAGGCAACAGTGAGATTGACCTTACGGACCTAGGGACATGGCAACCAACCGGTATTCTGATCAAGTTGGAGGTGACTTGGGAGTGACCACCTCTTGCAACTCGTTGGATACGGCGGAGGACTGGTGACATGGTGCTGCTTCTGTGGGTAAGCATTTGGTTTTGGCTGTAAGATTTACCAGGCTTCAATTTCTCTGGGCTAGTAGACTTGAATCGCTGGGGGGAATCTTTTACTCGTATTCTGATTTGCGTAAGCACAGTCGATAATGTTGAAGCGCACTGCATTTATGCTGTGCAATCTGGCAGGAACGACAGTGATGATAGTGCCCCTGTCGGCAGGTCAGTAACTTATTCCATCTAATAGTGGCTCGCAGAAATTAACCAGCACACAGGTATGCCCGTGACGCTTAGTGGAACTTCTTTTCAAAATTTTCATGCTTCAAAGCGGGGGTGCGGGTCCTACACAAGGGCAGGCCTTCTGCAAATATATACGGTAATAATGTCGATATTGGATATATCCAACTCCAAGAAGATCACAAAATAATTCCATATATCAACAATTCGAATTATATAATACACCTATATAAAGCTTATGCGAAAATCTGTGAAGATCGTGAAAAGCGGAAATTTACTAATTTGTTTCTCCAAGGCCACTTCAAATGCACAAAAGTTGACTTTTTTTGGGGGGGACGACTGTCACAAGTCACTCGAGCTGTGGTATGCATGGTCTTTGATAAACTGATCTCAATGTTAACCCTAAAAGTATGCATTGCCTAGCCACGAGACCACCGTGCACCTCGCACGCATCCCAGTGCTTGTTGTGCATTTTTATTCAGGATAAATAGAAATGGATGCAGTGCGGAAGCAAACCAGCCTGTATATATTTACGCCATGCTGCCACTGTTCTGTAAATCGCCCTTGAACGTGCTTAACCACGTGAGTTACAATACGTCATTTAAACGGCCAGTCATCATATGTCGGCAATGAGCCAACCAGGCAGATGCTGTTAGATTCGAAAGTGGCTTTCAACCTACAGAACGCCCCAGTCCATTCCCACCGAACCTGTCTTTGAGTTCTAGTTCCACTGCAAATTGAAGGCCATGTGTCCTGTGAGCACGAACGAAACACGTTTTGCGCTAACTGTGGATAGACAAATCACGCAGCAATGAACCTTATGCACCGCTGCTGCGATGGTCTTTCTGAAAAGGCCGGATGTGGCGTGCAGTGTTTTTTTAAAATCGAAATTAATGTGAAAATCTGTCTAAATGCGAGTTGTACTTTTTTGCCCACTCTCGGGAACCCTAAAATGTCGTTCGTGGAAACTTGAAAAGATCGAAAAAAACAAAGATTGAGTGCCATCCATGCTTTCGTGCACAACGCACGTATCGGACCAGGAGGCCTTTTGCAATTCTGAAACAGTGTGGTGATTCTCTTTCCAATAATGAACAGCCGAAGGTAGAATGTTTCACTGCACAATGATTAGTTATCACTCTTAGTATGCTTTGCCGTATTACAGGTATGTGTTGCGGTGAAGTTTGCTAAAGCAAATCCGCCATTACGGAGTACAAATTAAGACTTTTCTGCACGAGCCATCCATACTATGAGACACACACCTTGCTTATTTTTTCTTTATTGCATGTACTGTCTTTCAGATTCAAGGCCTTGTTTGACAGCATCTGCTAAAACACGGCCATTTCATCCACATTTCCAATGGCATGAGAAGCCCACTCGCAAGGCACACACATAATGAATGTGAACAAGACTTCAATATATGCTTAGTACAGCGCTCTACTTTTGCATGGTATTTTCAAGGGGATGCTACGACTGTTCGATATATCCGAGTTTGATATATCTGTGATCAACTGTATACCGATTGTGCATCAAGTACCTTGGACAGAAAAAAGAATAAAAATTTATTTTTTCCGGACTTTGTTCAATACTCTTGACGAAAGCAGGAAGGTTGGGTTCTATTCAGTAATAACAGGGGGAAAGGGGGGGGGGGTATTGTGTAAGTGCAGGTTGTCTATTTCGGCCGCTACTGATTGGCTGGAGCTGCACCATCGAGGAGGAGACAGGCTCGGGGCACTCCTCCTCACTCGTATCCAAGCCCCGCCAATCACCACTTGAGCAGAAATGGACAGTCCACTAGATTACACAATGGCCCCCAGATGTTATGGTTTCAAATGTTGCTAGATGAGAGGCTGTTTTGGCACTGATGTAAAGCACTTCTTGCACCCTGCACCCTTTTTCACGTGTCTGTCAGCGCTGAAACAAGTTCAGACCTGACTAGATGAGAGACATGCCATTGGAACCTTATTTTAGTGCCAACAGGATGTGGAGTCATGTCATACAGTTTGCCACTGGTATAAACCCTTGCACTCCCCTCGGCATCTCTCTCTTGCAAGGCTGCGCAGAAGGGCAAAGACTCTTTAGGGCTCGCAGAACAAAATCAAATAGTCCTGTATATAACTTGTCATGCTCTGGGGATCACAGCGAGCCCCACTGCCTTTGCTCTAGCAACTGAATAAACCAGGAGGCCAGCAGATGGCAGCACAAGAGTACAGGAACCATGATCAACTATATAATTTAGCAGAAACATGCAAGATGATATTTAATGAAGGCAAAATCTACGAATGGGTGGATGTCCTGATTTTCCCTTTATTAATTATCTCCAATTTGTGGGTTTCCGCAGAACTATTATGCCAAAGATGGTACTTGCAAGAAAATGTTTTCATTTCTTTTAAAGTAGTGCACAGATACAAAAGAAACTTGCACAAGTGTCCCGGAAAGTTTAGCAACTTAAGGAAAAGGTTCTCCTGGTCTGGCGATTGAACCTGGTAACAGTGCCTTGCTGGGACAGTCACTCTAACCAATTAAGCTAACCAAGAGGCTAGCTTCATGATATTGTCAGATGGATGCAAATTGCTTCTTTCAGATATGGGTAGAGAGTGTTTTGTAGTCTAGAGATGTCATAAGCTTCAAACAAGTCACTTGGCTGTATCAGTTAAACCCACTTCAGACCACAGCTGTAAACAAACATTTAGAGAAGCTGTCTCTACCCAAATGCAGCCCTGTGAAGCAATGTGTCAAAGCGTTGATTCATGCAAATGCAACAAAACAAAAAAGGGCAGCCCAGGGGCCATACGTACCTCCCCAGTACGATCATAGTGCGCCGCCTTGGGCAGAATCTCCTCCCGTGCAAATTTGCGTGCCAAGTTCTGATACTCCTTCTGCTCCTCCGACAGCTCTGCACCATAAACACATGCCAGACATTAAACTGTGCAAATAACAATGACTACACCAGCTGTCGAAGCCATGAGACAGACAATAACTTGGCATGAGCAGTCAACAACCAATTATTCAGACACTAATAACTTGAATATGCCTGATTATTCAGACAGCTTAAAGGCACCACCACTGGCCCCGTAGGCATAATGTATAAGGACAAGACTGAAATTCTGAACACCCTACAGGGCACCATTCGTAATTCCTTCTGCCTGCACAACCAAGTGCTCATTCGGATACCAAGTTGAGTTGAGAGAGCAACATTTTTTTTATATGTCGCCGGCATGGTCAATGGTCATGTTGCCGAAGCTGCTCGCGTCTCAAATGGTGACCTAGGACTGCTTCTGGAGTGCACAGCTGGTATCAGACACCCAGACAGCACTCAATAGGACCTTCAGGCGCGGCGGAGGAGCGGATGAAACACATCACTTATCGCTTGACATATCCGCTCTCGTATTCTAGGCACAGTATACCTGGGTTTTCCCACAAGCCCGCATTGATATCAGAAATGAGGCACATTGGTCTTTGTCCACCCCTAATCCGTGAATCCACCAGTGAAACTGACAGCGATGCCAACAGTGAAAGCATGGTCAAAACCACAATCAATGAACCGATGGACATTATGTCAATTGATATACACATGCATAATTGTACATACTTTAACAATCTAAAATTGCACATAATCCTAATCTCCAACAATCCAATGCCATGTAAACATTTCATCTTCGCAGCCTGTGGGGTATGTTTTGCTTCTGGAAATTATCGTGGTTCGAGAGTGCCCTTCGATTACCAAACAGCAATACTTGGCATCATGGAGCTCTCAACTAGAGCTGCGGCTGCCATTTTTTTTTAGTTGCCAGCCGATGTAGATTGGGTGCATGCGCTAATTGTACTTTCTCAGCTATTTGCAGTGATGTGATAAGTTGTTTGCTGGATTGCAGGTGGGTTAAGTTTACTCGCACACTCCTGAAAGTGCGTATACCATACCTGCCAACCTGACGAGATAAAAAAATCGGGAGATTTATTCGCGCCAACGGGGGGGGGGGGGGGGGTTGCATTCACTGTTTCAACTTCCAGGGGGACCGGGTGGAGGGGTTCAAACTCTCAGGCAGTGTTCAATGAGTGCTTTTTCAGGGACCTCCTTGCAGTAGCAGGCTTTGCTCACTTCAAAAATTTGTCCGAGTAGCTTTGCTCAAAACATGGTCCCGACTGACGGCCCTTCACTAGCAGCAGGTGTTGGAGGGTTGTGTTGCACACTGATGAGCGGAATTCAGTCCTAGTTTTTCTCGCTGTGCTAAAATCCTCTCACACTCTGTCTTGCTATGCGGTATCATGAGTAAATAGAGCATCACCTTAGCAACTCGGTGAAACATGTTTTCCAACCATAGACCACTGCATGTCCCACCTGTCTTCATTCATAATGTGCTCTTGAAGACTGTACGCCTGTAGTGTGGCAAACTCAGCTTTGAGAGCATCTAAAGCGTCTTCAGCAGATTCACTGGAATCTCGGGGCAGCAGCTGAGGGAAAATGAATAAAAAAACAAAGACTCGAGAGCGATGCCTCTGAAATAAATTTCAGGTTGGCCAGCTCCGCATTCTTGCGAGTTGCGTTTCAGAGTTGCGTCGACATCCATAACGCTTCGCCTCGTCGCATTTCGGAAACATTTTCCGTAGAAGAGGCCCAACGTGGTCGCTGACACTAAGGGGTAGGTTGTGTTCGACGAGGAATCCCGTAAACAGGCACTCCACACATATGACACTGTCGTCGCAGTTCCGGAAAAAGTTCACTATGTTGTCTTGCTGCTCAGCAGTGCGCCTCAGAAACATGCAGTTTGAAGTCGCCTTTGCCACCGTGTACTGACGTCGCATCCACACATTGTACAAAATGCATAAGGTTCTCCTTTTCTTGATGTCAAAAAGCACAGAAATTCAGAAGTATAACATCGCAAAAACTTCTGCAAATACCTTTTATTGGGCTTTGATAGCGCCATGGCATCAAGCACACGAGGATGGTAACTTTACACGGTGCACCGCATACACACGGCCTAGCCAACACTAATCATACACACAAGCAGCAACGCCTTGCAAGCAGCAGCAACAAGATGCACCATGGAGAAAGGCCTGCATGAAATGCAAGAGCTACCATAGAATAAAGAACAGAGCTACATTGGCTTTGGCTTACTAGGCACCGTAGTCGGCTGCTTAGTCGATGATACCGATGGTGCTAGTGCAGCCGTTGTTGGTGATGCTGACGATCACAATGTGGCTTTAGATTTCGCAGTGCCTGTTTCGCAAAAACCATTATTGCGCGAACAGAGACCACTTTTCGGGAGATATATGACTGTGATCGTACAATCGGAAAGTTCAGTCAAAAATAGGAAGTCTCCCAGGCGAATTAGGAGGGTTGGCAGGTATGGTATACTAACACTGATCTCATTGCCATGATGGTACCACTAGAAATCACACTTTTGGCCCATACTGGTCCTACAACCTATTCCACAGGCCTGTTGATTTGCCTAGGTTGGTGCTGCCACTTTTACTGCTTGGTCTGGCAGACATTACTGCTTTTTTGGTTATCTCAATGCACGACAATGTGCAAGAGGTCAGAACATAAGCAGACCACACTGATTTTTTTAACTCCAGGTGCCTATCTGAAAGCACATTCAACTCTTTTTTGCTGTACAAGTACGGCGCCAATCTTAGGTTTGATGTTTATCTATGTTATGGTTGCATATTCAACACCACTGGTTGTTTAAAGGTGCTGCCATATGTATGGAGTCAGCCAAAGACATTTCAAATTGCATTTCCACTCACCAGCAAGAACAATTCAACTTGTTTACCTGTATACAAAAACGCTAGAATGAGAAGCACGTACAGTTAAACCTCAATATAATGAACTTCAATATAACTAAATTCTCAATACAACGATGTATTTACTTTTTCATAGCCTCTTGTCCTTAGAACACCATGAATTTAGAACCTCAATATAATGAAGTGTGTTTGTATGCGATTTCAATATACCGAAATTTTGCTTCTGCCGCAAAGATTGAATGCCGAGACAATAAATGGAAACTTTCACAGATGCGGATGGTCAACAGATTGAATTATAAGCAGCTGCTTGCAAACACACCTCCCAAATCGGGCATGGCGTGACATGAGCAACCACCAAAGGGGAGCCGCATCATGTTCCTAATTAAGTCGAAGTGTAATAAGATCCTATCGCACCCCACACACTTTGTGCTTTAGGTGTGAAAGAAAGTGTGTGAGGCTGAGACAAGAATGATGGTGGCTTCACGTGTGCCGCCTTCCCGCGCTAGCAAAGGGAAAGAGGGGAGGAGAGCGAGCTCACAGTAACGCAATCAAGCTCCCTTGAGGGGGCACGGAGAGGGGTAAGTTGGCGCACACTTCAATTTCTGACGCACATCTCGGCCGTGGCTGCGCACAAGGCTGTAAGCACAACTGAGCGCATACACAGCCGCGCACCCTTCTTTAGAGGTAATCTGGCGCGTGTGCAAAGAGTGGGCGTGCTAAGATGGCGTGGCACCATGTTAGCTGTCTTCCCGCGCATTTAGTATTGGAGGTTGTGTAACCTCGGGTTTCGGTGACCCGTTGGACCGAGAGGCAGACGAAGCATTCGCTCCCCACTGCCGGCACTGTTCCTGGTAGTGTCGCCCTAGTGCGGGTGACGCTATCAGCCGCGGGGGCAGAGTGTACAAGAAAGCGTGGCTGGTTTCAGTTAATTTGTACTGCCCAACTGAAGAGATTGTCGACGTACGTGGCATGAAAGTGTATCATTCCTCACTGACTCCCAAATTTATCAAAATGAATTGTTTTCTGATTCAAATTTGCTTTTTTCGATTGCCCGATAATTCCGAAAATTCTGCAGCCCCTTTCTATGTGAGAAAATCGATCGGCGACTGTACTTATTCACACAGAAGGTCGAATTTCAATACAACGAAATTCCGATATAACGAAGCGATTTGCCAATTTTGCCGACTTTGTTATATAGAGGTTTAACTGTATAATATACCCAAGGTAGGATAAACTACACCAGGTTAGCCAAACGGCCGCTGACGCAGACGCCCCTGTGGGGTTACTGATTTATCCTTTTCTCGGGTACTGCATTTCGCCTGCTAACAAATTAAAGTTATCACTCAGTGCAAGACGCGCCTGCATGTTTGTAACTTACTCAAATGTTATCGTTGATTCTATCTGCTGTGTACGTTCTCACTGAACCTTGTGTAATCAAACTGCATGCAAGACACGAATTGTGGAGTACTTTCTGGAAGGCATGCGGGCACCATCGATTAATTAAGCTGGAACCATTGACAAGTCATGTATAAAAGCCAATGCACTTGACTCGCAGATCAGATTTTCAACTATCGCCGACTGTGCTCGCGCTATCATTGTGCTTTGAGTAACCTGTTTTCTGGGCACAGGCTCGCCCAATAAAGAGTTAGTTTCATAATTCACATTTTTTTGCTACTGTGTTTTTCAATGTCACTAAAGCATGACAGACTCAGTAGTTCACTATACACGGACTCGCCCTTAAAAAATGCCCAAAGCTTAACTGTACTGAAGATGGCATCAGCAATTACAATTCGGCAGCACTTCGGTCCTAAAACCAGATTTCCCGTGTCATTCTTGTTCCCAAAGCTCCCACACCCAGCTGCAATTTTCTGTTGGAAACATTTATCTAAAGAATGAAATGCAGCATCTCATAGCTCTTTGAAAACGGTGTCTGGTTGTGATGACCTGTAATTTTTAAGCTGCAAGCACAGTGACCATTTTTTATTTGAGAGCTTGCGATATATTGTACTACCAGCAGGACCTGACTTTATTCTCATATCTGCCAACATGAATATTTGGAAATTCGTAAAACTATCGCGGCGGGGGTGGGGGGTGCGACAACACTTTCTTTTTTTCTTTTTTTTTAGGGATTTGCCTTTCTCAACAAGCTTACTCATGCTTTCACAACCGCAAGCAAAATCCGTGTCTTGGAGAGTAAAGAGCAAAAACTGCACTGGGACACAATTTATTTTTGCAATGATATTGCTGTTGCAGACTTTGCCTGCTTCAGAAACTTCTCCGTGTAGGTTTTTTCAAAGCAAGTACCACTAAGGTGCCCCTTGAACACCAGCAGACTTTCGAGCGTTTTCTCACACACCGATGAGCGAAACTCCATTCGAGTTTTGTTCACAGTGCTGAATATTCTCTCACATTCAACATTGCTGTCAGGAATGGAGAGAATACCCAGCATAACCACTGAAATTCTGTGGAACCTGATAATCTGTCGACACTTCAAACGCTTCCTAATTGCGACAACTGCACGTTGCACCTTGGCTCATCCAATATGTCGGCTGGAACCTGATATGCTTGCAAGTTGGCAAACTCGACTTCAAGTGCGTCGATTGCTTCTTCTTTTGATTTGCCACTCTGCTAGGGTAGGATAACAGGGAACGCCATAATAAAATGATGTACGTTGTTCCAGAGCTTGTACTTGAGCAACTTCAGCCACCTTGAGATTGAAGCCTTCTAGCGGGAATTTGTGGCGAATGTAATTGCATGCTGCCGTTAAGTACAGATGTACAAGAGAGAAGAACTGCTCTCTCTCAATGCAGCTCAGTTTCTCAACCACAGAGTAGGTTGTGCTGCCAATGACTATGTCTTCATCACCTTTCTGGTTCTCTGCAGCTCTACAGTCAACTTGCAGCAACGACTGACATGCCTTGACAACACCTAGGCGCACGACTCTAGTCAGGAGATACTTGAAAAGACGGTTCAAGAGGCTCCTAAGTACATGAATCTGAGGAGCCTGTGCCTGAAGAAGGCAGTTTGCCTTCTCAAAAAGCGGTGTAACATTTTGGAGAAAAAGACAGCGTGCCCTGTTTAGCTCTGACAACAAAAAATAAAGCAGGCACTCCTCACAGGTCACGTGGCTGGCTTCCCCAGAATCCTCGTTATGAAGTTTCAGTTTTTTTTGCTTGAAGTCCAGAATGAGCTCCTTTCCTCTTTCATGAGAGTTCATCGCCATAAGTGCTTTTTTTTCCAAGCCCTGCAGCAGTCTTGTGAAGATGTGTAGCAGACTTTGGGGTTTGTGAGGAAGTCTTCAGAATTTGGTATGACTCCAAAAACAAGCTCTGCTTGTTGCACTGCTTTGTTTCAGATTTTAAAAAAAGCTGAGTAGTGGTTTCCACTGGTCAAGCAGCCTCTTCAAACGCTTTCCCAACGACAGCTAACGTGTCGGCAAATGCTTCAACATCTTTCTGACTTTGGTGTCATGCATTTCTTCGAGCTTTTCTCTGCGTAAAAAAAAAGATGTCAACCAAAGCCTCATGAACCGTAACAGGAAGACATGAAGCTCCTTTTAGGCGGCCAAGTTGATGAGATGGCACGGCCATCCAACCCCTATCAAACCTGGTTGAGCCTCTCTCAATACAGTAGAAACACTTTTTCTTGCTGATCATGACATTGGCATTGTCAAAACACACAGCCAACAGGTTTCCAACAGGCAAATTCTGGGACTTCATCTCATCCAGAACTAGATTTTCAATCTTGTGACCCATCGCTTCCCCTTGGATTGTCCCAAGGCAAGGAAGGCGGCTTTTGACTACTTGTTTCTTTAACGAAATATGTCGCAACAATAGGATAAAGCTGCGTATCCCTATTGTTACGGCCATCCACAGCGATCAAAAATACTTGCTCTTTTAGAGCATCCAGCAAAGGAGTCTCCGCATTGGCAGCCATTTCCCACAAACAATTGACGTCGTCTTTGTTTGTCTACAGGCGTAGCATTTCACTTCTTCGCACATGGGGAACATCTTCCGGAAAAGCAGTCTGGCATGATTGCTGACACTCAGCGGGATGTTGTATTCAATTAAAAACGTTGTAAAAAGGCGTTTTGCACGAATCACACCGAGGTCGTTGTCGCTGCATATTAAAGTTGCTAGGCTTGGCTGGCTGTCCGTGGCTCGCACGTATCCCTGAAGCTTTCTTGAAGCGATGCGGACCTTGATGTCAGACTTGCCACCATGTGAGATGTTCACACCGCAGGCACACGTGGTGCAGAATCCGAACTTCTCCCTTTTCTTCGACGACACAAAGCACGGAAATTCTGCCTTGTACGATTTCAAAAACACTTGGAAGTACTGTCGGGGCTTCGAGCCCGCCATTGCACTGTGAAGCTGCTACAGGCTCACTGCGTCTAATGCGGCAGCTAGTCACACAAAAGGCAAGGCCAACACTGCAGTGACTGAAGTCCAAACCTGCGCGCCCGCGCGAACAAAGGCAACAGCATGGCAACAGGTTTGCAGAGGTGCTATCGGCACTATCGAACTTTGGATATGGATTCGTTACCCCTCTAGTAGACGACAAAAGTCACTACAACCTTGCAGCTGCTGATAATGATACCACACATGTGTATTGCCCTCTCATGGCGGCGCAAGGTACCAGGGTGTGGTTTTACTGCATTTTCATGTTTTTTTTTTTTTTGCAAATAAAATGTTTTTCGTAAAATTTCAAGCAAGATTCGTAAAATCGTAATACTGCTCGAAATTCGTACATTTTATGGAAAATTCGGAAGAGTTCGCAGGTATGGTATTCTACACAAGAAAGTGGTGCGTTCCAGTTGGCCGAAAGGGTAAACTAGAGAAACTACTGCGGCATGACTCCATTCTGCGAAGATCTCGGACATCGTGGTCTCGGCATTACAACTGTGTGTCAGCAACACAAGAGCTGTAAAATTACATTGCCACTTCAGGTGGAAAGAAAATGTGATGTTCGAAAGGTAGAATGTAACCACGAACAGTTATCAGCAAATGGCAATGCGTAAACGAAGCCCTGCTAAACCGTTATCTCCACATAACGAAGTACTACTGCCGATACTTTGCAACATTTTGTAGCGGCAGTGCGTGGCGCAGCACCCCAACTTGGGTCACATGCGACAGTGACAACGCTTGAGCAGCAGCTGTTCCCCTGGCTGAAGGATGGTCGTTCCAAATCGTTGAAATTGGTTTAATGTGCGAGATGCCGCACACACAATCCGAAATCTGTGTGTGGTGGTCGTTTGCTCATCTTAAGGCCACATCATTGTAGCAGTTGGAGTGGGGCATGTGCTGCTATGTGCCCAGATTAGTTGCTGCCTTGGCACTTCGCGTTCCCCCTCTTTTCACCATGATCAGGTGTGAGACGTTCGTTGCAGCAGTATGGAGGTTTAATAGCATTCCTTATATCTGGAAGCAGTTTCAATAGGCAGGGTTGGAAAATCATAAATGCACTGAAATGTGGTCATTATAAGCAATAGATTAATATATCTTGGATCATTATAAGTAGGATCAACTGCATTGGTTTAGAAATCGGACTACGTACAATTTGAATTTGTGACAGGATCGTTCCATGCCAAGTGTCAAAGACGTACCCTTCCACCATCTCCAATTGTCTCCTAAAAAATTACACCTGCTTTACTGTCTTCTGTGGAGTACTTCCCCTAAAATATTTGCAGAAACACTTTTGTCGTCATGCAATGCGCTTTCAAAATTTGAAGATGTCCATGGAACATGGTGCCACAAGAAAGTTATTCTAAATGTTGCTTTGCTCTGTAGTGCAGCACAATCATGCCTGTAGAAGGTACAAACATTTGTCTTCAATATGTAGCTGTGTTTATGGGTAACTTTGGTAGATTCCTTCAGAGACCCAAATTTTCATACAATTCTTCCAAAATGACAAACTACTAAAGTAGAGTCTCTGTAAATGCAAATCATTTAAACAGAATTACACCTTAAATGGAACAACATCCTCTAAATTGGTTGGTTTTCTATTTGGGTAAGCAAAAAAACTTCCTTTAATCGAAAGTCACATTTTTGCAACTTTCTCTTGAACCAGAGAATTAAGAACGAAAGGATCTTTTTCAGAAAAAGGCTGGATTTGAAATCTATCTTTTGCGACACCCGCCTGACAGCCATCCTTAAAAAGTGGTGGCAACAACTCCAAGGCAACATTTTGAGATTTTTTATGCATAGCATGTACAGGCCTGGACAGCTTTTTTTTAGACCTTAACAACACACACCACACAAGAGAGTACAATGGGACAGAGTGCCTTTGTGGCACTGACACTCGCTCTATAGACAATCAAAATTTTGGAAGCCTTAGAGGGTGCCGTTCTCCCCCGGCAGGAGCGCGTTATTTGGCCAGCGACTGGGGCAGTAAGAGCTGTTGATACGTTTTACTGATACAATAGAGTTTTGATACGTCGCCAGAGCCTCCTTGAAACTCTAACTAGCAAAGCCTAGTCAATACTGCGGCCATTTACTGCGCCCAAACCATGGGACACACTAGATGTTACATTCACTTCTGAATTTGTATTTGTTTTACTGGTCTGTCCAAGTGCTGCATGTTTCTTGTACCAATAAATTTGTATCTTCTGAAAAAACATGACAAACACACCAAAATGCCAGTTAACGTTCACTTTCATGCCCGAGTGCACTTAAATTACACACAGCCACACAATGTGCCATTCTACAATATCATGAGCTGGTGGGCTGCAATATTCAGCAAATATATTTTTGTCACACAGCCACATCAAAACCTTACGAAACTGTGTCATTTGTAGATAACTGGCTTCAAATAAAATACTTTACATTAGAAGCTCACAGCGAACTAGTCAATTTATTACAATAGTTTGTCATTAAAGCTTTATCAGTTTGTTCCTACCAGACATCAAACTAAATAGAAATCTGCACCAGCCTCTGCTAAATTTAAGAAACCTTTCGAAATTAAGAATTAAAAAGAAAGGAGGGTATACCTAACATCAAAAACAAACAAAGTTAACAGAAGTCTGCAGATATCTTGCAAATTAGTGCTACGATTGTGCATACATGTAAAAGAATTACATTTTTATGAGAATCAACATGTGCATTAATTAAGTGTGTTCTGAGAAAGTTATGAAACATTTATTTCAGCTGAATTGCTATCAACCGTAACAGAACCGCTAATGGAAATGTTAAAGCAGCACCCCAAACCAGACTGAGATGTAATGGACACAATAAATCACAGACACTGTCTGGCTCTCACCGAAACAATATCCAGAGTGGCCTGCCTTGGATGCAGCAGCAGCTGCCTCGGTTGACAGTGCACGATGCTGCTGGATGGACCTGAGTGCCCGCAGTGCCTGCACGTTATGCAATCGTTGGAAGGCTGTGCAAAGCGTGCACATCCCCTTCACACAAGCTAACGACTTGCCAAGAGGTTTGGCGTGGCAGAGCAATGGCGCTGAATAAACTTGGCTAAACACACACTGACTTCATGCCGAAGCTCTCCTAGCGTCAATCCCCCTTCCCTTCGCACCCACATTCAGTAAATCTCACAGACTGTCACCGTCCTTTTAACTAGAATATCAGCAACATCCATTGCACTGCACCTTCTTGCAGTCTCCTAGCATTACACCCATCATTTACAGCTTAGCTTCTTTTAAAGCTTCATCATTATCTTTGATGTTTCAGCTCCTCCATTGCTTGATAATACAGGTAGGCTACAATGATTACATGTTTCTCCAGAATATTGGCAAGCTGGCGGTCACAAGTTTGCAGCACCTGCCATAGGCTCCGAAACCCTTTTTCGTCTGTCTGAAAATTTACTTCTCACTAACCCAGGTGACTGCTCGGGCAGGATAAATGTATTATGTAACAGCATTAGGAGCCTAGCATTAGTAGCCTGACCACCAATGAAAAACTTTTGCTCTCTTGCCAGGCTTAGCATTCTGCATATTATCCTTAAACTTATCCTTAGACTATGCTGTTCAAGGTGTGGTTAGCTTGCCCAAGGCTTTCAGATTTAAATGCACTAAGACAAACAAATTTCATTTTTTACTTTAACTTTTATTGATAAATATCAAAGTACATAGTCACAATAATACACAGGAAAGAGGTCCGAAAGTAAACACTGCAAGCAGGACTTCCTACAAACAAATATTCATAACCGTATTTTCCGGTGTATAAGACACACTTACTTTAGCTTGGTCGGCATGATCAAACGTTTACGCAGGGCGCTAAATTTCCGCAAACACATTTTTATGAGCTGTAAATTCTACCAGAATAAACTTTGATCCACCGCTCAAGGAGCAGGAAACCGAAATTTATCTTACTTCACCTGAAGTCACTCAAGGCCTCCGACATACTGTCAAAAGGTTTAGCCACTTTGGGCAGCACCATCAGTGGGCTACCGCCACAGCCTCTGAATAACTGGTATGAGACGTAAGCATCTTGAAACATGTCGGTGGTGTTGCCTCTGCAGCGTGGCATGCTCAGGCTGAACACACACAACAATCGCATCACGCATCACAGCCACTATCGTTGTGCTTGACTATTATACTTCTACTTCTGGGCATAGGTTCACCCAATAAAAGGCTAGTTTCATGGTTCACAGTTTTGCTACTGTGTTCTTCATCGTCACTACTCTCCAGCATATCATTAAAGCTTATTTCTTTCTCTCATCATCACTACAATGTGACATCTGGTGGAGGTGCTTTTGCATTCATGTACCAGATGCCCCCATCAAACCCACACCTGAAGACAACACCAGCCTTGCCCCAGACCATTGAGCAAGCCGCAGGCTTCATAACCTGACCCCAGAGCAGACTTATAGCTGAAACGACCAGGAAGGTTGTGGCCAAGTCGACTACCACCATTACTGACCAAGCATCACTTGCAGCCATTGAGCCAGCCCTGGGAACCACCTATCTTCCGCAGAGCTTCATCCAACAATGCAGAAGCCTGGCTCGAGACATTCAAAAGGGTTTCAGCCTTCAACAACTGGAAATCTGTGGGGGTCTCATATCTCACAGGAGTACTGACTACTGCAGGCTGCATCAGCTGTTGCCTTTCGTACTCTAGTGTGCCACTGCGCGTGCACTCAGGCCACAAAAGGGGGCTACCGAGCGTTACGCACACAAGAAAACACAGTATTGCCCCGAGTTAGCAGGAACCATCTCCAGTGGCACCCAACACTGCACAAATGTTAGGTCCCGGGCCAGTGCGGGAATCAAAGGGTTCCGGCGCCAAGGGCAAAAATACAGACAGAAACGCCGCTAGCACGTCACTGCGGAAGCTATGGCTTTTGCACACAAACAATTCCCAGCATCAAACTTTCTAAACCACTACTGGGAACTTTGTTTTTGTATACCTCCATTGTCTGTGGTGTCCCTACTTTTCTGCCACGAAACCTCCAAACACATATGTTTACTTTCCAGCTGCTACCTCTGAACTCAAAGGATTCAAGAATGCCGGAGGAGACTTAACCGACAGCTGGGTAGATATCTTCACATTCTAATAAAACCTGTTTCATCCATTCCCTAGCTTTACCGCAGCAAGCACATGGTTCTTCTTCCTTGGTGTACCTTGCATTATAACCATGCATTCTAAGGCATCCTGACCTTGCTTCGAAAAGTAGGGAGCTTAATTTTGAGTTATCATTAATTGTTTCTTTGCAGATTTCATTTTTTCTCTCTTATGTAGTTACTCATAGCCGGTTTCTTTTCTACTGCCACCACCGATGAGATTGTCTCAGCCTCTCTGACATTGCGTTTGATGTTCTTTGTTGCCATGTTGCTTACTATACCGCTCGCATACTTGCTATTAAGCTTCCTAGTTCTTTTCCTCCACTGTGAGTCAATGTTTTTCCTGTACAAATACCTGAATACTCCCGCAGCCCATTTACTTTCTTTCATATTCTTCAGTCCCAGTGGCATACCAACTGTTTCTTGAGTATATATATATATATATATATATATATATATATATATATATATATATATATATATATATATATATATATATACCTATTTTTCAATCGCACATGGTGAACTATAGAGGCCTGAAAAATTATTTGAAATTAAATTTATTTCTTGCAACTATATGCAATCTCAAGATGATACAGGAACAAAAGGCAATGAGGGCTTCACAGAGGTCCTCAATCCCAGTAGCAGCAGTACAGCACAAATCAAAAAATGCACATTTGCTACAATTTTAATAATTGAGGAAATAATTGTACTTGGTGTTTAAGTCTGCAACATAAATGTATCGATAGTTCAGGTAATAGTAGTGTCGAGGTTACACGCAACAGAGTGCAATCCACACAAATTACAATATATACAAGCAAAAAAGACAGCAGCTCTGTGTGACCTTGGAGAATTACAGCCCCATTTCCAGCGAAGCTGTTTCTTTCGAACAGTTGCAATAAAAGTTTCAGTTGCTTTTAATTATATCGCATACTTTAAAATGTTGCTAGTACATATATATGACTTCCGTTTGAAAACTTGCCCGCATGTAATGCTTTGGAACACTTCTTGTTGGAAATTTTTGAAAAGCTAGTTATTCATCAACACACATTTCTTCGCCATAACATTTACCATGGTGCCCTCCCTGCCTCTCTGTACCTCCTCCTCACCCACTCACTTTCCGCTAGATTTGGTATCAGTTGAGTTCACAGTTGAGTTCAATTCTTGGTTCGCAAAACACAGTGATAAAGCTCCAGATCACTTGCATGCATAATTTACGGTAAATCTAATAATTACTCCCCTGTTTTTGAAGTTTACCTACATACTGCCCATAAGGTTCCCTTTATTTTTGACAAATATAAACAAAATGTCTTGTTTAGTTCACCGATGACATCGATCAAACCAAGTCGAAACGTGATACGACGGCTGAAGATAGGGAAAGAAAAACGACAGTAATTATGTGCAACGCTTCTAACTGGACCAAGAACGTAAAAATTTCATTGTACATTGCACTTACCATGACTCCCCTCTCCTTTCCACAAAATATAAACCTGCTGTAACCTACAGCTATTTCAGGACACTGAGAAGCATAGCTGATAGCAGCCATATCGAACGCTTGAACACTTGAATAAGACATTTTTTACAAAGGCTGTGTTTCATCTAACCGCGTTTAACTTCACACTGAGCGTTTTCATAGTGTACCATCAATTTTCGTTAAATTTAGTCTTCGTGGCTTTAGTAGTTCTGCAAGGGCAGTGGGCTCAATTCTTCCCTGCTCATTAGACACACTGAAACGCTCTGGAGTGCATGCATACATAATTTATTGAGAAAGCCCCAATTACCCATCTATTGTTAACTTCACCTACACACCACCAATTAACTTGTCCTTACAGTCACCAAACATAAGGAAGCTGCCTCCTTTAGCTTAGTGAGGACACCAGATGAAACTAATATATCACACATAAAAAAGTAAAAAGAAGAAGATAAGAGTTCAATTATTATTCATAACGCTTCTAAATAAGCCAGGAACGTTAAAACTATGTGATACATTGCACTTAAAATGCTGCCTATTCCTTCAAAGTATAATTGAAACACGGAGTTCACTTGGGACATGGGAAACCTAGATAATACTTTCACACACTTGCTTAAAATTTTATTTAACGCTGCATTTGATCCACATGCATTTACCATCACACATAAACTTGGCATATTGTTCCCCTTATGTTTGCAAAATTCGACCTCAGTTGTAGCTGTATTATGTTAGTGCAAAACAGATCAACAATGCTATGGAGCACTTGCATACGCATTCTACTGGAAAGTATGCATTTAACACACTCATTTGGAATGCTGCCTACACATTGGCCATATCATGCCCCTAATTTTGCCCAGATATAAATAAGATGCCTTGTTTAGCTCACCGAGGACACTGGAGAAACAAACTAAGAATCTCCTATGACGCACGAAAGCACGTGGAAAAACGGGGCCTTAGTAATTATCTACAACACTTTCATTTAAAGCAAGAAAATGAAAGTTTCGCAATGCATTGCATTTAAAATGCTCTCTATTTCCACAGAATTTCAAGTTTTTTGTGCTGTTGTTTTAGGAGTCGGGGAAACATTTCGATCAGCGGCAGTATGACACCCTGGGACGCTTCAATGGAAAAATTTCCATTAAAGCTTAATGAACCAACACAGAATAAACATACCGGTTGTTTCAGCAAAAACTTTCGAATTTATAAAAAAATTGTCTGTGGCAGATAGCACAATTCTATTCCATGAGGTGGTCAGAGACGGGCAATACTTGCACATAAAATTGAAATGCATAAACGACTAATCGCCAAAAATTTACTAATTAAGTTTTTTTTTACTAATTACCTTGTGGCACCTCGTGCAATTTACAATTTTTAGCCAGGGAGTTCAAAAGATGGATCCGCTTGGAACAAATTCTCAGGATGACACCAGTTTTGAGATATTAATTCCCGAACCTTGTGGTGAAATGCATTGGCGTTCCAGTTACTTTTATGCTTCAATGCATAAAACATTTTGTAAAGTGGAATGACAGTGCATTTTTACCAGAAGTATGACGGTGCATATCTCATAAATGGCATCATCTGCACAATTCTTTTCTAGTGGATATGTCTCGCAGTCTTTCCCACTAGAATTTGTAAATTGATATATGTGCCATAAGCCAATTAATTAAAAACTTAATTAGTGAATTTTTGGTAATTATTTCCTTGTGTTATTTCAATTTTTTTGCGCAAGTAATGTTTGCCTCTTCGAGTGGACCAGCTCATGGACTAGAATAGTGCTATCTGCCACTGGCAATTTAAAAATTTTTTTTGAAGTGTTCGCTGAACACCCTGTAAGTTGCTCATCGCTCAAAACATTCTTTCGTACTTCGAATCAACATAAACACCGTGCCCAGCATATCTTACCGGGGATACCAGGGCAAAACAACTAGATGCCATGTATAATGCAGAAAAATTGGGAAAAAGTAACTATTCAGTAACTGTTTTCAGAGCACACAAGCAACCTACACAACGCCAATTTTCAATACACGTCACCAGAAAGTGGCCCTCATTTTTTCAAAATGCGAAATATCTGCTGTTCTTGTTCTTGCCGTTAAACAATAGTGTAGCTCCTATTTAGAAACAGCCTGAAAATGAGATCATCAAGGTCAGAAGTGACACATGTTTTTAGAAAAAAAGTTCAAGTCAGTGTTCTATTGGTATTTAAATGGCTCTGCACATTCGACCAAGGTCATTTTCACGAGCATATCTGCGATAAATTGGGATCACACAATGGAGCTCAACAGTTATACCTGTATGAGGTTTGAAAATATTTTTGATGGTGATAAGATACTGAGACTCCAACGCTGTGTAGGCTACCTCTGGACAGATTAAATAGTTCCAGCATTTGATAATCCAATTATGTGATGCCATAAGGCCCACCAGTCATTGGGTACAGCTGATTATAATACTTTATCCGGACCTCCCCTCACCTGCAGGTTAAGTGTAGCAAGCTGACTGCTTTCAAATACAGATATAGTGGTTCCAAGAAAACTGGGCATGATGCAAGTTGCCCAAAGTGACATTTGTTACGGTGGGAACTGCACAGCGTCAGGCGTTCTCCGAGCGTGTAGGGCGAATCTCGTGTGTAGTCCGCTACAGGGTGTCCCGAGAAGGCAAAGCAGGGGAGGCATAGTAAAGAAAAGCATTACTTATGTTGCCACTCTATTAAGAAAAAAAAGTTTAGGTTCATCCGTGGTTTGGTTGGACTTTCGAGCGTGCAGTCAATGACAATGGGGGGGGGGGGGGGGGGCAAGTGCCCTCTTTGCACCTCGGTAGATATGCCTATGCTCAGTCCCTCCTCGAAATTAATTTTACTCTGAGCTTCCCTCACTTCAAAACTTGTCCAGCCCAATCACCCTGCACAGCTTCATTTGTAGTCCTCCCGTGAGTGCCCAATGCGAAGCGTCCCGCTGACATTTGGTCACCATCGAGTCCTGATTGTAGCCCTGACTTCAAGCAAACTGCATTTCTAAATGTAAGTCAGGGAACCACTACACCTTTCCACACACACCATGTGCCTATTGTATCCCCATAGAGCTCTAAGTTTCATTATGGCCACATTTCTCTTCCCCTTTGCTATTATTTTTTCCTGTGTTTCCATATATCTATTGCCTTCGTTTATTCATATACCAAAGTATATATATTCATATATTCTTTTAATCTAGATATTTACTGGCCCTGTATCGACACTGTCTGTTCAGTGTTTTCACTGAATGCTACCAGCACCCAATTCCTTATCGCTCAATTTCAGACTTAAATTCTCACCTTCCTGTAAACAGACATTAGCCAGACATTGTATATCACTATGCTTATTAGCAAGCAACACAATGTCGTCCACATAAAACAAATCTGGAAGCTGCTGCCCAACAATTGTGGCCGTCTGTCTGTATGACAGATTAAACCCTATATTAATTCCTTCCAGTGCCCTTTCCATCCTTACCACATACAGTGCTCACAGAATGAAACCCGTCAATTTAGGGCTAACTAATGCGCATACTATCGTTTCCACAGGCTGCAGTTCGTGTCACATCGATGTAATTTTGGCGCATACACTTACATCAGAGTCCGCATCACCTTTGATAACCAGATCCTTAGCAACATGACATCCCGAGTACTTTGCACATATTCAGGGTCCTACTAAATGCTCCCTATCGCCTTTCAATCCGTGAGCACTGTACTTTAGTGATATCAACTCTCTCCTCACTCCTCCTTCCTTACCATTCACATTGGTGGAACAGCCATTTCACCTTTCGGTGCAGGTCCTGGTGCAGGCAAAAAACCGATTTGGCTCAGCAGTAAGCACTTTTGGCGCAGGGTTCAACGCAGATGTGCTTACCATATATCACGCAAACGTTAACTGATGTAGTCGATATGTCATGGAGACGAGTTTGTGCGAGGCTTACCCTGATAAGCACATCGGTAAAGGATGCGACACTACTCCACACCGTGACTCACAAAAGGCACTACAGCCGGGTTCATCGGTACAGCACAGAGAAGACACCATAGACAGATAGTCGACAAACGCGTGTGTATTAACCCAAGATGCAACACAGTGTGACCATCATGGCCTGTGGGCAAAAGCTCACCACAAGACCGATCAATTATGTGAGCCTGCACTGAACACGACATCATGCAATCTACTCGTTTCACATAAAAACATATGTGCAAAAGAAAGGAATCTGTATTAGCTCCTGCGTGGTTCCTGTGCTTTGCACTTTTCCTTGCGGGCATCGACAAAGAGCTATCCAAGGTGTTTGACGGAGGCAAAGTTCTCAAGGTTTTTAGGTATGTTGATGATTTTTTAAATTTTACTGACGAAACGACCTCCCATGACTTACTCACATACTGTGCAGGGCATTTTATGTGATTTTAAACAGTAACGCAAAGGTCTACATTTAACTTTTGAACTAGGCAACAATAACAGCTTGCAGTTTTTAAGATATTGACACAACCCTTACTGACAAAGGTTCCTGCTGGATGTACCGACCCGGTGTATGCAAGGAATTGTTCCTGTATGAGTCTACACACTCCCAGACTGCTAAATGTGCGATTGCCACTATGTGCCTTGAATCCGCCCTTAAAAAATCCTGTCATAAGGCACACGAAAGCTATGACAAACAGATTTTGAAGTTGAGGAAGGCTGGCTTTCCTTGTTTAGTTTTGAGCACAGTTTTGGAGGCTTTGTTGAAAAAGGTAAAAAAAGAAAGAAAAAGAAGCAGTGAGGAAGGTCAAACATTGGAAAAGAAAGCTAAACCAGTGGTGATACCGTATTCTCACAAAGTGGCGCATAATCTTACACACGTCGCCGTAAAATACAAAATTCCTGTGTTCTTTTTCCGCGCCCCGAAAACTTGCTACCTTGTGCCGCCTGATTGGATCTGATGACTCTGAGAAAGTAGAGTGTTCTATTAAACATACAGACCCTTTTGTGAAGCGTGAAAGGGTCATATACAGCATACCACTGAAGTGTAGGAAAGAGTGTATCAGCCAAACTGGCCGATGTATTAATGAATGCCTGCGGGAGCACAAGCTTTCACTGAAAAATGGTTATGGATCAAATTTGCCGCTTCTTTGCAAGGTCTGCGGGAATGAAAATAAGCAAGTATGTGAAATGATACAACAATCATGTTTAAAAGCAAAGATACTGTGGAACATGAACTGTTAGAGGCCAACCAGATTAAGAAAAGAGCCTGTGTCAGCACCCCGTCTCTGAATATTTATTTTCTTTTTTAACGTAGGGTAGGACATAAGGAATAACAAGAGCTTGGTGGCGCAACCAACCACCCCATTCCCGAGGAGATGCTCACAGCATCCGTCCATCCATCCATCCGAGAGGCGCAGACGCGCACTCAGTGCGCCCCAATGTTAGGTATTGAGAGAATAAATATTACAGGAAAGTTCAGAAGCTTTCACAACGGGGTTGAAACAAAAAGTCTTGGTCCGATTTAGCCTGGACATACCGAGTAAGATCAAGGTCTATCTTAGGTGAAGAGGACACCTTGTGCTAAACGTGACCTTTTTTTAATGCGTAGACTGGATTGCACCATCACGTGCAAGTAACGGCACTTCTGAGATGACGTACTGCAAAGTGTGCAAGTGCAACCGGAGAGGCCACACATGCAATACGTTAAAGTGCACATGGCAAGGCAGACGCACATAGATAATGCAAATAAAGCTGCAAATAAAAATCACTATATTTGGCTACAGTGATTTTTGCTCTTTTTTGTGTCTGGCTACATTTGGGCTCAATTTCTTTAGCTTTGGGCTATGCCGCCTCGTCCGACCTGGCAACACTGCTTCGGATGCTGTCTACCATTTTGTCAGCTGCTAGTTATTGTAGATACCGTATTTACTCGCATAATGATCATACTTTTTTGTCAAAAAAATTGACGCAAATTCAGGGGTGCGAGCAACACGCAGGTTAAACTTTCTGCGAAAAGAACTAAAAAATTTTTTCATCTTGCGCTTGCTGCGGGATGACAACAGGTCAACAAACAGGCGGCTGCTGCTATGGTGTAGTGGAATGGGGTAGTGTGTCATCCGTACAGCAAAACAATGGGAGAACCGGGGATGCTTCTGCGATGACACCACCAATAGGGCACTGCGATCGACTGGGATGCCTAGCACGCAAAATTTAAACATGTGGTGCAATACTTTTTGCATTTATGAACTAAAATGCTCTCAAAACAATTGGAATTAATATAATTCACAAAAAAAGAAACACTACAAACTGTTAGGATACATCAAAACAGCATCTAAGCTTACATGTTTCCAACCACAGACGAAGCAGTATTCCCAATCGTCTGCTCAGCGCTTCGGTTGTAGAAGACAAACAAACACTCGCCTACTCGTTCCGTTTGGTGAGCCCGCATATGTTTTTAGCATTTTAAAACACACGATGATAAGAAGCCCGGAAGGAGCACCTGCACTGTGCCTGGTGGGTTGCATGAGATTCCTTTCATGTTGCATAAGCCAGAAAGGTGGTCGCCATGTTTCACTGAAGAAAACAAACAAGCAAATGCGCGCACACACACACAGACACACACACACAAAGATATTTAGAAATCCAACGCTTCCCATGCACATAAAGAATGTGCGAACACAGTAGGAAAAACCACAGCAAGCAATCAGCGAGCTCTGTATGTACTTGCATGACCTCTGCGACAACCATAACTACCAATCCCGAAGGCCCTTTGTTGCACCAATATTTTTCCTTTTGCCAGAATTGACTCCAAGCTGCAGCGATATGTGCCGCTGTAGTAGACCGGCGTGCTCCAGCACCCCCAGCCGTCATCGCAAAAAGAGGCACGTTTTCACTACCGGACAACACACTGTCCTATTCCAGTACACCATACTGCCGCTGTAACAATAAGTGCGGGACACCGAAACAAAAATGGCAGCCAGCGGAGCAAACCGAATGCGCCAAGAGCGATTTTTTTTTCTTCTCGTGAGAACATTACGTGCATTGAAACAGTTTCTTCCGTATCAGTAATAAAAAATATCATTAATATTGGCAAGTTCGCGGCAATAACGTAGCCATGTCCACTTTGAGGGGACAGAAACAGAGATGGGCGCGCTTTGCTGCCAGTGGCATAGAAACACATGGCAGACATGCTGCAAAAACTGCGGCATTTGTCTTCACTACTATTCTAATATGGCACGTTTCCGCTAAGGGTGGGCGAACATGTTAGCTTCGGCGTATGAATAGGGTACGCTTCTAACGTATCAGTGTAAACGTGGCTACTATCGTTTCCGCTCACGATTTGTTGCGTACCCAAGTGTGCAGACGAGAGGAATCGAAAGGCGCCTTTTTTGTTGTTGACAACCATTATAAAGCCTACAAATAATGAAGCCAAGGCAAGTTTGGTTGTAGCTTTTTTTTTTTATCATTATGCAAGTAAGTACGGTACCCTGTCAATATACTTCCTACTTTTACACCCGTAACAATATTTTAAACAAATTGTTAGTCCCTTCTGGCCCAAAGGAATGCCTTCAGAGTTATGCCAACATGGGAGATGAATATTCAAGTATATCTAGAAACTTGGTCCGGTTGGCGTAGCATAGTTCAGATTTTACTGAAAGAGCACTTGGACAAAGCACAAGGAAAAAGACTCATTGTACAGTTTATTTTCACTTCTGAAAATAACATTCCCTTCTTTCCCAGGCTTCTGCACAATCAAGCGCAAGCCTATGGCAACAGTCATCAGAAAGCTGACTGGCAGAAGCAGCTGCACCGACGGCTGTGCAGTGTCTGCCCACAAGGAACCGTGTGTGCCTTGGCGCCTTGAAAACGAGAATGTACAAATTGTCGCAGCTACTTGGCAGTGGAGGCAGCGAGCAGAGCGAACGCTTATCCGTGCTTCTTTCCCAGGATGGAAATATAGCATTTGATTTGCAATTTATTGCTGCCTCTGGTGCCTGGTGTTGTTGAAACATATTGCTATTCAATACAAGCCCTGTCCTGACCATCGGAGGCAAATCAGCTGACTTTAAGAGTGAGATGTGAAAGGAGATTTTATTTTAGATAACTAAAAAAATGGGCTTGAGTACTTGAAGAAAGATGTCAGAATCTTCAGATTATGCCAAGTTGAAGGAAACACCGTGCTCAAAACAAGGAATCAGCAAATGGCACGCGAGCTCGAGGAGCTAAAAAGCACGGTAAAAGAAAGCTCAATGCGCATTACCCCTCAAGATTAGTACTCCAGGAACAAAAACTTGGAAGTTAAAGGAATCGCACAAGAAACAAACGAGGACCTTGCCATCATGCTCCATAAGGTTGGGGATGCATTGGGAAAATAAATCGCGGAACATGATGTTGTGATAAGCCACCATATTCCTGGATATGGAAATAGCGCCAGTGCTGATAGTCAATGCACTACAGCTAGCAGAGATCCTGTGCTCAAGGACGAACTCTGATGCGAGTCCAAGCATTGTGGTGGCTTTAAAAAATCACACAAAGCGAGATGCAGCGCTTGGAAAGGCACGAAAGACAAGGGTTGGAACAGATGAGCTAAGCTTATCCATGAAGAAACCAGCCTTTGTTAATGATCATTTATGCCCACAAGTGAAGAAATTGCTTGCAATGACAATAGAGGAAATAAGAGAAATTAACTGGCATTTCACATGGATGAAGGGCGGAAAAGTATGCACAAGGTAGAAACTGAGCAGTCCCACCCTATCTAGATAACCTGTGAAGCTGACTTGGGAAAGATGTGTGATGCATGCTCAGGGTGTCTACCAAGCTGACATTTCCAAATTCCCCGAGTTTTCCAGGTTTTCCCGGAGCACTTTTGCTAAATTCCCTGAATGAGCCAGAACTTTGTTTTATGTTAAGACAGGCTGACACCATGTTGCCCAATGCTGTCACTTTATAGTAAGCATGCTGAAACAAAAAAATGACTTAATCCAGTTTGAATAGTCAGGAGTAATATCTAGTTTATTTAAAAAGAAAACAGAAGGAAGATGTTAGTAATATGCGCAGAAAAAAAATGGTAAAACCCATTCCAAATTGAGTCGAACATTTTCAAATACGAATGAAAAGGAGATGCATACGTAAGCAAATATTTTTGAATATGAGCTATTTCTATCAACTGATAGCAAGCTCATCGGTATGAGGCCTGAACTTTGTCACAACTAAGATTCTCTCTGCAGCCAGCAAGTCAACCTCAACTGTCCTGACATACCCTCAGCCCGTACACGACATCTCAGTGTTGGTTTTCATTGCTTTAAAGAGTTTATTTTGGTTTGGATGAGGGACACCTGTATCTCAGCGTCAGCCAACACTTTTTTTGAGCTCAAGCTCCTTCAAAAAGGCGGCGGCACGCTTCCATCCCTGTAAATTCCTCAGTGCGTCGGTTTTTTCTGTTCTCATCCTCCTTCTGCCATGCTTTCACCTAATGGATCATTTGAAGCATCCTCTTGGTCAGTTGTACAGTCAACGTCCGATTTTTCGGACTCCCTAGAGGCCGCAAAAACATCCGAAAAATCGGGCAGTCCGAAAACAATGAACGCATGACTTTAACTGCCCTTAAGGGCTAAAATTGTCACAGGTACGTCCGAAAAAAGCTTTTAAGGCCTGCCAGTACACTTATTAGGCATATCAGTGCTCGTACTGTGACAGGAGATGGGGGAGCACGCGTGTATAATTAAGGAATACATACTGTGTCCCGTGACATTTGCCCCTTCCCACGCTCGTTAAGCTTCACCGCCTAACACCGCTGTACTGAGGCGAAGCTAACTTTCGGAGACTGGCATTACGCAACGCGCTGTGCTCTGCGAGCTTCGAAGCCAATG
This sequence comes from Dermacentor variabilis, assembly GCF_050947875.1. NCBI lineage: Eukaryota > Metazoa > Arthropoda > Arachnida > Ixodida > Ixodidae > Dermacentor > Dermacentor variabilis. Next base: position 19,032,084 of record NW_027460291.1, on the reverse strand, counting down.
GCGAAGATTACAAACGTGGTGTTGGTGCCATTACTGACAGCGGCGAATTCCTTCAATGAAAAACACGGCACTGCACGGCAAGAAGCTTAACAGCGAACGTAGAAGCAGCTAGGCCTAACGTTGTCGTGATGGTGGCTACGGCTGCCGGCGGATCTGCGTGCGATAGTGCCAGTTCGAGGCGGCGAGATAATCAAAATGGCGGCGGTGGCGGCTTTGATTAATGCCATTTCAGACCTGCAGTCAGGGCAATATACATTGACTATATGGAGTACGTGGTGGTGCCGCAAAGCCGTGCAAATTATCGGGCATGTCCGAAAAAGCGTCTGGAAAATCGGTAGTTAGCTACTCTGGCAATACATCGTGCCGATGACACGGCGTCAATGACGATTCGTTGCGATTCCTCTGTTACTGGAGCCAGCATTAACACGACTTTCGTTCCGTTTCAATAAAGTTACAGCTAAATTTCCCTGATAGAAGCACAAATTCCCTGAATTTTCCCCGAGTTTTTCCAGACTTCAAATACCCCGAGAATTCCAGGTTTTCCCGGTTGGTAGACACCCTGATGCTATCTCCTCTAGTGCTTCTTAAATAATCTCGTTTATTGTTTGCGCTTTCTGTTCATTCTTTCCCGATGGCTGCTCCAGAAGTATCCTGTACCCTGTGAATAATGGTTATCTGGCCTTTCCACACTGTAATACGTAGTCTGCACACAACAAGTACGATGAATTGTGCATGTTTTTTAGTGAATTTCTTGTTAGTGTTCATGTGAACATGTTCATAGAGACATGTTATTCTTGTGAATCGGATGTGCATCACCTACCAGGGGCTACATCAGAGAACATTGTTCGAAACACACATTCACTATGCGTTCAGTTTCGCCTCACGCAATCGGCCTATGCTGTGCCGAGTCGTCAGCCGCCGGGCGCAGCTGACTCAGCACAGTATAAGCCAATTGTGTCAGGCGAAACTGAACCCGTTTCAAACTACATTGTGTCGCTGTGTCACTACATCGATTCAATGCCGAACACAATACCGTAGACAGCCATCATGAGATGGGCTCCGCTGCTCTCGTTTCCTTAATTGCTTTTGCCCTAAACTATACGTAAATGAAAAGTAATAAAGGATTTGCGTCAATACAAGAATCGTAAATGAGCACTACAAATTGGGTATTTTATAATTGAATTGTTAACGTTGGCAGGTATGATCAACCAAAGCTTTCATCACTTCTGCACGCCCACGTTACATATTTACATTTCCTTTCCCCCAATTTTCTATCGGTGAGTCACACCCCACAATCCTATAAATACTGCATTACTGCCTCCTTCATCGTCCTATTCTTTTTGTGTCCTTCACCATGTTTCTTATAAAACGTCCAGAAAACACGCAGTGTGTTTGTACCTTCACACTATGGGCACCCCACGATGCAATTTCAATCATGACTGAGCCCAATTGGGATAGAGTTTCTCAATCCTCCTTTGTGCAAGTGAGGAAGAGGGGGAACTGCGGTGAAGAAATTCAATTCTGAAGAGGCTTGATCACGACTAAAGGTGCACCATGTGGCGCCCATATTACCTTTGTTGCTCACCTTCTTATTTTTACTCAGACCACTTTTTTTTTCTCTTGCTCCTTTCATTACAGCACAGTTCTAAGTTGTATTCAGTGAGCTGTGGCTAGATCAACCTCTGGTACTAAGCGACACAGACATTTGTATAACAAATGTGTGCACCGCTTTTCTTCACTATGTGTGCATGTGTGTGCTCGGCCAGAGGCTGAAAAAAAAAAATTCTGGTTACATCACCGCCTTCAGCAGCCACAGTGGTACAAAGACATAAACATCACGAAAGCACAATGAACTAAAAAAGGCTAAGCGGAACATACAGGGAATTTTATTAATTTAGGAAAGAATTATGACATTCAGCTGGTTACATAAGTTTTCTTTTTTTTCGTCGTGAAATGCTTCCCAAAAAACTAATAACCTTCTTTTCCTTTTTTCGTCGTTTTGCGGCCCACCTTTTGTCCTCATGCATTGTACCAACCTCCTGGCACAAACAAAGGTCACTCACATTTATAACCACTGGCCACAATATTACGATCCTAAATACCAGACCAAAAAAAATCAACATATAAAACAATTTTCGCAATGCCGCTCATCATCATCATCAGCCTATTTTATGTCCACTGCAGGACGAAGGCCCCTCCCTGCGATCTCAAATTACCCCTGTCCTGCGCCAACCAATTCCAACTAGCACCCGCGAATTTCCTAAGTACAACGCACCATCTAGTCTTCTGCCTTCCCCTACTGCGCTTCCCTTCTCTTGGTACCCGTTCTGTTGCCCTAACGGTCCAACGGTTATCTAACCTGCGCATTACATGACCTGCCCAGAGCCATATTTATCTATTAATGTCAATTAGAATATCGGCTATACCCGTTTGCTCTCTGGTCCAAACCGCTCTCAAGGTTATGCCTAGCATTCCTCGTTCTATCGCTCTTTGTGCGGTCCTTAACTTGTTCTCAAGCTTCTTTATCACTATCCAAGTCCCTGCCCCATAATGTTATGTCATCCCCGGTAAAATGCACCGATTATGCACCTTTTTTTTTCCAATGATAATGGTAAGCTTCCAGTCAGGAGCTGATAATGTCTGCCGTATGCGATCCAACCCATTTTTATTCTTCTGTTAATCTCTTTCTTATGATCAGGAATCCCTGTGATTATTTACCTAGGTAAACGTACTCCTTCACAGACTCCAGAGGCTGACTGGCGATCCTGAACTCTTGTTCTTTTGCCCGGTTAACGCGGCTACATGTTGATAAAATGGGTTGCCTGCACTTGGGCCACAACTTGCCTCTGTTCCCCGGCGCTAGTGGAGGTCAGAGCTGCGCACCGATAACTAACATCCGGGTAAGTGCGTCTACAAATTACACCTGTGGAACATGACGCACATGTGCCACAACTTGACGGCTGATGAACAAGGAGCGGTGATCGCGTCTCCATGACCATCAAAAACTCGGGGGGCTTCATCGTTCGGACTCTAGGACTCACTACGTCGCCGCACTGCATTGGGTGCATCGCATCAGAGTTGGATGCCGGCCGTTTCCTCCTTGTAGGCGACTCGCGACACCGTTTTTCGTCGCGGCCCATACGGATCACGGCACAGGTTCTCACTCACGTAGACTGCTACCGACGAACTACTCACCTTTGTAACTCTTACAGCCATTTTGTAAGACACGGCCAATCTTAGCGTCGCAGCTTGTGCGGGATGCCAGTAAAAGGGTAATCACGACTGCGGGGACGGGACAGCAACTGGGGACCCTTGGACCTTGGCGGCCTTGTCGCTGCGCCGCGGCGCAAAGCACAAGGACGCTCGCACGCATGGTTGCCAGATCTTCTAGAGAAAAGGTACCAGAAAATTCGGAAAAGTAGCCACAAAATTGGCCACGGTGCATCGAGGAAGGAAAAAAAAAACATAGAGTTTTATGTGGAAAAAACTGAGGAGAGCATAGAGTTTTAGTTGGTATACAAACTCTATGATCACATTTTAGTATGAGGTGTTCTATTGTTTTTACAGATTTACCACACCCCGTTAAATTCTTCTTCTTCGTTAAATTTCTTTTTACAGCCCCGCGTTCTAAGACATCCTGACCTAGTGAGTGAGTGAGCGAAGAAACCTTATTGCAGGCCCCTTAGGGCCGACTACGCTCGAGCCGCCCATCGCCGCAAGCCGCACCGCACGCTTGCGGTCGCACGAAAAATTGCACGTATCCAGTACTTGTGCACAAATTAACATTTACACTGTGTGCACAGTGTATAGCTTACACATTGTAAACCGAAATTTGTGCACAAGTGTTTGATACGTGCAATATTTCGCGCGACCGCACGCGTGCGGTGCGGCTTGCGGCGATGGGCGGCTCGAGCGTAAAATCGATCTGGAGCGGCTGCCGAAATCTTCGAGCGAGCGCTCAGGTTTCACAAATGTGAGCAAGAGATGGCAGCGCGGGCGCTTGCGTAGCGTTAGTGGATATCTCTGGCGCGCGTAACGCTATCAGGAATATTCGGCCGTTTCGGCCGGGCTGAGCATGGAGAAAGAAATTCAACAAGAGGGAACACTCTTTAAAAACTGGCAGCAGGAAACACGTCACGCCTAGTTTCAACACCATCCGTTAGTTCACGCGAGCATGAGAAAAAAAGAATGTGAAATAAACTTCCGGACAACGTTTTATTTTTTTTATTCCTTCCCACTAAAACTGAAAAAGTTTTGCGTGTAAATGAACTTATACTTTGCAACTTTTTGTTGCGTTGCCTAGCAACAAGCTAGCGGCACGCCAGACGCGCGTGCATACGTCATGCGCCAGACAAGCCGCAGGAGCGAGCCGGGCAGGGTGCGCATGTGAAGCTCGCGTGCTCGGCGGCCCGTCTCTTTTGGATGTAGCCCGTTTTTTGGGCTCCCGGCGTACTCTTGTGTTCCGTCTGCATTTCGACACGGCACCGCTGCATTACTGGACTACAGCAAGGTGAGGAATTTTGTTTGACAGTCTGCGACGCACTTCAAGCACATTTAGGCTTACTGCACAAAACTGAACCTATATGGGGAACCAGCGCTGGATAGGCGGCGCGTCGAAAAGAGTCGCGCCGCGTTTCGTCGACGCCGCCCTGGCGACGAAACGCGGCATATTCCAGCCTCTCGACCAGGGGTGTTATTCTGTACACGCATGGCGGCTGCACGGCCGCCATTATCCGCCATGTTTACTCTCTGATTGGCTGTCGAGAGGTCACGTGCTTTGAAATTTGTGCCGGCAGCGGAAGTATTGCAAAATGTAATTTTGCGTTTTCATCAAGATGACGAAACGTGACGTGGAGCTGCAAATATTATGGACTAATACATATTTTTGGTCCTAGGCAGCTATATTGCGATGTTAGCGCTTCAAAAAGAATGTGAGCGGTAGCATGCACAACCAGTGCAATGCATGTGCAATTGCGCGAATATGTGGTGGCGATTCAAGTTATGCGCCATGCCAGCTTGCTGATTGGCTGAAGGAATATCTCGTGATGTGCGTCACAGGAAGGGCTGTTTCGTAAGCGTCGTTTTGACGATGCGTGACGTCGCGCTGGGCCGCCATTACTGAGATTTTCCGCCATAATTTTTGCTGCAACGAGCCACGCGAATTATGCTAATGAGCAGCCATATGCAATGGCAGCCGAGAGGAATGCGTATCGCCACATTTTCCCCGTCGTTTGGCGCCACGAAAATCTTTTGTTCATAACGCGTGCTCATAGTATTTGCATCGCTCTCGGGTGGTGTTGGCATTTGTGTTTGGGGCCATCATTTTTTAAAAGAACGCGCTTATACGAAATAATATTGGTTGAACATAACAAACTTTCGGCAATGTTGTTCACTTTTCACTGCTGCATTTGTATTGTAATCAAGATTAATGCCTTTTCGCACAATCAAAAGTTATGACAACGGGCTCTTTCTAATTTATAAAAAGAAGTGTACGCAAGGCGGCGCCTTGAAGTTTCCTCCCGTGGTGCGAGAACCAGCGAAATGAACAAGAGATGGCAGCGCCGGCGCTTGCGTCGCGCTAGTGGGTATCTCTGGCGCCCGCAACGCTATCGGTGATATTCGGCCGTTTCTCAGCCAGCCGAGTCGGGCTGAGTCACTTGCGTTTCACAAGATAGCGATAACGTGGCCTAGAATGTGCGCGCATCACCACTAGTAGGTCGCGTATGTTGTCTCAAGCAAAAAAACACGCGAGTTGGCGCCAACATGCGATGACTCATTCCATTTTCCGGGGACACGCATCCTAGCTATTGAAGCAGACGACGTCTTGTACGCAGTAGACGACGGAAGCGAGAAGAGTTTTCGACCGAATAATCATATGCTTTGAGATAGCTGCTTTATTTTTACTGCGGAGGAAAACTGTTTTTCTTTACTGATAACGCTACATTCAGTGCATTCATTTCAGTTTCTTAGGCGAAACGTAAAGTTAGCGTCACGTTACGTAGGCAAAACTGGGCCACCAGCGCCATTTTGTTTGCGGCGCGCCTACGTCACGCTCTGAAGAAAATGGCGCCTCGTCCAAAAACGACACACACGTGCGCGGCCGAATTATAGTTCGTATGTTTCCGTTTTCGCGCCGCTTCAAGTGGACAGTTTTCGTAAAGAAGCTAGCGCCATCAAGTGAAGAAATGACCAAAGAAGCTTTTTTAAGCTTTGTATATTTTTCAGTCTGTCGCGGCGAGCACGTGCGTTTATTTAGCGGTTGCGTCGAGTGCCGTTCCCATGCTTGTGTGGCAGCCTGCCTCGATAATCTTGCAGCAACGGCGCCGGTCTTGCTGCGCTATGGTTTCGGAAGTATTAGTTGGCCTGAAGACATTCCATACTTCTCTGGCTAGACATAAGAAATTCTGATGTTACTTCGCCACATCAGTCAATGCAGAAGAAAGCTTTATCGCATCAGCTGACTCGGGCAAGCAAAGGTTTGAGTGCTCCGCTGCGTGATCCGTAACAACCCTGGCTACATTTAGCACTAATTACATGAAATTTACCGGATGCATCTCAGCGCCGAGTCCTCATCCGCATGCTCATTTTTATAAACACATAGGCGGCATAGTCGCTCGTGCGCCGGCAGTATGCGCACACAACTCGTATTACAAGGCAGCTTCCCTGCCACATAATTCTTGGCAATGAATGGAAACTATTTACCTTTCGTATCGTTCGCATGGTGGGGTGGCATTGGAAGGAGCTTGGCGGTGGTATTGCGAAGGAAAAATGGTTGGTACATATGCCGGATGGTGCATGCTATTGCTCATTTTGTTTGGTACTGGCTGCCACGGCTGACCGTCTTCACTATCGAATAAACCAAGCACACACGCGAAATTCGATTTAGAAACCAGCCCGACACCGCTTGACAGGGCGACAAGACGGAAACTTACTCCGCTCGCCTGACTGTTTGGATCCAACGCCGCCTCCGTTCTCGTTCGTAGGGTTTATATGCAAAGACGCAGAAGGATGCATCCTCATTCCGACGTAGTTGTGACAGTTGTATACGCAACAGTACCGTCGGCGTCATTTTGTTTTCCTTCGACTTCCAGCGCACGCAACGCGCTACCAGTAGCAATTTTCGTCCGCGGGAGCGGCTGCATTGTGCACGTTCTGACCGCCAGGAAGGCGCTGCATGCGACGTGAAAACTCCAGCGCTGGTTCCCCATAGTGACGCAGTTATCGAAAAACAGCTCCGCAGTCCAAGCCTAGTTAATATGAGTTAATTACTCGTACTGGGAGATGTTTGCGACGCTTTCTATGAGCCCAAGCATAACTATATCCTATTTCGGTAGTTTTTGGGCACGTTCGCCGCACCTGGCTTTCTGACGAAAAGCACCTTGGCCGTGTGACGCAGTTTCGCGTGTACTGAATCTTACCGGGACAAGTTTTGGCGCTTTCTCTGACCCAAGACATCATTGTAACTAATTTCACTACTTTTTGGGGTACTTTTCAAGCACAGTGGCCGCGCTCGGCGTAGTGGCGCAGTTAGCGAAAAGCAGCTCGGCTGTGTGCCGCAGTTTCGCGTGTACTGAATCTTACTGGTAGAAAGAAGTTCGTGACGCATTCTCTGACCCGAAAAAGTATTGTAATTTATTTGGTAACTTTTTGGGATATTTTGAGGCTTGCTCGCCGCGCCTGGGGTTGTGAAGCTGTTGGCAAAAAAGCAAGCCGGTCATAGTGAGTTAGTTTTGCGTGTACTGAATTTTAGTGGGACAAGTTTGTGACGCATTTTATAGCCCTGCAACAACATATTGGCGGCGAGGAGTTACGGAGTCGCCATCATCTATCGGAAGCGCCTCGCTGGCGTAGTATGAGGGATCACGCGGCGCGCTCCTCATAGGTTTTGCTGTCAGCGCTCACTGAAAACACCACGCGCGAGCTCTCCCGGACATTTCCGTAAGTACTTTCGAAACGAGAGAATTACTGTCTAAATAATAATCTTGGGCACACTGAAAGCACACAATCGTTTACAGACGCTATCTTTTACGATGACGTTTACGATGGAGTCTCCCGAACCGGCTTCTTGCGTGAAAGGTAGGTAAACGCTGAGAGCAAACTATGTGAAATATGTTCTTATAGTGTTTGTATAACTAAATGGAGCGTTATAGAAAGACGCCTCAATGCAGCGATCGCGCAGATTCGCAGCGACCGACTGCGCGTTTACATGCTTGTCTGCGTACTGTTTCGCTTTCTCCGCGCGCGCGTTCTCGCACCGTGCCATGAGCTTTAGGCCGCAGAATATGAGCATTTGACAGTATACAAGCAACCATTGTTGCGTGGGCGCTATCGGAGCTGTCCAAAAATAACTTCATTGTAGAAACTTTGACGCCTACGGGGATGTGCCGTCGCGACGATTCAATATTTTTTTTCTTCTAAATTCTCTGACTTTTCAATATTATTCTTGGAGTTGCGTCGCACTGTATGTTTATCGGTGTTCTCAGCGTGCAATTTCCCGCTGCTCCTTTTTTGTAATCCAGTGCATTAATTCATAACACAAACATGACCATATGCCATGGTTTTTTTTTAAATGTGCTTCTTACCGCTGCCTTTCCACTCCACTGAACTTGCCAGTATCTATAGCATCGACAAGTTGACAAACCAAACCGTCATAACATTAGTCGTGCAGCAGACTTGGGCGAGCGTCTCAGTGCGCGTTTTCAGAACATCGCAGACCGGTCGCCGTAGCAGAAATCTTCCTCGCGTCTGTGCTTGCTGCATACCCGAGTTGTAGCCGATGACTGTTTGCCGGTTTTATGTTTCGCGAGCCAAGCTTCACGCAGCTCCTTGTCCTGCGGCTACATAAGAATAACGCTGACACCGGCCTCCGTTACGTGCGTCCGGCCCAGCGGCACCGAGCAGTAGCCTACCATGTTGCGCGCCTTCAAAGGCAGCCACTACCTATTGTAGTGCTTTCAAGCGTTGTAAAGGAGACACTCGAAGCGGGAAAATTTCGCCACTAAATGAGGACTGCAGCGTACGAGGGAATTCAAACTCGTTTTCAGCTCGCTTCGGCGCTCCCGAAGCAGCCGACGCGGCCGCTATGTCCACGTGATCCCTCCTAGCACGTCACGCCGACGGTGGCGCCAGATTTTCTTGTGGTGGAGCTCGAGGCCAATACCTTATTTAGGTACTCACGCTTCTCGTAAACGCGACGAGCGATTGCCGAGAGTGATAACACGGGAGTGTTGCATGCGCCGGCAGGACGCGTAAAAGATAACACGGAGGAGCTCAAGAACATGACATTTATGTATTCTGAGCGACTGAAAACAGGCTTTGCACCCACAAGTCTGACTTGAGTGCGATTAGAAGGCATTCTGCGAGCGTGTAACATGGTCTGGCTGAGCCTGTGTTGCAGCCACCTTTGTGTACTTGGCGTACCATCGTGTCGACTGAGGCCAAGTTGTTTTGAAAACGCGCAGTCACCCGTGTATTTGTGCACTTAAAGTGCAGGAAATAATGCCCGGGAAAGGAGGGGTGCTTGAAAAATCGGATGTTCAGATTTTATGGCATGTTCGGGAGGAGTCTTTGCTGCGAAATGTACGTAAAAGTGAATTTATCTATAATGCCGCTCATTCACCACTTAACGCACGTTTCGCCTCTACACGCAATACTCCTGTTAGGTCAATATACCGAAATGATACATGCTTGTAATTTACTTTCTTTCAGCTGATGGCATCCGGTGGAGCATCGTACGGCAACGACTGCTGCTTATCTAGTGCCACAACTTTGGATGAATGCAGAAGAAGCCCGGAACGAGCATTTATATAGAGCAAAATAAACATTTCATCATTTCAGAAGACGTCTTTCGTTTTCTTTATGAAATTGCACCTGACAGATTCGGCGCAGTCTTGTAAAGGTCAATTGCAATCATTTCTACTTAATAATATAACGATTCCACGCCAAGGCCACGCGAGGTTCAGCAGAAGCGAAAAAAAAAAATGAATGCCGCGCCGAGCAGCGGAGCCGGTGCGGCGTGTACCAACTGGTGTTCAAAACGCGCGCGCCCAAAACTGAAACCGGACGGAGTCAATAACATCTGCTTGGTGTGCTACAGTCAATTCGGCCGCTGGGCTCTATGGGAGTGTCCGCTCTTGTTGAAATTTCTTTCTCTATGGGCTGAGTCATTTGCGTTTCACGAGATAGCGATAACATGGCCTAGAACGTGCGCGCGCATCACCACTGGTAGGTCGCGTATGTTGTCTCGAAGAAAAGAGCGTTGGCGCCAACATACGACGACTCATTTCATTTCCCGGGGACACGCATCCTAGCTAATGCAGCGGACGACGGAAGCGAGATGCGTTTTCAACGGAATCGTCATGCGCTTTGAGCCAGCTGCTTTTTTACTGCGGAGGAAAACTTTTGCTTTACCGAAAACCTTACGTTCAGCGCCTTCATTTCAGTTTTGTAAGCAAAACGTCAAGTTTGTGTCACGTTACGAAAGCAAAACGGGGCCATCAGCGCCATTTTATTCGTGTCGCGTCTACCATAGAGTTTCCTACAAGAATTCTTGTAGGAAACTCTATGGCGTCTGCGTCCCGCATCGAAGAAAATGGCGGAATGTCCCAGAATAGCGCCCTAGGCGCTATTCGGGGTTTCGGGGCTCCGTGGCGGCGACGAAATCATAAGTTTTTGTGCATGCTTTGAGCTTGCTTCTGTTTTTGATTTGCTGATTTTTAGCCTTTAAATAGTAATTAGGTGGTTTTTCTTTCTCTTTCTTTTTTTGTCTCTCGCATTTTGGATGCGCGGGTGTGTTTCGTGCACATTTGGTTTTGCAGGATTGTTAGAGCGTTCTTTCGCTCCACGTGCTTCAACACGTCCAGCCGGTTGGGACGTTGAGTGTTTGTAGTCTTTAAATGGTAGCCTGGAGGTGGCAAGATTAATAGCTATTAGGTTGTTTTACTGTGCGTGTTTTTGGTAGGAAAGTGAGAGCGTGGCCGCGTGGTTGAGCGCGTGCGAGAGCGTGTCATACCTTCGGTCTCCGCGGCATTGATTGCTTTTGAAACAGTGCTGAGAGTTGCTTTGCGACATTTAGAGGATTTGGATCCTGTGCGTATCGGTTCTTGTTGAAAGGCACGTGCTCTGCATTGATATAGTGGTATAGTATTGTAATATTTGCATCAGTAGTAGCATTATTATAGTATTTGCAAAAATCCGTGCAATACATGGCGAGAAAGCCGGGAAAGCAGGCAGTGCGCGGAGGGTGCCTCAAGGCAGATGAGGATACGGATGAGAATGGAGAGGGCATCGAACCAACCGGCACACAATGTGATGTCGATACTAGGCTGCAGAAAACGGAGGCTTTCCAGGAATAGGAGGAGGAAGAAAGAAGTCGCCAGTGGGAGCGGAAGCTTCTCGGCTCCATCGATTTATGAGTGTTTCCGCAGTTCTTTTGCGTCCTACACCCGAAAGCGGCATATCATCTGAAAGATCAAGTCATCGCGAACCCAGGGATACCAACTTTTTGGGTGAGCGTGAACTTTGCGAGTTTTTACGGCACGAAAATCACACGAGTCCCGTGTGAGCGAGGCCAGGCCTAACGACAGTTGGGCCTGGCGCATCCTTCGTTGGACTCGGGGTTTGCACGAAATACCACCGAGATGGAGATAGACGAGGCAGGAACTGGGGAGACCCCGGATAACGGACCCAACGACGCAAAACGCGTTTCCGTGGGAGAAGACGCTGAAGGCGTTGCGGACGGTTGGATCGAAGTTACACACAGAAGAAGGCACCGCACGAACGCTACCCAGATGGCGGGAAAGGACGACACCCGCTCGCGAAGCCCGATGCCCCGAGGCGGCCGAAGCATAGTGAACAAAGTTCTACGAGCAAGTAGGATGCCCAGACTACCCAGGGATGATATCAAGATAATTGTTCGACCGAAAGACGGGCTGAATATAAGGAACACGTGCGGAACGAGTCTCGACGAGGCGATACGCAAAGAAGCGGTAGTGGGCGACGACGAGGTGATCACGATCTGTCCCAATGCAATGCAAAACATCCTGGTGATAAGCACACCGGACGAGACAACTGCGACTAAAATCGCTAAGATCAAGGTTTTGACGATTAACGGGAAGAGGCACGAGACCAACGCGTACGTTTCGGCGCCCGAGCGAATGGCAAAAGGGATTATCCGCAACATTCCCCTGAAGTATACGCAAGACCAGCTCATGCATGCTCTGGTGAACTCGAGAAACCGCTCTTTAACATACGCCAAGCGGCTTGGCAGTACGACCACCGTGATATTGCTGTATAAGGGAAACAGAGTCGCGATCCCCACATGGGCTTACTTCAATAGCATCATGATAAGAGTATCATTGTATCGGAAAGAGATTTACTTTTGCAAAGAGTGCGGCAGGCTCGGCCACCGACCCGACGTATGCCCTAGACCGGAGATCAAACTATGCCCGGCCTGCGGGTCGAAGAACCCGAGCATCGAACACGAGTGCACGCCCAAGTGCCGGATCTGCGGCGAGGCGCACCCAACGGCCGACCGAATGTGCAAGGCCAAATATAAGTTGCCACACATAGTGAAGGAGAGAAGGTGGCGGGCGAGAAGCAGAGAAGAAAAGGAACACACATTGGAAGAAGGAAAGACCCCTCAGCGGACCCTATCACCATCGGGGTACAGTATGGCGCAGGGAAAAGGCCAAAGTCGCTCGAGATCCGGATCCCTCTCGCCGATAAGAAGACGTAGCCGAAGTCGTAACAGACCTAAGAACAGAAGTCGAAGCCGGAGTCGGAGTGGAAGCCGCAACAGAAACCGAAACCGCCCCATGCCAGACGGCGTGCGGGCCACACATGGCGAGATACAGACAGGGCCGCGCAAGGTCACCTGGTCCGACATAGTCGCGGAAAGAAATGGATACTCTGTAGAGAGCACCCCCCTTTCTGGCAGCACGAGGGAAGCCCCCGACTCCCTCCTGGCGGCGAGGATGGAGAAAATGGAGCGAGAGAATAAGGAACTTCGAGAAGAGCTGGGCAGGGCCAGAAAGCAGAACGAACAATCAGCGAGGAAAATCGACGAGCTACAACAGACGCTCAACGAAGTCTTGAAGGGCATGAGAGAATCCCCTCATGAGAGGATCTCCTCGTTCACCTCCCGCGAGGCCGCCGAGCGAGGCGATGCGACCGCGACAGGAGGCGAAGTAGGCCAGATGGACATGTGTTGCGGCGAAGAAGAAGCGCCGGCAGCGGCGGGCTCCAAGCGCAAGGGCACAAGCGATACGCCACCTACGGAAGACACTTTGGACCACGCACAATCACTGAAGAGACCCAGGTCAGGAGCCAGAAAGATAGACGCGATCGAAGAGATGGTGAACAAACTGACGGACAAGACGGAGCGAATGTTTGACATACTCCTGACAAGGCTGAACGAATCCGACGCGGGACGGAACGCGCAGTACGCAGCGGTTAACACCCAACTCGCGGCCATGAATAAGCGAATCGAAGATCTGGAACACGGGACGATGCAGCTGAGGCAACAGCAACATCACCATCACCTGGCTGGAAGGGCCGGGGTACCATCGTCAAAAGCGGTAAACGCACCGACCATCCTTGCCTGCGACAACAACGCCAACACCACCCGCACCGGGGCAGGAGGGACGCACGGACAGTTGTGTCCCCCAACACCTCTACATAACAATCATGGCTGTGTCCCGCAAGTCCGACAATAGACGCATAGTCTGGCAGTGGAATTGCAGGGGCTTCAAAAACAAGAAAGCAACGATGGTACAATACATGAAAACGCTTGCCAATAACAAACTTCCTGTCGTGATTGCCTTGCAAGAACCTTTCGATCGGGCCCAGCTCCCGGGTTATGTGACGTGCGGTCCCCCCTACGAATCCATGGGGAGGGACGTCAGGGTGTGCACCCTGGTTAAGCGCGGGACGGCCTTCATCGAACACGAACTCGTGCTCCGCGAAGAGTCGGGCATAGACCATGTACTGATCGAAGTCGTGCCGAGTATTGGGACCAGAAAAACAGGCCTTTTCGTGCTCAACATATATAGCTCCCCCTCGCAAAGATACCGCACTCACACTTTCGACGCCCTCTTTCGCGAAGCGATGGCCAAGGCCGCCTCTAGTCCCTTGCTGATATGCGGAGACTTCAATGCGCCGCACACGCAATGGGGATACGGAGCCGACTCGCCGAAAGGGAAGAGGCTAGCCGGACTGATGGACGAGCTCGGCCTGACAGTACTCAACGAACCTGCTTCGCACACCAGGATCGGACAGGGAGTGTGCCGCGACACGTCCCCCGACCTCTCCGTCTGGTCAGGCACGGGCGTGGTCACTTGGTCGAACTCCTTCGAGGACCTAGGGAGTGACCACAGGATCCTGTGCGTGACCGTGGGAGAGGATGAAAGCGAAGAGGGCGTCTGCCGAAAGGCGAGAATCGTAGACTGGGACAGATTCCGGAAAAATAGAGAGCAAGACAAGAAGGAGGGCCCGATCGAAGACATCAGCGAATGGTGCAGAGTACTACTCGCGGACGTAGAGAAAGCCACCGATGAGGTCGAATGGACGGACTGGCGACAAGAACCACCCAAAGAAGAGGCATACAGGTCCCGTGGAGCCGTGTGCGACGGCGCTCCCCAACCGTCCAGAGTGGACAGCCGGCTGGCACATCTTGTTGCGGCCAAGAAATCCATGCAACGGAGAGCGAGTAGGCAAAAACTCAACAGGAAGATACGCAAGAAGATCGCCGAAATCAACCGGGAGATTGAGACGCATTGCGCCCGCCTGTGCGAGCAAGAATGGCAGGAGCTGTGCGACACGATGAACGGGAACATGAGCGCTGGAAGCACCTGGAAGATTCTGAGGCACCTGCTCGACCCGGGAAGCACCAGAACGGCGACCCGTACAGAAATGGCCAAGCTGCGATACAAGTACAAGGACGACCCAGAGGCCTTCGCGGAAGAGATCGTGCAGACGCACCTCGCACGCCCGGAAGGGCAGAGTCACCCAGAGTACTGCGGGGCTCCCAACGAGGAGCTGGACGCGGACTTTTCCGTGCAGGAAATTAGAACGGTCCTCCAGCTACTGAAGACCAACTCGGCGCCCGGTCCTGACAGGATCACCAACAAAATCCTGAGGAACCTGAACGACGACGCCATCGAGAAGCTCTGCGAGTACATCAACGCGTGCTGGAAGGAGGGCCAAATTCCGCAAGAGTGGAAGACCGCAGACGTTATACTGATACCAAAGCCGGGCAAACCGCTGGAGGTTCGAAACATGAGGCCGATCTCCCTCACGTCTTGCGTCGGGAAAGTGATGGAGCATGCCTGCCTTAACAGGGTGACGACGCTGCTCGAGAAGCAGGACGCCTTCGGCACCCACATCATCGGTTTCCGGAAGGGACTTTCAACGCAGGACGCCATGCTGCAGATCAAGGAACAGGTCGTGAACGCTCCGAGCACACACGTGCGCGCCCTACTCGGGCTAGACCTCAAGAGCGCCTTCGACACTGTGAAGCACATGGCCATACTGGACAAGATCAGCCGACTTGATCTCGGGGCGAGGTTCCACCGATATGTCAGCAGCTTCCTGAATGGGCGCGAGGCGACAGTCAAGATCGACGGGGCCCCACCACGAACGGTCCGAATGGGTGGTGCGGGAACGCCGCAGGGCTCCGTACTCTCCCCCATGCTTTTCAACCTCGTCATGATCGGCCTGCCGGAGCGTCTTGACGCGATAGAGGGCATCAATCATACGATATACGCAGATGACGTGACGGTGTGGACCACGGAGAACGCGAGCGTCGGCGAAATGGAAGACCGACTGCAGCGGGCTGTCCGGGAGGTGGAGCGGCACCTCGAAGACACGGGACTCGTCTGCTCACCCGTCGGAGATCCTGCTCCACAGGCCGCGCAAGAAAGGGCCCCTTCCGCAGGCCGTGCTGGACGCTCGTCGTTTGAGCGTCCGCGTCACGACGGGAGAGGAGACCCGAATACCGACGGTGTCCAAGTTGCGAGTGCTCGGCCTGTGGCTGGAAGAGAACGGTGTCAACCGCGAGCTGGTTGCCCGACTGCAGAAGAAAGTGGCCGCCGCCACACACCTCGTGTGGCGGGTCGCGAACAAGAGGAAGGGAATGAAGGAACACAACGTTACGAGGCTGATACAGGCGTACGCGCTGAGCCACATAGCGTACGTCGCCGCATACGCCGACTGGAACAGGAGCGAAACCGACAAGCTGAACGTGGCGATCCGCAGGGCGTTCAAGACCGCCCTGGGAGTACCCCAGTACACGCCAACCCACAGGCTCCTCGAGTTGGGCGTACACAACACGCTCGAGGAAATCGCCGAGGCGCAGAGAATCGCGCAGCTGGAGAGGCTGTCGAGCACCGTAACGGGAAGACGAATACTGGACTTGCTCGGGATTAGATATGACGAGGCGCGTGGACTGAAAGACTCACTGCTACCGGAAGTTAGGGACGCCATACAGACGGAAAACATGCCGAAGAATATGCACCCGCTGCATGACGTGCAAAGACGTATACGCAGGGCGGTAGCAATCCTCGAGAAGCATGGAAGACAAGAAGGCGTTCTCTTCGTCGATGCAGCCAGGTACCCGCGGCCAGTCGGTGACTCTGATGGCGACTAGGAACGTCTACCACCACCGCCGCAACAAGGGAATGTGCGAGACGAACCGCAGTTACCAGCACCACCACCACTACTGCTACAACAAAAACGGCAGCAGCAACAACGGCAACATCGACACGGCCGGCCGACGGCGGCGCCGCCCGCCTTCTCCTTGGCAGTCGTAGATACAAAGGGAAGGATCCGAGTCACGGCATCAGCGAGGCTGCCGTCGGCCGAAGCAGCGGAAGAGATGGCCATAGCCCTCGCGGTACTCCACGGAGGTGCGGAGGATAACCTGATCACCAGCGACTCCAAATCAGCGATTCGAAATTACACCAAAGGTTGGGTGTCCGCGGATGTGGCACGCATGCTCAACGCCCGGGCCGGGGACTTCGGATCCGGCACGATTACAAACAAGTCCCTCAAGTGGTTCCCCGCGCACGTCGGGGAGCTTGGCAGTAACAACAACAGCCACGACAATAATGACACCAACAATGCTAACGGCCGAAGACGCAACGACACTCCACCCAACCACAACGAGCGCGCCCACCTCGTCGCGAGGCAGCTTACCCGCCGCGACGCGGTCACCCAGAGGGCAGCCGCTGCCGTTGTTGTGCGGGACCCCAGCGGAGGAGTGACGGCGACGGCGGCTGCCACCCCGTCTGGCGCGGCCGCTGTTGTTACCAATACAACACAAATCGCGGCGGACGGAGCTGGGGACCACGAGGACGCCGACTGTGATGTCAAGGAGTTTCCGGCAACGTACCGGGAGGTGCTTGGTCACTATAGGAAAGAACGAAGAAAATATCCACAACCCCACGGGCGCCTAGGCAGGTCCCAGGCGGTCGACCTGAGACGGTTGCAGACGGGCACTTTCACCAACCCCTACCACCTGCACCGCCTGTGGCCCGCGCTGCACCCGTCGCCCGGCTGCCCGTGGTGCGAGCACGAACGGGCCGATATGGCCCATGTGCTTTGGGAATGCCGACGCCACGTGGAACAAGGACAAAGAGGAAGGGGGAGTACAACAGCAGAACCCTCTGAAGCGGGGCGCCTCGCTGAGAGATGGCAAGCCGCCCTCCTCAGCGAGGCACCCGAAGACCAGGAGTGGGCCGTCCAGCGGGCCAGGGCCGTTGCCGAGGATCTCGAAAGATTTTCCTCGGGCGATGGAACCCTGGCAGCCTAGCCCCGGGCACCAACATCAACAACCGTTGGACAAATAAAGTTTATTCCTATCCTATCCTATCCAGGAATAGCTTGTCAAACAGGTGCAAGAGCTCAAATATGAGCTAAACAGGGAGCGTGATGCACGGAAGGTAGTATAAAAGAGACTTGAAGCAGCGAGGAAAAGCTGAACAGGGCCGCCATTGTGAACGAGAATGTCCGTGACAATGGAACGCAGACCTCCGACGCGACAGGCGAGGGAGTGTCACCAGGGTACGTGGAATTCATGCAGCGTGATGAAGGGTTAGCTGGAAAGAGGGGCAGCTACCTCGAGGCCGCCGCGCCGAAAAAGCAGGCGCCGAGGAGACAATGCCCCTTGTCGAGTTCGAATCACGCGGAAAAGGGCAAAGGGAAGCAGGGAGAGGTAGGAGAAAGTGAAAGGGTGATTATCGCCGACGACTGAAACATGGCTAGTTGCTCAAAAGCAATTGTGGAAAGGGTGAAAGGCGATAAAAGAGTAGCGGTAGGGACATTTCCAGGGTGGACACTGGGTTCTGTCATGGAGCGAGCAAAAGAGAAGCTCGCGGAAAATGCCCACGTGCGCAACCTTGTCGTAGTAGCAGGTGGGCTAAATGACGTCCTAAACAGGAAAGGGGCAGGACTAGGCCAGCGCTTGGCGAAGGGGGTGGACGACTTGCGCGAGCTATCCCCTCAGGTGCAGATCGTGGTGTGCACGGTGCCGGAGGTGCCTGTATGTGACAGTCACGTACAAAGAGCCGTAATGGCTGCTAATGAGGTAATGTGGAAAATGAGCGGAGAGAAAGGCTTCGAGGTGGTCGAACAGGGAAGTGAGAAGGTGTGGCGGTTTTAAACGAGACGGGATCCACTTCAATTACAGGCTGGCACAAGAAGTGGGCTGGCGAATTGGTGGTCGCGCTGTTGCTTCTTTAGGGGGCGCGCGGGTGCTCAGGAGGCCAGAGTAGATATTAATGAAGAAGGTCCCCTAGGGGAACTTCAGGAGAGCATCGCCGTCGATAGCAAGAAAAGGAGGAAAGCAAGAAAGAGAGCTCGCCATGCAATAGACTACATAAACATGCAGGGTGGCAGAAGAAAGGAAAAGTGGGCAGAGATTGAGGAGCAGTTAAATAGAGAACAAATAGGGGTGTATGCGGTTACAGAAACGCACCTTAGAGACTCAGAAGAGCCGCCAGTTATTGAAAATTATGTTCGGCAAGGGGGTGCAACAGAACTAAGTCGGAAAGAAAGGGAGGGGGAGTCGGAATGCTCATCCATCAGGGAGCCAAATGGAAAAGAGTAAATTCAAAATGTCAAGAGCATCTTTGGTTATCAGGTACAATTAGTGGGAAAAAAATTTGGCTGGGCGTTACGTATTTGTGGACCGGAAATAATTGCACAGAGAAGAATAAAGAGTTCGTTGAATGCATAAGCGCGGATATTAAAGGTTTCTGGAATGGTGCTGAAATTGTCCTATTAGGTGACATGAATGCCCACATACAGGATTTAGATGGCTATACCGACAACAACGCGAAGTCAGTACTAGACCTTTGTTGGCAACATAACCTTGCTATCGTGAATACAGGGCCTAAGTGTGAAGGGCAGATCACGTGGGAAGTGGGAAACCGGCAATCGACAATTGATTACTGTCTGATGACAGAAGGAATTCATGATAAGTTGAGAGAAATGGTCATTGATGAGGAAGGGTATAGCAGCATAGGGAGTGACCATAAATGCATCATTCTAAATATGGGATATGTAGTTGGGAAAGAGAGCTAGGAGTGCAAAATGGCCAGTCCAAATTTGAAGGCTGAATAAATAGCAAGTATAGTCACTAGAGTCGAGGAAGAAATTGGCAAATGGCCAAGTAACGAGTGGAAATATGGTGAGCTTTTAAGTGTAATAACGACAGAAATACGGAAAGAGAAACAACATGTTCGTTGGAAAGGAACAAAGAAACCGAAAAGCTGGTGGAACAGGGAGATACGAGAAGCGATCGCAGAACGACAGAAAACATCTTGAGAGCACAAGCAGGCAAAGAAGGCGAAGTTGCCGCAGGATGAAGTAACCAGTAAATGGGAAATATACCCAGACAAAAACTCTATGGTTCAAGTACTGGTGCAAGCAAAATTAAAAGGTGAAAAAGTCTATGGTTCAAATACTGGTGCAAGCAAAATTAAAAGGTGAAAGTGAACGTTGGTTGTCAGAAATATTTGAGAAAAAGAAGGCCGCACCTAGAATATTTTGGAACGACATAAAATTATTAGGCAGGAAGTCAACAACAATACAACAACATATCCTAGACGAAGATGAAAACAGACTGGAAGGAGAAGCGGCAATAAATTGCGTCCGAAAAATAACAGCCGAATCTTTCCAAGGCAATGACGAGGTTGTATTTGAAGAAAAAGAGAATGAAAGAGACCCAAGTGGAAAAGGAGCTCGTGCTGACAAATTTTAACTGGAAGAAAGTGGAAAAGAAAATTCCTAAGAGCACAGCCACA
This sequence comes from Dermacentor variabilis, assembly GCF_050947875.1. Classification (NCBI taxonomy): domain Eukaryota; kingdom Metazoa; phylum Arthropoda; class Arachnida; order Ixodida; family Ixodidae; genus Dermacentor; species Dermacentor variabilis. The sequence continues at coordinate 19,011,781 of NW_027460291.1, read as the reverse complement.
GGGCTAGACAAGGTTTCCGTTAAGCTGATAAATGAACTAGGACCAAAAAGTAAGGAAGCTCTGGTGAAAGCAGTGGAACAAACCTTAAAAGATGGACGAATACCAGACAGTTGGCGACAAAGTAGAATGAATTTAATTTATAAAGGCAAGGGGTTGAAAGATAGAATTCACTCGTATAGACCGTTGACCATTACATCGCTAATATACAGGCTAGCAATGCAGGCAGTTAAATTAAAGCTTCAAGCTTGGGCAGAGAATAATGGCATTTTGGGAGAACTTCAGAATGGCTTCAGGATAGGTAGGCTTTTAGATGATAACTTATTCGTTCTTACTAAGTGTATTGAAATATCAAAAGTAGAACGCACACCGTTACATGTGGCGTTTTTAGACATTACAGGAGCCTATGACAACGTAGACCGCAACATTTTGTGGGATATTCTCGAAGGGAAAGGTTTAGGTGACGATTGTCTGCAGCTTTTGAGAGAGATTTACCTAGAAAATACCGTTTGCGTTGAATCGGAAGGGATGAGGAGCGGGGAGGAAGTTCATATCAACAAGGGACTGAGGCAGGGGTGCCCTTTATCCCCGCTGCTGTTTACGATGTACATGGTGAGGATGGAGAGGGCGCTAGAAGGAAGTAATATCGGGTTTAATCTCTCATGCACACAGGCGGGAACAGTAGTACAGCAGCAGCTTCCAGGATTATTTGACGCGGACGAGATTGTGTTGCTAGCTAACAAGCAAAGTGATTTGCAGCATCTGGCTAATACATGTGGACAGGAAGGCAAGAATTTAGGTTTGAAGTTTAGTGTTAGAAAATCAGGTGTTATGGTATTCAATGAAAACAGTGAACAGACAGTGACAATACAGGGCCAGGAAATACCTCGGGTAACAGAATATAAATGCCCTGGTATATGGATAAACGAAGGCAATAGATATATGGAAACACAGGAAAAACAATAACAGTGAAGAGGAAGAGAAATGTCGCCATAATGAAGCAAAGAGCGCTATGGGGATACAATAGGTACGAGGGGCTCCGAGGTATGTGGAAAGGTGTAATGGTTTCAGGACTTACTTTTGGAATTGGAGTTGTTTGCTTTAAATTAAGTGTACAATCAGGACTCGATGGGAACCAGAGGTCAGTGGGTCGCCTCGCCTTGGGCGCTCATGGGAAGACTACAAATGAAGCTGTGCAGGGTGATATGGGCTGGACTATACTTTAGAAATTAGGGACGCTCGCAGTAAAATTGAGTATGAAGAACGCCCGAGGAATATGGAAGAAAGTGAATGGGCTGGGAGAGTGTTCAGGTATCTGTACAGGAAAAACATTGATTCACAGTGGAGGAAAAGAACTAGGAAGCTTACCATCAAGTATGTGGCCTGTAGGGCGGGCAACACAGCAACAAAGACGGTCAAGAGGAAAGTCAGAGAGGCGGAAATAATCTCGTGGGTGGCGGCAATGGAAAGAAAACTTGCCATGAGTAACTACTTAAGAGGAACAAACGAAATCAGGAAATAAAGAAACAATTTATGATAACTCAAAGGGAAGCTCATTACTTTTCGAAGCGAGATCGGGATGCCTTAGAACACGCACCTATAAAGCGAGATATAAGAAGGAAGAAGCAGCATGTGCTTGCTGTGGTATAAAGCTAGGGAAACTATGGAGCATGTTTTAGTAGAATGTGAAGACGTCTACCCAGCGGTCAATTTAGGCACCACTGGCCTCCTTGAAGCCCTTGGGTTCAGCGGGAGCAGTGGAAAAGTAAACATGTCCGAAATAGGCATTAGTAAGAGGCGATTGGAGGATTGGTGGACGAAAATAGGGAAACGACAAAAAACGGAGACGTACAAAAGCACAGTTAGCAATAGGGGTCAGACACATTTGGGTGTAGGTGTTCACAATGTTGTTTTTATTTTTTATTGTTTAACCTAGGTAGGACATTAGGCAGTATAATAGGAAGAGCTTGGTGGCGCAACCTACCGATCCGTTCCAAAGGGGACGCTCATAACATCCTGCCATCCATCCGGCGGCTCGCGCGCTCTACAAAGCAGTGGACGGCACTGTAGAGCGACGGTTTACCTGTCGGGAAGCCACTAATTCACATATGGCGAAAGGAAATGTCACGGAGTCCAAGCCCATGACTGCACAAGTCAAACTGCGCTCGTATGAATATCGCGCAGGTTTGGGCCTTTCGACACACAAAAGTGCGCGCAGAACGTTTTGTAGCCAACACGACAAATGGCTAATCTACGTTCGAGAGTAGCTGTTTCAAAAAGCAAAAACAAGCAACAGTATGATGTCACATCCTGTGAAAAAGAATTGTTCTTTTTCTCACCTTCTCTCAGCTCACGTATGCGCAGCGACCACGGAGCCCTCGGTCGGTCGTGACGCGTAGCCAGGCGCGTACGATTGGCTACGTGTGGTTGGACCACGACCTACTGTACAGTAGGTCGTGGGTTGGACCTAAACTGTCTTTCGAGAAGCGGAAACCCAAATTCACTCTTATTTTACTTTGCTTTAATGAAAGGCGCTTTTTAATTGTATCTTAACATTATAACAAAAAACAAACAGCACGTGAGATGGGGCAAAAAAAAAAGAAAAGCAAGGCAAACACTGCACAGTGCGCATGCCTTCATTCCGCTTCCTGTTGCAACCGACGTTTATATTTCACCAGGATATTGCACACATTAACCGAGGACCTCATAATGCTCATATTCCAACCTTACATGAACACGTCTTGCGTGGGCAAAAACTGCGGGAAAGCCTACAATATCAACAACCAGCAAGAAAACATGCCTTGTCATTTTTATTTGATGTTGTGAAAGGAAATGTAACAGGTAAACTATTTGCAGGGACATATCTACAATCAGAAAGCTACTTACAGTGACGCAGCTGTACAGGATGCCTTCACATTAGCTTCGCTTTCTTTCTGGCAGATGCGACCTTTTCTGAATAGCTGAGGCTCTTGCAAGTATCTTTTGCGATAAAATGCATTCGTACCACTATGTATGAATAGAAACTCTACATTAGTGGTGCCCTTGTGAACGGGACAACCGACACTTGTCACATCACAGTCCCCAAGGGTGTCAAGAACGGTCCGAAACGGCGGCAGTTTCAATGTGTACAGTGCCCCCGGACACCTTGACCTCGTAGATAACCTGGATGGCCGAAACCTACACATTCCACAACTCAAATGTTTACCATCCTGTATAACAGCAAGCCAGGCTGCAGTTTGGTGAGCTGACTTTGGTGCATTCAGCAGCAGCAGCCTGGTTCAAGCCCAGGTACCACACAAGCCTACAGCCAGGGTAGCCGTCGCAAGGGTATGCGGTGGGGGTGTGCGGCAGTAGGCTCAGGTTCATCCCTGGCCAGGCTCCATGTCGTGGCCGAGGACTCGCCGATTTTCGACATGTGGAACACAGGCTTTGTTCCGTTGTCTGTGCTGCCGTGCATGCTGACCGTCGAAGTCTGCGGGCACCCCATTTCCATGGAGCTCGACACAGGGGCTAGCGTGTCAGTAATGGCCGGGAAACCCTTCAAGTGTACTTTCTCCGGTGTGTCCGTCGATGCTTCGGGCGTGATGTTGTGCAGCTACTCCGGGCAGCTCTCCCAGGTCTAGGGTCAGATACAGGTCAGCGTTCACTTTGGAGACAGGGAGGCAACCCTTCCCCTTTACTTAGCCAAGGGGTCGTCGTCGACGCTGCTGGGCCGAAACTTGATTCATGCACTGGGCGTTCGTTCGTCTGCCAGAGTACTAGGATGCCAGCCTGCATGCCGTGAAAGACGTCCCCAGCCTCCTAACCGACTTCAAGTCCCTGTTCCAGCCAGGGGTGGGCACATTTGCCGGCATGACGGCTGGCATCTATGTACCCGAGGGAGCCCGGGCACGTTTTCTTTTTACTTTATTACCCACAGTGCCTTAACAGGCATTACAGTGGGGGAGGGTATATGCAAAAAAGATAAAGAAATACATACAGTGTCAGTCACACAACTAATAAAAATAACCGCTAATCACAATCAGTCATAAAATACACGTCATTGGAACACACTTAAACGCTGTTATGCTAGCACAGAAAACATCTTTAGACATAACAGAGGCAATGTTTGATGGCAATTAGTTCCATTCGCGGATTATTCTAGGAAAGAAAGACAATCGAAATAAATCAGTCTTGCGTGCGCTTTCCCGTACCTTGAACATATGATCAACTCAGTCTGAGACAATAATGAGGTGCAAGCAAATATTTTGTATTTTTAATCCTGACACGACCATGGTAAACAGCATGACAGAATTTCAATCGCAACTTTTGTTGACAATAATCTAAATGCTCCCAATTCAGTGTTTCTTTTATACTTTCCGCCCCAATAGTCCTGCGGCAATTGCCTAACACACCGGACAGCCAAATTTTGAATCTTTTCCAATTTATCATTGTCTCGCTTAGCTGGAGGGTCCCAGACAGTGCAGGCATATTCAAGAAGTGGTCTAACATTGGTTTTGTACAATAATTCTTTAGTAGGTACAGGAAAAGTTCTGGCATTCCGACACAAAAAGCCCAACACTTTCCCAGCTTTGGCTGCAACGTAATTAATGTGTCTCTGCCACCTTAGCGAAGATGTAAAATAAACACCTAGCTATTTGTAATGTGATACTTGTTTTAAAGGTATGCTGTTCAGATTATAACTGCTCATGTGTGGATCCTTTTTTCTCGTAAATGTCATGTACACAGTTTTTTTTTTCATTTAACTTCATATGCCACTTTACACACCACTTGTTGATTTTGCCTGGATCTTGTTGGAGAACAGCCACATCATCAATGCATTTTACTTCCCTGTATAGCACACAATCATCGACGAATAAACACATCTGAGTCTGGATACCATCAGTTCTATCATCTATGTATAATATAATTAACAGTGGACTCAACACAGATCCTTGAGGTACACCGGACGTGACACTCGCGATCTGAGATTGAGCCCCGTTAACAATAACAAACTGCTTTTGTGATGCGAGATATGATCTTATCCAAGAAGTAACCTGCGGATGTATATTATAAGCTCCAAGTTTTTCAATTAAGGAAGCATGGGGTACAGTGTCAAATGCCTTCTGGAAGTCCAAGAAAGCACAGTCTACTGAGAGTCGATGATCGAGGGATTCTGCTATGTCATGTAAATTCTGTTCATTGTGTAACGCAGGAAAGGCCTTTCTGAAACCCGTGCCAAGCTGGATTAAACAGACAATGTTCATTAATATGTGCTACAACTGTAGTATACAAAATATGCTCTAAAATCTTGCAAGAAACATATGTCAAAGACACTAGTCGGTAATTCACTACTTCACTGCATGCGCCCGACAACGCTCCCAACTTTCCACTCGTCCGGAAGACAGGACTGTTCTAGAGATTTGTCATAAATTATCTTTAAATATGGCGTGACTGATATTGCACAGAACTGGAGACGTCTGTTTGGCAAGCCATCAGGGCCACAAACCTTTGACGCATTTAATCCCAGAAACAACACCTCAATACCACGTGTGCAAAAGTTAATGTTATCTATCTTGCCTATTTCGCTTCGAGGGTCCTGTGTCTTCCCATCAGTTCTGACCACTGGGGTGAAAACAGAGCTGAAGTATTGATTAAAATTTTCGGCCTTGGCAATGTCATCATATACCGTGTTACCGCCAATGACCAACGACAGAACAGCTACCTTGTCCTTACCATTTCTTTTAACATGCTTCCAAAATTCTTTGGGATTTTGTTTTAATCTAAAGTGCATAGAGCCGGAATAACAATCCTTTGCATTACGAGCAGCAACATTCACTTCATGTTATATCCTGCAATTTTCTTTTATTCTCTTCTGTAGGTACCTCTAGAAAATTGCGATAGCATCTCTGCCTTTTCTGTGTTAGTCTGTACAACAGTTTTGTAAACCAGTGTTTACTTTTAGCGCACCTGGAGTTCACACCCAGGAAGGAACAAACTGATGCTTTAGTTCCATTTTTTGTTCGAATAATGTCCACTGATGATCTACACCTTTAGTCTCAGCTTGTGTTTCAAAAACTGCTAGATGGGAATCTAAGGCCCCGTTCATCTCAGCTACACTAGCCTTCTCAAAGATGAAAACCCGCCTATTAAGACCAATTACTATTTTTACGTAACTAATATGCATCTTGCACACCACAGTGCTGTGATCGCTTATACCAGGTACGACAACACTGGAGAAAGCTAGTCCAGGTTGATTTGTCAGAATTAAATCTAAAATATTTTCTCCACGTGTTGGTTCCAACACCATTTGGTGAAGCGCAAAAAGGTCGATTAAGTTTTTCATTTCTTGACTACAGCTATCCACTGTAGTGACAATATTAGGCTGCTGGTGCCAATCAAGGGATTTTCAAGCTTCGCCCACTGCTGTTCGCCCTGAAGGAAGGGGTCACCCAGGAGCTGCAACGGTTACAGCGAGAGTGAATCCTGGTGCCCGTCAAGATGTCTGAATGGGCGGCTCCCATTGTACCAGTCCTCAAGCGAGACGGCAGTGTCAGGATCTGCAGGAATTTCAAGGTTACCATCAACCCCGTCGCTACCGTTGAGAAATGCCCGTTGCCCCGGATCGAAGATCTCTTCTCAGCGTTGTCGGTGGACAGAAGTTTACCAAGCTTGACCTTAGAGATGCCTCCCGGAAGTATGTCACAATATAGACAACTTTGGGGCTCTTCCAGTACACGCGCTTACCGTTTGGCGTGGCCTCAACCCCGGCCATGTTTCAGAGGGAGATGGACAACCTCTGCAGGGGCGTGAGGCACGCGGCGGTGTACTTGGATGACATCCTAGTTACTGGCAGTGACAACAGGGACCACCTGCAGAACTTGCACAACGTCCTGGCACGACTGTAGGGCGCCGGTCTCAAGCTCAAGCTGGAAAAGTGCATTTTCCTGGACCCCAGTGTTGAGTACTTGGGACATGTAATTTTCCTGGCTGGCCTAGCCCCGGCTCCCTTCCAAGTTGATGCTGTGCTCAAGGCGCCTAAGCCCCAAAACAAGAAGGAGCTTCAGAGCTACCTCGGACTTAGCAACTTCTACAGGAGTTTTCTGCCGAACCTGTCAGAGCATCTACAGCAGCTCCATCTTCTGCTTTGAGATGGTCAGCAATGGGTCTGGAAGAAGGAGCAGTACCGGGTCTTCCAGTGCAGCAAGGAGCTAATCACCAAGGCTCCAGTGCTGGTACACTTTGATCCTGCCAAGTCTGTCGTCCTTACCGTAGATGCGTCGCCGTATGGCGTGGGAGCCGTCCTGGCACACCGGAACAAGGATGGCCAGGTACACCCTGTGTCGTTTGCTTCTCGTCAGCTTCATGCTGCAGAGCAATGCTATAGCCAGCTGGACAAGGAAGGCCTGGCCCTCATGTTTGGTGTCGAGCGCTGCCACCAGTATCTGTGGGGCTGGAAGTTCAAGGCAGTCATGGACCACAAGCCGCGGTTGGGGCCGCTGGGGCCTGACAAGGCAGTTCCTGTGCAGGCATCACCTTGAGTGGTATACTAGGCCTTGAGGCTGGCAGCTTACAGTTACCAGCTGGTTTACCGTCCAGGAAAGGACTTGGGACCTGCTCATGCCCTGAGCCGCCTGCCCCTGCCAGAGGTGCCTGATGCCGTTCCAGAACCTGCCGATGTGTTCATGCTGGAGCAAGTGTACCCGGAGGTACTCTCCGGATCTGCGGTATCCAAACGACCAGACGGGACCCAGTCATGTCTAAGGTGGTCAAGACGGCGTCCCGTGGGGAGGAATTGGTTCAGCAGGCCTATAGCCACAAGGCCACCGAGCTGAGCTTGCAGCAAGGCTGCCTACTATGGTGTTCCAGGGTGGTGATCCCACAAAGTCTTCTGTCCAGGGTCCTGCAGTTGCTGCGTGCGGGTCATCCTGGTGTGGAAAAGACTAAGATGGTGGCCTGGACCAGGACTTTGCTCACATGGTGCAGAGCTGCCAAATCTGCCAGGAGCATCAGCGGGCGTCGCATCATGTGGAAATCACTCCCTGGCCTTTCCCACAGAGACCCTGGTCCCGCCTGCATGTGGATTTTGGGGGGCCCTTCAAGGGCCATTACTTCCTTGTGGTGGTGGACGCCTTTTCGAAGTGGGTGGAGGTTCTACCTGTCACCACTCCATCAGCAGGCGTGACCATTGCAGCGCTACGACAGCTCTTCGCCGTTCAGGGGTTGCCGAACGTTATTGTGTCCGACAATGGTCCTGCTTTCGCCAGCACAGAGTACCTGGCCTGGCTGACAAAGAATGGAATCCGCCGAATGATGGTTCTGCTGTACCACCCTGCTTCAAACGGTGCAGCCGAGCGGGTGGTGCAAATCATCAAGGACAAGCTCAAGAAGAGCCAGACTGGGGATTTCCGGACGCATATTTGCCCAGATACTGTTTTAGTACTGGACCACGGCCCACGATGTCACTGGTCGTGACCCCTGTGAGCTCCTGCTGTGTCAGATGGTCAAGACACCCTTGGACGTCTTGCACTCGGACCTCCAATCCACAGTGCTCCTGAAGCAGCTGAAGTAGAAGCTGGCTGCTGACCAAGGGTGCCGTCCTGGGCCTTTGCCGGAGTCTGGAGCTTCAGTTTTCGCCAGGAACTTCCGTCCTGGCCCAGTGCCTCATCGCTGCTCGTCCGCATGCCAGACAGGGCCACGTGGCCCAGGCACGCCGACCATGTTAGGCCTCGCCTCGGGACCTGGCCAGCACCCTCGACTGCCACTTCTGAGTTACAGCCCGCAGGAGGACTAGCAGCAACACCAGTCGCTTGCAGCAGAGCACCGCCCACCTCAAAGGTGGCAAGCGTTGCCAGTGGTGCGGTGCCCGTTGGGCAGGTGTCGAGCCCGGCACCACTCACAAGGCCGACCACTGCGGACCCTCCGGATGGAGCGAGGCAGGCAGCACCTGGCATTGCCACCCCAGCCCACCGACTCCGGTTCCCAGGCGGAATACTCGATGGCGGAGGCCACCGGACTGTTACTCGCCTTGGTAGCAGGCAGCTGTGCACCGACGAGCACAGCTGCTCGCCGGTCAGTCATCTTTCGTCACCACCACGCTGCGAAGCGTCTGTCTAATGGAGGGTGCCTCGAGCCCTCCCTCGTTCATGAACCCGGGCGGATCGTGACACTATGCATGCCGTCGCTTGCATCAATTTCGTCACACAAATCCCCATCACTCTGGCACGAAGCAACTTGGGTGGGAACCACTGACCTTACTTTGGGTGGTTTTCTTGCCGACTTGGGCGCCTTCGGTTTCTACAGATGCCCAGGTATGTTCGGAAAAATTCGGGGTACTGTGTGCTTGTCCACCTGGCTCGCGAAATTGTTACGGTTTCATTGTTCATGACGTGCTCATAGCAGGTTATGACCTCTGCAGGCTCAAAATTAATGTCACAAACGTATGTTCGTATGTTTTTACGTAAAAGCCTTACAGTGTTTCCGCGGAATCGCGTTTTGACAGTCACTTAACATACGCCAAAGAGGGTGAAGGCGAAAGCCTGCACGCTCATCTCTAGGCATTCATTAAATTACTCGACATTCTCATTCGAATGCGTTGCTTATTACTTTTCTCTCACCAAAGGTCATGCTTCGATCGATGTGCCGCAGTTCACGCTACCTTAATTGCTGCGTAATGAACGTTGCCCTAATTAACACCAAAGGTCGTGGGTTTGACTCCCACCATAGTTCCCGGGTTCGAGTGACTTAATGAACTCTATATCGGTTAACTGTACCCTAATTAACTTCACCTTAAGACGAAACGTCGTGGGTTCTACTTCCACACAGGCTCCAGGGTTCGATTCCCACCGAAGGTCGTGAGTTCGACTGCTTGAATGATCTGTATAACTTTGCCTTTTCTTTTTCGGCATGATGAGCGGTATCGGATCTAGCTGTGGAAGACGGCGACGACGATGAACGCGCGTGTGCGCGAGGCGAGCTCACAAGACCGCACGCCGCGTTTTCCAGACCATCGGTATGGTGGCTACCATCCGATGGTCTGGAAAGCCACTAAAGGCCTTAAAAAATGTCGAGGCACGGGAGTTGCTGCCACCAAAGCATACCCCGAACGACAGCCCGGCGCGCTGGACGTGGGCATGTCGAGAATCCGCGCCACACTTCACGGCATTCACTTAAATGCGTATGCACGATCACTGCACGGGGTTCTACGTTTGCGGAACGCGTTCAAGCTCCTAATACAGGCGCACGCAGATCTAAAAACAGAATAAAGAACCAACTTTTCTAAAAACGCTGATTTAGACGCCCGCACATTCTAAGTTTTTCTTTCCCCATGTGTGCAAGCATGCTGTCGCCATCTGTCGCTCTTGTGGATGTCAAGGGTCGACATGACCGTCACGGACTTTTTGTGACGACAGGCTGTGCAAAAAGGGATTACCGTAGTCGAATGTGAAAATGTATATACAAATAAAAACGGCTATACCGGCTACAAATTTGTTTTGCTCTTTCTTTTGTTTGGCTACATTTGGGCTACCATTTCTACGCCGCTTGTCCGACCTGGCAACACTGGGACTCCACGCCCTACAACAGCAGCTGTGACTTCGACGCCTGTGCGGTTGTGGCTTCCACAGCCTGCCTGCACAGTGAGCGGAGGTTGTAGTGCCCGGTGGTGTGTCATACCGTTGCTTGGCGAAAGAAGCCGCTCTCCACGCACGCGGCATGAGCGCTGGATACCCTCAAGCCGCGCTCTTGGAGATGTCCAAGGTTGGGGAGACGCCAACACCCCAGGACGTCGCGGACTACGGTGAGCCTTTTGTTCTGTCGGGTTCGGCCGGGTCGAAGCGTCTTCAAGGACGTCGCCTTTGTTCCGCGCGTCGCAGCAGGCCCGAATGACAGCCGCGCTCTCCATCGGGCTTGCTCGTCGTGCTCCCGTTATGCGACAAGAATTCCGCCCGCGTTTAAACGACCTGCCAGGTTCTACTTACAGTAGCAACTGTGATGTTAGTTTCGGAGCCATCTCGCGTATGCTTTCGCCCAAAGGCATGTTGACCAGCACCTTTCAGCGATGCGTTATATTAGAAATCGGCGTTAACTTCCTACTAGTTGTCCACAGACGAGGGGCAAGGAATGAGCACGTCCGTGCCGCACTGCACATATATACTTAAAAAATGTTAACGTGCCAACTCGCCCAACTTGCTGTGTTGATTGAGCCGGTTTATTGTTATGTGTACATAGGCTGCTTCATGCACCGGGAACGCTGTTGTTGTTCGCGTAGCTTCTTCTCAGCACTGCGGCCGCAGGTGGACGGGAGCGTCGCACACGTTGCGTCGGACCGCCGGTTACGGTTACGGTGCACGGTTACGACTCCGCGCTTTGCAAGGCGCATAGTTCCTTAGCTGGTGATCTTCAGTTGAAGTGCAAGTTTGTCTAGGATACTCAATAGCTAAACAGGGCGATTCATCATCCTTGGGAGAAAGCACGGCAGTAGTAGACTGCGCTCAGCTCTGCCTATGAGGAAACATGCATAGCGGTGTTGCTTATGTGACTTGGATTTTCGTCTCTCGGCCTTCGCTAATATTTGAGCGTTGAGGTGGAGGCTTAGAAAGCTTAGCGCGTAGTCAGGGTGAAACGTGTGAAAAGTGGCATGCTAAAACAGAATCGTTTAACTAAAGAAGCCGTCATCTACAGCATACTGACAAGCATCAGGGATGCAATTGTGAGCATGGGTGCTTCCCCCCCCCCCCCCCCTGTCATATTATGGTTCTGCAGATGTCATTCCACACAGGTATTTTTAAAGCTATCCAATGGGTTTCATCTTATTACAGTATGATGACAGCTGTCTCTAGAGGCTCTGCTGTTGTTTTGAACAGGAAAGAAATGTTTCCGAATATGTTGTGAACTGTCTAAAAGAATGCACTCTCGCAGTTGGTACATCTTCATTTGTACGTAGTTTGTTCCAGTGCAATAAAAGCAGAGACAAGAAAGGAACACAGAAACGACGTTAATGCTCAACAAAGACCATTTTGGTGTATGTATAAAGAAGACCCTTCTGCCTTACAACAGTGCACATACTAAACTTGTTAAAAGGGGTATTGCAATGTCATGTGTAAAAGCTTCTCTAGTAAAAAGCTGCTGCCACACCACCTCAGAAAGTCTGAATAATCAGGTAGAATAGGCATTCTACCTAGGCACTGCTGGATTTCCTTCATTTCTTATTACTGCTGTATGCGAGTCACTCTTACAGGACTTAAAAAAGGATGCAGGCCAAAAATGGAAAAGGATAAATGAAGACCGCAGGTCATATTCTACATACACAGAATTCCACAAAATTTTAAGATGGCTAACAGATATGCTGTCAAAGTTGTTTTCTCTCCCATGCAAGTTAGCATAAATGTGCCCTTTGCTGACCAAATAAAAGAAAAAAATTGCAAAGAAGCACGCTGATTGTTACACTGATTGTGTAATGCACATGGTGTACAAGATTCCATAAAGTTGTGGTCAAGTGTACGTAGGCTAGACGGACTGATGCTACAGTGTGAGGGCCCGCGAGCATTACCTAAAAGTAAAGAACAAATCCGGCAGACACATTGCAGATAACAGGTGTGCTTGCACACCACAATTAGAACATACTTACCTAAAACATGCAAAAAAAACCTAAGGGTAGCTGTGCAAGTGCTTTTAGTTTGAATATTACAGTATGGTTACTTATGATTCTTTCCGTTTGTCATAATGTGTTTGTATGTGTAAAAGTCTTTTTTTTTTTTTCATATAAAATACTTAGAACTTCAGCACCAGCCCACGCAGTTTCTGTGCTCCTTTTCTGTCTCCGTTATTATTGTGTTGCACAAGCTTTGTACAATTCAAATCCGAATGATAATACATCATGTCACCAGGTCACATGTACACCATGCTGGGCTAGTTTTCCAGCAAGATTGATGTAAAAAGTATCACTTGAATCTGTCGCACAGGGTCACCTAGCAAAGGGTCAGGAATATGAGGAAAGCCAGTAGACATGGAAAAGTGTGCATATGTGCAGCAAGCATCAATGTGATCTTCCCAGGTTGTGGGCATTCTTTCGGCAACTGGTGCCAGAAACACAAGGCATAACATTTGTATCTGCTGGGAATGTAGTCTGACATTCTGTGTGATAGTGACGAACATCTCGTCCACCCTTTGTCACGTCCATTTCAGTGTGTGCAAGGGTGACTCACTGTTATGGCTAGTTCACTATGTTGTACCTACTGGTGATTCACATCAAATTTTCATGTACATTGTTACAAGAAACATTCAAGAAAGTGCATGTGGGTGCAGTGCCTTCCCACTCCAGGCACTGCGCTCATCAACAATCCTCACAAGTGGGAGAATAGGCGACACACTTTTAAAGAGTGCCTGACAAAATCCTGTAATTAAGAGTTACTAGGAATCTTGAACTGTATTTCAAAATTATTGTGGCCTTTTATGTTTTATTCTAAGCAGATTCTTTTGATCTACATATGCACTAGCAGTTTGTGTGAATCTGTCCAGGCATTTTGTGATGTGACAGCTACCACCGTGATTTAATATAATCCAGAGTTTGACGGAAACCCATCTGGCGAGGAACGAACGTAGTGGAATAAAACAAACACTTGCCAACATCTTGGCGAGTAATCGTTTTATTCTAGTGATTTATATACTTCAATAAAAACATCCATGTGGAGGGGAAGGCTGGTTCAGGAGGGCTACTCCAGAATGTGCAGTTCATTTTCAGATTGAGTTAATGAAATTTGCACTGAGCTAAGTTTTGACTGATTTCTTGCAGTATTTTACAGAACTGAAATTAAAGTATATAAAGAAAGCTTACGAACATTAAAGTGAGCAAAGAGGACAAATACTGGTTCTCTGCATGTTTCCACTTGAAGCGTTGGTGCTATTGCTGAATGTTCTGGGTAAGCATGTGTCAAAGTAACCTACATATAAAGCAGGCGTCAGAAATGTTGAGCACTTAGGTTTAGGAACGAGATTCAATGGCTAAAATCTCAGCAATGTGTATTTTGCAAATGACATTGTCCTGTTCAGCAATGCAGGTGGTGAGTTGCAACAAATGATTGAGGACCTTAGCCACCATCAAAGTGTAAGAATAGGGTTGAACATTAACCTGCAGAAGACAAATGGTAATGTTCAGTAGCCTGGCAAGAGAATGAGAACTCATGATTGGCAGTGAGCCTCTAGAATTTGTGCAAGAGTATGTTTATCTAGGCCAATTACTTGCAGGGGAACCTGACCACGAGAACAAAATTTATAGAAAAATAAAATTGGTTTAGAGTGCATACAGCAGGCATTACCAATTCATGACTGGTATCGTACCACTGTCATAAAAAAGTACTCAAATTATTGCATTCTACTGGTGATAACATATGGGGCAAAAGCTTCGAGGTTGACAAGGCATTCAGGACTGCGCAAAGAACGATGGAACGAAAAATGTCAGGCGTGTACATTAAGAAACAGAAGACACTGGTGTGGATTGCGAAGATCTGGCAAACGGGGCTAGCCGTTATTATGGTTTGAAGTTTATTTGTTTTACCAGATCAAAGTACATGAAAGATCGTGTGCAAATGGTAAGGACAGTGGGGAAAAAGCTGGGTAGCTTGACTGGCCCTAAACACCTCTTAAAAGCACAATGACAGCAGCAAGCAACAGTGCACGAGTTTACGCATTACATATTTCATGAAAAACTCAATAAAAACGTCTAACGTTTACAAAGTTCTATAAACATCCACAATATAAACGTCTGCAAATTTTGGAAAGGTACATTACAAACAGCCATGGTTTCTGTACTATATACAAGAATGTTATTAAACGGTACATTCAGCTCAGTATTTCTAATGTACCATTTTTAAATAGAGCATGTAAAGCTTAGTCAGCTAAGTACGGAATATTGCAGTAGCTGGAAACCATAATTCGTTCGGGGTCATGGAATGTACCAGTGGTTGGTGTGCCTTGTTAAGCAAGAGCTTGGATTTGGTTTTAAATTAGCTAAGCTTCGTATATGTCTGGTTTTGAATAACATTAGATCTAAAAGCTCTTAAAGGGAAACGCTCCTTGAAGAAACATATTTTAAATATTTGTACTAGAGATATCAAAATCCACCCACTTACAGAACAGTACAAGCGGATTTCAAAGATGTCATTAGTTTCTGTCTAGCTGTTAGAGTTCTTGAGTTATGACCTACATAATGGCAAAATAGTGATTTTGTGGACACTTTATTGTGTAATAAATTTTGGCAAAGAGCTTTGTGCTGTAGCTTATTTAGCTCTTTGTAGACAGCCAAGTGCCACAATCTATTCAAACAGCATCTACAATTAGTGCAACTATGAAAAAAAAAATTAGGACACTTGAACAAATTTTTTTCACAATGACATGAAAATAACCTTGTACATTTATGATTGTCTTATGCTAACAAAATTTGGCCTCCTCTTGAAGATCTGTACAGTGCTGATATCTATTTGAAATTGCAGTATCTCCCAGCAGTAGTTGCGAGGTTATATTTCAGGGAATCAAGAAAAATTAGTTAAAATGCTCTAACCTTTTTGCAAAGTTCCAGCAATTATGCAGGCTGTTTAAGTAGATATTGGTATTTTGTTATATATGAAGAGCTAAACAAGCTACAGCACAATGCTTTTTGTGAAAATTAAGTACATGAAGTACCCACAAAGACTATATTTTGCCATTGTGCATCACATAACTCGAAAACTATAATAACAGCTACAAAAAAAGTGATGACATATTTAAAGTTTGCTTGGAACACCCTATAATTGGCTGGATTTTGAAACCTCTAGTACAAGTAATACAAAAAAGTTGTTTCGAGGAGCGTCTCCCCTTAGAAGCCTTAAAGTTGCCACTCATAAAACTTCTAATGTTCTCAACAATCTCCTAGTGCACCAAAAAACAGTAGCATGAGTGGGAAGAGAGAAAAGAGCATTGTGTAGCATGTGCAACGGGCACTTTCTCAATAAGCCCAAGACTCTATGAAGTTTGGCACTAATACATTCAGTATGGTGTTCCTGTGACATGTGTGCACGAAACAAAACACAGTGTTTTTGTATACGAAGTAAGTTCAATATTAACTTTAAGATTTAGTGAGGGATACAGATGGTATGATGTTGATTTGGCCTGAAAAATAATGCTTTCGTTTTTAAACAATTAATGTGTGAAGAATTGCTTACTTTCCAGTCGTATATTTTGTCTAATGTATCATTCACGAAGTCTATGATGCTTTCTACATGACTGTCATTAAGAAGAAAAAATGGGGGAGTTGGACAGGCTATGTAATTCGTAGGACGGATAGCCGGTGGTAAGAGTTAAAGAATCTGTGCCAGTGGAAGGGAAGCACAGCTGAGGACACAAAAAATTAGGTGGTGTGATTAAATCGACAAATTTGCTGGCATAACATGGGGTTAACTGGTGCAAGAACTGGGATCATTGGTCACTGGGAGAGGCCTTCATCCTGCAGTGGGAATAAATGGGCTGATTTTAGCTGTGCGATAGCTGTGACGCGGTCTTGAGTAGTTGAAAGGTGCTCATGTACTGTGGTCAGTGATTGAAATGCAATCGTATAGTTCTCGGCATTTTTTGCAAGCACTGAGTGAGCGGGACAAATGCGTTCCCCATGTATGTCACCAACACTCTCTCAGATGCACGATGTGTCCAGTGATGATGAGTACGTCCAGTTTTTCTTCTTTTATGTTCGTTCTTTAGTTCTTCCATCAGTGTAACACTAAGCGGAATACAATCGCGAACTTCCACCAACTAACCCCATTCATTGCTTTACTAAATGATTTATTGGCATCCCCTTTGAAACAGGGCAGTGAGAAATAGTCACCTAGCCTGCTGGATTTAGTCAGGTGTGCTATACATGCTTTCCATTCTAGCATTTTTTGTATACATCTCCTTAACCTTTTTTATCTTCCTCAAAACTTCTCTACCTTGTACTGCTATCTATGCCTGTAATGGATCCGGTCATATCAATCTCTTCTTGTTTTTGTTTTTTTTTTCCCCAATACTCTAAATGCCTCTAGCTTATCTCTACTACTGATCGGGTGACAAGTCTACTTTAGATCCAAGCGCTTCTGGGAGGTGTATATCATCTACAGGTCTCACTGGGCGAATCCCTTCGGATTCTTTTAGGGGGTGCTGAGTGGTCTCTAGATTTTTTCTGCAGCATACACATGCCTCATCTTGTTGCGAGTTGGGCCACCAGCTCGAGCCTGGAATAACAAAGCACTGCCCTTTGTGTTATCGTACAGATTTTCCCTTCCAATTTCTTTCTTCCCACTCTTGTAAATAACTCCATGGTCTTTTCTGTTTCCATTATTTGCACCCAATTGGCTGTCTTTCTTACCTTCTTTCTGATTGAATTGAATTCTGGGGTTTTTACATGCATGCATATACATGCATGAATTGGGGTTTTTACATGCGAAAACCACAATTTGATTATGAGGCACGCCGTACTGGAGGACTCTGGGATAAGTTTAACCACCATGGGATCTTTAACGTGCCGCCAATGCACGGGGAGTAAGGTGCCTGGTGTAGTCTCGTGCGGATGCCATCCTCTCGGTATGCGCGGAGATTATCTTATATTCTCTCATCTTTAAAATGTTCAATACTTAGAACCATTTCTCTTGGTAACCATACTTAGTTCAAGGGAATATTCCATGTCTCAGTAATTTCTCTTGTCGTATTTGAGTGCTGATTATCATGTTATCTGTTGATAACGTAACCTTTTCTCAAATCTCTAAATTTATTAAGGCAGTTTTTCGCGTGCGTACCATGGCCACGCACGTTTATATCGCCTTCTGTTTCTCTACCGCGGGTGCGCTTTAGACCCACGGCGCTGCAATTATGCTTGAGTAATTTTCCTTTTCTTTTTTCCTCCCTTAAACTCGCTCTCTTAACTACTACAAGCAGAAACAAATGAACAGCTCTCGCATTCAATCCCATAAATGAGAGAAAAAAAGTATATATGTATGTATATACGTGTGTGTGTGTATATATATATAAAATTATCAGTCATAGCACTCGTAGTACAGCCCTCTGGGCCGTTCTCTTTCCAAAAGTAGTCATATTAGGGTTATTATAATTAGACAAAGGTATTTCGCTCTCGTGAGCAGCACACCTTGGGATAGTTACTCGGGCGAGCTTCCCACACTAAGAGTGCCGCGCCCACCTTGCACCTGCTTAAGCTTTCCCTAGTCTCTAGAGCTGCTCGAGTCCGCTCGATTCAAACTAAACAATGTCCGTGCAACCTTGGGCGATCGGAACGCACGGGATCTATGTCCGGCCTGCTGAGAAAGGGGGCTTTGAACTGGCCACAGAGCTCCATGTCTCAGTAAGGTGCCTGGTGTAGTCTTGTGCGGATGCCATCCTCTCGGTAAGCGCGGAGCTTATCTTATATTCCCTCATCTTTAAAATGTTCAATATGTAGAAGCATTTCTCTAGGAAACCATACTTAGTTTAAGGGAATTTTCCATGTCTCAGTAATTTCTCGTCGTATTCAAGCGCTGATTGCCATGTTATCTGTTCATAACGTAACCTTTTCTCAAGTCTCTAAATTTATTAAGGGGGGGACCCGGCTTTCGCATCGCGAAAAATGGCCAAAAAATCGATTTTTTGAAAATCACATTTTAGGTTTCTATAACCCTTTTTCTATCTGATACCCAAATATCATCACTGTAAACAACCTAGAAGTGCTCTAAAAAATTCGTTTTATCAGCCGAGGTGGCGAAAAATCTCGCGGAAATCAAGAAAGAACAGCGTTTTTCAAGCCACAATATCTCCGGTTCGGCGCGACCGAGCGCCGCCATCTTGGTCTCGTCATAGAATAAAGAACCAACTTTAGAGAAGGGAAACTGTACCTTCCGCAGTGGTATGAAAATAAGCAGCGGCAGTGCATGAAACTTAGTGGGGCGGACGCCAGATGGCGGTGCTCAACCAGGAAGCGGAAGTGCAGTTCTTTCTTTAGAGAAAAATCCAATATGGCCGTTTCCCGCCGGTAGCGTATGCTGGTACACGCCGTGCTCGCCCGCCTTCTTATGCGGCCTGCCTCGTTGCCTAGGCTGCCGCGTAGCTGGTGCATTCTAATTGCCAGGAGACCAAAGAGCCTCTACTGACGCCCATACAAACAACCCACAAGTGAGTGAACAGGACGTGCGACTTTATTGGCAGAAGAAAAGCAGTGTACCTTCTCGTACAAGAGCAGAAATAAAATTTGCATTGCGAGATTCGCTGAGAGGCTCATTTACGTCATCGAAACATGGCGGTCTGGCAACGAGCGACACTCAGCAGCGCAAGCAAATTGGACAGTGCCCCACCTGTTTGCATCGACAGTCGCCGTAACTTGCATTGCGAAGCAATCAGGTGATGCAGGCATGCGCTGCCGCAGCCAACAGAGCTGCATGGACTACCCGGCATTTTAGTGTTTCCTCCTTTCCAACCTGCATGTTTCTTTTTGTTCTTTTGCGTGCCGCAAATGTGTAACTTGCGCTTGGTGCCTCACATTCTCATTATGGGCATGGTCGGTTTTGTGGGCATCACCATTTTGCAGCCACTTTTGCAGAGGCCTTTCCACCCATGTGGCTGTCAACTTCATACACTTTGGATCATATAATCACGTATGCTGGTCTCCGTTCACGCCACATCACGTCTGATGAAGGCCCACAAGCATAATTTGCCCACTGCTGCAGCATGAAAGGTCAAACGGGGAGCACCAATTTCTGTAAATTGGGAATCATTGTCGCTGTGTGGACTGCAGGAGCAGATGGTTACCTTGTGAGACTGTTGCCCAATGCAAGTGACAGGTCGCCACATCCGGCAACCATGATCAAATGAGACTCGGCATCCAATCACTGCATAAGGTTCAGACAATACACTGTACATTGGCTAAGATCCACATGACAACAGTCAGCGTTCATGCACTATGGGTCGCTTACAGAACATTCAGCTATTGGACTTCAGGCACAGTGCTTGCCTTTGTCACACATGGCGGTCTAGTAAAGAGCGACAACCAGCGGCGCAAACAGATTGGACAGTGTCCCCACATGTTTGCATCGACAGTCGCTGTAAGTTGCATTGCGAGTCAATTGGGTGATGCACGCATCTGCTGCTATAGGCAACACGGCAACATGAACTACCTGGCATTTTAGCGTTACCTCCTTTCCATCCTGCACGTTTCTTTTTGTTCTATCGGTGGCCTCTAAAAAGTGTTGCTCACACTTGGTGCACCACCTGCTCTCAATATGGACATGGTCTGTTTTGTGGGAATCGCCATTTTGCCGGCCTTTCCACCCATGTGGATATCAACCTTATACACTTTGGACCATGTAATCACGTATCGTAGCCTCCGTTGACGCCAAATCATGGCCAAGGAAGGCCACAAGCAAAAATTGCATACGGCTGCAGCAGGAAAGGACGGAACGGGGAGCATCAATCACAGTGTGTGTAAACGGGGATTCTGTTACTGTGCGGACTGCAGGAGCAGATGCTTACCTTGAGAGGCTGTTGCCGAATGCAACTGACCAGGCCGCCACATCCAAGAAATGTAACACGGCAACCATGACCAAGTGGTACAGTATTGAAATAAGACTATGCAATCAAATCACTTCAGCATACCGAAAACATAATGCATTGGCACTACATACTATACATTGGCTATGATCCACATGACAACAGTGAGCATACACGCACACAGGTCGCTTACGACACATTCAACCATCTGACTACAGGCATAGTGCTTGCCTTTGTCGTACATGGTGGTCTGGTAACAAGCAACAACCAGCAGTGCAAGCAGATTGAACAGTGGGTCCTACCTGCTTGCACTGACAGTCGCCACTGAAGATGAGCAACGTGCATTGCAAAGCAATCAGGTGACGCAAGCATCTGCTGCTGCAGCCAACATAGCAACGTGAAGTACCCGGCATTTCAGCGGTACCTCCTCTGTCGCTGTGCGGACTGCAGGAGCAGGTGCTTGCCTCGAGAGACTGTTTCCCAATGCAACTTACCAGGCTACCACATACAGGAAACGTAACACGGTGACAAGTACCAAGTCGGACAGCAGCGAAACAAGATTCTGCATTAAATCACTTCAATGTAGCTGGCGCAAGAACACAGGCTGTCGAGCAAGAATAGCAACTCTGAACGATACTAGGAATTAAATATGGGAATGAGAAAGCTTGCATTCAAGAAAGAAGCCACTCTACCTTGCAAGCACTGAAAGCCAAAAACATTAAGAAAAGTTTAATGCTACATAGCACACAGTGCAAATGTGAATGCAAGACACGCCAGTGCCGCATCAGCTATTTCAAGAGCGGAATTGCATGTGTCAACATACACTAGAAGATACTGCTACACATATGTTATGCTACTAGACAGTGACTGGTATTAAGTATGAGCAAAGAATTAGCTGACCTTTAGTGTTTGGATGAGGAAGAGGAATGATCTTTAACAAGAATGTGGAATGAAAAAGCTTGCATTCATTGATAAAAAATTATACTTGGCACAAATGGTATTTGACAAGGCCAGGAAGCTCATTAAGGAAGGGCGAGCTGATGGAACTCTTTTGGCCTGCATCGTCTGTGCTTGTTCAAGGGTTGCAGGTACATCTGAAAACAATTTTTTGTTGTTGAGGTACCTGGATGACTCAGCCAATATCCATGCTGGTAGAATGATGGCAGAGGCTCCTTTCACTCTTGACACAGTCATATGTAGACTTGATATATCATCGAAATACTTCTAGAACGACTTCTTTGTTCGTGGTGTAAAGCCTTGCTAATTCGGCTCCAGCCCCTTCCTGTTGGTGTAGATGGGGGCTCCCGTGAGGACCAAGATGTGCTTGGCACAGACTCTGTTGGGGCAGAACAGTGACACATGAGATAAGCAGAAATTATCCAAACTCATTTAGTGTTTTCTTTTATGTTCGAACCAATTATGCTGAACTGTAAATACGAACAAACATTCATATCTTCTGCTACAAACAAATTACATGTATCTCAAGATTAGTAAGCCAATACAGCATATATCAAGCATATTTATTTCTGAACCAGGTGTTGCTTACCTTGTAGTAGAAGCCAAAGTCCACACAATGACCTTGTCGTAGCAGGCAGCGGCTTCTAATTAGTGCGTGGAGTGTGTTGCTTTATACTGGTGCCGCCCTCATTACTGCATGTCAAAAACAAATTTTGGCTGCATCAGAAATTGAATAAGCACGATTTCGCAATATGAAACATGAAAAGGTGTGACATATACATTGTAATTGTTTGTGACTACAGAACACATGCAAATGTACACTGTTTGTTCTAGGGTGCTTAGCAGCATGGTTAATAAGTGTTGCTACTCTCCATAAAATTGACGTCTGCCTAAATGCAATGCATGTCAACAGCTTAAGTATTATTACGATCACAAATGAGAACATTTGTGCGCTCATTTATACACTAAAAGAGACCACACTGCTGGTTTCACAAGCAAATACATGAAAGTCATGAAGCTAATAGAAATGATGCATTCTTTGTCTACATGTACGTGATGCACCGCTTCACTACTGCAAGAATGTCCTCAGGTAAACCAAACTGAACAGCAAGAACATTTGGAACCAACAGGTACGAAATATGGGTGAATTATCATGCGTGCAACTGTTTGATACATTAAATTCAGTGCTTTAGCTGCAGTTTATCAAAGGGTTATTCGGTTCTGTGGACGAAAGAACTTGCAGGTGGACTCGAAAAAAATTACATTGATAAGGCTACCCTGTCACCCATGGCTACGGCTACGAGATATAAAATTTGACGCGTGTTCTGATGTCGCTTTCGTGATTCGCAACTAAAGGTTTATTTCGGAAACGGCGATGTAGAGGGTCCTGACTGCCCATATGTAATGCAGCATCTAGTTCGTTAACTTGTCTGTGCCTGTAAGCTAACGAGAGCAATATTACATAAGGATTCAGGCAGCGATATTAAACGACTCACCGGTACTGCTGTCCTCAGTCGCAGAATGCGGTTCCCGTTTCGATGCAGATGAATGGCTCACGACCGAAACGTAGCTTTTGGAATTGCATGTTCGCTTGCAAACAGGTCACTTCACCCCAAGTTAAATAACGGGAGACATCAAAGCACAATAAACTAGTTTTAGCAACAAAGAAGCAACCAGTCTTAAGTGTACGAACGAATGAATCCTTGCCGGCATGCACTCGAAAATACCAGTAAAAATTTTAAATCCAGGCCAGAGGTCACGTGGAAGATCGATGATGCTGAATGCTATTTGCGTTTATAATGACAAAAAACAGTAAACTTACTAATGAGAAGTACAGTATTCAATTAGCAATGATAATTTTATGGCCTATTTTATGTAATAAATAGGCTTCGGTAATTGTAGGATAAAGTTTGTAAGAAAAATTGTGGTCATTACGGCGCCCCTAGCGGGAGATATTAAATATAACTCGGGCATCCCTTTAGTGCTTCTACTATGCTTATTTTATTACCAGCGGCGCGCGGTCGATTTTTTTGCCCTCTGTGGCCATTTCTTGAACTTGAGAGTGTGCGAGGCCTGGGGCCGAATCTTATAACGGTTCGGTTGGGGAACCGTTCCTTTGGCCTCACTTGATTGGCCAAAATTTCGGTTACGTCACAGGTCGTCAGAGGCAGCGGGGCGGTATCGCAATTTATAAATACGTCATGCATCTGTCAATCATCTTCAAAGCGAACCGGTCGTAGGAACTAGTGCTTGCAAATATACGTCAAACCGAATATCCGGTTTAACCGGAGGCAAGTGAATCCGGTCTCGAAAACCGGTTATCCGGTTATCAGGATTTTAAGAAACGGATATTGAAAATATCCAGTTTAAATAACCAGTTAGCCGGATATTCGGATATTGGAATGTACTAGATTTTCCCACTCAAATTAATCCAAGCGTCGGCTATTCTCGTCCAAGCGCCAGTGACTTTAATTCAGCTGCCATACATTTAATCTCGGAGCCAAATAATTTAATCCGGAGATGCATTTGCGGAGGTGTTCTAGGATGTTCAAAAGAATGGCGAAATGTTATAATTTTGCGCTGACCAAACTTAACTGAAGAGCTTTCTTGCGGAGCATTTTCATGGGACTGCAGAAATGCCTTTCCCGAGTGAAATATCATCTAAATATTGCACTAATATGAACATTGCTGCTGTTAACAGGGTCATGCAGAACGTAGCTATTTGATGGATTTGCTGACATGCATTGAAACAAAGGGGCATCCAGCAACAAACTGGTGATTCATAAGCTGATAAAAACAGGCTGAAAAGAGCGTCACGCGACCTC
The DNA here is from genome assembly GCF_050947875.1 of Dermacentor variabilis. Classification (NCBI taxonomy): domain Eukaryota; kingdom Metazoa; phylum Arthropoda; class Arachnida; order Ixodida; family Ixodidae; genus Dermacentor; species Dermacentor variabilis. The sequence continues at coordinate 18,987,491 of NW_027460291.1, read as the reverse complement.
TCATCATTTTGTTTTGTTTTTTACAAGGCCCGTTGACATGGATATCAAATTGAACGAGCTTCGAACAAGCTCTGCGATTATAGCCACGTAACGCATTTGAGATTACGTGGAAGAGGGTGTTGTGAGATCTCGCGTAACGTTCGCCAGCATATTGCTGGTTCTCAACTATATTGACACGGATATCAAACGATCGGGCTTCGAAGGATCTCTGGGATAGTACCTGCGAAGGGTACGCTACACCACGTGGCGAAGGATGTCACGTGGCCTTGTGTAACTTTCGCAAGCCCACATGTGATTTATAAACACAGTGATACGAGTGTCAAACGAACGGGAACCGCAATAGTTATGCGATGGTCGGCATGCAGCCAACGTTAAATCAGGTGGGAGACTCTGTCCCGTGACCTCACGTGTATTCGCTGGCCCTAGCGTGATTCCCAATCACACTGATATACATATAAAACGATCGAGCTTCGAAAAAGGTCTGCGATGGCATGCACTTCGCGTACGCAATACCACGTGAAAAAAGAGTCGCCTGGCATCACGTGACATTAGCCAGACCATGGGCAATTACCAACCACGCCAACTTGGATATTGAACGAACAGGGAAATCAAAAGCTCTGCGATGGTGTACACGTAGCTAACGTCAAATCACGTGGTAAAGGGTGTAACGTGACCTCACCTACCTTTCGCCGGACAATGCGTGATTCCCAGCCATACTGTCACGGATATCAAACGATCGGGCTTCGAACAAGGTCTGCGATGGTATGCATTTGGCGCACTTCAGACCATGTGGCAAAGGGTCACGTGACATCACGTAACTTTAGCCAGACCATGGGTAATTACCAACTATGCCGACATGGCTATCGAACGAGCGCGGAAATCAAAAGCTATGTGATGGTGTACACGTAGCTAACGTCAAATCACGTGGTACAGGGTGTCACGTGACCTCAGCTACCTTTCGCTGCCAATGCGTGATTCCCAGCCATACTGACATGGATGTCAAACGATCGGGCTTCGAATAAGGTTTCCGATGGTATGCATTTCGCGTACCTCAGACCACGTGGAAAAGAGTCACGTGACATCACATAACTTACGTCAGACCATGGGTAATTGCCATCCATGCCGACATGGATATCGAACGAACGGGGAAATCAAAAGCCATGCGATGGTGTACACGTAGATAATGTCAAATCACGTGGTAAAGGGTGTTACATGACCTCTCCTACCTTTCGCTAGCCCATGCATGATTCCCAACCATACTGAGATGGTTATCAAACGATCGGTCTTTGAACAAGGTCTGCGATGGTACATATTTCGCGCACTTCAGACCACGTGGAGGAGAGTCACGTGACATCATGTAAGTTTAGCCAGAATATGGGTAATTGCCAACCATGCCGACATGGATATCAAACGAGCGGGATTATCAAAAGCTATGCGACGGTACTCAAGAGCCGAATGTCAAATCACGTGGGAAAGGGCATCACGTGACCTCACGTATCCTTCGCCAGCCCATACGTGCTTCCCAACGATACTGACATGGATATCAAATGATCGGGCTACGAACAAGGTCTGCGATTGTGCGCATTTCGCGCACTGCAAACCACATGGAGGAGAGTTACTGGACATCGTAACTTTACCGAGACCATGGGTAATTGCCAACCATGCCGTCATGGATATCGAACGAACGGGAATCACAAAAGCTATGCGGTGGTACCTAATTGCTTGCAAATATCCGTTAAACTGGCTATCCGGTTTGACTGATATAGGGAAGTGAATCCGGTCTGGAAAACCGGTTATCCGGATTTCAAGACACCGATAATCAGGACAACCGGTTTGAATAATTGGCTAGCCGGATATTATAATATTCGGACATGAATATTTGGAGTTGCTAATAGGTTTTCATTCAAATTCTCAGTTCTATTGCATGTATCCTCGTGCCACATGCACAGCTGATTCTTTCAGCTTCTATAAGATTGCGTTATTTATCAGACGGCTCAAAAATGTGCCCGTGGCTTTCCTTGTGCTTCCTTTTGTGCATTATGTTTCCCTTTTTGGTATTGAAAAAAGGACAACTGCATTATTTTTCTATAACTTTTGATTGCGGAAACTAACCTAAACACGAACCAAGGACACGGTACAGTGCATGTCTTGTTTTATTCGTTCGTGTTTTGTCAGAAGTAATGGCTTATTAAAGACAAACCCGATCGGAATGCTCGTCAGATTATTTTTTCAGAGAGGACTTCTTCGTCGTTAGGCGGCCATTAGTTATATGAGCTAAATATCTCCGAACATTCGTGCCTGACAAGGTCGTAGGATATAAAAACAGCATCTCCAAAATAAAAATTTCGAACCATATTTTCGATGTTTCTGGGCTTCCCTTCAATTTATCGTTGACCTGCTCTTGCGATGCCGTGCAGATCTCTGACAATACTTGTGGCAGCAGTGACACATTGTAATGGGTCATTGTTCAGCAATGCATGTGAAAGTAATCACGTCAGTATGCTATAACTATACTCATGTAATATGACCATATATCTGATCAGGGATGTTAACACAATGCCAACGCGCTCAAAGGCTTACAGACCACAATTTATATACTTATTTCGTAAGCATTCTTTGGCTAGTACCCCAGTCCCGTCACGCGAAAAGCCTAATGCCATGTATCTGCACAAAAGTGAGTAATTTGCAATGACATTGAATCGTTACAATAACGTAAATGTAGATTATTTGCAGATTTAAAACTGCTAAGGAAAAATTTTAGGTACATAGTGATCCTTAGAAAATGCATGGGGAAGCTTATAGCAGGGGTTGGCCAAATGGGATTCGTGGGTGGGTCAACGAGCAATTCTCTAACGGTTTGCTTTGAAACCGGTTCGCTCTCACGAACGCCATTTGTCGGCACTTCTCTGTCGTCGGCCCTGGCGGGCGAGACTACAAATTTTTTTGTAGTCATACTGGTTGTCAATCATTTGGAATGCGAACCTGTCATCTGCTACGAGCGTAACCGAGCAGAAGTTGTTCGCTTGATCGTGGCGTGCGGTCACGATCATGATATCGAGAGTTGTTAAGGCAACTGTGGCCGTCTGCTAGTCTTGCGCTGGCCGGCGTGGCGAGAGAGACGCTGATGACAACTACCTTGGTTGTGTTGCTAGTGAACGTTGGCAAAAGAAACGATGTGACGGGAGGCAACGGCGTGATACGTCTGTCATGAGCGAAGGAGAGTTCTGGAGGCATTTTAGGTTCTCCAAAAGCACGATGCGATAGATTTGTGATGAGCTGCAATATCTCGGACCACAAAATGTAGTAGCGTTGACACTGCCACAAAAATGCTGTGTGCGCGGCGTTTTTCTGTTTCTTTTTTTTTAGTCGCGGTATATTTCTGCAGTGTGCCATCGAATGTTGAAGCTATTGGTTGTTGCAACCGTCATCATCCTTTGGAAGGAAGGAAGGAAAAAGTGGAGAAGAAAAGGCTGGGAGGTTAACCAGTTTAGCTTAACCGGTTTGCTACCCTACACATGGGAGAGGGATGGGGGCGATGAAAGATGGGGAAGGGAGAGAGAGAGAGCACATAGCACAGCACACACACATCGTCCGTTAGAGTCCATCAATCTGGCATGGTACCTGATATCACTGTCACAGCCGCTTGACCAATCCAGTCTCTTTCAAAAACCGAAGTAGTCCCTTCGCCTTCACCTGCGCCGTCTTCTGTCGGCGGCATGTGAAAATCGTGTCGAGGGACAATGGTCTAGTGTAAAGGTGCGCTAGAACGGATGCCAGGGACTGTCGCTGAACATTATATTCAGGACAGTCGTGCAGAATGTGTTCCAGCGTCTCCTCGCAAAGACAGGCATTGCAGAGAGCATTGTCGACCATTCCAATGCGAAATGAGTAAGATTTCGTGAAAGCCACGCCTAGCCATAAGCGATAAAGCAGAGTTGCCTCTCTTCGACGGAGTCCAGTTGGCATATAGAGATGCATCAAAGAGGGCAGGTGGTATTGACGGTTGCTCCTGTTGGTCTGGCTGTTTGGTGTGCACCATAGAGAGAGCGTGATCTCCTGTGCAAGCACTCGAAATCTGCTAGCTGCGTCGGATCGTGAAAGCGGTATGGCCTCTTCTTGTGCGTCTTCAAGAGCTGCCCGAGCGGCATTATCGGCGTCTTCGTTTCCAGTGACGCCGCAGTAACTTGGCAGCCACTGAAACGTCACGTGGTGTCAGTACCGTTGTTGCTAGGGCAATTACAGTTCAGTGCAAACAAAAAGGGGTGTGAAATTTCTCTGCATGGCTCAGGGGAAACCTGCAGTCAGACGCTTCCTTGACCGCGGCAAAAATCGCATTTGTGGGATGTGTGGACGGAGCTCTCTTTGCAATCGTCCGCCCTATGAAGTTCAACTCTAGCAAAAGTAAATCCTATTACAGCCGCGGCCTACACTCAGATAAACGCTTCGATTGCTTAACGTATGGCGCACCACTTATCAATAAAAATAAAATAACGCAGATAAAATTGAGCCACCGGCTGGCCGCATCGAAAGCTCACCGGAAATAACTGGGCAAATGTTGTGCAGAAACCAATATTCTTTTTATCGAACTAGCTACATGCTTCAATTGCTATATCTTCCCCAAAGTACAAACAAAAATGATGACGCGATCTTGTGGCAGAAAGCCGCTCGTTCATTGGTCTTCCTTGCGCCACGACATTCCACTCTTCCTACATGAGACGTAACCCACACTTAACAGCCACAGCGAAGCCATTCCAAAGCGAACCAGTAAGGAATACGGTCTCGGAATGTCAAGATAAACAAAAAAGGATATATGTAAATTTAGGAAACGGACCCTCACACGTAAAATAACTTGGGAGTGCACTTATTACGTAAAGACAATTTGCATTTAACTGTGCCTACTTTCTGCAGGATATGCCTACTCAGTACGGTTTTTACCTTGCTGTATAAGCGGATATTTTGTTCCCGAAATTGACCCAACAAATTACAACGTCGGACATCAGGAAGGAATGATGACTGCTTCTCTTTCTTCACAAAAATTTGGTTGCGAACGAAATCGCTTAAGGTGTAGAAAATTCTCTTTGGAGCATCAAAGAAACATAAGATGTGCATTTGAATACCTCCAAGAATAATGTGAAGCACGAATGTTATGTTCACTTGAAAAGATCGTGGAGTGCACGGAAAACTTAGCTAGAAGAAAGATGCAAGGCGCCTGGTTCTGTTATATGATTTTGTTCTTTCCACAGCAGCGCTGCGTGGTTTCACGAGAAATGTAAACAAGAGGGGAGAGCTGGCCCGATAGGCGGAGCAACGCCAACTTCTGGCTTCCCTCTAGCTATAGCTTCTCGAAGAGTGACGTCAGGGCCTCTCCTGAGTTTCCTTCCTTTGTGAGTCGACCCGCCCAACAAACCATGCGGTGACCGTAATCACAGTGATGATAGTGAGAGCATTTTTCACGAATGGCCACCTAGTGGCGGCCTCTCGAACTGGCGTGCGGCTTCTTGCAGCCAGTTCCATAGCCAAGCCCGGCCAAGCATGGTCAAAACTCGTCAAAAGCAAAAAAATTGCGGTTGGAGCACGTTGCCTACTTTAGCCTAAAGCCCCTCCATACACGTTTCTTTAGCCCAGGCGGGTTCGGGTTGCGACGCATCATGCGGGAACGTTTTCACAGCTACTACGTAACAGCGGGGTTCCTTATACATTGGATCCTATGGAAGCTATGCCGGGACCGGATGAAAGCGACGTAGCAGCCGGGAAAACGCAGCAGTGAGGAACATAACTGCGGGGTTCTACTGTACTTCGGATCATTGGCCGGTTGCGAGAAAAATGTTGGCGCAAGTATTGGCAGTGGCACGTGCTGTATATTTGGACGCCAAGCAAAGATTTTCAGCAGCTGTTCGAGTTCTGCTCCGACTGTCCAATGATTTAACAATGCTCCATAACCTTTAATTATTTATCCGACCGTGTAACTGGTTGCAGCACTCCTACCACTGCTGCCTGCGTAACTTGCATGTGTACTTTGATGCTTGTCTCGTGAGGAGCTTAAGCTTCCGACGATTATGAGTTCATTTCTCTCTCTTGTATGCATGTAGTGCATGCATGCATGTGTGCATGCATACGTGTGTAGTGTATGCATGCATGCGTGCCTCCCATAAGTTAAGGAGGTGCCTCTCGGGTGCAGGTTCCTGAGGTACTTTTCTGTAGATTGTGCTGGTCTTTCGCATTGCTTCTCATATGTATTCTGTAAGTTCCTGCAAGGTGTGAGTTTGTGGGCATCCGTCCATATATGATCGTTACTTGTCCCAGTTGATGAGTGAACCTTCCTTTGCTTGAGAAAAATTTTCACCCCAGGTAATCAAAATAGGCAGGTGGTCGCTGCCGACGTCGGGCCATGTGTTCCAGTGTGTGCCTTTTGGTAAGTGCTTAACCCACATGAGGTCTGGCGATGTATTATGCTGCCTTGTTCGTCCGATTCTTGTGTGATGGTCTGGGGTGCCTGGTCTGGGTGCCTCCCTTTGAAAGACTCTTGTATCTCCAGAAGATGCTAGGTGCGTTAAAATCTCCCAGAATTAAAGCTGGCACTTTGGTGTCCATTTCAGGAAATGGAATTGGCACATTACTTGATTTTGGAGGGCTGTAGCAGTTTAATATTTCATATGTTTCGCCCTCAATTTCTGTACGTGTGTGAATTCACGAGAGTGAGTCTGCAGATAGTGGATTGTGGACATTGACCTGATGAAACGCAAGCATATCCCGGTATGTGGCTATGGGCTCCCTGCAATGGTCAGGCGGCGCAGCGATCGGCTCAGTCTTCAGCACCACCATGTCAGTTGCGCGAAACACTGAGGTGGCCACTGCTACGGAGGCATGCTTTTGTGGCGCTCGTTTGAAACCTGTCGGACATTCTAAATTGTGGTTTTAAAGCAATCGAAAACATCGAGACCCATTTTGGACCACCGACGCTTGAAAAAGGACGTCAGATTTACGACTACAACCATGTATAAGTGTGTCAAAAAAGTAAACGTCATGGACATCACAGCGAGGTGCTTAAATGAAATTAGTGTTTAAGGTGCCAAAACTATGGTGTGATTAGGAGGCACGCTGTGGTGGGGGACTACGGAATAATTTGGACCACCTGAGGTTCTCTAACATGGACCTAAATCTAATTACATAGATGTTTTGGTATTTTGACCTTATCGAAATTCGGCTGCCGTGGCCGGAATTTAATCCCGCGACCTCGTGCTTAGCAGCCCAGCACCATAGCCACTAAGCAACCACCGCAGGTCGCGAAGTATTTGTCACAACACAGCAAGCATGCTTACGACGTCGAACCCAAAGTTAACAAATAATTATTTCATGCCACTTAAGTGAGCAAGACGGCCGCAGACGTCTCTGAACTGTCAATTGTCACTTCATTACTTGGAGTGTGCTTTGATCCTCACAATTGTAGAGGTTTTGGTGAATTGGCAGGTAAGTGTTTTGTTCTCCGTTGACAATGTTCCTCGAGCATATTCTGGTATTGTCGTTCGGGCTCGAATGCGAGAGGGCATTACCGCTGAAGCATCATAGAGAGCAATCAGCTGAGACTAAACAATGTGAAGATTGAACAAATATGTGCTAGTGTACGCGAGAGAAATACTAATTTCTGAATACTTGACGTGTGCTACAGTGTACTCCAACCGTAGTTCTGTTGTGCTAAGCACGAGAAAATATTGGCACGAATGATCTCGGTTCCAGAATTCGCGTCTGAATCTTGGCGCAGGAAGAAACACAGCGCGTACAAAGCTCCAGCACGGAGCGCTTACGAAGCTAGATTTGACACGTAACAACCACTGCGCGTTTGTTTTGGAGTAAGATGAGCTAAACAACTACCTAAACTAATTTACAAGAGCGGGAATCAGTTCACGCATTTTTATGCAGTTGACGCTTTATGGTATGTTTTTACGGATGCCGCTGCTGGTTGTTTATTTTTTCTTGTTTTTGCATTTACGTCTTAGTTTGTTTAACAGAAATTTGCAAGACCGACAAGAACCGCGACGATTCACTTCAGCCGCCGGGCACGGAGCCGCCGGGTTGCTTCCCCCGGTTTTGAAGGAAGGCGGTACAATTTGTTACCGATATCCCCTTCGCAGTTGTTACAATCCTTAACGCAGAAGTATCTGGGCTTGTTCTTCTTGTTCATACTTCTCACGAAGGAGCTGCCAAGAGGCCGCGATGAATCCATTGGAAAATTGGAAAAGCAGGCTTTCAGGCGGGCCTGAGCCACTACGGACAACGGTGAAATGACGGTGAGGGCCTACCCGCGGGTGCTCACTGCCGCTGCTAGGTGACGCGACATGTACAGGCAAACTTCATTGCAGGGTGCCCATACTTTTCCGGTCCCTGTATGCAAATATCTTTTTTTTTTTTCAAGGGAATTGATGAGATGGTTGTGGTATCCGTAACTTCTAGTTTCGGTTTTGGGTCTTTACATCAGGGCGCCACTCAGTGCCAAACGCTGTAAGTGCCTCCTGTAAATTGCCTCCTCAGAAATAAACATTAATTCTTTGTCTGGTCCCCGACTCGAGCAGTCCGGCTCTTTTCTTGCAGTGCTGCGCGCCCCGGCCATTTAGGCCTCATGCCGTAACCCTTCCGTCCGGCCGCCCCGTCGAAGCTACAACAAACTGGCGACGAGGTAAACCGCTCACGTCACTTTTACGGCCCCTTGCCTTTGTACTTCTGCTGCTCCCCTCCTTCCTGCATGCAAGACGCCACGTCCACTTCGACGTCGTCCACCGCAACTCCCCCGCCTTTGTTCTCCGTGCCCAGCATGGCGTTCGCACCACCCATGCCGCCTTTCCTTGCATTACCCGGTACTCCTTCGGTACCGTGGCTCACATGGAAACATTCTTTTTGCACATTTCTTCAGGCGAACGGATGCGAAGCATTACAAGACGAGAGGAAGAAGGCCATTTTACTGAGCAACTTAGGCTTCGAGGGGCAGCGTCTCTACTATGACCTCGCGTCGCAAACGGACCAGACGGCCGCTACGTTCGAAGACATTCTTCGCATCTTCGACCAGCACTACGAAGAAAGCTCAAATCCCCTGGTGCACCGCATTATCTTCCGGGACAGGAAGCAACTACCTGGGGAAACCCTCCAGGACTTCGTCACCGCGCTACAAAGGCTAGCGCCTGCTTGTGCGTTCGGCGCTTGGCACGACGAGCCTCTTCGCGACCAAATTCTCCAAGGCGTCGCATCAAAAAGAGTTCGAGAACAGCTTCTGTACGAAGGATCGTCCCTCACGCTCAAGAAAGCCGAGGAAATCGGACGAAGCGTGGAGCAAGTTGACAAGGAACTTGAAGTCTTCAGCAACTCGTCTATTCAGCGCGTCTCGACGCAACGCCAAGATGGCGGTCACCGCCCCCCTTCTCCCTCGACCCGGCGCCTTCAAGATGGCGATCAACGGCGTGGCGGGCAGTCGCATCGAGCAGCCGGCCAACGTGACGTCCGGCCCGAACTCTGCGAAGCCACTGGAGAACTCGCACCCCATTGTTACCGATGTGGTTCACCTCTCCACATCGCATCCGATCCAGCCTGTCCGGCAAAGCACGTTACCTGCCGTGCGTGCGGAAAAGTGGGACATTACACTTCGGTTTGCCATTCGAGGAACCGAACGCAGCGACAGCCTCCTGCTCGAACGCAGCTTGTTTTCGTTACCGCTGATACAGAATCAGCCTCTACAGTCCCGTTTGTGCTTACAATTCAAGCACCGAATTTCCGTCCGGCAACAATTCGTGCCGAAGTCCTCATTGCGAATACTACACTCAAGTTGCTCGTGGACACAGGAGCTACAGTGTCGCTGATGAACAGCTCCCTATACGAAGAACATTTCAAGGTTTTTCCATTATCTCCTTCGAGTCTTCGACTCAAGAATTACTCGCAGCAAAAAATTCTGCATTCAGGACGTTTCTCCGTGCTCGTCAAGCATCGCAACAACGCTGCAGTAGTGACATTTCACGTCACGAACCAAGGCACTTCTCTTCTGGGCTTAGATGCCATTCAAGCTTTGGGCATTGACATTCAAGGGTCTTCGCTCACATGTCAAGTATCAGGACTTCCAGCTGACCCAAGCGTTCAGCCTCCGTCTCTTCCGCACAACGCCCCAACAGAGTTCGCCCATCTGTTCTCAGGGCAATTGGGACTTGTAAAGGGCTTCGTCCACGACGTTCGTCTCAGACCTTAAGTGCAACCAGTCTCCGCGAAACTGCGTCCTCTACCTCTGGTTCTCCGGGAGCAAGTCTCCGCCGAGCTGCAACGCCTGGAATCAGCTGATGTCATCGAACGAGTCACTGCGTCAGAGTGGATTTCTCCGCTCATCGTCGTTCGAAAGAAGGACAATTCCATTCGACTTTGCGTTGATCTTCGAGACCCCAACAAGGCTATCATCATTGACGCCTTTCCACTACCGAGAGCTGACAAACTGTTGCATCGACTCGCTGGTGCTACTGTCTTTATTCCTACTGGTACTCATTTTTCTGCTGCAACCACTTCTTTGCAACCACCTGTCTCACCACCACCACCACCACCTCCGGGTTCACCCCGGGCAGAACAGTCTCCAGAACGTACGTGCGACACTCCTCCCCAAGAGACTGCCCTGAAGGCACTCAGGTCTCTGACACACCTTCTAGCCCCAGTACGAGTAACACTTCTGCTGTTCCTCCTCTACAATTTGAACCAGTCCTCCGTAGGTCTACACGCCATAGACAACCTCCGGAACGATTTAAGAATTATGTTTCCAAGTAGCTTGTTGCCTTAGGTTACTGTCTACAGAGGTTTCAACCCTCCCATGCGAATTCGGCTCTTAACGCCAAAAGTATTTCCTTACATGTTTGTTAGCTGAATAAGACTTCAGCAGTATCCTTCAAATGGGGGGATTTCTGGCAGCATAAACGGTGCTATACGCACGCTGTACGCTGTGTCGGGGCAATGCAGGCAGCAGCTGCGGAGCCGTCCTGGAGAGCCGAGCCGTCCATGTAGAGGCATGTTTTCTCCCCACCAGGTCATCCTGTATCCTTGCGGCAGCCTCCTGCACTATTGCGCAGAGAGGCAGGTGTGCGGTGCTTGGAGCGGATGCCTGGCAGTTCGAGACGCACGTCCAGGGGCTTGGGGAGGCTCGGAGGCGGCCAGGCCGGAGCTGGCGGGTCTACCACAGTGTCGCCCAACAGCTTCAGGATCTGGCCCACTCGTAATCTTGGGAGACCCCGAAGCAGCAACAGGATGGGACCCGCGCCGAGAGAGGTTTGAAGATCGGCCGTCAGTGAGGGAGGGGGGCCAGGCGTCTGTTTTGGTGAGCGTCTCCGCCGCTCGGGACGAGCGGCGGAGGCCGTGGCACATACGGAGCACTCTGCGGTGGCCGCCATCAATGGTGTACTGCAGTGAATGGCGCACAGCGTGTAAAACACCCACGAGAGCGCCAGCGCACCGTAAACACCAACCGCGAACGATGGGGGGCAGCCGTCCCCGTGCGCTCAACACGAAGTGTCTCGGCATGCAGGCGCCGCACAGCCGCATCCCAGGGGAGGTGATGTTCGATGGTGAAACCGAGATAACGCACCGTCGACTGCCAGCTCAGGGGAACACCGTCGACGAGCACGTGGCCGGTGTGGCGGCATACGCGAATTACCATTGAAAGAAATATAGGGTAACGATACGGGGAGGCGTTTCTCAGTTGTGTTCTTGCTCAGTGCTTTTCTCGAACATGCGTAGTCTTCTGCCTAATAGGGACGAACTGTGTGCCATTATTGATGACTGTGACGCTGATGTTATTGCATTGACTGAAACCTGGCTGTCATCTAGGGTGGCCAACTCTGAGTTGTTTCTTTTGCAGAAATAAATAGGCTGTTTCTCGGAGCGATCGCACCGGGAAAGTAGGCGGTGGCGTACTTCTTGCAATCAGTGACAGATTTGAAGGCTTTTGTGTGCCGGTTGTTTCAGATTTAGAAATCATCTGGTGCTGGGGGGGCCTTACAATAAAATTTAAAAAACTACTAATAGGAGCTTGTTACCGATCACCCTCAAGTCCTTCGTCTTTTTGCAACGACCTGTATGACAACTTGAACCAGATAACAATATGCTATCCTGGAGTGCCAATATATCTAATGGGCGACTTTAATTTTCCAAACATCGTATGGTCCCACATCAATCCATTTTCTGACCCCTCATCTACTGAATGTAATGAGTTCATTACACTTTGTTCTGACTTCGGTTTCTCACAAATGGTCATGTCATCAACGCGAATAACTCGGCACTCAACCTCACTACTTGATCTGGTGCTCACATCTTCACCTGACGTCTCATCGATAACTCATTTACCTCGTCTGAGTGATCATGACATTTTGCACTTCACGCTTACATTCCCCCAGCAGTATCAAAGCAAACAGCTAAAGACAATCAGAAACTTCAAAAGAGCCAATTTTTCTGCCATAAACTCAAGCCTATGTTCATTTCTTGACAACTTCTTACCGCAGCTTTTTGAACGATCAGTTGAAAGAAATTGGTGTATGATCAAGAATAAAATTTTAGAATTATTCCGTCAGCATGTTCCACTCCAGCACGTTTATTCCCATAATCAAGGCCCCCTGGTATAACAGGTTCCTTAATATGCTCTCAAATAGGAAGAGACGCCTTTTTCGCAACGCTAAACGGACGAAAAAGCCTGCACATTGGCTTGCATATAAAACGCTGCCACTAACTACTCAATTACTGCTAAAAATACTAAGCACACATTTTTTAGCAAAACCCTGCCATTACTACGAAAAACCAATCCAAAGCGCTTTTGGAGCGTAGTAAAATGCAAACGTGAAAATAAGATTGCATTAAAACAGTCTGGTAGTCAGGTTTCTAGCTATCTTTGCGCAGACGTCTTGAACAGCGTGTTTGTGCAATCATTTTCGTCTCCCGCACCTAACAACGAACGTCCCGTCCTACAGGGCTGTAACTTTCCTCCTATAGACCGTATTATATTTGATGCAACAGGAATTTAAAAAAAAATCCGAAATTTGAAAATTACTTCTTCCTGCGGTGTCGATGAAATCGCCACCAAATTCTTAATTAGCACAGTTGAATATTCGTCTATCATATTGCAATATCTATTCTCGCAATCATATAACTCTGCAATGCTTCCGCTAGATTGAAAAACAGGAAAAATCATTCCCATACACAAATCAGGTGACACTCATAATCCTTTTAATTATAGACCAATTTCTCTTACCTCAGTACCCTGTAAAATTATGGAACATGTAATTTTCACGCATCTCATTAACTTCCTTGACGACAATTTCTTTACTCCTCACCAGCATGGGTTTAGAAAAAACTTCTCTTGCAAAACGCAGCTTCTAACATTTACAAACAATTTACACTCTAACCTTGATGCAGGCTTCACGACGGACTGCATATTTTTGGATTTCGCTAAGGCATTCGACAAGGTGTGTCATGCTCTTCTCTTACACAAACTAAGCATTTTAAACATGGACCCTGCACTACTTAATTGGATCTGTAGCTTTCTTACATTGCGCGTTCAGTTTGTTTCTGCTAATGAATCTAATTCCTCTTCAGCCCCTGTCGGCCCGGGCGTCCCTCAAGGATCTGTGCTGGGCCCACTTTTATTTCTTATATACATTAATGACTTACCTACTAATATTTCGTCAAACATATGTTTATTCGCAGACTATTGTGTGATATACCGCAAAATTTCCAATAACTGTGATGTAACAGCTCTGCAAACTGACTTAAATATTATAACTGATTGGTGCAGCACGTGGAAAATGCAACTTAACATTGAGAAGTGCAAAACTATGACGGTTTCTTATACTAAATCTAGTTCTCCTAATTACTCTCTCACTAATATATCACTCGATTGTGTGACCTCGTATCGTTATTTAGGAGGGACCATAACTAACAATTTGTCTTCAAAATCGCATATAGATATTATAGCGTCCGAAGCTAACCGCACTTTAGGGTACCTGCGCCAAAATTTTTCTCATGCACCATCATCATTAAAACAACTACTGTATACCACTTACGTTTGCTTGCAACTTGAGTATGCTTCATCAATATGGGATCCCTGGCATTCGACACTAATACATACGCTGGAAGCTATACAAAACCGCTCAGCCCATTTAATTTTAAATAACTTCAATCGGACAGCAAGCGTAACACACATGAAATGTTTATTAAACCTGCCTCTCTTCTCCGACCGCCGAAAACACTCACGCATTTCTCTTTTTCACAAGATCTATTATCATAACACCTTTTTACACACTCTTTAGATCAGGCCAGCACCTTTCATTTCTTCTCGTTGTGATCATAATCAGAAAGTTAGCATATCGCATTTCAATACTAACACAATAGCGTTTCGCTAGTCCGGTATTAGGGTAAACGCAAGTGCAAGGGGACAGGGCCTGGCCGTGTCCCCTTGCGTATGGTTTCAGGGGATGAACAGAAATGCAAATGTAAATGGTCTGCACGGTGCTGCCCTCTGGTGGCATAGAGCTCAACCACACACAGTAGCAGTAACAAAATGTAATCTTGGCTGCTGGTGTAAATTTTTCGCAGGAGTGTAATCGTTAACATGCTGTTTTTGTAAATGTTTAAAATGTTTTAAACTTGGTTAGAGCAATATTAGCTCTTTCTTTGGTTGGTTAAGCTCTGCGCCAGCGGGTGGCTGGACCGTGGAGACTGATCAGGCAGCTCACGTACGTCTACGCTAAAGTTACTTCATCAACTTGAGTTTATGCCTCCATCGTTCCGTCGAAATATTCAGGTAGTGTGTGATTACCGGAATACCAGACACGTTCGGCGCTACGACAGAATGCTCGCAACGCACGCTGCTTCGATAGCTCTCGCTGGGGGTCGACGGCCAAACGGCTAGCGGAGAGGTTTCTCGCGGGTGGGGGCGGGCTCCAAAACAACTGGAAATGGACGATGTGACGTTGTATCGTGACGCAGGACCAGTGAAGGCGGAGCTTAGCCCCGATCGCTCGGCGAACGAGTTGAGGAGGAAAAGCATGGCGAGGGAGGAGGGTAACTTGTAATCGCTTGTAGCTCCATTAATACGTAACGCTTCACTTAAATTGTGGTGTGAATGTTCTACTTAAGCTGTACCCTACGCGTCTACAAAATTTGTCCGAACCGTTTCAGGGGCCCTTTCACACCTCCCAATTCTAGCCACCCTAGCCACACTGCGGATCCGAGTACGTAGGCGCAGGGACGCGAGTACGTCACCGTCCGGCTTGGAGCGCAGCTGCCGCGAGGAGAAAAAACTGCGTTTGGATTGAAATGCCAGACCTTTCCGCGGCGCGTAGCGATGTAATTCTTTGCAAACATGATTGTTGGCGCGCATTATATGCTCTGCGCTTCAGCTCAAAGTGGCCAGACATGGTGAGGGGCCCTTTAAGGTCCCTGAAGCTAAGTGACGCCGGGCGTTACTCAGCCATCGGCCAGATTTTCTTGTTTACATTTCTCGCCTTCGGCGCGCAACCACGCCGGGCTGCGCGTAAGTTTGCAACCGCTCAAACTGACGCGCGCCGTAGCGATCTGACCAACCGCGGTGTATTCCACCGTGATATGAAGTGTGGCAATCCTATCTGCAGTTTATGAGAACGTATGCTGCTCGTGGCTTCATCGGAATCGTCTTGCTTTATTGGACACGTTTTTTCGGGCGGCCACTCGCAGCGACGAGCCGCAGCGCGCCGACCAACAGTCCGGTGTTCACATGCACCGACTGCGGCCTGGGGTATATATCGTTCTCACGGCTTAGTGAAGCTCCGCGGAAACGAAGTTCTGCGGTGCCGAACAGCTTATGCGTGCGGCTAGCGCGTTCTTCTGTCCAGCCTTGTCCACTCTTGCACCGCATCCGTCAACGTTCACTTACCTGCGCCCCTTGAGCACACACACACTGCAGTAAAGGGGTGTTCGACCGTTTATTACTCGCAGCAGCCGCCTCTTTCCCATTCTTGCACATGGCTGCGTGCCATAAATGCATCGTCCGTTGCCAAAAGCAGGAAGACTGCACAGCCGCCCCTGACGTGCAAGGTGTTTATCGTACGTAATCTGAACTGAAGCGCAGCGGTGTCAGTCTCTGATGACACGTTAGCATGAATTCGCCGAAGACGGGGAAATACGTCCTCCTTTGTCCGTGGTGCACGGCGTTGCATGCGTGCTCGTTTCACGCGTTTTACTTCGAGTTCCACCTCGCCATCGCGCAGAGCACGGTCCCGATAACACAGCGGAACAAAAACACGGAGACTAGCGCACACTGCGCCTTTGCCAGTGTACCAAACCCACGGAGCAACACGTGTGAGCGCACACAGCCTCAACAAAGTCGCCATTGTGGCCTGAGAACGTGGCCGCTACAGCAAATACGACGTGACTTCCTCCACACTTTTCTCCTAGGGCGTGGTGGGGCTAGGGCTAAAGTAGTGTCCCTGTATATGCTCCCTCAGGGAGCAGAATTGTGCCGTTATGTTCCAGCTCTGCAGTGAAGCCATTCCTCGCGTGCGCAGGAGGGAAATGCCGCGCGGTGTTCCATTTGCCTTTTTTGTCTGCTGGTAGCGAGCTACATGCGGTAATTGTTGTCATGCGCTGGGCAAGATGACACTTTTTCATGCAGGCTACTCTCGAATGATTGGCGAAGCCGGATAGGTGCTAATCCCCCGAAATTTTTAGTTTGAATGTACATATATACATGCACATATGCAAACACACGCGGGAACGTACATATAAGGAGTAGGATGCCACCCGATCCCTCAAATTAAATTGTGATTACGCCTGTGGCTCGAACAGCTCAAAAGCTCGCGTGCAAGCGCGCATTACCCTGCAACAAAAAGAGGTCTAATGTTTTTCAGCATACATGTGAAGTTTTCTCGCGGAGGCCGGAAGTCAAGAAATGTTTTAAAGAGTGTTTAAGGAAACTTCACACACGTGTGGTGGACAGTTGTGTGAGCACATTTTGGCTGCCGAAACCAGACGAATAATGATCGTCGCCAAGAGAACTGTTGTGCCTGCAGTTATGTCAGTGACCGTTAACCGTGACAGTCATTCATCACTAACCGTCGTTCACAGCTGCTGCACGGTTTCGGTGTATGCAGTACAGACACGTAGATTTAAACGCATTTCAAAGGTTCACATGCCCACATTTTATCCAAAGTTCATTTTTACGATCCATACCGCAAACTTAAGAGCTGCTTCGTAGCAGCAAAATCTGCAAGTGGGGAAAGATTCAAGATGCACGAGCTTCTAGATCAAATTTATTTCGTGCAAGGGATGAGCAGCCGCTGGTGGCAGCAGAGGATGAGTGCTGGTTCTTGGAGCGTTGAGGGCCAGAATTCAAAGCCACTGGAAAGGCAACAAGTTATTAAGAGTAACAAGTTTTTATTGCACTATAATCACATCAGATGGCAAACTTGGAAAGTAATTAATTATTCGCACATTGCAGACTGTAAAATGACAACACATTTTTCTTTATCTCTTCATACTACTCTGGTTAATTTAGTGTAACACAGCGCTTATTAAACGTACAAAAAGAATTTTACATTCCTCACGTCAACTAAGTACGATCGAACAAGCAACATATTGCGGGCGGTAAATGCTGAAGCTATCACAGCTGTCTCATCAGCGAGAGCGCTCGATGTTTTCGCATACTACAAAATAATGAACACGAGTACATTAATCGACCTTACAAAAAAATCAGAATGCGGACAAAAAATTTTAAAAAATGAACGGAAAAACCAGGGTGCAGCGGGCAAATTGTATCTGCCAGTATTTACTCTTTTGAACACACCGTTCTGGAACCGCATAGTCAGAACAATCGTACAAGCAACACAACGAATTGCGCGAGTTGGTAAGTTAACATTCTTGGCGTATATGTGCTGCGCGACACAGACGTGTCGTTGATCATCCCGCGTCTGTGTTGCGCTGCACATATAGACCAAAAAATGCACAAGTGAGCAACCTCATGCCAGGCGTACGCATTTCTGCGTGTACAGGATTGTAACTCAAATGCTGCGTTAGTGTAAACAAGCCGAACTCACGCCTATAAACAAGGCGAACGCACCTCGCGTATCCTCGTCCCTTTCGGAACCGGTCGGTCTCGTCCGTCCCCACGGCACCGCGTAAAAAGCTTTGCCACCTTCCGTGCGATTTACGCAGTTTGGTGCGCTGCAACCCGTCATACTGGAATACAAGTGTCAAAATGATCTGCTTCGTAGCACTTCACCAAAGTAATTAATTCAATATCTTCGAATACCGTACCTGCAACCCGGAGCCGATCGTTGCTACTCACGCTCGACTGGCCGCTGGTTGCAATTTCGATGGCACTGGCGGAAACGAGTCGGCGCCACGCCCGTAAAGTTGGCTTCGCAGCGGAGCATTTGAACATTTGACGTCATTTTGGAACACGTGATAGCGCTCAGCGAATAGCGTTGCGAGGCTCCGGAAAAGTCATGCGCAAGACTGTTCCCTGCGCATACAGGAACGCTAGCCTTAAGGTAGGGCCTCTCCTGAGTTTCCTTCCTCCATTCTTCGGCAAGAGCCATGTCGAAGAATGCGCTCTCGTGGACATGCGAGAACGTCCCGCAGCGGACGCTACGCAGCTTTTGAAAAGCTGCGGGCGCACACAAGAGACCGTGCGTGCTCCTGCGTACTGCGCATGCGCACTGTCGCCTCTGCTAGTTTCCTGCATGCTTACGCATTGCTGCTGCGGACGCTCAACGAAAACTGTCTACCGTGCAACGTTGTGCTGTGGGTGGGCGCAGCGGAGCGGGTGTCAAACGTTTTCCGCTGTACGCGTTTTATTTAGGGAGCCGAAGTCGGGGCTTGCGCGCACTTATCTGGCCTTCACTGCGAAGGAACTTTATTTACGTAAGGCGCGTCGCGGATAGCTGCTCGCCGATAACCAAGGTTGCAATCACCCCCTCTCATTGCGTCCGCGATGTTCGCTCAGGAAGGACACGAGATGGCCGGCCTTTCGAGAGGTGAGTGTGCGCCCGCAAGACGTCGGCTGTGCATTTCTCGAGCAGCACGTTTCGTTATCCTTGCCAAAAGCGCTCTCTAGTTTTGTTTTACGCGCCAAGCGCGAGTTTGCCGGCCACAATTCAAGAACGCTCGTGTTGTGGGCTTCGACGGGGCGCCGCCTCGTAGCTAGACCGTGGATTCGCCACGTAAGATCGCACAAGTTTTATGCGCCAACTCTTAAAATCTCAATTCTAGCGTTTTGCGTTGTCGAAGGGTCTTGACCTGCGGTGTTGGTGAAACGAAGAGCGTCAGTTGTGCCACGCCTGAAGGTGACGTCACATGCGCGCTGTCAAGAACTCGTGCACTAGCTGTACTAACAAGTTGCACACAACGGCCAAGCTCACCTCTTTTGGCAGGCATAAAGATCGCGCAGAAAATGTATGGAGCGCCCAGTGACGGCGGAGTGCCCGATTACGGCCGAAGGGGGCGGAGATGCCGACGCGCTCTTGGGTGCGCGTTGAATGAAGCCCGCGTGTCCCAGGTTAATACAGAGGCCCCACTATGGTGTGCCGCAGTGATCGTGCTTTTCGCTTAGCAATCGCGGAGGGAATTGCAGGCGTTTATTTCGGTTGGGCAGAGTTTTAGCATTTGACGAAGGCAGTCTCGGTAATTGAAGCAGTTGTAGCGTATTACTTACAAGCTGCTGTTCTTTACAGATGCACTTAGTCGAATAACTAACTTGATCGGTATGTCGCAGAGTAATTACAGAACATTAATTTGATTAAACTATAATAGATCCCAACAGTAAACTTTAAAATATACTAAATTCATAAGCGCCGAAATAGTAATGTAAAAACATTCCGTTATGAATGACAGCCAAACATTCTTCATAGGTCGCTTCCTTAAGCAGAAACAGACAAAAATCGTACTCGTATTATGCCTCTTCTAGTAGAGAATCATAAAAGTGAAATTAACGTTTGGATATTCCATAATTAGAAAAGTTGCTGCCCATAGTTTTAAGGTACGTGGTAAACATGACATTATTTTTTTTAAACTGTAGTTTGTTTTATCCGCCTCATAGTATGTGGGGAAAATCGTAAAATGTGTTTACATTTAAATACCTTGCTACAATGTTGTGCATCACCACCTTATGAGTGTACATAATTCATATACGTTTGTGGGTTGTTCAGTAACCTGTGATTAAAAGAAAAATGAAATTTCGTGCTTTCATGCAGTGACGTATACTTTCCGTAGCACATGATTGTGTAGTTTTCTATGTCGGTGTAGGATAATGAAAGTAAGCGAGATTCAGCTTTATTTCGAATGAAATGTATAATGCCCATTGCGTGAGCTACTGTAGTAAATGAGTGTTTTTTTTTACTACTACCACAACATATTCTCTTTAAATATAACACCAGGAAACTTCATCGTTGATTCGCGTGAAAAATAGGTGGCGTGTACAAATAAAATCCACCGCTATTGGTTTTATTCTTTGGCCGGAACATCGTTTTTGTTAAAATGTATTTGAAGGTTGAAGTTTATTTTCCTTCAAAGATGAAAGAGGGAACTGCGACAAAAGGCGGTAAGTCTGACGAAATCAGTCCCCAAAACAGTCGATACAGCAGTGAGCAAGGCAGAAATAAATATTAACGTAGTATGATAGTGAACAAAATACATTGCATCAGACGCGACAGTATTACCATGAGAAATATTGCTTTCTATACAAAGACAGGGTTAGCGATGTTTTGTACTTGATGGATGGCAATCTTGTCCTGCTAAATTACACGTTCGTGTTATTTGCATAAATCGCGTGTCTTTCGTACCGTGCTTGTTAACTATGTCATTGGTGTATAGCAAAAATAGAATGGGACTTAATGCGGTATGCAGGTTGAAATCTGACCTACGTCTGACTTGGCATTGCTAACAATTGTAAAGTGTTGGCTAGTTTAAGTTGGCTACCAAGTAATGAGTTAAAGGCTGTACTCAGGTACAGTACGATTCCTACCGTTCAAAATTTGTTGAATATTTTTTTCATTTTTCCCCTTACATAAGTAATGCGGATTTGGACGTATTGTTTATATAAGTGCAAATCAGTCAACTTACTTATTCGAAAACCATGCAGCACGGCAGCGGATAAAAGCCGCGGTGTTCCTTTGGCCCTCTTGGTGCGGCTCAGTTTCGGTTTTGCTCGTCAACTAATTCCTGGTACCGAAATCGGCCATTATACCATTTTGTAAATATCATCATCAGCCTGCTTTATGTCCACTGCAGGACGAAGGCCTCTCCCTGCGACCTCCAATTACCCCTGCCCTCCGCCAACTTTGTAAATCACGGTAACCAATCTGGAATTCTCAGGGATTTCGAATAGTCTGGAAATACCCAGGGAGAACTCGGGGAATTTGTGCTTCTATTAGGGAAAATTAGCTGTAATTTTACTGAAAGGGAATGAAAGTCGCGGTAATGCTGGCTCGAGCAACAGAGACATCGTAACGAATCGTCTTTGACGCCGTGTCGCCGGCTGGAGGAGTTACCAGTGTAAAGTCAACGACCGACTTCCCGGACGCTCGATAATTCGGACGGCTTCGCGGCGGCACCACGTACTCCATAAAGTCAATGTATAAAATCGTCTTAAGTTACAGACGCAAGAACCCTTCGCCGTCCGATTGCCGTCGATGCTGGCAGTCGTAGCCACCACCGTGGCAAACGCTATACCTAGCTGCTTCGACGTTCGCTATTAAGCTTCTTGCCGTACGGCGCCGTGTTTTTCATTGAAAGAATTCGCCGCTGTCAACAATGGCATCGATTCCGACTTTGTGGTCCTCGCGATTGGGTTCGAAGCTCGGAAAGCATGACGCGTTCCATAATGCTGGTTTCCAAAAGTCAGCTTCGCCTCAGTAGAGGACTGTTACGCGGTGAAGCATACGCAAAAGTATTGCGGAAAAGCATAACAAGTGTGGGAAGAGGCAATTATCACGCGACAAAGTATGTATTCCTTAATTATACACGCGTCCACCCGCAATCTCCTGCACAGTACGAGCACCGATATGCGTAATAAGTGTACTGGCAAGCCTTTTCGGATGTGCCTGCAGCGATTTGACCCATTAAGGGCAGTAAAAGACATGCATTGATTTTTTCGAATTGCCCGATTTTGCGGCCTTTTTTGTGGCTTCTAGGGAGTCCGAAGGATCGGACGTTGACTGTACAAATGACCAAGAGGATGCTTCAAATGGTCTGTGGGGCGAACGCATCTTGCGAGTAGTTCATATTCCTCCACCAGGCGACGCCACTGAGTCATGACTGAAGGGATGCTCTTTGCCGATGCAGCACAGCGTTGCCGCTCTGAGCAGGACGCGCCTGCATATATCGGAAGTTTCTCGAACGTTGTCGATCCTTCCATCCATTGTCTGTTATCACCGACGCTTACGAAATCTGATTGTATGAGCGACGCGAATTGTCGAGTACTTACTGGAAGACACGCGGGAACCAGCACTCTTAGAAAAATGTAAACCCTTTGGGGTTTATCTTGTCCCTCAACGATAATCGTCATCCGTCTTGCCCGCGTTTCCTTTCTCTAACGCGGCGAGCCCGGTACTTCCCAGTCATGAACGGCGCCGCGTTATCAGTGTGACGCAGCATTCTCGACACACTTAAAACGGTTGCACCCTTTGGGGTGTATATTTGTCCCACAACGATAATCGTCATCTGCCCTGCTTGCGTTTCCTTTCCTGAAAACTCGGCGCTCGCTACTTTCCTGTCGAGAATGCTGCGTCACACTGATAACGCGCATCCATTCGTGACTGGAAAGTGCCGGGCTCGCAGCGTTAAAGAAAGGAAACGCGGGCAACAAGGATGACGGTTATCGTTGTGGGACAAGATACGCCCCAAAGGGTGCAAATTTTTCTAAGAGTGCAGGAAAGTAGCGAGCGCCGAGTTTTCAGGAAAGGAAACGCAAGCAAGGCAGATGACGATTATTGTTGTGGGACAAATTTACGCCCCAAAGGGTGCAACCGTTTTAAGAGTGAGGATTTACTCTGGAACCTTCGATGACTCATGTATAAAAGCCGACGCGTTTCGCCGCTGATCAGATTTCGACGATCGCCGACTATGTTCGCCGCTACCGTTGTGCTTCGAGTGCAACTTGCGTTTGTGGGCACAGGTTCGCCCAATAAAGTCCGTTTCGTCATTCACAGTTTTGCGACTGTTTTCCTCACCGTCACTACTACGTGACAATAGGAACACAACTGCACAATAGTATGACAAAATCCTTCACACCAAGAAGTTCACTGCAGGTTGCCTTTGCAGCGCCACTTGTTTAGTGTCTATTTAGGAAACTCAGTAGCGGAAGGAACACGACGCAAAAGAAAAGCAGGGTAGTCTGTCGACCTCAATATCTCCGCGAATGAGACATTACCGGAAAGACGAATGCGTCCGTGTCCTGGTTTTTTTTTTCTCCTTTCCCTGTATTTGCGACCGTCTGCCTGGCCGTCCCGACGAACTTACCACGTGCAGATGACAAGGCGTGCATTTTATTCGTGGTTGTGAGAAGAAAAGGCTGAGGGAAGTTTTGCTGGCCTGACAATCCGGATGGCTGACAGCTGAACATCGGCCAGCAGGGGCATAGGGTGAATAGTAGAGGGGAGGGAAAGTGATAACTCAGCGTACTCTCGCATTGCGTGGCCAGCGCCATGGACAAAACACGCACGTGCGCTTTCATCTGCCGAGAGGATGCTGTTCTTGTACACGTCGAAAATTTGAAGGGTGTCTCGTCAAAAAGGTGCATTCTTGTACAGCAAATTTCGCTATTACTGCTTTCTTCCTTTTTTTTTTATTTGAAGGCTTTGCTAAAGCAGGCGTTTGTCTTCATTGATATGTGATATATGTAATGTTTTCACTCTATTACATTCCTAGCTTACTTCAAGGTCGTAAAAACTCGCCACATTAGAGTGAGGTACAGAAAAGCGAACGGAAGCACGTAACGATGTCCTTTCACAATTTCTGGACACGTATGGTATTGTGCAAAACAACACATGAACGAGACACTATAGCTAATAAGGCTATATTTCGGATCCCGTCATTATTTACATGTTTCGGGTGGAGGAGGAGGGGGGGGGTATGAGCTAGCGTGAAAAAACCCAAATAGACGGGGCATTCGCAATAAATCTGGCCACGAGGCTCTTTTTTCATCTTTCTCGTCCGTTGATGTTGGGACCCTCGTCTGCATACTGTATGTACTAAACTGATGTTTTATTATGTATTCATCATTATCAACATATGAGCTGCTCTTTTTTTGTGCGCTTCGTCACATGTTCTCTCCTTGACGTTATTATGAAAATGCAATATGCAAGACTTTTTGCAATAAGTTCGCGCTCGACTTTTAGTGAAGTGTTAGAATAGTATATTGAAAGGCGAAATTGCACATCAGCTTTGAATAGCCTGCGAAAACATGTCGTAATCGATAAATACAATCTCCGCGGCGTTCGTTTTTCGGAATGGTCGACTATTGGTGAGTTGTCTTTAGAAGGTAGGGCGTTTTAGGGCCGCCAACTCCCATATATTTGCAAATCGTCTGTTTATAGTCGCAAATCAAATCGTAGGGCGTGGGCGATGCCCGCTTCAGCAGTGCGTACTCGGGTCGATTTTATGGCGCAACACTGCCAGGGCGCACGTGCGCAAGTGACAACGTATCGATTAGAAACGTGCGTCAAAATAGGCAGGACCCCATTATCTAAAACACGACACCTATAAGACAGAGTGGAACCTTTCACAGCATTTTTAAAATTTTCTTTCTCTCTCTTCGGGAACTAGACCTTGAGGTCAGCTATTGCAGTTTATGTATCCAAGCGAAGGACAAAGGAAAGAGCGTACGTGCAACAAAACACCCATAGTACACAGCACACTTTCATCATCACAGTAATATATATATATATATATATATATATATAATGAGGCTAGGTCGCTTGGCGGTGTTCTTGCCCAATTTCAGATAATCAGGCATGAAACAAGCCATCGGCTCCACAATCTTGTTAGTAGAATATGATTCGCGCATATTTCACAACATATGCTTCCTTTGTCATGTCGCCCAGGGTTCACAATGCTTCAAACAAGGGTAATTCTGCAGATCGCCGCCATCGAAATGCGGCCGGTGCGGCCTCGTGTAGAACCAGTGACCTTGACTTCAGCAGCGGACACGTGCCTCACACGAGCCGACATTTTTCTCAAACGATATGGTGAAGAAATTCTGTTGGACACACGTTCAAGTTAAAGCCCCTCCATACACGTTTCCGCCGACCAAAGCGGCGGTGGCGCGTAGGTGCAGGGGCTTTAGTTCAAGTATCATCGCACTGAGCGCGTCTCTGGCTTGGACACGCCAGTTTGTGCTGCTGACAGGTGGCAGCCATATCATTGCTAATTTCTGAAACCTCTCACGAAAAGTATTCCCGCGCTGGTCATATTCATCCGTGTCGAGAACCATTTTGTCGAGGCTGTCGGCCCTTTCACCATAATCGTGCGAGCTGTGACAGCCCGTCCACCGGCTCGAAAGGGGGCAGCTCATCGGTGCCCATTGAAGAGGCCTTGGCCGCTCAGCAGGCGCAGCTCCGGCTCGAAGCCCCAGGCTCGCCAGGAGGATCGAAAGGCCGATCACAACAATGCGTTATCCTTTATTCTATGCTAGTCTTACCAACCGCTCCCGTCCGGCTGACCCCGTTGATAACGGGAGCGGACCGTCGCTCTAACCACTGACTAAGCGCGAAAAGCACGAAAAGGCATTATCATCGGAAAGGCATCACTACGTAATACCGGCCGAGGCCAATGGGTGACACCATGTGGTATGGGTGGGGTGCAATTTGTTCTCTACAGTCTCGTTTTACTGCGCGTTGAGTACTACAGCATGCGTGCTTTTCGCGTCGCTCATACAATCAGATTACGTAAGTATCGGTGACAACAGACAACGGATAGAAGCATCGATAACGTTCGAGAAACTTTCGATACATGCAGGAGCGTCCTGCGCGCGGTGAAAAGCGGTCACAGGTGAAAGATAAGTACACTCGCCCACAAAATATTGCGGGGTGCGCGAGCGCCTTGCGAAGCGACCCTCCTCCCCTTCTAGCGGTGAACCCCTGGTGTCGAGACCGACGCCTGCACGCATGCGCGTCCCTCCGAGACTGCAAGCGTGCATGTTTCCGCGCTTCCTCCTTGCGCGCCGGCGATATCTGAATGTTGTCGCGATGTGCCCCTCTTGCGATATGCGCCATGGCGGCTTCGACGGGCAGAACTTCGTTTATACAACGGAAATTAATTGTTCATTTTCGTCTTGCCTGTCTCCTTCTATAGAACGCCTTATATGCCACGCTCTTCTGCGGGAGAACGCCCCGTTCGCAAAAAGAAAGAAACAACGATGATTGGCCACGAAAAGGTGCAGCCCAGAAAAAAAAAAATGACGTTGCGTTCGCCACCGAGCCGGCCCTATGCGTCAGCGCTCGTGACTCGGCAAAAAGCGGCCGCAGTGGCGCGCCCGATAATAATAATAATAATATTTGGGGTTTTACGTGCCAAAACCACTTTCTGATTATGAGGCACGCCGTAGTGGAGGACTCCGGAAATTTTGACCACCTGGGGTTCTTTAACGTGCACCTAAATCTAAGCACACGGGTGTTTTCGCATTTCGCCCCCATCGAAATGCGGCCGCCGTGGCCGGGATGGTGGCGCGCCCGACAACTCGCGCTTCTAAACACGCTTCACACAGTTTCGCCCGTCGAAGCCGCCACGGGGCCACAGCATGGCCACAGCGCATATCGCAAGAGGGCTACCTCGCGGCTACATTCGAATATCGCCGGCGCGCAAGGAGGATGCGCGGAAACATGCACGCTTGCAGTCTCGGAGGGACGCGCATGCGTGCAGGCGTCGGTCTCGACACCGGGGCCATAGAGAAAGAAATTCAACAAGAGGGGACACTCTTCAAAAACTGGCAACAGGAAAGACGTCACGCCTAGTTTCAACAACATCCGTTAGTTGACGCGAGCATCAGAAAAAAAAAAGAATGTGAAATAAACTTCCAGACAACGTTTTATTTTTTTTATTCTTTCCCACTAAAAGTGAAAAAGTTTTGCGTGTAAATGAACTTACACTTTGCAACTTTTTGTTGCGTTGCCTAGCAACAAGCTAGCGGCACGCCAGACGCGCGTGCATACGTCATGCGCCAGACAAGCCGCAGGAGTGAGCGAGGCTGGCCGTACGTGCGAAGCTCGCGTGCTCGGCGACCCGTCTGTTTTGGATATAGCCCATGTTTTTGGGCTCCCGGCCTTCTCTATGCTTTTCTTGCGTATCGTCTGCATTTCGACACGGCACCACTGCACTACTGGACTACGGCAAGGTGAGAAATTGTGTTTGACAGTGTGCGGCGCATTTTAAGCACATTTAGGCTTAGTTCGAGTGGCGCAGTTAGCGAAAAACAGCTCCGCCGTCCTGGCGCAGTTAATTTGAGTTAATGCCTCGTCCTGGGAGATGTTTGCGACGCTTTCTATGAGCCCCAACATTATACTGTAACTTATTTCGGTAGGTTTTGGGCACGCTTGCGGCGCCCGGCTTTTGACGCAGTAAGCGAAAACCGGCTCGGCCGTGTGAGGCATTTGCGCGTGTACATGCGTGTACTGCGTCGTAGCGCCTAAGACAGACAAGTTTTCACGCATTCTGTGGCCCCCAACATTATTGTAACTAGCGTCGTTATATTTGGGGTAGTTTAGAAGCACGGTTGCCGCGCCCGGCTTATTGACGCAGTTAGCGAAAAGCAGTTCGGCTGTGTGCCGCAGTTAGTTTCGCGTGTACTGGATCTTACTGGTAGAAGTTCGTGACGCATTCTCTGACCCGAAAAAGTATTGTAATTTATCTGGTAACTTTTTGGGATATCTTAAGGCTTGCTCGCCGCGCCTGGGGTTGTGAAGGTGTTAGCAAAAAAGCAAGCCGGCCATAGTGAGTTAGTTTTGCGTGTACTGAATTTTAGTGGGACAAGTTTGTGACGCATTTTATAGCCCTGCAACAAGATATACCTTATTTCGGATTTCGGTACTCACGCTTCTCGAAAACGCGACGAGCGATTGCCGAGAGTGATAACACGGGAGTGTTGCATGCGCCGGCAGGACGCGTAAAAGATAACACGGAGGAGCTCAAGAACATGACATTTACGTATTATGAGCGACTGAAAACAGGCTTTGCACCCACGAGTCTGACTTGAGTGCGATTAGAAGGCATTCTGCGAGCGTGTAACATGGTCTGGCTGAGCCTGTGTGTGTACTTCGCGTACCATCGTGTCGACTGAGGCCAAGTTGTTTTGGAAACGCGCAGTCACCCGTGTATTTGTGCACTTAAAGTGCAGGAAATAAAGCCAGGGAAAGGAGGGGCGCTTGAAAATCGGATGTTCAGATTTTATGGCATTGTTTCGGAGGAGTCTTTGCTGCGAAATGTACGTAAAAGTGAATTTATCTGTAATGCCGCTCATTCACCACTTACGCACGTTTCGCCTCTAAACGAAATACTCCTGTTAGGTCAATATGCCAAAATGATACATGCTTGTAATTTACTTTCAGCTGATGGGATCCGGTGGAGCATCGTACGGCAACGACTGCTGCTTACCTGGTGCCACAACTTTCGATGAATGCAGAAGCAGCCCGGAACGAGCATTTATATAGAGCAAAATAAACATTTCATCATTTCAGAAGACGTCTTTCGTTTTCTTTATGAAATTGCACCTGACATATTCGGTGCAGTCTTGTAAAAGTCAATCGCAATCATTTCTACGTAATAATGAAACGATTGCACACCAAGGCCACGCGAGGTTCAGCAGAAGCGAAAAAAAAAAAATTCCGCGCCGAGCAGCGGAGCCGGCGCGGCGTGTACCAACTGGTGTTCAAAACGTGCGCGCCCAAAACCGAAACCGGAAGGAGTCAACAACATCCGCTTGGTGTGCTACAGTCAATTCGGCCGCTGGGCTCTATGGGAGTGTCCGCTCTTGTTGAAATTTTTCTCTATGCCGGGGCTCTATGACCGGGGGTTCACCGCCAGAAGGGGAAGAGCAGGGAAGAGGGTCGCTTCGCCACGCGCTCGCGCACCCCGCAATATTTTGTGGGCGAGCGTACATGTGTCAATGCAATTCCATTCCACTGCGTTGTCAGCCAAAGAAAAAAGAGAAGGGGAAGATTCCTCTATTGTGTTACTGTAATCGCGCCATCTACAAGGTCGACGACTGAACAGAAGTTTCAGGGAGTCATTTTAGCGCACCATGGTCGATGCCTCCTCCCTTTTTCAGCCACGCAGGCGGCTCTCATGCTTGGCTGGCACGTGCTTTCACAGTTGCTGCTATGCACGTACTAGCCCAACAAAAACCGGAAACAACGGCGTGTCTCGCGGCTTTGGCTACGCCTCTGGGAGTGGTTCCTCTAACTATTCAGGATGATTGACAGGCACTGTGGGGGAGTTCAGGGGCGAAATCCTATAA
Source organism: Dermacentor variabilis (assembly GCF_050947875.1). NCBI lineage: Eukaryota > Metazoa > Arthropoda > Arachnida > Ixodida > Ixodidae > Dermacentor > Dermacentor variabilis. Next base: position 18,958,012 of record NW_027460291.1, on the reverse strand, counting down.
CGGTTCCAAATGCGAACCGGGGCTAGGGTGGCTAGAATGGGGAGGTGTGAAGACCGGCCTCCGGAAGCTGGCCCCAAAACGCGTTCCTGCCACGTGACGGCGCTGCCGGCCGGGGCGCCGTTTAGGGCGCCGTAGTTTCTCGGGGCGTCTGCATACCTCCGAGCGGGAAAATGATTTGTTAGCGCTTAGTTTTTGCGTTTGAATGCGTTAAAATCTGACCAGACTTTTTTTCTCTACATTGTAGATGCTGAGAGAACTTAATGATGTTTCGCTGCTCTCATTCCACATGGGAACAGCGAGCACCGACTACGCAGCCGACACAGCAACGGTTTTTGCGACCACCTCTTGCCGAGATTAGCGCGCTTATGCCTTACCGAAAATATAGTTCATAGGAATTGCCGCGCAAGGCGAGCGCATTGGAATAACCTTGAATGTGTCGCCCGCACATAAGTCACATATTTGGGATTGCAACATTACTTTAAATGGAGGAAGTTCATGCAATATATCAGCATTGTGGTGAAGAAATTCTAGAAAGTACAAAGCGCTTGTGACTTAATACATGTTTATTGGAAATAACACAGTTATTGCATAACATCACATTCTTACAAAACGCAGGGCTTAACCTTCTTGTTGTGGATGACACACTGATTTAAGATTTTGAGGAAAAAGTGAATACGTGTTATACAATAAAACCTGGACACCGATCCTGTTAAATCAGCGGAATGCCTCCTGCAGCCAATCTGTGGCACATTGGCTGCTAAAAACAAGAAATTCTTCACAACTTTTGCGTGCAGTCGCGTAGTGCTAAATGCACGAGTGAACCTGTCCTCGAGTGTCTGAATGAGGTTGTATAGACATGCTGAGGGATACAGAAGCCCCCGAGACGCGGTCCCGTATGACAACAGCAGAAGTCGGTCGAGAATACAAAGCTTGGACCCCATCTGCCGAAAACCCACACTAAAACCAGCCCCTTTCAGAACACGGAAAAGGTACCTATGGCTAATGATGCCGAAAGCCTTCTCCTGATCGAAGGAGCAAAGAATACCGGAAGTTTCCTGGTATTTCCCTCCAGGAGAAGGTCCCTCACTGCTAAACCGTGAAGCTGAGTAGAGCGCCCCTGGACACTACATGCCCGGTATGGACCCAAAACAGTGCTGAGCACTGCTGTGAGTCGCGTACACAGGCACAAATTTGCGATGAGCTTATAATCGCAGTTCAGAAGCGTGATTGAACGCCATGTTTTCAGATCGGAGCTCCTCGACTCGTCCTTACAAAGGAGAGTGATTAGCCCCTCTCGTTGAGACGCTAAGTCCCTTCACCGAGTAGCCTGTTCACCAGTGATATGAACGGCTTCGCTAACAGTGTCCAAAATTTAACATAAAATTCGACTGTCAGACCATCGGATCCTGGACTGCGATTACGCTTCATAGACTTCAAGGCCGAAAATAGCTCGTGTTCATCTATGGCTGAGTCGCACGCTTGTGGCGGCTCAGCTGGTGAAGCAAACGGAAAGACAGCTGGAGAGGCACACAAGGTCATGTAAAACTGCCTCGCCAGTGCAAGAACTCCATCTGGTGAGTCGACTATGCTACCATCCCTTGGATCTATTAGGGAAAAGAGAGTTGTGTTCTTCCTTGAAAGATGCTTACGTAGGACGTTTCTGCTGCACCACGCTTCCATTTCCCACAGCTCTGCTCAGGCTGTGGCCCTCAAGCCGTCCCAGCGTCGCTGCAGGAGAATCCGAAGTTCCTTTCGGAGTGAGGCCAGAGCCGAAGCAACACCAGGCCCGCCGGACAGTGGCCTCGAGAGCAGGAGGATCGCGTCGGAGACGATTTTAATCTCCCCACGCTCCTCTTGCGCTCGAAGCTTGCCCCAAGACCTGAAGCACTCACGCACTCTGACCTTCACGTCATCCCATTCTGTGCCACTTAGATTCGCTGTGTTGTGAAGCGATCGAAATTTAGGAAACGCGAGAAAAATACAGCTGCACTATACCGACCACGAGAGTTACTTTGCACTGCACCGTGGCCTACGAGACTGACAAGCTCACGGCGCTCCCGCGCTAGCCACCCTACCCGCACCCCCTACGGAAGCGCCAAATTTTGCCCCAGTGGGAGGAACGCGTAGCGGGGCCTCCCTAGGCAATGGCGGCGGCGCCGCGGTCTTCACACCTCCCAATTCTAGCCACCCTACCGGGGCGGCTATTCTGGACATTCCGCCATTTTCTTCGAGGCGTGACGTTGACGCGACGCGTTCAAGATCGTTCAAGATGGCGCTGATAGCCCCGTTTTGCTTTCGTAACGTGACACAAACTTGACGTTTTGCCTAAGCAACTTAAAGGCATCTAACCTAAACTTCTTGATAAAGCAAAGCGGTTTTCCTCCCCAGTAAAAATAAAGCAGCTAGCTCAAAGCGTACGATTATTCCGTCGAAAACGCCTCTCTTTTCCGTCGTCTGCTGTATACAAGCCGTCGTCTGCTTCATTAGCTAGGATGCGTGTACCCGGTGAACGGAATGATTCATCGTACGTTGGTGCCGACGCGCTTGTTTTATACCTCGAGGAAACGTACGCTACCGACCAGTGGTGATGAGCACACGTTCTAGGCCGCGTTATCGCTATCTTGCGAAACGCGAGTGACTCAGCTCTACTCGGCTGGCTGAGAAACGGCCGTATATCACCGATAGCGTTGCGCGCACCAGAGATATCCACTAGCGCGACGCAAACGCCGGCGCTGCCATCTCTTGTTCAGTTAGCTGGTCACTCACATTGCGGGAGGAAACTTGAAGGCACCGCCTTGCGTGCATTCCTTTTTATTAATGAAAAGGACGCAGTTGTCATAATTTTTGATTGTGCAAAAAGGCATCAATCTTGATTACAATACACCGCAGCAGTGGAAAGTGGACAACGTTACGCAAAGTCTGCTATGTTCAACCAATATTATTTCGTATAAACGCGTTATCTTAAAAAAAAATGATGGCCCAAAACACAAATGCCAACACCACCCGAGAGCGATGCAAATACTATGAGCACGCGTTATGAAGAAAAGATTTTCATGGTGCCAAACGACGGGGAAAATGTGGCGATACGCATTCCTCTCATCCGCCATTGCATATAGCTGCTCATTACCATAATTCGCGTGTGGCTCGTCGCACCACAAATTATGGCGGAAAATCTCTGCAGTGGCGGCCCAGCGCAACGTCACGCAACGTCAAATTGACGTTTACGAAACGGCCATTCCTGTGACGCTCCCCACAGCACATTCCTTCAGCCAATCAGCAAGCTGGCTTGGCGCATATCTTGGATCCCCACTACATATTCGCGAAATTGCAGATGCATTGCACTGGCTTCTGTACGCTACCGCTCACTTTTTTTTTGAAGCGCTAACGTCGCAATATAACTGCCAAGGACCCAAAAAATGTATTAGTCGATAAAATTTGTAGCTTCACGTCACGTTTCGTCATCTTGATGAAAACGCAAAATTTTATTTTGCAGAACTTCCATTTGCCGGCCCAAATTTTAAGGCACGTGAGCTCTTGACAGCCAATCAGAGTCAACATGGCGGATAATGGCGGCCGTGCAGCCGCCATGCGTGTCGAGAATAGCACCCCGGTTCGCTTCACCGCTTACGTCACTAAATAGGCCACTCCGAAGCCGGAGGTGGAAGACGCGACCAATAAACGAGAGGGTGCCGCCTCTGAAGTGTACGTCATCATATGGCGAGTTAAGAATTGCAGAATGTTTCTTCTTGCTCAATAAATATGAACTATTATTTAAATATTGTCCTAAAAGTTTTCAATTATCGTCGCGTGTTGACGTATTCTTTTATTGTACATTAGGCAATATAATATTACCATTTGTTTAATTGTTCGTCGCCAGGTGGTAATCCACACGTTAAAAATTGTTACCACTCGAATCAAAGGAAATAGCCCCGTCGCCATCAGTTGTGCGGAAATTTTGAAAGTTGGTTCTTTATTCTATGATGTCGTCGCACAGGGACATTTTCCTCGGGCCGCACGTCTCGCACCGGCAAAGAGCGATGGCTGCTCGTCTCCTCCAGTTCGTCGCACAGCCATCGGATGGTTCCCTTTCACAGACGATAATGACGCCGAAACTCCTCATCTGTCAGCTCTGATAACGCGTCTAGCACTTCTAGTCGTTGACGGGTCCGGGTGAGCAACCCGAGGCAAAGAATGAGGGGGCGCCGCCATGTTTTCACGTGTATGAAGTCGCACCTCAGAGATGATCAACGCGCGCACCATCCGCGAGTCTCCGAGGCGGCACGGCCATGGTCGCAGGCAAACAGCAACGGAACCCAAAGTGGACTGCGTCTTCGCCGGTTCCACTCAAAAATTAGACAGGTGCGTGACGCGTTCAAAATCCGCGGTACCGCAGCGCTGTCTCTGACGGCCGCTGACGCAACCACAATTCTGACCAATCACGGGAGGACAAGGGAACCTTTTCTCTTTCGGAGCCATTATACGATTCCGCCCCAGGAATCCTTCGGCGGAAAAGATTCCGCCCCAGGAATCGTTCGGCGGAAAAGTCTAAAGCGTTCGTTCCTGAGATAAAATGTTTTGGCCCGCCGCATTCGGAGTAACTGTGAACTTCCCGGTCCAGCACTTTTGTGACAGTCGTGTAGATGGCGCTAGGTGAAAATTTTGCATGTAAGTGCAAAAATAGTACAAATTTCTTCCTTTCTTTGCAGTTTGTCGCTGTGATTATAGCATATTACAATAAAAAATAACCATAGCTGCTAATGTTTGAGATACGAGTCCTTAGATTGCGGCACGGTTTGCAGATTGCGTCGACTTTATCGATGTTACCAGTAGTAAAAAATTGTAAAATTCACGCGTCCCGTACAGCGTTTCTATTTGCTTTATTGGAAAAGTATGCGTTGAGATTTTGAATTCCGGCTTCTAATTGTCTCATCCAAAACGGCAGCTTCGTACCTTTAGTACCTTCCCGCAAAAATGGGCAGAAGTAGGACCAGAATTCTAAATATTGCTTAATTTCGGTCGCATTATTAGGAAAACTAATATAGGTACATAAATGAAATTTTTCGTCATAAATAGAAATTCCTTGAACTCTAATTTATCCAACATTTAGCTTCCTTGAGCCTGTAGTTGCCGGGCTGTTTACAACAGAAGTTGAGATATTTGGCAATATTCAAATGCAAATTATTCAAAAAGCAAAAATTCAACAATATTTTGCTGCGTCTAGGCAAGAGAAACATCTCCTAAAGCTACAGAGCAAGCCGCAACGCAATAAATGCGGTAGTTTCTTCTAAATATGGTCACAACTGAGACACAGTTCGCGAAAACCATGTATCTCATGCTTGTTCTTGAACATTTATTTCTAAATCACGATAATCAATTCATATATATATCATATGTAGTTGGAATACACAAGAATTAAGCTTTGTTATGGTATGTACGACAACTTTATATCCTAAGTAGAAGAGCCGCCACGGTTGCTGCAAAAGTACTGTAAATGGCGGGCTCGTGCCGCCGCAGTGGGACCGCCACCTTAAGGGCCGATTTACGCTCAAACCGCCCATGGCCGCACGCCGCACCGCAAGCCAGCGGTCCGCCAATAATGGCCGACGTGACGTCATGAGAGGCGGTCGTGAACTTTTGCCTCCGTGCGGTGTCCGCACAAACATGGCGCTGGTTCGAAGCGAAGCGGGGCGCAAGGCCTAGACCCCTAGGCTGCAGCGGCAGTTTGTTTTTTGTGTGGTTTATTGTGATGATTGCAAGAGCTATTCAGCATCTGCAAAGCTATTTGTCTAACGCAACAAGCAGCTGTACTCTTTCTGACAGTCTTCAGTACGTGCGATCGCCAAAGGAAACAGACGGATGTGTGTTGTGTTTACGCGAGGATCGGAAGGAATGAAGCCGCCGATTTCGTGTGTTTTCGGCCGTTTTTTTGCATGTGCATTACAAACGTGAAGGCCATCGCACAAACCTGCATTCTAAGCATGACACTAGTTCGGTACGCGCCAAAAAGAAAAGATTTGCGATCGCCCACATCAGCATATAGTGTTCGTGGGTGTTGTGTGTGCGCGCTTCATCGATACGAAGATTGCACGTTTGTGCAGTGCTGGTTTGTGTTTCAGAAGTGATGACACGATGTGTAGCGATGAGCTTCATTGTCGTTTCATTGCAGGCAATTGTAATGTGCTGTTTGTGTCTTGCTTCGTGTGAGCTGTTTTGCCGGCTGCGATGCGCATTGGTGACCGCGAACACGTACAGAATGTTCGAGCGCTAGCGTTCTTACTTTTACGAAGCGTAAGTGTACTGTGATATGTACGTGCAATGTGTCGCAGTGGTGCTAGGCGTATAAGTGTTCGTTTCATGCAATATGCACATGTTCTGAAGTGAACAGTGCATAAGCGTTGCGGGCGAGTTTTGGTTCCGGCCCTTTCTGCCTCGTTCACGTATCTTGTGTGTTTTTCAGAAGTTATTTCTGTGCTATGAAGGTATTTATAGTCGCTGAGGGCAATATAAGGAACAGCTTTAAAGTTACATGAGTACATGCGCGCTGTCGTGAAATGTGGACGCACGGATGCACTGTTCTCATGAACGCAAATCTCGGGCACTCTTCATTTTTGTCATAGGGACATTGGTGTAAACAGCAGAAATCCTGAGGCGTATTTCTAGATTAAGCAAAGTATACATTCTTATACTGAGAGATGTGAGCGCCTTGCATGTGCAAGAAATTCAGCTGCTTGTTTCTTGTTAGTGTCTGAGTACACACTGTTAGTGCCAACACCAGTGGCTCAGCATGATAAGCATATAATGTGTGAAAACTAGATACTTCATTTTGATTCTTGACAATTTGCATTTTTTGATAAAAAGCCATATGCATATTTTAACAAAGCATGAAGATGGCAACACAACTGGTATGGTCAATATATGATTCGAGGATTGTAGCAGAACTTAAAGAATGCAGGCACAGAAGGAACGACTATAGTCGGATACAACTTTAGAAAAAAGGGGAGGCCCCGCCCAGATGACCAAAGCGCGATGTCCGATTGCCTTCGTGACTAAAATAATTCCACTAAAAAAATCATGCTTCTGAAACGTGCAATTCTAGGTATAAATAAAGACTTTTGTATTTTGATAACTGGTTTAGTAGAGCTCTCGTGCTACAGCACATGCCGGATCGCGACCGAAAAACAACCCCTTGCCTTCCACAACGCTGCCCGTCGTCTGCTCTTTAGCTTCATGCAAGTGACAAAAGTAGAAAGAGAAGCTCTAGCTTTGCGCTTGTTTGCATGTACACGGCACATTTACTACTCCTGTTCCGAGCTTCAAATGAATCAGTTGCCATTGAACAAGTACTTATATAAAACAATGCATTTATCGCAACCATTACAAACTCAAGATGCTCGGTGTCAGCGAAAGCACAGTGTTCAAGGTTAGGAGGGAGGTCAAAGCTTCGCATATTTCGGGTGGCAAACTGTCGACGCCCTCGCGAAAGTGCCCACGAAATGCGGAGAAAAGAAGATGCAGCACGAAGTATGACACGTTGTGCACACCGAGGTCGTGTGCACGATTTCTTTCGCCACAACGAGATACGGACGGTTGAGAAGATCACTAACGAGTTCTCGAAGCGTATATGGTGTTATGTTTGTGCCCTGGGATTTGTCTGACGGAAGGCCAGTGCTATGGTGTGTCGACTGTGGAGGCAGCATTCGTCCCCGCATGGTCCCTGCTTCGGGCACACGACTACGTGCACGGCTCGGGTTTCCCCGTGGCTGCACTGCATCCACGACGGAAGCGGCCACCGGACCACGGACTGCTATTCGGCCCCTCCCCGTGCCGGCAGCAACGCAACCCCCCCTCCTTTGTCCAGCAGTGCCTGCACCACAAACGACTCCCACTGTGTTTGGGATGGTTTCCAAAGGAGGGCTGTGTTTCGACCCTGTGCCTTACAGTTGGTTCCCTTTGTCCTATGCGGGCCATAAAACTTCCCCGGCGCACCATTCTGACCGACCGCCAGATCGGCCCGACGCTGCAGCGCGGTTTGAGGATGTGCCGGCCAACGAGAGTGGCGTTAGGACCACAGAAGCTGCCCAGACCCTCTCTCTCTCGACCTTGTTTTGTCCTTAGGGACTGTCTGGTGAATCTGTGGACTGAGGGGTGTTATTTGAGCAGCTTGCAGCTGCTCTGTTGGTCTCTCTCCTGATAACGACAACATGTCAACATTATATAAAGAATTCTTCACCGAGAAAGCTCTCCTCATCTCTGACTCTGCATGAAGTGGGGTCCAGACCTCCTGCCAGCCACGCATACCTCGACACACGCAACAATGGATCTCCCATCACTGAAGCGGTGTACTGTGCATCGCCTGCTTGTTGAGATCTGATTCAAGCACGAGAAGAGGAGAGGCAATTCGCTGCTGACCGAACGGGATGACATCGCTGAATGGCAGAATCGCTACCTTCATGACGTGGAGCGCTACGGGCAGAAGGCCAAAAGATCTTTTTCCTGGACGAGACATGGGTGACGGCGGTACACACTGGGTTGATCGTGTGGACAGACATCGTGGTGCAGAAGCGCGGACACCTATACGCTCGAGCAAATGTCCTGTCAATGGGTCTGGAACAACCTTCTGGAAAAGGCCAGCGCCTGATTGTGACGCACATTGGCAGCAAGGATGGCTTCGTCAACGGCTGCTTAGATATATTCTGAGGCCAAAAAACAAGCGGCTACCACGAAGACATGGACGGCAATCACTTCGAGGGATGGCTTAACGACGTTCTGCAGAAGTTGCCTGCTGGTAGCGTCATTGTTTTGGCTAATGCATCTTACCATTCCTGGCGAGAAGAGAAATTGCCGTCAACAGCTTGGAAGAAGGAAAAAATACAGGAGTGACTCAAAAGCAAAAACATCACCTACAGCGAAAGGGTGGTTAAAAAGCAGCTGCTTGAGTTGGTAGCATCTGTAAAGCCACACTTCTGAGCTACATCACAGACAATGCAGCTGAAAGGGCCGATTGCATCGTACTCGGGCTCCAACCATACCACTGCAAATTTAATCCTATCGAGCTCGTGTGGGCAAAGGTAAAAAAGTGGCATAGCTGAGGACAACAGAGGCGTCAAGCTGTCCACGGTCAAAGACGGCTTGAGGGAAAAAATCAAGCACGTAACGGTGGAAGACTGGAGGAAAAAAATTCACCATGTGATGGACCTGAAGGCAAAGTTCAGGCTTGATACATCTGGAAGTGACCACGTGCAACCCATCATCATCCAACTGGGTGAAGGTGACAGTGAAGAAAGCGACTCCGACTGCGAGCTGTCCGGCATTGAGCCACTCGATGAAGCATAATGGCTTCTTTTTAATGAAAGAACAGCCCTTATTAGGGCTACCAAAATATTGCCGGTGGGTTCGCAGCAGCCAAGCATTCTGCCGTGACCTCTCAAATAAATAAGCAGTTCATTTGGTGACATATTCCTTTTAATGGAAGCCCAATTCTGAAAAAGCAACGTCCTGCACAGATCGTGCTCAATATAAGTATTGGCATGGAAACGTGCTGAAATGCTGGAAAATCTGAATGCAAATACAGTTGTTAACCCTGAATAACTATGCGGGGCCCAAAATGCTCATTCGGGTAGCCACTGTCCAGCTTCACACGAAAAAGCAGTAGTCAACGTGAAAGTGACAGCCACACCAATGTGCACGCCAAAGCACATTGTGCTTTGCGTGCAGTTGTGCTGCCCCTACTGTTATTTCCAGTCCACTGAGATGACTAATGGCAATGTCCGAAGGCCCAAAATACTCTATTGGGCAGCCACCTACGAGCATGACGGGCCCTGTGATGAGATAACAGTCGTCAGGGCATGCTTGAAAGGCACCTTTAGCATCTGCACTTCAAAGCGCAGCCATGTCGTAGACATTGTAGGTGAAACAGCAGCAGTCAACGCGAAATTGACCACCACTTTAGCAGTTTGCATGCAAAAGCACATTCATGTGGTCGCATTCTTTATTTTGGTTATATGGCTCAGGCAAGTAATATGGACAAGAGAACAATTATGAAACATCATTAGCTTAGTGAGGACCAAAATACTAATTTGGGTAACTATTAATAGCAGTAGTCGAGAGCACGCTTGAAAGGCACCATTAGCAGTCTGCATGTCAAAGCACAGTCAAGTTGTCACCACTGTCGGTGAAACGGCAGCAATCAACGCAAAAAGGACAGCCACTGTTGGCAACTTGCATGCAAACACACATTAATGTGGTGGCATTGTTTATTTTAGCTACCTGGCCCAGGCAAGTAATGCGAATAAGAGAACAATTATCAAACATCAATAGCTTAGTTAGGCCCAAAATACTCAGTCGGGTAGGTATTAATAGCAGTAGCCAAGGGCATGCTTGAAAGGCACCATTTGCAATCTGCACATCAAATCACAGTCATGCCGCAGCCATTGTTGTATTTGTTTATCTGACCGGGCAAGTAACACCAATGTAAGCACAATTATTCACCCTAAATAGCTCTGCTAACATTGTTTGTACTAAAAAATGCTGAGTGAAGTTGAATGTGTTTTATCGAGGCAATTATTTAATTCACAAGCCATCGGCATAGCGATCGATGGCCAGGTTCAGACAATGACATTTGTGAAGTAATAAATGGTGAAAGTTGCAAAAGCTCTCAGTGCACTGCTTTGCCGGGCTCCATTCACTGAAAAATGTCTTTGCAACGACGAAAGCATCAGACAGGAAATGATACCCCACTGCACAATGTTATTCATATTGAATATTTTTACCATCATATGTGATGGGCAGCGAAACCGTCTGTTTACTAAGACTGAATGCATGAAAAGTGCAACAGCATAGCAAGGTGTTGTTTTGCAATATGCAGCCTTTCATGTGTACTTTGGCAAGCTACCACATGCACTGATGCATAAACATGAACAGAGGTAAAAGGCAAAGTACTGTGCAACCCACATGACGCTTTTAAGAAAATGTATTTCTAAACCTTTCTGTTTTCATAGGCGACCAAAATTTGTTTTGAGCAAGTTGGTTAATCACATTGCAGCAACAACACAAGAAGCAAGGACAGAAACACAGCGAGTAGGCAGATTGAAAAGACGAGGTAGACCAGTGAGACAGGTTTTAATGAGATGGAAGAGGCCAGCCCTGCAGTGTACAGGAGTTAGTGCTTTGAATGAGACTGGTTAATGAAAATGTGTAAAGACTGCTAAAAAAAACTAGCAAAAACAAATGCTAATATAAAATAAAAGGACAGAAATAAGAGTAAGCGCAAACACGCATGGTAGCAGGCATGTGTTCACACACATGCGAAAACTAAGAAAACTTTGAATAGAAAGAAATGTGGGAAATTAAAAAAAATTGACAAACGCAAGAAAACACATTTACGAACAGACGCGGGTAGAGGTATTATAGGAGTGGGTTCACAAGCTGCTTTACCTACCTTGTATGTTTTTTTTTTTTAACCGCTCTCTTAACACTGTCTTGGGAATGTTTAATTGCAACATATCACGAGAATCGAAAAGCAGCGTGAAGCTATGTTGTGGGAAACCATATCGAGCGCTGGCAGCACAACTTATGCGTGACTGTGCCACAGCACACATTCTACAGCTTGCGCGCATGGTGAGCACTGGTGGAAAGCAATCAATCAACGGTGCTACACAATGCTCGAACACCACCGTTAGACGCTCGGCTATCTCACTGCTGACAATGATCGTTCATGCTAAGTTGATGGCGAGAAATCTTTGCTTTGGAGGCTTCTTTTGCAAATAATGTCTGTTGAGACGCTCGTAAGTTTGTTTCATGCGCACACGCTTTTCTCATTTCTCCTGAGAATGGTCTTGCTCCATCGCTTCACCCCGTCCAACGAGAAACGCAGAGACACTACACGAACACACGCCACTGACAGTAGGCACCAGACTTTGGCAAACTTTTCTTGTCGTAACTCGTAATTTCATGAAGTACAAGTCCTGAAAAGGAACGACGATAGGCTAACTCGGGAGATCCTTGAGGCATTCGAGATAAGTAAAACAGGAGCGTAATGTGTAAGTACACCGTCAGTGGCCTTGACAAGAAAGGAAGTCGCCTTTTTGAGACAGCCTCAGATGTATAAGAGAAGAGATATGGCGATGAAATAAATAATAGTGGGAATTTCAATAAAGAAATCAGTTGACAGTGCAGCTGCGTATTCGTCTAGTCGTTCCTTCTGTGTCCATGTTCCTTAAGTTTTGCTGCTACAATCCTCAAAGAATAACCAAGTAGCCCAGTTAAACACCCTTTTGTCAATATATGATATTCTGTTGGCTGCTGGAGCATGTAGTGTGTATGTAAGTGTCGAAACCATTATTTTAAGCTGTTGTATTGCATAAGGATGTGTCAATATTTGCAACTTTGTAATCATGCATCGAATAGTGCCCTATTCGATTCGATGGTCACCTTTTGTAAATGTGAATATTTTTTTCATACGTTTCGGGTATTTCAAAATGCCAACTGCACCCACATAAACACTAAATTGCAGAAAAGTACGGTAAATTTTCACCATGACAGGCGTGCTATAGCCATAAAACATGAGAACTTGCGTAGAGGAGCAGGCTAGGTTACTCAGGCAGCCACACTTTACAGGCTCTACAGTGATCATTTGCATCCTCTGAAGAGACCTGTGCATGCGAATAAAGTACTTGTTTGCTCGTATGCTCAGTTTGGGGTGTTTTTCAAATACAATACTTAGTGAGGTACTATACTATTACAGAAATTTGCTAACTTCAAAAATACAGTGATATAAACATCAGTTTATGTTAATTATGATAATGGCTATTCATTTTTAGAAAAGTGTTCGATTCAATTTGCTTCTGGCACTATACTATTTGGTCCCAAAAACCCTTATTTGCTCACCTGTAATATTGCATCTTTTTTGTGCTGTCTTTCACATGTGCATTGCAAACAAGACTCAAGTAAATGTGCACTCAGAGCATATTACATATAACTAAAAAAAAATTCCCAGTGGGCTAGTTGGTTTGACATAACACTGTTGCACAAAGTGACTAAGGGACAGGACTTAAGAGAGAAAAACAATGCACGACACCCAAGTGCAAACTAATAAGTGTTTTATTTTTGGAAAATGAGACCTTCATATAGCCTACTCGCATGTTCAAGGATGTTCTTCCCAGTCTAACCATGCCATCTATTGTCAGTCATTAAGCTAATCTCTTTGCTGACTGATATAGATGGCACATGGGGTCATCTTGATGTTGTAGGCTTCCATGACTTCTTTTTCTTTGGTTACTACATTTCAGCAAGATCCCCATCCTGTGGAAGATACGGCATGAAGCGCAGTGTATGGCAAGGCTTCTGGGTGCTTGTATCAGACTGTAGTTGTATAGGTGGTCGCACAGTCAATCATTTGCGCACCTGCCTGTTTGGCCCATGTAATCAGCCCCACGTGTCAAAGGTATCTTGTAGACCATGTCTATCGTGCATTCAGTCAATCCTTTAACGTGGTTTATAGTGCACGCATTCAGGGTATTCCTTTTGCTGGTCATTCCATTTACTTTTGAGCACATTTCCTTTAGCTTTTGTCGTGCTGAGAGGACCACTCGTTCGCTCGGTTAAACGGAGCGAACGAGTTCAGCAAAAGATGAGAGCGAAGGCAGCATGGGGCAGTGGGGGATTAAAAAATCGGCAAGTGAGAAGAGGCATGAGGAGGAAAGTGGATAGGAAGGTGCAGCATAACCATGAGGCAGAAAGGAGAGGAGTGTATGGCAAAAGTGTGCAAATAAAAGCGAAGTGCAGTGACGGTAGCTATGAGATGGTGCCAGAGTAGCACGCAATGTCTGGGAGGTTTGTTGGCGGTGGCTTCTGTGAACCACGCACACGCGTCACGCATGTGCTGGCTCATGCGATCTCCAGATTGGCAAGGCAGTGGTGCCACACTTCGCTCCATTTGCAACATGCCACACGAGACCGATTGTCCATGCTAACAAAATGACAACACATGTAGAGCTGCACTCAAATTTCGTATTAGGGAGTATCGTAATCGTCTCTGATTTTTTTCTGTCAATTGCATGTGCTCTGCAGTAATAAACATTGCAGAAGCATCGCTGATCGTTTATGCTCTTATGCCTCTCAATATAGGTATTGTATCAAAGCAGATTCCTTGCTTTGTACATGTTTGTTTCCAGAGCTGTCTCTGCACATTTTACACTTTATGAAGAGGGGAGGCTAGGGAACAACTTAGAAGTTATATCACTGCTCCACGTATTGCAATCATTCATTTTGTGCTAGGTGTCATGTGCTGTAATGTAAGCTATGCAAATGCTCCTTATGCAATTTTTTGCACATGTGGCGACACAGCAAAACACCTTCTCTGCCACTGCCCAACTGTCGCATATCTGTACACGTGTACATGTGTGATAGAGTTTCCCTTTCTGTCACGCGGGTCATATTGCGATCACATCAACCTCGCTCACTATGTGTATGTAATCATTGGCCGCCAAGCTGTGGTGTACTTTTTGTCCTTATATTCCTTGGCCGTCATTCTGCCACGTTAAGTTGCTGCCATTCAATAAAACATGTTTCAAGTTCAGTCTGCCTCTTTGTTCACGGAAGCCCTGGAACACGACACCAACCTTTCACGCTAACAATGTGTTCTGTGAGCTGTACTCCATCTCAGTAGTTCCTTGCCGCACTGGGGAAGCTGCAGGGATCCCTAGTTAATAGGAAGGCTGAATGCCCCTCAAGGTGTCTTCATTGCACCGCACCGTCTGCTCGGTGTCTGCTTTCCGTCCTGTCAGTACATGCTCCATTGTTGGAGGATTGATGAAAAAAATGTTTTGATGCCATAACCAGAAGCTTTGTTTACGTGCATGCGACAGCAGAGCTTCGCTTCACCTGTACACTTTCCCTCCATTTACCTTGCAGCCACCTTAATAAACAGAAAGTATGAATGCCCTCATAAATGTTCACTTGCGGCGCAGCGTCTGCTCGGCGTCTACTTGCTGGAATGAAAGCAGTTTAGGAAATAATCTAAAGCTATATTTTACTGACTACAGCATTTATCATGGATGTGAAGAGGGTGTTGCGACAGAAAGCCTGTGGTGCAAATTCAAGGAAATTTACTAGGATGCTGATCAAAAATTTTATAGTTGTATAGTGCAAAACCACATTTACATACAGGAATGACATGACACTGGCCATAACTTAAAGCAACGGTTAATGGGGCCCACATATATGGGCACATAAACATGATTCTCTATGCAAGTTTGCCAGTTGCAAGTTTGACTTGAAATGTTAGTCACTTTTTAGATGGAAGTGACATGATGACATACTGGTAATCAATGCCTGTTATTTCTTTATTCCCACAACGATCAGTTGTATAATACTTGTGCTCAGATACAATAACGCATCTCTGAATCACAGATATCACATCTTATCTGCCCTATGCAACTTTGCCACATGAAATGGGAAACTCGTTGATATAATCAGTTACGGATTATGCCAAAGTGTTGTGCTGTTTCTTGCAGTTTTGTCTTTCATGAGTATTTGCGTACTGTGAAAAATAGTACCCTGATGTTCTAAATGTTATGTATACTATATGACAATACTATTCTTTTTCCGTGATCAGAGGAGGCTTTTGTGTCAATATATAAATTGGAAGTTTTTTAACAAAGAATATGTGACAAGTACTTGCATGTGAACAAGCGTATGCAGCCTTCCAAAGGCAAGCACGGTTACGAATGTATCTTTTAGCCATATTGGCACAAAACTTTTCCATGGGCTTTTTTTTGCCTAAAGCCAACCACCCATCTCAATCTAGCAGATTTATCTTTTATGTGACAAGTCTCTGCTGCTGTTTTCCTTGCAGCAAGTCCTTTTACATGTGTCCGCAAAACATTGGCCCTTCATTATGTTTGTTTTTTCTACAACTTTCATGTTTTTTTGGAAACAATTTATTTTGCATTTTTGGAAGCTCTTCATACAGCAGCCATTATTTCTTGGAAAGCTTCTTTGCAACGAGGCTCTAAAGTTGTTGATACACTTTTAAAGTATTTTTTTTTATGTAACATTAGTAGCCTTGCATTTAAAACTTATCCTTTGTCCCCAATAGTTAGCTCCATTTCGCACTAGTTGATTAAGATGTAGTACCTAAACATACGGAAATAAATATTGCTACTACAAGTACTCACGTCGTTGTGTCACTATTCAATATTTGAAACTTACTATTTTTGTTCAATTTCTGTTTGAAAAAAATTAACATTCGCCCACCTCACAATGCATGAAGAGGCGCCCAAGCCATATTTGTGATGCAAAAAAGAGGTGAGGCATGCAGACAGGACACAAGAGTAGAGAAGTGGACTTCACTACTCTTGTTTCCTGTCTGCACACCTCACCTCTTTTTTGCATAAAGTATCCTTACCAACTAGCTCAGCCTTCTGTCGTTCTAAGCCATGTTTGTGCTTTCTGAAGTCTTACTTTGCTGCATATAATAGTGTCAAAAAGCAGCTTTTCAGAGAGAACTTGATTTTGTTGTTCTGCGCATTCTGTTCTTCTGCCATAAGTATAGTGAACTGATAACTATATCGCATACACACAGCCTCTCAATGGAACAGACATTTATTTGATACACATGAATTCGCACCCTGTTCATCTAGATTTCAAAATATGCTGATTGTGGCTAGCCTCTAGTATGTACAGAGGCATGTCTAGGATGTTGTCTGAGGGTACATGTGCAGTGCTACTGTGAAGCTAGTTATAGTTCTCACAGCAATGCACCAAGTAAGGTTGTTGCTTCATTGTTATAAAGTAAGACAGCATCAGCTAGGCTGTAAGGGCGACGAAAATGATTTGTGCAATTCACCAAACATACAAACAGAATATAATATGACTATAATGCCATGTGCTAGTTAGTATACCAAGTGATTAACAGAATGATGTAAGGGCTGTTTGGTTAATCTGGTTTAATTGTCGTGTTAAAACACAGGCTGTGAAGGTAACTTCAACATGTCGAGGTTGTCAACATGTCTAATTATTTACGAAATTGGGGAGGTGGCAGTGAGACTTCCTGGGAAAGCAATACCTCAGTTGTACTGATGGTATGGTTTGAATATATAATTTCATCATTGCTTGTTTAGAAATATGACGGTGGGTTAAAACCTATGAAATGCCACAACAGCAAGGCTGAACATCCATCCTTACTTCTCAGAGGCTTAAAGAATGATAAACAGTTATGCTTTAGAGCATATTTTGGTAACAAATATATGCCATCTTCATTTCAGTGGAATGGAAATAGGTGATTGAGCACAGCCATGCTATTGTAGCATGCGTGAAGGAATACAGGAGAGCCTGGGGGCTAATATATGTTAATAGAGTGAACGAGTAGCTGTGACTGGCAAGATTATTTTACTCCACAGAGGATGCTGCAGTAAGGTTTGTGCAACTGTAAGCAATACGAGAATTAGTGAAAGATTACTTGTAATATATGGATTTGTATGGCAGATGAGAATGTGCACCCGATTTGCCACTACGCATTTTTTCTATTTTATGTTCAGCACAGAGTGTGAGTCACTATGGCTTCTTAACTGGAAATTTCTGCGTTCCGTTTCACAGTGTTTATGGGGCTACCTGCATTCATTTGGCTACTTATGAAGTGATTGGATAATAGAACATGCCCACATTACAGATTTACACAGAACATAATATGAATTCATCATAAAGCTCCACCCAAGAAACTGTCTGTTGGTTATGAAAACAAAAAAAGGCAACAAACATTCCCTTACTTTCTTGTGCTGCCCCGCACATGCTGCTAATTAACTAATGTCTACGATGCAGACATTCTGTTCTTTCATTAGGGGAAGGTGCAAGTTGCCCCAAAACAATGAACCTGCATTCATTGCCTACAAGCTACGGCATGTTGGAATTGGTGTTACAGCAGGCATAGCAAATGTTCTCCCCTACTTGTGTCTTGTGCACCATACGAGCCAGCATTTCATTTCATTGTCGTGTACCTGTTTAAGCTGTTACTGATTCAGAAAGGCAAATATAAAACGACTTACTACATCAACCATTTCGCATGCAAGATCACTGCACTCATTGCAAAGCTTATTAGAGAGTTTTAGATCAGGGGGATGCAATCGTTGAGGCTCGAAGTACTAGGGGGCCTCAATGCTTGCGTCCCCTTAATGTAGATCTCTATAGTCGCTTGATAATCTTGCTTTGCTTTGAGATGAAGTATACGTACTGTGCACCTGTTTGTTAGCCTATGCACTTCTCTTTCTTTTTAATGTGGTTGTGCATTAGCTAGCTAGGTTGTCACTACATGAATGAGATTAGGGCCATGCCCAACGCTATCAAATAACATTACTTTGCTATAGCTCACTGACTGTGCAAGCTTCTTTTTTATCTAGGGAAAAGAATAAAAAGAGAATGCATACATAAATGATGTTGACAGCAGCAAACGGTCTCAAGGCAATCATCCTTGATTGTCACCATTGCTGAGAGAGCAAGCATGCCTGTATTCACTTTGACCACAGGCTGTACACTGTTTAAATGCTGATAGAGGTATGGATAAATAGTGAAGGGGCAGCAGATTGGCCACCCAGGCCTTTATGCATGGGCATTGCTGCCTTGTGTACCCTGTAAACCTCTGTCATCTCTTAAGGCATGAATGACAACACTACTTCTATTGGCAGGGACATTTTTAGCACCAACAAGAAATGTAAACATTAGGTGAATTCACGCCTATATGTGGTGTCTTTTCAGCAATATGAATTAATATTTGTTTTCATGCAAACATTCTTCTCTTGAAAACATATCTGACAAGCATCTCTGCCTGAAGAAGTAACTGTGATATGTACATATCACTTTTATGTCTGTCATAATTGTAATCAATTGCTCAAGACGTACTGATGGCTAGTTGTTTAGTCATGACTTAACATGGCAGTGCACTTTGAAATAATGACGTAACATAGAATGAACAAATGCTAGCTCTGTGCGCTCCTGTACTTTCATTCGGTGTAACATCATTGTTCAGAAGTGCGATGCCATATTACATCATCTAAGTAATTGTAGGCTCACTATTAACTTGACAGCTACTAAAGAGACCTCAGCAGCAAAGTGCAACTAAATCAACAAGCCACTGTTGATGATTCACATGCGTGCTCGGTGACGAAGTGACTTGTCAATCAACACAGCTGTATTCCGTGATAATAGAACCATCTATATAGGAGTATGTTAATAGATAATGCTGCGGCGCTTCAGCGTGCTACGCTGTTGCTGTGACAGATCCCTTGCTCATTGGCTTAGATATACCTGTGTGTTCCTGTATGCGCGTTCTTCTAAGCTGTTACGTACAGGGTCTGGCCCTATCCGTGAAAGGGATGTGCATTGGTTGGTGGCAGAAAACAGACCGAGTTTATTTTCTACAACAGATGCAGATCAGAGCCGCATGTGTTTGAGGGGGCAAACTCTCGGTCCCTGTCTAGTGGCCGAGACACTGGGGGTGATGGAGAATTCTTGGAACTCGACTCGGGGCGGGATGGCTTCCTGTTTCGTCTGCACTGGTGCCTTATCCAGCCGAGGAGTGGTGGTGCATCGCTTGTACACTACACTTGCCTCCCTTCTCAGATGGAGTAGCCGTAGTGATCCGGAGGGTGTCATTCCCGCTGCGGGCATGACTCTGCAGTTGTGTTTGGCACGGTCTCAGGGGCAGTGCCGATCTCTGGTTTGGTCACCGATGATTGCGAAGGCTCCAGCATTCCTGAGAGAGTGGCGTCTGACGACGTGGAGTTATCTGCTTTTATCCCAAGCATAAATGGGAGCGGGACACTGCTCGCGGTTAGCGTACAGCCCTTATTCTGTGGAGTATCTCAAAATACCAGGCTTGATGTGGTCACATTGTCATCGCACTAACCTGTGGGGGCCTTTAATGAGCCACGATCTGTGGCCTAGCTTTTCCAAAACCGTTCCCTCTGTCCAGATCGGATTCCCTCCAAAGTTTCAAAAGAAAACGGCTTGTCCGACAGCGAGTACTCTCGACTTTGTGTCCCTGTTGCAGTTGGTATGGATTTTGTTCGCTTTTGCTTGGGGCTGAGTGTACGTGAGAGCTGTATCCAGCTCACGCCCGAACACAAGTGCTTCTGGCATTTCACCCGTTGATGTGCAGATGGTGGTGTGTTGCTTTAGAAAAAGTGGGCCAGCCTACACGCGAATGTTTCGTCCTTGTTTTTGGCTAATGCTCGTTTTGTTTCAAAAGCCATCCTTTCTGCTTGGCCATTTGTTGTAGGATGGTACGGTGTGCTTGTTACATGGATCAGCCCATTCTTCAATAGGAAGCTCTCAACTTCTACTGAAATGAAGGATGGCCTGTTATGCCTGCCTGCCCAACAAAAGTACCTTCGTGCACATGCCTTCATGACCACAATTATATGCTGGTTTGCAGGTGCGAGTTTAAGAAGCTAGTTTCTCGCCTCCGGAAGCCTCTAACAAGGCACCCTTCCTGTGCTGAAAGCTCAGTCTCCAGTTTCCGGCACGATGAAAACTGTTCTTTTGGCAGTTTATGAACTTCAGCATTTGAAACAGCCTCCATCACTTGGGACAGAACTGAGTCCTCTCGAGTCATTCGTGCTATTTGACGCGGTGAAAGCTCGAAGCTGGGCATGGTAGCCAACATGAGCACGCCTCTTGGGGGATAAGGTTCATCTTGTGCCGGTAGTGGAAGTCAGCTTAGAGTGTCCGCATTTTGGTGCAGTAGGCCAGGCCTGTACAGCAACTTGTAATCGTATGTTGCTAGTTTAAGGCACCATCGCATAATCCTTGATGAAAAGACCCGGGATACTTGCTTTGTTTCACTCACGATTACAATCAATGCCTGGCAATCTGTTATGGTCACATGCCGGCCAGCTGTGTACTTATGAAAATGACTGATGCTGTAGATTACTGCTGCACTTTCTTTGTTGAGCTGGAAGTAGCTCTTTTCGGCACTTCCCAGTGTTCATGAACTGAATGCAATGGGTGCCTCTCGGCAAATAGCATCTTCCCGAGCGAGGACGGCATCAACGCCGCACGGCGATGCGTCCACAGACAAAAGAAGGGGCTTCGTCCCGTCGTAGTGAGTGAGCACTGTAGATGCACGAATCATCTCCTTAAGTGCCTCGAAATTGGCTTGATGCTTGCTCTTCCACTTCCAGGGTGTGTTTTTCTCTAGGAACCTATACAATTCCACCACGACCATTGCTCTGTTCTCCAAAACGCAGTCGTCAAATGAAATAAGGCCCAGAAAACCCCTTAGGGATGTCTTGTCAGATGGTTTGGGTGCTTGAAGTATAGCCTCAACCTTTTTCTCGGTGTTGCAAACACCATTGCCATCAATTCGATGTCTCAAAAACTAAACTGACGTAATTCCAAACCTGCACTTTTCTTTCTTGAGGCATAAGCCTTTCTCAGTTGGTCTCGACAGAACCTGATTCAGATGCTCTGCGTGCTCATTGCACTATTCCCGTTGACAATGATGTCGTCAAGAGGAACACTCACCCCTGGAATTCCAGGTATCTTTGTCTCCCTCAGGCACTGGAAGATAGCTGGTGCAGTGGAAATTCAGAACGGGAGGCATTCCACCCTGATTAGTCGTTTTGTGATGTTCACTGTGAGCAGTGCTGCTGTTTTCTCATCAACTTTCAGTTGTTGATATGCTTGATAAAGATCCAACATTGAGAAGAGGGTTCCACCATGTAGGTTTGCAAACACTTCATCTGTAGTTGGTAGCAGGTAAGATGCCTTCTTCGCTGCTGCATTAACAGTAACAGTATTAACAGTACTCCTGTAGTCACCACAGACATTGAGTGTACTGTCGGTCTTCTGAACAAGTACCAATGGGGTTGCCCATTTGGTATGCTGCGTTGGTTTTAGGATACCTTGGCGCTGTAGATGGTCAAGCTTATGTTCCATAAGTGCCTGCAGCGCCACTGAAATTGGACGAGCCTTGCAAAACATTGCTGTCGCACCGCCTTCGAGTTCCAGGTGAACTAAAGGACCTGTATAGCTTCCAATGCCTTCCTTGAAGACACCTGGGTGTCATCCCACGACCTCTGTAATTTCTAGTGCTGGCTCTCCAATGTGGTTGATCCCCTTCACCTGAATTTGAAGTGCCAAAAACCAATCTCTTCCTAGGAGGTTGCACCAGGTGCCCGTCATAACCAACAACGGCAGCAGATAGTCCTTTGATCTCAACATCACATGAACTTGTGCGGAGCACAGGACGTGTAATTGTTTACCTGACCATGTGCACAAATCGAGCGGCTCGCATGAAAGCCACGGAGTGTTTTTCTTCCACCTTCTGTAGTTCGTGTCCTCACTTATCAGGGAGCATGCTGTACCTGTGTCCACCTCAAACTGGACTGGCTTTCCCTCCACTATCAAGTCCACGAGCAACATGGGGCAGTGTGTACGTACACTATCTTTGTGCAGCTTGCAGCAGGATTTGCTGACAGGTGGTGGCTTGACACTGTGTGCCCATTGCTGCTAGTTGTCGGAGCGTGGTTCCGTGTTTTTCTTTTTCTTTGAGATGCAGGCATGCAAGACGTGACCTTCCTTGGAGCAGAAACGGCACTCGGCTGTCTTGAATTTGCATGTTTCAGGGTCGTGCAAGCCGTCGCATCGATAGCAATGACGCGCTGACGTATCCTTGCCTCCTGGCTTGATTTGCGACGTCCTGTTAATTTCCTCCGAGTTTGCCACTCCCTTGATATCTCGCTGATGCCTTGACGCACTTTCCGCTGACAAGGCTAAGTCCACAGCGCATTGAAATGTAAGGCTTTTTCTGCGAACAGTGTCTGCGGAAGATGTTCGTCCCAGACGCCGCGGACGAACCTGTCCCGCAGCATCACATCTTGGGGCGGCATAGTTGGGTTCGCCGCTGAAGCGGTCGTTTGGGTGTCAGGTGACGTCGTCGATATTGTAGCCGAAGGCAGCGCTCCGAAGTTGCAGTCGGCTGTCAAGGTTCCGAGGGCCGCAGCGTAGCTGCTGATCGACTCGTCTGGCCGTTGGTCGGGTCTTTGAAACACGTACCGGCTCTAAAGCTCGGATGTCCTGGTGTCGAAGTGCCGCCTACGAAGTGTCACTGAATCATTTAAGTTGACTTCTACCGGGATCTTCGGCGCTATCAGCGCGCACACGGTGTTCGAAAGTGTCGGCTGCACAAAGCGTGAGGAGAAGTGCCCGCTTCTTCGCTGACGTCGCTCGCCACGAAGTAAAAGTCGAGGCGCTGGATCCACGATTCCCATGATTTGGCCGAGAAAGGCTCGACAGCGCCGTGCATTCGTCCTGTAGCCATGGCCTTAACTGCGAAAACTTATAGATATCTGCTTCGCAACTCCTGCCTCATCGCCAGTGTTACGTACGGGGTCTGGCCCCATCCGTGAAAGGAGTGCGCATCGGTTGGTGGCAGAAAATAGACTGCGTTTATTTTCTACAAAAGACGCAGGCGAGAGCTGCATGTGTTCGAGGGGGCAAACTCTCGGTCCCTGTCCGGTAGCCGAGACGCTGAGGGCGATGGAGGATTCTCAGAACTCGACTCGGGATAATGTCGCTTCCCGTTTCTCCGCGCTGGTGCTTCGTCCAGCCGAGGAGTGATGGTGCGTCGCTTCTCCACAACACAAGCTTTAGCTAGCACAGCTACAAAAAGTGCGCCATCGCGCCGTACACAACCGAGCACATAGTGACGTATGTTGTCGCAACATTATGCGGTAGCAAGTAAATAAATAATACAAAAAGCGGCACAGGTGAGTCGACGGCACAGTGTTCTAAAGGTGGGTCACCACGTCAATGCCACACATGCAGCACAGAATATGACAGTGCAAGAGTCGCGTTTTCACCATGACGCGGAAGCTTCAACCTACATCGACTAAAATATGACAGTGTCGTCTGCTGTTGGCGATAGTTGCCGACTTCGAACAGTGTTGCTCTGCGCACTGCCGAATGTTTACCAGCTTTCAACAGACGTCGCGTCCCCAAACCGAAGTGCGGATGCAGGCGCATTCGAACCGCTAGAGCTAACTAATAAAAAAATAACTAATAATACAGCAAACGTAATAATAATATCCAGGCACGATGCGAAATATTGCTGGTCGCCAGCACACGAGGCTGCGAACTCGCTGATGCATGTTGCCAGTTGCTGGTTACCTATTTGGACAACCAGAGGGCGCATGCGAACCGCACCGCATCATGCGGACTCAGCGTAAATGCAATTTTGTGACCGATCGCGACGACCGCCCGTTTTTCACGAACCGCATGCATGCGGTGCGGCGTGCGGCGATGGGCGGTTTGAGCGTAAATCGGCCCTAAAGGAGGACAGAAAAGACCTGCGCGTTGAGGAATAAATGGGAAAGGAAGCGTGCCGCCGCTTCTTCCAAGGAGCTTGAGCTCAAAAAACAAAGTATTTGCTGACGCCGAGGTACAGGTGTCCCTCATCCAAACCAAAATAAACTCTTTACAGCAGTGAAACGCAACACTGAGGCGTTGTGCGCGGGCTGAGAGTATGTAAGGACAGTTGAGGTTGACTTAACGGCTGTTGAGAGACAATGTCACTTGTGACAATGTTCGGGCCTGACAGCAATGAGCTTGCTATCAGTTTACAGAAATAGCTCATATCCCCTTCAGTCACAGCATCCACTTTTGTGGACGCGACCTATTTTTGCCATTTCTGTGCCGTGGTGGCAAGGAATAGAGCTCAGGCATTAAGCTTATGGTAAGGTGAACATTATGATAACCTAAATTCTATTTTACTTCTGAGTGGATGTATCGTTTCTAAGTACTGCTCTGGTGAAGGCGCTACTGTTTTACGTGACGTTTGACATGGGGCATGTCGGTAGCAACATTGAAATATACTTTTTCCTTTCTTGAATTCGAGCGGGGATTTAATCCTTTCTATAAAGAAATGTAGCATGACTGACTTTACAATATTCAAATATTTAATTACTCTGTAATTCTGATGACTAATCTTAAAATGGTCAGAGTTACTCTGCCACCTTGATTTGCTTTCAGTGAAGTCTCAAGCACCATCTACGCTTCACATATGTATCGACAGTCGCTCATAATTCGTGACTGAATGGGGTATTCGAAAATATTTGTTTCTGTGTGCATCTCATTTTATTCTTATTTGAGAATGTTCGACTCCATTTGCAATAAGCGTT
Source organism: Dermacentor variabilis (assembly GCF_050947875.1). Classification (NCBI taxonomy): domain Eukaryota; kingdom Metazoa; phylum Arthropoda; class Arachnida; order Ixodida; family Ixodidae; genus Dermacentor; species Dermacentor variabilis. The sequence continues at coordinate 18,932,840 of NW_027460291.1, read as the reverse complement.
ACGTTTTTTTTTTCAAAGATATTTTATGTGCTGTGCATTTCACTGACCCCTCCCTCCTGATTTCTTTTTGAATAAAGTAAACGTTGCTCCTTACTATTAACACTGGAATAAGTCATTTTGTAAATTTCTTTAGCATGCTTACTAGAGAGTGACACCATCGGGCGACATGGTGTCAGCCAGCCTTGACATAAAACGAAGTTCTGTGTCACTCGGGGAATTTTGCAAAGTCACTCAGGGAAAACTCAGAGAATTCGGAAATGACAACTTGGTAGACACCCTGTAAATGTAAGCACTGGTATATGAAGTGCACCGACAGGTCATGCTTCCCATCTCACTCTGTTAAAGAAAGTTGATGGGCCAGTGATCGGGACAGATGCCTGTAGCAGGCAATTTTTGTCTGGTTTGTTAATGCTTGACGAGGATGGAGAGGTGTATTTGGGCACACTCGACACCCGGGCTGCAGTTATGTACTGTCCTGCCTTTTGAGGCACTCTCGGACACCTTCTGCAGGCGGTTCTGCAGGTGGTTGGAACAGTGCGACGGGAGCGACAACGCCCAGAGCTGTTGGAGAAGGACTAGTTGGTGCTTATTACAGGCTTGAGGCTACACACAGCGCCGACCGTTTCGGGAAGCGGAGATGATAAAGTCGTCGGTGTACAACCCACGCATCCACGTGGTTGAAAGACGAAGCGACACCACTCAAGTGAAGCCAAAGACTCCGTAAAAGAGGGATGACACGGCCATCCACTTGCAGGTGCTGCGGTTGAGGTTTCTGTGCCAATTTAAAAAAATAAAGGGGCCAGAAATGGGCAAATAGTTTGAAAGGATACCTTTGTAAGCTGGTTTACGGTTTATCTTCAATGCCGTCTTGTGGTGCCATTGCTGTAGGTAAAGAGTTTTGGGGCATTATGTTGGCACCAATTAGGTCGCTTTGCAAATGAGCATGCCGAAGGAGCAGGTGGCGCAGCCAGCGGTCTTGGCACTCGTGCACTATATCCGCGGGTGCACCGCGTTGAAAGGGTCACGTGAAAGGAAGCCAGTCGCCGATCGGGCTGGTAACCGATCTCGAAGCGCTGCTTTCCCAACGAGTATTTAATGTCAACCAAGGTTATGCGTGCTATTTCCCGAACCAAGTTTAGTGGACGCATCGGTAGGGAGCTGTATTACGTTGCTAGAAATTAGGATGCCGAGATGACGGATTTAACATAAGTTGATAAATACAGTTGAGAACAGGTAGTTCACGAAATGCGTGCATGCATGACTCTGCATTTGGAAACGCTTGTCTGCATCATCCAGTGTAAGCGCAAGTTTAAAAAGGGGGTCATTGTTTATTAATTCGTGGTCCTCGTTAGAATATATTTGACGGTACTAGATGGTGCAGTCTGCGTGATGAAAGTGTATGGAATGTTGTTTACGAGAATAGAGAAACTACAAGGCCGCGGCACTGAGGGCGGAGCGACGATTCCCGGTAGCAGTTAATTGTGTGTCGTTCTGAATGAAGGACCGAGGAATGTGACAGCATGCAGTTTAGTTTTTTTAAAGACGCCCTAGGGTGTTCCTTTTTAGACCTTAAATAAATTACAAAAATGGCCTGTGCCGAATAGCGTAGTCCTTGAGCTGGATTGCTTGAAGCGGCGGGCATTATTCGCTTCAGAAATCTAAATGCATAATCGATTAAATATTTACGAATTAAGTTTTAAAATGATTTGATTTATGGCACAAATTGAAGTTTACAAATTGCATCCGGTGAGTTTGCAAGGCATATACACTTATAACGACTTCTGGATGATACGAGTTTTGAGACATGCGCCGTGAAACTTGGTGAAACTTGCAGGGTCAATGCACTATTCTTCCACTTACTTTTTTGACCAGCCGACGTTTTATGCATTGAAGCACACGACTAACTGGAGTATTTCGTCGCGCATTTTGGAAATGCACATCTCGTAACGGCTGTCATCCTGGACATTCGTTCCAATTGCTTTGACAACTCACCGGCTACAATTTGTAAATTGCAGTACTTGCCGTAGAGCAAGGATTTAAAAAAGAGTGAACTAATGAACTTTTCTCTGTTAGTCGATTATGCATTTCGACTTATCGTGCAAGTGCACCTTTTTGAGTAATCCATCCAGCTGAACGACTACATTTCGGATATCTGCCGCAGGCGATTTCTTAATGTTCTCTATGGTCTAAAAAAAAAAAAAAGCAAGAAGCCCGTTATATCGGTTTGAAACGAAGAATCGAAATTAAATTGGAAGTCAGGGGTGAATTCAGGTAAGTGGGTTTCGCAAGACAGACCAGGTCGAGAGCCGTGTTGATTTCTCGAATTATCATCGAGGTGGTAGGCAATATGCGAATGAATGATATGCACACGAGCCTTCAGAAAGGCTGAGCGAATATGTATGTGGCTGTAAATAGCGCCTGTAGATTTTCCTACCTTTGCAGGAATGTTGTCTGGCCTGGGGCCGGTGAAAGTTTTCGAGCGCAGATCTTGAAGGCCGGGATGCGTGGATCGAACTTTGGCGGCGAACATCGCCCGGCACAGATGGACGCGGCGGGACGGTGGTTCGCTGGCGTTCAGCGGAAAGCAGGCGGACGCCGCCGCGCATTTGTCACTGTTGCCCGACTCTAGGAATGTGTGTTTAATACGGGAATAATAGTAAATGGGCTTTTTATTGTATTATTTGTCGTTAATGACTAATCAACTTGGAAAAAAAGTTTCATAGAGGCGCTTACAAATGATTTCCGCACATTTCATTGAGCTGCAAGCGTATTAGCGGGCTGGCTTTGCGCCGTCTGACTACGTTGAGCGGTGGCATCGCGGAGCACAGGCGTAGCAGAATGTTTTGTGGTTCTCCAACTGTGACTTTAGTTTACTTTGTGTAAAAGCACGTTGTTGTTATTCATGTTTACTTCAGTTTCACGCCATGTTTTAAAGCCTCCTCCAGGAACAAGCGTTTAGTACTGCAGCCGGAGAGGATATAATTATCGGTATTTGGCGTGAAATGGGCCTGTCAGCGGCTCTCGTTGTCTATGCCCTAGACATTCCGTGCGCCGCCTGAGCCCCACACACGTGGAAACAGCCAGAGGACCAGGCATGGTCGGCTTCCTACTATAATCTGTCGTCGCTCTTTTCCCTCAAGGCAATCGACCAGAAGGGACTTGTGGTTGTTGTAGAGCAAGGGTCGCTTCTCACCGAAAATGCACAAAACCAAGCTTTGCGAGCACGCGTGCCGACAGCGAAAAAAAAAAAAAAAAAAAAAGACAGCTTCGGGCGCCGCGAACGAGAAACCGTTTCGTCCCCTATACACGAACCCATATGGGCGGCATCACACACACAAGAAAGACAATAAGAAAAGCAGCACAATGCGCACACTATTTTCCGCCACGGCACCTTCGATCGCTTTGGTAAGAAAACAGCACCGCACTTACAATCTGTTTCGTGAGCACCTCACTTAAGTTTGTAGACGAAAAATAAGCTAAAGGGGTGGAGACATCAAAATTTTCGTTCATGCGTTCTTCGATTCAAGTGCTGCGTACTGCTTCAGGAAGCACGATACACACCGCGGGATTCATATATACCCGATAAATAATTTAATAATAGCATTATTATACCGAGCGATATTGGTTTCTGGGCTCCGGGTGATGCTATGATGTCATAGGAGAGGAAACGCAACACGGATTGGTCACGTGGGTCACAAAAATACTGACGTAAAATTATGCTGCGTCGTCTGCTCGCGCATACGCGTGCTCTGCCAGCAGAGGTAAACTGGCGATTTGAAGTGCATGTCGCGATTATTATAATTACCGTATTTACTCGCATAATGCTCGCACCTTTTTTGTCAGAAAAATTGACGCAAATTCAGGGGTGCGATCATTACGCGGGTTAAATTTCCCACGAAAAAATTTTTTTTTTTTCGTACCGCGTTTGCTGCGGGATGCGAGATTGCGGGTGCGGGACACCAAAACAAAAATAGCGGCTGGCGGAGCAAGCCGAACGCGCCGAACGCGATTTTTTTTTTCTTCTCGTGAGTACATTACGTGCATTGAAACAGTTTCTTCCGTATGAGTGATGAATAATATCGTTAATATCGGCAAGTTTGCGGCAATAACGTAGCCATGTCCACTTTGAGGGGACAGAAACAGGTGGGCGCGCTTAGCTGCCAGTGACATAGAAATGCATGGCCGACGTGCTGCGGAAACTGCGGCATCTGTCTTCACTACTGTCCTAATACGGCACGTTTCCGCTAAGGGTGGGCGAATATCTTTGCTGTGTTACAAGCGTCGGCGTATGAATAGGGTACACTTTTAACGTATCAGTGTATACGTGGCTACTATCATTGCCGCGCGCGATTTGTTGCGTGCTCACGAGTGCAGATGAAAAGGACCGAAATGCGCCTTTATTGTTTTTGTTGACATCAACCATTATAAAGCCAGCCCATAATAAAGGCAAGTTTGGTTGTACCTCATTTTGTCATGGAAGTGCGGAAAGTGATGACAGTAATGAAATGAGGCATCTACTTAAGAATGTTTGGTGCGTGCAGGCCAGTTGGCTTGTCTTGAAGAGTCGTTCGCGTAGCATTCGACAGATGGTAAGCGCGATCATTATTAGCTAGACTTAGCACACGACATATCGCTGCGGCAAGTTCGGGGTGCGATCATTACGCGGGAAATAAAAAAAATCGAATTTTGACGACAAAATTTAGGGGTGCGATCATTACGCGAGTGCGATCATTATGCGAGTAAATACGGTATTGGGAAGAGCGACAACGGTAAAAAAAATATTGCGGCTTGTGAGAGTAGGTGATTCATTCCGAAGCGCCGTAAGCTTTAGTTCTGAAGTGAACTGGAAAAGGCCTAGCGTCGATATCGGCGGCGCCGAACGATTAGAGGCCGTAGGCTGCCGTCGGTGCCAGAGTGACCACTCCTCGGTCGCTGATTGGCCGCTTCGCCGTACGGCTGCCGCACAAATGGGTCCTGGGCCCGTCCTCTCTACGGCAAGGAAATCTCGCCGTTCGCGAGCAAAACCGCCGTCGCACGGGAGCCCGCTAACGGCGTGCGGCGAGCTTCCGTGCCGGTAACGTGGACGGGCCGTCACAGTGAGAAAGGCCAAGCGAACGAGAGATTGCTCCGAGCTGCCGAACTATGCGACTGGAAGATACTACGTTAACTGCTCTCCGCGACAGCGCTGTGCATGTCTCAGTTAGACAGGGGCCAGGGTTAGCTCGGTTACAGTGTTCTAGAAGCCTGTAGCATAGAGAAAGGATTTTTAGAATGACAGGAAGCTGAGCTAGTTGGTTAGGATTCATAATGAAAATAAGGGGTAAGGCGTTCAGACACGGACACAAGAGGATAGAAACGGACAACACGAACGCCGCATACCCTGGTCCCTTTCGTAGTCGACCGGCTAGTGTTACACTAGGCCCGTCCACATTAAAGCCCCTGCATCCACGCACCACCGCCGCTTTCTTAAGTAGCGACAACCTTTGTTGTGCGCCGCCTTTTTCCCCTCACACCAAATCCGGTTCCGGCATTTCCTGTTAAAAAATTTCCGGTTCCGGCGTTTCCGCTTCCTGGAGTTGCGCTGCGGGAATTTCTGCGTTGACTGCCGTTGGACGATGGTGAGACGCCCGCGCGTGCTTAGCAGAGCTGTGGCAGTCACCATAAGAAGAATGCAAAGGGGACAAGCTGTTGTATTCCGCTGAAGTAGTAGTTCGCGATCGGTGTTTTCCAAATGCACGAGAAACGGCAGTGGTCTCCAAGCGCCTAGGCACTACATTCCACTGTACGTTGTCGCTCGTGGCACAACCCGTCGCAGGTTGACGCGAAGCAGCGAATACGAGCAGATCGCTGATTACAATAGGCGGTGGTTCTTGGATGGAATCGCATTCACAGTTTAAACCGCAGCTGGTGCAATTAAAGCCTCTCCATCGACGCGAAAGTAAACAACGCTAAAAAAACATAGCGTCATTTCCACTCGGAACAGGAAGCTGCAGCTACGTAAGTTCCGCTTGACGCCGGAAGCTAATGCGGTGAGTGGGAGAGGAGCGTGGAGGAGGAGGGCAGGTTGGCGCTACTTAACCTGGTCGGCGGAAGCGTGTATGGAGGGGCTTTAGTCCACATATCCGGCACGGCAACTCGCCGCACGCAGTTTGCCGTTCGCGGGCCGCCGTGCGGCGTTCGTGTTGTCCACTTCGCTCCTCCTGTGTCCGTGTCTGCACGCCTTACCCATTCTTTGCATCAAGAAAGGATTTCTATATGCCTGTAGCTCGGTCATAGTGGAGGCTATGCTCGGTCGCTCGAATCATCATCATCATCATCCTGGTTACGCCCACTGCAGTGCAAAGGCCTCTCCCATACTTCTCCAACTACCCCGGTCATGTACTAACTGTGGCCATGTCGTCCCTGCAAACTTCTTAACCTCATCCGCCCACCTAACTTTCCCCCGCCCCCTGCTACGCTTCCCTTCCCTTGGAATCCAGTCCGTAACCCTTAATGACCATCGTTTATCTTCGCTCCTCATTACATCTCCTGCCCATGCCCATTTATTTTTCTTGATTTCAACTAAGATGTCATTAACTCGCGTTTGTTCCCCCACCCAATCTGCTCTGTTCTTATCCCTTAACGTTACACCCACCATTCTTCTTTCCATAGTTCGTTGCGTCGTCCTCAATTTAAGTAGAACCCTTTTCGTAAGCCTCCAGGTTTCTGCCCCGTAGGTGAGTACTGCTAAGACAGCTGTTATACACTTTTCTCTTGAGGCACAATGGCAACTTGCTGCTCATGATCTGAGAATGCCTGCGAAACGCACCCCAGCCAATTCTTATTCTTCTGATTATTTCCGTCTCATGATCCGGATCCGCCGTCACTACCTGCCCTAAGTAGATGTATTCCCTTACCACTTCCAGTTCCTCGCTACCTATTGTAAATTGCTGTTCTCTTCCGAGACTGTTAAACATTACTTTAGTTTTCTGCAGATTAATTTTTAGACCCACTCTTCAGCTTTGCCTCTCCAGGTGAGTGAGCATGCATTGCAATTGGTCCCATGAGTTACTAAGCAAGGCAATATCAGCGAATCGCAAGTTACTAAGGTATTCTCCATTAACTCTTATCCCCAATTCTTCCCAATCCAGGTCTCTGAATACCTCCTGTAAACACGCTGTGAATAGCATTGGAGAGATCGTATCTCCCTGCCTGACGCCTTTCTTTATTGGGATTTTTTTGCTTTTTTTATGGAGGATACGACTACGGTGGCTGTGGAGCCGCTATAGATATCTTTCAGTATTTTTACATACGGCTCATCTACACCGTGATTCCGTAATGCCTCCATGATTGCTGAGGTTTCGACAGAATCAAACGCTTTCTCGTAATCAATGAAAGCTATATATAAGGGTTGGTTATATTCCGCACATTTCTCTATCACCTGATTGATAGTGTGAATATGGTCTATTGTTGTGTAGCCTTTACGGAATCCTGCTTGGTCCTTTGGTTGAGAGAAGTCTAAGGTGTTCCTGATTCTATTTGCGATTACATTAGTAAATAGTTTGTAGGCAACTGACAGTAAGCTGATCGGTCAATAATTTTTCAAGTCTTTGGTGTCCCCTTTCTTATGAATTAGGATTATGTTAGCGTTCTTCCAAAATTTCGGTACGCTCGAGGTCATGAGGCATTGCGTATACAGGGTGGCCAGTTTCTCTAGAACAATCTGCCCACCATCCTTCAACAAATTGCTGTTACCTGATCCTCCCCAGCTGCCTTCCCCCTTTGCATAGCTCCCAAGGCTTTCTTTACTTCTTCCGGCGTTACTTGTGGGCAGTGGCGTAGCTAGGTCGTCTGGCACCCGGGGCCCATAGGTCTTCTGTCACCCCCCGCACCCCCCCCCTGGTGTAGTAGAGGAAGGCGAGGATATCGACAATTTCCGGGTGTCTTCAGAGGTATATGACACCCCCCCTCCACTGGCCCCTTGCACCCCCCCCCCCGTTGCTACGTCACTGCTTGTGGGATTTCGAATTCCTCTAGACTATCCTCTCGTCCATTATCGTCGTGGCTGCCACTGGTACTGTATAAATTTCTATAGAACTCCTCAGCCACTTGAACAATCTCATCCATATTAGTAATGATATTGCCGGCTTTGTCTCTTAACGCATACATCTGATTCTTGCCAATTCCTAGTTTCTTCTTCACTGCTTTTAGGCTTCCTCCGTTCCTGAGAGCATGTTCAATTCTGTCCATATTATACTTCCTTATGTCAGCTGTCTTACGCTTGTTGAATAACTTCGAAAGTTCTGCCAGTTCTATCCTAGCTGTAGGGTTAGAGGCTTTCATACATTGGCGTTTCTTGATCACATCTTTTGTCTCCTGCGGTAGCTTACTGGTATCCTGTCTAACGGAGTTACCACCGACTTCTCTTGCACACTCCTTAATGATGCCCATAAGATTGTCGTTCATTGCTTCAACACTAAGGTCCTCTTCCTGAGTTAAAAGCCGAATACCTGTTCTGTAGCTTGATCCGGAATTCCTTTATTTTCCCTCTTACTGCTAACTCATTGATCGGCTTCTTATGCACCACTTTTTTCGTTCCCTCCTGAAGTCTAGGCTAATTCGAGTTTTTACCATCCTATGGTCACCTTGCTGAGCACGTCCACATCTTGTATGATGCCAAGGTTAGCGGAGAGTATGAAGTCTATTTCATTTTTAGTCTGGCCGTTCGGGCTCCTCCACGTCCACTTTCGGCTATCCCGCTTGCGGAAGAAGGTATTCATTATCCGCATATTATTCTGTTCCGCAAACTTTACTAATAACTCTCCCCTCCTATTCCTAGTGCCTATGCCATATTCCCCCACTGACTTGTATCCAGCCTGCTTCTAGCCTACCTTGGCATTGAAGTCGCCCATCAGTATATTGTATTTTGTCTTGACTTTAACCATTGCCGATTCCACGTCTTCATAGAAGCTTTCGACTTCCTGGTCATCATGACTGGATGTAGGGGCGTACACCTGTACGACCTTCATTTTGTACCCCTTAAGTTTCACAAGACCTACCACCCTCTCGTTAATGCTATAGAATTCCTGTATGGTACCAGCTATATTCTTATTGATCAGGAATTCGACTCCTAGTTCTCGTCTCTCCGATAAGCCCCGGTAGCACAAGACGTGCCCGCTCAGCAGGCTCGTAATCGGCATTTCATCGCTACTCATCATGCGCCACGTTTTTGTGCTATTGTGCTCATAAACTCCAAATGAATAGCAGATGGGTCGGTGTGTTGTACGTGTCTCCAGTGCGTTCTTGCAGTGCAGTGAGCATGCGTACATTTTTTTTCGTATCGCCAGACGTCTAGCTCGCAAGACCGTCTGAGAGCCCCAGGAGGTCCAAGCAGAAGGCAGCGATAAAGGTGGCCTTTTTTAGAATCGCGCAAGAACTGGGCAGCGGCCGGTACCCGCGGTTGATGAGAACAGCTCATTTGGCTGGCCTGATAAAGCATGTTTATTTTCATAAACTCCGGTTAAAGCAGCCGATCCGACCTCATGGCCCAATTTGCGAAGTTCATTATGAACTACTTTCAACATGACTTCGGCAACATTAATGCAATAAGACATCGCGATTGTTTAATATTGCTGTGGAGCGCGCGCGTCCGAGCAGCCCGGTTGCGCGCAGCGAGGCTTGGTTTCGCGCGAAAGGTGAACAAGAGAGGAGAGCTGGCCCGATGGGCGGAGCAACGCCATGAGCAACGCCAACTTCCGGCTTCACCTTTAGCTTCACAAAGAGTGACGTCAGGTCCTCTCGAGTTTCCTTCCTCCACGCCCGGCGATAATCGCCGGCGGAAGTGCCTCGCGCGCTCACCAGGCGTCGCGACGATCAGTCTCCCTCCGGCAGCTGGTTGGTTTTTGCCAACCAGCTAAGGAGAGGCCCTGACGTCACTCATTGTGAAGCTTAAGTGAAGCCGAAAGTTGGCGTTGCTCATAGCGTTGCTCCACCAATCGGGCCAGCTCTCCTCTCTTGTTTACCTTTCTCGTGAAACCACGCTGCGCTGTGCGCAACAGGGCTGCTCCGACGCGCGCGCTCCGCAGCAATACTAAACAATCGCGATGTCTCATTGCATTACCGTTGCCGAAGTCATGTTGAAAGAAGTTCATAATGAATTTCGCAAATTGGGCCGCGAGGTCGAATCGGCTGTTTTTACCAGCTTTTCTGAAAATAAAGATGCCTTATAAGGCCAGCCAACTGAACTGTTTTCATCAACCGCAGGTACCGGCTGCAGCCCAGTTCTTGCGTGTTTTTTTTAAAGAGGTCACCTTTATCGCTGTCTTCTACTTAATTTTCTCTGGTGGGCTTCCTCGGGCTCTCAGTCGGTCTTGCGAGCTAGATGTCTGGCGATACAAAAAAAAAAAAAATAATGTACGCATTCTCACTGCACTGCAAGAACGCAGTGGAGACGCGTACGATACACCGAACCATTTGCGATCCATTTGTAGTTTATGAGCACAAACACATTCTCGCTTGAGGAATCGTCGTGCTGTATTGAACAAACTTCGGGTGTCCGCGCATCACTACGACAGTGCCCGGGCGAGGAGGCGGAATGTTCATTTCTAACTCCGCGTCAAGACTCATTGACTGCGGCCTGAAGTGCCTTCTTACCACGGTAAGTGAAGCTTCACCGAACCAAAGTTTTTCGATAGCCGGCGCACGGTGCAGAACAGTACGCGCTTAGAACCGGCCTACATGCGACCATGGAACAGCCGTTTGATGTGTTCGCAGGCGTACGTTCTGTGGAGCCTTGCCGACTCTTGCAGCGCATCCGCTATCCTTCACTTCGCTGCGCTTCTCGCGCGCACAGATAAGATACGCCTGCGGTAGGGAGGATTCGTCCCTAAGTCAAAGCAGCCGCTTCTTTCCCATCTTCCAGGATGAAGCGTCGGCTGGCAGGCGCACGGTGCCGAGGGCAGCAAAATGCACATATTCTGCGTAACGCTCTATCAGCACGTGTATTGTGGTACACCTGTGCAGCTGTGCATGAACCTCGAACGCGCTCTGCTTAAGACTCCGTGCTGTAGCGAGTACTGCGAGGAACGAGCAACAGTTAAGCACCGTGTGTTTTAATATGCACAAAAGAAAGTTGTTACTGAACACGAACTATGAATTCATAAAGTACGTTCTACGTGCCGCAAATGCACCATGCGCTGTCAAAAGCAGGAATCACTGACCTGCAAGGCGTTCTTTGTACAGATTCTGAAACGCATCGGTTTCTGCCGGCGATGGCACGTTTGCATGATTTCGCCAAAAGAGCAATATTTCCCGCGAATATTCCTTCGTCCGTTGCCATTGCCGTGGCGGGGTACATCGTCTACAGCGTTGCATGCGCATTCATTTCACGAACTTTAGTTCCTCCTGTCCCACCTGGCCACAGCAACATCCGGTAGAGCACGTTCCAGATAACACCATGGTCCAGATAACGCAGCGCAACAAAACACGGAGACCAACGCACACCTGCCCGCACGGCGCCTTTACCACGGTACGAAACCTACGGAGCAACACGTGTGAGCGCACAGAACCATAACAAAGCCGCCATTGTGGCCCGAAAGGCTGGGTCGGTACGGCAAGAAAAAGAACCTAGTACGTCATTTCCTCCACACTTCTCTGCTAGCGCGCCTCTCGTTCATGTCGCCGGGCGTCCGATCGGACCGGGCGGGAGTCGCAATTTTCGGGCGCCGAGGGGCGAGCGTTCGTCGCCTGGACGCCGGCTTTCCGCTCCGTGTATCCCGGGCCGCTAGCGGCACTGACAGTCGGTGCGGTGATTTCGGTCTCAAATTATTTGCTTTAATGTGTCGCGAAAGGAAAGCACGCACCGAGCTGCGCTCAAATTTCGAGTTGGGGAGTATTGTAATCGTCCGGCACTCCCTTCAGTTGATTAATGAGATTCCAAATTCCTTTAGAGTTTATAGTGGTGGCATCTAGAAAGTTTTGCGTATGTGAGAAATGTGTCTACCGGTTCTTTAGTGAGAACCGCGCGGAAAATACGTATTTGTTACACCAGAACGCGGCTCAAGTGGCACTCGAGTGCCATCAGGATTAGTGCTATTGTGCGAGGAATTTGACCTGGACAAGGTTCCAACACTTTTTAGTTTTATGAAGATTGATTTTGAGATATTGACGGTAATATTTCGTGGGACAGACAGTTCCTTTCACGGTCAACGCGCTTGCTGCTGCTGCCGGTGAAAGCTGACTCCGCGAGGCATCGCCCAGTAATTGTCGCCCGCTGATGGTATTGAAGCAAGCAGCAGCATCTTTGTACCAGTGAGCACATCTCAGAGCAAGGCTGCGCGTCTGCAGCTGTCTTGGTGTTAACATATCGCCGATGGCAGCCAGATTTTCATGTGAGACCAAGTGCATTCATTCGTCTATGATATGGTCAAAACAGAATAGGAGGGGTTTTCTTGGACTCCTTTAGTAGGATGTGTCTGCATTTTATGCGAATCGGATTCTATGGTTGTCGAAGATATAGCAACGGATTGTGGGATCGCTTTACAGCATGGATTCCATTTGTTGGAAATCGCGTGTAGCGCGGAGAAGACTGAAGAATGTATAAGTGTGGGCTGTTCTAGAGAAGGACTGTTTGGGACGGTATCGCGCTAAGCTCCAGCTGCAGAAGGACTTTTCCCACATCGTATTGTCGCGTACTAGTGGATAATACAGCGGCATATCTGTGAATGACGAAACTAACTTTTACTGGGCGAACTTGTGCCCACAAAAGCAAGTTACGCTCAAAGCACAGCGATAGCGGCGAACACGGTCGGCGATCGTCGAGATCTGATCAGCGGGTCAAAGGCGTTGGCTTTTATACGTCACTCATCGAATTGCACAGGGTTCGATGACCGCAAAAATAACCATTGATAACATTCCAGAAACTTCCGATACACGCGGGCGCGTCCCGCGCCGAGCGACAACATTCGTTAGAAAATGTAAAGCGCTCACCTGCAAAAGATAAACGAGTCCACAAGTCAATATTTTGGTGCCCAAACCCAGGAAGCCAGCCTTCATTCCCACGAGCTGTTGCTTCTGATTTGGGTCGTCTTTCTGCACCCAGGCCGTCATGTCAATGGGAAACGGACGTCTCGACGGTCCCAAATCACAAGGATTGTACATGAGTTGAACGAACTCGTCCAATCTGAACAGTTTGCGCTCTCGATGCTTCATGTCCTCCTTAGCCGTACAAGCGATGAAAACGGAATTAACGTCGAGCTGGAAACCTTTATGACGGACGAACAGGCGGCAGAAGGCTACGATTCCGCCATGGAATATGAAGACACTGCAACCAGCGCTGTGGCGTGTTGTTGCAACCAGCGGCGTTCGTGTTGTCCACTTCTCTACTCCTGTGTCCTGTCTGCACGCCTCACTTCTATTTTGCATAATCAATCCTTACCAACTAGCTCAGCTTTCTGTCGTTCCAGCGCTATGGCTCTGCTCGAGCACCACATGGGCAGGCTTTCCGCTCAGTGACGCTGCAGCTGTTGGGGACCAACCAGCGCGGCGCGAGTTGTGTGCCCAAGCCAGACCTTTTGCGATACGACAGCACTTTTACTCGTTTGGGACATGTTACGACACTCCGTGCACGAGAAACCCATTTTATCTAACGCGGATCGGTTCCTCATTTCCCTTCTTGACGGAGCCGCTGCTCAAGCAGTCGCCGGAATTCAAGTCACCTATTCATCGTACCACGACGCACTTGACATCTTAAAACACGGATTGGAAACTCCAAGTTAATTCAGCAGAAACATCTCGAGAGGCTCCGGACACTGAAACCCGTCGTCGAGCGGCGTACCAGCATTGTGGAAGCTCTGCGACTAAGTACAAATCAAGCAGAGAGGACTCACAAACTTTGGGCAATGTCATACGCTGTTATGCTGAGCGAGGTACTGCTCAAAGAAGTACCTGTAGACATCATAGTTGATTATTATAAAAGGGAGAGCTTGGAGTCAGATTCACTTTCGACTACCGTCAGCAGTCCAACGTTTTCGGAACATGAGATGGAGCGCTTGCTCAAGTTTCTTCGAATCAAAGTACAGCGCCGAGGCGAGGGTACGCGGCTCGCGACGCCAGGGTTGAAATGGAGACGCATAACTTGCCGAGCTTCCGGAAGATCGCGTCCGTCTGCTAATGTGCTTCATAACAAGACAAACATTTCGTCCAATCCCTGCCTCCTTTGTTCTGCAACCAACCACAACACGGGAGAATGCACCGGCCCCCTGAGCATAGTAGAGAAACGCAATTTGCTCACAGCGGATGACCGTTGCTTTAAGCGAAATGACATCTAGTGCGAAGAATGCCGGGCCACAATGTCGAATACGCAAGCGTCGTCAATGTGTACCACAAGTGCGACTGGAAACAGCAATCGAAAGTACTTCGGATGCGCCCATGCATGTCGCTACCAACGACACTCCTGGCCACCGACGTTCTTTTTCAGACTTTTCGAGCTTGGCTGGTGACGCCGACACATTTCTGCTATGTCCGCGGGGTTTTGGACAGCTGCAGTCAGAGGGCGTTTCTGCAGGACGACGTTTGTAAGAAGCTCAAGCTAACGCCGATTCAGGATTTGTTCATCAGCACATTTGGACGAGTACGATATTGGAGGGCCCCTCACCAGGTCTGGCCACTTTGAGCTGACAAGCGCAGGGCATACAATGCGCGATAGCGATCGTGCCCGCAAAGTACTACATCGCTACGCGCCGCGGAGAGATCTGAAATGTCAAACCGAACGCCGTTTTCCTTTCTCCTCGCTCCAAGCCGGTGGATGACGTACGTGGGGCCCCGTGGTGACACGTGACTTGGAGAATTATTCAAGACATCTTTTATCTGTGTGATCTGTTGCTTGAATTGACGGATTGAAGTTTAGAGAAGTAATAAAACAGACAAACGGAATGTTTGCGTGTTTTTTGTTTTACTTTGCACCGCAGCAAGAGAAATGTACTTCCGCTTCCTCTGCTTGTTCCCTCGTCGTACAGTCGCGCGCGCAGCCACCGAAACTATGCCATTTTCTACCGTATTCCAGCGGGTGATCATGCTCTGCGATCCGCTTGTTCTGCCTCAGTATTCGTGTAGCACTGACTTATACCGCTAGTCAGGTGTCCTCGCTAGTCAGGTGTCCACGATTTTGCGCGCAAAATCGCGCCCAAAATCGTTCGCTGCGCGAAACGAGTCAATCGCAACAGCTCGTAAGTGGAGAGAGCGTCTGTGCTTGCGGTGAAGCTCGCCTCCTGAAATCATGGGTTCGCGACACTGAAATATTTCTATCTCGGCTATTAATTAGCCGAATTGAAAAATTTTTGCGGCAGAGCACCCCCTAGAGGACACGTAACAACTTCCATTGTATAACCAAAATTTGCTGTGGTGCCTGGTGAGGGGCCCTTTAACTTACTCGACGCCCGAAGGTTGTCAGCATTACGCTTCGGAACCAACACAACGCACCTGTCCGAATGGAAGCTGTTGTCGTGCCTTTCATATGCGACGAAATCATAGCTCCAAAACGAACAAATTCTTAGTCATCGTCGGTGAAGTTATAACATATTGTGTTGATGACTGAACTTGTGTTCTCAGGATGTGAATGTTGTGCCGTAAATTATTTTGCATTTATTATGGAATCACGTGTACTGTTCGTTGTATCATCATCAGCCTGGCTACGCCCCCTGTAGGGCAAAGGTCTCTCCGATACTTCTCCAACTACCCCGGTAATGTGCTAATTGTGGCCATGTTGTCCCTGCAAACTTCTTAATCTCATCCGTCCACCTAACTTTCTGCGACCCTCTGCTACGCTTCCCTTCTCTTGGAATCCAGTCCGCAACCCTTAATGACCACCGGTTATCTTCCCTCCTCATTACATGCCCTGCCCATGCCCAATTTCTTTTTCTTGATTTCAACTAAGATGTCATTAACTCGCGTTTGTTCCCTCACCCAATCTCCTATTTTTTTTATCCCTTAACGTCACACCCATCATTTTTCTTTCCATAGCTCGTTGCGTCGTTGTTGTATATACTACTTCAACCTCCCCCCCCCCCCTCCCCCACTGTAATGCCACACTGGCGCTGTGGGTTTCGTAATCACTAAAATAAATATAAAACAGACCGTTGGCTGATCCATTTGTTCTCCCGAACGTATACCCTGTGGCCCCGGGGTGGAATTGTGGAAAGTGATGACCAATAATCGTGAAGTCAGGTGGGGAATCTGATAACAGCTTCGGTCGCTATTACCACCGAATACTCTGCAAGGACCATTATCTTTCGAGGGACAGGCTAGCCGTTGTACAAGTAGTAATATCTGCGTCCTACGAACAGGCGTGCACGAAAATGAGGAAATGTGGTATCCCTTACGGCGATTTTGGGAGTTTGAGGCCATTGGTATTGTTGAAGAGACATTCCCGGAGCAAGAAGATGACGTCCTAAAGTTCAGCGAAACCATCAGTTTCTGAAATGGTCGCTATGAAGTGGCGCCCCCGTGAAAATCAACACAATGAAACTTCGCTGACGATCTTAAAGGGCCCCTCACCAGGCCCTATAGCAAATTTTGGTTATACACTGGAAGTTGTTATACGACGCGGTGTGCTAGAGAGCAGCAGCAGTGGGAAAGTCGAAGGAAGAGGCAGAGAAAACTTCGGTTTAAAGAATTCTGGTGTTTTAAGTCTGGCGATATGATTATGAAGCGCGCAGTTCAGTTCCCAACGCATGGGGTTCTTTAACGTGCACGTAAACAGAAGTACACGAGTGCCATTTCGTTCCCGTCGAATTCCGCGACCTGGTTTGGACCCGTGAGCTCGAATTGAGCAGCGCAACGCCACATCCAATATGCAGCCACTAAGTAAGCTACCGCACCGCCATTCTTTCTTTTTCGTTGTAGTTGTTAAGCTTGGAGTGGACAAAAAATTCCTCACGGCTTACGGGCTAAAGATTAACAGGGTGATGGTTAGGGCTAATTGGTTTTCCATTTTAGACTGTGTGGTGCAGCGCGAAGCGGGACACGGGTAAAAAACGAGGACAAGCGCTTACTGCCAACTGAAATTGTCTCATACAAGGTGTCCGGCTTCGCGCTGCAACACACACACTTACAAGGATACTTACAAGGTTACTTACGGCATATATAATGGCTACCTAAAACTGTTTTGGGCGCCCGAGGTCCGACCGCAATAAAAGAACCCGTACCAATCACTCCGCATTCTGTCACGCGATGAAGGCAGAAACATGAATGGAATGATGCACTGCAGCTTTCTTTTTTTATAAGAATACTTTCCGTAAATCTGAGTACAGGGCGCCGGATGGAGCAGATATGTTTTAATCCTTTGAAGCGGGAAGTTTACATATGTTTTTTCCGCCTGAGTTTTCCAAGACCTTCTAATGGGAAAGTATATGCGCAGAAATGCGCGCGAGATATACATGCTGCTTGAGGAGAGTTGTTCTCCAAAGAGAACCGTACAATAACGCAGTGGGATGAAAACAGACACTGCGGCCGCAATGCACGCGCAATCGCCGAGTGGCATAAAGAAAGGCATTTATTGCTAAGGCATAAATACATGTAATATCCAATTATAAATACCGTTTGAGTGGCCTGAGCGCATATACCAGTGGCCGCAGTAGTATGAATGACCCATCCGAGAAGTATCGCCAGCAGTTTCCAACGCCGCGACCTTGATGCGGCCCAAGACACTTCGATCGCAGCGCCGCCACAGTATTTTTCGTCGTCGCGCGCCTGACTGCAAAGCATGCGCCGCCCCAGCCGCTCGTCCCACTCAACGGTAGTCTAGTACACTTTGGATTGGACGAAGGTGGGAAGGCAAATTTCCCTGGCATAGAGATCTAGGGAGGACAGACGCGGTTTAAAGGGTAACTCCGGCGATTCTTCAATGTCAACGGATGTCAATGAAATTCGCTGGGTACGTTCTTCTGAACACTTCCGTCATGTCGTCGGAAAAGCAGGTTAGAGAGTTGCAGACTTTTTACAAATGAATTTAATGAATGGCCTCGAACACCCTACCTTGTCTCCACCTCAGTTACAGGTCACATTGTATATGACGTCAGGTGTGTTACATGCAGAGCATGCCTGGATCATGCAGACGACAGCGACGAGTGCGTCGAGGAGTCGACGATCGTGAGCTTAGTGCATGGCGTGAGAAATTGCTGTTACGAGAAGTTGCGTTCCCTGTAGACGGGCAAGAGATGTGAGGCGAATGGTGTGCGTTGTTGGCTGCACGACTTTCAGCTCTCGCCATCTGCACACACAGTTTGACCCGATGCCGATCGCGCTCAGCCGAGGTTATGCCCATATGTCACAGTCGCGTAGTTCATGCGTCTAGTGCTGGCGGACTTGAGCGACTGACCGGCAGCTAATTAAGCCATCAGGATGCAACAAACTCCTTCTGTGGTTCAGTTTTTACCGTACGGATTTTAAATAGACCATTCCCAATTCCGTACAGTGCACACATAAAAACCGACAAGTCACGACACGGAGCAGTATCGATATCGGTTCGTTGCTGTTCTCGACGGAAAGCTGCCCGCCGCACTCCCCGGCACTTCCCTAAATTTTATGCGACTGCGAACATAGGTGTAATTTTACATATTACAGTCAGTGTATACCACTTCACCTAGCACTGTTTTAGGCAGAGAACCGCTATTTGACATGCAATCTATTTTAGTCTATTTAAACGACGTTGACACGCTCCACGTTTTCCGTCCAAGAAATTCGTAACACGGCCTCTTCCGACAGGCCACGGTTGCGATGTCAACCTTTGTTACAGCACATGGCTCCGGGCCCTTGTACTCAAGGGACCCGCTGAGGCTGTTGTGCTACTCATCAACAGTCAAATTATGAATGTAGCGCTATTACACCCTTGTTACACGTCCTATGCTTATAGCATACCTTACTTCAGCCATTCTCATATTTTTATTCTTTCTCTATTTTAAGCAATCCATAGCTCTGTTTTAGGCCTCTTACAGCCACGTCACGTCAGCCATTAGTCAATTGAGTACTCATCGTCACTGCCTTGGCGCTCTTTGGCCACACTTGGTCCTTGCGCCATTAAACACTAGATATCATCATGATCATCATCATTTTTACATATTTTCATGCAGGCTCATTATTTAGCTCCGGAGGTGCCCTGTTTGTCTCGTATGCCAAATGAGCGCCAAGCGTACAGGCCCCTCGATACAGCAGCTTATAAACAACCTCCTCGTTCACCTGCCAACGGTGCCATCGGCGTTTCCGCAAGAAAACTACGCATTCCCTAAATGAACGATCATACGCGCAAAGTCCATGTATGTCCACTTTACGGAACATATTGTGTGCATGAAGAGAATATGAAGAATAAGAAACCAGCACAACAACGATCCCATACTACGGTCTCCCGCTCGCTGTTTTCGAAGGTGTGTGTGGTCGCTCATATCAGCGCGATTCAGAGTGATGCAGTGGTGCTTACATGCATAAAATCTGCCTGTTTGGATATGTTCTGACATTAATTGATGTCACCGATGAGCGGCTAGCAATGCGAACGACGAGTGGTCGCTGTACCTGCCGATGTAACAAATGCAACGTTCGGTGTTTTGGACTGTCAGCGGCGTTCTTGCAAGATACAAATGGGGAAAGTCGTGCTCCACACCTTAGTAAGCATGCGAAGCGCTTCCCTGAAAATGGTAAGACACCTAAAATAGGAAGAAGCACGTATAAAATCGGTGGTTAGGGCTACCATTGGTCTTCATGTTGCAGCACGATGTGTGGCGCATGGGCGCTGAATCTCTTCGTGGCGGGTCGAATGCGAACGGCGATTCGTGGCTATTGAATTCGTTAGAATCATAACCGTCAATATTTGACAGATCCGAAGAGCTGGTGCAGCAGACATTGGAGAGCTTTAGTTTAGGGGATGCAAGCGGCTTGCGTACGCAAGAACTAGGGCGACGGTACTGCGCATGCGCAGACCGCTACGTCTACTTGCGTCCTGGGGGCGGCCGAAAACATCGCTGCCCCTAAGCGGTCATGTTCGCCACGTGATTCTCGCGGTGCATGAGCACTTACGAGAAGCGTGGCCAGCCGAGGCAAGTCACCCATCCCGCCGGAGAACATGGCTGCGCCTGCGAGGACGTTTGCACCTGTGCACTTCACGGCCGACGTGGTCAAGAAGCTGGTCGCAGAGCGCACAGGCAAGCTGTCACCGCAACGGGGGCATGCGAAAATTTGCACGAGGCTTTAAATAATAAAAAAGAAGACAGACCACAACGTATTATGCTGCACGAGACGTCTAACTACAGTTTACCAAACGTATGTTTGGATTGCTTCGGCTCGGCCTCAGTCGTGACGTAGACGGGTAGATAATCTTATAAATGTTTCGCCAAATGTCGACAGACGTCGTTTATATATATATTATATCTGGTCACGAAACTCCGCCGTCACTCTGTGGGAGAGGTTCATATGCTGCCCAAAGGTGCCGCAACGCGGCGCCACTGTGCCTCAGAGGCGTCGTTTGCGTACCGAAACGCGTGCGCAGTGCGAGGCGAGCTGAGTGATCGGGTGCGTTCTGTGCATGTGCTGCGCTATTTTTCGAGTGCTGGGTTGTTTAAAGGGACACTAAAGGTTATCAGAAAGTCAAGTTAAAGTGGTATAGCAATGTTCTAGAACGTCTAAGGCGTCAATCTAATCGCGAACAGAGCTTTAGTAACCGAGAAATTGAGGTAAATGCATGACACGATTTGAGACCCCCCCCCCCCCCCCCCCCCACGACATTCCGGTACTAGCCCGATGACGAAAGCACTCCTCATAATTTGTGTTACTAATACTCAACTACTCGTATTAAAGATATCATTTCATTCGAATATAAGACGGAAGAAAATGCTACTTGTCTACGTCTATTCGATTCTAAGAAAAAAAATAACATTTTGACGTTACCCTTCAGTAGTATGGGTGGTCGAAAGGTTTCGTTTTCGCTCGACTCTGCGCCGTGCACGCTTTGGAGTTTCAGTAGTTTCGTTATCGCGTCGTGCTGTGTGGGTTCTGCTGGCTCGCGAAACTTTCATTTCGAACAAGCAGTGAGAATGCCACGTCCTTGTGATGTCGTGGTGGGAAGCCCTCGTTGCCTTCCCGCTCCGGAGAGCCGGTGTCGAGGCCGCCGTCGTAGTACGCAACGACGCCGGCAGCGCGAGCCCTCAGCAGCAGGTCGCGCTCGTCAGTGCTCAAATCGCTGAAGTTGAGCCCAGCATCGCGAGCCAATCTGTCGTTGTCAGGGTCCATTGCGACGAGCGTCGAAGTTTGCGTCGTAGAATAAAGTACCAGCTTATTATGGTCGCGCGTTTCTCCTTCCGCAAGCCACCATACAGCAGCTTTCGCTGTGCTGTCTGCTCTGTCTTGGCTCTGTTTCTGGCCGCGCGTTTGCGTTTTGCGCAGAAAAGCCGTAGCGCCGTCTGCGGACGCCGTTCTACTCACCGATGGCGCAACGTCACTATGAGACCATGATGTCAGTACTCCTCGATCGGAGGGCGGGCGATTTGAACTGCGCTAGAGGTACGCGGACGCTTCAGAACGCATTTTCTCTTAAAATAAGTCTCTCCTTGGCACGAAACAAGCGTTTCGAGGTTTCTGGGATGGTATTTCAACAGTCCACGTTCACTTATTAGTAACCTTTAGTGTCCCTTTAAGTGGCGGGGTGGGACAACGATGCCGAACGCGTGTTGCAAGTAACAGCTGAAGAAGTAGAATGGTGGTATCTCTAACAAGCCATTTAAAAAAAATTATGTATTTGTGATGTGGCTACTTGTGTTCGTTTGAGAGTTGTTTTGCCATGTGTTATGAGATGCTTATGCTTTGCACTCTCTTGTTTATAGAAACAATCGATTATGCATTCTGTATTTATTGCCATTCGTTTGCTGGTGTTTGTTTTCTGCCCCCCAAATGCATATCTCTCACGTTTGATGTTGTTTCTTTATGCTTGTTATATCAGTGTCGTGCTTTTAACAAACTTGCATTGTGAATGGTGGACCATTCGTGACCGGACGCCTCTGTGCTGTCTGTATTTCGCTCCGCTTATTTTACATAAATAAATGATCGCGCTTGTTTGTTGTTTTTGCTCCAACACGTTCTATTTCTTTTCTTAATCGAATTATAAAGTTTATCACATATTGTAAATAGATGCGCATTCAGAACCAAAATACCTAGTCTCGTCGTTTCTGCGTCGAAACCACGAGCAGCGTGAATAAGTGCTGGGCTTGCGTACTGACTCTTCTAAACGACTGCTTGCTAAGGCAATTGCTTAATTAAAATACGGCTAGTTTCAACTGTGCAGGTCCTAACACATCACGTTCGCCTTAATCCGTTGCTAAAAGCCGCACCGAAGACATTTAGTAGCGAAGTTTGTCTTGCATTAATCCTACCTAAATCTCATTCAGAAATGGCATCGCTTTGCAGAGAAATCTTGAGCGCACGGAGCAGCTCAATTTCCTTTTCTTTGTCATTAAGTATTCTACGGTAGCAGCCCTTTGCAATAACAGTTTCATTCTTTTGATCTCATTATAAGATACTGCCCACAGTAAGAGTCCTCTGCCACAGTTTAACAGAAATTTAGTGAACAGCTGTGCTCGGCGAACAATCTGGCGCTATGCGCAACGGAGAGTTGGCGCTTACTTACGGGTAAGCGGCGGTGCAACAGCCCTTCTGTTTGCATCTGGTGACAAGTGGGACCACTGGCGCTTTGTTGCGAATGCGCGGCGTTTAATTTCAGGCAAATATTAAAAAGCGGAGCCCACCGAAGTGTTCAGGCGAACAGTGACGATGAAGAAATCTGGACCGAGACCGCCCGGCCATGTACAGCGGACTCATTTCTCACGGGGGCGAAATGCAAAACACCCGTTTATTTAAATTTAGGTGCATTTTAAAGACATTTGTTAGCGAAGTTTGTCTTGCATTAATCCTACCTAAATCTCATTTAGAAATGGCATCGCTTTGCAGACCTTTAGGTGCATTTTAAGACATTTAGTAGTGGAGTTTGTCTTGCATTAATCCTACCTAAACCTCATTCAGACATTTATTTACGTTTATTTAAATTTAGGTGCATCTTAAAGGATCCCAGGTGGTCAAAATTAATCCTGAGTACCCCACTACGGCGTGCCTCATAATCGTATCGCGGTTCTGGCTCTTAAAATCCCACATTTAATTTTTTTTTGGTCTGAGACCGCCGCAAGCTCCATGTTATAAGCGGCTTTTTTTTTTTCGTCTCGGGCGCTCATATCATGGCAGAAGACGCGCTCAGACAGTAATTTAAGCATATTCAATGTTAAATATAGTTACGCGAAACTAAAGCGACGGTTGAGGAAGTTGAGAAAGCTAGAATAGCGAGGCTGCCCCACACACAACCACAGCGGTAGCACCGTTCGCATGCCCTCTCATGCACGGTTGCGCCTCCAGCGGCGGGCGCTGGCTCTATATGAAACTGAGGCGGCAGTTTCGTGACCAGAAAAAAAAAAAAGGAAGGACTCTGATATTAGAGAGGTTTAGCGTGTCCTGTATTCGGGTAAACGCAGGCGGGGGAGTAAAGGGGACCGGCCTGCATGGTGCATCCACCTAGTGGCGCATAGCTAAAACACAAAAACAGCTACTATTGCAGTAAGGTAGTCTATTCTACTTCGTTGCTGGTGTAAATTTTGGGCACTGGCGTAATCGTGTTGCTGGCAAAAATTTACAGCCGTAGCAAAGTAAAATACACTTGGTTACTTCAATATTAGCTGTTTTTCTCTGTTTGAGCTTTTCGCCACTAGGTGGCTGCACCATGCAGGGCGCTCCCGTTTACCCGAATACCGGACACGCTAAACCTCTCTATTAGATACTTTTAGCGTGTCCGATATTCCGGTAAGCGCGGGCGGTTTGCCGGTTTAGCGGGGGCGTAAACGTGAGTGGCCAGGTTGGTGGCGCCAGCTGGTGGTGCAAAAACTACACAGAGAGCCAATAACTATATTCTGCTTAGCTGATGGCGTAAATTTTCGACAGCAGCGTAATCGTGTACACAATTGCGCCGCTACCGAAAATTTGCACCAGCAGCGAAGCACAATACAGTAGGTTACTGCAATTTTATCTCTGTGTTTGTCTGGTTGAACTCTGCGCTACCAGGCGGCTGAACCGCTCTGGCCGCTCACGTTTACGCCCTCGCAAATCCGGCAATCCGCCCAAACCGCTCCCGTTTACCGGAGTAGCGGACAGGCTAAAAGTCCCTAGTAACTGCTTTTAGTAAAAACAGTTTAATGTGCTTTACTTCATATGGTTGATTTCATATTTTAAACAATGATAACGCAACAACGATCAGACGTTGATGGCGCCGCGAGCGCATGCGACCTCACTGCTGCTTGCGTTTGGGGCCGCTAACCTATAACGTTTCTGCTTGCGTACGCCAACGCACGCAAGCGCTAGGGGCCCCAACGCATTGCGTCCCCTAAACTAAAACTCTTTATTGTCACTCGAAGGTTCGGCGCGGTCGCGAATCAGCCGAGCGTCTGCTATTCGCTGCCAGCGGGCGAGACCGGCATGCCTTGCGCGCCATTGCCGGTGGGGATACGCGTTACGTCACACGAAGAGGTTCGCTCGTTTGCCTGTTCACGTTTCGGTTTCGTTTTTGCGCTTTCTTGCTTTAAAATTATATTGGAATTGCCAGCTACCCCTTTTGACGTGCTCGAGCCCAATTCTTACAACGCTGCCACGACTTGAATTCGTTGTAGCTTGTTTCGGAGCCAGGTTAACAGCGTTTCTAAGAGACACTCTCCCACAGAACAGTCCATATTACTGTTGGACCGATTCTAGCATGTTTCTGCTGTTTTCAATCTATAGCGACTAGATCGAAGCCATTTGTTTGCAACGGATTCATTGAACGTGAAACCCACACGGAGCCAACTTGCTGGGGGTCACTGTACTGGGAAATACAATCTCGCAGACCTTGTCACAAGAGGTTTATCAGCCCGCTCCCTAGCAGATGGTATGGCCCCGACTGGCTAGCTCCTGCTCTTGAAGCATTCCCAAAGAAAGAATAAAGCGCCGATTCGAAAATTTCGTCGCACGAAGAAACAAACGCTATGGACATAGTTGCGTCTAGTATGAACATACTACACGCAACCAAATATAGCCTCTTATATAAAATTCTTAGGGTAACTGCATAGGTAAAGAGATTTATCCACACTTATCAAAGCCGCGCCCATCATCCATGGGAAGGCTGTCTTTGTGCTCTAGAAATATGAGAAAGCGAAGTATGGCTGAAGAACATGCACTTGCAGGCATTTAATAAAGACATCGTTTCATGGCAAGACACTCGAGAAAACTTTGCACATTCGAGACCTCCATCGGTTCTTGGGCAAAGAAGGCGTACTTCGCATAAAGACCCTCCTCGCCAACGCAGCGACTTCGGACGACGTGAAATGCATGGCACCGGTCGGCATATTGCATACACCTCACTGTGAACGACATTCATCGGCGCATTCTTCGTGGTGATGTTATACGCTCGCTGAGCTACGAGAACGGTTCTGGTCGCCTAGAGGGCGCCATAGTGTTAAGAGAGTGCTGTAAAGTTTGGAGTCGGGGGGGGGGGGCATGAAATAGATGGTAGCTGGCGCATGCCGTCGTCTAACTTATCCACGCTGAGGACGTTGTTGAAGGGAGAGACTTGTTCTCATCAAGAACGAGGAATATAGGTTTATTTACAGTATTTACATGAGAACGTTACAGTTCATCAGTCTAACAATACTGCAAGAGGAATGCACCCTCTGCAGCCGCACAACGGCTGCTTATAAACACACTGTCCTCCCTAGATCCCTAGGTGAGGGAAAAACGGCAGTTCAACCTGCTACAAACTCGGAGCGTTCAAAGTCATCGTAGCCGACCCGCCTTTAAGGGGGAGGGTTACACACACTTCCGCACAGGTTTCACTGACCACACCGAGGTGAGTGGGTTCTCGGAGACACGGTGCTTTTCCTCGAGCAGGTGCCTCTTTATCCCACTGTTGACCCTGCAGACAATGGCCGCCGTGTCTGTCCATGACTTCTAAGTCCCGTGAGACGGCTGCCAGACATCTTCTCCCAGGATTTCCACCGCTCCCAGGATTTCGGCAACGCAGGCTATATTCTGGAACCGCCGGTACTACCTGTTGGCTTTTGGAAGTGCACACTTCGGCCTGTCAAAGAAAATGGCATTCATGCGCAATGACGATGTGCCGATAATATTTTAGAAAAGGGGAAGGATTTCGAAAGTATATGAGAGCACTGACTGAAACTTTCGCGTGCCGGCTATAGCGAACAGCACCGAGATTATACGAGGTCGATACTTGTACCTCAGCTAGAAATGTGCCAGTGGATTTGTCTGGGGCGGAGGGTGTTGTAAATCGCGTGGATGGTTGGCTGTGTACGCCATAGGTCTGTTTTCATGTATGCCACGTTTGGACGGTATCGCGCTAAGCGCCAATAAAGTTTGCAGAAGGACTTTTCCCACAACATTTACGCTCTGTCGAATGCTTTCGTGCTGTCTGTGGATGCCATATATAATGGCTTCCCGTTTGGAATTGTTGCTAGCAGATAAACATTTTCAACGCACCCGTCTGCTGGTGTGAACGACCTAACCAGCACAGGCGCGATTGTTATCTGCCTGGAATGTGCTGCACTCGGTGCTCCTGCCATTCTGGGGAGTTTACGCGCCTTCGGCAGGCAAGCAGCCTTTTGAAGCAGGAGTATGCGTGTGCATGTAATGTAGCGCTAATTGGCTTTGAGCGCATACAGGGGAAAAACTGGCGGCAGCAATCGTTGCGGGCGTGTCTCGGGAAAATCATAAATTGGCTCCATGGGCGTCCACGTGGAGAGCTCCATTCTCAGCTGAAAGCTTGTACGTCAACTGCTTCCGTTATTCCAGGGAGGCCACTAGATCATTCGCCGTGTGATCGATTTCGCCTTCTAGAATTGATCTTGCAGCACCTCCCAGGTCCTTCATACTCACTTGGCCGTCTTTTTACATTCCTGCGCAGGTTATTTACGAGGAGGAGATGGCTCGTTCCTTCCCTGACAGAATATTTTCGATTTACTTGGCATGCCATTTCTGCAGAATCGTAATTTCCCAAAACGCTCGATTTTGCCGGTGACGAGGTTGTCGAGTTATCTGAGCGCGGATCATTGCGACACCAATTTTTCTCTTGGCCCGTGATGAGCGTCGATGCCACTTGTTAGTGCTGGAGACGTGGTGTAACCTTCGGCTAAGGTTTGTGGTTCTTTGTCTACGGAACTCCACCTCTCTGTGCTTCTTCACCCTGTGGCGCCTAGGTTTGTACGCGAGACTACGATATGTTCGCTGCGTTTAGTCTGATCTTCACACGTGAGATGACCAAGTAGCGGATTCGAACACAGAGTAACAGCATATGGTTTTCTATCAATTTGGTAAATAACCATGCATTATAACAGTATTAGGGCAGTGCTGCTTGCTGGGCCAGTTGATACTTTAGAAAAACCAGCGAAGAAAGGCGACGCACACGAAGGCTGCACCACGCTGTTCGCCTCCGTGCACTTCGCCGCCTTGCTGACGGCGCTCTGCACTGACGCGGCAGAGCTACGTGTAGTGGTCGCGTACGGCGAGCGCGAAAGCTTCCAGGCGCTTAGGGCCGAGAAATCCGGTCTTTAATATTGAGCGTTATGTGCTCTTCGCACTACCTGACACAGGAAGTCCACTTGCAGCTTTGTGGCAAGGCGTTGAATATTACGCTGACACGGTGGACATGGGCAGATCGCTTAAGTTGATGCACGTAGTGTGTATACAGATGGGCGACACGGAGAACCCCGCCGTGTAACGCTGTCAGAGGGCCCCGTGATGCGGTTTGCTCGGTCAGTGAAAAGCTTTATCCAAAGGGCAGTGCTGCTCGGAGCCGGGTCAGCAAAATGTGCTACTGGAAATGAAGGCGACCGGTGTGGAACTGGTGCGGAAGCCGTGTTTGGCATGTGCTGGTAGAATGTGTCCATCAAGCGATGGATGCTTGGCATGACCGAGTGTGTGGGCATAAGGCAAGTGGATTTCTCGTGCGGACTAGTGAAATGCGGTTCAACTCTTGGTGGCTAAATGTATGGAAGGTGCGGAATATAAAGAAGGTTACTTTTTATGGCAATAATATATCTTACGAATATGTTGGTTCGTTGACACGGACCACAGATCTTGAGCGCCGAGATGCAGTAGAAAGTTGGGGAAATAGCGCGACTTGCTCGTTTCAACGCTCCGAAAGTGCGCCCATCCATTTGCGCGCAAGGTGGTCAAGTTGCGGCGTCTTTCTTGGCCCGTGTTGCTAACCTTGCCGGTGCTGCGTTAGCAGCCGCAGTGGGCGGCGCTCGGTGCGGGGTCCCGTCACGGCGTTCTTCTTCTGCGTAAACAGCTGCCGCCAGATGTGGCCCACCTGGCGAAAAAGGATGGACGCCCGCACTCCGCTCACCGGCGCAGGTACGTCTCCTCGTTGCGACGCGTTTTGGTTGGCGCACCTCGCTGTGTTCAGCAGGTGAACCTTCTCGCTCGCTTTGTGCACCCTAGGGGGCCATTTGGTGGAATGCGAGGGGTTCTTTTTTCCCGGCGCTTTACATTGGGCGTTTGAGAAGCCCGCCCAGTAGTGTTATGCGTTCGGGAAGAACAGCAGTCACGCGTGCATACCTTGAAACGGATCTATGAGCGGCAGTCGCAAGGTTTGGGCTCTGCTTGTTTGCCCATACTTGGCGTAGGGTTGGCTTCACTGCGTTTAGCTCAAACGTGAAAAGCGCACTTTCCAGGTTTCAGCCATGGAGCTCGCAAACAGCCCCAACGCCGCCTGACGCTCTTATCGTTTGCAACTGTGTGCGCCAGAGCAGGGCGAATTCGTTCGAGGTTTCCTTTGTAGCAGTTTGCTACGTTTGGGTGGGTGTGGGAATATTCCAACAGCAATCAAATATTCTTCGATTCGACGATTTGTTTTAAAGCTATCGTACTCTACATCTACTCTGTTGCTGTATACAAGCGGTTGTTGCCATATGGAGCGCATGAAGCAGACCAACTTTTGTTTGAGCCACAACCTGATTGGTTGCGATAGACGCGAGGCCTTTCTTGTTTAGCCAATGTCACCGTGCTTGAATCCAGACACCTTACAGAAATAACCGATTACAATTACTTACTTTAAAAAATTTGATTCATTACGGTTACGAATTACTGCCCCTTGAAAGTAATTGGACAGTTAATAAAAAGTAATCCAGTACCTTAGCGTTACTTTCCTTCCCACTTTGTATTAACATTGTACAATGTAGAGCGCGCTCGCCCTGCGTCCTCAGCAGCCATTCATTTATCTTCACTAAGAATTGCTTGTCCAGATTTTCTTCCCTAAGCTTCCCTCGTTTTCTTGCGAACACATCTGCAGGCGCGACACTGAAAACTCACTCGATGTGCGCACCGGAGAGGAGGGCTTGGCGCAAAACGAACGAATGCACACTCTTGTGAGATAAGTACTGTAAGACGCAACGGGGATGAAGTGGGCAACAAGTGACACAGGGGAATACACACCAACTCGCCCAATTCAAAGCTGTTCTGTAGATTGTGCGTGTTTACTGAGCCAATGGGCTCTGGATTGGGTACTCTACGAAGCGCAGCGCTTCATTGTTACTATGGTTAGGGAAAGGCGCTCCCGATAAGGCCAGTGATAAGCGGAAAAACCGTCCCATAGGTGATTACCTGGCATACGCGTCCGATGTGGGTATCGAGCCATCGAAGCGCTGTTTCAGTTTGTCGACCAACGTCTGCTGGGCCTCCTCTCGGCGCCCTTCACTCGTAAGCCATTTAGACCTCAACGACGAATTGTAACGGACGACAGCAAACGTTCACGCTCCTTGAAAAGGTAATCAAAACTGAAATGTAATTGATCATAAAGCTGCACAATATTCAGTCCTAATAGACCTGTTCGTGAGTTACAATCGCAAAAGTAGGCGTATATGAGTCGCGTACGTATATATCAAAAAGATGTAAACATATGCGTGTAACGGCTAAAAGCTTTTCTACGAGGGTTATTCAAAAAGTAAGGACCGTTTGCTTATATGCAAATCATTACACGTCAGAATAAAGTTTTATTTGTGTAGTGCCGTCTGTTAATTCTTCGCGAAGATAATAAAGTTATTGTTTTGGCCCAGTAGTCGTCTGCTTGTAGCGGATTGCAGGCAATGTCCCCGAAAATCGTTGCTCCCGCCTGTTGTCATGTGCGAGCTCTAGTTCGATTTTTGCATGAAAAAGGATCATCAGCTTCTGAAATTCATGCGGACATGTGCCTAGTTTATGGACCTTCAATGATGAGTGAAGGAAAGGTCAGAAAATGGTGTCGAGGCTTCAAAAATGGCCGCACAAATGTGCACGATGAAGAGCGGAGTGGCAGGCCCAGCATACAGGCCAATGAAACTGTTCAACAAGTGGACCGGGAATTGCGATTAGGTCGACGACTGACAGTTAGTGGTCTGGCTAATAAATTTCCTTTTGTTGGACGGATGACAGTTCATTACACGATTGTAACTGAAGAGCTCGGATACAACAAAGTGTGTGCAAGGTGGCTACCAAAAATGCTTACCGACCAACTCAAACAGCAACGAATGACAAATGGACGAGCGTTTTTGGACCACTACCGACAAGACGGAGATTTTTATCGCAAATTGTTACAGGCGACGAGACGTGGATGTCCTACGCCACTGCAGACACAAAACAAGTCAATGCAGTGGCGCCACTACTCTTCACTAAAACCGAAAAAACATTCAAGCAATCTCCTTACTCTAGTCGAAAAATGATGGCTGCCGTTTTGTGGAACGAAAAGGGCACTCTTTTGGTTTATTTCATGGAACGTGGGAGCACAGTTACAGCTGACGTATACTGCGAAACGCTCACCAAACTGAGACGTGCGATCGAAAATCGACGGCGCGGGAGTCTTGGCGTGGGAACTTATTGCTCACCCACTCTGCAGTCCTCACCTTGCAATCCAGAAGTACATGTTGCTGGGCTAGTCGGTTCGTATTGCTGAGTAGACAGTAAATATGATCGCTTAGGCGCAAACAAGGAAGGACGGGAGGGAGCAAGGGGACGTTGCGCCAAAGCGATCACATTTAGGGTCTACTCAAGTCCTGATATTGCAGCAAGTGGTTATTCCCCCCTCTTGCACTTGAAACAGTGGCGTGGTTTAAAGACAGAGCGAAACTCGAGACCGCCGTTGTCAACTGGTTCAATTCCCAAGCGGCGAATTTCTATGCAGAGGGACAAAAAAAAATTGGTGCAGTGGTACGAAAAGTGCTTAGAAGTTAACGGTGATTATGTAGAAAAGTTTCTGCTTCGTTGGAGTTCGCTGAACTATCGTCTCCCTGTGAGAGGATGAAAGAAGCGGCAGAAAATGGTGCTCGTCGAAAAAATAAATAAAATGGAATAAATATGTAAATAATAACAAGGAAAAGAAAAAAAACACTAAGCAACCCAATGAAAAATAACTAAGTGCTGTTGCCTACAGCTTGAAATTTAGCCTAAGCGAATGGATTCTAAAGCTGCCTTTGAAACGTTTATGCCTGTTGTTTGCAGTGTCTTTAACTTGTGGATGAGGTATGATTCTATTTTCTGTCTTGCGCAGAACGGAAATTTCGCTGTAGGATGTAGTTTTCCATGAGTAACCACACTTGGTCATTCATATTAGGCTATAGGGGAAACGTATAACTGGCGTTTGTAGTTACCTATGTTTGCAGGTTCTATACAGCGTCCCCATGTTGCGCTACGCGGTGGGTGACTGGCGTTCCTGCCGAAGCAGTATATAATTTATCATGACTTGTTCCGCCGCGTTTCCCCATCGACCCCACAAAAGGGGGCGCACCGAGGAGTTTTTTGTTTTGTGGTCGCCACAAGGAAAACTCCCCGCTACCAAGTATTTAACAGCGTAATGACAGGGATAGCCATCTCTCCCTTTCTCATTGCAAAGTGCTTGACAGAGACAATAGGAGCCGGCTACAAATCTGGCTAGCGGCGACCTTCTTGAATTTCGAAATGTGAAGCATGGCGTCAATTGGATACTTTCTTGTCACGGTGGCCCCGCACCGCGGTATGAACACCGGTCGTGGTGTAATTTCGGATGATTTGCTGAAGCCAAGTTAGAATGAACTGAGAGGGCTGGAGTGACCAGAATGTCGTCACTTCCGACCAAGCAGCTGAAGTGCCCGAGAATATCGAGGCACGCTACGTAAGAGTCTGGCCTCCGATGCTTCACATGCCAGAGGTTCGGCCATAGTTGTCAAGGTAGACTGACTTCCGCCAAATGCAGTGCTGTTTAACACGCGTCTGAATCGTGCAATCCTCCACATTGTGGAAACTGCGATAGGAAGCACACTCGCGGTCCCGCCCATCGTGGAAAAGGAATTGTGACCAAGAAATGTATCCTTCAAGGAGGCACGCAGGCGGGTACCATACCCGCCAAAGAATAGCTTTACCGAAGTGGCGCGTCAGGATGCTGGGCAACAAACGTTCGTTTGAGGCATCGCCAGCCGTTTGTGCGCAGGCGCGAGTAAGAGCGGGCGCGAGAGAGAAAATCTGGGGGCTTTTGCTGCTTGAATATATGACTCTGCCTAAGCACTACGGAGGAGGTTTCTTAGCGCGTCTTGTATGCCTTGGTACCCTAGACAAGCCGGCATTGCGGAGTGCGGTGGAGTTCGTTTACGCTCGGACGCTGGCTGCCGGCGCGGTGAGGCAGTGGGCACGGACGCCCCATTTGGCGATCGCTGTGTGTGAGCGTACGTCGGACAGACTTTCTCGCCCCTTCGGCGCTGGTGCTGAGTCAGGCTGGATTAAACCTTGCTTGCCCCCTAGGGCGCTCTACCTTAAAAAAAATCGCTTATTTTTACGGGCCAGTAGGGGCCGTAGTAGAGGCCCGCCCTGCTCTCCTGGTACAGTATCTTCGCTCTTGGCAGGCTTTTCATATCCTGCTGTCTGTGACTTTTCAGGAGCATTTTTGAGTGGTCCCCTTTGAGTGAAATAAACGCACATCGCCTTAGCAACCGCGGTTGAACGCCACTGCCTGATGTCAGGCCGTGAGGATTATTGGCTTTGCCCACGTTAGATTAGCATAGGTTTAGGTTAGGTTTACGTTTTGTCGGTGAGGAGGAGCTAGCCTCGAACCAGTGCGCCGCTCTCTTCCTCGCACAGGTATGTGCGGATTTCGTTCTCTCAGCGGTAGCTTGAAGAGGTTGCGGTTTAATTGCGAATTAGTGCGATTGTAAGGTGCTCTGTCTGGGATTTCTGCGATGTCAGATTACTCAAGGTCGACGGGCTTGCACTCTGCTGTATTCGGCTGCAAAAATAACTTTCGGAAGCAAGCATGAAGTGCATCTTCAGCCGCGGCGACTTCCTGGACACCGCCGCTGCGTCCTAATGGACTTGATGAGCTGGGAAGGTTCGTTCAGAAGGTCTTGTTTCCAGCGAGCGCTCGGCGACAAACTCTGAACTCGGCACCCATGATCAAACCGGGATATGAAAGAAAGGTGCTTATTCGAGTCGGGCAACTATTGCGAATGTAGTTAACTATTTCTTCGTGCACGCACATTAAACTTATTCTGTTCAAACGCGTTCTAAGATTATCATGCTTGGCAACCAACGTTCTGGCGTAAGTTGACCGAGGACGTATTATGAATACAGTACGCGCCGTCTAAGAAATGAAGGTGTGTTCATTTCCATTTTGTAACCAAAGCCATGCCTATATCTGTGTGCCGGCCGGCCCTCTCCGGTGCTTCCGAATATGGCCGGCAAGCTGTCGACGCCGCTCATCGCGCGCTGTATTGCTGCAGAAAATAACGTTGCTGCTGCAAAGAGTAGTTGTTCGTTTTTCA
Organism: Dermacentor variabilis; assembly: GCF_050947875.1. Lineage (NCBI taxonomy): Eukaryota > Metazoa > Arthropoda > Arachnida > Ixodida > Ixodidae > Dermacentor > Dermacentor variabilis. Next base: position 18,898,986 of record NW_027460291.1, on the reverse strand, counting down.
GCCCTCTCGACCAGGCGAGGTGACCTTGCACGCACAGGCACCATTCGAGACCTAAGATTGCGCTTAATCTCAACGCGTCGCGTGCGTCAGATTGATGGTGACACATTCGTGGCAACTGTCATCATTTTTAGCCACGTCAACAGCTTTTTCGATCGAGTTATTTTACAGTTCCTTATTTTGTAAAGCTTGATGTCCGGATGCCAGATAAACAATGTTTAGAAAATCGTTCTGCGGAAATTATAGGAGCACGAAAGCTAGAAAAACGTGTTTCCTCGGAGCTTCGCAGTTGCCTGAATTGGGACGTACGCCGGTGCGGCACACCGCATGACGCATGGAGACACGTCTGATTGTTGCCGCCTGAGTGATACCTTAATAGGGTTCCAAGGCTAGACACACAATATTAACGCGGTATACATAATGCGTTACGCATCGACAATGTTCAGACTTGACTTGCGTCCTATTTAGATCGTGGGCAGCCTGGCGGGAGCGCCTCTAGGCCCGTCGCCGTTCTATATTGCCGCTATGTCGAAGCTGAAAGTTCAGTGACGACATGCTAAGAAGTTTCCCAATCCAGGTTTTCAATCGGTCGGCCGAAGTGAACGTACGTGTCGACGGCGCGCTCCGCAACCACCGAGACTACGCGACCTTCACCGACCGCCCTTGACCGCCCGTGCCCGGGCCGCTTTCGCCGGGAGTCATATGGGAAGCGGCTTTCTCGCCGTTTCCCACCGACCGCCTTTTCTTCCCGGGACTTTGTTGCCGCTCCCCGCGCCTCTACAGCTCTGAAGCAGTTCTAACGCGGCAGCCCCTGCCGGGGCCATAGCTGCCTTGGCGTGTTTTCTACACCATGAACCAAGAGCGCCAAGCGACCAGCTCTTCCGAGCCCCATGTTCTAAACGGGCGTGCAAAGGGCCTTCGGCCAATTCACCGCTCTGTTTCGATGGAGCATTTATCTACTGCAACGTCATTTTCCAACGAGCAGAAGACGCAATCGGCGATGGAGAACGCCGCCGCGCGTTCCTCGACAACAACGAAGACGCCCGAGGTGGATACCGCGGGAGTGGCCGCCGATCCCACCGTCGCCAATTTTCCCTCCCAACAACGAGAGGTGGACACTCCGACCGGGGAAAGGATGGAGGAAGATGCTACCCCGTACATTTACGACGACAAAACTGACGACGACACAGGTGGCTGTTGGAAGACAGTCATACATAAGCGACGCATCCGTCAAACACGCGCTAAGACGCAACCCTCCGAGAACATCTTGGGCATTCCGGACGCCTCCCAGCCTACCGTACGCAAGCGCAGTCGGAATCAGAACCTGCCTCAACTTCCTTTGTGCTTTTACAATTGCGTGCTTTTGTAAAAGCACAGTTTTGTGCTTTTACAATTAGATGTGCTTTTACAATTGCGGGAGGAAGTCATAGGACCTCCGTCGTTCGCCCAAACGAGAGCACTCATCGCCTTATACCTAAAAGGGGCATTCGATAATGTTGAACATGACCTCATCCTTCGCAATGTTGCACATTCACACTGTGGAATTCGCATGTACAACTATATCCGCGCATTTCTTCGAGATCGCACAGCCACCGTAGGAATGGAACCGCATCGATCCGGTACGATTCGCCTTGTAGGACGTGGGACACCCCAGTGCTCAGTTCTTTCCCCTACTCTATTCAATATCGCGCTCGCAGGGTTCCCCCGGCTACTCGACCAGATCCCTGATGTCGCGCACGCCATTTGTGCGGACGACATTACTATCTGGTCGACACGGGGTTCCGACGGAGCCGTCCAGGACCGACTGCAGCAAGCAGTCGATACAGTTTCCGAGTACGCGAGAAAATGCGGCTTAAGATGTGCTCCGGAAAAGTCGGGGCTTATAATTGTTCGCCCCCGGAGCCGTTCCTCTACTCCCCCTATCACTGTGCACGTGGATGGCACACCGATACCACAGGTTAATCGTGCTCGTATCCTCGGCCTACACGTCCAAGCGGATGGCAGGTCAAACTACATTGTTTCCCTTCTATCCAGACAGATTGAATAAATTCTGGCCATGATCCGGAGGGTCTCCAACAGCCGCTCGGGCCTTCGAGAAGAGGACCTGCTGCGCTTGGTGGAGGCATGCGTGATCAGCCGCCTTACATATCATCTCCCATTTCAGCGGCTGACCCAAGTGCAACAACTTCGCATAGACGCAATCATTCGCAAAGCGACGAAGCTGGCCCATGGCCTCCCGAACTATACTTCCACACGCCGTCTCCTTAACTTAGGAACACATACCACACTAGGCCAGCTGCTAGAGGCACATTGGGTCAGCCATCGCCAGCGCCTCCTACTCACTTCTACTGGCCGCCATCTTCTGACACGGCTAGGATACTCTGTCCCACCCCTTGAGTCTGAAACCCGTCCAACGACCTTGTCGTCAGCGATACGCCAAGCACTAAGTATTCATCCATTGCCACGTAATATGCACCCTGAGCATGACAAAGGGCGGCGCAAAGCCCGTGTACGATACATTGGCCGCATGCTTGCAAACATCCCGGAAACGCATACTTTATACACGGACACATCACACACTCAAGAGGGCTATACCTCGGTAGTTTTGGATGGCACCGAATCCCTGAGAGACTCTGCTGCAATGCGCGGAACAAATACCGCTTACGGAGAAATTCTCGGTGTTGCTCTTGCAATTCGATACGCCATCCGTGTTCCTGAGGAAGTGTATATATTGACGGACTCGCAACAGGCATGCCAGGCGTTCCTATCAGGACATGGCATCCCGAGAGCGGCGCACCAAATTCTCAAACAGATCCCGCAAAATACACCAACCACACCTACCCGCATCCACTTACTCTGGACCCCTGGTCATACCTCGCTGCCGGGTAACGAACGCGCACATGCGGTTGCCCGAGAAATTTCCCTCCCAGCGACTCGGCGTGCTGAGGCGGCTAGTTCAGAGTGGGGAGATCCCTTGCTCCGTTACAAAGACACACTCCGTCATTATACACGCATTCGTCGCACCCACGCCGCACCACCGCCGTCCTTCTCGCGGGAGGAAGCAGTGGCATTACGCCAGTTACAAACCGCAACTTTTCCAAATCTTGTCTCTCTCAATAAATTCTACCCATACTGTTATGCAGATCGTTGCCCTGGCTGTGGCAGCTAGCCCACAATCTTCCACGTCACGATTGAGTGCACTGCAAACCCCTTTCCTCCCTTGCCAACTCTCCTTTACCCCCTACGCAACAAAGAGCTGTGGGACGATGCCCTCCGCGACGGACCTCCCGAGGTCCTCCGAGCTGTGATACAACGGGCTCGAAACATCGCCGGAATCATCTTAGGGACCCTGGACTGAGGGTTCCTCCCACACTGCTCTCGCCATTCAAATATTACTAATAAAGATCACAATCAAAGCAACTTGTTGACACCTTTCAGGAAAGCGCGAAAACACGCGTCGTCCACAGCACGTTCGCCGTGCACCCTCCAGCGCGATCCCGCTTACCAGCATGACGCCGGACGATAGACGGCGCTGTGATCGCAAAATAGCGGTCGAGAAGGCTTGGAGTGGGCTGGCGACTTGCTGGCCGCGCTCTTGCTTTTTTAGGGGGCCCACGGGCGCTCAGAACACCGAGTAGGTAGTAGAATAGCATCGACGTCAATAACAGAAAAAGGAGGAAAACAAGAGAGCTCGCCATGCAATAGGCTACATCAACATACAAGGCGGCAGAAGAAAGGAAAAGTGGGCAGGAATTGAGGAACAGTTAAATAGCTAGAAAATAGGGTTGTATGCGGTTACAGAAACGCACCTTAGAGACTCAGAAGAGCCGCCAGTTATTGAAAATTATGTTTGGGAAGGGGGTGCAACAGAACTAAGTCGGAAAGAAAGCGAGAGGGAGTCGGTATGCTCATCCATCAGGAAGCCAAATAGAAAAGAGTAAATTCAAAATGTCAAGAGCATTTTTGGTTATCAGGTACAATGAGTGGGAAAGAAACTTGGCTGGGCGTTACTTATTTGTGGACCGGAAATAATTGCACAGAGAAGAATAAAGAGTTAGTGGAATGCATAAGCGCTGATATGAAGCGTTTCGGGAATGATGCCGAAATTATCCTATTAGATGACAAGAATGCCCACATGCATGTTCTAGGTGGCTATACCGGCAACAACGGGAAATCAATCCTAGGTCTTTGTGACCAGCATAACCTCGTTATCTTGAATACAGGGCATAAGTGTGTAGGGCAGATCACGTGGGAAGTGGGAAACCGACCATTGATTACTGTTAATTAAATTATGAGTTTTTACGTGCCAAAACCACTTTCTGATTATGAGGCACGCCGTGGTGGAGGGCTCCGGAAATTTCGACCACCTGGGGTTCTTTAACGTGCACTTAAATCTAAGTACATGGCTGTTTTCGCATTTCGCCCCCATCGAAATGCAGCCGCCGTGGCCGGGATTCGATCCCGCGACTTCGTGCTCAGCAGCCCAACACCATAGTGACTGATGACTGAGCAACCACGGCGGGTATGGATTACCGTCTGATGACAGAAAGAATTCATAAGTCTAGAGAAATGGCTATTGACGAGCAACGGCATAGGGAGGGACCATAAACGCGTCATTTTGAAAATGGGATATGGAGTTGGGAAAGAGCAAGGAGTGCAAAATGGCCATTTCAAATTTGAAACCTGAACAAACAACAAATATAGTCGCTAGAGTCGAGGAATAACTTGGCAAATGGCCAAATAAAGAGTGGGAATATAGTGAGCTTCCAAGTGTAATAAGACAGAAATACGGAAAGAGAAACAACGTGTTCGGTGGAAAGGAAAAAGAAACCGAAAAGCTGGTGGAACAGGGAGATACGATAAGCGATCGCAGAACGACAGAAAGCATCTCGAGGCACAAGCAGGCAAAGAAGGCGAAGTTGCCGCAGGATGAAGTAACCAGTAAATGGGATATATACCCGAGAAAAAGTCTATGGTTCAAATACTGGTGCAAGCAAAATTAAAAGGTGAAAGTGAACGTTGGTTGTCAGAAATATTTGAGAAAAAGAAGGCCGCACCTAGAATATTTTGGAACGACATAAGATTACTAGGCAGGAAGTCAACAACAATAGAACAACATATCCTAGACGAAGATGAAAACAGACTGGAAGGAGAAGCGGCAATAAATTGCGTCCGAAAAATAACAGCCGAATCTTTCCAATGTAATAACACGGTTGTGTTTGAAGAAAAAAAGAAAGAGCATGAAAGAGAACCCGATGGAAAACGAGCTGGTGCTGACAAATTTCAACTGGAAGAAAGCCGAAGATTCCCAAGCGCACAGTGTAGCGATCGGCCGTTCAGCCCGCGACACCCTCCGGTCACGGCTCATGCGATTATGGGGAACAGGCCGACGGCCTCGTCAAAATCGTTCTCAAAACGGAGGATCTATGACTAGCGCTGGAGTACCTCGGTCAGGAGAGGTTTGAGCAATTAGCAACGATACGGCCATCACATGTCAGCCGCCCACATTGGCATGTACACTCCGGAGACGGGGTCAGCGTACGCTCCCCCCTTTCCCTGTTTGTGCCAGGTGATGTACGTGCGTTTCCGACAAGGGAAATGGCAACGGACCTCCGGATTGGTGGGACCTGATGTCATCGGTCTCCTAACGCCGGATTGGGGAAAATGTCAGAACAATGTCTACGCAGGGCATAAAAGGAGCAACGAGCGGCGGGAGTAATCGGCTGTTACAACTTCATCATGAACTTTTTCTGCATTACTTTGGATTTTCTTGTAAATATGTAAATATAAACGTGTCTGTGAAACGTCCTCAATATCGGGCCCAGCCTCACGTTTCCTTACGCCTCCACGAGCAAAGTGAATTCCAGATCTTCGGACCCCCAGTCGCAACAACAGCCACAGGGCTAGACGAGGTTTCCGTTAGGCTGATTGATGAGCTAGGACCAAAAAATAAGGAAGCTCTGGTGAAAGCAGTGGAACACACCTTAAAAGATGGACGAATACCAGACAGTTGGCGACAAAGTAGAATGAATTTAATTTATAAAGGCATGGGGGAGAAAGATAGAATTCACTCGTATAGACCGTTGACCATTACATCGGTATTATACAGGCTAGCAAAGCAGGCAGTTAAATTAAAGCTTCAAGATTGGCCAGAGAATAATGGCATTTTGGGAGAACTTTAGAATGGCTTCAGGATAGGTAGGCGTTTAGATGATAACTTATTCGTTCTTACTAAGTGTATTGAAATATCAAAAGTAGAAAGCACACCGTTACATGTGGCGTTTTTAGACATTACAGGAGCCTATGACAACGTAGACCTCAACATTTCGTGGGATATTCTGGAAGGCAAAGGCTTAGGTGACGATTTTCTGCAGCTTTTGAGAGAGATTTACTTACAAAATACCTCTTGCGTTCAATGGCATGGGATGAGGAGCGAGGAGAAAGTTCATATCAACAAGGGACTGAGGCAGGGGTGCCCTTTATCCCCGCTGCTGTTTACGATGTACATGGTGAGGATGGAGAGGGCGCTAGAAGGAAGTAATATCGGGTTTAATCTCTCACACAAACAGGCGGGAACAGTAGTAGAGCAGCAGCTCCCAGGTTTATTTTAGGCGGATGACATTGTGCTGTTAGCTAACAAGCAAAGTGATTTTCGACGTCTGGCTAATATCTGTGGACAGGAAGGCAACAATTTAGGTTTGAAATTTAGTGTTAGAAAATCAGGTGTTATGGTATTCAATGACAACAGTGAACTGACAGTGGAGATACAGGGCCAGGAAATACCTCGGGTAACAGAATATAAATACCTTGGTATATGGATAAATGAGAGCGATAGATATATGGAAACACAGGAAAAACAATAACAATGAAGGGGAAGAGAAATGCAGCCATAATGAAGCATAGAGCGCTATGGGGATATAATAGGTACGAGGTCCTCCGGGTTATGTGGAAGGTTGTAACAGTTCCACGACTTACTTTTGGAAATGCGGTTGTTTGCTTGAAATCAAGGGTACAATCAGGACTCGATGGGAACCAAAAGTCAGTGGGTCGCCTCGCATTGGGCACTCACGGGAAGACTACAAATGAAGCTGTGCAGGGTGATATGGGCTGGACTAGTTTCGAAGTGAAGGAAGCTCGCAGTAAAATTGAGTATGAAGAACGACTGAGGAATATAGAAGAAAGTAAATGGGCTGGGAGGATGTTGAGGTATCTGTACAGGAAAAAAATTGATTCACAGTGGAGAAAAAGAACTAGGAAGCTTACCAGCAAGTATGCGCCCTGTGGGGCGAGCAACACTGCAACAACAAGGAACGTAAAGCGGGAAAGTTGGAGAGGCTGAAAAATCTCGTGGGGGGTGGTGGCAATGGAAAAGAAACCTGCCATGAGTAACTACTTAAAAGCAAAAACGAAATCAGGAGAGGAATAATTTGTGATAGCTCAAAGGGAAGCTGATTACTTTTCGAAGCGAGATCAGGATGCCTTAGAACACGCACCTATAAAGCGAGATATAAGAAGGAAGAAGCATGTGCTTGCTGCGGTAAAGCTACGGAAACCGCCGCTTACAGGTGATTTACACTGTGTATACGAAGCGAGTTTTGGCAAGGTCAGCCACAACATGCAATCGCCGTGTCTAGCATGCTTTTGACAAGCGAATAATGGAGGTGTAAGTGCGATGCCCACAGAGGTTGTAGGCTGCAAACTCAGTACGCGTTAGCACTTTAGGGGGCGACAGCCCCCTGCACATGGTAGCCAGAAATAAAATCTGACAGTACATTTTTGTTGAAAACTAGAGTGCCTCGATGTGCCCCCCCCCCCCCCACCCCCCGCTTAGTGTTGTCAGCTTTTGAAAGGGCCTCCTCCTCCGCCTTGCCGGTAGTATGGCCGCCATTTTGACGCCTCCGACCGGTCATTTGTGCGTTTTGTTTCGTCGGTGGTCGTTTTAAGTACGCCTTCTGTGCTAGTCTTATCCCTATGTATGTACGTGTGCAGTTAAATATTTTCTTTTCTTTCACTGTTTTTGCGTTCCAAGGTTGCCTTAGAACGACAAAAAGCTGAGCTAGTTGGTAAGGATTCATAAGGCAAAAAAGACGTGAGGCGTGCAGACAGAAGTGGACAACACGAACGCCGACTATCAACTGAAGGGAGCACTGAGGCGAAAAAAGAAAGACATAAAACTCATCTGCGCATGCTCAGGAATGGTATCACCACGTGTCAGTCGAGTACACGGGCCGGTCTACGTGAGAGATAACTGTTAAGGCACTTAATCTCTTCCTTATGTAAACTAATGGAAGGCTGACTCACGCATGCACTTCCACCATTATAGATATGCCATGCCTCTACCATAAGACGCATATCTTCATTCTTATGCCTGTACAATATCGCGCATTCATCTTACTGGCATGCAGTTACAATCTTGGTAATGTAGGGAAAGATTAGAAGGCGATCCACCGGTTAATGACTTTTTATGTTCCATTAGCCTCTGATTGGTACACCGTCCCGTTGGCCAGTTCTACGTAAGGCAAACGGGACGGTGTATCAAGCAGGTGTTTATATATATATATATATATATATATATATATATATATATATATATATATATATATAAAATCAGTATTTCAATCCTATGAGCAAGCGTAATAATGATAAAGAAGCTGTCATTTCACCTTAGCAGGATATTTGCACCATACTGCCCCTCGGCACGTTATCCTGTGTACAATAGGTATGATGCGATTCTTAAGTGAGTAAATTGTAAACTTGGCAAAATAAACCACCATAATCGCGCTTAGGTAGCTTTACAACACCAAAATTTGTGTGTTGAGATGCATATATTGCTGCTGCTAACATGTATATAAGTGCTTCAAACGATTCTTTATATATTTTGAATGCAGAGTTTACGAGGAAAGAAGTAAGGGGTTAGCCTTATCGAAACTCGGTCGTTTCCGGCCTAACGAAGAGGATTCGTTTTTAACACAAGGAAGTCTACGTCAACCTCTAGCACGTCACACATGCGCAAGCCGTCAGCTTATATGACGTACATCGTTCCCTTAGTAATCATTTAGGCAACAGCGCTAAGCGCTGTCCATGCTTTCAAAAAAAGCTCGCTAAGTGCACTTGTTTCCGAACGTATCCGGTGCACCGTAAGCGGTAGCGCATTTCGCATGCTACCCAGCTGCGGCGGGCGGCGTAATGGCTGCCGTCGTAGCATACGACGCGGATGTCCTCACCCTCAGCGACGCGCGGGCATCAAGGCGCCCTAGGGCATTGAAAACAAGCTGCCAGAGCCAAGTTCTGAAGCAGCAAAGAAATTAGAACTATATTTGCGTACAATGCAAGCTCATAGACAACCATAAAAGGTACTGAAGCCAGCACGCTTAATGGGCCACTTTGGCACGTTATATTTTGTGAATAAAGCACATGAGGAAACATATTATCGCACCCACGTTTTTACTGATGTAAGCGGACTGCCATCCACATTTTTTTTTCCATAAATTAGAACCGGAGTTTTCTACAGCGAAGCTGTATATGGCTAGCCGACTCGTCAGTCTGTCGGTCGCCTGTACGCCGAAAACTCCTCCGGCGCAACCCGTGCGCATGCTCGAAAAACAGGCGCGCGATTAGTCAACACCGCCTAGATAGCGCAAGGCTTGTTTACTCCTATCGATGACGTCACGATACCTAGCCCGAAATTTTCATTGACAAGGCTGACGTGGTGAAAGCGGTGACGTCAGAATTATCGTTGCTTGCTCGGGAGCATCCTCAGTATACTCTATGGCAGTCTGGCCCGGTACATGTCATGGGTCGGATTGAAAAGGCATTGTGCTATCTAGGTGGTGTTGGATTAGCTGCGCAAGTAGTGACGTCGTTGCTCTCCGTCGCAGCCGAGCGTGCGCGCAGCAGTTTGTCTAGAATGGATTTGTCTAGAATGTCTTGTTCACGCTCGAAAATACATTTCGCTGCGAACATTGCTAACTCGGGCTGGATTTCGTGGCAACGACCATCCACCTGGAGTCACATAACGCAGGAGCCCCGTGCGAGCACAAAGTTTCAAGGGCGTTTTGATGGCGAGCGGGCTCGTCACGGCATTCGCGGAGGCCGCGGAATTTACGGAGCGCATGGATTTCACTTCTGAAACTTCATGGGTATAAAGTTCTCACAAACTTTTGATGCAAATCTAGAGTCGTGGTTTAGATTTTCAATTCCGGAACTTTGTGGGTTCGGTGTTATAAACATTTGACGCCAAAGGTGTTTTAACTTTTCTGAAGTTGTACGTCAGACCATACAACGAGACAAGCCAAATCAACACACTATCAGACAAGTTGACAAAGCACGCAGCGAGGTCCAATGAGACGAAGCGTTGTGGGGGTTCATTTGTGCCGTCATGTCTCAAGAAAGAATGTCAACTTTTTTTTCACCTGCGCCAAGGCATCCATGTCAACACACTAAAGCTAGCAAAGGTAACTGCGTTCCTATTTTTTCTACTTCGACTTTTATTCGCGAGGACACATTGATCACCTTCAGTTTTCTTGTTCTCGCTACCCGCGGGTTGCCAGAGCCAGCGTAGGCACGTTTATATAGTCCGACGTTATCGGCGCGCGGGCGAGCGTCGTTCACGGTCAGTCACGCTACCTCGGTTGCGTTGCGCCAGCCGAGATGCCATCGCCTCTATTGGCCTCGAGCTCCACCACTGGAAAAGCTGGCGCCACCGTCGGCGTGACGTGACATGAGGGATCACATGGACATAGCGGCCGCGTCGGCTGCTTCGGGAACACCGAAGCGAGCTGAAAACGAGTTTGAATTCCCTCGTACGCTGCGGTGCTCATTTAGTGGCGGGATTTTCCCTCTTCGAGTGTCTCCTTTACAACGCTTGAAAGCACTACAATAGATATTGGCTGCCTTTGAAGGCGTGCAACATGGTAGACTACTGCTCGGTGCCGCAGTGCCGGACGCACGCAACGGAGCCCGGTGTCAGCTTTATTCACACGTAGCCGCAGGACAAGAAGCTGCGTGAAGCTTAGCTAGCGAAACATAAAACCGGCAAACAGTCATCGGCTACAACTCGGCTATGAAGCAAGCAAAGACGCGAGGAAGATTTCTGCTACGGCGCCGGGTCTGCGATGTTCGGAAAACGCGCACTGAGACGCTCGCCCGAGTCCGCTGCCCGACTAACGTCATGACGGCTTGGTCTATGAACTTGTCGATGCTATAGATACTGGCAAGTTCACTGGAGTGGAAATGGAGCGGTAAGAAGCACATTAAAAAAAAGCATGGCATATGGTCATGTTTGTGTTATGAATTAATGCACTGGATTACAAAAAAGAAGCAGCGGTAAATCGCACGCTGAGAACACCGGTAAACACAGTGCGACGGAACTCCAGAAATAATATTGAAACGTCCGAGAATTTAGAAGAAAAAAAAAAAGATTCAATCGTCACGACGGCACATCACAGTGCCCGTAGGCGTCGAAGTCTCTACAATTAAATCATTTTTGAAGAGCTGTGATAGCGCCCATGCAACAATGGTTGCTTGTATACTGGCAAATGCTCATATTCTGCGGCCTAAAGTTCATGGCACGGTGCGAAAACGCGCACGCGGCGAAAGCGAAACAGTTCGCGGACAAGCACGCACACGCGCAGTCGGTCGCTGCGAATCTGTGCGACCGCTGCATTGCGGCTTCATTCTATTACAAACACTATAAAAACATATTTCACATAGATTGCTCTCAGCGTTTACCTACCTTTCACGCAAGAAGCCGGTTCGGGAGACTCCATGGCGGCGACCGCGCGCAGTGGCGTTCACTGTACGTATTCGGTAAAGAGAGAGCGTCTGTAAAGGATTCTGTGCTTTCAGTTTGCCCAAGATTATTATTTAGACAGTAAAAAACTTCTCTCGTTTCGAAAGTACTTACAGAAATGTCCGGGAGAGCTCCCGCGTGGTGTTTTCAGTGAGCGCTGACAGCAAAACCTATGAGGAGCGCGCCACGTGATCCCTCATACTACGCCAGCGAGGCGCTTCCGATAGATGGCGACTCCGTAACTCCTCGCCGCCGCCCTGAGCCGACGATGGTGGCTCAGTCTTGTGTGCGCAAGAGAGAAAAGCGGGAAAGAAGCGCGCCGCCTTCCATCGCGCGCGATACATCGGGGGGAGTGGAGAGAGGGAGGTGGACTTTTGTATTCTGTGATAGCGCAACATGTTTGCCTTGTTTGACGCATCATATACAGTGACTTTTTCTTAGATAGGTAGATTTATTGGAGACTTATGCGTATATTTAAATATCTTGTTGCGAGGATTCTTTGTTTCCAGTGATACTTTTCTGCCCTTTATCAAGCTGTATCTTCGCATTTGTATATTCTGTTGTATCTTCGCATTTCTAATGTACGAGGGCGAGTCAAATGAAAGTGAGCCAACCCACCCCGCGCAATAATGGCTCAGTTCATTATCTGCGAGGCATGCGCGTAGCACACGGGCATCTCTCATTTACAAAAGTAACACGCAGGTTTGAGGATAAATGTTCTTTAATGCTCCCATACACAGGGTTCAACATAGTTGCGTGACAGGATAAACGCTCCAAAAGTTTAGCATCGTGGTGTTATGAGGTTTTTGACAGCTGAAGGTGTTTCCCAAAAAGAAATTAGCCTTCATAGTAAGGTTCGTTACAGCGCAACACAAAACAAGAACAAAAGGTATAAAACGATGACACGGCGCTGACTCGCAACTGATATTTTATTGAAGATATGTCTAACGTATATACAGGTGCCAGTTTATAACCATGACATGCACGAGACACAGAGATGCATCGAAACAACTGTGACAAACCGACGCATAATCGAAATTGAGATAGGTAACGCAGTTCCTTGTCATGACGAGTGATAGATGGTTCGCTGATGCATGCCCTGTCCCTAATCATTATTTGTAAGCCTCGGATATTTCCCTTGTCAGTTGGCTCGCGTGTTTAAAAATGACACTAGTTTTTTTTTTTTTTTAATTCGGGGCGACAACTGCATGACTTGCAATGCTTCGATAGATGAAGTGGCGCAACCCCTTGAAGAGATAGCTCATGCTTCCTAAGTCGAACGTTCACACATAGCTTCGTTTGTCCCACGTACTCTCTACCACAAGATAATGGAATGGCAGAATGGCATACACAACCTGCTTAGCACAAGTGATGTACCTGTTCACATGTTTGACAGTGCATTTTCCCTTCACTTGCTTATCCTTTAGCAAATTATCAACTAACGGGCGTATGCGACCTCTCTTATGTTTCGCAGAAAAGCGAACATCATTGCTGTACCTTGAACCAACGTTCTTAAGCCCATGCGCTAACTTGTGTACATGCGATACTACTGCTTTTTTTTTCGTTTTTCTTCTAATTTCGTTTTTATACCTTGGTCATTTAAGCTCTTTACGCCGCAAACCACGCTTTCACCCACAGATGAAATAATCACTTCGGGGTAACCAGCGTCCAGTAAACAATTTACCTGATCAGAAAAAGCAGCCTTCTACATATGAAAACATGACATCTTTAATGCAGCATTTGGGATAGTCTTCGCTATAGCCCGCTTCACTACCTTAGAATGACCGGATTTATAGTTCAAGATGGGCTTCACCGACGTGGGATTATATTTCCAGCACACATTATTTCTACCAAAGGTTAATCTCAGGTCTAGAAACTGCAGTTGATCGTCCTTAGAGACTTCGAAAGTAAAATCAAGGCCCATGCCGTGCTGCCTGAATAACGTTAAAATTTCATCAACATCCTCGGGGTGAATGTCACTGGTAAAAAATATAACAAAATGATCAACATAGTGAAAAACCCCATTGGAAAGCTTAGCAAGATGGCTCTCTAGTTACTTATCAATATAACGTAGAAAAATGTCACTAATGATAGGAGCTACGCACGAGCCAATGCGTAACCCCGATTTTTGTATATACAGACCCCCTCTCCATGAAACAAAGGTAGATCTCAAGTAAAAGGAAAGAGTAGTATTCTGGACATTCCTCCCCACGGCACACATACGCGCCCACTTTTCAAAAAACTGAATTTACTTCCTATGCCTGATATTTATGAGCAAACACTAATTCAACGGTATCAAATGGGTATTAACAGAAATAATAACACGTTAAATACTATCTCGAACTTAAAACGCAGAAGCTAAATACGCGCAGTTGCGAACTCTGGGAGATGCCACGGGCAAGGACTAATTACACCTACCCAATGTTGCGCTTTACATTACCGTCTTGTCTAAAAATCTGCGCTGTATAACTTTCATTATTGTGCTTTTTTTCGTGTCTTTTCGTTGTTTCCGCAAAAGGTAAGAAATTGGTTTTTGGTAACAGTGTATTTGCCAAAGTGTGCATTGCAGTATGTATTGTGTGACACATTTGTCGATTTCATATATGTATAATGTGCATTAGTAATTAGCGTTAATTCTTTTTTCTCTCAGTTTCAATCGTACGCGAGTGCTATATGTACGATATATACATTGTTTCACTCGAATTCATCATATATATATATATATATATATATATATATATATATATATATATATATATGCGCGTCATGTCTGTCACTCATGTTATTGGGGGCTTACGTGATTCTAGCTGAATACTTAACACCTCACCCTATGCTCTGTCACTGCCTGTTAAAAAGGGCTGCGGACCTCGTCAAGCCATAAAAAGGCGTTTTGTTCGCGGTCCTCAACATTTTGGTGTTGAAATAGAGTGAATTGAAATTGAAGTTCAAGAAAGGCTTCTACTGAGATACCGCAACCATAATAACAATAAAAAAAAACTATTGTCGTTTTTAAACGCGGGAGCCAACTGACAAGGGAAATCTCCGAGGCTTACAATATAAAGGTCAGGGACAAGGCATGCATCAGCGAACAGTCTATCACTCTTCATGACAAGGAACTGCGTTGCCTATTTTGATTAGGCGCTGGTTTGTCACAGTTGTTTTGATGCATCTGTCTCGTGCATGTCATGGTTATCATCTGGTACCTATATTATATGTTAGACGTATCTTCACTAAAATATCAGTTGAGAGTCAGCGCCGTGCCGTCGTTTTATACCTTCTTTTGTCCTTGTCTTGTGTTGCGCTGTAACGAACCTTACTATTAATCCCAACCAACTGGCCCAACTTGCCGTCTCGATGAAGAAATTAGCCGCCGTATGGCTGCCGTGCACGTCGAAAACATTGCATTTCATTGGCAACCGTGGAGCGAACGGTTCACATAAGAACGTGAAAGAAAGACGTGGACTACTGCAGAACTTTGTGCAATACTTTCTGCTTTGCGTTGCATATTATTACTGTGGCAAAAGAGGACAATGTCGTCGACGGTGCAGACGACGAAGTGGCAACCGCCTGTCGGGATTCTCGGCTGCTGTTTATGTACGCCCTGTAAATACGTCATGTAAATAGTTTTATACCCGTGACATTTCGGTAGACGTGCGGGGTACGCGTGTTCGCCAGGCCAGCAGTCAGAACCCCTTCGTTGGGTAATTCTGAGTGCCTCATTGCTGTGCTTAAAAGATATCAGCTTGAGAAAAGCCAACAGCACATTGTTACGATCGGCCTGCGGGGGTTGGCGAACTTCGGTGAAGCGACCGTCGAACTCTGCCCGGCCCGCTTGGATGACTCGCTTTGTGAAAACAAGGATGCGCCTCGTCAACAACCCGTTGGCGCCGGCATGTCTGCTGCGGCGACTTGCCGTGTAAAGCCCCAACCAGACGTACGCGCTGGTACGCGGCCGCACGCGCAGCGCCGCGTCTGAACGCGTACGGCGTCTGGCGCGGCGGCGTGAAGACCTTGCACTACTAGGATTTTAGCGCCCGCGCAAGAAGCTGCCGCTCGCGTCACCCGCCCGACGCGCCTCACGTGACTACGGCGAACTAAAGTGACTTCCGGAACGATTCTTCGCGCGGCGCGCAGGCAAGCCCGGGCAAGCTGGGTGCGTTGTGATCGGAGTTCCCCGCGGGTTTCGCAATTTTATGATGGCAGCCGCTGAAGTCTTGAGCCGTACAGGTACATTATTAACGAAATGTTCATCGCTGAAGTTCGGGACCTGACACAGCGTGCAGCACGCGTAAGACACAGAGCACGCGAGTGATGCTATGCCGACGCTGCTGCAGGTTTCACCGAGTTCACAACACTGGCACTTGAGCTGACTGAAGCACTAGGAGTCCTGCAATATCTTTTTGTAATGTAAAAAGAAATTTTAAGGTAGAAGTTATTGTGTTTTATTCGGTCTTTAGCACATTCTTTTACGTGACCGTTAAGCGAAGGCTGGGCTACCTTGAACACAGGCACCTAGCAACACTGCACCAGAGCGACAGAACGCGCGGCGACGCGCGCGGTGAGCGCGCGCCCTCTTCCTCCGCCGAGCGCGACGCAACGTCGAGTCATCGCGGCGCGTACGGACGCGTTCCAACGCGTACATCTGGTTGGGGCTTTAATACACCGCGTCCCCAAGCGAGCGGCGCCGGGATGTCTATACGGAGTCGGCGGACAAAGTATTGTTAGTGGATTCGCCGGGGGAACTCCTGGAAGGAGGTGTTTTGCGGCGCCTTCTCACGGGTAGAAGTCTTCCTTCAATGGACAGACGCGGCGGCCACTTGTCTGCGGAGTCAACACTGGGATCAAGAGGTGCGTGCTCGGGGCAGGATCCTTGTCTGCGAGAACCCTCTCACCTCGGCGTGGTCAGTAAAACCTGTGCGGAAGTGAGTGTGTAAACCCTCCCCCCCCCCCCTCAAAGGCGGGTGGGCGACGATGACTTTGGACGCTCCCATCGGTCGAAGGTTGAACGGCCGTTTTCCCTCACCTAGGGAGGACAGAGTGTATTTAAGCAGCCGTCGTCGTCTGTTCGGTTTGCATTCTCTTTCAGTCATGCTAGACTGACGAACTGTAACGTTCTCATGTAGATACTGTAAATAAATCTCATATTCCTCATTCTCGATGAGAACAAGTATCTCCCTTCAACAACGTCCCCAGCGTGGATGAGTTGGGCGACGGCATGGGCCAGCTACCATCTACTTCGTGCCCGACTCCAATCCTTGCAACACTGACATAAAAAATAGAAGACATACTCTCAAGAACTCTGTTACATAATATACATACAGGAATACAATATTCCGTTTAAAATTCGTCGATCTGTTGAAACAACAGTTCATAGGCTTCGACTAGGCACTGCCTAGTCGAAGTGCTACAGTGCTACATGCTCATGTGAAGATCCTGAAGAAGACATAGAACACCTTCTTCTACTCTGTAAAAATCACGATTCTCCCCGCAAGAATCTCTCGAAAAAACTACATGGCTATGATAGACGGCCACTATCCTTAGGAAAAATTTTACGTCCAGGGCCAAAACAAAAACTTCATCGCTGTGCGCCCCTTAGTACAATTTTCGGAGCAATAAAACTATCACAAAAATACTGTCATTCAATAGTTATAGCTCGCATTGTTATTATTAACTGGCACCCTTAATTACATGTTCATTGTGTCCGTGTTCATGTAGCAATTGTATTTATGGCGTTTAGTGTGCGGTATTCAAGTGCCCAACATCTTCTGTGTGAATATCAGATCTGTGAATATTTATGCTGTGTGAACTCATGCGTTGCGTGCGAAATTTCGGTTTTGTGAATATTTATGCTATGTGAACTCTTCTGTTGCGCGGAAATTTATTTATATTGCAGTACTGATACTTAGGACGTGAATGTTCGCTCATGTGTTTACTTGTCTAGTTTGGTAATTGTTGACAACTTTCCGATGATAGCTATCACGTAAGAGAACAGTAGCAGCCGGCGCCACACATAGGCACCAACCTCTCCTTGAATACATTTAATAAAAAAAAAAGGAAGTGAAAGTTGCGAAGGCGATCCAAGACCGGACCAAAGCCACCTTGCAATCACCCCCAACACAACTGCAAAGGTTGATAAGCTGATGAGACAAGAACGCAGGATAAGCATCGATGAATTGGCAGAGGGCCTGAACATCAGTTACAGTTCGGTTCACACCATAATTCATGAACATATCAGTTATCGGCTCTTGTGTGTGCAATGGACGCCCAAGATTTTGAACCACCGCCAGAAGACGGAGAGGTTCGGCGCTGCTTTGACTCATCTGATCCGGTATCGCAACGAGGGCGACGACTTCTTGTCTGGAAGTTTGACCGGGGACAAATCATGGTGTCACTACTACGAGCCTGAAAGACAACGGCAAAGCTTACAGTGGAAACATTCGAATTCATTACCCCCAAGAAAACCAAAGGCCATCATTTCCGCCGGAAAGTTTTCGTTGACTTTTTTTCCGATCGTCAGGGGCCATTACTGATCGAATTTGCTAAACCCGGAGAGACTATCAATCGTTTCCGACATTGTGAAACGCCGGATCGTCTGCGTGCCGCAATCAAGAACAAACGACGTGGAAAATTGACGAATGGGGTGATCTTGCTCCACTACAATGCCCGTCCCCATGTCGCTGATGTTGTTAACGCAAAAGTGGAAAAGTTCAAGTTGGAAACGCTGCAAGATCCGCCATACAGCCCAGACTTGTCGCCTCGCGGCTTCTACAATTTGGGGCAATTGAAAAAACAGCTCAAGGGAACCAGATTCGTGTCGGACGATGACGTGAAGGAGTCAGACTTTTTGAAGCCGCAACCCAAGGAACTTTATGAGACGGGAATCAGGCGACTCGTTAGTCAGTGAGACAAATGTCTCAATGCCTATAGAGACTACTTTTAAATAAAGTGCCCCGTTTGTAATATATTCGCATTGGCTCACTTTCATTTTACTCGACCTCGTATACTTTGCAGAACTCCTGCTTTTTATATGGGATCTCTATTGCGACTATAATTTTGGTGCAATTACAATACACGACCGGTGACAGCTGCTCCTGCGCAATACATTGGAACAAAGGACAGCGTCATTGAGATTTTTCCCTGGGCGTTGCATGTGTACAACAATGTAAACAAGGGTCTTGAATGACAAGGTTTCATTAATATATTTGTCCTCAACGCGTTCATTTCACGGCCTTTACATTTTTTATATCAGCGGCATGCAAGGCTTTGCTGATTTCGAACTGTATAGTTCTAAAGGTCGTGAGATATTTTATTCTTAAATAGGCAAAAACATAGCAGTGATATCAGTTATTTGGGCCACAATTTTTAGGACATACCAGTATGTTCTTTCATGAAATAATACATATTTTACTTGTCTTGCCAGTGCGTAGCGTTCAAGAATTCGATTACAGCACCTTTGGCAATGACAATTAAGTTATTCATGCAATTGATCCCTCGACAAATTCTATGAGGAGGCCGAGCTGCAGCGTGATCCCGCCCCTCCCCCGAACGATATTTATGGCTACGCCACTGAACACGTCATACGTACTCCTCAGGAGCAGGCAGCTTTCGATCAGCAACGCCGCGAGCAGAACCGGAAACGATCGCGTCTACGCCGTGCCGATGCTAGAGCCCGGGCACAAGAACAGGCTCGTACAGCCGAGCGCAAGCAGCAACTGCGTACCGAGGATCCGGCAGCCTGCCAAGCCGCCGTTTAATGAACCGTCGGGATTAACCCAGTGATGAACACCGGGGCCGCACGTTTCAGCTTTGTTGGTTAACCATCTGTACGGAGTGCTTGGGCGGTGACTTTATATTTTGAAAATTGAGTTTTTCTTTTTGAAAAAAAAAAACTTGTTTGACTGGTTTTTTTCTTGTTTTTCATGTTGGAAATTAATATTCTGCATAAATACCGCAAAGAGAAATTTCTGTGTTTGGAACTTTGTTCAAGTTTCTGTGTGAAATAGGAATCTTGCCAAGGCGCATCAGGTACAAATGACGTGTCTTAAGGGCAGCACCCATAGGTCGAAATTGTGGTTCTTTTGTGGGCTGAAACTGGGCTATAGGGACGAGACACCGAGGTAGATGGAGAGGACGAACGCAGACTAACAACTGGTAAGCCAGTTAGTCTGCGTTCGTCGTGTCTTACCCGCCGTGGTTGCTCAGTGGCTATGGTTGGGCTGCTGAGCACGAGGTCGCGGGATCGAATCCCGGCCACGGCGGCCGCATTTCGATGGGGGCGAAATGCGAAAACAACCCGTGTACTTAAATTTAGGTGCACGTTAAGTCGAAATTTCCGGAGTCCTCCACTACGGCGTGCCTCATCATGAGAAAGTGGTTTTGGCACGTAAAACCCCATAATTTAATTTAATCGCCCTGTCTTCATCTACCTCGGTGCCTCGTGCCTAGCGTAGTTTAAGTTAACAAAATGGCGTCTTACCAACTAGCCGCCCAACACGCTCTCCTTTAGTTGTGGCGTTGCAGTTGTACACGCGTCTGCAATGAACGCGTAGCCGCGAGAATTTTTCGAAACGCAGCCCTCGCTTGTTTCGCTCTTCGCTACGCTCTGTTCGTCGGCTGGTCTCTCCTCCGCGCCGTGTGCTCTACCAAATGTCACGTGACATACGTCACCGCCAACGCGCTTTTCAAAACACTGTCAACTTCCGGTTACTGGAACTCTGCGCTTCTCCGCTACCCGCTGTTGCTGCCGTGCGCGGGCGAGCGAGCGTCTCAGTGCGTGCGTTCTGCTACTCGCCGAACATGGCAGCTTCGACGCCGTAGCAGAAATCTGCCCCGCGGAAGTGCTTCCTGCACACCCGAGTTGTAGCCGATGGCTGCTTGCTAAGTTTCGTGATCCAAGCTTCACGCAACTGCTTGTCCTGCGGGTACGTGTGAAGGCTGGCACCTGGCTCCGTTGTGTACGGCCGGTACTGCGGCACCGAGCCTGTCATGTTGCACGCCTTCAAAGACAGCCACCACTTATTATGGGGCTTTCTGTAGTGTTGTGAAGCGCACACCCGAAGCGGGAATACGTGCCCACATAATCAGAACCGCAGCGTAGGTGGGACTTTAAACTTTCGTTTTCAGCTCGCTTCCGAAGCAACCGACGTTGTTGCAGTGTCTACGTGATCCCTCATAGCACGTCACGCCGACGGCGGCGCCAACTTTTCCAGTGGTAGAGCTCGACCCTGGTACACTCGACCCTGATACCAAAGGTACACTTGTTTTTTCATGGGCGCCACCATATTGCTACGCAGTGGCGCCATCTATGGGCAGTCGGCATGCTGGCTTGGGCGAGCGCTCCGTCTTGCATGGCAGGTATATGCTCGGCGGTAGTCTCTGGCGTTTGTTTTCGCGCTCGTGCTGTCTGTTTAGTATGGCGTGGTGTCTTCTACGTGGTTATCGGTTCTGTGAGATGTACTGAAGCGGCTTACGTCGGCGTGACCGGACTTTCTGCTGGCGTTTAGGCCGACGGAGCACGCAGCGCGATGTGCGCGCGCATATTTGAGCCTACAATCAGCCTCGGAGATCAAGTGTGTATTTCTGAATGTTCCATTCACGAATGTCACCTTATAACAGTATTAATCTTTGGTTCTAAGCTGCGGTTTAGGAGCCATGCAACATACGCGACGATCGTAACAGCGTGGGTACCGTTCTGCTACGATAGGAGCTGCGCTGTTGACAAGCGTTCAAACTGTTAGCTGCAGATTACATTGCGTGAATACTTGGTTCCGTGGATGAGGTTACCACCCATGGATGAATAAAATAGTTTTGGTTAATAATAACAGCATACCTTTCAGTGTGAACTATACTTGTCCAGCAAAGCGACCGTTTACGAACTGCGCGAGCATCTTAAGCTAAGCAGTGGTAGGTGCTGGATTATAGATATCTTCTTTCTATATAGCGCATGGCCCAAGCATACGGCATCAACTTTCATAGATCTATAGACATTGTGCGGCGTGACTATGCGAGTTCGTATTGCGGCGTTACCCCGTTTTCTCTTTCTTTTTCGAGAAAGAGGACGATAACCGAATTTTTTTTCTGTTGTGTTCGTTCCGTTCTCTGCCACGCACTCACTCGTATTACGGAAATTTTGTCTTCAAAAATAGTCTGCATTTTCTTTATGCGATCGCTCTCCTATATTATGGCTTTACATGGCAAAAAGGCAATGCCGAAGCACCTAACTTTATATATATATATATATATATATATATATATATATATATATATATATATAATAGGTGGGAACCGAACCCACACAACCTTCGCATTTAGCGTGCGATGCTCTACCAGTTGAGCTACCGCGGCGCTGTTTTCCCATCCACTTTCTTGGGTATTTATGTGTCCTAGTAGAACCCTGGGAGTGTCGCGAAATGCGAAGGTTGTGGGTTCGGTTCCCACCTGCGGCAAGTTCTTTCATCCACTGTAATTTCCATTAATTTATCGTTTCTTTATTTCATTTATTAAGCACAAGTAATTTCCCCTATGTTATCCTTGGTGTCGGTGTTTGTTGGCTTCTTATGATATGACTAATAAAAACCGGGCCCCTCGGTTAACCCGCTTTCTTCTCGTTATATATATATATATATATATATATATATATATATATATATATATATATATATTATTGTGCGAATTTATAAGCTATTCTTTGTCATCTGTACATGATCATCATCATGTGGGGTTCATATGGGGTTCTTCTTCATCATCGCTTGTGGGGCTGGCTCTCGAGTGTGATCCTTGCTGTGGGCGTGGTCGGTTCGCCCAGTCTTTGACGCGGAATAAACGTCGTGATAACAGCTGCGTCACAAGTGGTGGAGTGTGCTCTTCGGTCCTCCGTCCTCTGACTCCCCGCTCAACCTCCTGGAGCTTCGATCGGGTCGCCGATTGTGCCAGCTGTCCGCCAGCATGTCGCAGGACGAGCCAACAGGCACTTCTACTTCCACCATCTCGGCCTCGGCTACCCCAGCCTCTCCGTATTGGGTTGTCAGTGGGCACCAGCGGGATCCCCATCTGTTTGTTGGACTTCGCGGTGAAGACGTCGAGGATTGGCTGGACGACTATGACCGTGTGAGTTCGGCTAACCGTTGGGACGATGCGTCCAAGCTACGTCACGTCGCCTTTTATCTGACAGGAGTAGCGAAGACTTGGTTTTTCAACCATGAGGTTGATTTCACGAACTGGGGCGCTTTCAAACAACAGCTCCGCCAAATCTTCGGCACACCGGCTGTTCGTTCTGCCCTCGCAAAAAAGACGCTCGACACTCGCAAGCAACAACGCGGTGAATCTTATACGTCGTACATCGAGGATGTGCTTGCTCTTTGTCGACGCGTGAACACGGCCATGACCGAATCAGACAGGGTTCGCCACATCATCAAAGGCATCGGAGCTATTGCTTTCAATGCTTTAGCCATCCAGAACCCTGTTACCGTCGCTGATATCGTCGCTACTTGCCAGCGCCTTGACGAACTCGAATCAGTACGGTTGCAGCCAGACACCACTGCAAACACAACCGCCGACGACCCTACATTACGAGCAATGATAGGCGCAATAATTCGAGAAGAGCTCCAGTATCTTGGCTTAGCCGCAGGGCCCACGCCTTCTCATGCCTCCGATACCAATCTGCGAGACGTCATCAAGGAGGAATTGGCGTCCATGGCTGGTGCAGCGTACACGGACCCTCTAACTCTTAGGGCCCCATCAACGTACGCACAAGTAGCCGCAGCTACTCCAGTCATCGTTCCACCGATGCCTCCTAAACCAACACCGGCCCACATGGCTTCCATGACTACCAGCGCACCTACCCAAACCAGCTATCCGCAGTGGCGTCCTCCTCGTCCCATCTGCTACTACTGCGGCTATCGTGGCCACATAGCACGTTTTTACCGCAAGCGCCAGCAAGACGAGCGTCGCGGATACGACGTATACGAACGCGATGACTTTTCGCCCGGAGCTACTTTCCAAAGTCTAGGGAGCTTCCATGACCAACGCCGTCCTTATGGTCCACTGCGCGGCCGCTCTCCATCGCCTACTGTAGCATCCGAGACGGCTCAGACGTACCGTCCTGCAAGACGCCGCTCGCCGTCACCCCTTCGCCGTTCTGCGTCCCCACTGAGACCTGCTTCTCAATTCACCGAGCGTCGTCCGGAAAACTAAATTATGCAGCTTTTGGAGGAAAAGCTGCATCGAACAACAGGACAGAAATTCCTCCATCGCGTCCGTGCAATGTGATATTGGTTGTAGTAGAAGGTGTACAAGTAGAAGCTTTAATAGACACTGGTGCTAGTGTTTCAGTCATCCACCGTCAATTGTGTTCGCGACTTCGGAAAGTTACGACCCCCTATGATGGACCTACGCTACTCGCTGCTCAAGGGGCCTCCATTCGACCTATCGCCATGTGCACTGCTCGTATTTCCATCGATGGACTTTTGCATTACGTACAATTTGCAGTACTAAGTTCGTGTGCCCAGCAGCTCATATTGGGATGGGATTTTCTTTCTACGGCCTCCGCCTCCATCTGCTGTGGGCAACGCGTTCTCCATATGACCGACACGACCTATTCACTTCGTGCAGATGACGCACCCCTTCACTTGCTTGCTGCAGAAGATACCGCGCTACCTCCTCGCCATCAAAGCATCGTTACCATCACGTCTGACGTCATTGACTGCGGCGACGTGCTCGTATTACCATCTGCACGCTGTCTCGCAAGAGGGATAGCCTTTGCATCAGGGCTCGTTAGGTTTGATCATGGCTCTGCACTTCTCTACGCTACAAACCCGACATCCGAAAAGATTCTCATCCCTAAAGGCACTACATTGGCTTGCGCTACTGAATCGGAGTCTATATCTGTTGTTTCCTTTAAACCAGCTTCCTCTGAAGTTCCTTGTACCGGACGGGCCGCATCTTCTTCAGCTCTTGCAGCTGCCATCAGTTCCGATCTCACACCTTCGCAGTCACAACAATTGCTTGCTTTGCTCCAAAAACATGAAGCTTCCTTTGATGCGCATTCAGCTTCGTTGGGAAGGACTTCGATAACGACGCATCGGATAGAGATGGCACATCCATCGTGCGCCGTAGACCGTATCGCGTATCGCTAGCCGAGAGGAAAGTCATTGACGAGAACGTCACCGACATGCTCCAACGAAACATAATACGCCCCTCTGCTAGCCCTTGGTCTTCCCCCGTTGTTTTGGTTCGGAAAAAAGACTGCTCTGTTCGATTTTGTGTCGACTACCGAGCACTTAACAAGATCACACGCAAGGATGTATACCCTATGCCGCGAATAGACGATACCTTGGATTCCCTGCAGGGTGCCGAGTACTTCTCCAGCATCGATCTGCGTTCCGGCTACTGGCAGACACCTATGCATCAGCATGATAAGGAGAAAACAGCGTTTTCAAAACCAGATGGGCTCTACGAGTTTAATGTCATGCCATTCGGCCTCTGCAATGCGCCCGCAACGTTCGAGCGCATGATTGACACCGTTCTTCGTGGCCTGAAGTGGAAGACTTGCATGTGCTACCTGGACGATATTGTTGTTTTCTCGTCAACCTTCTCTCAGCACCTGCAACGTCTGGATGAAGTTCTCACGTGCCTTGCCAACGCCGGACTTCAGCTAAACGCTAAGAAATGCCATTTTGCGAGCAAGGCGATCAAAGTACTAGGTCACATTGTGAGCAAAGATGGCATTCGTCCTGATCCTGACAATGTTTCGGCAGTTCAGCACTTACCTCGTCCCGAAAAGACCAAAGATTTGCGTAGTTTTCTAGGTCTCGCTTCCTATTTTCGCCGATTCATACGAGGCTTCGCCTCAATAGCGTCACCTCTGCACAAATTACTGGGTTCTAATGTTCCCTTTGTGTGGTCTCCCGAATGTGAATCTGCGTTCGCCCATCTGAAGCGCGCTCTCACATCTGAACCAGTACTACGGCATTTTGATGAAGCTGCTCCTACCCTCCTGCATACGGATGCTAGTGGTCACGGAATTGGTGGCGTTCTCCTACAGCGAGACGACACTCTAGGTGAGAGGGTCGTTGCATACGCAAGTAGCGTTCTGACAAAGGCCGAGAAGAATTACACCATCACGGAGCAGGAATGCCTAGCTATCATTTGGTCTGTGCAGAAGTTTCGACCTTATCTTCACGGCCGCCACTTTACGATCGTTACAGACCATCATGCATTATGCTGGCTTTCAACGCTGAAGAACTTGTCTGGACGACTTGGTCGGTGGATTCTTCGTCTGCAAGAATAAGACTTCACTATTACCTAGAAGTGCGGAAAAAGACACCAAGATGCAGACGCGCTTTCTCGCTGTCCGCTTCCTACGACACCATGCAATGGACCTCCAACTACCATCCGTGACAAGCTTTCGCACGATCCCTCCTCACATGCTTTCTTGTTGGCCACTGTCGACGAGATGCCTCCACACGACAACAAATCCTTCCAATTTCATCAACTTGCCGACTCTTACTGTCGGCGCATCATAGACCACCTTCAAGGAGCTTCGCGCCCGCCTAACGCCCGCCTTCGTCGGCAGCTGACGCAATTTAAGATTGACAACCGCGTCCTATACCGTCATGTCTATCACCCTGACGGTCAACGCTGGGTTCCTGTCCTGCCACGCTCTCTACGTGCTCATGTCCTGCAGGCTTCTCATGACGACATGACTGCTGGTCACCTCGGTTTTCAGAAAACCTATGACCGCATCAAAGGTCGCTTCTACTGGCCTGGATTGTCCGCCAGTGTAGCGAGATATGTCGCTTCCTGCGCCCTATGTCAGCGTCGAAAGCTCCCTACATCAGCTCCAAGCGGACAACTGCAACCGGTTCCTTGTCCGTCGCAACCATTTGAGGTCGTTGGCGTTAACCTGTATGGTCCTCTTCCTGTGACTCTCACCGGTAAACGATGGATTGTGACAGCCGTTGATCACTTGACACGCTACGCCGAAACAACTTGTGCGAGTTCTGCCTCAGCCTCTGAAGTTGCTGCATTCATACTTCAATCCTTAATACTGCGTCACGGTGCTCCTCGCGTCCTCCTGAGCGACCGTGGAAAAGCATTCCTCTCGCAACTACTGGACGAAGTACTCAGAGCCTCCGGAACCACCCACAAGACCACCTCCAGTTACCATCCGCAAACCAACGGCCTCGCAGAGCGATTTCATCGCACGCTGTCAGACATGCTAGCCACGTACATCAACCCGGATCACAGAAACTGGGACGCAATTTTGCCATTCGTGACTTTTGCATATAATACCGCCGTTCAACGCACGACCGGTTACTCGCCATTTTACCTTGTCTATGGTCGTTCGCCCTCTTCCTATCTTGACGTCTCTTTCTTCGCGCCAACTGTCCATCAATGACCTTCCTCCTGCGAAGAATGTGTGTCCCGCATTCTGCGTTCTCGCCAGCTCGCCCGCATCAACACCGAAGCACGGCAACAGGACCGCAAGCAACATTACGGCGCCTCTCATCGCGTCGTGTGCTTCCGCCCTGGCGAGGAAGTGCTACTCCGGACACCAGTTCGTACTCCTGGCTTGTGTGACAAGTTTCAGCTTCGGTTCATCGGCCCCTACAAAGTCTCGGAGCAGACTTCTCCGGTTAACTACCGCGTGGTACCAGTCATTATTCCAAATGACCGCCGCTGCCGCGCCGCTGAGATTGTCCACGTTTCCCGTATGAAGCCTTTCACGAGACGTTCACCGCCCCTTTGAATTGCGGCCAGGATGGCCGCTCTCGCGCGAGGGGACATTAGTGTGGGAATTTATAAGCTATTCTTTGTCATCTGTACATGATCATCATCATGTGGGGTTCATATGGGGTTCTTCTTCATCATCGCTTGTGGGGCTGGCTCTCGAGTGTGATCCGCGCTGTGGGCGTGGTCGGTTCGCCCAGTCTTTGACGCGGAATAAACGTCGTGATAACTGCTGCGTCACAATATATATATATATATATATATATATATATATATATATATATATATATATATATATATATATATATATATATATATGCTGGTTCACCAACCACAGTGATAGCTGTGTTGAGCAGCGCCATTCGCCTCACGCATAAAGGCTAGCGTAGACATATAGTAATTTCAAGCCTACTGGACTTGAAATTCGTGAGAACGATGCCGGTGTATCACAAATATTTGATTGCGCCTGCCGCTTAGACGTCTCGTAGTTGCCTTAGGTTGGCCGTGCACGAGCATGCGCTCTTATCTTTTATGTTTTAGTCCCTACTACAAGCGATCAGATAGTCGGCAGATTTACCATTTCATGCTGGTAATACAGATACACCAGTTCTCTTCGTTGAATTCAAAGCTATATACGCAGAATAGTGCACAACACATACACACACCACGACTGATAATGCGCGTCACATGTTTGCGCCCCCAAGAGATATTTCCGCGTACTGTAGTTACCCATGCACCGAAATGCTTCCCTGACGATCTTATATGAACAGACATTGGGTAAATTTCACAAAGTACGATCTAAAGCACCTCGAAATCGTTCCGCAGCACCCGACAGCAATACTTTTAAGCAGCGCCGCGCCGGGTCGTACAAGCCAGAGAGGAGGAAAGGCTGGCCGCGCGCCCTTTCCTCCTTTTCCGATGAAATGGTGTACTCCACTTGCCCCTACTCAATGCCTCAATGTACCTCAATGCCCAGCATCGAGGCACCCTACTTGATGGGTGTTATGAGCGTACTCTTTGGAACGGGGCGGTGGGTTGCGCGGCCAAGCTCTTGCTATTATACTGCCTAATGTCCTACCTAGGTTTAAAAAAAAAAAAGGCAATGAAAAAAACCCACGATGAATTCCCACAACCAAATTTCCTGACCCTCTATTGGCAACTTTCTTTTTGTACGTCTCCGTTTTTTACCGTTTCCCTACTTTGCTTCCACCCATCTTCCAAGTGCCTCTTACTAATCTCTGTTGCAGACATGTTTACTTTTCCCCTGCTCTCGCTGAACCCAAGGGCTTCAAGGAGGCCAGTGGTGCCTAAATCGATAGCTGGGCAGATATCTTCACATTATAATAAAACATGCTCCATCGTTTCCCTAGCTTCACCGCAGCAAGCACACGCTTGTTCTTCCGTCTTATATCTCGCTTTATAGGTGCGTGTTCTAAGGCATCCTGATCTCGTTTCGAAAAGTAATGAGCTTCCCTTTGAGTTACAAGAAATTGTTTCTTTCCTGATTTCGTTTTTTTCCTCATAAGTATAGTGACTCATGGCAGGTTTCTTTTCTATTGCCGCTACCCATGAGATTATTTCAGCCTCTCTGACTTTCCACTTGACAGAAAGCCATCGTCGCCGCACTACGCTTTTCTTCTCACTCTTTCGCCATAACCTCGCCTTTCATCCCTCGCACCTCGTTCGCTTTGATCTTTTGCTGTGCTCGTTCCCGCGGTCGCCGCAGGAACGGGCGCCTAGCTTCGCTCGTGAAACGAGTGCGCGTGCAACGCCGTTCACCGCTTAGCGCCCCACGAACGAAGGGTGATGTTGCAATTTATTTCCCGTCTTCGGTGGATTCATGCTAACGTGTCATCAGACAAACTGCTGTGCTTCAGTCTTTTAGGAGGCGTGGGTTCGAATCCTACCGCTGCCACCAGTTTGTTGCGGCTCGAGGTGGCGTTTGGGCCCGGAACCCACCAAGGCCATCGACGATTACGGCCAGTAGTAGGAATGAAGGAAAAGGGGTTTATTTTACATTAGTTACACCGGCACCCGATACGAAAGACCACTCGTATTAAACGTCTGCGTTCACATCAGGAAACGACATCCACTCCCTGCACGAAAGGTCTCCGCTTTTAATACCGTCGTCTTCCCTAGGCGGCCTAGACTAGGGAATCTGGTACTGTATCCTGGCCAGTCAAAAACTTCGAATCGGTCGCTGTCACGGCTTATCACCCGTTCGCCGTCGGCGCGAAGTTGTCGACGGGGTATACCAGCCGGTCGGTTGGTCGTTCAGTACTCAAGCGGACACAGCGAAGGAGTCAGAGTCTAGGAGAAAGACAGAAAAAAAAAATATTTATCGACTGACAATTGCACAAAGGTTAAATGAAACACAAAAAAACACAAGAACACTAACACACATGCACTTATCTAGAGCAATGATGAATACAAAAGAAATAAACGAACAGTTGACAGTAAATATAGAAATTAACACTACACAAAACACACTTAACGGTCGTCAACTAAACAGAGTTCAAAAGAAAGCAAATGATGGCATACGCATGGCCGGGCAGCTGCAGCAGGTCCATTAAGCGTGGAATCGACGGCAGAGCTTTCCCGAAGAACGCTGGCAAGCCGATCTCGTTGCGGTGAATGCGATTGCTGGGCTGGGTTTCCCGGGAGTTTTGGTCTGACGTCTTCCCTCGAGCAGGTTGAGCTAACATGGAAAACTACCGTGAGCTTCGTTGTAGGCGTTGGCTTCTCTCTTACGTCAACTAGTAACTCGCAGTTCAGACGTGGCTAGGCGGCCCAGGTGATACTTGACGCTTCTCAGCAGATTGTAAGCTCGGCTTCTAGACTGCCTAGCTCGGTCTAAAACCTGCGTTTAGATAACTTCTCCTTTCCCTAGTTCCTTGTGTTGGGGGACGGCAGATATTGGTGACGATCTAATCAAGTTCACCCAATTGGATCCCGGCTCCTCCCAAGGTCTTGGCCGCGCCCCCATAAATTAGGGGTGAGGGAACGAATGATTCCCCCTGCATATTTAGAGGTCGCGCACTCGTATTGCACCACACACGCACACCCTTGAGTCCGTGGCGGGCCTCAATTGTTCGTTCACAAACACAGGAGAAACTACGGCAGCCGGCCATACGGCGCTGTCGGCACACACACACTGACAACAAATCGTGGACACAGGATCGCGCAGAGACAGCACATATTTCGGAGTATTCGCACCCCTGCTTTCTTAGTAAGCTTATTACCCACCGCGGTTGCTCAGTGGCTATGGTGTTCGGCTGCTGAGCACGAGGTCGCGGGATCGAATCCCGTCCACGGCGGCCACATTTCCATGGGGGCGAAATGCGAAAACACCCGTGTGATTAAATTTAGGTACACGTTAAAGGGACGCTAAAGTTAAAAATGATTGCTTCTGCATCAGTAAATTACCGTTCTAGCACACCAAAAACACCACTCGTACAACGATAAGACGCTTGGGAAGCCAGAAAAAGCGCAAGAACGAAATACGGGTGGCGACGCCTACTTAAGTTCCCGCACCTGGGGGCTGTGACGTCTTGGATTTTGATGGTATCTTGTAGGGCCTACTAATTATATATAGCGGTACAGATTGACTACATTGTGCTGCAAAGGAACAAAATATTCAACATGGCAAGTTTCGGGGACCTTTAGTCAGCCAACACGGCCCAAATGCGAAAACATACTTTGGAGTCCCTGACGTCACACTGACGTACCGGCGTCGGGGTTTCGGCGCGAAATTCAAATACTGATACTTCGACCTTCATTTTCTTATCTAATAACGAAACTATTATTTTGAAATGACTGCCTGCAGGGTTCTCAAACAATGCTTTATTAATCTAAACTGATTTATTGTTTCGCTTTAGTGTCCCTTTAATGAACCCCAGGTGGTCGAAATTTCCGGAGTCCTCCACTACGGCGTGCCTCAATATCAGAAAGTGGTTTTGGCACGTAAAGCGCCATAATTAATTACTAATCTTATTAATGCAGGCGCGGGACAGAGGATACACAGGGGTTCCTACAAAAAACCGTCGGGGCGTCACGGTCGCGCCGATGACGCCCCAACGACACAGGGATTCCTACAAAAAGCTGTCGGGGCGGTGACGATCGCGCCGACGACAAAGACAATAGAGAGTTTTAGTTTAGGGGGCGCAAGGCGTTGGGGCCCCTAGCGCTTGGTGCGTTTGCGTTTGCGTACGCTAGCAGAAACACGTTATAGGATAGCGGCCCCAAACGCAAGCCGCAAAGAGGTCGCATGCGCTCGCAGCGCCATCAACGTCTGATCTTTGCTGCGTTATCATTTTTTAAAACATGAAATCAAGCATATGAAGTAAAGCACATAAAACTATTCTTTTTAAAAGTAGTTAATAGAGATGTTTAGAGTGTCCGGTAGTCAGGTAAACGCAGGCTGGGGCGTTGGGGCGGAGCCATGAACGGGAGCGTCCTGCATGGTGTAGCCACCTGGTGGCGCAAAGCTCAAATAGACAAAAACAGCTAATATTGCAGTAACCAAGTGTATTTTACTTTGCTGCGGGTATAAATTTTTGGCAGCTACACAATTACGCCAGTGCCCAGAATTTACACCAGCAGCGAAGTAGAATAGACTTGGTTACAGCAATATTAGCTGCTTTTGTCCGTTTGAGCTTTGCGCCGCCAGGTGGATGCACCATGCAGGCGGCTCCCGTTTATGGCTCCGCCCCAACGCCCAAACTGCGTTTATCCGAATACCGGACACGCTAAACAATATATATAAAAACGACGTCTGTCGACACTTGCTTTTATTATATTATTATTGCTTTTATTAGATTATCTACCCGCTAGCTACTCGTAAGTTCTCCGACACCGCGAGAGTCATGTAGGTAACGTGACCACTTAGGGGCAGCGATGTTTTCGGTCGGCCAAACTAAAGCCCCTCCATACACGTTTCCGCCGACCAAGAAAGCGGCGGTGGCGCGTGGATGCAGGGGCTTTAGGCCAAACAACCCAAGGACGCAAGTAGACGTAGCGGTCTGGGCACGCGCAGTACCGTCGTCCCTAGTTCTTGCGTACACAAGGCGCTTGCGTCCCCTAAACTAAAAAAAAAAAAACCTGCATTCGACTTCTTTCGGCCGCTTGCCCGAGTGGCTGGAAATACCAGTCTTGCTCGCTAGTCTCCATTTCCACGACCTTTTGGCGCCCGTTGATCGTTGCTTCGCCGAATCGAATAATGCCGCACCGTGACAGTCGCAATATCCCGCCCACGATATCGCATCGTTCCGCCGGACGCCACTTCAGATGGTGCTAAATATGCCACGAAAATTTAGCATATTTAGCACATTTGGCAAGCGCGCCGCAATCTGGGAATCCGAGGTCTGCGCCGTTGTTCGGTAGCCGTCGACTTGGGCCCCTTTCATCCATTAGTTCAGCTTGACAGGTACAGGTAGAGGGGCCTTTTGTGGACCCGTCACCAGTCGGTGTCAACGCTGTGTTGACTTCTGGATAGGTTCTGATAGATGGGTGAGGTTGCCTTGTGTCAAACGTCTAGTTAAAGCCCTTGGCCGTGTCGAGTCGTAATGTGCGCTAAACGCCGTGTAGGTCAGTGACTCCTCTGCAGTGTTCCCTTTTGACAGGAGACGATGCATTTGTGGCACGCAAAACAGCCCTGTGGAAGGACGGGAGAGAAGCGGCTGATGTGAGCATTTAAGGGACGAACCGTTCTTACCGCATATATATGTGTGATCGAGGGGCGCAGGGTCAAGTAAAGGTGATGCGGTGCAAGAGTGAACAAGGCTTGATGGAAGGACGTACGCCAGTGCGCACATCAAACGGCTCATTGTCGCACGTAGGCCCGGTCAACGGGCTAGCCGCACGCATACGCGCCTACTTTTCGGCACCGCGGGGAGGATACCACAGAACTTCGTTTCCATGAAGCTTCACTTACCGTGAGAACAATATACCCCATGCCACAGTCGGTGTATTTAAACGCAAAACGAGGTTCTCCTCTGCTGGCCTAGCAGGGGACGGGCCTCAGTCTAATTACGGAGTTCATTGTGAACTCCTTTTAACGCTAAAGCACAATACCCGGACGAAATGTTAGGCAATGGTATCGCGATAGTATACACCACGACTGGATCCGTTGGTCGGATAACTACTACGAGGACCACGTCCACGCAGCCCGGCGAGAGAGAGAGAGAGAGAGAAAAAAACTTTATTTTCATGTTCGGTGGTAACGTGGAAAGGCCCTCAGTCCAGAGCCTCGTTTGCGGCATTCTTCAGTGCAGCACTGATAAACGCCGCAAGGTACCGTTGGTCGTCGGCGCTGGCTGCTTCTGTCAGCCACCCGGCATGGGGTTTAGGGGAAAGATTTGTGGGGGCAGGAAGGGGAGGTGGGGGTGGTCCACAGGACCAGAGGATATGGGATGTGTTCGGGTGTTCGCCACAGTATCGGCAGGGTGGGGGATCTTCAGGTAAGAGGCCGCGGAGGAGGTGCATTCGCGCTGGTGTAGGGAGTGTTTCAGTCTGGGCCTGACGAATCAGTACACCCTGTTCACGGGTGAGCACTTCGCTGAGCTTGGGGAACTTGCGTCTTGCCTCTTGATATGGCCGCAGAAGCAGGGGAGCCCACCTTTTCGTCTGGGCTGGTCGCGGAATGCAGGGTGCCTGGTTCAAAGTCTCGCAGGCGAGCTGATTAGCTCTTTCATTTCCCGGCAGTCCGTCATGACCAGGTATCCAGATGATTTCCAGAGGACCCTGAAGGTGCTCTTGAATAAATGTCGAAATGTGGGCAGGGAGATCGTTGTGCAATAATTTTCTGCAAGCCGCCATGGAGTCGGTAAATATGATTCTTGGGTAGGCTGAGTTACTAAGGGACATGTGTCTGATCGCAGTTGCGATGGCTGTCAGTTCCGCTAAGGTCGGATCTGTCTCTGGGAGTAACTCAGTATGTACAGTTTGGAGGTTGTTATTCACGACTGCTATAGCGGAGCCCCGTGCACCAACGCTAGCATCAGCGTAGAAGTATATGCCGTCAGGGTGTCTTGCCGTGTACTATCGGCGTCAAATGAAAGTTGAACAGCGGAGCGCGTGGACCAAGCATAAGCGAAGATATAGTGTGCGCCATCCAGTCATCACCATTGATAGGCGCGCACATCCGGTTTGGCCGCACTCCGCGATCCCCCTCTAGTGAGATAATGTCGCTTCTGTTCTGGTTCTTACATTTGAAAGGGAGAAAATGAAAAATAAAAATGAAGCTAGGATATTGCAGGGGACGTATTCTGAAACGTTCGCCGCCGCGAAAGTTTCGCCCTGGCCACGCCTCCGCCGTTGCGGCGCGCTCTGAATGGCTGCTTTGACAAAACCGGAAATTCAGGTGGCGCAAGTGAATTTCCGGTTTTGTCAAAGCAGCCATTCAGCGCGCGCCGCAACGGCGGAGGCGTGGCCAGGGCGAAACTTTCGCGGCGGCGAACGTTTCAGAATACGTCCCCAGTTTACGGCGAGTCTTATCGCACAGATCGCCGAAACAGCAAGCGCTGTCGGCGCGAACAGCGGTGCGCGTTGTGCAGTTTGCACCGTCATCTCAAGGTAGATTCGCCCGCGCGGTTTGCAGCTTGCGCGCCACATTCGTTCTTTCGATCGGCAAACTTGCGCTGCGCAGTATTGCTGGCAGCCGCGACGGCGGCCGGCATGCCGAGCGCGTTTGGCCGTTTGACATGGTTTCACTCCCAAACCTCGCGCAGTGCGACCAAACCAGATGTGCGCGCCTTTCAATGGTGATGACTGGACGGCGCGCACTATATCTTCACTTATGCTTGGTCCACGCGCTCCGCTGTTCAACTTTCATTTGACGCCGATAGTACCTCTTGAAGTAGGCAACTCGCTGTCGTCGCCTCTCCTTGCCTCGTTCTGGATTCATGTGGCCTGTATTCCAGGCGCACATCTCCTGTTGGCGTCGCCGTGAGGTTCCGTAAAAGTCCAACGGCGATAAAATCGTCGCCGCGCGCCGTACGCTGCATGCGCGAGTGAAAGGGTGCGAAGGTGAGCCGGTGATCACGGCTCAATCTCGCGCACCGAAGGGACGAAAGCGGGGAGGAAGCGTGCCGTCGCACGCAAGGCTCCGGGGGGGGGGGGGGGGGGGGTGATAGCGTTTTACCCTGAGTGGCCCGAGCGGCCGCGCGCGCTCGCCCGGGCCGCTGTATCTTGAAAGCCATCTGTGACGGGGTCAGAGCCCGTCGTGCGCTGTGTTTTCGCGACTTGGTTCGCGTTGGGGGTGCGAGACTCAGCACGAAGGTGACTTCGCTCGCTGCTGCTCGCGCTTCATTACTCCAGCGTTTTGACAGCAAGATTCTGCCCTGATGGAATGAGATGTGTTCATGTTTGCTTGTGCGCGCATGACGCCATGCTTGTTAATTTATTTGTATGTCTATATTTACAAGTTTATACGATCGACAAAGCTTCTATCCTTACATCTTATTGCTGTCCACTAATTTGCTATCGTAATCTATGCTTCGCCTTTTGGGCGAAACTGCGACTTTCTTTCTTCCATAGGGGTATGTAAACAAGGAGATTATATAAAACTTCTACAGTGGCAGTCCCAGCAACCGCCTACGAGAGCGACTGAAGCCGGCGGCGGCCATATTGCTAGAGGCAAAAGAGCGCGACTATAGGCAGCTGCGATGAACACGCGGAGCTCCCTGTGTTTATGATCCTGCGATGAAAAATAAAAAAAAGAAATCCTTTTAGAAATTGTATCAGCTCGCACATGCATATTGCTGTTGACGGTAAAAAAATATTCCTGCGTCAATTTATTGCTGCACGCTTTCATTAAAACTATCGGCGGGACGCTTTGCCACTCGCATTTCGTCACTTGGGTAAATTGTGAATGGTCTCTCCATACAAACTAAGCGTGTGTGGTGCGAGTGCGTTAGGAACATTCATCATTGTTTACCCACCAGTTGACATGAAAGATACTGTGCCGCCGTACAATGCGTCAGGTGATTGGTCTTTGAAGTGGCACGGTGCATCACCTTGCAATCTGTGTATGTCTTTGCTGTCTTCAATTGTGTCGCGGGCATTTCTGAAGTGCTGATTGCCCATTAACATTGGTGGATGTTATGGACGACGACACACTCTCGCCAACAGGGATAAATCCGTCAATACTTGTCCTTTCACTTTATTTTGCGACGGCAGTTTGAAGTAACCATAAATGAAGCCTTGTGGGCATCCGGTTTTTCGCATTGTTTCCTGCTTTTGTGGTAATTCCTGTTGGTATAATAATTGCTATACTAAGAAATGTTTTTCCTTTTCTAAGAGACGGAAAATCCCCCTCACATTGTTATTTACGTGCACATATGATAATTACTCTCTATTTTGGCACTAAATGTTGCCAAGCTGGTGTACACAAGGTGCCGCAAGTTGTGTTGTTAGCATCCTGAACAACTTCATAGTCATGCTGAATCCAGAGCTTGGGACATGAACTTTACTGTGGATGTTCTTCCATATTTCATATATGTGCTCAGACAAATTGATGCCACTCATCCATCCCGTCTAGAACTTCTTCGTGTAACATGCATAACAACTGAAACATCAGTCAGAAATGCTACACAGACATTGGAACTGCAGAAAACATTTCCAATTGACACCTGAACTTTTACAATGCATAATGGTTCACTATTTACAAGCTAAGTTTTTAACTCAGGTTCTGCATTAATTAATTTTTAAATATTACAATCTTGAAAGCAGTGTTCATGCTTTTTCTTTGAAATTCGCTCATTTAGTATTCTTAGTGATGTAGTGTACCCAAAAACTTAGATATAGCACTCTGTAATATTCTCTTAAATCATGTCCTTGTGTTCCAGTCCAGCTTTTACAACAGAATTTCTTGCTGGGCTATTTGGCACGAATTATTGAACAGGAAACCTGCGAAACATAGACGTGTATTAAAGAGGAGTGATCAGAACAAGCACTGAACTTGCAACTCTTCGCTCGTAAGTCCAGCACTCGTTGCGGCTAGGGTGGTGTTCAGGGCATGGAATCCACCAAGCTCGTTGCCTACTACGTTGGGTTGTAGAAAATGAAGGAAAAAGGGTTTATTTAGCTTAGTTACACGGCTCCGTTACAGAAGCCCACTCCATGCAGGAGCAAGTAAAACATCTCGGTTCACATCAGGACCCTCACCTCACTCTCGAAAAGTCTGCTTTTAATACCGTCATCTTCCCTAGGCGAGTCTACTAAGGAATCTGAAGACCGTCCAGCAGCAAATCACCATCGTCAACTCCGTTACGATATGACACCCATGCTCACAATAACCCACAGTAACTCCGCCTCTGAAGAAACTGGTTTGGGATCTGTGGAAAGAAATGAACCGGTGACACCTAGTTCATTACACGTTGCCCTCCTCCCTTTCTTCTTCGCTCAGGCTGCCAGGTGAAGGGCAGGGTGAAGGCCTTTTGCAGAATCCTGCAACAGCCAGTTTACATGATGTCTTGACAGCTGGATAAGTGCCGAGGGATGGGTGGTGATTTGACTCGTCCAATTAATTGCGCCTCTCAGTTCTTCGTCGTTGCCCCCCCTCTTCATTCCTTGCTCAGGGCTCCAGGAAATGGTGGGGTAAGCGCCCTTCAACCGTCAGTGCCTACGCTGCATTGTCGTCTGGATGGGAGGTGCACTGGTTTGACACGTGGCAAACGTTTAATTAACTGCGCCTCTCAGTTCTTCGTCGTTGTCCCCCTCCTTTTTATGCCTTGCTCAGGCCTCCGGGCAATGGTGGCATCAGCACTTTTAGTTGTACATGCCGCATTGACGTCTGGATAGGAGGGGTGGTGGCCTGACGCGTGGCAAACGTCCAACCAATGCCTTTGTAATGTTGAAACATAACATCGTCCTGTCCATGTGTTCTCTGCAATTGTCTTGCTGGTTTCCTTCATTAAAAGACAGTCACTGTGCGAAACGTACACAGTACAAACTAAACACTGTATGTCATTGTGCAAGCACACCGCACATGTCTTTGAGCGTAAGCTGAGACCGCTGCAAGCCAGCGGCAAAGTCCAATTCTCTCCTTCTGACATGTAGCCCATGCATGCGTTACATAAAAACTGCGCTCAGTGACGTGCCAACGAGTATTTATAGGGCGTAAATGTAAATTTGATACAGTTGAACCTCAATATAACGAAGTTGTACTTGCGATGAAAAACTTCGTTAAATAGTGAATTTCGTAAATTCGAGGTTTTGAAGTGTCATCAATATAAGAACTTTACAAATTCCCACAGCATTCCCGGTGGATAGTATCTTGTTAATAAGCACTTATAAAGAAATTGCAAGGTCGGTCCATAATAGCGCAGTTATGAATGCCAGCGCGTGCGGTGCAGATCACGCTGAGAGTAATGCATTGATCGACGTGGCTCATGGCGTCGAAGTTATGTGTTGCATCGCGCGGTGCCGTAAACCTTGGGCAGCATGGCTGCCGCGCTTGTACCCACAGTAGGTGCCCACAAATTAAAAACAAAAGTGTAAGAAGATAGGGATATTTGTCCTAAAAAAAAAAAACAAGTCGCAGCAAAGAGGCAACTACACAATCTTTATCAGTGTCACATGCGCTCAGGTAACATGTCAGTCGATGACCACGAACTCGCTGTCACAATGTGAGTGAGCACTTCGCACCGTGTCTCGGAAACTTGAGATTACGCGACCGCCTAGACTAGACACGTGGGAACACAATGCGCATCAAGGCACCAAATGTCTCAGCTTGCACTTTGCACTTGCCACGGAGATTACCTCCAAGATACGGCATGTGGCCCGTATTTCGGCCAGGCAGGCTCACGTTCCTGCCCCACCCGTGCATGCTTGATCACATCATCGCGCGTTAACTCCCTCCCAATCCCCCTTGTGCAGAAAGAATTGTCAGATCTCTTGTTTCCACCTGAGTGCTGTGAGCTACCGTTGGCCATCGGCCTTTGCAAGTTGTTTACCAGCGCAACAAATGGCGCAGCGGTGCTTCCTGCCTACAGCGTCCTGGCGTGCATGTTCCGTTCAAACTTTTCATGTGGCAGGATGCTTTGAACTATTGCCTTGGCCGACATCTTTATAGTTTTTTGCTAGATTTACTAGCCATACAGGTTTCAAGTACATCCTTGAAGTGGCCGAAAACTTTGTTAAATTGAAACCGTGTCACGAAATTACTTAGTTAAATCGCGAAAGAAATACAGGTTTTCAATGCAACTAAGACCGAGAAGTGAAAATAGTCTGTTACATTGCGAATTTCGTTAAATAGAGCTTCGTTATATTGAGGTTTGACTGTATTGGCATATGCCTATCTTATGGACACCTTCCCAACCATTGCCAACTGAAGGAAATGCATGCACGACATACGACAGTCCTGATCAGACGATGCAAGCTTATGTTACACATGAAGTGTTATACCTGGCATCATCTTTACGTGACTGGTGCAGCTGTGAGCTACTGAGGTGTTGCACTGCCCTCGGAAAGCGTGCCACAATCAATTACACACTGTTGCAACAGCACACAACCAATAATTACGACGAACATACTCTGTGCTCTGCAATCACTGCTACGGCGGTTCGAGCTTCTTGCCTCTAGCAATGGCGGTGGCTAGCTTCACTTTTGGAGAGCCACCTCCACTCCAGAGGTTTAAGTATATAAGGTTTATTCGATTCAGCTAAGCTTCACTGCACCTTCTATGTCTGTTAACGGTGCACTTCACCTAGGCCTTCAATTCTCGGAGGTGCAGTGGTGCACCCTCCCCCCATGCTCAATTGCATGGGTTGCAAGGCAAGCTGCCGCTGCAGTGCAGTGCACCCTTGAACCTTGCAGTGAGTTGGTGAAGCCTGGCACTCCATAACTGTTACCACCTGCACCTTTTTTTCGTTTGTCATGCCGTGCACCTTTTCTGAACTGAATGGAACAAACCTATAGCCTTGTTGATGTAAACAGAAGCATATTGTATCAAGAATTACGGGAAAGCATTTACTGTGGGATGACAACTGGCTGACCAACCAGCAGCAGCCACTGCCACACTGCAGGACAAGAATGTTGGCTTATGAAGCTGGCTGCACGCGATTTCTTCTCACTTGCGAGTACATTGTGGCCATTGAAACAGCGTCGTCTTTGTCATTAATAAGTGACATTAACATAGGTGAATTACTTTATTTGGATCATTAACGCATACAAATATGCTTTGAGGTAATAGAAGCCAAGACGGCCGTGCTCGGCTACCACATTGGACATGCAGCCGCTTCTGACACGCTAGGAAATATTATTCTGATACGATACAGTACATTACCGCAAAATAAATATTGCTTAAATTTATTCGCATGGACAAATGAAGTAGAAACTAAGTAATATAGCCGTCACCCTGCATTTCACAATGCGACAGCTAAAGCAGGCTTAGCGGAAGTGAGAGCACTATCTTTCAAACATCAATTAAAAGCACTTCTTGTTGGGCTAGTTGGTAGCTGTTCATTATAAAATATAAAGACGCCAAATAAACGGACACACACAAGAGAAGAGAACTGGACAGGGCGCCACTCGCAACTGTTGCGAGTGGCACCCTGTCCCATTCTCTTCTCTTGTGTGTGTCAGTTTATTTGGCGTCTTTATATTTGACAATGTTCAAATATGACACTAGGTGCATTAGTTTGCTGGACAAGGTAAAGACCCTCTATCTTTCAATAGCAACCTCATTCTTACAGTTTCCTGCCATCCCGCTTCCCCCGGCGTTTCCTCCTTGCCGCCTCCTTTCGCCCCAGCCTCCTCCACTCCCCCAGTGGCCAACTCATGTCGTGTGGAAGGACGCATTGCGCTTTTGTATATTTTTTTCTTTCCAGTGCGCTTTGATCACCATTTTCGGACCAGTGCAGTGAAAGTGCTATACGCGCAAATGGATTGATCGAGTATGATAGCGTACCAGATTAAATATGTTAGGAACGAGAACTTGATTGTGATGCCGTGCTGCTGTGCCTTCATTTGCCGCAACTGACGAGGCAAAGGCAACAGGCTTCTTTGTTTACGATCCAGCGAGCAT
Source organism: Dermacentor variabilis (assembly GCF_050947875.1). Lineage (NCBI taxonomy): Eukaryota > Metazoa > Arthropoda > Arachnida > Ixodida > Ixodidae > Dermacentor > Dermacentor variabilis. Next base: position 18,857,443 of record NW_027460291.1, on the reverse strand, counting down.
AACGCACAAAGAAGAAAGGTGTGGATGCATAGGGATCGGGCGGCAGACTTCGAGAAGGCTGCGAAAAACTCGCGGCTTTGTGATGTGCCATGGTTGTTCATTAACTCTTCTTTTGAACCTAGTTTACACCTGCCTCTTTAAAATATGCTTGCATATATGTCCACGCTGTGTGGGTGGTTTTTAGCGCATTTGACTTTTTTTGAATGAGCTCGCTTTGTTTCGTATAAGTTTTGTGGTGAAAGTGCTCACGTCTGCGGCTGGCATGTGACATAGAAGCGACTTTATTCAGGCCATGTTTTCACCTCCACCAGAAGTCAGCACATTCTCGTCGCCTTCGCAAGGCTCACTAAGGCTTGCGAATGCAGTCGTTTAGCTTCAGCGTCTATCCGCATGTATTGATTTGGTTTGTGGTATTTAACGTTTTTAACGTCCCGAAGCGACTAAGGCTACGAGAGAGGTCGTAGTGAATGGCTCTGAATAACTTAATTTAGGTCACCTTGGGATGTTTAACGTGCACTTTGATTGTACAGTACACAGGCCTCTAGCATTTCGCTTCTGTCCCGGCTGCTTCCGTGCAGGATTATCATAGCAGAGAAAGGCCACAAAGTACCACTGGCCCCCTGATAAGGATTAACATTTTTGCAGCTTAACATTAACATTTTTATGCGTCCGATTAAGTAAATTGGTATCACATGCGTCATATGCACTGTAAATTGCCTCACATCTCTTGCAACAAATAATTTCGCAGTTTTTGATTATGGAGTGTGGACGGACTTGCCTACCCTGAGCACCTTTATTAAGCCCATTTGAGGATTATTTGGGAACAATTATCTTCGTCTCTAATGGTTTGAAAATAGTGTTGAAGTTATAGGGACACTGTTTCCCTATGAAAACTTGGAATGCAAAGGAATACAGACGTGCGCAGTGTGTAGATACAAAATCAGTGCTTCAACAAAAGTCTTACTGGCGCTAATGGGGGGTGATAATTATTTTCAGAACGTCTGTCCAGTTTTGCCATCAACTTCATTCTTGCTATCAAATTCCAAACTCTTGTACTGTAATCAATAAAAAAAAAACTGTCATGTGCTGTGAAAACTGCTGGTACGTTGTTCACATTATCAATACTATGGCCACTACATACAAGTTTAGAAAAGGTTACCGCTCCTATGACAACCTGTTGACATTTGTGGCATGATGGGCACTTCTAATGATGACTTGAAAATTCCACCTGTAATGTACAACTATAAAACACACTAGTTATGTCTTGATAAGAGTCATTGTCGCACATACCGACGCAGCTGTGGAGATGCTTCTCCTTCAGCACCCTCCGCAGTGGCTTAGCAGTTATGGTGTTGCGCTGCTAAGCATGAGGTCGTGGGATCAAGTGGGATCAGCTATGGTGGCTGCATTTCAATTAGGGCGAAATGCAAAAGCGCTCGTATTCCGTGCATTGGGGACACATTAAGGATCTCCTGGTGATGAAAATTAATCTGGAGACCCCTACTATGATGTGCCTCATAATCAAATCGCGCTTTTGGCACTTAAAACCCCAGTTCAATTGCTTCTTCGTCAGCAGCCTTCCCCGAACAGTGGCGCCACAATGGGTGCACGGAGAACTTGGCCTGAGACTGTTTTGGCGACACTCAACGGGCCACACCTTGTGCGTTGTGTGTAGTGGCAGTGTCAATACTATCAGTGGTGTGAAAACGTTGCTCATGGCTACCAGAGCCTGTGCATCAGCTACACACATCTGCAAAAGGCGCAGAGCAGAAGCGGCCCAGTTGCTAGGCATTGCTGACCCAAGACAGTTCAAATCTTTTGAGAGACGGCTGAACAAAAGTATTCTGCAGATACATAAATGAACCTATGCAACCACGTTCACATACTTTTACGCAGTCAAAACTTGAAACAGTGGTAATTACGAATGTTTGAGCATACCGCGTGCATGCATTGTGCTTCGACAGCAAGAACACTCAACGTGCGGACGCTTTATGCTTTAAATAATGGTCCTTCTCTCTGTTTTTTTTTTTCGCAATTCCAACATGGCATTGTTAATGCCAGTTGCTGATTGTTGAAGCAAAATCTCGACTGCAAATCTGCTCCTCAGGGCTGAAATGGAGTTTTCCGCGGATTTCCTCTGCTAGTGCTTTAGCGTCGTCTGCTATGGCGGTCCGGCATAGGTGGCGCCACTGTCAAGGTGTCAAGCGGGAGAATGGAACGGAGGAGGATAGAAGTGGTTGGCGCTACTTCAACTCTTCCGTTACCATGCCTATTGAAATCGAATCACCGGTGATTGGTGATCCTTTTGATGGAGAGTTTATCCAGTTAAGGCCATCCTGTAGTTAGTACAGGCACTACGCTTTCAGAATCGGTTTAAATTTTTGCGCTCCGGCGATGTTGCGATTTTTGTCGGACCTTTTTGCGAACTAATGTTCGTATGTTGCAGCGAAAAGAGGCGTGGCTGTCACTTTCTGCTGTGCTCGAGAAAAAGCATGCCGCTCATGATTACGTCACACTAGCATCAAAATTTTGTGATCAAGTGACTCCCAGCAAGTCAAGAACTGAATTATATCGCCGGCTTTGCCATCCGACAGTGCGGAACGGTGATAATTAACCAAAAATGATGCCAGCTTTTCACTAGTGAGCTTTGGTTTGGAGTCCCGAGTTCTATTCTGGCGAGTGGCACTGCCGGTGTCACTGTGCAGTTATCAAGTCTCTCCCGTGGCGTCGTCCTGCGTGGCTGCTTTGCGAGAAAAGCATTGTGCTCGAAACTATGCTGCACTCGCACTTCAGTTTAGTGATGAGGACTCAAGTTATGATTCCGAAGGTGACAGCAAAGCCGATTCAAGCTCTGATAGCAACACTGTTTTGAGTCGGCATGGGACATCCGCATCTATTCACCGGCAAGTTTTCTTTACAGCCCTGAGCGGTCTCCTTCCTTGTGCGCGCTTATCTGCAGATCTTTTAGTGCAGCCCGAGAGCTCTGCTGATTATCTTCAGGGTGCATACTTTGCTTGGTTAGGACGTGCTGCCATCAGCAGCAAAGAAACTTCTGGTCACGCCAAGAAGGCCGCTCTTAGCACATCTCGGCCCAGCACTACAGATCAGCGCAAGACAGTTTACAATGGCATGGGATTTCTTTCTACTCTTCTTCTCTGCGGAGGTGATTAAGACAATCTGCAAAAATGCAAACAGATATTGCTTGGATGCAAAATCTTATAGTTGCCCATCTACGCTGAGAGCGATCGGTCCTGGAAGAGGTGCAGGACTCCAGACGAACTGGTGAAGTACGTTCCTTGGACTTGTCATCGGACCATCCTCAGAAGATGCCAAAAAGGCGGAACTGCAATATGTGTTACGAGGACCGCAAAGTTGAACAAAAACTAGACGTGTTGTGGGGAAAATGCGGAGTGCACCTATGCTTAACAAAATCGAGGAACTGCTTAACCACACGGCGTGAGCAATGAACTGGTCTTCGTTCCTTTTTTGTATCTGAAGAGCAGCGGTGTACTGAGCATTTATTTTTTCAGACACTATTCAGGTGGGCAACATAAGGGTTGATCTTCGGAACATTAATAAAGTTCATCATACTATACCATACTATTCAGGTGGGCTCCTGAGTGAAGGCGACTAAAGAAAGTTGGCGGACAACTTCTTCACGCACGAAGTCCTTGACCCGCTGAAAGAATGAGGATGGGTCGTACATGCTGTCAAGGCTCGCCTGGAGCACGCCGAGTTGAAGTGCATTGCTTCCTTAACTCATCATAACTTTGGCATAGGCTGATGACTTCAGAAACACTGCACGGATTCCTGGCTAGGAGCATCTGCAATGTGTCGTCATCGATGTCTTTCAATATATGGTGAATTTGCTCAGCTTCGGGCATGGCGGCGTTGACTCGTTTACAAAGGTCCATGACATCTTCAGTGTAGCTCGAGAACGTTTCTGCTGTCTGCTGTGCCCGGGTGCGCAGCTTGCGAACACCGGGTTGGCTGAACACTTCCATAAAGGTTGTCTTGAAGACAGACCATGTGGGTATGTCAGTTTCGTGGTTGTGAAACCAGAGTTGGGCAACACCAGCGAGATAAAAAATGAGGTGGGTTAACTTCTCTCGATCATCCCACTTGTTGTGAGCGCTCACCCATTCGTATGATGCAAACCAGTCTTTTACATCTTCGTCGTCTGCACTGCTGAAGATCTTGGGGTCCCATTGTCGTGGAACGGTGGTGCAGGTGACGGACTGTGGTGTTGGTGCCGTTTGGGATGAGCTGTCAGTCATGGCGGGCGGTAGCGTTCTTTATCGCAGCTCCAGGGTTTCAAGCGACGAGGTTCAAATCCCAGCACCTCCACCAATTGAGAAGTTTATTTGCAGTTCCTTATGCAAAGGCACAGCGACTGGGAATGGCGAGACAGCCTGAAGCACTGTCCAAAAAGACACCAGCAATCAACAGTGCTAGCCGAGCCGCGCGTAACTGATACGGCTATGTCGCGAGACGCGTCTTCTTCTTCACACTGGGTTATTTATCTTTGAGATGTATATTCTCAATTTCCTCTGATATTAATTTTCCTGTAGATATCATGTTTTTTTATTGTTGTTTTTATCAAAGAGCAGCAAAAATTGGGCTTTCTAGAATTTTTGTTTTACTTAACAAAATTTTTCCTTTGGCAACATACGTTTTTGGAAAGAGCATTTCATTATGTGCAATAAGCTATGCTGCAATGTCTGCTGGAGTATTATTTGTAGTGGTAAATAATTTTTTTCCGAGACCTATAAAAAACTACCATTTTCTCGCGGTTATGAAAGAGTTAAAGATTGAGGGGCTTGGGACAACGAAAAACTGAACAGGGCCGCCATCACAAACGAAAATGGTCTGGACGACGGAACACCACCTCCCGGAGTAACAGGAATGAAAGTGCCGACAAAGAGCATGGAATGCATAGAACATGCTGGTTGTGCAGCTGGGAAGAGGGCCACCTATCTCTAAGCTACCTCAAAGGCATAGCAAGAATTTAGGGGTCAATGCTCTATGTCAAATCCGAATCACGGGGAAAAGGATGACAAAGGGAAGCAGTGAGAGGCCTCGTCAGTAGGAGAGAGTGAAAAGCTGATAATTGTCGGTGACTAAAATCTGTCTAGGTGCTCAAAGGCAATTGCGGAGTGGGTGAAAGGTGACAAGAGCGCTGGTAGGGATGTCTCCAGGGCGGACATTGGGCTATGTCATGGAGCAAGCTAGAAAAAAAGCTCGCTGAGAATGCACAGGCATGCCATCTTGTAGTAGTAGCGGGCGGCTTAAATGACGTGCTAAACAGGAAAGGAGCAGGACTAGCCAGGAGTTTGGTGAAGGGTGTAGACAACTTGTGCGAGATGTCCCGTCGGGTGCAGATTGAGGTGTGCATGTTGCTGGAGGTAGCTGTATGTGACACTAACATACAAAGAGCACTTGCGGCCACTAATGAGGTGATTTGGAAAGTGAGCCAAGAAAAAGGTTTCGAGGTATTCAAAGTGAACAGGGAAGTGGAAGGTATGGTGATTTTAAAAGGCGGAATTCACTTCAATCACAGGCATAGACAAGAAGTGGGCTGGCGACTTGATAGTTGCTCAGTCCTTTTTTGGGGGGCCCACAGGTGCTCTGGAGGCCAGTGTAGGTAGTGATGAAGAAGGTCCCCTAGGGAAACTTAAGGATAGCATTGCTGTCAATAAGAGAAAAAGGAGTAAAACAAAGCTCGCCATGCCATAGGCTACATAAACATGCAGGGTGGCAGAAGAAAGGAAAAGTGAACAGAGATTGAGGAGCAGGTAAATAGAGAACAAATAGGGGTGTATGCAGTTACAGAAACGCATCTTAGAGAATTGGAAGATGCACCAATGATTGAGAATGTTTGAGCAGGGTGCAACGAAAAAAAATTCGAAAGAAAGGGAGGCGGAGTCAGAATGCTCATACATCATGGAGTGAAATGGGAAAGAGTAAATTCAATGTGTCAAGAGCATCTTTGGTTATCAGGCACAGTCGGAAATAAAGCTTTGCTGAGCATGTCGTATTTATGAACTGGAAAAAATTGGGAAGAGAAGAATCAAGAGTTAGTGGAATGCCTAAGTGCGGATATTAAGAGTTTCGGGAATTATGCTGAAATATGCTGTTGGGCGACATGAATGCCCACATACAGGATTTAGACGGTTATACCGATAACAGCATGAAGTTAATGCTAGATATCTGTCAGCAACGTAACCTCGTTATCATGAATATGGCACATAAGTGTGATGGCCAGATCACGTGGGGAGGAGGAAATAGGCAATAAGCTATTGATTACACCTGATAAGAGAATGAACTTATAAGTTGAGAGCAATGTTTCTTGACGAGGAAGGGTATGTCAGCATAGGGAGTGACCATAAACGCATCATTTTGAAACTGGGATATGCAGTTGCGAAAGAGAGCAAGGAACGAAGAATGGCCAGTCCAAATTTGAACGCTGAACAAATAACCAGTTTAGTCACAAGAGTCGAGAAAGAACTTGGCAAATGGCCAAGGAAGGAGTGGGAATATAGTGAGCTTCTCATTGTAATGAGAAGAGAAATAAGGAAAGAGAGGCGACACATTTGTTGGAAAGGAGAAAGGAAATCGAAAAGCTGGTGGAACAGGGAGGTACGGGAAGCGATCAACAAACGGCAGAAAGCATCCCAAGAGCCCAGGCAGGCAAAGAAGGCGCAGTTGCTGCAGGATGAAGTATCGAGAAAAGGGGAAATATACCGGGAGAAAAAAAAAACACTGTTCAAATACTGGCTCAAGCAAAGATTAAAGGTGAAAGTTAACGTTGGTTGTCAGAAATACATGAGAAAAAGATGGCCACACCTGGAATATTTTGGAACCACATAAAATTATTAGGCAGGAAGTCAACAACACTACAACAACATATCCTAGACGAAGATGGAAACAAACAGGAAGGGGACGCGGCATTAAATTACGTTTGAAAAATAACAGCCAAATGATTTCAAGCCAGTGGCGAGGTGGTTCCTGAGGAACAAAAGAACATGTACGAAAACCAGATGAAGAAGCTAGTGGTGAGAAATTCCAACTGGAGGAAAGCCGATGAGAAAATTCCTAACCGCACAGCCACAGGGTTAGATGACGTTCCCATTAGGCTGATTAATGAGCTAGGACCAAAAAGTAAGGAAGCTCTGTTGAAAGCATTAGAAAAAATCTTACAAAATAGGCAACCAGACTGCTGGTAACAAAGTAGAGTGAATTTAATATATAAAGGTAAGGGGAAAAAGATCGAATTCATTCATATAGGTTGTTGACTATTACGTTGGTAATATGCAGGCCAGCAGTGCAGGCGATTAAATTAAAACTGCAAGCATGGGCAGAACAAAATGGCATATTGGGTTACTTCGGAATTGGTAGATGTCTGGATGGTAACTTATTTATTCTTACTCAGTGTATTGAAATATCCAAAGCAGAAAGGAGACCATTATATGTGGCTTTTTTAGACATTACCGGTGCGTGTGATAATATAGACTGCAACATTTTGTCGCCCATTCTGGAAGGTGAAGGTAGAGGCAACGACTGTATACAGTTTTTGAGGGAGAGTTACCTAGAAAATACCGGCATTGAATGGGAAGGGATGAGGAGTGTGGAGAAAGTTGATATCACCAAGGGACTGAGACAGTGCCCTCTATCCCCGCTGCTGTTTATGATGTACATGGTAAGAATAAAAGGGTGCTAGAGGGAAAGAATATTGAGTCCAATCTCTCATACAAACAGATGGGTACAGTAGTAGAGCAGCAACTTCCAGGTTTGTTTTATGCAGACAAGCAGTGATATGCAACGACTGGCTAATATCTGTGGACAGGAAGGTGGGAATTTAGGTTTGAAATTTGGCGTTAAACAATTGGGTGTTATGGTATTCAATGAAAACAGTGAACAGACAGTGTTAACACAGGACCAGGAAATACCTTGGGTAAAAGACCTTGGTGTATGGATAAGCGAATGCGATAGATATCTGGGGACACAGGAAAAAACAATAGCAAAGGGGAAGAGAAAGGCGGCCCTAATGAAGCACAAAGGGCTATGGGAACGTGATAAGTACGAGGTGCTCCGGGATATGTGGAAAGGTGTAATCGTTCCAGGACTTTCGTTTGGAAATTCAGTTGTTTGCTTGAAGTCAAGGTTACAATCCAGGCTCGATGGCAACCAAAGGTCAGTGTGATGCCTAGCATTGGGCGCTCACGTGAAGACTACTAATGAAGCAGTGCAGGGTGATATAAGCTGGACAAGTTTTAAGTGAGGGAAGCTCAGAGTAAAATTGATTTTGAAGAATGAATGAGGAATATAAAAGAAAGTAATTGAGTTGCGAGAGTGTTTAGATATTTTTTACAGGAAAAACATTGACTCGCAGTGAAGGAAAAGAACTAGGAAGCTTAACGAGCGCACAACCAGTATAGTAACATAGCAACAAAGAATGTCAAATGCCAAGTGAGAGGCTGAGACAATCTCATAGGTGGCGGCAATGGAAAAGAAACTTGCTATGAGTAACTACCTCAAACAAAAAGACAAAATCAGGAAAGAAACAATTTATGATAACTCAAAAGGCAGCTCCTTTTCAAAGCGAGATAAGGATTCCTCAGAATGCATAGTTATAAAGCGAGGTATGGCATGGTATTTATTTAGGTCCTCAAGATCAACCCTTAGGTTGATGCAGGCAGCTCCCACGTTGGGACAGTAAGGTTTCACCTTACAACCATATCGGAGGCCTTCTGGACAGCCTGTAGTTTATCTAAAATAACATCACTGTGAAGGACTCGTCGCCACCAGTCTCTTTCCTTGTCACAGTCTGTGAAAGACACAGGACACTGCCAATCAAAGCGAGGTAAAAGAAATAACTCAAAAGGGAAGCTCCTTACTTCTGAGGTGAGATCAGGATTCCTTAGAATGAATAGTTAGAAAGTGAGGTACACCACAGATGAAGAAGCACGTGCTTGCTGCAGTAAAGCTAGGGATATGATAGAACATGTTTTATTAAAACTGGAAGATATTATCTACAAAGCTGCCAGTTTAGGCGCCTCTGGCCTCTTTGAAACCCTTGGGTTCAGGGATAGCAGGGGGAAAGTAAACATGTCCACAGTAGAGATTAGTAAGAGGCAGTTGGAGGTTTGGTGGCAGAAAAATAGGGAGACCACAAACAACCGAGGCGTACAAAAACAGAGTTCCCAGTAATTGTTCAAGAAGTTTGATGCTGGGAATTCTTTGTGTTTGGTGGCGCAACCCAACACCCCATTTCAAAGGGGAGACTCATGGCATCCATCCATCCATACAGAAAATGCATATTCAGTAAATGATGGCGTATGAGTCTATGTAATAAAATAATACGATACGCTTCTACTGTATCTGTGTGTATGTGGCTGATGCTAATCGCATTAATGTCAACATTCGTTGGGAAATGGGTTCTGCTGAATTTATATTTGTTTTAAAGAGTGTGAAAGGTTGTTTGAAATGGATATTCTGGAATGCCTTTTCATGACTACTATGCAAACGTTTAACAGGCCTTATATTTTTGGTCTAGGTTTATCACCAGACACTGAAAAGGAATAGATATGCTTGCCTTGGGAGCTGGAATTGATGTCAGTTCCTTCTGTCAGTGAACAAATATTTATTGCTCCAAATGTCCCTTTGATATCTTAGACATCGATGAATTTTGTATAAGTTTTTGTACCAACCCTGAAGGATTAAGTGGTTCTTTCAACCAAAGTTGCCAAAGAAGTGTTCAGTAATGTGTAATTTTCTTTGTGTGCAGGAGAGCCACGCAAGTTTGACCCTGGTTTTAAGGGACCCCTCAAGAACCGGTGAGCTTTGTAAATCACAGCTTTGCTGGTGGTTGCTGCTTGTTACGAAATAAATTATGAAATGCAATAGGGCCAGATGACCCTTCAAGCTGTCTGAAAAGTGGCACTTGTAGATTACATTGGATACTGTGCAGCCATCAGAACATGTGAGCTATGCACCCAGAACAACGTACTGCTGATTTCAACTAGTTTCTTTCACATAGTGTTAGAATCACATGGGTCCTGCAGACACTGAAGTCGATGAGAGCTGAATCCACAACCTCCACATAAGGCAAGGGATGCTCTTTCCATTGTTCTATGGCAGCAGCTGTACCCCATTCACTTTCTCAGCTAATTGTCTATGTGTACTAGATCTAATTCTGGGAGTGTTAGCCAATAGAGCCATGGCGGCAACCTCAGGCATCACATGTTAAGAGCAGGTCAATGTATCCTATCTCATGGCATCAAGGCTATCAATTTTGTTGCTATTCACTGGGTGAGAAGAATAAGCGGAACCAAAGGCTCCTGTTACTCATTTCACCAGGGGTATACTAACTACTCTGCACATTAATGCTCAGGAATGTGCCAAAGCAACTTACTTGCTTTCATCTGCTGCAGCATTGAAATTCTAACCGTGAAAAAATGTACTGTATTTTTCGGTGTATAATTCGCATCTTTTTAGTTTTTTGTCAGTGCGTCTTATAGAATGGTGCAACTTTATATAGCCAAACTTGGATTGGATACTATGGCCACGCCCTTTGTATCAAGCGGGCATAAAATGGCGCTCCACCGCGCATCATTTTCTGCTGTGCACAGCAACTACACTTCACTACACTTGTTGCTGTTGTTGCAAGGCACTTCGCGTGTGTCATCATGGTCTCATTAACCATAACACCGCATGCGAAGCAAGGTAGGTGTAGTAATGATGCAAAAATTAAGCTGCGTGCAGTACAGCTGAACTTGCGGCGTACATACCATGGAAATCGAGCAGCAGGGAGGGAATTTGAAGTCGGCGAGAAAATGATCTGGGACTGGTGCAAAGCCTCCAGCGTGCTCCAACAGCAAGTTGGAAGACGACAGTGATATGTCAGCGGAACTCAGACCTGAAGTTGCTGCATTGTTTGTAACCGGCTCGGAGGAGGACGACTTCGGTGGCTTTGACTAAACGCCGTCATGTAAGCTATCAATAACATGGGTCATGCTATTGGAATAAAATACTTTTTAAAACTATGGTCTAGATGTTCGAAGGCACTTGCACGCGTGTCAGCACTGCCTAGCCTTGCATGCATTGCATAGGCGGCAGCCGCTGCAAGCATGTATTTTCATCACACTTTCTCATGACCTGATGCTGACGAAGTTTTTACATCTTTTACCAAATGAACATGTACGTCTTATACACCAGTGTGACTTGTGTATGTCTTTCTTTTGGAAAAACTGCTGCTTTTGGGGGGGGGGGGGGGGGGGAGGTGCGCAAATTATAGACAGGAAAATGCGGCATATACAGGATGTCCCTCATAACTTGTGCCAAAACTTAAGAATATGCCACATAGCTTGACAGAACCAAGATATAATGTTGTTTGCCGTTGCTTGGAGTATGTCAGACTATTTGCTGTATTTTGCCTAATCGCGTAACTAGTTATTAAATTCTCAACTATTATAATCGGAGCAAAATTGTCAATCGGGAATTTGTAGGCCATCTTGAAAAATTCCTGATAAGTCTTTCTGTTGCTCTATACTTGCTACATAAAAGTTTTTTCCAAGCCTGAAAGAAAGCCTGCACAACATAAAAGTCTCGGGTGGCACTTTCTGCGGCACTTAATGCGGGCTTTTGCGAACTTCTTTCAGGCTTGGAAGAAAGCTTTGTTGTGTGTATTGAGCAACAAAAAGCTGGATTGGGAATTTTTCAGGATGGTCTACAATCTTTTCAACACGTTTTATCTCAATATAACATTATTAATCATCTTCATTAAATAACTAATTATACAATTAAGCAAAATACAAATGATAGTCTGACGTGCTCCAAGCAGCTGCAAATATTACCTTCACTCTCCAGCTACTTGGCATTTGCATATTCTTTAATTTTGGCACCAGTTAAGTGGGACATCCTGTATAGTATAAACCTCTGTAGTGCTTTTTAAAATTCCTTTGTCGAGGAAAAGGTGACTCGTAATATCCCAGACAATGCAAGTGTATGTCGTCTGCGATGACACAGCTGAAAAGATTCAGATTTCTCTGCAGTGTAATGATGATGCCATCTGTCAATGTGCACAGTGCTTCGCAGTGACATTGTGAGCTGCCTGTGTGTGAGCACAGGCTAGGCCTTCACCTCTTCACAGTGAGAAGCAATCGCGAGAAGACCGCTGAGATGACCAAACTTCGCTGTTGAGGTGAAATAAAGTGTAGCAAGAACACTTTCCTGTGAAGGGGAAAACATGTTCATGGTTTTTTTTTTGGTCCTGCTCCACGCAGCTGCCGCCTTTTTACTTGAATGCCTAGAGATAAAGATGGACAAGAGTTTCTTTGAAATCTGTCCATAGGTGTCTTGCATCCTTGTGGCTGAGATGGTGGCCGAACGGCTCACGGCATTCGAAAGTGCACATGCTTTAAAGGAACCCTGAAACAGTTTTGACATCTTTCTACAAATGTACTCAGTTGTTAGAGTAGGTCCTTCTGATCATTAATTGATGCATCTGAGTGCTCTGCGTAAAGCGTGTGATTTGTTATAAGGTTTTAAAAATGTACATTGCTGCCGATTGCAGCACACTGTTTGGCTGAATTTTTAGCCGCCCCTACCCATTTGACGTCATTCACCCAATTGACGTCAGTAGCACGAGCTATCCGATTGGCTGCCCAGGGCGCGTCATTAATAATTTTTCTAACTTTAGGGTGAACAAATGTTGTTCGTAATAGTTGGAATGTGAGTTAATTTGCTTATATAAAAAGAAAGTAACAGAAAGAGAATGCACAAGAACAATTTCTCAGTACACATGGGCACTTCTGGCACACTGCAAATGTTGTCTTCTTGTGTTGCAACGTGTTTCGTTTTGATGAGAGCTCCGCGGTCAGTGTCGGTCTGAGTCTTTTCGCGAGCACTATGATTCGCCTTTGTTGCATTTTGGGCTACAAACGTAGCGACTGGTAATATGTCAAGCTGCGACATCGTGTCCCTCTGCAAGCTAGCAGACAAGCAGAGTGGCTCCAGGACTTTGGACTGTTGCTATCCGATCAGCACCAGGATTTGGACATTTGCGGCTGTCACTTTACACCGGCAGATTACTACCACAATAGCATTTCGCGAGTCCGGTATTTGGGTAAATGCAAGCGCATGGGGACATTGCCTGGCCATTTGACTGTGCCATTTCATGGGATGAGCAGAAGCTCAAACGTGAATGGTCTGCACGGTGCAGCCACCTGGTGGCACAGTGCTCAACCAAACGCAGTAGCAGTAACGAAGTGTATTCTTCTTTGCTGCTGGTGTAGTATTTCGCAGGATCTCAATCGATAGCACGTTGTTTTTGTAAATGTTTAAAATGTTTTACACTTGGTTAGAGCAATATTAGTTCTTTGTTTGGCTGGTTAAGCTCTGCGCCAACGTGTGGCTGGACCGTGGAGACCGATCAGGCAGCTCACATACGTCTACGCTGAATTTCCTTCATTAGTTTGAGTTTATGCCTCCACCATTCCGTTGAAATGCCCAGCTCGCCTGTGGTTACCTGAATACCAGACACAATCGGCGCTGCGACAGAATTCGCAATGCACGCTGCTTCAATATATTTCGCTTGGGGTCGACTGCCAAGCAGCTGGCGGAGAGGTTGGAGAGGCTTTGCGTGCTCACTCCTAGAGAAATGGAAGTCGACATGGAGGGCCATCATGACACAGGGCCAGTGAAGGCAGAGCTTAGTCCCGATCACACGGCGAACGAGTTGAGGAGAAAATGCATGGCTATGGAGGAGGGTAACTTGTAATCGTGCATAACTCTCTTAATATGAGATGCTTTACACAAATTGTGGTCCGAATGATTAACTTTAGCTGTACCCTGCGCGTCTACAAAATTTGACCGAACCGTTTCAGGGGCTCTTTAAACCCAAATGGCAGAAATATGAACCAACCCATTCCTTTGCTTCCACGTGGCTAATTCTGTGTCCGTGTACTTTGCAAGACTTTGAAGGTATTGCCTATAAAGAGCTAAAAGACACAAATGTGAATAAAAAGGTTGTATTAGCAGTTCTACACACAGCATTTTTTTTTTCTGCAAGGTTTGCAAGCACGAAAACGGACCACAAACCTAATACACCGATGAAACCAGCAGCTCAAGCGTGTCAAAAGTGGAAATGTGGAGCAAGGCGTAGGTCTTGAAGACTGCTGGAACCTGGGGCTCATGGGCCCTTTCTCCAAGCAACACTGCATCATACCGGCATCATCATCACCATCATCAGCCTGTTTTATGTCCACTGCAGGACGAAGGCTACTTCCTGCCATCTCCAATTACCCCTGTCCTGCACCAACCGATTCCAACTAGCCCCCGCAAATTTCCTAATTTCATCGCTCCACCTAGTCTTTTGTCATCCATTGCGTTTTCCTTCCCTTGGTGCCCATTCTGTAACCCTAATGGTTCAGCGGTTATCTAACCGGCACATTACGTGACCTGCCCAGCTCCATTTCTTTCTCTTGATGTCAATAGAATATTGTCTATACCCGTTTGCTCTGTGATCCAAACCGCTCTCTTTCTGTCTCTTAACGTTATGCCTAACAATCTTCGTTCCATCGCTCTTTGCGCAGTCATTAATTTGTTCTCAAGCTTCTTTGTCAACCCGCTGTGGTTGCTCAGTGGCTATGGTGTTAGGCTGCTGAGTACGAGGTCGCGGGATCGAATCCCTGCCACGGCGGCCACATTTCGAAGGGGGCAAAATGTGAAAACACCCGTGTAGTTAGATTTAGGTGCACGTTAAAGAACCCCAGGTGGCCCAAATTTTCGGAGTCCTCCACTAAGCCATGCCTCATAATCAGAAAGTGGTTTTGGCAAGTAAAACCCCATAATTTGAGCTTTTTTGTCAGTCTCCAAGTCTCTGCCCCATATGTCAGCACTGGTAAAATGCACTGGTAGTACACCTTCCTTTTCAATGATAATGGTAAGCTTCCAGTCAGGAGCTGGAAATGTTTGCCGTATGCGATCCAACCCATTTTTATTCTTCTGTGAATTTCCTTCTCATGATTAGGGTTCCCTGTGATTAATTGACCTAGGTAAACATACTCCTTCACAGACTCTAGAGGTCGACTGGTGATCCTGAACTCTTGTTCCTTTGCCCGGCTATTTATCATTATCTTTGTCTTCTGCATGTTAATTTTCAACCCCGCCCTTATACTCTCTCTGTTAAGGTCCTCAATCATTTGTTGTAACTCGTCTGCATTGTTGCTGATTAGAACAATGTCTTCAGCAAACCGTAGGTTGCCGAGATAGTCGCTGTCAGTCTTTGCTCCAAAGCCTTCCCAGTTTAATAGCTTGAATACTTCTTCCAAGCATGCAGTGAATAGTATTGAAGAGATTGTGCCTCCCTGTCTGACCCCCTTTTTTTGCAGGTATATTCCTGCTTGTGTAGAATTAAGGTAGCTGTAGAACCTCTGTAGATATTTTCCAAGGTATTTACGTAAGCATTCTGTACTCCTTGATTACGCAATGCCTCTATGACTGCTGGTATCTCTACTGAATCAAATGCTTTTTCGTAATCTATGAAAGCCATATAGAGAGGCTTATTGTACTCTGCGGATTTCTCGATAACCTGATTAATGATATTGCCACGTGCGTTTATTTCGGCTTGTAGCGACTCGACTGGCATCGCTGCGACACAAGCGGCTTTGCTTGAATCGTTTTGATCATGAACGCGAAACGTATAAATACGGGCCCACCATTTGCGCTGGCTCAGTCCGACGAACGCCCCAGACGCGCTTGCTGCTTTCGCCGTCACCGCATTGTTCACTTGATTTAGGGCACAAGTTCGCCCATTAAACTGTCTTTACATATAACGCCGACGCAGTGTCCCTTTCTGTCTGCCTGCGTGCCAGGTAGCTCACCGTCACCTACGTGACATTTTGGTGGAGGTGCTTATGCTCCGGACACCCCCTGAAAGCCGGGACACCAGCCCAAGTGCATCTGGAGCTGGCGGCGTGGAAGACAGCTTCAGAGAAGACAAGAAGGAAGAAACCCGGAGCAGCCGCCGGCTGAATTGGGACCACTACCTGCTCCTGGTCGCCGTGTGAACCACCGATCGACGTCACCAATGCAAGCCGCCACTACACCTGCGCTGCTTGTCGTCCAGCAGCCGCGAGTACCTCCGCTTTTTAGCGGCTCCACTTGCGAAGATGTACAAGGTTGGCTGGAACGTTACGAACGAGCTGCAACCTTCAACAAGTGGTCTGACGAAGACAAACTTCGGAACGTCTTCTTCTCTCTCGAAGACTCTGCTAGAACCTGGTACGAGAACCAGGAGCTGTCCCTGACAACGTGGGAGGCTTTCAAGAGGCACTTACCTGCAACTTTCGCAAGTATTCTGCACAAAGAACGAGCTGAGGCCTTGCTTCAACCTCGCCAGCAGCATCCAAACGAGTCCGTAACCGTCTTTGCGGAAGAAATGCAAAAGCTCTTCTGCCATGCGGACGCCAACATGACTGAAGACAAGAAGCTTCAGTACCTTATGAGGGCCGTCAAGGAGTAACTTTTCATCACACTCATTCGCAACCCACTGAAGACCTTCGCCGAATGGATTAGCGAAGCGGCCACTATCGAGAAGACGCTCGAGCTTCGCGCAAAGCAATACGACCGCAACTTACGCGCTCCTCTGTCAGACTGCGACGACTCCCGAAGTACCTCCGCAGTGTCCCTTCGAGATACCATCCGTGCCATCGTGCGCGACGAGCTGCGCAAGTTGCTACCGGGTGCGCAACCATAAATATCCTCACTCGCCGATGTTGTAAGGGATGAGGTACAAGCGCTGGGCACACTCGTACCTGCCGAAACGGCGCCAACCATATCGCCACTTTGCCAGGAGCCACGTGTTTCAACTTACGCCGCCGCTCTGCAAGGCCAAGCGAGGCCAACCAGCTGGCGACGGGAAACGTACGCGCCACCTCAACGCAGCCAAGCCTACCCGCCACCCCCGCGTACGCAGCAGGCCGTCCGCTCAAACATGTTTTGGCAAACCACCACGAGGAAGACTGACATCTGGAGAACCCCAGATCGACGATAGCTTTGTTTTCACTGTGGTGAAGCCGGCCACCTCCTACGAGAATGCCCCTACTGTCAGATGGGCCTCCGCGGGTACAACATCGACGCCCCACGACCTCTTCCTGGCCAACGGCCTCGAGAAATTGAAGCCTATCTTCGAGCGACCGAAAATGCCGCCCCATGTCGCTTCAGGTCACCGTCACCCTACCCACACCGTTTGTCTTCGCCGTACCAAGGGCACGTGAGGGAGAGGTGACCGAGCCCTCGTAGGGGAAACTAAAGCCAGCGACATCAGGAGGTGACGGCGCTCTCGAGCGAAGACCGAAAAATCCTCCTACAACCACGACGCATTCCGACGCTTCGTCGCATTCCGACAACACGACGCGACCCGACGCAGCGACGCAACAAAACATGAAACCGCGACCCGACACCACAAATATGATGGCGTGGCTGAAGGCCACAACAGCACCTTGCCACGAGGCTTCCACCCGACGCAGCCGCAACCGTGCGAAGCGACAGACCGCCCAGTTGGTGACCGACCGACATCGAACGCGAACACCAAGTGCCGACTTACAAGTTACTCTTGATGGACATCCAGTGGTTGCACTCGTCGACACCGGGGCCGACTACTTCGTCGCTAGTGGACGATTTTTGTCACAACTCAAGAAAGTCAAAACCGCATGGGAAGGTCCTCAAATACGCACAGCAGGAGGCCACCTCATAACCCCGACAGGACGATGCACTGCGCAAGTGGCTGTTTACGGTCACACCTACCCTGTGAACTTCATCATCCTACAGCACTGCTCTCGCGACGTAATCCTCGGGATGGACTTCCTGAACAAAAACGGTGCGGTGATCGACCTGCAGACGAAAACCATAACACTGACGGCAAAACGGTCAGAAAGAATTCAAAGCAATCATTATCATCGTGCCGCGTTCACCATCCTCAACGATCAAGTGAGCCTCCCGCCAAATGCTGGCGTGATGGCACTCGTCGAAACAGACGCGTTCTCAAGTGGCGATGCGATTGTCAAAGCGAACTTGCAGCTGCTTCTGGATCGCCAAATTGGCGTCGCACGCGGTGTCGTCCATCTGCGTAAAGGCAGAGCGGCTGTGCTAATAACCAATTTCAGCACGGAACACAACCACCTCAGCAGGGGTACGATGGTCGCTTTCTTGGAAGAGTTCACCGAAATAAGTGACGCATTAGCGCTCTCCGAGTCATCCCATGAGGCGTCGTCGACGGCGACTGATGAGGTGAACTTCGACATTAACCCCGCCCTGCCTCAACAAAAGCAAGAAAAGCTACGTCGCCTTCTTCTGCGATATTCCAAATGCTTTTCAAAGTCGTCGAGGATCCGGCAAACGCACATAGCGAAGCATCGCATTATAACCAATGAATCGACTCGTCCCGTCCGCCGAAGTCCCTACTGCGTTTCAGTGCGAGAACGTGAAATAATCAAGACACAAGTTGAAGAAATGCTTCGCGACGACGTCATTCAGCCGTCCAAGAGCCTGTGGTCTTCACCCGTGGTACTTGTAAAGAAGAAAGACGGTACCCTACGATTTTGCGTCGATTATAGGTGCCTCAACAGCGTCGCGAAAAAAGACGTCTACCCTCTTTCGAGAATCGACGACACGTTAGATCGACTGTGCGGTGCCAAGTAATTTTCGTTGATGGACTTCCGGAGCGGCTACTGGCAGATTGAGATCGACGAGAGGGACTGTGAGAAAACTGCCTTCATCACGCCGAACGGTCTTTACGAATTTAAAGTCATGCCATTCGGACTATGCTCAGCACCGGCGTCATTTCAGTGTGTCATGGACACCGTGTTGTCTGGGCTGAAATGGCAGATATGCCTCGTATATATCAACGACGTAGTCGTTTTCGCATCCACCTTCGACGAGCATCTTAATAGGCTGGAGACCGTGCTAGAGGAAATTAGGGTGTCGGGACTCGCTCTGAAACCAGAGAAATGTCGTTTCGCCTATGAAGAGCTCCTGTTCCTCGGTCACGTAGTTAATCGCGAAGGTGTGCGTCTGGACCCCAAAAAGACGGCAGCCATCGAAAGTTTCCTGACACCCAGTGAAAAGAAAGCTGTCCGTAGATTTTTGGGGCTCTGTGCGTATTACAGGCGTTTTGTTCGAGATTTCTCTCGAATCTCGGAGCCTCTCACTCGCCTTACGAAAGCCGACACGCAGTTCACATGGAAGAAGCCCCAAGAAGACGCTTTTCGCGAACTTCAAAGACGCTTGCAGTCACCGCCAGTACTCGGCCATTTCGACGAGAGCGCTGACACCAAGATCCACACGGATGCAAGCGGCATAGGACTCGGTGCTGTGTTGATTCAAAAGAACGGCCTGGAGCAAGCCAACGCCTACGCGGGCAGATCCCTGTCGAAAGCCGAATTGAACTATTCGACGACCGAAAAGGAATGCCTCGCTGTCGTTTGGGCTGTCACAAAATTTCGGCCGTATCTTTATGGGAAGCACTTCAAGGCCGTCAGTGACCACCACGCTCTGTGCTGGCTCGCTAAACCTGAAAGACCCGTCAGGTCGCCTCGCTCGTTGGAGCCTGCGACTACAGGAGTTCGACGTCACCGTCGTGTATATGTCAGGCCGAAAGCACACAGACGCCGACTGCCTTTCGAGAGCCCTGTTGAATCCGCCCCGCCCTGCGACGATGACGATGATGCCTTCCTTGGGCCCATAAGCTCTAACACCTTCGCACAAGATCAATGTACCGATCCTGATCTACGCTGTGTGGTTCAATATTTTGGAAGAGAAGACCGATTCAGTGCCAAAGGCATTCAGACGCGCGCTTTCATCGCTGTGCCTGCGCGACAATGTGCTTGTGAAAAAGAACTTCACGCCGTACAAAGCGGCATATCTACTCGTCGTGCCAGTCAAGCTAAGGCAAGAGATTTTAGAAGCGTCTCACGATGAGCCGACAGCAGGGCATCTGGGATTCACTCGAACTCTCAGAAGAATTCAAGAAAAGTACTACTGGCCGGGCCTGAACGCAGACGTCGCACGCTACGTGAAAACCTGCCGAGATTGCCAACGTCGCAAAACACCGCCTACAAGGCCAGCCTGCCTCCTGCAACCAATCGAGCCACCATGGAAACCATTCCAGCAGATAGGCATAGATCTGCTTGGCCCCTTCCCGACGTCTACTTGCGGGAACAGGTGGATAGTGGTAGCAACGGACTATCTGACGCACTATGCCGAGACAGTGGCGTTAGCATCGGGAAATGCAATCGAGGTTGCCAGATTCTTAATAAAGAACATCATTCTCCGTCATGGTGCACCCGAGGTCCTTATTACGGACAGAGGTACGGCATTCACAGCTGAACTTACGCAACAGATTCTGCAGTTGAGCCACACGAGCCATCGGTGCACTACAGCGTACCACCCGCAGACAAACGGCCTTACGGAGCGTTTAAATAAAACCCTCGCCGACATGCTTGCCATGTATGTCGACGTCGGGCACAAGACTTGGGACGAAGTCCCTCCGTACGTGACTTTCGCCTACAACACCGCACTACAGGAGACAACGCAGATGTCGCCATTCGAGCTTGTCTTCGGTCGCCAAGTCGCCACGATGCTTGATGCGATGTTGCCTCACGTTGAAGACGACAACATCCATGCAGATGTTGCCGGCTTCCTTCAACGTGCCGAGGAAGCTCGCCAGCTAGCCCGAATGCGTATTTAAGAGCAGCAAAACGTCGACGCCCAACTCTGCAACCTACGACGACGAGACCAAGAGTGCGCACTTGGTGACCGCGTTATGGTGTGGACACCGATTCGTTGCCGCGGCCTTAGTGAGAAGCTCCTGCTCCGTTACTTCGGGCCCTACAAGATAACTCGACGGCTTGGACCGCTGGTCTACGAGGTTGTGCCCGATGGAGTGACGCACTCACAGCGACGTCGCGCGCGACCTGAGATGGTGCACGTTGCATGCCTCAAGAAGTTTTTTGAGCGTTAGCGGACTAACAGACATTCTTTTTTTTTTCTCGTTTTCCATTGTTGATTGCATGCTTACAAGTTTCTTGTTTTCTTTAGCATCGGGGCGATGCTTTTTTTCACGGGGGGTGTAATGCCACGTGCGTTTATTTCGGCTTGTAGCGACGCGAGCTACGCAGCTCGCGTCGCTGCGATGCAAGCGGCGTCGCTTGACGTGTTTCGATCATGGACGCGAAACGTATAACGCAAAATGCGAAATGGTGAAACGTCAGACTGAGCCAGCGCAAGTGGTGGGCCCGTGCCCACCACTTGCGCTGGCTCAGTTTGACGAATCTTTACGTCTAACGCCGACGCAGTGTCCCTTTCTGTCTGCCTGCGTGCCAGGTAGCTCACTGTAACCTACGTGACAATATGGATGTGATCCTTTGTAGAGTATCCTTTCCTGAAGCCAGCCTGTTCCCTTGGTTGACTAAAGTTCAGCGTTGAGCTTAATCTATTGGAGGTTATTTTTGTAAATGATGTTACGGGAAGGAAGAAGCATGTGTCTATTTACAGATGGCTTTTAATGGCTGAGCCAACAAGCGCAGAGCAGCGATGATGCTAAACTCTTCTTCCCACATTACCAACTGTGACATCACCCCCGTCGGAAAAAGCACCTTATTGTTGCGGCTCATCGGTCTGAGAAAGGTAAGGTTTGAGACGGCTGACGTGAATGATGTCAAAGAGAGGTGAAGGCACCGTGGCATCCAGCGGAGACACTTCATATGTGACAGGGGTCACCTGGCGAAGGATGCGGCAAGGGCCATAGTACCGCGAGAGGAATTTCTCTGAAAGACCAACACGCCGAGTTGGAAACCAAACTAGCACAAGAGCACCTGGTTCGTAGTGCACGTCGTGATGGCGCTGGTCGTAACGGCACTTCTGCCGTGTCTGTGAAGCAGAAAGACGAATGCGGGCAATCTGGCTTGCTTGGGCCGCTGTGGCTACGACATCCCGAGTATACTCTGTCGGCGAGTCGAGTGTGGTCGAAAGGAGAGTCTCGAAAGGCAAAGTCGGCTCACGGCCGAAAAGGAGATAGAAGGGTGAATAGCCAGCTGTGTCGTGGCGCGAGGAATTGTAGGCGAACATGACAAATGGTAGAGCAATGTCCCAGTCACAATGATCGGAGGAAACATACATTGCTAACATGTCAGTTAATGTGCGGTTCAGGCGTTTGGTAAGACCGTTAGTTTGAGGATGGTACGCGGTAGTAAGTTTGTGTTTAGTAGCACATGATCAAAGTAAGTCGTCTATGACTTTGGCAAGATCGGTGAGAAGTTGACGAGGTGCACTGTGGCGCAAAATAATGTCGTGAAGCAAGAAATCAGCGACGTCTGTGGCGCAGCTGGCCGGTAGGGCTCTAGTAATGGCATAGTGAGTTGTATAGTCCGTAGCGACGGCAATCCACCTATTTCCATCATTTGATATAGGGAATGGTCCGAGAATATAATTTATGTAATACTTGGAATAAGCTAATTGGCCGGTAATTTTTCAATTCTTTAACATCTCTCTTTTTGTGGATTGGTATAATGTTTGCATTCTTCCAGTTTTCTGGGACCCTTGCAGTCGAGAGACACTTCGTATAAAGAGCCGCCAGTTTTCCAAGCATTATGTCTCCTCCACCTTTGATTAAATCGACTGTTATTCCATCTTCTGCTGCCGCTCTTCCTCATTTCATGTCTTGCAAGGCCCTTCTGACCTCATCGCTAGCCATAGGAGGAGTTTCTGTATCCTGTTCATTGCTGTTTCTAATTGAGGTATCCTGACTCCTCTGGGTGCTGTACAGGTCAGTATAGAATTCTTCCGCTTCTTCTACTATATCTTCGAGATTGCTGATATTACCCTGCTTATCTTTCAGTGTATACGTCTAGGTTTGTCCTATGCCAAGTTTCTTTCTCAGTGATATCAGGCTGCGTCCATTTGTTATGGCTTCTTCAGTCTTTCTCACTTTATAGTTTCCAATATCACTTACTTTCGCCTTGTTGATCAGTTTTGACAGTTCAGCGAATTCTATCTTATCTCTTGAGTTGGACATTTTCTTTTTTTGTCGTTTCTTTATTATGTCCATTGTTACTTGGTAGAGCTTGCCTACTGGCTGCCTTGGTGCCTTGCCTCCCACTTAAATTGATGTCTGTGAAGCCAACCTAATAACTGTTTCATTCATTAGCTCTATGTCATCATCATCTTTCTGTTCTAAGACTGCATATTTGTTTGCAAGTATCAGCCTGAATTTGTCTGCTTTTAACCTTACTGCCTCTAGGTTGACCTGTTTCTTCTTGACCAATTCTACACTTTCTCTCTTCAAATTGAAGTGAATCCTAGTCCTCATTTACCTATGATCACTGCACTTTACCCTACCTATCACTTCTACATCCTGCACTATGTTGGGATCAGCAGAAAGTATGAAGTCAATTTCATTTCTTGTTTCACCATTACGGCTTTTCCAGGTCCTCTTTCTGTTGCTGCGCTTCCTGAAAAAGGTGTTCATTATTCGAAGCTTATTCCTTTCTGCAAATTCTACCAGCATCTCTCCTCTAGTGTTCCTAGAATCGACGCCGTAGTTGCCAGTTGCTTGTTCACCAGCCTGCTTTTTCCCCACTTTTGCATTGAAGTCGCCCATTACTACAGTATACTGAGTTTGTACTTTTCTCATCACTAATTCAATATCTTCGTAAAACTGGTCTACTTCCTCGTGACTGGATGTTGGAGCATAGGCTTGTACAGTCGCCAACCATTTATTCGGACCTCACGGGGACTGCGGAAATGTCCGAATAAACAGGGGTCTAAAAAAGCAGATTAAGAAAAATAACAAAAAATTAAAAAGAAATCCTTTATTTCCACGCACTTATTCGGGCTCGGCAGTAGGCTTGAAGAAATCGTGAACGTGCCGTTGCACGCTGTTCCGTTTGCGCGCACTCAGGTAAGTCTGAATCTCAGAGATGGTCATACGGTCACTATAGGTGGCTCAAAGCACAGTCGCTGCTTGTACACGCTCCGCATGCGACGGCAGCGTAGCACATGGTCCGTCATCTTCCGACTCGGTCATTGTCCAGCAGTGCAGCTGAAACCTGACAAATGATCTAGCCGTTGTCGAGTTCTGCACATGTCAGTGCAGCAGTGTCGGCACCTGTGAAACTGTCAAATGAGACGGTGTCCAGAATCGCAGTGCAACCACTGCGCAGGTCTCGACAGAACATTTTCATCGTCAGTAGAGAGCACATCGGAAGGCGACAAATCCTAGGCCTCCTGGCACCCGCTTGCCGGCATTCCCCAGTGCATTCTGCGCGGGCACTGTCGACGCAATTAGACACTTGCCGTGATGTTTTCGTATGCCGCGTAGGATCACCACAACCTCGACACAGCACACAAAGCAAACACAAAGCCATCATGCCGACACCAGTCGCACAAACTAAAAACTTGGCCTACACGCAGCATCGCGCATAAAGAAAGAAACAAATCAGCTGCTGGATTGTCTTGACATGGCTTACTGAGACCGGAACTGCTCTAGCCACTCTATCGAACCAGGCAAAAATTATGATGATGAACGGGGATTTGCAGTAGCGCCACTTCGTAGGGCTGCAAGGAGGCTCTGTTCAAAACAAAAATGGCGTTCAGCAAGTCAAACCACGCACCGGTGAGAGTTGGTGCATGGTGCAAGTGCTCTCGATCTAGTTGGCTCAAGGAGTGTCCGAAAAATCAGATGAGAGGTTGCAAGGTGTCAGAACTTTCGGGATTTTTTATACATTATCGTCTATGGGGAAAATGACGGTGCCGCGAAGCAGAGCGAATAATCGAGCATGTCCGAATTTTTGGAGTCCAAAAAATCAGTTGGCCACTGTACTACCTTTAATCTATACCTGTTATTATGTTTGATTACAACAACAGCTACCCTCTCATTAATGCTGTAGAATTCGTCAATGTTGCCCACAATGTCCTTATGGATTAGAAATCCTACCCTGTATTGCTTCTTATTTAGGAGACGTCTATAGCAGAGGACATGTCCGTTATTCAGCAATGTATAAGCCTCAGCAGTTCTTCTAATCTCACTAAGGCCTATGATATCCCAAACAATGTCTGATAGTTCCTCAAAAAGTCCTGCTAAGCTAGCCTCACTCGAGAGGGTTCGGGTTTTAAACGTTGCAAGGGTCAGTTTCCATTGGTGTAGCTCTTGAAGACTGCTGGAACCTGCGTCTCACGGGCCTTTTCTCCAAGCAACACTGTGCATCACAGCGGCATGGGCCATGCCAAAATGGAGCATGTGAAACGAAGCTGCGTCTGTGCACGATGCTGTGCTGCTCAGCTGCTGCAACCACTGCCACGCTGTCGTTTGCATGTGAAGCAGGCTTAAGGGGAAGTCTAGCCACCAGACACTTATGCATGGAGAATGCACGAGTCATGATGTATTTGTAAAATTAATTTGACACATCTGAACATTGATGCATGAACAAGGGGAGCATATATGATGGCTCATTAGGCTGCCTGAAGCAGTGCCAATCCCAGGCAATGGCAAGTGCATGTCGTCAGTGGTAACACGACACAAAAATGCTGATTTTAGTGTGCTGCATGTTTCACAGTGTTTTGCAGTAGCAATGCCAGATGTTTCAACCGTTGCAGTGTCATTGCGAGCTGCATGTGTGTAAGCATAGGCTAGGCCTTCAGCACATGATAGTGAGAACCAATCTCAAGAAGTCCACTGAGGTAACAGCAAAACTTCACTGTCAAGATGAAATAAACCATGGTGAATGTCTAATCCTGTGAAGGGGACAAACATGTTAGTAACGGCTACCCATTCGACCTGAAGCAGGTAGGCCTAGGCAGGCCAGGTTCCAGCTCGTCAGGTGATGACTTAATATCTAATTCATCCCTAGCCTGCAGGAGACCTCAACAAAAACCACTTCTGCAGTAAAAGGGGTGAAAATTGGCTGACATGTTTGAGCAAGAAATTTCAAAATACTGCTGTGTGCTACCTTCTCACTTTTTTTTTCCAGGGCCAACTATGTTATCGTGTTTTCAGGCAGGGAAGTCCATGTCGTTACCGACTCGCAACAGGCCTGCCGTAACTTTACGAACGGACGAACACCGCTGCTGGCGGCTCAGATTCTAGGCCCGAGGCTGCAAGAATACCATCAAATCACGTGGACGCCGGGCCACGCGGGTCTGGAGGGGAACGAAAGGGCGAACGCCCTAGCTAGAGCGCTAATCAACTGAGCGGGGCAAGACCAATCGTCTCATCAATCCCCACCCTTTACCTTCATGCCCCTGCCATCCAATTACTGCGACCGACTCAAGATCCACCAACTCAACCGCAGGATTTATCCTCCGCCTCACAAAAAGCTCAGCACTGAAGATGCCGTAGCTCTCTGACTTATTCAGACCAACACATTTCCAAACCTACACAGATACAGTAAAATGTTCCCACGTCCATATCGCGGCATCTGCCCCTGGTGCGGCGACACACGCCCTACACTCTTTCACATCTCGTGGGGGTGCGAGGGCAAACCTCAATACTTAAAGATGCCTAGCACGTCATTTGAGTGGTGGGAGGTACAGCTGACCGGCGATACCTTGGCGGGACAAGAAGCTCTCGTCCAGCAAGTACGTCGAGCAGCCATGGTCAGTGTAGTCCTGGAATGAGGACACCACCCACTCAACCTCAAGAGCAACCACCTCGATGGTCCGAATAAATGTTTTTTCTCTTTTCTCTCATTCCTTTCTAGGATTTGCTATACACGTTTAAAAAAGTTAGCACCCTTTGGGGCGTATCTTGTACCACAACAATAATCATCTGTCTTGCCTGCATTTCTTTAACGCTTCGAGCCTGGTACTTCCAAGTCTCGAACGGCATGTGCGTTATTGTGACACAGCAAATGTTGACGGGAAAGTAGCGAGCGCTGAGTTTTCAAGAAAGGAAACGCAAGCAAGGCAGATGGCAATTATCGTTGTGGGATGAATATACACCTCAAAGGGCACAACTTTTTTAAGAGTGTATGCAGTGTTAGGATTGGGGGCTCAATCCCATTGCTCCTAACCCGTTGTCAAAATTGGAGTCCGGCATGAATTATAAGGTAGCTGGCCCATGCCGTCGTCCAACTTATCTATGTTGATGATGGGAAGGACTGCTTCTCATCGAGAACGAGGAATATGGGTTTATTTACAGCACTTACATGCAGTTCATCAGTCTAGCATGACTGCGAGAGAAAGTACGTCAGTCTAACATGACTGCTTGAGAGAGTGTGTCAGTGTAACATGACTGCTTAGGAAAGTACATCAGTCTAACATGACTGCTTGAGAGAGTGTGTCAGTCTAACATGACTGCTTAAGAAAGTACATTAGTCTAACATGACTGCTTGAGAGAGTGTATCGAGCATCCGCACAACAGCGGTTTATAAACACTCGGTCCCCCCCTCGATTCCAAGGTGACGGAAACGTTCGTCCAGTCATCGTAAACAAGCCGCCTCTCCGCGGAACGACTTACACACACACATGCACATAAACACACAGGTTCATGGTCCGGAACTGACGTCACACGGACTTCGTAGCACTCTGGGCTTACTGCAATAACAGTGCGTGGGAAGGGGTCTCCGTCGACGTTCCCGTGGCGCTTCCCCGCTCTCGGCAGACCAGGGTGGCGGTGGCGAGTGCAGGCACAAAGCCTGCTTTGTCGAACTCGGCTCCAGCGATGGAGAGTTGAGGACGCACGTATTGTTCTCGACACACAGTCGACTTAGTCACGCCGTGGCGAGAGGTTTGCGGCGACGCTCCAGGAAAAGTTGCTGCCCGCAGTCGCAACTGGTTGGCAAAACTTGCACGTCAGTGGGCCGTTCTTAACAGCAGGCAGCATTCTTACGTCACTATTTGCAGGCATTCATAGAATTCGAAGGGTCAACTTGACAGGTCTTGACACTTTGGGAGGCACTTAAGTTGTTTGTGAGACAATGTTGCTACCACCTATGCTTTTGACTTCATGAATTTTGACGAGCCTATTTTGTTTTTTACTGGTTCAGTGTTCTTTTTCATGTCCAAAACCATGCTTCATTTTGATCTGATTTATTTATTTTGACAATATTCAAATTCAGTTGACGTGCGTTTGAATAGGTCGTTTAGAAAGAGCTGTAATTAAATATTTGTGTCACTCTGAAGAGATTGACATTTCGTACCATAATTATGGATTCTACAGTTACTTACCTATAGAATGCATTAAAAAAATGTGGAACAGAAAAGTTTCACCCCAGCACTTTTAAGGGGATATGGATGAGAACATCTCGTACATTCTTATGTTGTAGCCAAGTACAGTAAAAGCTCGTTAATTCGAACCGCAAGGGGAAGCTGCTTCAGTTCGAATTAACGAAAGTTTGAACTAACGAAAGTGAAGGAAAACAACAGTACACTGCGATTTAGAAGCAGTAGGGAATGTCAGAAATTTGGCGTGTGCTGTGGGCACACGCCATCTTCAAGTCGCAGCTCTGTGTCCGACTGTGCCACACCACCAATGGCCACCGAAACGAACGTTAGCCGAGCCTTAACACCATCATAAAGAATCGCGACGGCCGGTCCATCCTAAGCTGAAAACAGACGTGCACAACCGATGAAGACTACCGAGACAAAGACGCTGAACATGTGAAGGTGGCGAAGGCCCCGATTCGTCAATTCTTGATTGCAAGTGCCACTGCGACGCACTTGATTCGCTGTGTTTTGGTGCTTGCCACACCATCTGCCGCGCAACATTAGCAGCTACACAAAATTTTTAAAGCCTCCGAGATTCGCGATGGGCAAGAAGACTCGGAGGTCACGTAGAATGCAGAGGAGGCAGCCGCCGCTGCCTTCTGGCTGATCCCGCGCCGGTTAGATTTTTCCCGATTCTGCCTTTTCTTGCCATTCTCTCCGTTCCGGAGGCGATGCAGCCTTGCGTGTAGGCAGTAGGCGCGTTTCTCTGGCCATGTGCCAGGCGCCAAGCTGCCGGCACGGTGTCGCGTAGTTCGAATTATCTGTGGCGGAACCTTCTCGTGTTCGAATTAACAGGCTTTTTTATACATAGACTTCTGTGGAGCTTGCCCGGACCAAATTGTACAGTTCAAATTATCCATAAATTCGTATTATTGAAGTTCGAATTAACAAGCTTTCACTGTACAGCAGAAACACAATCTGTTTTTAGAGGACATTAGTTCTTTGGTGCTAGTTTTTGTCATCCACTCTACACACAGAGTACGAAATACAGGTTCAGGCGAGGGCAAAAATAGCTTTATCGGTGTTCGTGAATGACCATTTTGCAATACCGTAAAAGCCACTGTTTCCGTAGGTGGAGGTTTGGTAAGTCGGAAAAGATACCGAGATAGCAGCCTTGAAATGCCCGCACCAGCTCACTTTTGATTTCACCCAGTTTGACGGGCCTAGTTCATTTTTGTACATTTTTACATTTTTAAAGATGCACTACCTGCCCTCAGAAAGAGTAAAAAAGGTGAACTTTGAGAGTTTTCAAAACGTTTACACACCTCAGCGGCACCATATTCGAAAATATACTTTGAAGTCTGCGACATCACACTTATGCACAAGCAATATGGTTTTGGCATTGAAGTTTTGCCTTCATTTCTTCCCCAAGTAATCAGTCTCGTACCACGGAATCAACAAAAATTGAGTTTTCAAAAGTATGTAATCAGTAAAGTAATTTAGTGTTTGTCTTTAGTATTCCTTTAAAGTATCCTATCAGAAACTAAATGTCATGCACTTCATCAACATAATGGTTTCAACTGCGAGCAGTAAAACAGCATCAAACAACAGGACAAGGAGAGGGACACAGGCAACAGCGCTGTTGTCTGTCCCTCTCCTCGTCCTGTTGTTTAGCGCTGTTTTACTGCTCGTAATCATGAACCAACCAGCCCAAATGCATACTCTTCTGCGGTTTTAACTGCTTTGGTCAGTGTACTAGAAGGGCCAGTGCAGCTGGTGGCACTCTCCACGTGACTCCGGCAGCATCACCAGTAGCGGCGGCACTGCGATCGGCCACTCTTGAAAACAAGCAGGCAAAACGCTCACATCCACTGCGACGTATGTATGCGCACACTTGATTTTGTTTAGGTTTTTGCCTCAAGCACTTTGTTCATTTAGTCTATATTTCCTGCTTACGATTACAAAATAAAATGCCCATTGTTTTTGCCACAGATGCAAAATCGGTTTCTGAAATAACTATAAGCACGTTTGTTCTCACTGCTAGAGTCTAGCCATGTGCTCTTGAGAACACGGGCACTTTCAATATCAATTGAGGCCCATCTGGATTAACTTTTTCAACACAATTGAACATGAGCACTCCTACTTGTTCAGCAATCAGGATTGAGTTTGTTTAGCTTGCGGAGCTTGAGGGCACAGACAACAGTCTATATGATTGCGAGTGAGCAGATTCAGATTGTACATAATTGCAATCGAGTGGTCGTGTGATAAGGGGATTAAACATAGCTAGTCCCCACAGCATCAAAAGTAACTTTAATTAAGCAGTTAAATTGTACGTTCATGCTCTCCTTGCACCTCCTTGGCACCATCCTTGGCATCCCTTTCAGCAGCACATTATAGGTCATGCCTTGGAAGAAAACAAACTGCGTTAATGAATAACGTCGAACAGAATATCCATCGGAATTCATGGTGCTAACGTGAATTGAAATGCTCACGAATATGAAAAGCAGCAGAAAACATGCATGCACAGATTGAAGAAGTCACATACACCCGCGGAAGCCATGTATTTTGGAAAGGTCACTGAAATTGAGCTGTAGGAATAGTGTCGTTTCGGCGAAGTAAACACAAATGATCTGGAGAGGACGCACAGGAATGACGCTGGAAGCCAATGGCAGCTTCACTGAAATGGCAAAGCAGCTGTAGTTGTATTTATGGTGACCATGTTTTGGCAAGCAATTTAACGAGGTGCAGCATTTCACAAAAGGGGGGTACAAGCTCATGGTCTGTGCAATCTGTAACTAGACGCTTACTATACAGGCATCACAGAGTATGGGGACACTGCAAGAGCCAGTAGGGCACAGAATATGATGTCTGCAATAGTTTTCTACACTAGTGCAGGGACAGCATTATTTGCTGTGATAATAGACAAAAGAACAAATGAACTACATTACAATAGTCTGGCTACTTGCTTTGCTCCGGCAAATCCTATAATTGATAAGTTTTAATGGCACAAGGGCATCTTTGGCCATAGAGCGCCAAGTCTATGGATATTTCGGCATATCCTAGTCCCCGTAACAATGAAAGTAAGTTTAAATTAGGCAGTTTACGCAACATTGTACCCTCGTTCTTGGCACACCTTTCAACAACTCATTAGGTGATGCCCTGGAAAAAACTGCACCAACGAATAATGTTGCACAGAATCGGCTAGACTTATTGCTTCTCATGTGAGCTGAAATTTTCATGAATTGAAAAGCAGCAGACATTCAGAAAGCCGGCAAAACATCGCATAATAAGCGCTTTCAAGCCACACAACATGCAACCGCATGCAAGAGTGAGCGTTTGCAGCGCTGCCGCTCTGTTCGCCACCGGCGTCGTCAGGGACCCTTTTGCGTTGCTGCCTGCATGTGCTGCACTGCCCCTTTTTAGTTCGTGTACTTTAGCAATTTTTGGAGGTGCTAGACAAGTTAGAATTGTAAACTTGCATGATTCATACATGTGGAGCTATGGATGCGTTTACATATCAGGTGCAGAATTTTGTTATGACGACATGATTGTACTGCCATCGAAATTGCCATTGATGCCATCGAAATTAAGCAAGCTCATTTTCTGTAGAACTGTGTGCAACATTTATGGCACACGTGTGGCTTCATACAATCCTAGTTTGTGCTTTGTGTTGTTGCAAGTGAGGAGGCAAGCTCGATTTGCTCTCTTGTTTTATGCGTGCATGCAAGCACAAGGTGTTAACATCACACATATACAGGATAAAATTGGCGACTTGTAAAATAGGTCATGCAGGTCTTAATTTATTGTTTTATGGCATAACAGACACAAATCACTCTGAATCATTGGAAGCTTCTTAGCGCCTCCCAAGATAATTTTGTGAGCACCGTCTTGGTGTCACAGTCACGTCAATTTCTCGGGTGCTTCATTTAAACTGCTTTTCTCGTGATACGAAGTGGCAGGTAAGAGGGAAATTCTTTAACGTCAAAGAAGTTGAGTCTGAGCTAAGCTGCGGGTATACAAGCTAAAGAATATGCATTTCAGCATCGCACATAATTTCTCGGAAAGTTGGGGACAAAGGGTGTCAACTGCATCAGTACTCGCAGATAATAAAGGATAGCGATCGTGTGCAGCTTGTTTTTAACAAGCTTTTTGCTTAACCCATTAAAGACCAGCGTGACCATATGGTCACGTTAGTCTGCACAGTGGATTTCAATAATTTAAGATTAACAAAATGGCACCAAAATCGCCTTTTACGTGCCGTTTATGGATACCAAGTGGCAGCAGCTGTCAGTCATATTGTGGGAGCCCCTCGCAAAAGCGGGAATAAGTGTTGCTCTGTGAGTAGCGTTGCCATGCATCACTCCAAGGAGTAAATGTGTTTTTTTTTCACTACTTGTTTAAGCAATAGTCAGATATCCTTACCTCCGTATTGCTCTTTGAATATGTGACCTTCGATGAACATTTGTGAAAGATTATTGTTTTACTTATCCATGAACGAACGTGTTATCTTGCGCGTTGCCATATGGTCACGCTGGGCCTTTAGGCAACCTAACGTTTTATTTTTTTAACTGCATTCTCATCTCTTGCACGTCTGCTGGCGCATTCTCGCAGGGGTTATTCCTTATTTTATTGTCTGAATAGGTTGATGTTGGAAGAAATAGCGAAGCTAGTCGTAGACGAAGATGACCACGTGTTAGTGATTTATATCGAGCTGCCAGAGGCTAGCACCTATTCGGATGAAGACTCGGCCGATGAAGACTCAGGTTGGCTCATTGGCTATCTAAGCAGGTGGCAGCTATGAGCCGGCGCTGAAACGCGGAAAGCCTATCCACTTCGAGTATAAAGTATGGTGCCTAAATGCCAAGAACAGATAGATTGTGAACTTCAAAGTGTATCAAGACAAGCAGGGGATCCCGGAACATCTGAAGAATATGAAAAGTACTTCGCAAAAGCAGCGGCGCCACTTTTTCAAATGGTGGAAGAACTCGCAGCAGAGACGCACGACCTTCCTTTCTTTTTCTATTTTGATAATTTATTCACAAGCATGCAGCTACTCAGGCATCTCAAGGCACAGGGCTACGAAGGCACGGGCACAGTGAAGCAGAACTGCGTTCCCAAAGAGTGCTCTACCGCTTGACCAGAATTCATCAAGCGCCAACCTCGCGGGTACGAAAATACCGTGCTGAGCGACGAATGGGATAATTGCTGTCCGCTGCATATACAATTCTGTAGTAAAGATGGTCAGCACCATTCACCGCATAGAGCCAATGTCATCTGCAGACACGTACTCTCGTGTTGAGAAGAAGCGAATCAAGGCGGCCCGTCCAAACACTGCTGCTCAGTACAAGTTTTATAGGAGGTACGGACCAGATGGATGCAAATGTAGGCGCCTATAGGATTGAATCTGTGGCAAAAAGTGTTGATGGCCGATTTTCTCTTGACTTTGTAATCTATCAGTAACGCTCGGGCGCTAATTCGTAGCGCAGGGTTCAACGTCACACAGGTGGAATTCCGCAGGCAAATTGCACAAAGCTACCTGATGCAAAGGGACAATAAGTCTAGAGGACCTGGTCCACGCAGAATCCCAAAGACTGGTGATGTCCAAAATGGTACACGGTATGATCAAGTGGCCCACTTTGTTGCACCAATACCTAATGGCAAGAAGTGGAGGTGTGCGTGAGATAATTGCAACAGCGCGGCGCGTACACAATGCACGAAGTATGACGTCGGCATGTGTATTCCATGATTTAAACCATATCACACTAAATAAGTGCTCGACTATTCGCTATGTATGTTTTTTGTGATGTTTCATGGCTTGAAATAAATGTTTTTTAACTTCGCGTATTTTGCTGTAGCATAAGGGCCCAGTGTGACCATATGGTCACGGGCTATATTTCAAAAACTAATTAGGCAAGAGCAATAAATTCTTGCATGTGAATTATTAGTTTAAAGATAAGCTAATATATTAGATTTATTTCAAGATAGCAAGAAAAAAAGAAACCGGTCTCTAATGGGTTAAGATGATGTTGACGTGTGGGACATGAATGGCAACAGCACGACACTTATTTCCAAATGTAGGTCTGAATGATGTACAACGCATAATCTGTCAGCGCGGGTAACATGTCCACAATTGCTGCATACACAAAGGAACCCTAAAAACAGTGTTTCCTTTTTGTTCACTAATATCAGGAGTCTGCTACCAGAAACCAAAGAACTTTCATCACTCATTGACTCGTGTTCTTCTATAATTGCACCGTCAGAAACATGGTACATAACAGTGTACTCTCATGTTTTTCCGTCGTAATAGCAGAGTTGTGGAGTGACAATTCTGGAGTTGGAGTCATTCCACATTTTAGAACACATAGAATGGAATGGGAATAGAATGGGCACGTAGTCCCGAATCACTAAATGTTGATTCGAAGCAAGACTGCAAAACCAATACTCCACAAGGGTGTTTGCACCAGCAGGCGTTTGGTGTGTTGCGACACTACATACCTGAACACATGAGGGTTGGACCCTTGCACGTTTAGCCATGCGCGGTAAACTGTGTCTGGGGAACGGGGGATCCTGAGGGTTGAGCCGATGCCGGGTGTTTTGAAGCTCTCTGACGGAGGTGACGCACCTGTTTGGCCTCTGCTTCACATAGATGGCACCTCCAGACTAACCCACTTGGAGGAAATGTGCAGTTGCCTTTTCCTGTCCACTTAGTCAATCTTTCTTCTTTCTGTCTCGCCTTTTCATCTTTCCTGTCTTCTTTTCACTTCTTCTCACTTCCAAATTTCTGGGCTGCAAGGGTTAACCTGGTGTAACTATCCAACTTTGGGTATCTTAAATTTGGTTATAGCAGTGATGCATGGCTGGCATCTGCAGGTGTTCTTCCAACCTTGTAGTGTCTCCTTATAGGGCTTGGTGGTGCAGGGCTACCATTACCACCGAATTTTCTAATTTTATATGGCAAATGCCTTTTCCCCGCTACCTGATCACTCCCTGAAGAGGGGGCGCACTGATGGAACTGCTTTTTCATGCAACCGAAACATTCTTTTTCGAAGTGCCACATTGTACACAGTCAGCACAAAACAAAAACAGTATGAATGATCTCGCCAGTTCTTGTAGCCAAAATGTCTCACGGAAGCAATTGGCCCAGGTTTTAAAGTAACGAAGAGGGGAAGCGGCAATCTTCTTCTCGAAGTTCGCGACAAACCACAGTATGACATACTCTCGAAACTTGTAGCGTTTGGGGGCATTCCCGTTTCAGTGGGCTCACACAGGTCAATGAACACAGTGCACATTGTCATCTCGGAAGATGACCTTCTCAAACTCAGTGAAAACAAACTACTTGAAGGATGGCAAGACCAGAACGTAGTCAAGGTGCAAAGGATAACAATAAGGCAAAATGACAGAGAAATGCCTACCAAGCAAATAGTCATTACTTTCGGAACCAGTACCCTACCTGATTCAATCGAAACTGGTTACTGTACGCTTCGTGTCGGACCATACCTCCCAAACCCATGTCAACGCTTCAAGTGCCAGCGTTTTGGGAATGGGTTGCAAAGTTGCAGAGGACATGCTACCTCTGCTAAGTGTAGTTCTACTGAACACCCTTCTGACATCTGCCCTTCAGCAACCTGCTGCACCAACTGTGAGGTGTGTGATAGGATGATGTGGGCCCAGCCCTCAAATGCACAGGGTTGGCACAATGAACACAGGGAGGCTTTAATGATGTGGGTACAGGACTAGGGTAATGCACACGATAACACACATGCTTCACTTCCTTGTCTGTCGCTTAGGTAGTCATGCACAACATCACTGTAGGGAGACGTCTGATTGCATGTCATCGCACACTCATGGCATGAGGAGCTGCAATTGTGAATCTGGAGCAGCGGGTGGCACAGGGGATGTAGGCCAGGGCGGAGGGCCAGCACACGACGAGCCACTCATGTGACAGCTGGGTCGGACGTCTGCCCACCACAGGGTAAACTGTTCGGAAGGCTTGGCTGCACCTGAACACACCGGCATTGGACGTTCACACAGCAGTGGAGCAGGCTGGTTCAGGCACATGGACAGTCCGGCCTGTTCTGCCAGCTTGCCCACCATAAGAAACCCATGGTGGAAGGTTGAGTTCCAGGCGGCATGGCAGGCAAGACGTGAGGATAATTGGGAGCACCGCAAAGGCATCAAAATTATGGATTCAGGCACCTATACGGTGACGTGAGCGTAATACCTGCATCTCAAACAAAATGTGCAAGCTTTGGTGCAATCCCAGATTGCCCGACATCATCTGCAGATCATGCAGGCATTACGAGAGGAGGGCAGGCCGGCAGCCTATATGTTTTAGCGACATGTGAGGTCACTCGACAGGAGAGATCTCGAGGGGTCACATATATGGCTGAAGATTGCAGTAACTGGCCAGCCAATCGCAGATCTCAAGGGGCACCGTGCTCAGCATGTGACCCTCATGTATGGCGCCCTTGGTGCGCAGAACGTTGAAAATAAGGGCTATGGCAACTCACTGCCTACAATCCCTCTACTCACTAGCAGTTGTGGGTTGACGGAGCTATGCTGGGAGGTGAGCAAGCAGACAGTGACAGCTGAATGTGACCCGTGACAGCTACATGTCTGCCGCTGAAGCATCCTTTGCTCCGAGGGATTGCCAAGCCAACCACGGGTCAGCTCTCATCCAAGCGAGAGCTCACCCGGGGTTACGCGAGAGCTGACTATCAGTTTTGATTACGCTGATTTAGTATAGTGCTTAAACGTCAACCGTAACAGAGGCAAGACAGAATCTCTCCAAGGCTACCAACCGATCAGTCACAAGCGTTCTCTACCACTTCTTTGCCCGAGTGCCAAAGGAGTGCATCAGTGCCGGGGCAGAGGCTAAATGTGTGCTAACAGAATTACAGAACAACTTTCGTTTGGGTTGCCGACTGGAAGATATCTTTATCCTCACTCAGTGCGTGGAAATTGCTAGTTGTGAGGGACGGTCTCTGCTATGCTGTTTCCTTGATGTCGAAAGGGCATACAACAATGTACCACATGCACCTTTTTTTTTATTGCCTTGCCGCATTGGGTCTGCTGGAGGAGTTGCTGTCAATAGTCCATTTGTATACGGGGAACTAAGATGTCAGTTGAAATCAAGAAAAAGAAATGGGCATGGGCAGGGCATGTAATGAAGAGGGAAGATAACCAATGGTCATTAAGGGTTATGGACTGGATTCCAAAAGAAGGGAAGCGTAGCAGGAGGCGGCAGAAAGTTAGGTGGGTGGATGAGATTAAGAAGTTTGCAGGGACAACATGGCCACAATTAGCATGACTGGGGTAGTTGGAGAAGTATGAGAGAGGCCTTCGCCCTGCAGTGGGCGTAATCAGGATGCTGATGCTGCTGCTGCTGCTGCTGATGATGATACGGGGAACAGCGTCACTCTGCACTTTGGTGCTGTTGGATTGGAACCTGTCACAGTGGTCAACTGTCTTCATCAGGGTTGCCCACTGTCACCACTGCAGTACATCACTTGTGTCTCCAGCGTTGAGAGGGAGCTTTTGAACTATTACCTTGGCTTCCGCCTCAAGTACACCACCACTGGAATAGATGAGAACAGCAAACTGCCGGCCTTGGGTTTTATGGATGATCTAGTGGTGATGGCAGAGTGTACAAGGGACCTTCAAGCCTTACTGGATATCTGCCATTCAGAGATCTCTATTCTGGCACTTCGCTTCAGTGCCAAGAAGGCTGCGGTGGTCCAACTCGCAGATGACTCCACGGGTGGCTTCTTGGTGGCCTTGGATGGAGAGCAGCTGATCAGCCAGTCTGGGAACAAATACCTTGGTGTCCAGCTGTCCACAGCATCAGATATCTACCATATTCATGACGGAAAACTTCACATCACTGGATTGAGGGCACGATGTATCTTGCATCGTCGTTGTGTGGCACAACATCAGAATGTTGCGGAAATGCAACATTCTGATGAACCATGGTAAGAACAGAAGCAAAGTCCATTTGGAGCTGCCTGTACATGTTGTTGCATTTCCGCAACATTCGTCTGAAAAACGTGCCCCTTTGTGTTGCCATCTGTGCTCATCCTTCATATCTACCAAACAAACATGGCAGAGACTGCGCATGCCTGCGAGCAGTAATACAGGTAAGTTTTGCCATTTGTAAATGTATTTATCCATAAGACAAAGCGCGAAAAAAATTCTTATGCTAAGCTACTCGTTCTCCCGACTCTGTTGATTAAAAAAAAACATTGTTATCTCGGAATAGTTTGTTCCTGGCGACAGAACGTTGCTATGTTACACAAATGCAATGAAGTGTATATCGCTTTCTATCTTCTGAAAAATGAAATGATTCCTAAACGCTCTTATGTCCGATCAATTCCTTCTGATAGTGAAGACAGCGACCTTTCCGGGAGTGACGACGATCCCGAGTGCAAGTCTGTTTCGATTCAGTATGTGTGCAAGATGTTTCTTGGATGAATCTCCTTTTCTTTTTTTCAAAAGGATGTGATGCATCCACACGCTGCCTTGTCACGCTATCACGGGTGTACTCCTTACGTCTGTGCTTCTATGTTCTAAATTTTGATGTAACGCGAAAACACTGCATTGTTTCCTGGCTGCACAGGAATCTGCATGATGTACTGCTTGAAGGGTGGGAACCACTTGTGCTGCACAAGCAAGAACAATTGCTTCTTTTTGTTCTACACTAAAACATGAATGCACCAATGATTATCATGTGCATATAAACATCTGAGTATGAATTGCACTAAGTCTATCTTTCACCTTTAACTTCATTTGCATGTTGTTGCAAATATGCAATGTACCCTTTTTCTGCAAATTCAAACTGCAGAAATGCGCTAAACTTAGCTTCCATGGGATTTCGGCTACTGTTATGCTTCCTTGCAACTCCATGAATAATATTACGATGAAACAAAAAATTGTTCAGTAAAGGGTTAATCAGTACGTCATGGTGCGAGAGTTATGGAAACTCATGCACCTACACAGCCTATCATTTTCTAATGCTTTTGTTTGTCTGTCCGCCACCACCTGTGAATGGCTTGAGCGGTGGCAAGGGTAGGTAGGATGTGTTGCCCTTGGCTGCCATGGGAAAGTGCCAAACAAAAGGGTACCCAGGGTGGTTGAGCTTCGAAGTGCGGGAGAAGGCGCCCAGTAAGCTGACGTTTTGTGGGTGCTTGCTCTTCATGCAGCGAGATGGACGGGCATGACATGTTTGAATATTTGATGGTCACGTGCCTTCATATGGCATCGGTAAGGCATGTATACCGATTGGAGAAGTTTTCTTTTTTGGGGAGGGGGGGACCACTGAATGCGAAGGGCAGACAGGCTTATGCACACAAGGTGTGCTGACGGGTGACTGAAGAGAAAAAACGCAGGTGGCGACGACGACAAGATGACGAGTCAACCACTTGCCCTATACCGTCAACAC
The DNA here is from genome assembly GCF_050947875.1 of Dermacentor variabilis. Taxonomy (NCBI): domain Eukaryota; kingdom Metazoa; phylum Arthropoda; class Arachnida; order Ixodida; family Ixodidae; genus Dermacentor; species Dermacentor variabilis. Next base: position 18,817,803 of record NW_027460291.1, on the reverse strand, counting down.
AAATGCAACATTGTATGATAACAGCTTGGGGAGTGCACTGCTGTTCGAGGCAAGGGCGGGAGCCCTTTGGACGCTTCTGCGAATGAAAATGCAGGACAGTGCTGTGACTAGTGTGTTGTGTCACGCACGCAAAACTGCAGACGAAACTATTGAACATGTGGTATGGAACTGCAACAAACTAGGCGGCCCTGTAATGGCGAACAAAGCCTAGAAGTTGCATTGGGTTTTGTGGACACGAATGAGACGGTCAACACCAGTGCTTCAACGCTGACCAAGTGGCGCCTTGAGTGTTGGAGAAGAGCAACACTCAATTGGTAATAGTTGCGTACACCACTGTGGCCCTTCGTCGCTCCGCCCCCTTACTTGCAACTTGTATGTGCTCGCTTTCTTATTTAGTTCTTTTTTGTATTTTGTATTATTATATTTTCATAGCTAGGGCATGAAATTGACATGCCTTCCCAATGCAAAGGGTGTGACTGCATTACATCAGCATCATCATCCGTTTTGAGAAACGAATGTGATGCTAGAATTCGCTTTCTGCCATCCCTTCAAACGTATTTTGCACCTCCAACTGCTCTGCTTCCTCCTCGAGCAACACCAATGCAAGAACTGAAGCTCCCTTTGCAAGTACCATTTTCTCGAATTAGACTATGGATTGCATCTGAACACGCGATTCCGTAGCCGTAGCCATCATTTGAGTCCAGTCCAATCCAGCAGATGTGCCATGCGAAGCCGGTCTTGTAGCGAGCACGGGAGCACTCGACCGGAACACCTGGTGACACGTTCTACTCCTAGCAGATAGCGTGCTTGGTTTAAAAATTGACAGGAGCATGTCGTCATTTTGACCTCACCGAGAACATGGCCGCGCCCCATGGCTCACAATGTAGGCGTGGCCTAGGCCCTTCCTGTGAGGCAAAAGTGAATGCGTTTTCTAAACAATAAACTTCGATCATGTCCCAGTCCACGAAAATAAGTAGCAGATGGAGTGAATCTGTATCCTTAAGTACATCTTAAAAGACATCTAAAAAGAAATACAATTGGCTAGAGAGAGAAACGTATACATTAAAATTGAATAAATGAGCTTATAAATTGAAAAACAATGTTTCTGCCATGAATTGCACATATTTTTTTTTCAGGATCCGTATGATATATATATACATATAATATATATATATATATATATATATATATATATATATATATATATATATAATTTGTTTCATTTTTGTATGAAGACTCATTTGAATGCATTCATATCCTGTTCCTTCTGTTCTCTCAGCTGTGTCCTGTTCAGTTTCACCCGCATCTTAGGATGATGAAGAACTTGCCCAACTTTCTACATTACTGTACTGCTTGTTACAGTCACTAGGTTTTTACTTCTTTTAAATCCAACAAAGCTCGTCAAAATCGGTGCAGTGGTTGCCGAGCAAAAACGTTTTCTACATTCCTATGTATTTAGATGACAACTCCCTAGATAAAGCTTCCCATAAGAAATATTTGTTTACCTGATTTCAGTGTAATGCTTAAATAATGTGTGTTATCCACGACCTCAAAATTGGCAAAAAATATCCAAAGGAGATTACTGCCATGTCTTAAGTAAACAGCCATGGATTGTTTTTAACAGTTCGACAGTGGTGGTCAAAAAGTGTTTGGTACATGAACATTGAATGACCTAAGTAAAAAAATTCTGTAGAGAATGTTAGCACAGAATATTGACCTGGCATTTCAGGAGCTGCACTGACATCATCTGCCTCTTCCTGTTTGTCTTCTTCCTTATTGGATGGGCCATTGTGGCATTCTTTGGTGAGTGGCCTGCAAGAATCTGCATGCTGGTTAAATTTAAAGAGTTTTCAGATCCTGGATTGACTTTGTTTTTTTCATGTCACACATATTTATGTCAATTTTCTATTTCATCTTCATTATGTGTTACTGCCTCATTGCCCTACATATCTATGTATTATGTATTCCATGGCTAAGTTACGCTTCTTTACCTCCTAAAACTTATACAGTTCTGTATACTTTGTCGTGTTGTCATCTGTTTTTATGGCCATTGTTTAATATGTGGTGAAATATGCAACCTGCTTAGCTATCCCACACCTTATGCTGTGTAGAGGGCATGGACACCCGGTTGAGCTCTATAGGCTTTTTGTCCATGCCTCCAAATATCTTGTGTTGTTGGTGTGAACTAACTTAATTTGAATGTAGCTGGATCCTTAGCCTCAGTGTCAAGCTCTTGTATCAGTATGAAGCTTCAGTACATTAAATGAAATACAGTGAGTTACAAGCTAATTTCGCCATGGAAACTGTACCTTGGAGGAAATTTCTACAAAAATTTTTTAATTCACCGACAATTACCATACTCCCTAATGTGAAATTTGAGTGCAGCTTTATACATGTTTTCATTGCGCGATATATTGAGGCAAAGTAATTGACAGATACATGTAGCAAAGTCGGCGATCATCAAAAATCTGATCAACGGAGAAACAGTAGCATTTGTGACATAGACAACCTGCAATTAGGACCACTAAAGTATGTAGTGCATGAGATAGCATGTCCATTAACGTACATTTTTAATCTTATCCTCTCCACTGGTGCATTTCCAAAAAACATGCAGATTGCAAAAGGAACTTTAACGTTTAAGGGCAGTGACAAAAATGTATAGAAGAACTATGTACCCATATCTATTTTATCCATTTTCTCCAAAGCGATAGAAAAGCTCTTGTATATAAGATTGTCTATTTTTCTAAGCAATCATTACTGCACAATTTTTAGCATGGATTTCGTCAGCATTGTTCGATGGAAACCTCACTGCTAAAGCAAAAGGAAATATTCTGAAAAAAACTTTTCAGATTGTAATTTAACACTGGCAGTATATGTAGATTTATCGAAAGCCTTTGATTCATTATAGCATGAAATACTACTTGATAAACTGCAGTCATACGGTGTACACAGCATTGAGCATTACGTATGACCTCCTAGCTTCTTACTTAAGGCATCATAAGCAGTACGTATCAGTAGGAACATCTTCAGATATTAAATCCATAAAGATGGGAGTACCTCGGGGCAGCAAATTGGGGCCACTTTTATTTTGCGTTTATGTTAACGACTTACACTCCGGTACCTTAAATCCACATGTAACATCAATTTTATATGCTGATGACACTACATTATTAATCACCGGTAAAACAACTGACGATATACAGAAGATATCTGATGAAACAATGCCACTGTTATTAGAATGGACAAAGTGCAATTTCTTACTTATTAATACCGCAAAAACAAAAGCAATACTCTTCAGACCAAAAAATAAAGTTGTAAACTTGCTGTTAGTTACACTTAGATTACAATGTGATGGAAAAAGCAGAATGCGTGAAAGTGCTGGGCGTATATTTTTCAAGTACTTTAACTTGGGATGACCATATCTGCGAAACTCATAAAGAATTGTGCAAAACAGCAGGTATGCTAAACAAATGTAGACATATCATCCCTCAACGTATAAAACTACTACTATATAACTCGTTAGCCCTTTCTCAGTTATCCTACGCCCACCTAGTATGGGGCACAACAACAAAAACGAATCTAAACCGACTGTTCCTAATTCAAAAGAAGTTTATGAGAATAATTGCAAACGTCCCATATGATTTTCACACGCAGCAACTCTTTAAACAGTTTAAGGTTATAAATGTCCATGATTTTTATAATTATCGTTTACTCCAGACATACTGTTTGGCCACAAAAAAGAACAACTCTTTTTACAGTGAGATTTCAGAATTAAGAGAAAATATTTCCGTATACACTACGAGTCACCACAATATTTGGCACATACCTACTCCTCAAGACAACTGTGCAAAAAAATCAATCGCTTTTACTCTTCCAGCCTTGCTCAGTAATCTTTCCAACAAATCTGTAGATGTGTCACAGTTGTCCAAAAAGCAATGCGAGATCAGTTCGTGTGAACTATGATGCATTTATTTATCTATTTTCTTGTATTTGCTTATTAATGTGAAGCTTTCCTTCGTATTTTGCAAAATGCTTCTGCAAAATGCTTTTGCAAAAAGTGTCAGCAGGTTGTCACGAGAGACAAGAAAGTAGTCTTTGTGTTGCGTACACCCCTCATCCACATCGCACCTGAAAAAGAAAATATGCCCCTTACTCAGCTTTTATACAGGCACTCTCGTACAAATTCACCCCCTTACTCAGTCAAAAGTTTGAGCTGAAAGTTAGCACTTTTCCCTTTAGCAGCAACAATTACCCTTTATTGCTTTCATTATTTGAAGTGAATTAAATGCTGCACCTGTGCATCAAATAATCGTAAACACAGGATTGAAATTATCTGCAATCTGTGTGCACAAATGGAAGACAGCTACTCCAATCTGCTACACCTTCTTTGTAATTGTGACTTTGTGACTGCTTGACTCAAATCACGGAATCTTTTTTCACATCTGTCACTGCAATTAGTTACTGCAGGCCAGGGACTGACATAGACATCTGTAGATCTTGCTTTTGTTACCACCCATCACATGCATACTTGGATCATTTATAATCTGTCACACTGTTTTTCAATAAACATGTAAACATCACTTTACTATAAACACATGAAGAGCACTAATACATTTTGCACCTTCGTATCTGAGCTGTTATACACTAATGTGCAGAGTAGTATGAAATGCTTGCTTACTTGTCAAATGTTACCTCTGGTGTGCAAGTCAATTTTTTCGGCTCGTACGTTATGTCATGCGTGTAAGGGCATTGCAGTACTTGGGACATGTTAGGCAAGGGAATGTAGCTGATGTCCTTGGCTGGTGTAAGTCTCCGGCCTTGCATTTAATTTCCTTCAGAGTTGTGTTCACCTGAACAGCTGGAGAGCAGAGAAACGCCATGCGAAGGTCTGAATAAAAGAGAACCAGGACATTAGCTTTAGAGAATGTGACACTTTGTTGTGTAGTTCCTGAAAAGTTAGGAAAACGACAGCAATTCTGACTAAATTTGAATAGCACAAAGCACCAGCAAACATGGTAAAGTAGACAAGGCTCTACTAGCCTGTCCTATAATTTTTGGTGGTGCTGCTTGTTCAGACTCCGCCACATATAAATTTAGTAATTTTCGCTAAAAGCTAGGTAACAGCTCAGGTGTACTTCCCAATGCTTGTGCCCAGTGGTTTAGCCTGCACTCTTTTCTCATTCCCGACGCTGCGGAAACGGCTTGTTTTCGCGGGGATCTGCATGAAATCTGTCTGCGTCTCCACGTCTTTTGCTCCAGAGGGAAGCGTCTGAAATGTGTCTAAAGTTTATGAAGCTGCATGTTGCGCCTGATCTGCGTACAACTGCAACCACTGCGATAAACCCCACACACATACCCCCGCCTTGCTTTCGGTGAAGGTGCCAACAGCATTATTTTCGGTGATCAGGTCACCAACGTTAGCCTGTAAATAAAGGCAGCTGGTTATCAGTACCATATAGCGCTGCGCACACTTGCCAAGCTTTAGTATTGAAAAGAAAATAACGTGCGCGTCAAAAAGATGCTCTACTCGCCATGAAATTTTCGTTCTGCAGCGACAGTGTTTGTTCTTCATGGGATGAAGGTAATACCAGCGGAACAGCGTTGCATTTGAACAAAATCGCATCTGTAAAGGAACGTCCATTGACTGCCTCGGAAGAGAATTATGCTCGTAATCCTCGAGGCAGAAATGCATTGAGCACACATGCAGTCTGATGAGCACCTTTCCTACCCGCTGTAGCATAAATGCACTGAGCCAGCGAGAACGTGGAGGTTCGCCCCGCGGGATCGCATGGTAGTGCACGTTGGTGTCGGAGCTTTCAGTATCCTTGTTCAGACGACGTGAACCATTTGGGCACCCCGCGACATCACATCGACTTGGCATTTTGCCGCTGGGAACTGAAGCTGACAAGAGCTTTTTTGACACAGCACCGACAGCACAGCACGCCGTGAAATGAAAACTTTTCCATTCACCAAGCGAAAGTGCGAGCGCGGTCAGCGCGGCCGAGCGAAACCACAACTTGTTGGCACTATTGTGGAGTGAGTGTGATGGCTGTAATATGCAACAATACAATAACTATAGCCTACCGCATGTTTTACTTGTTGCAGAATTTTATCTAATTTACTTTTCTCCTGTAACTTGTAGCAGTAGTTGAATAATTAAAATAGAGGCTCTGACGTCACTTTATGAGAGGTGCCACAACTCGCGACAGGTGACGTCCCTCCAATTTCTCAATTTCTTGGTTTTCTTGCTTAAAAATAATCTGTTCTCGCTTAGAAGGATGAACTTGTTAGTACAAAAGCCCAATCTTTCAATCTAGCACAACTTAATATTTTCCTTTAGTGTCCCTTTAAGTATTATTTGTATCACAAAAGAGAAGATTTTTTATGCTAAATTTTACACTAGGAGAGACCACACTGCTGTTTCCACAAGCAAATGTGTGAAAGACATGGAAGCTATTAGAACTGATGCATGCTTCTGCATGAACGTGATGCACCGCTTCACTACTGCAAAAATAAATGCTCTAAGGTAAACCAGACTGGACTGCAAGAATGTTTGCAACCAACAAGTACGAAATATGGGTGAATTATCATGCATGCAACTGTTTTAACACTATAAATTCAATAATTTCACTTCAATTTACCAAAGGGTTATTCGGTTTTGGGGACGCAAATAGTTGCCGGCGAGAGCGCGTTGTTTTTATGCTTTACGAAAATGTAACCTCAGCGAGGTTGGCCTGTGGTTCTTTTTCGTTTCTCTCAATGTGAATATTGAAAACAGTGAAGAGGCTGTGATCATCAAGGACAAATTTTCTTTTGAAAAACGCCCTGAAAGTGTCTTGCGCAGAAAACTGCACGAGAGCCGTCGACCAGCAGCAGCAAGCGTAAATATACTCCCGATCGTTTTGCTGTATGGTTTCAAGCAGATCGACTCACTGTAAGAGCTCTTTGATGCAGGATAACTCGAGAAGGACAAGGATTGCATGCAGTGAATTGTTTTCTAAATTGAGAAAATGACACCTGACAGCAGCGGTTCGGGGTTTCAGCGAAATACAGTTTACGAGTGAAGAATCTATAAGTGCCGTCCGAATTCAAGTAAGCGATCCCTTGTTCCATGGCTGCATATTCCAGAGACAAATAAAGACAGTGCCTTCATAAGCAGAGTGACATTGATTTCGTTGGAGCCGTTTATGGTGTCCACGGTGCCAGAATTGAAGGCAAGTCCTTTTGCAACACGGCAACTCGCCACACGCTGTTTGCAGATCACGGACTGCCGCCGCCCAGCAATCTTGCTTGCAAATGGCGAGATCTGCTTATCACATGCACGGAGGATCTCCCTGCTCCACAGCAATGTGGCCATTCAGCGACAGCAGCCTCACCGCTGCTAGGCCTTTTCTGGTTCACTTTGAATCTGTAACAGGCGACGCTTCAGAATGAAACGCCAATGCACCCAAGCAGCAATGCTTTGTTACCATTGCATTGTTGCCGCTTTACCCTCTCCTCACAGTAATTTCATACGAAGAAGAAAACGTGCCAATATTTGTGGTAACACAAGATGCGATGCGAGCACGACCTAGCTGATTTGCTATGCGTCTTTGGTAGCCTTGCACTGCAGCTGAACTTGACTTGTATTGGGACTCTAGTTGGTGCTAAATGTTTGACTGTGGACATTAATAAAGTGAACATTAGGCATCACTTTAGCAGACATCATTTTGCCTGGAATAGCTGCATAAACAATATTCGTGTCGCCGGTCACGGCGATGCGCTGGTGCAGTGTCGATGCAGAAACAGTGTTCACCATTTATGTTCGCTGTAAGATTGTATGACTAGCATTGTCATTTTCTTCCTTTTAATTTCGTTACTAGGCGCTGTCAAAGGCAGTACGCACCGCTGGAACCCAGTGGGCATTTTACGCCTGCTGGCACTAATATTATTCTTAACGCCCCCCCCAAAAAAATGTTGGCTGTATATATTCTTGTGCTAAAACATGTATATATTTTTGTACCATAGAAGCATTGTCATTTTTGCTTTCAATAATATAAAATTCACACGGATATTTTGCCAGGAAAGCTGTAGAAATAGTTCCAACGTCGCTGTGGATCGTTGTCGTAGTTTTCATGAAAAATAACTTAATAGGGCTATATTACGGCTTTTCTAGTGACAGTTAACCATGCAGAAATAATGATGGCCTCCAAGCTCTCTTTTTCATGTGCCCCACCGTACTTTTGCTGGCCATTTTCTTCTGTTTGTATGACTGAACAATGCGCGTGATGTCCGCAAGGAGGTGTTGTTTATCAGCTCAAACTGTTGCCCCTGTCTTGCTGTAATGTTTGTGGCGGACAGTCGTATTTTTCCAAGGTTCCGTGGCTGCGACGATTTCGTGCATGCTTTCAGCTTGCTTCCGTTTTTTTATTTGTGGATTTTTGAGCCTTTAAATAGTAATTCACTAGTTTTCCTTTTTTCTTTTTTGTATGCGCGGGTGTGTATTGTGTATATGTACTTGGTTTTGCAGGATAGAGCGTCCTTTCGCGCCATGTGCTTTAGCACGTGCAGCCATGTGGGACTTTATAGTCTTTAAATAGTAGTTTGGAAGTTGCAAGACTATCAGATATTAGTGGTTGTAGTGTGGGTGCATTGGGATCGGGAATATTGCTTTGGTAGGGCAGTGAGAGTGAGGCTGTGGGTTTGAACAAGTGTGAACACGTGTCGTAACTTAACTCTGTGTAGCATTTATTCTTCTAAAACATTGGTGATAATTACTTTTCAGCACTTTAAGCATTTAGATAACTGAGCAATGCTTGTTGGGGAGCTAGTTGGTGCATGTTCTGTAAGCATTTAGATTCTGTGCATATCAGCCTTTGATAGAAGGCTCATGCTTTGAAAGCTTCGGTGTTTGTATTAGAAAAAGCCAAGTGCAAGACATGGCAAGAAATACAAAGTGTGCAGTGTGCGGCGGGTTCCTCAAGGTAGACTAGGGGACGGATGAGAATGGAGAGTTAAGTCAATCGGCAGACACTGTGTTGTCGATGCTAGGCTGAATAAAATGGAGGCTTTCGAGGATGAGCTTGTCGAACAGGTCGAAGAGCTCAAAAGTGAGCTAAATATGGAGCGTGATGCCCAGAAGGCATTGGAAAAAAGACCACACAGCCGAGAAAAAGCTTAATAGGGCCATCATCGTGAACAAGAATGATCGTGACAATAATCCATGACAATGATCCGACGTGACAGGGGAGAGCATGTCAACAAAGCATACGGAATGCGCGCAATGTGGGGAGCCGGTAACCGGAGAGAGCTGCACCTACCTTGATGCGGCCACAGAGGGAAAGCAGGAACAATGCCCCTTGACAAGTCCAAATGGCACAGAAAAAGATAACAAAGGGAAGCAGGGAGAGGGTTCGGGAGTAGGAGAGAGTGAAAGGGTGATAATTGCCGGCAACTCAAACCTGGCTACGTGCTCGGAGGCAATTGTGGAAAGGGTGAAAGATGACAAATGAGTGGTGGTAGGGCTATTTCCAGGACAGACATTGGGTGCTGTCCTGGAGCGAGCAAAAGCAAAGCTCACGGAAAATGCCCACATTCTCAACTTTGTCATACTAGCAGGTGGGCTAAATGACATCCTAAATCAGGAAAGGGACAGAACTAGCCCAGCACTTGGCAAAGGGCGTAGATGACTTGCGCGAGCTGTCCCCTCGCATGCAGATTGTGGTGTGCACGGTGCCGGAGATGCCTGCACGTGACAGTAACGTACAAAGAGCCGTAGTGGCTGTTAATGAGGCTATATAGACAATGAGCCGAGCGAAAGGTTTCAAAGTTGTAGAAGTAAACAGGGAAGTGAGACAGTGTGGTGGTTTTGAACGAGACGAGATCCTGTTCAATTACAGGCTTGGATGAGAAGTGGGCCGGCTACTTGTTGGTCAGGTTGTTGCTTTCTTAGGGGGCCCACGGGCACTCAGGAGGCCAGAGTATGTAGTAATGAAGAAGGTTCCCTAGGGAAACCTGAGAATAGCATCGCCATCAATAACAGAAAAAGGAGGAAAATAAGAGAGCTCACCATGTAATAGGCTACATAAACATGGAGGGCAGAAGAAGAAAGGAAAAGTGGGCAGAGATTTAGGAGCAGTTAAATAGAGAACATATAGGTGTGTTTGTGGTTACAGAAACCCACCTGAGAGACTCGGAAGAGCCGCCAATGATTGAGAATTATGTTTGGGAAGGGTGCAACAGAACTAAATTCGAAACAAAGTGAGGAGGAGTCGGAATGCTCATCCATCAGGGAGCCAAACGGAAAAGAGGAAATTCGAAATGTCAAGAGCACCTTTGGTTATCAGGTACATTGAGTGGAAAGAAAACTTGGCTGGGTGTAACGTATTTGTGGATCGGAAATAATTGCAGAGAGAAGAATCAAGAATTAGTGGAATGTCTAAGCCCCGATGCTAAAGGTATTGGGAATAGTGTTGAAATTACCTTATTAGGTGATATGAATGCCCACTTACAGGATCTAGATGGCTATACCGACAACAACGGGAAGTCAATGCTAGATCTTTGTGAGCAACGTAACCTTGTCATCGTGAACACAGGGCCTAAGTGTGACAGAATGAAGTCATGATAAAGATAAATTGAGAGAAATGGGTCATTGACAAGGAAGGGTAGAGTAGCATAGGGAGTGACCATTAACGCATTATCTTGAATATGAGATATGCAGTTGGGAAAGAGAGCAGAGTGCAAAATGGCCAGTCCAAATTTGACCACTGAACAAATAACGAATATAGTCAGAAGAGTCGAGGAAGAATTTGGCAAATGGCCAAGCAAGGAACAGCAATATAGTGAGCTAAGTGTAGTAATGACAGCAATACAGAAAGAGATTCAACATGTTCATTGCAAAAGAAAAAAGAAACCGAAAAGCTGGTGGAACAGGGAGATATGAGAAGCGATTGCTGAACGACAGAAAGCATCGTGAGAGCACAGGCAGGCAAAAAAGTGCAGTTGCCGCAGGATGAAGTAGCCAGAAAATGGGAAATATACCGGGAGAAAAAATCTATAGTTCAAATACTGGTGCAAGCAAAGATAAAAGGTGAAAATGAACGTTGGTGAAAGGATAAAATAAAGATGATAATAAAGATGTTGATGATGGTGATGATATGATGAGATGATAAAGATAAAAGGTGAAAGAGAATGCTTCAGAATAGGTAGGCATGGGGGTGATAGCTTATTTGTCCTTACTTTGTGTATTGAAATATCCAGAGTAGAAAGGAGACCTTTATATGTGGCCTTTTTAGATATTGCAGGAACGTATGACAACATAGACCTCAACATTTTGTGGGATATGCTGGAAGGGGAAAGCTTGGGCGACGATTGTATACAGCTTTTGAGAGAATTTTACCTAGAAAATATCATTTGCGTTGAATGGGAAGGGATGAGGTGTGAGGAGAAAGTTGATATCAAGAAGGGACTGAGGCAGGGGTGCCCTTTTTCCCCACTGCTGTTTACGATGTACATGGTGAGGATGGAGAGGGTGTCAGAAGGAAGTAATATCGGGTTTAATCTCTCATACAGAAAGTCGTGTACAGTAGTAGAGCAGCAGCTTCCAGGTCTGTTTTATGCGGAGGATATTGTGTTGCTAACTAACAAGCAAAGTGATATGCAATGTCTGGCTAATATCTGTGGACAGGAAGGCGATAAGTTTGATCTGAAAATGGGGAACAGACAGTGACAACAGAGGGCCAGGAAATACCTTGCGTACACGAATATAACTACCTTGGTATATGGATAAATGAAGGCAATAGATATATGGAAACACAGGAAAAAACGGTAACAGAAAGGGGAAGAGAAATGTGGCCATAATGAAACACAGAGCGCTATAGGGATACAATAGGTACGAGGTGCTCCGGGTTGCACTCTTAAACAGATGTACACTCTTTGGGTTGTATCTTGCCACACAACCATAATCATGATCAGTCTTGCTTGCATTTCCTTTCTTGAAGATGCTGCGCTCACTGCTTTTCTGTCGAGAATGCTCTGTCACGCTGATAATGCGCATGCCGTTCGTGACTTGGAAGTACTGGGCTCTCAGCGTTCAAGAAAGGAAATGTGGACAAGACATACGACCATTATTGTTGTGTGGCAAGATACGACCCAAAGGGTGTAATTTTGTTTAAGAGTGTATGTAGAAAAGTGCAATGGTTCGAGGATTTACCTTTGGAAATATGGTTTGCTTGAAATCAGCGGTACAATCAGGACTTGATGGCAACCAAAGGTCAGTGGGTCGCCTCGCATTGGGCGATCACGGGAAGGCTACAAATGAAGCTGTGCAGGTTGATATGGGCAGGACAAGCTTTGAAGTGAGAGAAGCTCACAGTAAAATTGATTATGAAGAGCCACAGGAATATGGAAGAAAGTTGATGGGCTGGGAGAGTTTTCAGGTATTTGTACAGGACAAGATTGATTCACAGTGGAGCAAAAGAATTAGGAAGCTTACCAGCAAGTATGCGACCTGTACGGTGAGCAACATGGCAACAAAGAATGTCAAGCAGAAAGTCGGAGAGGCTGGAATAATCTGTGGGTGGCATCAGTGGAAAAGAAACCTGCTATGAGTAACTACTTAAGAGTAAGAAATGAAATCGGGAAAGAAACAATTTATGCTAACTCAAAGGGAAGCTCATTACTTTTCGAAGTGAGATCGGGATGCCTTAGAACACGCACTTATAAATCGAGATATAAGAAAGAAGCATGTGCTTCCTGCGGTAAAGCTAGGGAAACGATGAGGCATGTTTTATTCTAATGTGAAGATATCTTCCCAACGATTGATTTAGACCCATCTGGCCTCTTTGAAGCCCTTGAGTTCAGCGAGAGCAGGGGGAAAAGTAAACATGTCCGCAATAGGGATTAGTAAAAAGTGATTGGAGGATTCGTGGAAGAAAAGTAGGGAAATTACAAACAACGGAGGTGTGCGAAAACAAAGTTCACAATAGGGGTTCAGAAAGTTCGGTTATAGGAATTCATCGTGTTTTTCTCCCTTTTTTCTTTTTTAACATAGGTAGCACATTAGGCAATATAATAAGAGCTTGGTGGCGCAATCTGTCACCTTGTTCCAAAGGGGACGCTCATAGCATCCATCGATCCATCCAACTCCAGCGCTGGTTCCCAATAATGGCAAAAAAAAAGCAAAGTACTCAAGAGTACAATGTATAGTTAGAAATAATGATTTTGTACTATTTATCCTGTAATTAAAACACCTTGATTATTATAGTGTGGGAGAAAGTTTGTAGGTTAAAATTGCACTTACTATGGCGCCTCTAGTGGGAGATATTGCGCTAATGGGAGCATGTTTTCAATTGATGTACTGTGCTTGTTTTATTAGCAGCACCGCACAGTCAAATTTCTTGCCCTCTGTGGCCATTTGTTGAACCTGAGAGAATGTGCAGGGCATGGCTGAAGTTTGTTGGCGGGGGCATGTTTTATCTGCCTTGTGCGCTGGTAGTAACAGCGCCACCACAAGGCCTAGTGCAGAAGCTACCAAAGCGCTAAAGTTACCAAAGCGCTAACAAGAGAGCGAGAGCAGCTCAGTTGCTTCGGCGCTTCCTTGGCAACTAAAACTAGCACAATCCTTCACCTATGCAAGACAATAATTTCCCTCTCTCACAGCACCCTCAATGGTCTCGCAGCCTTCTTAGACACACTGTCACTGTTTTCACATTTTTTTGGCTTCTGCCACCTATACTGCGGAGAGCAATGGTACAACTGGCGCCAATCTCTCTGCTTTGTGTGTGGCTTTGTTCGATTTCCTTGGAGGCTCAGACGGTTCGGTGATTATTTTGTGCGTACACGCTCACTGCAAGCAGGACCGTGACTCTTGCATTCTTTTAAAGGGACACTAAAGGCAAACACTAAGTCGACGTGCACTGTTCAAATACCTTTCCAGAAACCTCGCGACACTTATTTCGTGCCAAGAAAAGACTTTGTTTACGAGAAAATTGTATCTGAAGGGTCCGAATACCTTTTTTGAAATTACAATCTCCCGCCACAAAACCGGGGCAGTGGTGACGTAGTATACGCCATCACTGCCCTTTGCTGCCGTCGGGGACTAAAATGGCACCCGACAGACGGCGGCGCCGAGCCAAGACAGTGCGGCAGGTTCGCCACTGCAACTGCTTTTTGGTCAAGTGGCGTAGACTGTTCGGGCATCCCGCAACATCACATGGAATTTGAATTCTCTGCTACCTGCAGTTTGTGCGAGTTTCGCAAGCCAGCAATACCAGCTCAGCACTACACGATCACGAAAGTACTGAAATGCAAAAGCAAGGGCAGCGTAGAGTCGAGCAAAAACAAAACCTTCTGACCGCTCACATTGTTGTCAACGATAATTTCAATTTCTTTTTTCTAAACATGAAATGGAAGTGAAGAAGTAGCATTTTATTTCATCTTATAATACAATACGAGGATGTTTTTTGCAAAGAGTAGTTGAGTACTAGTGACAGAATTGGACTGAGGAGGGCGTTTGTCATTGGGCAAGTGCTTGAATGTCCCAAGGGAGTTTCTAATCATGTGCTGCATTTACCTTGATTTCTCGATTATTAAGGCTCTGTTCGCGATAATAGTGACACCTTAGAGATTCTCGTGCACTAATTTATCACTTTAGCTTGACTTAGTATTTGCCTTTAGTGTCCCTTTAAACATTTAATGGATGACAGATGAAAATTGCGGTTACCATGATCGCGAGATGGCAGGTTTGAAGCTGGCTGCGCTTTGCTTACTTTTTATCACTTTGTTGCTGCTTAGTCTGGTAGCTTTCCACCTGATGGTGTATTACGAAACGCAGGTCATTTAGTTACGGTTCTTGTTTTGTTTCTATCTGCACCAACTTTCTCGCATAAAAAATAAAAATGGCAGGCTGGTTTCGTGAACATGCGAACGTGCTTCCAGACTTTTTTTTCACTTTTGGTAGAATGTATTTCATACAGTTTCAATTGATTGTTCATTCAAGATACATGGTTGTTAGCAGTATACAGAAGACCCAGTAAACCCAGCTAGCATGCTTTGAAAGGTGATTTCTTTCTGAAGGTGAAGATTTATGAAGATATTACTAAGAAATATTTTTGTCTCCACAGCTATGTTATGGAAAAGGTGTGGTTTTGTGACTCTTCTGCTGCTTGAAACGTACCAGAAAAAAAGAAAAGTTGCACCCAGTATGTGCAATTAAAAGACGTAAAAGTAGAAAAATCGCCAGCAGCCGTAGGCATACTATTCGTACAAAGGAATATGTATGACAAAGCACACAAGATTAAGGAGACAAGAAAGAAAGACCAACCAGAACGAGTGCTCGTCCTGTTTGTGCTTCCTTTCTTGTGTTGTTTTTGTGCGCTGTCAAATATGAATTTTTACAAAGCCACCCAAATTTCAGTTCTTGTAAAGGCATGTAGATGAAGCTGTTTCATGGAGTTAGTTTGCATTATATCAAAGCAGGATTTCTGCATACCTAATCTTGGATGCCAATGAAGGTTGTCGAAATTATTGCACAAGTTAGTTTGCTTAGTACAAAACCGGTACCTCAAAAGCTGAAAAGTTCTATAATCAATATGAAGCATATATGTCTGATCATCTGAAGCATTCCCATATTGCTTCATGAAATTTCAGAAATACTAAAGTTCTTCATTACTTTTTACGATGACGTACGTAAAGGAGTATTATGTGAAAAATATTATGTGAAATATTGTAAATTATGTAAGAAATATTATGTGAAAAGGCACAGGGACGTGTTAATAGGGTCTTTTAGCGGTGCTAAGGAAAATACGGTATACGGTACGGTATGTGCGTAATACGTTACCGGTCGAGAACTGCGCATGTGCGAACTTTACCGTATGGAATTACTTTCCGTATGGCATACTAGACGGTAAGGAGTTGCTAAGGCTCGGCTGGCACCGTGTGTAGCGAGCCGAGCTGCACCAAGCCAAAACAGTGAGAAGCTGATGCATGTTCGCCGTGCATGTTCATGTCTCGTGTGCATTTTTCACGATGATATGACTAAGGCACGAGTTAACATTAATTTACCTGCTGCGACACGACAAAGTAGCAGCAAGGCAGCCCTTCTAACCGGGAGGAAACTTCGGCTGAACTGAACTTGTGGCCATACCCTTTTGACAAGTGTTTAGTATACTCTGGCTGAATGAGAAGAAAAACAATAGTACGAAAACCGAAAATCATCTAAAAGAAAAACTGAAGGTAAAAAGTGGCATAAAAAAGCACTTCAGGTTCGTGGCGCCATCTAGTGACACAGAGTTTACTTAGAGGGGACGCTGAGTTTTTATAGTATTAACTAACTATATTCTACTTGTCTACTGGTGTAAAGTGCCGGCAGCGATGCAACTGACTAAAACACCCCTATTTTTATATGTTGCTCAGGCAAAAACACCTATGTAACAAAAATATGTTTCACGTGTTGCAGCACAAAGTGTCACAAGAGGTTGCTACCGGCCTTGTGACTGGCGTCTACGCTTGCCATAACCCGGCACTTCCGTAAAGAATAATGTGTGTGTAGACAAGCTAAACCTTTCTAGTATTTGCCAAACTGAATATTTCGCTCTCAGCACATAGTTATTGTATTCTGCAAAGCCCCAGTGTTAGCCACTATCATCATTATCACATTACCGTACGCATCGAGCGGCACACGCAGCTAAAACGTTTTCGGTCATCGCGGTAGGTTGGTACGGAACGGTAATACCGTACTGTATACCGCACTTACCGTACCGTAATATGGCACTGCTAAAACTCTCTAATGTAGCCTGTCGTGCAGAAAGACAGAACAATTCCAACCGTGGACCGCTTTTGAGTTATGCCCACAAAGTTGTGGATGAAGACCTTGTCTTCGGCTACAATCACCACAGTTGCTACAGCATTCTGCTGTTCAGTTCTTCACTCAGTCCATTGCCGAGTCATGTCACATCACTGTGATATATTTACTAGTGCATTTCTTCCATTATTCTGCAAGAATATTCTTCTACCCTAAATTTAATGTGTTTGAACAAATGAAGAAACATGAGAAAGGACCGTGAGGGTTTGCTAAATATGCTCCCTTATTGGAATCATTTACGACCCATATCGGTTCAGTGGTTTTATCATGGTCACGTCAACGCCCACTTAGTACCATTTATCATTTTCTCCCACTGCCTGTAAATAAAATCTAAAACTGCCGTTCATTGTGCCTCAGTAGCACAATGGCAGGCGAGCCTTTCATATGGTCCCACTAAGCCACGCATTCCCTCTTCTGCCATAATTCATCACCTGAAATTGAAGACACTTGAATTACTGTATTCGCACAGATGTCACTGCGTTCCAACACGGACGCGCTTTTGATCTCATCCGTGTCGGCATGCTGTGCGTCTGACACGCTCGCTGCTTGAAACCGAAGTTTCCACTACAACTGCCTTTGCAGCATGCTGATTGAGCTTTAACGAGGACATACTTGCGATCTCGGCACGCTGCGCCACTCACTCGTGTTCATGTCTTGAAACTGCCCGCTCTGTAACTACAGCTTCTGCAGCGAGCTCCTTCGGTTCTACCGCGGAGGCTGCCACAACCTCTGCGCCCTGCGTGTCTGACTCACGCTTGCTGCTTGAAACTGCAGTTTCCACTACAACTGCTTTTGCAGCATGCTGATTGAGCTCTAACGAGGACGTGCTTGCGATCTCGGCGCGCTGCGCCATTGCCTCATGTTCCCCGCTTGAAACTGTCTGCTCTGGAACTATTGCTTCTGCAGCGAGCTCGTTCGGTTCTACCAGGCTGTCACAATCTCCACGTGTTGCGCGTCTGACCCACGCTCGCCGCCTGAAACTGCAGTTTCCGCTACAACTGCCTTTGCAGCAGGTTGATTCAGCTCTAACGAGTGTGTGCTTGCCAGCTCAAGCGCGCTGCACCACTGACTGGTGTTCGTCACTTGAAACTGTCCGCTTTGGAACTACGGTTTCAGCAGCGAGCTTGTTTAGTTCTGCCACGGAGGCTGACACAATCTGCGTGCGCTGCCCGTCTGACTCACACTCGCCACTTGAAACCACAGTTTCCACTACAACTGCCTTTCAAGAATGCTGATTTAGCTCCAACAAAGACGCACTTCTGATCTCAGCGCGCTGCACCACTGACTCGTGTTCGCCGCTTGAAACTGTCCGTTCTGGAACTACGGATGCTGTGGTGAGCTCGTGTTCACATGCACAATTGCGCTTATGTGCCTGTCTTTTTGCCTTCTCCCGAGTTCTCTCAAGGCATTCCAAAAGCTTGATGCCATCAGTCTCCAATGCAAGAACAGCCTATATCAACTCTAGTTCTTTGAGTGTGTTGGACACATCCTGACAGAATTCCTCCGCAAGCTCCAAAAACTCCAGTTTACACAATGCTGCAAATTCATGGTTGAGTTCAGTTCTGCTTTCTGAACTGTACACACAGTACTGCCTTGATGCTCACGCCATAGAGAAATAAATTCAACAAGAGGGGACACTCGGTGAAAACTGGCAACAGTAAACACGTCACGCCTAGTGTTCACACATTCCGTTAGCTGATGAGAGCATCGAAAAAAAATATGAAATGAACTTGCAATGTATAATTTTTTTATTCTTTCCCTCTAAAGCTAAAAAGCTTTGCATAATAATGAACTTCAGGGTGTCTACCAACTGGGAAAACCAGGAAAACTGGAATTCTCAGGGATGTTGAGTAGTCTGGAAAAACTTGGGGAAAACGCGGGGAATTTGTGCCTCTATCAGGAAAAATTAGCTGTGATTTTATCGAAAGGGTTGAAAGTCGCGGTAATGCTGGCTCGAGTAACAGACAGAAATCGTAAGGAATCGTCTTTGACGCCTTGTCGTTGGCTGGAGGAGTTGCGATTGTACAGTCAACGAGCGACTTTTCGGATTTTCGATTATTTGGCCGGCTTCGCGGCACCACCACGTGCCCCATAAAGTCAATGTACCAGAACGTCTGAAATTTCGGACACAATAACTCTCTGCCGTCCGATTTTCCGGACGTTTTGCTGTGACCACAGGTCTGAAACTGCATTAATCAAAACCACCACTGCTGCCATTTTAATTACCTTGCCGCCTCAAACCGGTGCTCTCGTACGCAGATCCGCTGACAGCCGTAGCCACCACTGCGGCAACGCTAGGCCTGGCTGCTTCGACGTTCGCTATGAAGCTTCTTGCCATTGGGTGACATACCTTTTATTGAAAGAATTCGCTGCTGTCAGCAATGGCATGGACTCTGCCTTTATGGTCCTCGCGATTGGCTTAGAAGCTTGGAAAGCATGGTGCGTTGCATAATGCCGGTTCCCAAAAGTCAGCTTTGCCTCTGCACAGAAATGCTACTTGGTGAAGCATACACAAAAGTATTGCAGTGAAGCATAACAAGCGTGGGAAGGGGCTATTGCCACGGGACACTTTTATGTATTCCTTAATTATACACGGTGTGCACTGGGTATTTCCCATCACAGTACTAGCACCGATAGTCCTAATATGTGTACCGACAGGCCTTCAGAGCGTTTTCGAATGTGCTTGTGGCGGTTTGAGCCCATAAGGGCAGTAAATAACATGCATTTATTTTTTCCAACTGGCCAATTTTTAGGACGTTTTCGCAGCCTCTAGAAAGTTTGAAATCCCTAATTTTTTTCAAAGGCATTTTATTTGCTGTGCATTTTACTAACCCTTCTATTCTCTTCTTGAATAATGTAAACACTACTCCTTAGTATTCAAATTGGATTAAGTTGTTTTTTTAAAAAAAATTTTTCATATGCTTACTAGAGAGTGACAGCATCGGGCGATATGGTTTGAGCCCGTCTTGACATAAAACATAGTTCTGCTTCACTCAGGGAATTTTGCATGCCAGACGTATCAGATACACGTGTCATGCGCCAGCAGTGATGCTAACTCTAGGGATTTTCGGGTCTGTTTTAGGGATTTAGTGTCTTTCTTAAAGTATCTATTGATTTTTAAACATGCAGTTATCTCGCCATTTAAGCCACTGTGCATATTCATACATACCTATGCAGGCTTTATCAAGGTTACTGACTAGAACCAGCTGCTTCTTAACTTTCTGGCACTAGCAGTAGGGGTAATGCCCCTAAATAAAATAAAGGTAGAGCGATCTTCTCTCTCCTCCTCCTGCGCCGGTGTCTTCTAAGGAGTCTGGTGTCTTTTAAGGAGTCTGTTAGCGAGCCCTGTGAGCGCACACTGTCGTGCATCTTTGTGGAATGCCAACCACCATTCCTCGCGAGGCGCAGCAGGTGCAAGGTACCTAGATGCGAACTTGCACATGCCCGCAAGCATACTTGTGGTCTGGGCTTAACGCATGCCAACTAGCATTCAAAACGTGCACGCCCAAAGCCGAAAATGAAAGTGCAGTTCCGGTGTTAATCCCATCCACTTTGTGCCCTACAGTCAATACGGCCGCTAGCTCTATGGGAGTGTCCGCTCTTGTTGAATGTCTTTCTCTCTGCTCACACACAGAAAGCATAAATGACATATGTCGCCCGCTTTGTTACCTACGCTAACAAAAGCCTGCTAAAACTCAGTAGAGAAAAGCGTTGCATTCACCAAACTTTGCAGCCAAGATTCGGCACAGACCATCCTGACGAACTGTCGTATCTCGCACAGAGAACCACTGGATGTCAGATCGTACTGCTGGCACCAGTTTGTTTCGACAGGAGCCCAGGTGTTCAGGAACGTGCCTGTGACTGCACTTTGCAGCAGCTTATGAATCCTGAGGGGGCCAGGCAGAAGACAAGGCAACAATATAACGAGTCGCAAAGACATTTTATTACGTCGTTATGGAGCAGTCAGCCCTACAAGCTTCCTCAAAGAGAGTGAAACACAGTAACGCTTGCTCAAAAGCCAAAGACTGAACATCATTCACGGGGGCTTCTTTTATGGACCAGTCTGGAACACCCTCATTCAGGAGGAGGAGAGAGTGAATGCTCGTCATGCTTGCACGCACAAACGCTAACGCCTTTTCGCCGTTGCGGCCTCGTAGGCATTTCTATAACAGTTGTGGGCGGCTCAGCGTGTTCAAAATGTCCGGGCTTTTGCCGTTGCTTTGATGGCACAACATAAATTATTCAACACACAAGCCAGTCGTAACACAGTTCGCCAGAAATTTGCTTCAAGCTTAGTGGTGTATCAATAGCCTACAAATAGAGCTAGTCTCTTAGCATGGTGATGACATTTTGGCTGCCCAAATTTCACTGGGATTGTGGTTTGCTATATTTATTCTTTTTTATTTTCTTTCCTTTTTTGCACCATGGAAATTGCAAGAATTTGTCTATTACTCTGTTGTTCTTGTAAAGAGGTATATACTGTATCTGGAGTTACTAGCATAATGAAAGGTCCTGGTGTATTAAGTAACTAGTAGCTAGGGGGTGGCTGCCACAAATTTATGTCTGCCACTGCTGTTTAATTGCCTTAAAATAAGAACATTGCTATCGACACAGCACCATATTCAAGAAAATTGGCTCTTCCTTGAAACAGCTGGCCTTCCTGGATGTAGATGAGATGAACACAGTTTGGCTTTATACATCAACTTCTCTTTTGCCTACTACAAAGCCTTTTCCAAAGTTGTCGTGGTTGTTTGTGCCTGTGTTCAAAAAATGGAGCTCGGCGTGTGGACTGAATGTCATGCAACAATTGTGCAGCTGGTGAAACTGGTTTCACCGAGAAGCATATGCAGGCTGTTTTCACCGAATGTTGAAATTGTGACTGAGTCTATATATGTTTCAGCATACCGCAGTGGCAATCCTGAGCGCCTCATCTACCCTACTGACAGCCAAGGAAACATCTGTGGCCAGCCACCATTTGAGTGAGTTCTCCCTGTGCTGATCCATTGATCGCAGAGCTTTGAATCTTCGAGTAGCAGCTTTTGTCTGACAAGCTGCTAGCAGCACAAAAAAGTTGCATCACTGAAGCATGCTACCAACATTGTGGCATTGTAGGCTAGTGAATGAGTAAGAACTATGGTAAGATTTCAGCGAGTTGGAACAGTGCAAATTTGTGGCATACTGAGAATGAGAGTTGCTTTTGTAAGGTTTGCAAAAAAAAAGTTGGCTTGCCTTACTGTGAGAGGTAGATGCCATTGACAGGCTTTCTGCAAGATACGAGCCATTGTTTTTGTTTTACATACTGTGTGACACAATTGGCTGAGAAATAGATGTCCATTGAAGTACAACCAGATGCTAAAACTTGCTACTGTGTGCTCAAGACAGCCTGACACAGAAGGCATATTGAAGCAGCATGATGGAACAAGGAGAAAAAAAGCCCATACACAACAAACTGGCGGTCACTAGTCCTGTTATGTATGCACTTTTTTGTCCTCGTACCATCGTGCTGCTTCAGTATGCCTTCAAGATAACCAAGCTGCCCAGATCATGTTGTTGCCTGGCACAAGATAGCAAATTCACATCTGGGTATAGTGGCTAGAATATACTGGCTAGTGTGCCGTGCACCAGCTCTTTTCAATGGAGGAGTGTGGCGCCACTTGCAATGAATGCCCACGGCGGCCAGCAGAGGTCGCTGCCATACGGGTGGGTGCAGACTGCGCGTGTCGTCTGCTTCTCACATCAGTTTTGCAGCGGATGCGTCGGTTTCTATGTTTGCATTTTCTGTCTTATTACAGCGTTGGGTGTTTGTTCTTGGTGTTGTCAAAGAGTGAGTGCGTGGCTGCTGTGTTTGTGTGCTTGTAATTACGAGAACAATGCGGTGGTGGTGAAAAAATGCCGAAGCTAAAGAGAGAGTGCAAGGAGAAGACCTGCTCTGTGCCGTTGTGTAGAAGTGGTTACCGCTCGAACAAAGGGCGTGTATCATTGTTCACTCCACCACCTGATATGAAGCGGTAGCAGAATGGGCAAGAATGACCAGGAGAACGGACAGAAGGCTGGCACCAACTGCTGTAATTTGTGAAAAACATTTAGAAAACAGTTTAGTCCAGTGTGCGTTCTCTATCATCGTGAACGGCATTGTCCACGAGATTCCCCGCCATAAAACACGCCTACAACCCTAAGCCATAGCAACAATATTTCCTGAGTATCCTGAGCAGGCACCTCGTGAGTGCCAAGAAAAAAAAAAAAAGAAGAAAAAAGGAGCAGTAGTGCTTTGAACTACTATACTGCAGGTTATGTACGTTGCACGAAAGATCACTGCCAAAAATTCTTGACCACAGTATGCAGGCTTAATTCCTTTGTGTAAGTAAAGCTGAAGCTAGTGCCAACGCTGCTTCATATTGCACTACCCATTTTGACAATGGAGGCCTTGTCTATCTTAGTCGGATCATGTCAACCACTGTGAAGGCCATGGAAGATGCTTTTACTGTGTTCTTTAGCAAAATCAAGTTACATGTAGGGAGTCTAGCTGATTTTTCTGGTCAGATCCAGACACTGGCGTTCCCACAACTAGGGTGCCCAGAGCATAAAAAACCAGCTTTGACAGCGGTTGTAAAGTTCTGTGTTTTTGTGAGGTTTCGGTTTTTGTAAAAGGCATCAACAAAGAGAGGGAAGCACAAAGGCAACGGCAGAAGCTCCTTAAACTGCGTCACTGCCACTAGATCTATCTTCTTCATGTATGTGTGCATTATCTCATATCTAGGGCTGTCTCAATTGTGCCTGCGTTTGTCTATTGTTACGCTTGAATAAGATCTTTGTTACGGCCAAATAAAAGATCTGTTTCCTATTTTTGTTCACGTATGTCAGAAATAAAAAGAAATCTGTACGTATTTACCTGGTATAAAAAATGTATAGTACACGGAACACCACAGTTCATTTTACAGGCTAATATATTTACTCATTATCATACCCTCGGGGCCCAATGGGCATTATGAGGGGATGGGTACATGGTTTACAAACAATCAAAAACGTTCATACCTATGAGGAAAACAGTAAGATAAATAGGCAGAAACAGCAACAAATAAAATTTAAAAAAAAAGAACAGCGAAATTCGAGTCATTTCAAAAGATCATCGGTAACAGCAGTCTTGAATATAATAATAATAATATATGGGGTTTTACGTGCCAAAACCACTTTCTGATTATGAGGCACGCCGTAGTGGGGGACTCCGGAAATTTTGACCACCTGGGGTTCTTTAACGTGCACCTAAATCTAAGTACACGGGTGTTTTCGCATTTCGCCCCCATCGAAATGCGGCCGCCGTGGCCGGGATTCGACCCTGCGACCTCGTGCTCAGCAGCCTGCAGTCTTGAATGGTTATGCATTATATAACATTAATAGAACAGTAATGTAACCTTAGAATTCTTTTACTTTATTAGAATAAAAAATGCAACCTAAAGCTTACCCTTAAAAATATTACGCTGCAGTGCCATCATCGCTAGAATAAAAAAAAACAAGTGTCCTTACCTACCGCCTAAGAGACACGAAGGCGAATGCCTTGTAAAGCGTACTGTAATCCACCTTAATCCTCGTTAATCCCCCTAATTCCACCTAATTCACCTTAATCCAATCGCTAATCAATAATTAAATTTGCTAATAATTAATCATCTCTTATACACGGCTGGACATGCTTTGGTTCATCTCTGGCCTTCCTTGGATCGTGTGATATGTTCTGTACCTCACAACACGACCTTGAAACATGGAGATCTAAGGCTTCTGCCTTGGAAATTACGGTATCTTTTTGCCGCATAGAAACACTTGACGTTCCCCGCTCGAAGCCGAGCTGAGCTAGCACAAGCTTTTCACGCAAGCGACAAGCGCTAAAGAAGCCTGTTGTAATCAACGCAAACCCTAATCAGTAATCAGCTGCCCACATTTGAACTGTGCTGCTGCTACGGCTTAAAAAAAAAAAAAAAAAAAGCGCTGCAGCCCACTTGCCGGTGCTGTGGAAACACGGCGGGTTACGAAGACCGGATGGTGCCGCGGCACCCACCTGCACTGCAGCGCTCCTAGCGGCAGCCGCCGGCATTCATTGCATCCGGTGCCACGCGGGAGGCCGTGGACGGCACACTAGTCAGTATATTCTGGGCACTATAATTTGGGCACTATAATTTGGGCATCAAATCTCCATGATGAATCAGGAAATTCTGCATGTTTAAACATTGCGTTCCAGTACATCCAGGATTTCAGGCATTCTGTCGAGTGTGCATTCTTCATTACGAAAAACAGACAAACTTCTCATCTATAAATCTTTGTTTTTATCTGATTTAAACTACTGCCATCTTGTTTGGGGCACGACAACCTTGACAAATATCTGTAAATTACATATAATACAGTAAGAGGCTATTCATGCTATTGCAACTGTTCCTTATGGCAGTCACACTGCACCACTTCTTCATAAACTGAATCTAGTTACTCTACCAGACTATTATAGTGAAAGCTCGTTAATTCGAACTTCAATAATTCGAATTTATGGATAATTCGAACTGTAAAATTTGGTCCGGCCAAGCTCCACAGACGTCTATGCATAAAAAAGCCTGTTAATTCGAATGCGAGAAGGTTCCGCCACGGATAATTCGAACTACGCGCCATAGTGCCAGCGGCTTGGCGCCTGGCACACGGCCAGAGAAACGCGCACACTGCCTACGCAATGCAAAAAAGAGGTGAGGCGTGAATCGTGAAGCGTGAATCGTGAGGCCAGAATCTTTCCCTACATTGACAAAATTGTAACTGCACGCCAGAGTTAGATGAATGCGCGATATTGTACAGGCATAAGAATGAAGATGCACGTCTTATGGTAGAGGCATGGCATATGTATAATGGTGGAAGTGCATGCGTGAGTCAGCCTTCGATTACTTTACATAAGGAAGAGATTAAGTGCCTTAACAGTTATCTCTCACATAGACCGGCACGTGTACCCGACTGACACGTGGTGTTACCATTCCTGAGCTTGCGCAGATGAGTTTTCTCTTCTTTCTTTTTTTGCCTCTGTGCTCCCTTCAGTCATAGTTGGCGTTCGTGTTGGCCACTTCTCTACTCTTGTGTCCTGTCTGCATGCCTCACCTCTTCTTTGTATTATGAATCCTTACCAACTAGCTCAGCTTTCTGTCGTTCTAAGCAGCCTACACACAAGGCTGTGTCGCCTCCGGAACGGAGAGAATAGTGAGAGAAGGCAAAATCGGGAAAAATATAACCGGCGCGATGCTGGCCAGAAGGCAGCGGCAGCTGCCATCTCTCTGTTCTACGTTGACCTCCGAGACTTCTTGCCTGTCGCAAATCTTGGGGGCTTTGCAAATCTCCTTTGCTGACTATGTCGACGTGGACGAGGGTGCAGTGGTGTGTGGTGCGCTGAAAGATGAGGACATAATTTCTCAGGTCAGAAGCGCTGAACCTGTCGCTGCCAGTGACGACGAGAAAGCCGAAGCGCCAGTGTGGCCCTCTGCTGAGGAGGTCATGGCTGGATTGAATGCTGCCCGTCTATTCTTCAGTTTTGAAGAAGGCGAAGAGGAGGCCTTCCGCCACATTCGCTCATTAGAGCAAAAAGTGCTAGCTGTCGCCTTCAAGAAAAAAAAGGCAGACTACGATCACGGACGTTTTCAAGCATTAAATTTCTGACATGCCCTACTGCTTCAAAATCGCAGTGTATACTGTTGTTCTCTTTCACTTTCGTTAGTTCGAACTTTCGTGAATTCGAACTGAAGCGGCTTCCCCTTGCGGTTTGAATTAACGAGCTTTTACTGTATTGCACAATTCTTATAAAGCGGTCCCATTCATGCCTTAGAGGTGCTAAATTGATAAGCAACACTTCAAGACTAAAGTTCAGGACATTCAATCAATCAATCAATCAATCAATCAATCAATCAATCAATCAATCAATCAATCAATCAATCAATCAATCAATCAATCAATCAATCAATCAATTTATCAGAAACAAAAGGAACTGGAGGGAGACCTGGGCAAAAAGCTGTCGCAGCAGCTTGACGGAGGCCCAGGGTCCCTTACATGGCAGTAGGACTCGCTTGATATATGCACAGAAGGCTCTATATACAACAAACATTACACATCGTACGTATGCATAAAAAATGACATTTTACACTTGAATGCAATATAATATACCAAAATGTTGCTATGAAGAAAGAAAGTAATCACAAACCATTTTTATTTAACGTAGCTGTGTGCTTATGTTTGTTAAGTACAGTCGATATACTATGTGTTAAGGACTATAGGCTGTAATTGCTTCGAAACCATGGTACCTTCCATACCTCGAGGTTTCATGTAGTACGTTTTGTGTGAGTGCAGAGTTCTAGCTGAGCAAGGGATGTTAAATAATCCTTAACATATTTGGATGAGAAGTAAATTGTTCCTAGTAATTGTTTCTAACACTCGTCTCGTTCAAGCATGGGATATTCCGTGCGCGCACACTAATTATGGGAAAAGAAATGCTACAATTTCTTTTGCCATTTTATTTGAATCAATTAACAATCTGGAAATATCAATTATGGCTCTTCATCGCTTTTTTGTAGATTGTTGAACTCGCACTTAGAGCAAGTTAGTGCGATTTTGTTAATGCTGCTTTACCGCTTTTCATATGCTATTGTTGAACTGCTTGTACATTTTCTGTTTATACCGGGTGATTCAGTCCATCTCATTCGTACTTTTTTTAGATTCTAGTCTTAGTGCTGATGTTGTGGCCATCGCGATATAGTGTATTAGTCTCCTGCCTTTAATGTAGACATCATTATCATCATCATCAGCCTATTTATGTTCATTGCAGGCCGAAGGCCTCTCCCTGCGATCTCCAATTACCCCTGTCCTGCGCCAACCGATTCCAACTAGCACCCGCAAATTTCCTGATTTCGTAGCACCACCTAGTCTTCTGCCATCCTCTACTGGGCTTCCCTTCTCTTGGTACCCATTCTGTCACACTAATGGTCCAACGGTTATCTAATCTGCGCATAACATGACCTGCCCAGCGCCATTTTTTTCTCTTAATGTCTATTAGAATAACGTCTATACCCGTTTGCTCTCTGATCCAAACTGCTCTCTTTTTTTTCTCTTAAAGTTATGCCATATGTCAGCACCGATAAAATGCACTGATTGTATACCTTCCTTTTCAATTATAACGGTAAGCTTCCAGTCAGGAGCTGGAAATGTCTGCCATAGGCGATCCAAATCATTTTTATTCTTTTGTGAATTTCCTTCTCATGGTCAGGGTTTCCTATGTTTAGTTTACCTACGTAAACGTACTCCTTCACAGACTCTAGAGGCTGACTTGCGATCTTGAACTCTTGTTCCCTGGCCCGGTTATTTATCATTATCTTTGTGTTCTCCCTGTTAAGGTCCTCAATCATTTGTTGTAAGTCGTCCGCATTGTTGCTGAATAGAACCATGTCATCGGCAAACCGAAGGTTGGTGAGGTATTCGTGGTCGATCCTTACTCCTAAACCTTCCCAGTTTAATAGCTTGAATACTTCTTCCAAGCACGCAGTGAATAGCATTGGAGAGATTGTGTCTCCTTGTCTGGCCCCTTTCTTCCTCGGTATCTTGCTAATTTTCTTTTATGGAATTAAGGTGGCTGTGGAATCTGTAGATATTTTCCATGGTACTGTATTTACGTAAGCAGTCTGTACTCCTTGATTATGCAATGCTTCTATAACTGCTGGTATCTCTACTGAATCAAATGCTTTTTCGTAATCTATGAAAGCCCTATAGAGAGGCTTATTGTACTTTGTGGATTTCTCGATAACCTGATTATTGACATGGATGCGATTCATTGTAGAGAACCCTTTCTGAAGCCAGCCTGCTCCCTTGGTTCACTAAAATATAATGTTGCCCTTATTCTATTGGAGATTATTTTGGTAAATATTTTATATAATACTGGGTGGGAGTAACCTAATGGGCCTATAATGTTTCAGTTCTTTAATGTCGCCCTTTTTGTCGATTAGTATAATGTTTGCATTCTTCCAGTTTTCTGGGACCCTTGCAGTCGATAGACACTTTGCATAGAGAGCCGCCAGTTTTCCTAGCATTATGTCTCCTCCATCTTGATTAAATTGACTGGTATTCCATCCTCTCCCGCCACTTTTCCCCGTTTCATGCCTTGCAAGGTCCTTCTGACTTCATCTCTAGTTATAGGAGAAGTTTCTGTATACTGTTCATTATTGTTTCGAATAGAGTACTCCTGAGTCCTCTGGGTACTGCACAGGTCAGTATAGAAATGTTCCGCTGCTTTTATTATACCATCGGGATTTCTGATACTACCCTGCTTATCTTTCAGTGCATACATCTTGGTTTGTCATATGCCAAGTTTCTTTCTCACTGATTTCAGGCTGCGCCCATTTTTTACGGCTTCTTCAGTCTTTCTCGCGTTATAATTTCTAATATCGCTTATTTTCGCTTTGTTGATCAGTTTTGACAGTTGCACGAATTCTATCTTATCTCTTGAGTTAGACACTTTCATTCTTGGTGGTTTCTTTATTAGATCCTTTGTTACTTGGGAGAGCTTGCCTATTGGTTGCCTTGGTGCCTTGCCTCCCACTTCGATTGCTGCCTCTGAAGCCAGCCTTGTTACACTTTCATTCATTATCTCTATGTCATGGTCATCTCTCTGTTCTAAGGTATTTGTTTGCAAGTACCAGTCTAAATTTGTCTGCTTTTACCCTTACTGCCTCTAAGTTGACCTGTTTTTTTCTTTTGAGAAATTTTACTCTTTCTCTGTTCAAATTGAGGTGAATCGTGGCCCTCACTAATCTATGATCATCGCACTTTACCCTAGCTATCACTTCTACATCCTGCACTATGCAGGGATTGGCTGAAAGTATGAAATCAATTTCGTTTCTTGTTTCACCATTTCCAGGTCCATTTTCTGTTGCTATGTTTCCTGAAAAAAGGTGTTCATTATTCTCAGCTTATTCCTTTCTGTGAATCCTACCAGCATCTCTCCTCTAGCGTTTCTAGAATCGACACCATAGTTGCCAGTTCCCTGTTCACCCGCCTGCTTTTTCCCCACTTTTGCATTGAAGTCACCCATTGCTACTGTATACCGCATTTGCACTTTTCTCGTCGCTAATTCAACATCTTCATAAAACTGATCTACTTCCTCATTGTTGTGACTGGACGTTGGAGCGTTGGTTTGTACTACCTTTAATCTATACCTCTTATCGAGTTTGACTACGACTACAGCTACTCTCTCATTAATGCTGTAGAATTCGTCAATGTTGCCCACTACTATGTCCTTATGGATTAGGAACCCTACCCCGTATTGCTTCTTATCTAGGAGGTCCCTATAGCTGAGGACATGTCCGTTATTCAGCAATGTATAAGCCTCACCAGTTCTCCTAATCTCACTAAGGCCAATAATATCCCAAACGATGTCTGATAGTTCTTCGAAGAGTCCTGCTAAGCTAGCCTCACTCGAGAGGGTTCGGGTGGTAAACGTTGTAAGACTCAGTTTCCATTGGCAGCCTGTCCGGACCGAGAGGTTCTTAGCACCCTCTGCTGCATTGCAAGTTTGACGGCCGCCTTGGTCGGGTGCTCCGCAGCCACTGGGGACTGAGGGCCATTGGTTACTTGAAGATATCATTAGGGAGGTCGTGGCCGAATACTGCACCAGGGAGGCAATTCCCGTTCTGCTGAGGAAGTGTCTTTGTTGAAGCTTAGTGGGCTTTCCTAATTCGGTTGTACCTGGATTAGTATAGCTCCATTTGCTCTCGGCATCTTTCACCGGTGTCAGGTGTCACTCCAAGCCTGCAGATGTAGTGCACTGGAGAATGTAGAAGAAAAAAAAAAAACGGGGGTGGGGGGTGGAGGGATTCGAACTTCCGACTACCGCAACCGAGCATTCGGCATAGCTCCGTAAGATAATCCCGCAGGCAGCAAGGCCACTTTATCGCCTATAAATACGGCCCAGAGGGGCCTACATGCCTAAGAGATCTGCTAATTTGTCTGCCCTTTGCGGGTTTGTTCGCCCTTTGCACGACAGAGTGTCAATTGTTGGTGGCCCTAACCTCTTTTTTCCCAAATCTCACGCATGCACGCGGTCTTGAGCGCGCCTAGATACATGATATATTTTTGCTGTATTTGAACATCACTTAACACTTGTGCATAAAAAAAAAGGGGAAAAGTTTTTCAGCGCTTACCGAGAGGCCCCAAGTTGCGTATGATCCGCTCATCGCGTCTGCTTGTCCCTTGGCGTCCGAAAACTAGCGGTCCCGGGTAGCTATTCAGAATGGTCAGTTGAACCGCCGTCTCAATATAGTTCTGAGATTCGCTCAAAGCAGGCGACCTTGACTGCTCCCCGTGGTGTCTTCATCCTTTCTACAGCTTTGGACAGCAGTTATACTAGAGCTAATGAGAAGGAGGAAATGGGGAGGGGGGTTGAGTTAACTGATCTCGTAGTTTTTCTGGGAATGCAGTGAGCCTGAGCGCTAGGGATTTGGGAGTTGTATGCCTCATTTCACCTACAGTGGTGCCTTCTTCAATCAGTCACACATGGTTTGAACATTTCGCGCTTGTAAGAAATTGATGGCCCTGCTACTGCCGCGGTCGCAATACAATTCTCTGGAATACAAATGAAAATAAGCAAGAAAGAATAACTGCAAATGTAGACGAAAGGGATGGACACATATACTATCGTTCTGACATGCTGAAAATCTGTTTACAGCTAGGTGTTGTTGCTGCTTGCTTTCCCTTATTCTTTGTATGCATACTGTAAAGAAAAAAAAACATCCCGTCATTTTTCTCTGTACCTTCGTTGCGGAAAATTCGCATCCTCAAAGTAGATGTAGACATCATACAGTGTAATTACGTTTCTATTGGATCTGTACTCACATAATATCTGAGATTGTTGTTTTTATTATGTGCAATGTCTTATTTTGTTTGCATTAAATGCATCTGTCCATTGCTGTATTTGCCTGTCCCTGCCAATTGTACTCGATCATCGTCATAGTCAAGCCCGTGTAGCGGCTTTTTGACCACGGCCCTCATCATCCTGTATGTTAGAAGAAAGTTCGATTTTGACGTAATACTTCTGCGGAAACCCGCAAGGTGGAGAGAAGTAATTCATAAAGGGAAAATGAGACATCCACCCAAACGTAGCAAATTGCTACAAAGGAAACCCATACAGGACCCTTGAAAGAAAAAGCCTTGCAGGTGAAAAAAAATTTGTCCTGGTCTGGTACTTGAACCCGGGAGCACCGCCTTTCCGGGGCAGCCACTCTACCATCTGAGCTAACCAGGCAGCTAGTAGATGGCAGGGTGAAGTCGAATTCATCAACAACTCGAAGCACAGACAAGATCTTAAAGAACCTTTGCTTTGATTTTGCCTTTGCTTGCAAAGGTAAGATGTTGCCTTTCTTTGAGTTGTCGATGAATTTGACTTTGCCCTGCCATGTGCTAGCTGCCTGGTTAGCTCAGATGGTACAGCGGCTGCCCCGGAAAGGCGGTGGTCTCGGGTTCAAATACCGGACCAGAATGAATTTTTCTTATACTTCGAGGCTTTTTCTTTCGAGGAACCTGTATGAGTTTCCTTTGTAGCAATTTGCTACGTTTGGGTAGATGTCTCATTTTCCCTTTATGAAAGTGTTGTATCCGCCGTTGTGCCCTGCTCGACTACGTCGTGGGCGCTGGAGAGGCATTTCAACCTTGAATACGTGACGGTGGACAGAATCGAGACAGCAGAGTCTGTATCTACGAGGAAACGTATGGGTACATCTTGCACGACGACTTGGATGTTTATTCCTGCTTTGCTCGGCCGCGCGAGATGCAAGACGTTGAGGTCGCCGGATGTACTGCAGCTATCAACTTCTCGGACCGGGAGGGCCCGCTCGTTTGGCATGCCGCTCTTACAGACGCACTGAAAATGTCCTCGCTTGCTGCATTTGCTGCATATTTTATTCTGCGCCTTGCATTTCTTGTAATCTGCAAGATGCTGCGAAGACCAGCAACAAAAACAAGACTTGTGCTGCTGCGGTGGCAGTAATCTGGATTCTGTGCGGCATGGAATTGACATTTTCTCACCTTTTCAATGCTTGCAACCAATGACTGCAGCTCAAGCGAGTACTTCATAGCTTTTTCAATATTGTTCGCAATAGCCAGCGCACATTCAAGAGTAGGGGAAGCGCCTTCTAGAAGTAGGCGTTCCTTGCACGAGGTCACGGGATCAAATCCCGGCCACGGCGGCCGCATTTCGATGGGGACGAAATGCAAAAACACCCGTGTACTTAGATTTAGGTGCACATTAAAGAACCCCAGGCGGTCGAGATTTCCGGAGTCCTCCACTACGGCGTGCCTCATAATCAGAAAGTGGTTTTGGCACGTAAAACCCCATAATTTAATTTTTTAAGTAGGCGTTCCCAAAGAACATGGTTTCTCGCTTTCGCTACAAGTTGGTCACAAATGAAATCGTCAACTTGCTCACTGAAGTCGCAACTCAATGCCAGCTCGCCCAATGCCGTGACGAACGCAACCCCAGGCAGTTGGATGGGTGGTCCGAACCTATGCCACTCCATGATGACGTTGATTTTAGAAGTGAAGTAAGCGTCCAACTTAGCCACTGCTGCATCGTACTCATTGCTCGTGACGCCTTTATCCTTTTCCTCTGCATGCAGTGTCGACGGTTTCTTCTCCGGCAGTGCCTAGTACAAGCATTGGCCTTCAGTACCCAAACAGTGCAGTAGCAAAGCGTTACGACGCGCAGGTGGGTGGGTGTTGCTCCCCGATGCCAGGAGATAATTCTTGAAAAGGGGGTGCGACTGCATACAAGGAATGGCGGGCTTCCCGGGCGTCGGCAGGAACTCGGGTGGTTGATGTAGGCTCGTTGCTTCCGCTTTCAGTCACTTCACCCCTCGCCGCCAACTGTTGTATCCTCCGTTGTGCGCTGCCTGACTACGCCGCGAGCGCCGGAGAACCGCGAAGTGAACCGCACCAGGCCGTACCTCGAACAACGTTCCTGTTTATTAGCCCTTGATGAGCATATATATACAGGTGCATGCGTCAGCTGACGTTATAAGGCGTGTGCCTAGCGCCATCTAGGTAATATAAACACAACTGCTGAATACCACATTTTCCCCCCTCAAAAAGAGTTACTTAACAAATTAACAACTGGAAATGCTATGAGCACTCAATGTTTATGATAGTCTTTAAACCACGATGGTGGTCTTTGCCTTGTCGAACTCCTCTGTTCCAGAACGTCCCTTTCATCTGGTGTCCGAACAGATGGCTGTTGAGGTGGGTCATGGTTTTCGTGCTGTGGCTCACCAAACGGTGTTATGTTTTCAGGCGAACAGCTTCTTGCAACGTAGGTGTTGTGACTGGTCGAGGACAAGGTACCAGCCGATCCTGATTCCAAGTGCGGCCATCATTAAGCTTGTAGGTGTCTTGGCCGCAATGGTCAACAATGATGAATGGGCTTGGGTAGCTCAAAGCGCCCTTAGACACATGACCTGTCAACCTGACATGACCCAATTGACCCGTTCTTAACGGAGAATGCTTCGCAGCTCGTCGATAGTCAGTGTAGGACTGACTTGCTTGTTGCTTTTGTGCTTGACTGCTGCGGACAGCTTTCATCGCTGCGTGCGGGTATTGGAAAAACTGCTTACCTGGCCCTACAAGATCAAGTTTTGTTCTGGGTTGACGGCCGTGAAGAAGGATGGAAGGCTTCACTCCTGTAGTGGCATGCAGATGAAACGGTAGACTCCGAGGTAGTCGGTGATAGCTTCCTTCAAAGGCCAACGTTCTCGTGTACAGACTTGAACATACTCTTTGAATACCCGGTTAAACCTTTCTATTTGACCGTTGGCTTGCGCATGGTAGACTGCTGAATACGCATGGGCAATGCCGCGTTCCTTAAGAAAACTGTCACTCATGGGCTGTAAATTGAGGACCGTGCTCACTCACAATCTTGTCAGGATATGCTTTGCAGAAAGGAGATGACTGTTGCGGTAGTCACTTTCGCCGAGGAGCAAACCTCTGGCCATTTGCTGAAATAATCTATGGTTGTAACGGCAAAATGGCAATCTGCCGGCATATTGGAAAAAGGGCCTACAAGATCGATTCCTAGCTTCTGCCATGGTGCCTATGGGAATGCAACTGGCTGCAGGGGTGGTGTCACCTGTATTGCAGACTTGTCAACTGATTGGCATACCCGCAAGATGGGATCAGTTGTTCTACCTGCTTGCAAATAGCAGGCCACCAGTATTGCTCACGTAGTCGTTGCTTTGTCCTTGTTATCCTCGGATGGGACTCGTGGGCTGCGTCAAGAAGCCGTGCTACGAGGGACGAAGGTACAACGAATTTGATTCCACGAAGCAGGAGCTTTCCAACGAATGAGAGCTCAATCCGCACCCGGTAGAACGGAACTGCCTCGGGAGGCAACATCTTCACTGCAGGCCATCCCAACGTCGCCCACTTTATGACCTGTTGAAGCAGGGGGTCCCGCATTGTGTGAACGACAAACTCCACATGAGTAATGCAAATTGAGACTACACAAACGCACCTCTCTCTCTCTCTCTTCCTCCTCCACATGACCTGGGAGGGGCATCCTTGAAAGAGCATCAGCAACAGTATTCCTGTCACCCTTCTGGAATTCAATAGTAAAGTTGTATGCCATCAGCCTGACATGCCACCTTACAATCCGGAACGGACGTCTACCTACTCTTTTTGTATTCAGGAGTGTGACTAGAGCCTGGTGGTCGGTGCGCAATGTGAATGGGTGACCCCAAAGGTATACTCTCTAATGTTCGCATGCCCACAAACAAGCAAGGGCCTCCAGTTCCCCAACAGAGTACTTCTGTTCCTGTGGGGCAAGCCTGCGAGAAGCAAAAGCAATCATTACAAGCTCATCATTTCTTGTCTGCTGCAACACCGCTCCCAAACCAATGGACGAGGCATCTGTAGTGACAATAATGTCACCCGCAGGATCAAATAGCTGTAAACATCTTGTGGCCAAGAAACTTTTCAGCTGCTCGAAACAAACTTGTCTTGCATTGTTCCAAGTGAATGGGGTATTCTTACGTAGCAACTCGCGAAGAGGCTCGACAACGACC
The DNA here is from genome assembly GCF_050947875.1 of Dermacentor variabilis. Taxonomy (NCBI): domain Eukaryota; kingdom Metazoa; phylum Arthropoda; class Arachnida; order Ixodida; family Ixodidae; genus Dermacentor; species Dermacentor variabilis. Next base: position 18,781,866 of record NW_027460291.1, on the reverse strand, counting down.
GCATAATTGGGCACAAACTTGGCGTAATAGCCAACCATGCCCAAGAATGAGCGCAAGGTGCCAATATCTGTTGGTGCCTGTGCAGCCTCGATGGCGTCAGTGTTGCTTTGTAAAGGGCCTATCCCCTTGTGACTGATCCTCTCACCAAGGAAGTCTATTTCTTGTACATTGAAGATGCATTTGTCATTCGGCTTCAATCCAGACTTTGCAATCAAGTGCAAGAGTTGTTTCACATTCTTGAAGTGTTCCTCACGTGTGCTTACATACACAATTATATCATCGATGTAGCACAAAGTGTTTTTGCAGTTCTGCAAAATAGTGACCATCATTTTCTGAAAGGCAGACTGTGCCGATGCAAGGCTGAAGCAGATGCGTTTGAATCTGTGTAATCCACTATCGATGATGAAGGTAGTTATTAAATTCTCTGCTTTCAGGACTCGGCTTGACTTGGTGGTAGGTGGCTGCTAAATCAGTCTTGGAATAATGCCTTGCACTGTGAAGTTTGTGCAATAGTTCTTCCGTGTGCGGCAGCGGAAATATGTCAACAACAATCACTTAGTTTGGTTCGTGCAGATCGACACAAATTCTTATCTTGCCGTTTTTCTTTACAACTACTACAATTGGCAATACTCATTCAGGTGCATCAACTGTTTTAATGACATCATCATGCTCAAGGCGCTGCAGCTCTTCACGTACCGGATCTCGCACCGAAAATGGCATGTGCCATAACTTAGCAGCGAGAGGCGCGATTCCTTCTCTTATCTTGACCTCATGAACAAAATTTTTTTCCAGACCTAACTTTCCATCAAACAAGTGCGAAAACTGACAAAACGGTTCTGGATCAAGGCCTTCTGGTGCTTGCGTAATGTGGGTACATTGCAATGACATGTACGTAGACGTTGTGAAGAAGTGACAGGGTGTCTTAATGAAGATGATGAAGGGGCGAGGAGGGAGAATAAAGAAGATGGCTGACACCATAGCCTAGCCCTACTATTTATTATTACAAATTGGCGCAGCCTCATTTTTTCTGTGTGGACATTCAAGTCGAGATGTGGGTGGGCTTCATCATCGGAGCAAATCAACGTGGTGGCATCCGAATCATGGCTGCAACGCCTCAAGATGAAGAGGAACAAAACAAGCTCTTCTGAAAGCAGTGAGCACTGACGCATTTGTCTCCTATATAAGCGCTAGAACGAAGCTCACTTACAATGATTTAGTTGCGAAAGAAAAAGTGAAGCTGAATGTGAAACTTCAAGATTATGAGAAGTTTGTGCTGACTCCAATTCGAAACTGCGTGAAGCCGGCTACCGTTGCTTCGTCTGACAGTGGCGTCAACCTGCTCACGAAGTTTCTTGAAGTGCAACGGGAACAAAGCAAACAGCAAAATGAATTAATGCATTTGCTTGTGAACGTGACTGAAAGAGGAATGAACAGGCCGAGTCTCGAAGATGTGAAGCCAGACATGTTTGATGAAAATTCCAGTAGTCCCGAGTCCTGGCTAACATTTTATGCATATGCATGCAATGAAAACGGCTGGCACAGTAATGAAGATAAAGTGAAAAACATGTGACTATTCCTATCAGGAATAGCGAAGAGTTGGTAAAAATTGCGTGTCAATGCTCACAGCAACAAGCCATGGACGGAGTGGAAGGAGAATTTTCTTGGCTCTTTTGGAGAGAACAAGGTATTATTATGGGATAAAGCTATCACATTCAAGTACAGGTCTGGGTCTGCACTCGGCTATTTTTATGAGAAAAGGATGCTACTCCAGCTGGCTGACTTGGCCTTGCCTGAACCGTCTGTGGTTCTGCTTATCATTCATGGTTTGAGTCCAGTTCTTCAGAAGCAAATACAAGTGAGAGGGCCCAAAACAGTTGGAAGAACTTCTGCAGGGAATGCGAAACCTCTACCTACAAGACTCGGGGCCCCAGCAGCAGCCCGTGATGCCTGGTGCAAGGTGCCCAACTGCCACACGAGCTGATGAAAGATGCCCGCTTGCAAGCTGGAAGTCTACCGCTTCTCCTGTGTCCTTTCTGGCTGACCAAGGAGGCTCAAGCCAACACGAAGAGTCAGATGCTGTGACAAAAAACTAAATAAAGAGGGCTTCAGCTTCCACCTGAAGACGCCAAGAGAAGCTGTTTAATTGTCGCATGCGAACCTCTTGTATATATCTGTTTTTGTTGATGGAAAGGAAAGGAGCACGTTAGTTGACAGTGGAACAAGCATCGCAATTATAAATGCCCATATTTTTGAGACTGAGAAAGTACAACAAGGACGGGCTGTAGAAGTACATGGATACGATGGAAGGCGAGATATTCATGATAAATGGACATGTTTAACCATATCCTGTCTCGGCAACAGTTGCTACGCAGGCGCTAGTACTCGATAGAGTACCCTGTGAATTACTCCTATCACGTCCAGCCATCAGTGCACTTCGCCTTAACATCTACTGGACTGAAGAAGTAACTACGGATGAAAAGCTGCACAATCTCAGCGTTTCTTCAACTTCTTCTTCGAGGAGCTTGCGGTAGCCATCGTCAGGTGAAGATGTTAAGAGGGTTTACCTGGAATTGCTATACTTGAAGGGATATCCCAAGGGAACTACAAAGTTTGAGGTACCATTTAAGTTAGGCAATACTGCAGTGGTGAGAAAAGAGCCATATAATATGTCATGGAAGAAGAGTATGTGGCTGAAGAACGAGCTTCAAAAGATGTTGGTTCCACAGATAATTCGTCCATCGACGTCTACATTCGCATCACCCATCACTATTGCACCTAAGGTAGATGGAAGCCTCCGACTCTGGATGGATTACAGGCAAATTAGTAAGCAGACAGAGCTTTTTCCTTTTCCTATGCCACGAATAGACTCCATCATAGACGAGACGGGTGACTGCAAAGTGTTTTCGCGTATTGATTTATGTAAAGGATTTTGGCAAGTTTCACTTTCTGAAAAATACAAGACATACTCTGCCTTCATAGCGCTTTTTGACATCTATGAGTATAATCAACTCCCGTTTGGATGGACGAACTCGCCCGCTTGGTTCCAGAAGATGATGAATGACTACTTGCGACCGTTTCATGGGAAGTTTTGTAACGTGTACGTCGACGATATAATAATTTACTCTCGCAATGAGGAGGAGCACTCGGAACATCTTGCTAGTGTACTTCAAGCACTGAGTGATGCAGAGCTTAAGATTAATGATGACAAGAAAAGTGAGTTTTTCCAAAGAAAAGTTATGTTTCTAGGTAGAGTATTTGATGGCCAAACTAAGACAACAAAGCAAGAATCAGTCGAACTAATCTGAAAAATGCAGAAACCGTATGACCTAAACTCTTTGTGGGTATTTCTCGGCTTTGCGGGGCATTTTCAGGCTTTCATTAGAGATTATGCCACGAAAACAAAGTGCCTCACAGAAATGACCAAGGAGAATGTGCCATTTCAGTGGACAGCAGAGTGTCATTCCGTTTATCAAAGCCTTGTGAGCATCATTTCGTCTGACCCAATTCTGACGCTTCCAGACTTCAAGTTGCCCTTCGAGCTGAACACTGACGCTTGTCATTACCGCACAGGCGCAGTGCTTTACCAGAGGGATTCAGAAGCTCCACGGAGCCATTAACAAAAGGATGTGGGATATTATTGGTATGCATTCTTGAAAGCGCAACTGAATTACAGGACTACGGAGAAAGAAGCTTTGGCAGTCCTAATGGCTGTATGCTATTTTAGACCTTACCTGGATGGCAGGAGCTTCACGCTCTTTACCGATCACCAAGCCTTAACGTATATCCTTAACCTCGCAGAGCCTATAGGAAAAATTCCACGGTGGGTGAGTGAACTCCAGCAGTTTGTGTTCGTGGTCCATCACAAACCTGAACACCTGAAGGATGCAGACACACTCTCCAGACTCGCGGTAACCCCATATCAGGAGACTGTCAGCACAACTCTGTTGTGGGAGGGAACTGAAGAACTGGAGTTCCACAGTGGAAAGTTCGTAGTCCCGGAAACAATGGTGCCTCGAATCTTGGAACTTTATCATGACTCCCCAGACTCTGGCGGGCACGAGGGGTTTTGGCGAACTTATCGCAAGATTCTTCAGCGTTTCTGGTGGAAACACTTGAAAGCCGACGTCCAGTGATACGTCCAGTCTTGCTATCAATGTCAAGTCCATAAAGTAAAGTACCTTCAGAGAACAGACGAGATGGTCCTATCTCCACATTCTGATATACCGTTTGAAGTCATCTAGGTGGATTTTGCAGAGCTTAAGAAAAAGGCTACGGGAGTAAGAAAAACGCAGCCTTTCCTAGTGGCAATAGACCAGTGCACTAGAATAGTGGCTGCACGACTGGGTAGGGAAGATGCAAATAGTGTGATTGCCCTTTTGAGCCGAGGGGTGCTTAAGAATACCAAAGTAGTAATATCAGACAGTGGACCAGCATTCGTAAGCAAGCGTCTGCGAGAGTGGGTGAAGGAACGAGGAGTTGTTTTGCGACGCTGCGCGGCCTACCATCCTGCAGGAAATGGCATGGCTGAAAGAATCATACGAGACTTGAAACAGTTTATTTCCATGTATCCCAGTTTCAAAGGCGGATGGAAGTGCTGCTTGGACGCCGCTGTAGCTCATCACAATCGGTCGCACACTGTGAGTATTGGCTGTTGTCCCTATTTCGCAGCATTTGAAAAGACACCGGTGCTCCTGCTGATCAACAGCTTGGCATTGCTGACCGCCTGCAATTGTACGAGAAGCGGAAAACAGTGGAAGCCTACCAGCGATACCGCAAAGATATGAAGAGGCAGTTCGACCTCCGCCACAACACGCGGATACCCTGTATACAGCTGAATGATTTAGTACTAGTCATAAAAGGGTCTTCCGCGTACGAAGCAGGGGTACATGGGACCGTATCGCGGTGCAAACTGCAGTGCAAAAAGGTGTTTTCAAGAGAGTTGGTTACGTCAACGATGACGGCGTGCTCGAGTTTCCAACCATTAGGAACCTATTTATGTCTCATCCCAGGAGGGATGAATCTTCAAAGAGGGGGAGCCTATGTGGACGTTGTGAAGAAGTGACAGGGTGTCTTAACGAAGACGACGAAGGGACGAGGGGGGAGAATAAAGAAGATGGCTGACACCATAGCCTAGTGCTACTATGTATTATTACATGACATACCGTTAATGTGCAGCCGCAGTGCTTCGGTGGCGTCGATGCCGAGGATGTCAGTGGCGTCGTTGACGATGTAGAAAAGTATGTCGGCGTGTCGACCCTGGAAGACGACTGCTGCTGTAAAACACCCCTCTGTGCCTATTCTGTGCCTAGAAAAATCTTAAAGTGACGCTGATGTCGGCTGCATAGAAAGGCATTTCAACCTTGAATACGTGACGGTGGACAGAATCGAGACAGCAGAGTCCGTATCTACGAGGAAACGTATGGGTACATCTTGCACGACGACTTGGATGTTTATTCCTGCTTTGCTCGGCCGCGCGAGATGCAAGACGTTGAGGTCGCCGGATGTACTGCAGCTATCAACTTCTCGGACCGGGAGGGCCCGCTCGTTTGGCATGCCGCTCTTACAGACACACTGAAAATGTCCTCGCTTGCTGCATTTGCTGCATATTTTATTCTGCGCCTTGCATTTCTTGTAATCTGCAAGATGCTGCGAAGACCAGCAACAAAAACAAGACTTGTGCTGCTGCGGTGGCAGTAATCTGGATTCTGTGCGGCATGGAATTGACATTTTCTCACCTTTTCAATGCTTGCAACCAATGACTGCAGCTCAAGCGAGTACTTCATAGCTTTTTCAATATTGTTCGCAATAGCCAGCGCACATTCAAGAGTAGGGGAAGCGCCTTCTAGAAGTAGGCGTTCCTTGCACGAGGTCACGGGATCAAATCCCGGCCACGGCGGCCGCATTTCGATGGGGACGAAATGCAAAAACACCCGTGTACTTAGATTTAGGTGCACATTAAAGAACCCCAGGCGGTCGAGATTTCCGGAGTCCTCCACTACGGCGTGCCTCATAATCAGAAAGTGGTTTTGGCACGTAAAACCCCATAATTTAATTTTTTAAGTAGGCGTTCCCAAAGAACATGGTTTCTCGCTTTCGCTACAAGTTGGTCACAAATGAAATCGTCAACTTGCTCACTGAAGTCGCAACTCAATGCCAGCTCGCCCAATGCCGTGACGAACGCAACCCCAGGCAGTTGGATGGGTGGTCCGAACCTATGCCACTCCATGATGACGTTGATTTTAGAAGTGAAGTAAGCGTCCAACTTAGCCACTGCTGCATCGTACTCATTGCTCGTGACGCCTTTATCCTTTTCCTCTGCATGCAGTGTCGACGGTTTCTTCTCCGGCAGTGCCTAGTACAAGCATTGGCCTTCAGTACCCAAACAGTGCAGTAGCAAAGCGTTACGACGCGCAGGTGGGTGGGTGTTGCTCCCCGATGCCAGGAGATAATTCTTGAAAAGGGGGTGCGACTGCATACAAGGAATGGCGGGCTTCCCGGGCGTCGGCAGGAACTCGGGTGGTTGATGTAGGCTCGTTGCTTCCGCTTTCAGTCACTTCACCTCTCGTCGCCAACTGTTATATCCTCCGTTGTGCGCTGCCTGACTACGCCGCGAGCGCCGGAGAACCACGAAGTGAACCGTACCAGGCCGTACCTCGAACAACGTTCCTTTTCATTAGTCCCTGATGAGCATATATATACAGGTGCAAGCGTCAGCTGATGTGATAGGGCGCGTACCTAGTGCCATCTACGTTATATAAACACAACTGCTGAATACCACAGAAAGTTAGATTTTATTTGAAGTTAAAGCTTAGTCATTGTATCAACTAAACGTTAGTCATTGTATCGAACTCTGTTTTATTACAACTTTCAGGCAGTTTTTCAAAACGATGTAGGAGTTACACTTAAAAAGGGGAAAAAAGGAACTTAGAGAATTTGTGAAATTCTTAAATGTACAGTGATCTCCCTCAGTTTGTAGATTAGGTGACACGAGAGCTTGTCAAGGCCTAATAATGGACAAAAGAGGAAGAACAATCACTGCTGATCCTCATCAAGCAAGGACTGTGCCTTGCTTGATGACTGGAACATTTAGTCATGCCATCACCATTGCTGTGCTTTCACTACTTGGCTGTGGTTTTGTCATCATTTTTGCAATTTATAATGTGAGATGTGTATAGATATGCATGAGCATGTTCCTTGTAAAAACAGTTAAGCGTAGTCCTGTGTTTCTACTTCTACTTGTCTATTGTGTGCTAGCTGACTTAAGATGGATGCATGAGGATATCTGACAAAAAGTGTAGTTCAACGTTAAGTTTTTTTGTACAAGCCTGTCGCGAGTTTTAACCATTTCTTAAGACTTTATTCACTTCAATGAAAAAAGTTTGTCTTGTGCACATGTTTATGCTTAACTTTTCTGCAGAGGGCAGTTTCCATTTATTTGGTTGTCAATATTGCTAATGCTAGTATGTCAAGAAAGTTTGTAGCTTTAAATCATTGGCTAATGATTTTAATGCATATTTCAAAATTGATGCATACCAACCACTGTGGGTATGGATAACTTCCTGTAAGCTTTTCATTCCGCAGAAAAAATTTATAGACAGTACTTTTTAAGGTCTCACTCCTCAAAAGAACCTTCCTTTATTACTGGCACTAAAGGTTTCAAAATTCAGCCAATTATAGAGAGTTCCTTGCAGATTTCAAATATGTAATTACTTTTTGTATAGCTATTGTAGTTCTTGAGTTATGTGATGCACAATTGCAAAATATAGTCATCATTGGAGGCACTTCTTTATGAACTAAATTTTCACAAAAAGCATCTTGCTTTAGCTTGTTTAGGTCTTTGTAGATCATAGAGTGCCGATATCTAGCCAAACAGTGTGTACAATTACTGGAACTATGCAAAAAGATTCGAGCATTTCAACTAATTTTTTTTTCTCGATTCCTTGAAATATAACCTTGTACTTTCGCAACTACTCCTGGGAGATATTGCAATTTCAAGTACATATCAGCACTGTATATATGTTCAAGAGGATGCCAAATGTCCAAGGTTATTTTCAGGGGATTGTGAAGAAATATTTGTGGAAGTGTCCTAATTTTGTTTTCATAGTTTCAGTAATTGTACATGCTGTTTGAATAGATCGCGGCACTTAGCGGTCCACAACGAGCTAAGTAAACTACAGCACAAAGCTTTTTTGCCAAAATTTATTACACAATAAAGTGCCCACAAAATTGCTCTATTTTGCCATTGTGTAGGACATAACTCAATAACTATAGTGGCTACACAGGAACTAATGACATATGTGAAATATGCTTTGAATGCTCTCTAAGTGGGTGGATTTTTAAATTTATTTAAAAATGTTTAAAAAATGTTTTTCTCAAGGAGCATCTCCCCTTAAGAAGCTGAAAGAAATGGTGACACCCTCTCTCTTGTTTTTGGGTAACAAATGTCTGTTTCTCGCTCTATGCTGGTGTCATTGTTAAAGCCCAATTTTTTCCTCTTGTTCAGGGACAAGCAGTACCTGTTCTTTTTCGACATCACTCAGTGCCTTAAAAGGGCCTACAAGCCTGGTGACCTGTTGCCTTCGCTCATCTGCAACACTCCCCAGGTGGGCTCTTGACAGCTGCCACACTGGGTACTGTCTGCTTTCTGTCTGTGCCTCAAAAGCCCTTTTCTTGTCTCATGAGAATGTCACACCTTGTTTGAGTTTTCGTGTCAAACTTGCAGTTAGATGCAGAAAAGAAGGTATTGAAATTCCTGTTTTTGGACCAAAGTGGTCTCTAATTTCAACTGCTGATGCCAGCTACAGTGCCATCAATTTTTTTAATGTTTTGAAGGGCAAGATATGTACCAGACTGATACAACTACCACTTTTTGCAGACCTACTGTGTTCATCATAAACAGGTTCAACTGTACAACCCTTGTCATGGTACCCAAGGAAGTCGTAATCCAGAACTAATTTAATACAATGCAATCAATACATGATGGGGACAGTATAGAGGAGTGTAGAATTAACACATGCCAACACCATCTACTAGAGCACTCAAGTGGATGTCTTGCAACAATTGCATCAACTTACACCAAACCTGCTTTGCCAGTCTGTGGCAAAACATATTTCAAATGAAGCTGCTAAATTCAGTGGGATATGTGCGTTCATTGGCAGCAACACAGCCATAGCCGTGGGCTGGCTAGTGTTTTGCCCTAGAATCCAAGGCTTAGGAATCCCGTTTTTGTATTGGTGTCTTGGAAATGGGAGTATGTGGTGATACATTTTAAGTTGTTCGCAGCAAAGTAAAAGTTGTTTTGTGTTATGCAATGCACTACAAATATTTGGGGCTTGCCCATTTGCTAGCTCAAGATGATTTAAAGTGGTTCTCACTTTAAGGGGCATTTGGGAAGAAACACCATACTGAGCTGAGAGAATGTCATACAGTCTATTCAGTGTGCTTAGTTATGCCAGAGCCCATCAGTACTTTTTATCTGGTCATGAAACAACTGGTCATGAAAGTTACCCCACCCCACACCATGAACACAATTCGAGGTGTCGTTTCCGATGATGACTTGATGATGATCGATGATGATCTGATAAATCTGATGGAATTGACTGAAGCCAAACTTCTAGAGGGTTGGATTGATCTGAGTGTGATCAATGTCAAAAGAATTAAAATGAGGTGGGACAAAAAGAGATCAATACCAAGCACCTAACACATTTGGCTCAAGCAACCTGCCCCACACGATCGAGGCAGGGTATGCTAAGATCCAAGTCAGTCCACCATATATCCCAAATCCTCTGCAATGGTTTAAGTGCCAGCAATTTGGCCACAGTTCACAGAACTGCCGAGGCCGTCAGACTTCTGCGAAATTCATTGCTAACGAACAGCTCTTTGAATCATGTCAAAACTTTCTCTACAGGGGGGAACTGTGATGAGAGCTCGCTGCATACTCATGGTTCAGCCCATCATGGAAAAAAGAAAAAAAAATTGTAACAGTCAAGGTAAAAGAATTTATCATTCAAGGAAGCACGTAGGCGGGTATCATACCTGCCTAAAAGCAGCTTTGTTGATGTGGCCTGTCAGGGGGTAGCGACACAACGACTTCCGGTGGCTGCCCGGTCCACACGCAGTGAGCCGCCAGTGGTGCCATCTGCCCCCTTGGCGGCTGAAGCTAGTGCTTGCTGCTCCACTGCCCCAGCAGAAGGTGCCGTCAACCTCCGGGCTGGTGGCCTCAAAGGTCTCGCCCGATGTGTCGAGGCCTTCACGTGAAACACACTGCTCGCAAGAACGCATGTCCAGAACCTCTTGCAAGGCGCTGGACACAATAACTAGCCAGACGGTACCGCCAGCGCCTTAGGAATCTCGCGATCGTACAAAAAAAAAAAAAAATCCCGCATCACAGGGTCTGCAAAGGGCTCTGTAAGCTTTCTTTCTTTTTAAAACGCACGGCGCAAAACTATTTAACTCTTTGAGGGTCTATTCTTTTTTTTGCCATATGCGAATGCCCAGGGTCGATTTTTTTATTGCAGATTCCAATTCTTCTTGGGGACTTATTTCGAAAAAAATTCAGCGTAATTTTTCTAGGGTAACCGTAAAGTGAGAAAAAAATATTTTGCGTTGGTATATATGTAATCTTTATTCATGAATAACAACAATAAAAAAAGAAATAAACTTATACAGGGTGTTTACCAACCTGGAAAACCGGGAATTCTCAGGGATATTGAGTAGTCTCGAAAGACTCGGGGAAATTGTGCCTCTATCAGGGAAAATTAGCTGTAATTTTATTGAAAGGGTCAAAAGTCGTGGTCATGCTGGCTCGAGCAACAGACAGGAATCGTAATAAATTGTCTTTGACGTCCTGTCGTTGGCTGGAGGAGTTGCCAGTGTACAGTCGACGACCGACTTTCCGGATTCCCGATAATTTGGACGGCCTCGCGGCACCACCACGTACCCCATAGAGTCAATGTATCAGAACATCTGAAATTTTGGACGCAAGAACTTTTCGCCATCTGATTTTTCAGACATTTTGCCATGACCGCAGGTCCGAAACAGCAATCAAAGCCACCACTGCTGCCATTTTGATTACCTCATCGCCTGAAACCGGCGCTCTCGCACGCAGATCCGCTGGCAGCCGTAGCCACCGCTGCGGCAATGCTAGGCCTAGCTGCTTCAACGTTCGCTATGAAGCATCTTGCTGTTGGGTGCCGTGTTTTTTATTGAAGGAATTTGCTGCTGTCAGCAATGGCATGGACTCCGCCTTTGCGGTCCTCGCGATTGGTTTAGAAGCTTGGAAAGCACGATGCGTTGCATAATGCCGGTTCTTGAAAGTCAGCTTCGCCTTTGTACAGAAATGTTACTTGGTGAAACATACGCAAAAGTATTGCAGTGAAGCGTAACAAATGGGGAAGGGGCTATTGTCGCGGGACACAGTATGTATTCCTTAATTATACACGCGTGCTCTCCGTGTTTGCTGTCACAGTGCTAGCACCGATATGCCTGATACGTGTACCGACAGGCCTTCAGAGCGTTTTCAAATGTGCTTGTGGCAGTTTGAGCCCTTAAGGGCAGTAAATGACATGCATTTATTTTTTCCAACTGGCCGATTTTTTGGACATTTTCGCGTCCCCTAGGGAGTTCAAAAAACTGGACGTGGACTCTGCAACTGACCAAGAAGATGCTTCAAATGGTCCGTGGGGTGAACAAGTGACGGAAGGAGTACAAGAACAGAAAGGACCTACGCATTGAGGAATGAATGGGAAAGGAAGCATGCTGCTGCCGTATTGAAGGAGCTTGAGCTCAAAAAACAAAGTGTTGGCTGATGCCGAGATGCAATTGTCCCTCATCCAAACCAAAATAAACTCTTTGAAGCAGTGAAACACAACGATGAGGTGTCGTACGTGGGCTGAGAGTATGTCAGGACAGTTGAGGTTGACTTACGAGCTGTTGAGAGAGAATCTCAATTGTGACAAATTTCGGTGCCTCGTACCACTGAGCTTGCGATCAATTGATAGAAATAGCTCATATACGAAAATATTTGCTTTATCTCCTTTTTTATTCGTATTTGAGAATGTCCGACTCCATTTGCAATTATTTTCGAAGACATTTTATTTGCTGTGCATTTTACTAACCCCTCCCTTCTATTCTCTTCTTGAATAACATGAACACTACTCCTTAGTGTTCAAATTGGATTAATTAGTTTTTTAAAAATTTGATTAATATGCTTACTAGAGTGTGACCGCATCGGGCGATATGGTTTCAGCTCATCTTGACATAAAACAGTTCTGCATCACTCAGGGAATTTTGCAAAGGCAGTCAGGGAAAACCTGGAAAACTCAGGGAATTTGGAAATGTCAACTTGGTAGACACCCTGTTATAAGAATTGAAAATTTGATGCATTGTTATTTACATAGTTCAAGGATTTGAAAATGCGCACATGAGAATGTTTTGCAACTCTCACTTGCTCCTGCTCTTACACTAATATTTATGTCCATAGCGTAATCGAGCTGCGTAGGTGCGCGCACTCAAGAAAACTGTGGTTGTGTGCCCATCAAAAAAGCAAAATGTGTGACAAACTTCTGTTTATCTTCATCTTATCGCCAACCAGAGGCGATTAGTTTTTGTGAGTGTGCAAAAACAAAAAAAAGCAACAGAAACTCACGCACGGCAGCATCCTTCCTATGTGCACCCTTGGGAGCACTAAATGAGCGAGAAACAAGCGCTAGCCCTTTGAGCGATTAGTAACGATATAGCGATCAGTTTTGCAAGCGAAAGAAGCTGAAACCGCCTGCGAAACAAAACTCAAACCGCCGCCCACCCAGTGCGCGTGCCAATACGCGAGCGGTAGTATGTAGATGCACAGGAGCGAACTAGCGCTAAAGCAAACCATGTAACGAAAACCGAGGCGCGTGAAAAAAAAATCGCTGTATTCTCACATAGTGTCAGCACGTGATACAAAATAAAAAGTTAGAAAATTGACGCGCTTTTTAAACGTACAGACGGCGCCGTAAATATACGGCATCGACCATTTTTGTTCGTGTTTGCGGCGCTGTATATTTACGTCATTGTCTCCAAAGGGTTAAGATGGCTAGTCAAGTAGTGCATTGGAAGATTAGAGGTCTCCTCCATAATCTTGATGACATTAAGGAGCTCTTTTGTAAATTTAGTCCCAAAGTGCTGTGTGTTCAAGAAATACACCACAAACATATACAAATTTTCTTCCACAATAGACTACTTTTCGCAAGGACCGCAATGACACTGTCATGTCATCCGGTGGTGTGGCTGTCATGGTCGACAGAGGTGTTGCCTGCTGGGAATTAAAACTCCCTAGAGGCGGTTTCTGTGTGAGGGGTGTTGCTTGACAAGTTAGTCACTATCCGCTCTGTATACATCCCTCCCAATTATCAACTTGATAAAACCGAATTTCAAAACGACATAGATGAACTTCTGGTGCAATACATACCACATTTATTCTAATCTAGGCCGATAGTTCTTTTTCAAATAATCATATTCCAAAGTCTAGGGTCGGCTCAGGTTCGAGGATTTTAAGAAACGCGCCAGTTTTTGATTGAAACTGCTAAATATGGTGCATAGCTAGCGCCATCTAGAGAAGTCAGTATCGCAGCCGCTACTAGCCATGCCAGTAGCCAACCGTACACAAGCGAGGTCGCCATTTTGACCTGTGTCATGTCAGCCGTATTGGTGTGTGGAGTGGTGTTATCGCGATGGCACCAAGCAGGAGATGCCACTACAGTGCCGCTTTCAAGTGAAAAGTTGTGATAGCCACAGAGGCATCGTCGAACCTTCAAGCTTGGCGGGACTTCGGCGTCGACAAGAAAAACGTCCGTCGTTGGAGGGGACAAAACGCAGCTTTTTGCGTTTGCCGCAATGAGGATGGCATTTAGCGGACCAAAGAAAGGCCGTCACCACTAAGTGGAGACAGTTTTGGCCGACTTTGTTCGGACGCAGAGAGCAAGCAGCTGCCTTTCCAGTAACAACAGAAATGCTCCAAGTGAAAGCTAGGGAACTTGCGAGGGAGCGAGGTCTAAGGCCAAAGGATTTCAAAGCCAGCTGGGGCTGGCTTCAGAAATTCATGAAGTGCTTCGGCTTCAGCCTCCGACGTCGCGCTTCAATCACCCAGAAGCTGCCAAGCGATTTCGAAGAAAAGATGATAACTTTTCAGTGCTACGTGCTGTGAAAGGGAGAAGTGGCAGGCTACAACCTTTGGCAAATCAGCAATGCCGACCAGACGGCTGTGTATTTTGATATGCCAGTGGCATACACCGTGAATGAAAAGGGTGCCAAGGAGGTGAAGGTGCGCTTTGCGGGCTACAAGAAGCAGCGCGCAACTGTGATGCTGTGCTGCACAGCTGATGGACATAAACTCCCTCCTTATATGATATTTAAAAGGAAGACACTCCCTGCTCGAGAAACTTTCCCAAGAAATGTCATTGTGCGGGCAAATGAGAACGGGTGGATGACGGGTGCAATGGTGGAAGAATGGGTTACGATTGTGTGGCGACAGCGCCCAGGAGCCCTTTTGACAAAGAACTTGCTCCTTGTCGTCGACTCTTATCGTGGGCACTTGACCGACAATGTGAAGACTGCGCTCGCCCAAGCGAACACGGACCTTGCTGTCATACCAGGCAGCATGACGGGCCAGTTGCAGCCACTTGATGTCTGCATCAACAAGCCTTTCAAGGATCGACTGCAGAAATATTACATGGACTGGTTGACTGACGAAGACCACATGGTAACGGCAATGGGCCGCATCAAACGTGCATTGCTATCGCAGCTGGCGGGCTGGGTAGCTGCAGCGTAGGACGACATCCCAGGTACTTTCATCGTGCGCGCCTTTAAAAAGTGCAGCATATTTAATGCGCTTGACGGTACCGAAGATAGTGCACTGTTTGAAGGTGACAGTGACAAGGAACACAGCGACGAGTCTAGCAGCAACGACGATGTTGAATGAGCTCTGCACGTTCAGATTCAATAAATGCTGTTTGCATTTTGTGAACGCTGTCCCCGCTTTTTTGTTCGCCCTACATTCGAGGTAATATATATTTTTTTTGTTGGCTTCTGACTTTAGGGGGTCAGCTTAGAATCGGGGTTGACCTAGATTCGAGTAAACACCGTAGTTGTCCGAGATCTAAATGCACATAACACTTTGTGGCGAGACTCGTGAAGCGAGAGGTCGCCTAACTGATAACTTTCTCTTTTTCTCAGGAGCATGTATACTTAAAAAAGAGCCAACGTACTACAGCGTGGTACGTAACACATACTCCTCAGTAGATTTAAGCATAGTGTTGAGTACACTAATGCTGTTCCTGGAGTGGTCCGTTCTTAAGGACCCCTTTGGGAGCAACCACTTCCAAGTTATGTTAAGGTTAACAAAACAAGATATATGCTTGCCACACATTCCCCGATAAAAGGTTGACTCAGCTAACTGAGAACTTTTCCAAGAGCTAACACATTTAAGGCGGGATGATATTGCCTCTTTTAATATAGACGATGCTGTGGCATATTAATGGGCTTTATAATTGAGGCCGCCAAAAAATGCATCTGTCAAACTAACGGACTGGCGAATAAACATTGTATCCCTTGGTGGAATGAAAAATTTGAAAAAGCATGGGAAAAGCAAAACAAACCTTGGGGGCACCTTCACGACTCTCCAACTGCAGAAAACTTGATTAATCTGAAACAAGTAAAGTCCTGGGGTAGAAGAAGATGTCTGTGTGCTAAAAGAGAGAGTTCGGAGAAGTACGTCTGGTATAAATTCTTACACGGATGGGATGAAAGTCTGGAATAGGGTAAATAAACTAATAGGCTGGCCGACACATCCCCTATCATTTGTAAGTAGCCAAGGTGATAGCCTGGAAGATCAAGCAGATTGCCTAGGCGAACACTTTCAATGTGTCTCGAGTGCATTGCACTATACAGAAACATTACTGAGGTTCAAAGAGCATGAAGAGCCCCTTAATCGCAAAGGTTCATCGAGTGAGGTTTATACCCCTGTCACATGGGCACCCGTAAACACCTTTTAACTTCGTCGTCTTTATCACGATGTAGATGCATTCGGTGTCACACGGTTGCCCTTCCGCTAAGGCAGTTTAAAGGAGCTTTTGGTCAACAAAGATCGGGGATCTCCCTCAGTGGCTGAAGGGAGTACTCTCGTGCCCATACTGGCTATTGTAAAACTGAGAATTTTGTGATTACAGTCGAACTCACTTATAACGATACCAGTTTTATTACTATATCGATTATAACAAAAGCTGCTGCACCATCAACTTTAGTATATTTTCTGTGGAGAAATAGCCTGCTTACTACAATGTCCCCATGCCGCATTATCGATTACAACAATGAAGTCTAGCAGCTGGGTGCAGTGGCATAGCCAGAAATTTTGTTCAGAAGGGGAGAGGGGGGGGGGGGGGGGGCACATTGCAGTTCTGCCTCCTCCTTAAAAAATTTGTCGAGGGATCAAATACATGAATAATAACTGGATTGCCATTGCCAAACATGCTGCAAACGAATTCTTCAACGCTATGCACTGTCAAGGCAAGTAAAATATGTATTTTTTCATAAAAGAATATACTCGTATATGTTCAAAATTATGCCCGAAATAACTAATATCAATGCTTCCATGGTTTTTATTTAATAAGAAAATATTACACGAAATTTAGAACTATATCAGTTTGAAACCAGCAAAGCAGTGCATGTAGCTGATATGAAAAATGTAAAGGCCATGAAATGAACAAATTGAGGACAGATCTTTTAATGAAACTTTGTCAGTCAAGAATCTTGTTTACATTTTTGTACATATGCAACGGCAAAGGAAAAATCTCAATGACGCTGTCATTTGTTCCATGTATTGCATAGAAGCAGCTGTCACCGATCATGTATTGTGAGTAATTGCACCGAAATTATAGTCTCAACAGAGAGCACATATAAAAAGCAGGAGTTCTGCAAAATTTACGAGGGCGAGTCAAATGAAAGTGAGCGGATCCGAATATTTGACAAATGCGGCACTTTATTTAAAAGTAGTCTCCATGAGCATTGAGACATTTGTGCCACTGACTAACGAGTTGCGTGATTCCCATCTCATAGAAATCCTTGGATTGCTGCTTCAAAAAGTCCGACTCCTTCATGTCATCGTCCTACACGAATCTGGTTCCCTTGAGCTGTTTTTTCATTTGCCCCAAAATGAGGAAGTCGCAATGCGACGGGTCTGGGCTGTATGGCGGATGTTGCAGCGTTTCCCACTTGAACTTTGCCAGTTTTGTATTAAGCACATCAGCAACGTGGGCACGGGCATTGTCGTGGAGCAAGATGACCTCATTCGTCAATTTTCCACGTCGTTTGTTCTTGACTGCGACACGCAGCCAGTCCGACATTTCACAATATCGGAAACTTGATTATCGGAATTCGGAATTGATAGTCTCTCCAGGTTTAGTAAATTCTTTCAGTAATGGCTCCTGACGATTGAAAATAAGTCGACACCTTTCCGGCAGAATGACCGCCTTTGCTTTTTTTAGGGGTGATGAATTGGAATGTTTCTACTGCAAGCTTTGCCATCATGTTTCAGTCTCGTAGTAGTGGCACCATGATTCGTCCCCGGTCACAATTGCAAACAAGAAGTCATCACTCTCATTGTGATAACAGATCATAAAAGTCAAGGCATCGCCGAACTTCCCCGTCTTCTGGCGGTGGTTCAAAATCTTGGGCATCCATTGCGCACACAAGACCCGATAATGGAGATATTCATGAATTATGGTGTGATGCTAACTGTGACTGAGGTTGACACGCTTTGCCAGTTCATCAAAGCTTATCTGCCGTTTCTTGTCTTATCAGCTCATCAGCCTTTGCAAGTGTGTTGGAGGTGATTGCACGGTGACTGTGGCATGGTCTTGGATCGTCTTTGAAACTTTCACGTCCTTCTTTGAACCGTTTCTTCCAACACTTCACAGTGGCCACTGAAATGCAATGTTCAACGTACAGGGCAGCCACACTGTGACTAATTTCTTTTTGGGAAACACCTTGAGCTGTCAGAAGCCCCACGACACCATGCTGTTCAACTTTTGGAGCTTCCATTATGTCACACAACCATATTCAACCCAGTGTATGAGAGCATTAAAGAACATTTGTTCTCACATCTGCGTGTCTTTTTTGTAAATGAGAGATGCCTGTGTGCTACGCGCATGCCTCGCAGATAATGAACCGGACCATTATTGCGCAGGGTGAGTTGGCTCGCTTTCATTTGACTCGCCCTCGTGCATTAAAAATGCAAAAATTCAGGAGATCCCCGCGCATGATATGCCACATTTTAGTACAGCTTTCAGGAAAACAAAGGAAAACACAGATAAGCTCAGGGTGGCAAGCGTCACTGTCAGCACTGCTATGTTTAGTGAGTGCACTTTGACATTAACGAGTTCTATGTTTTTCACGTCAAGTATATTGAATAATATTTTTATATAAGGCATATTATAATAGCTACATTATTGTACTTGTACAAGAACCAAACACCGCTGAATGCGCCTCCGGCGGCTACTTTTAAAAACTCCTTATTGGCCACGTCACGACCACAACTTCCTTGAGGTTGAACTCCCTCAAGAAGTATTGCGTTCCCTTATCCTGAAGTAGTTTGTTCGTGTGGCACGGACATTGCAATCGCCTTTTTAACTTAGCTGAATTTAAGCAATCTCTCGTTTGTTGCAACTACGTGGCACCAGGTGGCGATCGGATCATGTATGAAATGATTATGCACACTGAAGCACTAAAAACACTCCTGTCTCTTTTTAATGCCGTGTGGGCGGCTGGGTATATTCCGTCCTTATGGAAAGAAGCTATAGTCCTCCAGTTACTTAAGCAAGGCAAAGACCCATCCTTAGCCTGCAGCTATAGGCCAATAGTGCTAACAAGCTGTCTGTGCAAAGTGTTTGAAAAAATGGTAATCTGGCACTTAATCTGTTTCTTAGAAAGTAACAACATACTAGACATCCTTCAATGTGGCTTCTGAGGAGGTAGGTCGAAAGTAAACCACCTTGTTCGTGTCAAGACAAACATCGGAGAAGCTTTTATGTACAAGCAGTTTTAACAACGTAGCTGTTTAAGCTTTTAGTTCTGCCATGGAGCATTACCAGAAAACTCTGCCCAACTGTGCACCACCTCGCTTTGCCTAGCAGCCACCTGCTAGAGCACCAAGCCACGTAACGTCCTCACACCGCACGCGCGTAGGGCGCAGTCGTGACGTCACAGGCGAGCAAAAGCTTGGAACAGTTGGTACGGCGACACATCTCTTACCTCCTCTACTCCGTGCATACGGGCTGCTGCCATGGGAAGACCAAAGAAAGTCCGGACACCCGAAGAAGCGTGAAGCAATGTGTCGCTGCCAAGCTGATCCAGAAACCAGCGCTGAAGCTGTGGCTGAAAAGAGGTGACGCCTAGTTGAGGATCCTGAGTTTCGGTCCAGGAAACACGAGAGTCGCCGTCTGAACGCTCGATGTCGCTGAGAAAGTGATCCCGGCCTGCGACTGCTCGAAAACTTCAAACATCAAGGCACCGGAGACAACAACTTAGCCAAGCCTACTATAACCTCACGAAACCTAGAAACGTCTTAGCCAAGCCTACCAACAACTTAGAAAAGCCTAGCATAACCTCGCAAAACCTACAAACAACTTAGGCAAGCCACGTAAAAGCTAGGTGATCACAAGCTCCGCTGTTGACTCCAGCCTTGCACCAAAGTCTAAGCTGCACACATTTTTTGTTATTTCCCCCGCTCGGCCGGCACTGCCACTCCTGCGTATGGTAGAAGCGTGCCACGCCACGCTATAATTGGTAGAAATCGCGGAGCACCCACCATTCTCTGATCGGCAGAAAACGTGCCGCATGCCGTGCTGTGATCGGTAGACATGTTTTGCGCACGGTCAACTCGTGCCCTCGTCTTGACTATGGTGCTATAATCTATCATCCTGCAATGCCAAGCGTGCTAAAAATCCTGGACTCTGTGCACCATCTAGGTATCTGCCTAGTGACCGGTGCTTTCAGGACAAGCCCTGTAGAAGGCTTCTATGTAGAATCCAATGAGTGGTCACCCTGTCTACAGAGGTCATATTGCAGCTTCACATACTATCTGAAAGTAAACCCGAATCCTGAACATCCTTGTTACACAACTGTAAATGATGTGTCCTGTGCCATACTTTTTAATAATCGGCCCACAGCCAGGGACTCCATCGCACTGCTTGTTAGGAATCTCAGTGAAGAAATGTATGTCCCACTTCTACAACACCATCTAATGCTTCCAGCAAAGCTGTCACCGCCGTGGCTGTGGCAGCTCGTGGAATGGGACATGTCGTTTATTGAAGTCGGTAAGCGTGCTCCTGAGATGCACATTTGAATGCACTTCCTTGAACTTCGGTCGAAGTACTGCTGCCCGGAGTTGTACACCGATGCGTCTAAGTCACGAGCTGGCATTTCTTATGCAGCAGTCAGTCAGTCCTTTTCGGACTCTGGCGTTCTGCATGCACAAACAAGTATTCTCACGGCTGAAGCCTATGTATTATTATCGGCTGTGAAACATAGAAAACAATTAGAACTAGAGAAGGCAATTATACTTACCCACCCTCTAAGCGTTGTCAAGGCTTTAATATCACTACAAAAGCATAAAAATCTTGTAATTATTGATCTTTATATAAGCTTGTGCGCTGTTTATGCAAATCGTGTCATAATATGCTGGGTGCCTGGGCACAGAGGCATCGATGGTAATGTGCCCGCCAACGAAATCACCACATCCGCAGCAACAAAAGATTTCAACTCTTCCATAGCTGTCCCCGCCATAGATTTGAAACCTTTTGTGGCATGCAAAATCAGTGATGACAATGAGCCACAATAAACAGTGTAATATTTTTACTGAGCAGAAGGTCCTAGCTGACGCTCATTCCTCGGCAAATAAAACCTCCCGACCACCTCGCGTGAGCCGCTCTTGTTCTGAGCCACACGCCTGCTTCGCTTCTTAAGCAGTGGCCTGTCCCTAGCCAGCCACCATTCTCCTCTTCTTCCTCTGAAGTCGATGCTGCTACACTTCCATTTGGAAAAAATTTAGAGACTATTGGCAATGCTTGTGGGATGCCCAAGCCTCGAATAAACTTCACCTAATTAAGCCACAGTTAAGCACTTGCCCATCCATAATATAATTACGAGAAACCGATGTCTTGTTCTGTCAACTAATAATAGGATGCACATACGATACACACAACTTCTTGCTGACTGGTGATGAGCCTCCCACATGTAGTAGATTTGGTGAAAGACTGACCGTCGTCCAAGTCCTTGCGGAGAGAAATAGAGAGGAAGAAGCACTTTCATTTAGCTTATCCACAGCGTATCCCTTTACATCCAGCACAGTTTCTTGGCACGAACCCATTTGACACCAAATCTGTTTTAACTTTTTTAAATGACACTCTTACACTGCACATTATCAGTCCAAAAATTGCATAGTACAGCCTCTTACCGGAGACTGCTGCTGTTGTGTTAAGTACACCTAGTACAGCACGTGTCTCCAGGCCCTTGCATTCAAGGGCCCTTATGAGGCAGTAGTGGTACATTCACCTACATGTTTTATTACGGCATCCCTGCATAAGAAAACATTTATGGTCATAGTTCACACCTCTGGTCATTGTCAGTGTTTTAATACTTGTATATTTTACGCAGTTTAAAGCGACTGATATTAGGCCTATCTAAAGCCATACTACATCCACCATACAAAGTACATCAATAAAATATACCAATCCTCACTTCCCCTTGTGCTGAACGAATAGTCAGCTCTCGGTGCAAGCACGTGGAGTGTGCCCCGAGGCCTCCTGGCAAAGTGCACAGCACAGCGGTGTCTCCTGCATGCTGTGTCCTGGCGTTGATGGCACTTTGGTGCTTTTCACAAGGAAGGAAGCTTGCAAATAACTTTTTCCTCGGCTGACATTTCTAGTTTCTTGCCATATTTACCAGCCATATGGGCTATAAGTGCATGCTTGAAATGGCCAAAAAAATTGTTAAATCGAAACCATGTCATCAAATTGTTTGTTAAATCGTTAAAAAAATAAATAAATAAATAAATAAATAGTACCAACTAAGACCAGGAATCACAAATTTTGTTAAATTGAAGTTCGGTATATCGAGGTTTGACGGAGTGTTTGGATAACCGATCCCGTTATGTTTTATAAGAAGCCGAAACTCGTAGTTTATTGTAATCACTGTGTGATGATGCTGGCCTTGTTTTGTATCTTTCGCACTTGCAATTGCTGCTCTCTTTTTGTTAGTATAAATCACTTCTTTATTCTATGTTATCAGCATAACAATTTATGGGTCTTTAATTTGTTCTTTTGACTGATTTTTGTTGCCTCGTTTGTAGTATTACTGTAACCCACTTACTCTATGCCTCTTTGGTGCCTCTAAAGTATATGAAATAAATAAATAATAATAATAAGCCTAGCAATACAACACTTCTTGGAATGTGCTTAACAACTTCTAGTTTATGGCCATAGCTTACGATGGGACCTGGTAAGGGACCCTTTAAAGCACAGATCTTAAAATTGAAAAGAATCAAGGCAATGGAGTTCAGTGCAAAGAACATGCCCTTCTCATATTGCTGAAAAAGTGGCTGAAATGTAGTTGACAGAGGAGTCAAAAGAAGAATCACTCTTATTCCTTAAAATAACAGAAAAAGATCTCTATATCTAAAAGTTTGAAGGAACATCCTGTCATAAAAAACTTTTTTCAAGTTTATGATCGAGAACCTCAAAGACAATTTTTCAAAGTATTGTGGCAACACATGAGCCATGCCTTGGTGTTTTGTGTTGAGCTCGTTGTCAGAAGAAAGAAAAGTTGATCTTGAATGAAACTGTCATGTGTTGTTACTGTGCTAAACATGTGTCAAGCAGGGTTGCCAAATTTTGCGAATATGTAGCTAAACTGATGCCAAGAAGTCATTAAATTTTTGTTAAATGTTTTGCTCCAAATTCGCTAAAATTGTAGCTAAAACTCTCGAGTAAGTTTTATATAATAATGGAAGTGTCTTTGGAGCACTAAAATACTAGCTAATATGGCGTATTGAATCTGCCAAAACATTTCACGATCGTCTAGCGCCGTGCAGGTGAGGAATAAACAATGAATTTACCAGCTGGCTGTAGAAAAATTTTACTTTACTAGGAGACTCGGAAACAACAATGTTAGATCATTATAAAATATGAAGATTCCAAATAAACTGACACACACAAGAGAAGAGAACGGGACAGGGCGGCACTTACAACTGTTTTATTTACAGAACGCAGGCACATATATACCGTCAGTCAACACATGTGCACAGAGCAAACATTCATTCACGCATCTAATCAAACATTCATGACACACCACGCTCAACAAACCTCATCTCGGCCTTATACGAGGGCCGTTGTTTTTTCAACCTCCGATCGCTCCGTGCAGGCGTTACGCGGGCAGCAGAAAGCGGACATGCGCTGTAGGCAACTGCGCAGCTCTCGCACTACACACTCCGCCATTGTTGACATTCAGGCGTCAGTCGGCATTGTGCTACAGCCACGTAAACATGGCTACCATTATTGTTGCTCCCGCCAAGTGTGAATTGCGAAGTGTTATTAGTTTTCTACAGGCTGAAGGCCATGGTGCTGCAGAAATCCATCGGAGAATGAGTCGAGTGTATGGGGAAAACTTCATGAGTGATGGTGTTGTGCGTGAATGGTGTCGAAATTTTAAAGATGGACGTAATGATGTGCATGATGAAGGGGGCCAAGGCCGCAAATCTGTCGTTTCAGATGACCTGGTTCAACGAGTTGACAGAATGGTTAAAGAAAACCGCAGATTCACCATTACTGCTTTATCTACGGAATTTCCAGAAGTTTCAAGGTCTGTTTTGTACTCTATTGTTACTGAACGGTTACGCTACAAAAAACTTTGTGCACGTTGGGTCCCAAAAATGTTGACAGACGGCCACAAAACTCGACGAATGGCGTCAGCTTTGGAGTTCCTTGAGCGTTATCAGGATGAAGGAGACAACCTTCTGAAATCAATCATGACTGGGGATGAAACCTGGATTCAATACGACACACCGGAAACAAAACTACAATCACAACAATGGATGCATTCAATTTCACCAAACAAACCAAAGAAATTCAAAAAAACCTTCAACAACAGAAAGACCATGGCTACTGTGTTTTGGGATCAACAAGGTGTGTTGCTTGTGGAGTTTATGGAGCCCGGAACCACAATCACTGCAGCTGTTTATTGTGAAACTTTACGACGTCTGCGTAGAGCCATTCAGAACAAACGAAGAGGAAAGCTGACCGCTGGAGTTGTTCTGATCCATGACAATGCCCGTCCACACACTGCCGGAGCAACTCAACGGCTTCTCGAACAATTTAAATGGGACATTTTCGATCATCCGCCATACAGTCCAGACTTAGCACCCTGTGACTTTCATCTTTTTCCTGGACTGAAGACGTGGCTTGGTGGGAAGCGCTTTCAAACCAATGGCGACCTTCAAACCATCGTCGAGGACTACTTGAATTCATTGGCGGCAACTTTTTTTGAAGAGGGTATTGCAAAGCTTGTCCACAGATATGACAAATGCCTCAATCTCTTCGGTGATTATGTCGAAAGTAACCGTAACTATACTAATCTTTTGGTAATAAAATGATTGTTTTAGATGAACTTGTCTTTTACTTATAGCCTATCGGAGGTTGAAAAAAAAACGGCCCTCGTATAATGATATCGAAGGTTCGCTAACGCACAAGCTGCCTTTCTTGCCTATGTTATAGGCTTCAACCAGTTCCCTTGCTCTAGTACCTTTACTTCAGGCAAGAAATCACACATCTGAAAAACTTGGTTCACAAGAGCGTGAGGGACAGGTCCCGATGTGCTTAGGCAAATTTGGGCCCTCTTTCATTTGCTCAACATTTCTTTCATGCTCCCTGACACGCTCATTAACACAGCGCCCGGTCTGACCTATATAGGAACGACTGCACGAAAGGGGGATCTCGTAGACAACCCCCTTCGGCACACTTCATGAAAGGTTGCCCAGTTTGGTTCCACAGCCTTCTTCAGTTGTTTTTTCTTTTCTTTTGGCGATTTGGGAGCAAAGGCTTCCGAGCTTCCTTGGGGCTGAAAACACTATCGGAACGCCATGTCTGCTCGCTACCGTCTTCAGATTGTGGGCCACCTTGTGCACATACGGCACAGCCACCGGTCTCACCTCTTGCCGAGGGGCCTCTGCTTCAGCTCTTTAGGCATAGGCAAGAAAGGCAGCTTGTGCGTTAGCGAACCTTCGATATCATTATACAAGGCCGAGATGAGGTTTCTTGAGCGTGGTGTGTCATGAATGTTTGATTAGATGCATGAATGAATGTTTGCTCGGTGCGCATGTGTTGACTGACGTTATATATGTGCCTGCGTTCTGTAAATAAAACAGTTGCGAGTGGCGCCCTGTGCCGTTCTTTTCTCTTGTGTGTGTCTGTTTATTTGGCGTCTTCATATTTTATAATGAACAGCTACCAACTAGCCCAACAAGAAGTGCTTTTAAAACGATGTTAGAACCATTGTGAAATACTATGCCGTGCCACCTGCCGCAATCATCAAAACCCGTATACCATGGATATTTCAAGCATGTTTTCATGCATTTGAGATATACTAAATGGACTTAAACTGACTCTAAATGGACTTAAAGTCCCCCCCCCCCCCCTGTCAAAAAAAAAAAATTAAAAATTGCACCGCTAAAGGAAGAGAAAAAGTGATGAGAAGGTTTGCAGTAGCACGCAAACAATAAGAAAGAAATAATGCAACATGAACAGGTACAGAGTTCACATACAGATTTTCATCAACTAAAGAAAAAAGTCAAAGTTTGCATTCAGTTATTTCTTCTACATTTGCACTTATATTCGTTTTCGCGGGTTTCCGTTTGTACTCCTGTAGATCACGAGCATGTATTCACAACTGTGAATGGTCATCAGTACGCCTGTAGTGTTTGCCTAGCCGAGTTCACGGCCGCCTGCGCACATGCGAAGCCGGAACTACGAGGCCAGAATAATTTAGAAATCGTTCTATATTGGGGGGGGGGGGGGGGGGGGAGTTCTCGGAGACATCGCGGATAAATCAAAGAAGTTTTTATGCATGTAGTGCCCTCCTGGCTGTACTTGTCGGCGATAAGGCAGCCTCACCACCTATGGGATTATCTGACTGAGCTGTGTCAAATGCTCGGTTGCCATAGTCAGAAGTTCGAATCCCTCTATAAGTTTTTTTTTTAATGATCTTCAGCTTGAAATTGACCTCCTCCAGTGCACACCATCTGCAGGCTTGAAGTGACACTTGTCACCGGCAAAAGATGCCAAGAGTGAGTGGGGCTATACTAATCCAGGTACTACAAAATTGAGAAGGACCACTAAGCTTCAACAAGACACTCCCTCACCAGAACAGGAATTGGCCTCCCTGGTGCAGTGTTCGGCCACTCCCTCCCAAATGAATCACTCAATTACCCAATGGCCCTCAGTCCCCAGCAGCTGCGGAGCACCTGACCAAAGCGACTGTCAGACCTGTAATACAGCAGAAGGTGCTAAGATCTCTAGGTCAGGACAGGCCGCCAATGGAAAGTGACCTTTGCAACGTTTAACACCCGAACCCTCTCGAATGAGGCTAGCTTAGCAGGACTCTTTGAAGAACTATCAGACATTGTTTGGGATATTATCGGCCTTAATGAGATTAGGAGAACTGATGAGGCTTATTCATTGCTGAATAACGGACATGTCCTCTGCTTAGAGGTCTCCTAGATAAGAAGCAATGCGGGGTAGGGTTCCTAATCCATAAGGACATAGCGGGCAACATTGACGAATTCTACAGCATTAATGAGAGAGAATAGCTGTAGTCGTAGTCAAATTTAATAAGAAATATAGGTTAAAGGTAGTACAAGCCTACACTCCAACATCCAGTCACGATGACGAGGAAGTAGATCAATTTTATGAAGATGTTGAATTAGCAATGAGAAAAGTGCAAACCACGACCTACTGAACTTCAGACCTGCACAGATCTCCCTGCTCCAGCACGCCTGGTCTAGTTCGCCCCTTTTACCGCTAGGGACAGAACGTAGGAGTAGAGTGGCGCTAGTTATAACATGTTCGCTGTCGTCTGCTTCTGCAATCTGTTCAGCGCTCGTGTTGCCATTTCGGCAGGCACAAAGCGCGTGTATTGCGGGTAAATGACTAAATTCACAAATATACAAAAGAAAACAGATATTTGTGAATGCTTCGCATTTGAATAGTGAAACTAGAAGAGGAGGAGCGGTGCAAGAAATGTAAACGAGTGTAGGTGGCAACTGCAATGCTAGATCGACGGCATAAATTTCCCTTTCCTAGCCTTTGTAATGAGACTGGAAAAATTGTTTTAAAAGATTCATAGGATAATATAGCTTTTTTTAGTTCAGAACAGATAGCCTAATGTCGTAGATGACATTAGGATTTACTGCTGTGTGCCGTAGTGAAAGGCAGATGATCTGGTAAAAATATAGTAAAAGTATTCACGAGTAAGTCCTCCGCCCCATATGTGCAATAGGTTGATCGATTCTGTTTCAAGGAAAGGTGAACATATCTTGTTTTTATTGTTGTTGGGTGTCTAGCTCAGTAGAAAGCTTGCAAAAGCGATCCCAGTGCTTTAATATGTGCTGCTCTGCAGGCCTTAAATCGTGTCACGGAACTATTTTCAAACTGTAAAGCTAGCATTTCTGCGTGGTACGGCGGCAGCATAACGGTGGTGCTTAAGATACGAACGCAGTGAAGCTGTGTGCATAATTCACTTTTTGAACTCGCGACGCATTCACTGACAACTGTTAAGAGTTAAAATGAGTGGTAATCGTTCTGTCGTCGAACATTACGGTGGTTTCAAGTTTCTAAAGAGCGCAGAAACGAATTTTACAACGTATACAATGAAACTGTTGTGTACTTTACGAACTCTATAAGCAATTTGATTTATAATAATCTGCTTGAAAAAGGCAATAGGAGTGGCTATTTAACGCTATTTTAGAGAGCAGTGGACTACACGCTCCGACATTTTTTAGGTTCGTGCAGTCAACTTTTAGAGCCAAGTGACCGATCAAAGCCTTGTAACATCACTGTCACTGTGTTAGCAAAAATCATCCACTAGACAAGCAGTTTGTCACAACACAACAGCCGCCGTACTAATTTACAACGTAGCAGACTAACATGTTATAAAAGCGACACCAAGTGACCAATCAATGCCTTGTAACATCACTGTCACTTTGTTAGCAAAAATCATCAACTAGACAGGCAGTTCGTCACAACGCAACAGTCGCCGTACTAATAACAACGCCGCACCAGTCAACCGTAGAGTAGCAGACGAACAGGTTATAAAAGCGACACCAACGGCCAATGGTTGAACGAGAGTGGTTGAATGGTTGAACGAGTGCAGGTCTGAAGTTCCAGTAGGTCGTGGTGCAAACGTGGTATACAGTAGCAATGGGTGACTTCAATGAAAAAGTGGAGAAAAAGCAGGCTCGTGGTCAAGCAATTCGCAACTACGGTGTCGATCCTAGGAACGCTAGAGGAGAGATGCTTGTCAGAATTTGCAGAAAGGAATGAGCTTCGAATAATGAACACCTTTTTCAGGAAGCGTAGCAACAGAAAGTGAACCTGGAAAAGCCCTAATGGTGAAACAAGAAATGAAATTGATTTCATACTTTCTGCCAATCCCAGCAGAGTGCAGGATGTAGAAGTGTTAGGTAGGGTTAAGTGCAGGGATCGTAGGTTTGTGACGGCTAGGATTCGCCTCTATTTGGAAAGAGAAAGTGTAGAATTGGTCAAGAAGAAACAGGTCAACCTAGAGGCAGTAAGGGTAAAAGCAGACCAATTCAGGTTGGCACTTGCAAACAAATATGCAGCCTTACAACAGAGAGATGAAGGCGACGTAGAGCTAATGAATGAAACCATAACTAGGTTGGCTTTAGAGACAGCAATTGAAGTGGGAGGCAAGGTACCAAGGCAACCAGTAGGCAAGCTCTCCCAAGTAACAAAGGACTTAATAAAGAAACCACAAAGAATGAAAGTGTCCAGCTCAAGAGATAAAATGTAATTCGCAGAATTGTCAAAACTGATCAACAAGGCGAAAATAAGTGATATTTGAAACTATAACATGAGAAAGACTGAAGAAGCAGTAAAAGATGGACACAGCCTGAAATCAGTGAGAAAAAAACTTGGCATAGTACAAACCGAGATGTATGCACTGAAAGATAAGCAGCGTAATATCATCAGCAATCTCGAAGATATAGTAAAAGAATCGGAAGAATTCGATACTGACCTGTACAGTACCCAGAGGACTCAGGAGTACTTTATTTGAAACAATAATGATCAGTATACAGAAACTCCTCCTATAACTAGAGATGAGGTCAGAAGGGCCTTGCAAGGCATGAAACGGGGAAAAGTGGCAGGAGAGGATGGAATAACAGTCGATTTAATCAAAGATGAAGGAGACATACCATATTTACTCACATAATAGGCGCACTTTTTTTTCAGTAAATCCGGCTCAAAGTTCGGGGTGCGCCTATTACGCGAGGTAAAATTTACGAAATTTTTTCAACTCGCATTCTCGCGCTTTAAGTTTGAACATATGTCAGGACTATGGCTACTCTCACATAATTTACCAATAAATTCAGTATAAAAGGAAAAATAAAAGCTACCTACTTACCTTTTAATGAACAGGCGAGAGACGTTGACTGCACACACGTAAACTTTATTAAGACTAGTCAGAGTCCGAGACGGAGAGAACATACTCATCGCCGCCGGGTGGAGACTCGTCTTCTTTGTCTGAGCTCCACAACATGTCGTCTTCGCTCGCATCCAGTGCGTTGGAGATCCCAGTCTTCTTGAAACTTTTTCTGATGACGTCATCGGAGATCTCTCGCCAAGCTTCCATGATCCATCTGCACAGCATTTCCATAGGCGTCCTCTTGCCATCTGAAGTTAGTTGAAACTGTCCTCCAGCCATCCAGTTAGTGTACAACCTTTCAACATTGTCCTTAAAAGGCTTATTTAAGGACATGTCCAAAGGTTGCAGCACAGAAGTGAGGCCTCCCGGAATCACGGCAATATCTGTATGTAGCTCTTACAACTTCTCCCGTACACATTCTACAAGGTGCCGGCGAAAACTGTCCAAAACAAGCATGGCCGAATACAGCAGACCTCCCGGCCGCCGGCCTCAGACGGTCTTGACCCAGTCCACCATCAATTCCGCGGACATCCAACCATTCTCCTGGACCCTCACGTAGATGTCTCGAGGGAAATTTCCCTTTGGGAGCGTCTTTCTCTTAAAAATAACATAAGGCGGTAGTTTGCGCCCATCTGCAGTCACTGCCAACATGACAGTACACCTTTGTTTTTCTGCGCCAGATGATCGAATAAGCACACTTCGTGCACCTTTTTCCTCTACTGTTGTATTTCTCGGCATGTTGAGACAGAGAAGAGTCTGATCTGCATTCCCTATCTGTGACAAAATGAAGTTTTTTTTCTGCCGGAGCCGTATGACAAAACAGTGAAACTCAAGTACCTTGTCCTCGTATGCTGAGGGCAAGCGCTGGCACAACGTTGTGTGCCTTCTCAGGGTAAGCTGGCGTCGCATGAAGCGCATTGTTCATCCGGAGCTTGCTTTGAAATCTTTTGCTTTGATGCCCTGTGCTTGGGCAATTCTGCGCGCCTCAGTCTGAACTATGTCGAGAGACACTGCACAACCGTCCTGTCGAAGGCCCCGTATGTGTTGAACGAGTTGCTCTTCCACTTGCGGATACCTTACAAACTTTGCACCGCGGAAGGACCGTCGCGACTTCTTTGTGGCCTGAAGCTTTTCTTGCTGACCTCGCCAGTAGCGAATGCTTATTTCCCTGACACTGAAATGTCTGCTTGCAGCACGGTTCCCATGCTCGAGTGCATGCTGCACAGCTTTCAGTTTGAATGCAGCTGTGTAGCTGCCGTACTTCCCCATTGCGGAACACGCGACCGTACGAACTGCACACCGCTTGCAAAATGGCGAGATGTGGTGTTTCTTTTCTTTGCTTGTGTCAGCCTGTGTGGAGCATTGATGGCGATGGGACTGTCGTTTGTGTCGAGTCGGCCTGCTTTCCGAGCTGCCTCAGCGAAGGTAGCGAAAAGCTTACATCCACGTGGCGGTTGGAGGGGAGGGGGGTGTTTATCGATAGTTGATGGAAGAACTATTTTTCGCTTGTTGATGCGTTTTTCTTTTCTCTTTTTTTGGTTTCTACAGCCGCGTTAGGTCGTCGTGCTCGCTGGCGTCGCGGTGGTTCGGGGAGGGGGGTGTCGGTAGTTAACGATCGTTAACAGAACTGGTTTTCGCGATGTTGTATGGGCTGTGGGTCCTCAGCAGCTGCGACGGCAGCAACACTAATGAGAACTAGTAGTCCAGGAAATATGTTAAGAAGCTTGGGTTGTGGAATGTGCGTGCATTTTTTTTTTTCACGCGAGATGGATGGGGAGGAGGGCGCCGGCTTGCAATTGTGTAAATGCGGTACTGATCACAGTGCCAAGTTCGGGGTGCGCCTATTATGCGCGGAAATAAAAAAAAAATCTGATTTTCCGCGACCAAACTGGGGGTGCGCCTATTATGCAAGTGCGCCTATTATACGAGTAAATACCGTAATGCTAGGAAAACTGGTGGCTCTTTACACGAAGTGTCTATCGACTGCAAGGGTCCCAGAAAACTGGAAGAATGCAAACATTATACTAATCCATAAAAAGGGAGAAACTAAAGAACTGAAAAATTATAGGCCCGTTAGCTTATTTCCAGTATTATATAAAGTATTTATCAAAATAATCTCCAATAGAATAA
This sequence comes from Dermacentor variabilis, assembly GCF_050947875.1. Classification (NCBI taxonomy): domain Eukaryota; kingdom Metazoa; phylum Arthropoda; class Arachnida; order Ixodida; family Ixodidae; genus Dermacentor; species Dermacentor variabilis. The sequence continues at coordinate 18,749,994 of NW_027460291.1, read as the reverse complement.
GGGCAACACTGGACTTTAGTCAACCAAGGGTACAGGCAGGCTTCAAGAAAGGATACCCTACAATGGATCACATGCATGTCATTAATCAAGTTATTGAGAAATCTGCACACTACAATCAGCCTCTCTGTATGGCTTTCATAGATTACAAAAAGGCATTTGATTCAGTAGAGATACCAGCAATCATAGAGGCATTACGTAATCAAGGATTACAGGATGCTTATGTAGATACCTTGGAACATATCTGCACAGGTTCTACAACTACCCTAATTCTACACAAGAAAAGCAGGAAGATACCTATAAAGAAAGGGGTCAGACAGTGAGACACAATCTCTCCAATGCTATTCACTGCCTGCTTGGAAGAAGTATTCAAACCATTAAACTGGGAAGGCTTAGGAGTAAGGATCAGTGCAAATATCTCTGCAACCTTCTGTTTGCAGATGTCATTGTCCTGTTCAGCAACACTCGAGATGAGTTAAACAGAAAACAAATGATTGAGGACCTTAACGGAAAGAGTGTAAGAGTAGAGTTGAAGGTTAATATGCAGAAGACAAAGATAATGATGAAAAGCCGGGCAGAGGAACAATAGTTCAGTATCGCCAATCAGCCTCTAGAGTCTGTGAAGGAGTATTTTTACTTAGGTCAATTAATCACAGGGAACCCATATCAAGAGAAGGAAATCCATATAAGAATAAAAATGGATTGGATCGCATGCAGCAGACATTGTCAGCTCCTGACCTGTAGCTTACTTTTATCATTGAAAAGTAAGGTGTACAATCAATGTATTTTACCAGTGCTGACATATGGGGCAGGGACTTGGAGACAAAGAAGCTTGAGAACTAGTTAAGGACCGCGTAAAGAGCGATGGAACAAAGATTTCTAGGCATAACGTGAAGAGACAGAGAGTGGTTTGGATCAGAGATTAAATGGATATAGCCGATATTGTAATTGACATTAAGAGAAAAAAAAAAAAAAACGGAGCTGGGCAGGTCATGTAATGCTCAGGTGAGATAGCGGCTGGACCATTATAGTTACAGGATGGGTGCCAAGAGAAAGGAAACACAATCGAGGATGGCAGAAGGCTTGATGGAGCGATGAGATTAGGAAATTCACAGGCGCTAGTTGGAGTCTGTTGGTGCATGACAGGGGTAATTGGAGATCGCAGGGATCGCAGAGGCCTTTGTCCTGCAGTGGACATACAACAGGCTGATGATAATGAATGTATGTATAAAACCATGCATGAAGACAGCTGAAATCCTGCGCTTACCTAAATTTTAGGATTACAAATCCAACACGGTTAAGAACACAGTTCACCTGATTTTCCTATCACAATGATGCACTGGGTCCACGGTGTATGCTTGTAGACTGTCTAGTTTTTGGCACTGATGAAGGAGAACTAAGTTATGTAATATTGGTCTTTTTTTTTTTTTCGCAGATATGACATTTACTCGAGCTTAATGCATGTCGATTGATCCATATTAAAGCTTATTGCCATGCTGATTTATCTTAAAATCGGGAGAAACGAAGGTGGTGTGTTCTTATTTGTGCAAACAAGCCCAGTCACTCCAGTGTGTTTGCCTTTCTACAGTTGATGTGTCCTATTATGTACCGGCTTCGTTCTAAACCTCACCATAAAATTTATTGCAATAAGTTTCGGTAATTTAATTTAGTGCAAAGATTCGAAACACCCCCCATTCACACATAGTGAAACTGTAGCACCCCCAGTGGGAAGCTCTGCAATCGAGACCAGTTATAACGATGCCAGATATAATAATCTGTCAGTTATAATGACCACATTTAAGTGCATTTACGATTTTCCAGCCTGGCATATTGAAACTGCGTCCAGATACAACAAACCTTTTTTAAATCGCCGTACTGTTACAATGAACACTTTGAACCGGGTCACGGTAAAAAGAGGGCACACGCAAAGTATTAAAGCGTGGAAGTGCGACCAAACTTGGCGCATGGCAGCGCACGCCCTGCTCCAGTCCAACTGTGATGATGATAGGGCCTACGATATGAGCAAGTGCCTCCCACGCGCGGATTTCGGAATCCATGAAGAAGGCGAATGGTTTTCAAGGGGACGAGGAGGTGGACAGCATGACGTGGGATGTACCGTGTTTACATTGGTGTGTGCACCAGTATGATATCGGATGACACTGCAGCAGCACTCTCGTTATTGCCGAGTTGTCCGTGCAGCACCATGTGCATTCCGCCTATTTCACTGATTAAATTCTGCCATGGGAACAACGGCCGCTCAAGCATTGCAATTGTTACTGTCAATATTCACGCAGTCAGAGTCGGCGAAAGTGCTGTGCCACACGCAGTGTTGCAAAAGATTGGTGGTTACTACGCCGTTATCGGGGGATCACTCTTCGTCAACGCTTCGTTTATGGATTGCTGATTGCTGATAATGCTTCGTGTTGATGTGCTTCCTTTCAAACATCGCGTTTTTTTTAGCCCAAGCGACATAGATAACATAACTTTACAGCTCTTGTGTGGCTAACACATAGTCTTAACGCCGAGACCTCAGGTCGAGGTCCGAGACCTTCGCAGAATGATGGCAGGCTGCAGTAGTTCACGCTTCTGGCCAACTGAAACACTTCGCTCTCGTGTGCAGTATATAGTCATGTCATGGTGCTAATAAAAATGTATCCCAAGCTCTCAAATTAAAAATGGCGGCTGCGCACATAGTTTCAAAATAACAGGTGATCGAAACTGGGTGCAGTTTTGAAAGAGCCATACCACACTACGTTTCATTCTTTAGATATACATTTCTAGTTGACATTTGTAGTTCTAGGACATTTCTAATGGGAACGCACGGGGAACAAAGATGACACTGAAAATTTGGTTATCGAACCAAAGCGCTACTGAATTGAACTGCCAAAGCTGGTGTCAATGTGGCTTTAATTTTTTAGTGTTTTTAAGAGCGAGTTCATGTATAACAAACTACTGATATAGTGACCACATTTTGTGGAATTATGGAGTTTGTTATAGATAGATTCGATTGTATTCTAATGGATTTCATAGAAAATGAAAACAAAAATGCACATCTTGTGAGCACACAGTGAACCCTGTTTGCATAAGTACACTTAACTAAAGCATATGGCCTCCATGAGTGTCATTGCTTCATCGCGGTCACAGAGCCAATTTGTTGTACAGCCAAATTTGGCTGCCTTTTCATAGCTTTTGAATGTGAAAGCGTGTTTTAGGGAGTAGTTTTTGAAGCAATTTGCTTAACTTTGGGCTCACCACAATGTTGCCAATTTTTCTGTCACATTAAATAGTCTTTTAAAAGGCTGCTGAGTAGAAAAATTTGTCGCTAAATGTAAAAACATTTGCTAAATCTAGTGATAAAATTGCTGATATGGCAACACTGGTGTCAGCAAGTTTTGTACTTTTTGCACACATGATCAACCAAATTGTTTTTGGGGTAGCAGCAAATGGTTGCCTCGTTGTAAGCAACACTAATTTGTGGTTCAAGTCACTGAGCTTCCCTCACGATGCCTGCTGAAATGACAGTAGCGCTTTGTGTGTTGTTGGCCTTTGCTGTGGTTTATTTACCCAGTAAGCATTAGCAACTTAGTGCTTATTCATAGGCTGAGCTCGTAATCTGTACATAATTTCTGTTCACTTGAGTAGCACTATTGCAGCTGCTTATTCTGATAATTTGCATGTCCAGTGTGGCAATGTGCACTGTAACGACACAGTGAAGTTAGGCCAGGAAGCTCAAGTGTCATCCATGTTTTGTTTTGTTTTTTGGCAGGTGTGCGTGTCACAATGTCCCAACGAGACCTTCTTGGTCAGTAATGTCAAAGGGAATGAGGACATCATCCGTTCCAAGCTCATATGCCAGTATGGCGTGGATCCATTTGACAAGCAAGTATGTCATTATTGCCTAAAAATTTACTTGTTGGTAGCGATGTAAGAAAATGAAAATTTTAAAATACGGATACCCAGTTTCAGACATCGAATAAGGGTATGCAGATGTATTTAATAGCAAGTTTGTTTGCTTTAACTTGTAGGAAAATTGAAGTTATGTTGCCTATAGTAAAAAAATATTCTAGTGAGCCATTACAATGAAAAGCTTATTTACTTATCTTATTGAGTCATTCATACTGTTTCATTGGACTTGGGAACCTCTCTCATTATACAGCATCAAATGCCTCAGAGGCCCCGTGCGAGTTTTCTTTCAGCCCACTTGTTGTCAAGCTCCTGAGTGTGACACAAGTAATGACAAATGAGGAAGGCACTAAGAGTTCTGTGAGTGCCTAGTGGTTCGGTTCTGTTGGAAAAACTGTGGGAAACTTTCTTGTGAAACGTGCAGTAAGCCCCTTCTGTTGTTTTCCGTCTGTGTGAGACATATCACCGACTCGCTGTCATTGATGCATTTGTAAGAATTCAGCACAACCACGAATGTAGCGGGGGTATCAAGGGCAATTTCGATTGGTTGAAAAGTTTGTTTTGGTGATAACTCCAACTAAGGATGTGTAATGCACTGGCATAAGTACATGATAATGTAAGTTACACGGTAAGCTCAGAACGTTTTAGCATAGTTTGATGTGTGCTGGCATCACATTGTGGTAATGCCCATTCCCTGCAGGATCTGTACAAACCTTGGGTTTTTCTGTGACGGATTGCGCGTCACTCTGTGTTAAAATGTTATAACAAAAGTGAGACGTGTTGCACAAATGGACCATTTGCTTGGAAAAGGCTGATTGGAAGGGCATCACCATAGTGCTCATTGTATTGCTACTCCCTACAAAAGCATATACTTCTTTCAGTTGGCCCCGATTCACTTTCATTGCACCAAGTTGCACCCTAGCTGTTTGCAGACTCGTTCTCCTTGCTAACTGCTAGCTGGCTGGTTTTCTACCCACGCAGCCAGTTCTTCTCTCAAGGTCGTGGCTGCCGGTTTGACCCCCACACTGGTGGCACGTCACCTAGCAGTTTTCAGGTTCTTTATTGCCTTGACAAGTGATCTCTCAAGTGTTAATACATATCAGACAATTGAATTGTTTTGAGTGTGTTCATTCCTAATTCCTTAAACTTTTGACCATTGAGTGGACCGTTCATCCTCTTTCGCCTTTTTTATATCTGAACTTTTTCCTTTAGTCCAAGCGTATGTTTTGCTTCTCTCGACACATCTTCTCAACAATAATCCACTTTTGATGCTGGTTGCATCAGCCGGCACAATCACTTAGGCACACATATGTGTTAAAACACAGTATTGCCCTAAGTTAGCAGAAACTGTTTATTTGCCTCTGGCGACACCCAACTCCGCACAAATGCCCGGTCCCTGGTCGTCACAAGAATTAAAGGGCTTTCGTGCCATGGGAGCAAGATACAGAAAGGGGTGCTGCTAGCATGTTGCTGTGGGAGGATGAGTCACCACAAAACGCCCCTAGGAAAAGTCCCCGTGGATATCCTGCTTGCTCTCGCCATAATCAATGGACCCACTTGCGAGATAGCTGAGGCAATCTCCATTGGCTTGGGCCAAGTGCGGCTCGGCTCAAGATGACTGCGCGGGAGAACTAGGCACCGCTCTTTGGCTTCTGAAAAGGATCAACATCAGGTACGCGCTTACCGTAAGTGCAGAGGCACCGTAGACGAGCTCAAGTACGAGGCCCTCGCAGACGAGCCGACGGATGAGAGGAAAACGCTCACCCAGTGCTGTCCAACAGAGACCTCTGCCAACCATGGCGGGCCGTGGCCGGCAGCGCGAGCGCCACTGCCACAAACCAGTTTGTGGCAAAGACTGCCCCTGGCAACCAGCGCGAGTGGAAAGGGAGGGGCGTAGGGATGACAGAACAGGTGAATACCACACAAAGGCAGCAGAGTGCACCTCCATGCCCACAACGTTCACTCTGCCCCTGCAGCTGATATAGTGTCACCCGCAGTGGGACGATGCTATCATGAAAAACACTGACAGCGGGAAGCAAATGCTTTGTCTTCCTCTCGCTTCAACATGTCTCCGAAACTCGATATTACTGAACCTCTAGTACTAAATATGTGAGAAGACAGTGGACATGATGCCACACCATCTCGGCATGCCCATTCTTTGCACACATGGCTGATTATGTACGTCTAACGCTAGGCATGCGGGCTGCGTATGCACTCAGGCATGCTGTCATCCTTGCCTGCGTATGGCAACCTGCCACCCCTCCCCCTAGCGCGCGCTTGGTTGCCCCCCTTTCCCCTTTCTCGAGCGCTCATCAAGTGACCATCTATCTCTTGGCTCATCCTTGCACGATTTTACTCGCACCCAAAGCGTACAGTGCATGAAGCACAATAGGATATTACTGCACTTTATGTGCAGCACGACACTGCTTCTCGGCGGTAGCTCCTGTTCGCATAATATGAGAGGTGCATTCGTAAGGAGCCACTTGCAATTCAACCATTTGACCATCTGTATCTGCAGAAGTTTCCATTTATTGTTGTAATATCCTATGTCGGCTTCCAGTTTCGGTTTCGAATCGGTTACGTCGGGGCGCCACTCAGTGCCAAACGCTGTAGGTACACCTGATGTGTTTCCCCTCGCTGGAATAAAGTGATTCTTTGTCTGGTCCCCGACTTGAGCAGTCCGGCTCTTTTTTGCGGCGCTGCGTGCCCTGGCCGTTTAAACCTCATGCCTTAGGTCCTCTGTCCAGCCGCCCCGTCGAAGCTACTACAATTCTCTCGCTATTTCTTCATAGCAGCAGTGAAATTTCTTTATATTGAAGTTATGAATAAACACACTTTGTTATATTTAGGTTCTAAACACATGGTTTTCTGTGGACAAGAAGTTATAAAAAGTTAAATCTTTTGATATATCGAGAATTTCTTTATATTGACATTCATTATATTGAGGTTTAATTTTATGTGAATTCACCATTTGTAATACAACCACAGTGGATGTATTGGAAAACATTCGATATCTTTATTATTGACCTACATCATTGCCTGTTGAGGTGATGCCCGTGCTGCACACTCACAGATAAAAATCTTGCCCGCATGGAAAACAACACTGTAACAACAATATAACGAGAAAAAAGAAAGAAAGCAAACAAAGAAAATTGTAGCTCAAGAAAGGAGATCATCAAAAAGGTAAAATAACAATGCAAAATATTGAATAAAACGAAACTGGTGTTGTGAAACACTGGAACACTTCCCCGGGGAAGAACAAGTCAAAACAGGGGGTAAAAGCAGTGTAAAAACCCAAGGCACCAAAAAGGCAGTGCATGGGCAAGAACTCTAGGAACAGGAATGAATGTGATAGCAGAAAACAAAGGAGAAAAGCTGGTGCACTGTGTTACTTAGCGTTGCAGGTAATCAAGCTCTTTTCTTGAGTGTCAATGAAGGGGTGCTTATGCAACTAGGGCCAAGCCATTCAATATACAATGCTTCAAAAATTTCTGCAACTTCTGATCGTAACAGTCTGGGGTAGAAAAGGCGAACACCTACACGTGGCACAGTGCAAGGTCAAATTGCTGCCTGACTTTGAAGTTGTTTGCGTGTTCTCACAGGCAATCATTGACACTTTGGCCTGTTTGACCGACACCGCACTTACAGGACACAAACTGCTTGGCGTGTCTCTTTCTGCAGGCATTAGGCTGTTAGCCACTTACGTTCACAGACCACCGAGCTTGTCTGGGACACAAAACACAACCCAAACACCGGCACATCCTGCAGCCATCTTAATCCTGTGTGACACTTTGTGCACATATAGGATAATGCCAGTTTTAGTCCTGTTGGTTTTTTCGGTGGCGCAGTACGTGTCCTTCGGAGTTCACACAATAGGGCCCCCACAAGGTTGCATAAAAGAAAATAGAGAAGTCTAGCTACTCCCAATCACTTGAATTGGGAGGCAAGGCTCAGTGCAACTCGATGAGGGCACGGACTGCGGGAGGGCATTCTTCGTGGTGGCAAGTGTAACGGCGCCTTTCACTAACTTCGAGTAGGTAGAGCTGAACAAAAGGTGTTTGTTCGACTAACGGGTGTACATTCAGCAGGCATGCTTTCTTAGGGTTGCTGTTGAACACACCGTTGGCAGAAGTGCGGTGACTTGGAGCTTGTTAGCGTGATGCATGAAGTGTTTCTTGAAGTGGGCCTTTCAAGGCAAGGGATGTGGCATTGAGTGTCAAGAAGCAGGTGTGCACATGCTACAGAGTAGCAAGCATACCGTATTTACTTGAATCTAACATGCACTTTTTTCTCATAAAATCAGTTCAAAAATTGTGTGCGCGTTAGAATCACATACAACCCTGAATCTGCGTTACCATATCGCCATTGGCATTTCAAGATGGCTGCCTTGTACGTGCTTTGAGCCTAGCTGCCGTAGCTTTCTCCATGTGCTGTAGTACGTGCGCTTAGACAACGCTTTCTTTGACTTAGGTTAGTGCACCATCTGTCTTCCCGTTTTCTGCATTTGCTCTATCAGCATGGAAGTGCCGACTGCATCGCCGACTGCCGACTGAGTTCATCGCAATGTAGCAATTAAAAGGAAAGTGATCACATATGTGAAGACGGACAGAAATTGGGCCGCATCACGGGCGTTCGGAGTTCCCGAAACTTGCGTGCGGGACTGGCGCAAACAGGACAAGCGTTCTACACCGGTGACTCCTACGTACGGCGCGGCCACATGGCCCCTATCTTGAAAGCGATCTGTGGCGGAGACAAAAGTCTATGCATCTAGGCGCACCGCCCTGTTTGTGTCTAAGCGAGAGGCCGCACAAAGGTCAATCCGCCTCTTTCATTTTCCTGTGCTGCCCTCTGCCGCACGCCGCTGAAAACACTTTGGAAGGGTCCCGGGGCTTTCGCCGGTTGATCTGTGTACCTGCGCCCACGTTGAGTGCGCGTCGGTTTTGTGTTTGGTGAATCGCGAGTCATTATTGATGGCTTCTTCGGGACAGCATGTCGTTCCTGAAGCCATGTAGTACTCACTAACTACTGGGTGAGCAGGCCTGAGTGCGCAGTTCTGGAAACAGTGCGGCCGATAATGTCACGCCGAGTTCCGTTTGGTGGCATGGCTGCCTTGGAATTTGTCACTGATTTGTGCACTTGGACATCGCTTTTTGTATTCTTTTTACACATTATTTAGACGTTTCGCATATTCAAAAAGTCTTCAAGCGCAGCCTTCTGCATCGAATTTATTAAAGCGGTGCACTTGTTTACATCGACATATACAGCCGCAGGTCGTTGTTATTGTCAACTATTGTGGAAAAGGTCCGTCGCTGATATGAAATAGTGTCAAAATGTAGCAAAACATGCATATCTGCGCATATGTGCCATGTGTTACACCCTGAAACGAGTCAATATGAGCGGCTGAACCACTTAAACAACAGCAACTGTGATCCAGATACATATATTACGGGCTGTTAACTCATTCTGGCTTTTCTTTAACTCCATCATACTTACAGTTTTAGCGTGTCATAGAGCATTATTAGAGAAAACTGTGCTCGCATAAGTGCTCATTTGTAGGCCATGTTGTTCTCTCACGAAAATGCGCAGATGCCATCGCTCACACGGCGTTGGTATAAATGAGCAAGGCGGTTGTTTATGCTGCTGTATACCGAATACGCTGTCTCTTGTTTGTCGCTTGACGCAGAGGCAAACAGTGCATCTCTGAAATTGAGAAATGTGTCGGCGAAGCAACACGTACGGCCCACCCATATACGTAGGGAATGCGGTCGACAGCCTACAGGTACGGTGACGTACAGATGTTGGCACAGAGCTGTGTCGCCGCCTACTGCTTACTGTGTACACGCCGTGCGAAGTGAAGTGTAGCCGATTTCAAATCGCTAAGGCCAGAATTGAACTATAAAAGCAGTTTCGTTCGACCTAACTGCTTACATTTCAGTTCAGGTCCGCCGGTAGCGTGTGCACGAACTCGACGGCGCCACGTTAACCTTCGCTGAACAGGATCAACACTGGCTCAAACTTCGTGGGCACGGCTTGAAAGGGTTAAAGCTTGTACATTTCAACTTGGTAGGAGTGCTTGACTCATTTTGAGCACGATTAATTATATATACAAGCGAAGACACTGTCGCTATTGTGTTGTCGGTTCGACGGCCGATCGCACGGGGTTCGGTCGAACGATGGTCGGCACGCTGATTTTGCCGGTGCCTTTGACAGAAAAGCCTGTCGCAGTACAACTTGCGCTCGTCGGTTGCTTCATTGTCGACCTCGTATGATAAAAAGGCTTCAGTGACGCACAATAGTCAGTCAATCGTTGGAGTGAGCGTCTTGTCGGTCTCGTATTGATGCAGTGTTGCCGGGCCTTACGAGTACGTGCAGTCAGGAACGCGCTGCCACCACCAACAAGTGAGGATCATGCTGCAAAAAGACTTCGTCAGCAACGTGATGTACTTAAGTGTCGCCCAAGTGTAATGCACGGGTTTTTCGTTAAATTAGCTAGCCATCCATAAAAGGCGGCAACTATCTGGCTCACGGTGCAGTCCGGACAACTCGGACGATGCCCTGGCATCTTTCTCTTTTAAAGTGGAGTTGCGGTCTTACGCTACGCACGTTTTCGGCACCGCACTGACGTCGAGGTAGCAGTAGAGTTTCCACGCGGTACACAGCACGAGTGTTTGCAGCAGCGCGCTTCCGAGCGCTTTTTTTTTTTCTTCGGGTGACTTCCCAGCGCGCGGCCATGCGCGCGACCCTTCCAAAACGTTTCGAGACTAATCCGCTAGGGCAGGGCGCATGCGCCGTCTCGCCATGAAAGAGGCGGATTCCCTTGCTCTTGCTACCGCACTTCCTTGCTCCAGCGTTTTGATAAAGTGTTTCCGCAGTCATTGAGTGAAACGTGTTCATGTTTGCTTGTGCGCGCATGACACCATGCTTGTTAATTTTGTTAGTAAGCGAATGTTTAGAAGTTTATACGGCTGATAAAACTACTAGCCTTACTTTTCGTATATCTGTCTACTAATTTGCTTTCGTAATCGATACTTCGCCTTTTGCGCGAAACTGCGACTATTTTTATTTATCGCAACTTTAGTGCATTGGCAGTAAATCTTTTGTTTTTTCCAAATGAGAGAAAGTTGTATTTCTGTATGAAAGAATGAGGTGCACGGTACTGTGAAGGACTTTTCTATATTTAGGTCATGGCACACGGGTACGCGTTACAATAGAGGGCTTCCCCCCCCCCCTTTTTCTTGGTCACGGAAAATGGGTGCCCGTTACAATCAAGGGTGTGTTAGTATCAAGTAGATACGGTAATCTCTGTCCTCCTGCTCTAGTCCAGAAATGATCTTTGGCTAGCTGCAAACATATTCAAATAGTTTTGGAAGCTGCAAGCAGGTGTGGAACCATTTGGGACAGGAGCTCTAACAAGTAGGAGACAGTCGAGAGCTGAGAGCTGCCATCTTTTTTATGAACCAAGCAAGCTTTGTCAGCACTGTACTGTGTGCACAGATATGTCCTGTGGCATTGGTGGCACCGTAGACTAGTAGCAGTTTGAAATTGAAAGCAGGCTGAGGCGACCTGTACACAGTGTGTGCATATTTTAGTGCTGCATGTAATGGCCTGGTAAACATATTGTCACGTGGTGGTGACGTTAAGAACACAGTGGCAATACTGTGAAAGAAAAAAACTGACTTTTATTGGGCGAACCTGTGCCCACAAAAACAGGCTACACTTATAGCACAACGATAGCGGCGAATACGGTCGGCGATCGTCGAAAATCTGATCAGCGGGTCAAGCGTGTCGGCTTTTATACAGCAGTCGTTGAATGTTCCAGACTAATTGCTGGGACCCGCATGTCTTCCACAAAGTTATACACCATTCGCGTCACGCGATGAAATCAGATACCACAAGGTTCGGCAACAAGACAGCGGATAGAAGCATCGATAACATTCCAGAAACTTCCTATACATGCAGGCGCGTCCTGCGCTGTGCGATAGCATTTGTTAAGCGGTGAAACATGGTCACCCGGAAAAGATCAACATGTACACGTGTCAATACCCCCCTCTTTAAAAGTATCGACCCGATGCTGTAAACAAACAAAAGTAATAAACAAAAACACCCATAGCAAAGAAACAACAAAATAAGGAAGTTCATCAGCCTGCGTGAAAGGGTTTAAGACGCACTACGTGGACCACTTCAGATCGTGCCCGGCGCCGCTATGACTGCGAAATGCCGTCTGGCACGACCTCATAGTCCAGTTCGCCAACACGTCGGATGATCTTGTAGAGTCCGAAATAATGTTGCAATAGTTTCTCGCTGAGTCCTCGTCAACGTATTGGGGTCCAAACCCAAACACGGTCACCGGGCTGGTACTCGATTAAGCGTCGTCAGAGGTTGTAGTGTCGGCAATCGGTATGCTGCTGGTTCTTGATCCGTAGGCGGGCGAGCTGTCAGGCTTCTTCGGCGCGCTGGAGATAGGTAGCGACGTCAAGATTCTCCTCGTCAGTGACGTGCGGCAGCATGGCGTCGAGCGTCGTCGTCGGGTTCCTGCCGTAAACCAGCTTAAACGGCATGATCTGTGTTGTTTCTTGCACCACCATGTTGTAAGCGAAGGTTATGTATGGCAGGATGGCATCCCAGGTCTTGTATTCGATGTCGACATACATTGCTAGCATGTCGGCGAGGGTTTTATTCAGGTGCTCCTTAAGACCATTCGTCTGTGGGTGGTAGGCAGTTGTCATCCTGTGCCTTGTCTTACTGTACTGAAGAATTGCGTGGGTGAGCTCCGCTGTAAAGGCCATTCCTCTGTCGGTGATGAGGACTTCTGGGGTGCCACGTTGCAGCAGAATGCTTTCGAAGAAAAATTTTGCCACCTCAACTGCGCTGCCTTTCGGCTGGGCTTTAGTTTCAGCAAAGTGGGTGAGGTTGTCCGTCGCCACGATGATCCACTTATTTTCGGACGTTGACGTCGGAAACGGTCCCAACAAGTCCATCCCGATCTGCTGAAAAGGTCAGCAAGGAGGCTTGATCGGCTGTAGTAATCCGGCTGGCCTTGTGGGTGGTGTCTTGCGTCGCTGACAATCTCGGCATGTCTTGATGTAACGGGCAACGTCGGCGGTTAGGCGGGGCCAGTGGTACCTTTCGTGTATCCTCGATAGCGTCCGGGAGAAGCCGAGGTGCCCGGCGGTCGGATCGTCATGTAGGGCGCGCAGTACTTCTGGACGCAGCGCCGACGGAACAACAAGAAGGTAGTTCGCGCGGACTAGTGAGAAGTTCTTCTTCGCGAGTAGATTGTTTGGAAGCGTGAAGGAAGATAATCCGCGCTTAAATGCCCTGGGGACAACGTCGGTGTGCCCTTCCAAATATTCGACGAGGCCTTTTAACTCCGGGTCTGTCCGTTGCTGTTCAGCGAAGTCTTCCATGCTTATCATTCCAAGGAAGGCGTCGTCATTCTCGTCATCTTGCGGCGGCGGGTCAATGGGGGCGCCTGATAGGCAATCGGCATCGGAGCGTTTTCATCCTGACTTGTAGGTTACAGTGATGTCGTATTCTTGTAGTCTGAGGCTCCACCGCGCCAGTCGTCCTGAAGGATCCTTTATATTCGCTAGCCAACACAACGCGTGATGGTCGCTGGCCACTTAGAATGGCCTGCCACAAAGATAAGGGCGAAATTTAGCTGTAGCCCAAACAATGGCGAGGCATTCCTTTTCGGTCGTGGAATAGTTGCCTTCTGCTTTTGACAGCGACCGCTAGCGTAAGCTAACACCTGTTCAACTCCATTTCTTCTCTGGACTAGAACGGCTACCGAGGCCTAGGCTGCTGGCATCGGTATGGATTTTTGTATCGGCGTACTCGTCGAAGTGCACAAGTACCGGCGGCAACTGCATGCGTTGTCGGAGTTGTTCAAATGCGTCAGCCTGCGGCGTTTCCCACTTGAACTCACCATCACATTTAGTTAGACGTGTCAACGGCTCAGTGATGCGTGCAAAGTCCTTGACAAAGCGCCTGTATTTCACTAGAATAGCAGCTTGGGCTTGTTGGTTTTCCATCCTGCTAGTAACAGCGCAAAATGTAGACAAGAGACGAGACAAGATGACACTTGTGGTGTCTTCTTGTCTCGTCTCTTGTCTACATTTTGCGCTGTTACTAGCAGGAAAGCACCTGTAGTAGGCACACATGCCCAGGAATCTACGCACTGCCTTCTTGTCGATGGGTTGCGGGAGCTGTGCGATGGCAGCTGTCTTTTGTGGGTCTGGATGGACACCAGATTTGCTGATCACGTGGCCTAGGAACAGAAGCTTATCATAAGCGAAGCGGGATTTTTCTGGCTTCAGAGTAAGCCCTGATGGCTTGGAGGCCTCTAGTACTGTTACAAGCCGCCTAAGGTGATCGTCGAAATTTGCGGCGAAGATGACGACGTCATCCAAGTAAACGAGACAGGTCTGCCACTTCAATCCTGCTAAAACCGTGTCCATCACACGCTGGAACGCTGCATGCGCCGAGCACAGTCCAAATGGCATAACCATGAACTCGTAGAGGCCGTCTGGGGTGATGAAGGCGGTCTTTTCGCGATCTTTTTCGTCGACTTCTATTTGCCAATAGCCAGACTTGAGGTCCATCGACGAGAAGTATTTAGCGTTGCAGAGCCGATCCAATGCGTCGTCTATCCGTGGGAGGGGGTATACGTCCTTCTTCGTGATCTTGTTCAGACGACGATAATCGACGCAGAAACGTAGGGTTCCGTCCTTTTTCTTCACCAAGACTACAGGAGATGCCCACGGGCTTTTGGACGGCTGAATGATGTCGTCGTGCAGCATTTCGTCAACTTGGTGCCTTGTAGCCTCATGTTCTCGTTTAGAAACTCGATAAGGGCTCTGGCGGAGTGGTCGAGCACACTCTTCAGTTATTATGCGATACTTTGCGACTGGCGTTTGTCGAATCCTTGATGACGTCGAAAAGCACTCTTTGTATCGTCGAAGTAAGCTTCTCAGCTGTTGTTGTTTAATCATGGGGAGACTTGGATTTATGTCGAAGTCTGGTTCGGGAACTACGGTCGTCGGGGTACATGCGGCAGAATCCGAGAAGACAAACACATTGCCAGTTTCCAGAATTTCCTCGATGTATGCGATCGTTGTGTCCTTGTTGATGTGCTTGTACTCCTGGCTCAAGTTTGTCAGCAACACTTTCGCGTTTCCTCCATGCAGTCGAGCGATTCCTCTAGCGACGCAAATTTCACGGTCGAGCAGTAGACGTTGGTCGCCTTCGATGACTCCTTCTACGTCAGCGGGTATTTCGGTTCCGACTGAAATAACAATGCTCGAGCGAGGCGCGATGCTCACTTGATCTTCGAGAACACTCAAGGCGTGGTGACTACGAGAGCTCTCCGGCGGTATCGCTTGATCTTCCGACAGCATTATTTCGAGAATTTCCTCGATGTATGCGATCGTTGTGTCCTTGTTGATGTGCTTGTACTCCTGGCTCAAGTTTGTCAGCAACACTTTCGTGTTTCCTCCATGCAGTCGAGCGATTCCTCTAGCGACGCAAATTTCACGGTCGAGCAGTAGACGTTGGTCGCCTTCGATGACTCCTTCTACGTCAGCGGGTATTTCGGTTCCGACTGAAATAACAATGCTCGAGCGAGGCGCGATGCTCACTTGATCTTCGAGAACACTCAAGGCGTGGTGACTACGAGAGCTCTCCGGCGGTATCGCTTGATCTTCCGACAGCATTATCGATTTTGACTTCAGGTCTATGAAGACCATGCCGAGAATGATGTCTCGTGAACACTGTTGGAGGATAACGAAGGTGGCAGGGTAAGTCCGGTCATGAACGGTTATTCTTGCCGTGCAGATTCCAGCCGGCATACTGAGGTGTCCTCCAGTGGTTCGAATTTGAGGGTCTTCCCATGCAGTTTTAACTTTCTTCAACTTGGCTACGATGTGTCCCCTCATTACGGAGTAATCGGCCCCTGTGTCCACTAAGGCGGTAACTGCGTGGCCATCGAGAAGCACGTCGAGGTCGGTGGTTCTTTGTCTGATGTTGCAGTTAGGTCTTGGCGTCGGATCACGGCTGCGTCGTGTTGAACTCTAGCTGGAACGTCGCTTCATCGGGTCGTCTTTCATCGTTGTATTCTTTGCTTCCAGACTTCGTCGGGATGGTGGCGTGTCGTTATGTCGTCGAGGTAGTTTCTTCGGTGTCTTCGTCAGCTGCGGAGGATCTTCGTCAGTTCGACGAGCAGCAACCGCACCTCCATCGGTTGCTGCTTTTAGTTTCCCGGATACAGGCTCGCTGACTGGCCCCGGGCTGGGCCAGTGTATGGTCGGCGCTGCGGCGACAGGTACCGGCCTGGTGATGGCGAACGCGACGGTCGTCGAGAGCTCCACTGAGTAGCGGCGAGGTAGTCAGCGATATCGCGAGGGCGTTCACCTTGCTGCGGGCATGGAGCATTGACGGCGAAACCTCGCAGTCCAATCTCCCGTTATGGGCATCGTTGGTAGACGTGACCTGCTTCTCCGCAGTGGTAGCAGAGCGGGCGGTGGTCAGGACCGCGCCAAACGTCTGTCTTCCTCGGGTAGCTGCACTGGGCGCCGGGTGGGCGTGCTTGCGGCGGCGGTGGTGGTCGACGAAATTGCGGCATTACGGGGCCCTGGCGCGGTCGTGGAGGGGGACCTTGACGGCGGGCGACGGCGGCGTAACTCATCGCTTGTGGCTGAAGCTGCGGTGGTTCAGGGGCTACTCCGAGTTGTTGTTGGAGCTGGTCAAGTACAGTGTCGGCAATCGAAGCCACTTGAGGCTGTGATGATGGGAACAGCTTCTGTAGCTCCTCCCGCACGACCGCTCGTATAGTCTCGCGTAGGTCGTCGGTGGCCAGTGACTGAACTCCGGTGTAGTTTGTCTAGTTCATGCGGCGGTTGAATTGCCGGTTTCGCATCTCGAGTGTCTTCTCGATGCTGGTGGCCTCGCGAAGGAACTCGTCGATGGTCTTTGGTGGGCTTCGTACCATTCCAGCAAAAAGTTCCTCCTTCACACCACGCATGAGTAGACGGGCTTTCTTTTCCTCGGACATTTCTGGGTTGGCGTGGCGGAATTGGCGGCTCATTTCTTCTGTAAAAATCTCAGTGGTCTCATTTGGTAGTTGCACCCGGGTTTCTAATAGCGCTTGGGCTCGTTCTTGACGTACGATGCTTGCGAATGTCTGCAGGAAGCCGCTTCGGAACAGCTCTCAGGTTGTTAAGGTGGCTTCTTGGTTCTCGAACCACGTCCTGGCAGCGTCTTCCAATGCGAAGAAGACGTGTCACAATTTTTCGGCGCTGTTCCAATTTTTACAAGCAGCGACCCTCTCGTATTTCTCAAGCCAGCTTTCCAGGTCTTCGAACGTTGAACCGCGGAATGTCGGAGGCTCCCTGGGCTGCTGCAGCACGATGGGGGATGCTGGGGCTGCCATAGGGGTGGACTTGGTGGTGATCTTCCTGGTCTCAGGCAAAAGTCTGTGCTCCGGTGGCAGTTGTTGAAGACGGCGGCTTGCTCGATGGTCCGGGACTACGTTGGTGTTGTCTTTGTGGTCCGGGCTTGGATCACGGCTTGTCATGAGCATCCGGTACATGAACGAAAAGCACCTCCACCAGATGTCACGTGGTGGTGACATTAAGAACACAGTAGCAATACTGTGAAAGAAAAAAACAAACTTTTATTGGGCGAACCTGTGCCCACAAAAACAGGCTACACTTATAGCACAACGATAGCAGCGAACACGGTCGGTGATCGTCGAAAATCTGATCAGCGGGTCAAGCGCGTCGGCTTTTATACAGCAGTAGTCGAATGTTCCAGACTAATCGCTGGGACCCGCATGTCTTCCACAAATTCTACACCATTCGCGTCACGCGATGAAATCAGATACCACAAGGTTCGGCGACAACAGACAGTGGATATGAGCATCGATAACATTCCAGAAACTTCCTATACATGCAGGCATGTCCTGCGCTGTGCGATAGCATTTGTTAAGCGGTGAAACATGGTCACCCGGGAAAGATCAACATGTACACGTGTCAATATGAAATCACCACTTTTTGCCAAAATTAGCAGAATTTCTTTCCTGTTTCATGTACACTAGTTGGCGCTCACTGATGCCGTGTACTTATCCACACACAGACAAATACTGGGACTACTATAAAATATTTATTTAGCAGTTGCTGGTGCAAAATGGTTTGTCTCTTCTTTTTTTGTAGTTGACATGTACAAATCCAGCTCTTTCTTTTATTTACCTGAAACGTATTATAAGCATGAATGCTGTAGGCGCAGTGAGCTTGCCATTGGAGCAAAAACATGATTGTGTGCTCAGAGCTGAGAATTTGCTGAATGTGCTCCCTTCCGTAGCTCCGCTTGCTGGCTGAGAGCTGCTATGACTGGTGGGAAATTCCCCTCAGGGACCAAAGAACTTAATCTGACTGCCCCTGTTCAGGGTTTCAATTTGTCTCTAGATCTATTTACTAATTCAAGCATAATGACAATTCTCTACAGAACTTTAGCAGGAAAGGCATATACTATATATCAACAAAATGTGTTACAATAATTCAAAGAATACTGGTGAAAACACTATCAATGATAAAAGATATAGAAGCATGTATAATAAGGATTTGTAAAATACTCTGGTAGTAAGATGAGCACTCGGAATACAAAGCACAACTTATAGGGGTATTACTCAAATTTGCGTGGGCATACCTGAGCTGCTACTCTGGATTGCACTTTACCAGCAGAGTGGCAGTCGCTCGCTAGCACTTTCGCAGTAGCCCTAACAGTCCTAACCTGTGGTTTGCAGCAAGTTGGGGTTATGGTGGATTCAGGCCATTGAAACACGGCAAGTCTTAGTTACACACGCCAACAAGGGCATAAACAATAGGTACAAACAAAGCCACAGTGGCATGACTCAGGCAAAAACTGCAAAATGGGGGAAACACACAAGAGGCTGTTACAGTCAAATCTCGATAACGAACCACGTGGGACCGCTGAAAATAGCTCGTTGTTCTGAATGGTCATTATAGTAAAAGCCCAAAAATTAACCATTACACCAATCAATGCACGAGTTCACAAGTTGCACCGTTTAAGCTACCATATTTTTGTGATTATAAGCATCTAAGCAAATTATAAGCAAATCTAAGCACTTTTGACTCTAAGCACAAACAGGAAATGAAATTGATTGCATACTTTCTGCCAATCCCAGCAGAACGCAGGATGTAGAAGTGTAAGGTAGGGTTAAGTGCAGTGACCATAGGTTAGTGATGGCTAGGATTCACCTCTATTTGTAAATAGAAATTGTAGAATTGGTCAAGAAGAAACAGGTCAACCTAGAGGCAGTAAGGGTAAAAGCAGACCAATTCAGGTTGGCAGTTGCAAACAAATATGCAGCCTTAAAACAGAGAGATGAAGGTGACGTAGAGCTAATGAATGAAACCATAACTAGGCTGGCTTTAGAGACAGCAATTGAAGTGGGAGGCAAGGTACCAAGGCAACCAGTAGGCAAGCTCTCCCAAGTAACAAAGGACTTAATAAAGAAACCACAAAGAATGAAAGTGTCCAGCTCAAGAGATAAAATGTAATTCGCGGAATTGTCAAAACTGATCAACAAGGCGAAAATAAGTGATATTTGAAACTATAACATGAGAAAGACTGAGGAAGCCATTAAAAATGGACGCAGCATGAAATCAGTGAGAAAGAAACTTGGCATAGGACAAACCAAGATGTATGCACTGAAAGATAAGCAGGGTAATATCATCTGCAATCTCGAAGGTATAGTAAAAGCAGCGGAAGAATTCTATACTAACCTGTACAGTACCCAAAGGAGCCAGGATACCTCAATTTGAAGCAGTAATGATCAGTATACAGAAACTCCTCCTATAACTAGAGATGAGGTCAGAAGGGCCTTGCAAGGCATGAAACGGGGAAAAGTGGGAGGAGAGGATGGAATAACAGTCAATTTAATCAAAGACAGTGAAGACATAATGATTGAAAAACTGGTGGCTCTCTAACGAAGTGTCTATCGACTTGAGGGGTTCCAGAAAACTGGAAAAATGCGAACATTATAATAATCCACAAAAAGGGGCACGTTAAAGAATTTAAAAATTATAGGCTCATTAGCTTACTTCCAGTATTATATAAAATATTTGCCAAGATAATTTCCAATAGAATAAGGGCAACACTGGACTTAAAAGCGAGCATGCTGGCTTCAGGAAGGGATACTCTACAATGGATCACATCCATGTAATTAATCAGGTAATTAGAAAATCGGCAGAGTACAATCAGCCTCTTTATATGGCTTTCATAGATTATGAAAAGGCATCTGATTCAGTAGAGATACCAGCAGTCATAGAAGCATTACGTAATCAAGGAGTACAGGCAGTACGTAAATATCTTAGAAAATATCTACAGAGATTCCACAGCTACCTTAATTCTACACAAGAAAAGAAGGAAGATACCTATAAAGAAAGGGGTCAGACAGGGAGACACAATCTCTCCAATGCTATTCACTGCGTGCTTGGAAGAAGTATTGAAGCTATTAAACTGGAAAGGCTTAGGAGTAAGGATCAGGGCAAATATCTCGGCAACCTTCTGTTTGCAGATGTCATTGTCCTGTTCAGCAACACTCGAGATGAGTTAAACAAAAAACAAATGATTGAGGACCTTAACAGAAAGAGTGTAAGAGTAGAGTTGAAGGTTAATATGGGCGGGGGGAGGGGGGCAGAAGACAAAGATAATGATAAAATGCCGGGCAGAGGAACAGGGGTTCAGGATCGCCAGTCAGCCTCTAGAGTCTGTGAAGGAGTACGTTTACTTAGGTCAATTAATCACAGGGAACCCTTATCATGAGAAGGAAATTTATATAAGAATAAAAATGGATTGGATCGCATGCGGCAGACATTGTCAGCTCCTGACTGGAAGCTTACTTTTATCATTGAAAAGGAAGGTGTACAATCAATGTATTTTACCAGTGCTGAATATGGGGCAGGGACTTGGAGACAAAGAAGCTTGAGAACTAGTTAAGGACCGTGTAAAGAGCAATGGAACAAAGATTGCTAGGCATAATGTTAAGAGACGGGAAGAGAGCGGTTTGGATCAGAGAGCAAACGGTTATAGGTGATATTGTAATTAACATTAAGAGAAAAAAATGGAGCTGGGCAGGTCATGTAATGCTCAGGTTAGATAACCGGTGGACCATTAGTGTGACAGAATGGGTACCAAGAGAAGGGAAGCGCAGTCAAGGATGGCAGAATACTAGGTGGGGCGTTGAAATTAGGAAATTCGTGGGTGTTAGCTGGAATCGATTGGCACAGGACAGGGGTAATTGGAGATCGCAGGGAGAGGCCTTTGTCCTGCAGTGGACATAAAATAGGCTGATGATGATGATAGTGATGATGATGATGACCCCCCCTCCTCATTTTGGGCATTGTGATCGTGAAAAAAAGTGGATGCTTAGAATCGAGTAAATGTGCTATCCATGAAAATGTCGATGTTACCTCTCAGCCCACACTGTTGCTATTTTCCATATTCCCCACCACGCAACACCGTATAATAAGTGACGCACACAAAGCAGATGCTGAGAAAACTACTGATGAAAAGCAAGCTCCATGTCACCTCGAAATTCCAATGTTTCTTGTGGTTTGCTTTTCACATTCCTTGCCGTGGACACCGCAACTGTCTCACTCGAGGCACACACCTGAACTATTCCAAAGTGCAAGCGTGCATAATCGACACCTTCCGGAAAGTGCAAAGTGTGACCGTGTGGCATCCCCGTGAGTATAGAGGTTACAGTTCTCCACGCATGTATGCTAGTAATAAACGAGTTTTGCACCAAAACCACACACACAAGAAAGCTGACCACACGGGTGTCCGTGTTGTCCCTTTTTTTTGTGTGGGGCTTTATCGCAAAACTTGTTTATTATGTTGAATAACCAACTAGCCCAGCAGTTCACTCTTCTAAAGTGTGCTAATAAGGCCGCTGAAAGGAGCGTAAAAGAAAAGCGTGCGCAGAAAGAAGGGTGAAAGAAGGAAAAGAAGCGCCTCTGTTGCTATGTAACTGTTGCATGGGCGGAGCGTGCACTCGCAAAACTCGATGCGTCGTCACCTCCGCAATAGGTAAAAGAAAGTTCTCTACTGTGTTTTTTTAATTGAGCACCGTCTCAGGTTTTCCGAACTAGTGTGCCGCGGCGTCCGCTTTCTTTATTTTTTATATTTACCTTAGTAAATACTTTGTAGGCAACGGACAGTAAGCTGATCGGTCTATAGTTTTTCAAGTCTTTGGCGTCCCCTTTCCTATGGATTAAGATTATGTTAGCATTCTTCCAAGATGCCGGTACACTCGAGGTCATGAGACATTGTGTATACAGAGCACCAGTTTTTCTAGAACAATCTGCCTGCCATCCTTCAAAAAATCTGCTGTTACCTGATCCTCCCCAGCTGCCTTCCCTTTTGCATAGCTCCCAAGGCTTTCTTTACTTCTTCTGGTGTTACTTGTGGGATTTCAAATTCCTCTAGACTATTCTCTCTTCAATTATCGTCGTAGGTGCTTCTTGTACTGTATAAATCTCTATAGAACTCCTCAGCCACTTGAACTATCTCATCCATATTAGTAATTATATTGCCGGCTTTGTCTCTTGACGCATACACCTGACTCTTGCCTATTCCTAGTTTCTTCTTCACTGTTTTTAGGCTTCCTCCGTTCCTGAGAGCATGTTCAATTTTATTCATATTATAGTTCCTTATGTCAGCTGTCTTACGCTTGTCGATTAACTTAGAAAGTTCTGCCAGTTCTATTCTAGCTGTAGGGTTAGAGGCTTTCATACATTCGCGTTTCTTGATCAGATCTTTCGTCTCGTGCGATAGCTTGCTGGTATCCTGTCTAACAGAGTTACCACCGACTTCCATTGCACACTCCTTAATGATGCCCACAAGATTGTCGTTCATTGCTTCAACACTAAGGTCCTCCTCCTGAGTTAAAGCCGAATACCTGTTCTGTAGCTTGATCCGGAATTCCTCTATTTTCCCTCTTACCGCTAACTCATTGATAGGCTTCTTATGCACCACTTTCTTCTGTTCCCTCCTGAAGTCTAGGCTAATTCGAGTTCCTACCATCCTATGGTTACTGCAGCGCACCTTGCCAAGCATGTCCACATCTTGTATGATGCCAGGGTTAGCGCAGAGTATAAAGTCTATTTCATTTTTAGTCTCGCCATTCGGGCTCCTCCACATCCACTTTCGGCTATCCCGCTTGTGGAAGAAGGTATTCATTATCTGCATATTATTCTGTTTTGCAAACTCTACTAATAACTCTCCCCTGCTATTCCTAGTGCCTATGCCATATTCCCCCACTGCCTTGTCTCCAGCCTGCTTCTTGCCTACCTTCGCATTGAAGTCACCCATCAGTATAGTGTATTTTGTTTTGACTTTACCCATTGCCGATTCCACGTCTTCATAGAAGCTTTCGACTTCCTGGTCATCATGACTGTCCGTAGGGGCGTAGACCTGTACAACCTTCATTTTGCACCTCTTATTAAGTTTCACAACAAGACCTGCCACCCTCTCGTTAATGCTATAGAATTCCTGTATGTTACCAGCTATATCTTTGTTAATCAGGAATCTGACTCCTAGTTCTCGTGTCTGCGCTAAGCCCCAGTAGCACAGGACGTGCCCGCTTTTTAGCACTGTATATGCTTCTTTTGTCCTCCTAACCTCACTGAGCCCTATTATATCCCATTTGCTACCCTCTAATTCCTCCAATAACACTGCTAGACTCGCCTCACTAGATAACATTCTAACATTAAATGTTACCAGGTTCAGATTCCAATGGCGGCCTGTCCGGAGCAGGGAATCTTAGCACCGGCTGCAACGTCACAGGTCTAACCGCCGCTGTGGTCAGTTGCCTCGCGGCTGCTGGGGACTGAGGACCGGGGTTTGATTGTTGTATTCATGTAGGGGTTGTGTTCAAGTACTCCACCAGGGTGGTCAATCCTGCTCTTTTGAGAGAGTGATCCTGGTTCTGGTCACCAGGATCAGGCCGCACACCATGCTTGTTTATAAGCTTTATTGGTTAGCGCACGGTGCTTATAGAAGCTCGTCAACCGCAAGACAAAAAAATGCATCTGGGGAACTGCTCTTCTGAGCTATGCAGAGGGAGTCTGCTGGTTCAAAAAGGACAAAACAGGGTACCTTGGCCGCTTCAAGGCATCAAAGGCAGCGGGACCAGTGAAAGATGCCCTCCGCGAGCATGCATGTAATAATAATCATGCATGGCCTCTACAAGTATATTGGAATGCGTGTGCATTCCCGCAAACTAAGCAACACATTTCAGTCACTGACCGATAATTTGGACTGCACGTGTACTGCCTAAATGTCCAAATATGGGATTCTGGAATATTAGATTTGCCAGAAAACGGGTAACATTATTCCATAAATGGCTAAAAAATTTGTGCAATGCTGTGCCACGAACTTTCACCTTTTCGGAAAGTGCCGAGAGTTGTCTACCAGTGATTCCATTCTGGCTTTGGCACAGTTACTCTGATGCCTATACGGACAAGCATTGGAAAGGCATGGTGGCTGCCTCTGCAAAGAACACAACCACCAAAGGGCTCACCAGTATGACTTATTGCAACCAACCCTATCACGATTAGCATCTTGAACTCTTCGGTCAGAAGAGCATGTGGCTTAATGCATAGCGCCATTGTAAACGTACCGTATGCTTTTAATGGGCAATAACCCAAACCCACTGCTGTTCTCTGCCACCTCTTTTGGGACTGCTTCAAGTGCGTGTCACTTGTAGAAACGAAAGCAGCTTGTGATTGCCACATTGGCTGAAGTTATGTGCTACATGTGTGCAATGACAAGCAGCGGCATGGACACAAAGAAAGCAGAGTGCACAGACGCTGCAGTCTGCCGGCAAACGCGCATATGATACAGCAAGCACACAGGTGCAGTGATGGCATTCACATAGTAGCTGACGCACTGCAGACAAATTGCACTGGATTACCGGCAACACGTGGCAGCAGGTACCGCGTTTAGCAGCAGATTGTGCAGACATGCGCATCAAGGAAAGCCAGAGGAGTTGTCCTCTCTGCCACTGTGTTCCCCGGCAAAGTTTCAAAATGCTGCTCACCTTCATGCTATTACGTGGTCGTGCAAGGGAAGCAGAATTTTTTGCTCATGTCGAAAAAAGAAAGAAGAAAAAAATCTTGTACTTATTTTAGGTAACATTTATTGTGGCATCACATTTATTTGTTGGTAGTGGTACGGTTCATGTCACGTGATGCAAAGTTGTATTTGGTGGTTGTACAGTATCGTTTTAGTGTGTAGTTATGCCACATTCCCGCTAGATACTTGTTATTAACGAGTTTTCGCTCTAACATGTGAATGTATAAACACTTACCCGCTGAGGTAGAGTAGTGGCTTTGGCATTGCGCTGCTAAGCCCAAGGGCACGGGATCAAATGCTGGACTTGGCAGCCAACTTTCGATGGCGGCGAAGTGCAAAAATGCCCGTGGTTCCGTGCATCAGGTGCATGTTAAAAAAGCCCACATGGTTGGAGCCCCCCACTGCGGCGTGCCTCGTAATCATATCGTGGTTCTGTCATGGAAAACTCCAGACTAAATTTTTTTTAAATAAACGCTGGACGTGCAACCAACAATGGCAGATCTCGCATGACGATACAGCATTACAATTAACCCATTACAGCCAACTGTCGTGAATTCACAACATACCGAATAACTGTCAACTCCACGTTAACATACAGAAGTTACGGGCTAGTTTTGGTCTGTGCGTTCTTTATAGACTGCTTCTTGATAAAAAAATCTTTGATTGCACTTCTGAACAATAATCTGAACTTGAAGTGAACATGCATCAAGACAACTGTGCTGTAATCGAGCTCATGCAGTTTCACATTTTCAGTGTTCTACTGGTGCACAATATGAGAATCGTTGTGAAATAAAATGCGTTTTGATCTCGTGCAACCAACATTTATTCTTGTCACTATAACCTTGAGGTATGTGTATTTAGCCGTGGAATGGCTGGATTTTTTCTGTCACAACACCAGGCCTTTGTACTCCCGCGGTTAGGTGTGGATGCACCAAGCAGAATGAGAACCTGATTTGGCAATGCCAATGAAATGAGTGCTGACGCAGTTGTGTTGCTTTGGGTCCTCCATGTCATGGGTGCTGCTGCAATGCAACACACAGGGTGCATATGGCGCTCACACGCTTTGCTCATTTGTGAGCGCAGGGGCATGGTTTACAGAAGGGCTTCAACTAATTACAAGGTGGCGTACTCATTTTCTATAATGGATGTACCTTCTTTTGATCGACTAAATCCACTGAGAACATGTCTTCCACCAGAAGGTGACAGTGACCAGAGTTATGCATACATGCTTCAAGACACAATGTCTCCAATTGTCGACACGACGAGCGAGGATGAGGGAGACGAGAAGTGCAG
Organism: Dermacentor variabilis; assembly: GCF_050947875.1. Taxonomy (NCBI): domain Eukaryota; kingdom Metazoa; phylum Arthropoda; class Arachnida; order Ixodida; family Ixodidae; genus Dermacentor; species Dermacentor variabilis. The sequence continues at coordinate 18,723,642 of NW_027460291.1, read as the reverse complement.
TTGCTTTGAACGCGTACCTCTTAAAAATTGGAAAGATGTAATGAATGAACAGATGTATTTTGCATTGTGAAATGTGATAGGGTGCAGTGGCAAGGATATACCTGAGAGGATGAAAACTCTGGATGCATATTTCAAGATTTTTCTATTGAGCAGCATGCTGTGTAACAGGAAAATGATGCTGCTCCAAAGCAGAGCAGCAGGTAGTCATCGTCCTCGAATGCTTTTTAAGTAGCAAGGAGCGGGTTCCTCGGGAAGCCAGTTTCAACTTTGGGCTTCAAGATGAGCATGCGGGGGCCATGTGCAAAGGCAGAGGTGCAAACAACCGAACTGTAAAGGTTTTCGTGTGCTCAAAGTGCAGTGTCCGTCTCTGCTTCAATAAACGCAATTCCACCTTCAATATTTATCAGCACTGGAGCCCAGTAAGACCGAATTTAGAAGTTTTTAAGGATAAAAAAGAGTTTCAAAAGACAGGAACCCAGCATTATTTAGGTACCTGCCAACCAGAATAAATATTCACTATTGGCCAGAGACAGACCGAAGGCCCAGTGTCACGAATTGGCAACGTACCAATTTTGAGAAATACAGTGTTGCAGTCAAGTTGGGCAGTGTACTTTTTTAAATGTAATTGCAAAAACCAAATGAACTACCAAATGGAAACATTTTTTAAAATAACTCTGGCATCTAGGATTAAGCTTGCCAAGCGGCTTGGCTGGTCCTGCAGTTTTGCGCAGTTGATTCTACTAGTTTCACTTTGTAGGAGGCGCTGCCACGATGGCTGATGACCATGCAGCAATGATGCCGGCAATGTATCAAAGCCAAATGATCGCAATTTCTGCTCGACTCGTACAGGCAGAGTCCAATTATTGAATGGCGTGTGCAGTGAGATGTCTGAAATCTCGATCGTCACTATACATTAACTCTGTGGGGCCTGTGGCGGAACCGTCAAGCAGTTCAAATAATTGAGCATGTCCAAATTATTGGTCGGCGACTGTACTAGCACTTCATAAATCGCAAACGTTATCCTGGATTGTTGAGAGAAAATTCATCCAGTGATGTTTTGTTTGTACAACAAAAGCCCACTTTATTCGACTCTCTTGGGGTTCATGAAAAACAATGAATACCTAGAATAGTGAGTGTGGAACAATATTCTTTGAGTGTCTTGTGTCCGAAATTGAGATGTATTTATCTATATCTGATGGTAAATTAGTTTATGCATAAATTTTAGCTATGCTAGTCGAGCTCGTTGCTGTAGGGATGGAATTATATTGTTTAGAGGCTGGGTCTGCGAGACAGTAAATCTGTATTTATCGTGAATAACTTTAGCCACCTTCCTGTGTGTGCCTTCTAGCTTGTTTATATGCTGTTCAATAAAGTGGTACCATAAAATGTTAGCATGTTTTAATACATATGTGATGTTTGTTTGTTTGTTTATTCGAATACCTACATCGCTCTTATCGAGCATTATTGTAGGGGGGGGGGGGGGTGCACAGAATGGAATTCGATCATAACTATTCAAGATGGCATGATGCAAGTAGATAATGCAGACATGCAGGACATCGCGCAAGTGCGCAAAACATGCGCGCGGTGCACAATGGTAGCAAAAAAGTAGTGGAACTGGATCACAAGACATCAGTGTATAATTCAGGTTGTATAAGATGTAGTTGATACTTTATGTTCCATAGATGCTTTAAAGCTCTTGATGTGTATGTGCAGGTTCTTTTGTTATCTTTTGTTCCTATTGTTATTCTTCGTTTTGCATTCTTTAGTGTTCCTGAGCTTTTCGTGTTAATTATGCCGCCTTCATTTATATGTTATTGCAAGAGGATGTTCACTAATCGTTATTGATTGTGATGTTTACCTATGCACTGTAGTCTTGTTTTTTATTGTTCTGTCCGTGTTTTGTTGCTGCCGGTTTTTATGTACGGGGTGCGCCCCTCTGTCAAGCCAGTCGTAGGCTTTTTGGGTGCACCCCTAACATCCCTGATGTTGAAATAAAGGTATTTGTATTTGTATCATGAGTTATTAACAAATCAAAGCGCTTGTGATTTTCAACTGCCGAGAGAGCGGCTTAATTGATGGTGTACTTAAATACATATTCCTTCTTTTTCTTTGTTATTGTTACTACTGGTGCATTTATTTAGTAGTGTTAAGGGTCATCTGCCCGTGTGTGTACCCCTTCCTGTTTGCAATGTGCTGTTCTGTTCAGCACTTCATGATCATCAACAGGAGTTAAGGTATGACGACACTTTTGAAATACCAATTTTGTTTAAAAATATTGCTTTTAAAGTTTTATGTTTTTGTGCAACCACACACACTCCTTTACCCTCCTTTACCTATCTTAAAAATAATCGTGGCTCTACGTTGTGCCATTCAAAAGTTACATGCTAATTTGTAGCGTACACCCTACTTGGTGAAACTGAGAAATATTGGTTTAGCTTTTTGCTTCATTTTCTTTAGAAATATAATATGTAAGTTCAGTGTTATTTTTTGCCTACATCAATTATATTATCTGGAAAATGTAGTATTTTACAATATTTTGGTAATATTTTGCTTAAAGCCCGCATAAGGGTGTGCTTCAATGGCCTGATTTGACCTGTAGGAATCGTCCGTGTTCCAGAACCACTGAGAATCAAAATGGATGGTATCATTTACTGGTCAGCAGTCGAATAAAGCAAGAAATGGTTAGAGTATCGATGGAAAAAGAATAGGGAAGAGATTGACAGAACCAGAACAGGTACATGTAACTGTACAATATATATAGATAGAAGTTTTAGTGAAGAAAGAAAACGGCCAGGGAAAGATGGGCAAAATGCTAGGCAGCAATGCCTGATGAGATCACGCTGGCTAGGTGACTATTTGTCACTGCGCCCCACCCAGTTTAAATGGAATGCTAATCAAAATCATAATTATCATCATTGGCAAAGGGCTCCAAAAAATGTACAGGAGCCTGCCAATAAGTTCAGCTTCTTTGACGTTATCTGCCATTTTAACTGCGGAAACCATGCAACTTTAGATGCCTTGCGGCAAATTGGAATTGAACCTGGTGAATTCAGTGTTAAAGCTTGCCGTATTGTCAGGTTGTAGTGATTGTTAAGAACACATTGGCAATAACTGTGAATCGCAAAACTCTCTCTTTATTGGGCGAACCTGTGCCCAGAAAAGCAGGCTGCTCTCGAAACACAACAATAGCATCGAGCTCAACCTGCGATCTTGGGAAATCTCGTCTGTGGGTTAAGCGTGTTGGCTTTCATACATGACTCGTCCACCATTCCAGCGTAATCGCTTGTGCCCACGTACCTTCCAGAAAGTACTACATAATTCGTGTCGTGCATGCAATCTGATTACACAAAGTTTAATGAGAACATACACAACGGAAAGAATCAACAATAGTCTTAGAGTAAGTTCCAAATCGTGCATGTGCGTCTTTTGCTGAGCGATAGCTTTAAGTTAGTGGGGCAAATAGAGTCGCTGGAAAAAGGATAAATGAGTACGTGTCAATATGAAGGGCCACTCTTCTCATGGAGGCATCTTGTCAGTCGTCTGATGGAGCAAAGCAATTCAGAAAAAATTTCACCCACGATTACGATACTCCCTAATGCGAAATTTGAGAGCAGCTTTATACTTGTTTTCATATCGGAATATATTGAGGCAAAGAATTTGAGAGAGAGATGTAGCAGAGTCGGCAATCGTCGAAAATCTGATTTGCGGGTCAAGTTCGTCGGCTTTTATACCAGACTCGTCAAGGGTTCCGGTGCGATCGCTAGTGCTGTGTCGCTTCCAGAAAGTACTACACAATTCGCCTCGTGCATACAATCACATTACAAAACAATTGCAAACAATGATAGTCAAAACAAGCGCGAACAAGACCAAACCAGGCTAACCAAACAAGTGCGAGTGAGAGCTGATGCAAGGAGACGATAGTACGAAATGAGTGGTTCAACTGAGACCAAATTTGACTACGCATCGAGCAGTCCGGGAGATGCACATGACATCAAATTCCCGTGCACAAGTCACTGAAGGGACCACTCTCATTGGTTGCGCCTTTCATCTCCCACTGTGCTTGTTCGCTCAGCTATGCCGGCGCCGCCACTCTCCACAGAAACGGACACCTAAGTGCTGCGCGCTAAAAAATATGAGCTGATAAATGGGTAAAACATGACAAGGAGGGTGCTCAAGGGGAGAGCCTTGCTACAAGTCTGGGGAGTATCTACCTCTGGCACTTTTCTTTCATGCGTATATTGCAACTTATCTTTTACTCGTCTTTTCCTTGAAATGGACATTTGTTGGTTTTCTTGCTGCACCATCATTTATGGACATTTATTCGATGAAGAATATCTGAAACTTTGCAGGCTGTTTTATTAGATATTAAGGCGTCCAGTGAACTGAGATTATTGAATTCCACTCATAATACTTTACATTATCGCTAGCTTTCTCAAAGTATTGCCTTGCAAAAAGGCAGTTTTTTTTCTGTGTTTTTAGTATTTGATGAATAATTCATCAAATATACCTCACTTCTTTTTTTCTAGTTTATCGCTCAGCTCATAGGTAGTCGTACATAATCTCCAAAGCATTATGAGATAGACCAATTGGTTTGAAAGGTACAAATGCTTATGTGAGGGGTAAATTTGGTACTTAAAAAGAAAAAAAAAACCCTGAATTAGAAAAATCAGTTTCTTTTCAATGCATTTAACACATAAATACAATTAAAAGGGTCTTCTAGTAAGGGACAGCAGTACCATAATTTTATCTACTAAAATAAAAATAAAAAATTCTACAAAGAGTCTCCCCGTATTAATTGCATGGTAAATGATGCAATAACCTTCATATTTACGCTAAGTTCACTACGCAGATGATTGGTGAAGATAATAGGACAGAAGCCAGCACGGTACTTTGAGGTACTCCGAAATTAATGTGAACTATACGAGAGTCTTGGCTGGATATATGAACAAATTGGGTTCGACAGTTCAAGTAGGCAGTAATCAAGTAGTCACCTGTTGAATGATGTATTTTTTCATAAATTCATTTATTTTGCCTTTGGTGTATGAACAATACCGCTGTGTATGCTGGGTATCCGATTGGTACTCCTACATTTTTTTTCCAGTCGTAATCTTTATTGTTTGTAATGAATCTCCATGTGTGGCACCTTCCCTGAGTGTCCTTGACGTTAGATGGTGGGCCATGTGTGGGACCAAGATGTGCCCATTGTTCTGCTTCTTTTATGCAGTCAATCTGTTCACTTCTCACCTGACTCTGTTGCTGCTGCTGCTCTGAAATTACTCTTGTTATCAGGAATGAACATTTGTTAGAAACAATCCACTTATTAATTTCGGTGCTGTTTTTTCTCGCAAGTCTCAGTGGTACTGAAGGCATAAATACAGAAAGAGGTCTCAAAGTCAAAATGCCGTCCTGATATTGGGAGACAATTTATTGCTGACCTATGCACCGATCCACATCTCTTCACAGACGTACAGGACTCTCCAGGACCTGACTGGAAAGGACCAGAAGTGTGCTGCTTATTATCTCAAGAGCAGCAGCGGTGAGTGTTGCAGCCTGCAACCACATTTTATTGCCTGCATTTACATTTTCTTTAAAACTGATTGAGACCTGTTCTGGCTTCCTTATTGGTCAGCCCATTTGGGATAAGCTGGTTGATAAGTTCGCAACTTCAGTATATAGGCTTTATGCTACTCCAAATAATTCGCTGCAAAGTAAATTTCACAGCTTTACTGATGTACCATTATTCACTGGTAGTGTCACTGCAACCATGGACAATGATTTATTGTTGTCATAGGTTTTTTCACGTATCTGACTGCTTGGTTTGCTGCAGCAAACCAAGACATTGATTTGAGGACTATGTCCAACGCCTTCCCTAATACCAGGGCAATGTTCTGCACAGTGAAGGGTAATGCTTTATTGATTGCTTTCTGATGTATTCCTCGAGAATGATGGGAAAAAGAAAGGTGGCATTAACTTGAGGACTACTGTTTATTGTTTATTTCAGTGCCTGTAAACAGCCTTGGGGACAGGTCACTACATAGTGCATACAAGAGCATGAACATAACAAAATGTGAACACAGAACAGAATTTTCACCAATAGCACATGCTAAAGTACACAAGGCATGAGTTTGTATAAGAAACTGAAGAAAAAGATCTTAACAATAAAATTCAAACAGCACTAAACGAACGGGACCAGAATGAGGAGGAGACAAACTCAGCGCTGAACTTACAACTGATTTATTTGAAGTAAGAAGTCAACATTTATACGTACAAAACTGGGCACGCATGCGCCCGGTCATACATCGATCATCAGATGCAAGCTCTGGACAGCCAACATTAGCACGCACTGTACCTGCCTTGCAATCTACCCTTTATGCAGCAATGCCATTTCTTTCGCTGACAAGATTAAAGATGTTTTGCTAACGCAACTATTAGATTTTCTGATGATATGAAATGCTTCAGCGACTTCTCTGGTAGTCTTGTCACTATGAAAAAATAACAATTTTGTATCGTCAAAGAAAGGTACGCATTTACAAATACTGCAATGCTTTGCCAGGTTAGTGTCTTTTTTGTCTAATGAATTGGCATGCTCCATTAGTCTAATATTGATGCAACGGCCTGTCTGGCCTATGTAAGTTTGGCCACAAGATAAAGGAATTTGGTAGACAGCGCCCTTCTTGCAACTGATGTACTTATTGACATGATTTACCTTGCATGCAGCAATCCGTTTAACGCCTTCCTGCTTCCTCTGAACTGCTGCCCCTAATTTACCCAGCTTCATCGGAGCAGAAAAAACGACCCTCACACCATACTTGACCCCTACTCTCTCTTAAAACGATGTGACAACGCGTGCTCATGAGGCATGACAACAACTTTTTTCCCCGCGACATTTTCTTTGGGCTGTTCCGAACATTTCAGCGTTTTTATAACCTTGTTAGCACCAGCCACAATTACAGAATCTGGAAAACGGGCCTCTCTGCATCTCTGGGCTTGGACCAACAGGCTACTGGACATTTGATGAGTACACAATATTTTGACAGCCGTACCAATACATCCCGATACAATTCCGAATTTAACAAGCTTAGAGTGACAAGACGCGTAGTTTACAAGTGGTTTTTCACTCCTGGGAGCGTATCGCCAGCATACATGGTTAGGCAAAAAGGTCAAACTCAGGTCCAAGAACTGCAGGACGTTGCTGTGTGGGATCTCATGTGTGAAGCTCAGTCCAGACCCATGCTTAGAAAAAACATCGAGTAAGTCAGGCACACATTCAGCACCCTTAGACTTAACTATAATTAGGAAGTCGTCCACGTATCGAAAAATTCGAATAAACCTTCCATTTAAGTCATTCTCTACTTTCCTGTCAACATAACTTAGAAAAATGTTACTAAGTATTGGGGCAATTTTGGCACCAATACACACCCCCGACTTTTGCTTGAATACTTTATCTTCCCACATTACATAGGTATTCTCTAAATAAAAGGATAAGAGTTCCATGAAAGACCCACTCGAAATGCCACAATTATGTTGGAATGCGCACTCATCGTTTTGGTCTGAGATGCAATTCAGAACACATTGCAGAAGTTGATTATGGGGAAGGGAATAGAATAAATCGACCACGTCTATGCTAAAACCAAAGCCTGAAGCCGGCTTCTCCTGCAAGAGAAACTTTACAACTGCCTCCGAGTTAGGCACAACAAATGGGTCAGTCACAGAAAGTGCTGACAAATGCTTATTGAGGTAAGATGATACCACCAATTGCCACCATCTTTGCTTGAAAATTTTCTTCTCGGCAAAAACGCATAAGCCCAACATTCCTTTTCGAGCAATAGTCTCTGAACGCAAACTTGGGAATTGGTGGTATCATCTTACCTCAATAAGCATTTGTCAGCACTTTCTGTGACTGACCCATTTGTTGTGCCTAACTCGGAGGCAGTTGTAAAGTTTCTCTTGCAGGAGAAGCCGGCTTCAGGCTTTGGTTTTAGCATAGACGTGGTCGATTTATTCTATTCCCTTCCCCATAATCAACTTCTGCAATGTGTTCTGAATTGCATCTCAGACCAAAACGATGAGTGCGCATTCCAACATAATTGTGGCATTTCGAGTGGGTCTTTCATGGAACTCTTATCCTTTTATTTAGAGAATACCTATGTAATGTGGGAAGATAAAGTATTCAAGCAAAAGTCGGGGGTGTGTATTGGTGCCAAAATTGCCCCAATACTTAGTAACATTTTTCTAAGTTATGTTGACAGGAAAGTAGAGAATGACTTAAATGGAAGGTTTATTCGAATTTTTCGATACGTGGACGACTTCCTAATTATAGTTAAGTCTAAGGGTGCTGAATGTGTGCCTGACTTACTCGATGTTTTTTCTAAGCATGGGTCTGGACTGAGCTTCACACATGAGATCCCACACAGCAACGTCCTGCAGTTCTTGGACCTGAGTTTGACCTTTTTGCCTAACCATGTATGCTGGCGATACGCTCCCAGGAGTGAAAAACCACTTGTAAACTACGCGTCTTGTCACTCTAAGCTTGTTAAATTCGGAATTGTATCGGGATGTATTGGTACGGCTGTCAAAATATTGTGTACTCATCAAATGTCCAGTAGCCTGTTGGTCCAAGCCCAGAGATGCAGAGAGGCCAGTTTTCCAGATTCTGTAATTGTGGCTGGTGCTAACAAGGTTATAAAAACGCTGAAATGTTCGGAACAGCCCAAAGAAAATGTCGCGGGGAAAAAAGTTGTTGTCATGCCTTATGAGCACGCGTTGTCACATCGTTTTAAGAGAGAGTAGGGGTCAAGTATGGTGTGAGGGTCGTTTTTTCTGCTCCGATGAAGCTGGGTAAATTAGGGGCAGCAGTTCAGAGGAAGCAGGAAGGCGTTAAACGGATTGCTGCATGCAAGGTAAATCATGTCAATAAGTACATCAGTTGCAAGAAGGGCGCTGTCTACCAAATTCCTTTATCTTGTGGCCAAACTTACATAGGCCAGACAGGCCGTTGCATCAATATTAGACTAATGGAGCATGCCAATTCATTAGACAAAAAAGACACTAACCTGGCAAAGCATTGCAGTATTTGTAAATGCGTACCTTTCTTTGACGATACAAAATTGTTATTTTTTCATAGTGACAAGACTACCAGAGAAGTCGCTGAAGCATTTCATATCATCAGAAAATCTAATAGTTGCGTTAGCAAAACATCTTTAATCTTGTCAGCGAAAGAAATGGCATTGCTGCATAAAGGGTAGATTGCAAGGCAGGTACAGTGCGTGCTAATGTTGGCTGTCCAGAGCTTGCATCTGATGATCGATGTATGACCGGGCGCATGCGTGCCCAGTTTTGTACGTATAAATGTTGACTTCTTACTTCAAATAAATCAGTTGTAAGTTCAGCGCTGTGTTTGTCTTCTCCTCATTCTGGTCCCGTTCGTTTAGCGCTGTTTGAGTTTTATTGTTACCATGCAACACCAACTCGCCCAATCCGCTGCCCTTCTGCAGAAAAAGATGTGCTTGCTCAACTCATTTGCATCAAGCATCCTGTGTGCCAACTTTATGCAGACACTCAATTGAAAACGTTCATGTCAGATGAACTGGCATTGTACACCTGTTGCAGCCTTGTCAAGGGGGAAGTTAGAGAAAGCTTAGGGTGGAACATGTCAGAACAGCTGCTAGAGCACAGTGAACATTGATGGTGGGCTGAGCACTTGTTGAATACAGTGCTGCGGATGGTGCACATTAAATTTAGAATCCAAGGTGCTTAAAATTAATCTGGAGCTCACATGGTCTTTCATAGCAACTGCACTGCTTTGGGATGTCAAGCCCCTCCAGTCAAGTGGGCCAATGTTCTGCCTTTCAAGTTTGTTTCCAGCCCAGCGATTTGTAGCCTCAAGTACTACCCCAGTTTCCTTGCCTCAAGTGGCTCCCTAACACTCTGTTGCTTGCAAGATCATACAGTTAAAAAATACTTTTGTGGCCAAGGAAGCCAGAGCTGTGTTTGCGGTCAGAGTGCCCCAACACTTTTCTTGTCCCTTTCTCAGGGCTGTTCTCCTCACTGTATGCTCCCTTTGTGCCTTCTTGCTTTTCTGTTCTATGGGAAAACTACAGGCCTGTCTTCGTCATCTTTCCAAACGACTTGTGAGTAAGTGTCAGGCTTTCCCTGGTGTGCCCCCTTCACTGGCAACCATACTAGTTCAGCATCAACTCAGAGCTGTGGAGTGACCATTATAACTTGTATTGCTTCTAGTGGTTTAGGGTAACTTAGTATATATGCCAGGCTAGTTGGGCACATGCTGCATGCACTATTGCATGAACATTGAGAACACACATGTGGGCGGACAGCTCTCAATGCTGACCACAACCATGGTAGTTGTGATTGCATTGTTTTACTGGAGCTCCGAGTCCTGTAATGAGTGAACATAGAGAGGATCTCCTTCCTTACTACACTGCATTCTCACTTTATTGCAAGTAGGGCTGCATTTGGGACCAGTCGGTTGTGCATTGTGTAGATGCGTGGGCTGTTTTGAACAAGAACTTGTTGCGCTTTGTGTGGCGTGTGCCCCATCATATTTCCCCGTTGTTTCGGTGGAAAACAGGATGTTTATCCAGTGCATTGTCACTTACCTGGGCCTCCAGCTCAGATGCCAATGAGGCATTACAGTGCATAGGGGATGGCAGCGCTAAGAGTTCTCAACAGCATGTATGTGTTACACATTGAAGTCCACACATGAAGGAGAACAAAAAAGAGAACCCGCACAAGTTATTGCATAGCAAAAAAAGAAACTCAAGTAAGATCAAAGCTCCGAATGGCAACATGCAGCTTTTTAGCCAAAGACGAACTGGTGTTTGTCTTCATGTAAAAAGGGCTCGTAAAAAATGTTTTCACAGACACATCATTAACTGCAGTGGTCAGAACTGTGAAAAAGAAGTAAATTGCACAACATATTAGTTTCTGCACTAAGAAATGACCACAGTGACTGGCTGAGCAGCGTGCATTCAGTTTAGCAAGAACTGCCTGTAGAGTGAGAAATACACCTAACTTTGTGCAGATCATTACATGGTTAGAGTAATAGGTAGGCTGAATGATAAGGTTCGCTATGCAAGGAGAGGCAACGGTATAGGTTACGGAAAAGAGAAAGACGAAATTTTCGTGTAAGTTAGATGTTATTTAATATGGCACGTGCTTCTGGCTCTAGTTGAAGCATTATTTCAAACCATTTCAGTGGCATTGCATGCAGTCGCATGACTAGGATACGCAGGCAGTCTGTTTAGGTCATGCAAATGCTTTGTGAAGACGGAATTTCAGTGGCATTGGAACCATAATATCCCAAAGCTAGTGTGCCATTGGCATTATTATGCCTCAGTATGGCCGTCCTGTGTTATGTTGGAGAGTCCTGTGTTAAGTTTGCCTTCTTTTGTTGATAAACGATGTATTTTGAAGTTATTTTGTCAGTTTTAACCAGAAATGTTTGAGATAATGCTGAACAGTCAACTTGTGTCCACCTTACTCGTCATAATGTCACTTCCACAGCTCTGACATAGTTACTCTTCTCCTCTTGGCACCCTGTAGGGTAGAGCACCTTGACTGTGTAGGCATGCTAACCATTGGTTAGATTTCAATAGCATTGTGACACAGCGCTTCTGATGTGTTTTGATGTCCCCGCCTCTTTTATTTCAATGTTCACTAGACTTACTGCAGCTCCGCTAGGACGGACATGTCAAACCTAATATGTTTTGCTCCGCTTTCTTTGCCAATTGCTTACTTATGTTGTTTTCAAGCTTAATCTGGCTCGTGATGAGCATTATCCCTCTACCCTTTAGGCCAGTGAGCCATCCGTAGTAAATAAAGCTTGATTTATCATTTATCATAAGCTGATTTATCGTCATGCAGCATGCTTTTCTTCACCCCTTTGGTGCTTGTCTGCACTGGAATGCAGTGGCTGGATTCATGCCCACATATGTGCACTTCTTCACTGTTATTTGTGAATTCTTTATGTACAAAGTGCATCCAACGTTGGTCCATCTGTACGTCAAACTCAAACCCGATAATTTATGAATGTTACAGAATTAAGCTAAGAAGTCGTACATGAGAGGTCTTCAAGACAGTGAGCATGCAGTGAAAGTGGGGATCCCAAAAGAGCATTCCTACTGCACAATACTTGCATGCAATGGATAGTGTCTACTGATGCAGGATAATTTTTGTTTTGCAGTAGACCTGCTGCTCATGGCAATGTCTGTAGCCACTTATTTTACCACCATCAAGCATTTGGCATTGTAGAGAGATCCAACATTCTTTGGAATTCGACAGTGGTAAAATGTTCCAAAGTGCACTTATTCTTTTCAAATGGTTGTTCCAATTTATTCTTTCGATGACTAGTTCAAACTTATTTGCATGTACCATCGGGTTTGAAGTAGCAGAAATTCACCACTGTGTTTTAAAGCACCAAATATAGTTGAGTCTCTATACATGATGTACCTTAGCTAAAGACGTCATTATATTGAGAATGTTTTAAGTTGAGGTTTTTTATATTCCAGCAGTCCAGTTGCTCCACAACTTCTTAGAACAGTTTTGGTGGCAAAAAATTTATTAGTTAGATTCTGAAACGAAATCCTTTAGGAAACCCATTTATTTCACAGTGAAACGTGCTGGTCATAGCTTTATATATTATGAGTATAACATGCGATGGCACATCGGCACCTTCAGGAAAGAGCGAAATGACTGTGCCTATACTTGAGACTGCCATTACATGGCACCGCATGCGTTATCTGCAGCAGTGAATGCTAGGCATTCATCTTTTGTTAATAATGGTGTAGTGAAGTCTATACAAACTGTAGAGACTAGTGTAAGGGCCACACTTTTTGGATGAAGTCCGGCACTTGCATAGAACCGGGCCATTTGGTCTAATCTTTCAGACAACTAGTTCCGGGAACTAGCGCTATTTCCCACGGAACACCTTCCTTGTTTTGTTAGTTGTGGCGAGCTCCTCTTTCTGCTTCAGCCAATGATGTACGCACTTGTCATTGATGCCAAAGTTACAGGAGACTGCTCTCTTGTTATACTCCTCAGCATATCCAACGACCTTGAGCTTAAATGCAGCATCGTACACCATCAAACACTTCCTTGCCATTGCATATTCCCTGCAACTGACAGATGAGCCGGAGGAGCTGCAGGGTGTCTACCAAATGGGAAAACCGGGAATTCTCAGGGATTTTGAGTAGTCTGGAAAAACTTGGGGAATTTGTGCCTCTATCAGGGAAAATTAGCTGCAATTTTATTCATCATCATCAGCCTGGTTACGCCCACTGCAGGGCAAAGGCCTCTCCCATACTTCTCCTACTACCCCGGTCACGTGCTAATTGTGGCCATGTTGTCCCTGCAAACTTCTTAGTCTCATCCGCCCACCTAACTTTCTGCCGCCCCTGCTATGCTTCCTTCCCTTGGAATCCAGTCCGTAACCCTTAATGACCATCGCGTAACTTTTAACGCTATAATGTAATCCTGTATGATGCCACACACATCCTGTATGATGCCACAGTTAGCGCAGAGCATAAAGTCTATTTCATTTCTAGTCTCGCCATTCAGGCTCCTTCACGTCCACTTTTGGCTATCCCGCTTGCGGAAGAATGTATTTTTTATCCACGTATTATTTTGTTCTGCAAATTCTACTAATAACTCTCCCCTGCTATTCCTAGAGCCTATGCTATACTCCCCCACTGACTTGTCTCCAGCGTGCTTCTTGCCTACCCTGGCATTGAAGTCGCCCATCAGTATAGTGTATTTTGTCTTTAACTTTAACCATTGCCGATTCCACATCTTCATAGAAGCTTTCGACTTCCTGGTCATCATGACTGGATGTGGGGGTGTAGACCTGTATGACCTTCAATTTGTACCTCTTACTAAGTTTCACAAGACCTGCCACCCTCTCGTTAATGCTATAGAATTCCTGTATGTTACCAGCTATATCCTTATTAATCAGGGATCCGACTCCTAGTTCTAGTCTCTCCGCTAAGCCCCGGTAGCACAGGACGTGCCTGCTTTTTAGCACTGTATATGCTTCTTTTGTCCTCCTAACTTAACTGAGCCCTATTATATCCCATTTACTGCCCTCTAATTCCTCCAATAGCACTGCTAAACTCGCCTCACCAGATAACGTTCTAGTGTTAAACGTTACGTTAGCGTTACGTTACGTTAGCGTAATTTTATTAAAAAGGTCGAAAGTCGCGGTAATGCTGGCTCTAGTAACAGACAGCAATCGTAATGAATCCTTTTTGAGGCCCTGTCGTCGGCTGGACGAGTTGACAGTGTACAGCCAATGACCGACTTTTCGGATGCCCGATAATTTGGACAACTTTGCGGCACCACCACGTACCCCATAGAGTCAATGTATCGAACGTCTGAAACTTTGGACGTAAGAACCCTTCGCCACTCGATTTCCTGGACTTTTTTCCATAAGCACAGGTCCAAAACGACATTAATCAAAGCCACCACCGCTGCCACTTTGATTACCTCGCCGCCTCGAACCGGTGCTCTCGCACGCAGATCCGCTGGCAGCCGTAGCTACCACTGCAGCAACGCTAGACCTAGCTGCTTCAACGTTTTTTGTTGAGCGTCTTGCCGTTGGGCGCTATGTTTTTCTTTGAAAGAATTTGCTGCTGTCAGCAATAGCACCAACTCCGCCTTTGTGGTCCTCGTGATTGGCTTAGAAGCTTGGAAAGCAAGGTGCGTTGCATAATGCCGGTTCCCAAAAGTCAGCTTCGCCTCTGTACAGAAATGTTGCTTGATGAAGCATAGACAAAAGTATTGTAGTGAAGCATAACAAGCGTGGGAAGGGGCTATTGCCACGGGACACCATTATGTATTCCTTAATTATACACGTGTGCACCCGGTATTTCCTGTCACATTACTAGCACTGATATTCCTAAGATGTGTACCGACAGGTCTTCAGAGCGTTTTCGAATGTGCCTGTGGCGGTTTGAGCCCTCAAGGGCAGTACATGACATGCATTTATTTTATCCAACTGGCCGATGTTTCGGACGTTTTCGCGTCCCCTAGGGAGTTAAAAAAACTGGACGTGGACTGTGCAACTCACCAAGAAGATGCTTCAAATGGTCCGTGGGGCGAACAAGTGGCGGAAGGAGGACAAGAACAGAAAGGACGTACGCATCGAGGAATGGACAGGAAAGGAAGCGTGCTGCCGCCGTTTTGAAGGAGCTTGAGCTCAAAAACCGAAGTGTTGCCTGAAGCCAAGATACAGGTGTCTCCGCTCATCCAAACCAGAATAAATCCTTTAAAGCAGTGAAACACAATGCTGAGGCAGTGCGGGCTGAGAGTATGTCAGGACAGTTGAGGTTGACTTACGAGCTGTTGAAAGAGAATCTCAATTGTGACAAAGGTCGGGGCTCATACCATAGAGCTTGCTATCATTTGATAGAAATAGTTTATATACGAAAATATTTGCTTCTGTATGCATCTCCTTTTTATTCGTATTTGAGAATGTCCGACTCGATTTGCAATTTTTTTCGAAAACATTTGCTGTGCATTTTACTAACCCATCCCTTCTATTCTCATTTTGAATCACACAATATAAGTATTCAAGTTGGAATAACTTGTTTTTTAAATTTTTTTCATATACTTACTAGAGAGTGACAGCATCGGGCAATATGGTTCCAGCCCATCTTGACATAAAACATAGTTCTGCATCACTCGGGGAATTTTGCAAAGGCACTCGGGGAAAACCTGGAAAACTCAGGAAATTTGGAGATGTCAACTTGGTAGACACCCTGAGCCGGCTGTGAAATCTAACTGCATAAAAAAAATATGGTGCTGGCAACTTGCACGCTGCCATGGCTGTGCTCCTGACATCAAAAGGTCAAAGCGCAGTTCTTGTCATCTAGTTGCGGCACGTGAAAATTCACTGATCTGTGCACGCAGCAACAGCTGACCGTATGCAATTTCTTCTCTGTTCTTTTTTCTTACTTTCAAAATTTTGGGCTGCCAAGTTGGGGCTACGACCCGTATACAGTTGCGGCTCTTGCTTGTGATTGTACGGTAGGTGGTTTTGTCCACCTCGCCCCACCACTGTATTGCTGCTGGTTGCAAGTGGTGTCTGGCCCTACGAAACTTTGTCTACTTTCTTACCTTGTGCTGGAGTTTTGAATTCACACAGCGCCCCCTTGTGGATATTGCATGCTTTATTTAGTCATACAAATAGAAGAAAATGGCCTGCAGTGGTATGGTGGGGAATGTGCAAAAGCTGTGACAAGTAAAATAATATAAAGCAAAGCTTGAAGGTTGTCGTTGTGTCTGCGTTGGCTAATTGCCACAACTAGAAAAGCTGTAATATAGCCCTATCATTCTATTATTTTTTTGTGAAAACTGTGAGCATGAGCTACATTGACACTGGATTCAGGCAGCTGCGATCGCATGTTTTTTCAACTACTACAGCTTATTGGACCAAATATCTGCATGCATTTGATTTTATTGAAAGGGAAAATGGCAATGACCGAGAATTTGTTTCCAGTACAAGAATATAAACAGCCAGCATTTTTTTCGGAAGTGCCAGCCAGCGTAAATGCCATTGGGTTTCCAGCGGTGCATACCTTTGACAGTGCCTGGTGATAAAACGAAAATGCAGCAAATGAGATTGCTAATCATGTAACATCATAGTGAACATAAATGGTAAAAACTTTGCATTTACTACAGAAACAGTGCATCGACGCTGCACTGGCGTATGTGCCGCCAAGAGAGGCAACACGAACATTGGCATTTTTGGCTATGCAGCTTCT
Source organism: Dermacentor variabilis (assembly GCF_050947875.1). NCBI lineage: Eukaryota > Metazoa > Arthropoda > Arachnida > Ixodida > Ixodidae > Dermacentor > Dermacentor variabilis. The sequence continues at coordinate 18,706,864 of NW_027460291.1, read as the reverse complement.
ATTCCAGGCAAAATGATGTCCGCTTGAGTGCCACAAAATGTTTATTTTAATAAAAGCTATGTCCATGGTCAAATGTTTAGCACCAGCAAGAGTTTCGATACAGGTCAAGTTTAGCTACAGTGCATGGCTATTAACGGTGCACGGCGAACTGGCTCAGCTGTGCTCGCACCGCAGCCAGCATCGCTGTAAATATCAGCATGTTTTCTTGTGTGAAATCATTGCGAGGAGAGGATCAAGCAGCAACAATGCTAACAAACATAGTGGCTTGGGAGTCGTTCTGAAGTGCCATTTGCTGCAGATTCAAAGTGAATCAGAAAAGGTTGTAGCGACGATATGGGCAGCGAGCGATCAGTGGCGGTGACCGCTGTTCTGTTGTTGAATGACCCCATCGCTGTGCTGCACGGAGATCCTCTGTGTGACAGAGTTCTAGCCATTTGCCAGCAAGACCTCTGTCAACCGGTGGTTCGCATGCGAGTTGCCGGGCCACTAATGTGGATGCGCCTTTGATTCCGGCGCTGTGAACACCATAAGTGGCTCCAAAGATATCTATGTCTCTCTGCTTACGAAGAACTATCTCTATTTGCTTCTGGAATATGCAAAAACAAAGACTTCCATTACATAACACTGTACTAAGGACCTCGTGTGTCTCTGCCCAAGTTTTTTGCAAGATGAAAGCTCAGTAGCGTCTCTGAGGAACCTGGCCAAACAAATGCCTGTAGTGATTCCAGCTCATAAGGTGTCCTCCCTGATGGATAAGTTCAGCCTTGTGATGACTGAAAGTGTGGACCCTGCGTAAAATCTGTATGATTTCTGGTGGAAGGTTTTTCCATCTGAGGTGATCTGATGGGATGGGGAAGTGCCCCTTGCTGTGCATGTTTGTGGGAGCTTTTCCGAGCCTGTCATACAGAAATGCATATGTAGAGAGGGGCTTTAGTGCAAACAGACACATAATGCAAAAGCGAGCCAGTCTTCCATGAGTAGACTTGGCTCTGTAATATCATATTCAGAAAGGTTCGGGCACGATTCCAGAAAGATTCCTCGACCCAGGAGTGGATCTAAGTAGAGAAGGATTCGCACAAATCCTGACTGAAAAGAGGCTTTGGTGCATGGAAAGCAGTGCATGATGTTTCTGGTGAATTAGGCACTTCAGCAAAAGAAGAAGGACTCCAGAAGGAATATATAGTTAAACCTCGATATAACAAAGTAGGCAAAATCTGCAGTTTGCTTAATTAGATTGAAATTTTGTTGTATTGAAATGCGACCTTCTATGCAAGTACAATTGCCGATCAATTTTTCTTACACGGAAAAGGGAGAGGGGCTGCAGAACTATCCAAATTATAGGGCAATAAAAAAAAAACTAAATTTGAATAAGAAAACTATTCATTTTGATGAATTTGGGAGTTGATATCTTCTCGGCGGTACGAATTAAGTGAAGCCAGTCATTCTTTTGCATGCACTCTGCCTCCGCGGCTGATGGCATTACCCACACTGGGACAACGCTATCATGAAAAGCGACGGCAACGAAGGGCGAGTGCTTCGTCTGCCTCTCGGTCCAATGGGTCACCGAAACTCGAGATTATGCAACCTCCAATAGCAAACATGCGGAAAGATAGCTTACATAATGCCGCGCAGCCTCGGCACTTTGCACACGCAGCAGATTATCTCTGAACAAGGATGCTCCCCCCCCTCCGGTTTTCGCACATACTAGATCGTGCTACCGTGAGATCGCTTCCATCCCCATTCTCCCCTTTGTTCGCGCAGGAAAGCGGCACTTGTGAAGGCACCATTTTTCTTGTCTCACCCTCGCACACTTGCACCTAAAGCACGAAGTATGCGGAGGGGCGCGCGATAGAATCTTAACGCACTTGGACTTTATACAGGACATGATGCGGCTCCACTGTGGTGGTTGCTCTTGTTGAGCCACGTGCGATTTGAGATTTCAGAGGTGCGTCTGCAAGCAGCCCTTGTAATTGAATCAGTTGACCATCTGCGTCGGCAGAAGTTTCCATCTATTATCTCAGCATTCCTTTGTGATGGAAGCGAAATTTCGTTATATTGAAATCGTACACATACACTTCATTATAATGAGGTTCTGAATACATGGTGTTCTATGGACAAGAGGTTATGAGAAGTTACTTTGTTATATGGAGGATTTCGTTAAAGTTCATTATATCAAGGTTTAACTGTAATTCAGTCATGATGATGCTGAGTAATGCGGAGCTACCCCTGGTAAAGTAAATGGGAACAAAATGCTTTTCTGACATAGAGAGTGGTCAAGCTCTCCTGCAGGAGGGACAGAAGGTGCTCTCAGAGGCTTTCAAACCAGATGAGGCTCTTGGAAACCAGGTGGCACTAAGAAAAGTAGGAGGAAAATTATAGATTACACTACTTGATAAAGGCCTCAACAGTTATTGCCAGCTTATGTGCTGCTCTTGTCTACTTATCAGTGCATATGTATAAAAAAATTTGTTTCTTTGTTCTACCAGTTCTTAGTATATTATTTTGCTTTTTATAGCATTTTTGACTCAACTGAAAAACTGTGAGGCCCTGATAGTCTTTGCACCTTGTGCAACAATACAACATTTGTGCTACAAAAGAATATGGTCTAACCCTTAGAACGACAGAAAGCTGAGCTAGTTGGTAAGGATTCATTATGCAAAATACATGGCGTTCGTGTTGTCTACTTCTCTACTCTTGTGTCCTGTCTGCACGCCTCACTTCTATTTTGCATAATGGTCTAACCCGTTTATAACGAACCCAATAGTACCATGAAAAGTGGTCAATATTGTGATGTTCCGGCGAAGAAGACTGGAGAGAGAACAGAAAGAGGAAGAAGAGAAAAAAGGGGTCAAGATGGATCCCTGTAAATAAATGAGTGTATTTTAACTCATATTTTATATTTGGCACAGCCGACCATATGACTTGAAGTAACGTTGGTAAGAAGAACAGATGGGCAGGCGACCGTGAAGACGTACCAGCTTGATGGCGAAGATCCAGTGCTTCTTCAGGAATCAGCGACTTCATCAGAACTGCTTCGCATCATCACTGAGAAGAGTTAACTGAATGAAATGGCCCTCGTTGAGAAAGGTGTGGTACGAATCTATGCTTCTATGCCTGAATTTGAGATTGTGTTTCCGGGACATTCAAGGTTAGAGACGAAGAACGACACTGAGCGCATAAATAACGCCTTGTTGCAAGCGCTGTTGCAGCAGCAGACCACGCAGTATGAGCAATAGCGACTGATTATCGAAGTGGTTTGCGACTCGCTAAGAGCACGGAAACCACACCGAGAAGAGATTAAGCAGGATAGTTTCAATGGGGTGTCCAATGCCGCCAACTTGTGGCTCAGATTTTATGAATACGCATGTGCACAAAACCACTGGACGTCATTGTACGACAAAGTGTGTAACGTGCGCCGTTTTTTATCTGGCAATGCCAGAAAATGGTGGGACATGCGAATCGCAAGTCAGTGCCGGCATGGCACAAGTGGAAAGATAGTTTTCTTTCCGCTTTTGAGCGAAGTCCGGTTGACAGATGGGATGACGCAATAGCTTTCAGGTACAGAGTAGGGACAGTCATGGTTTATTTTTTCAAGAAGAGACGTTTACTCTACATTGCCAACCCTAGTCTGCCAGACTCTACAATCCTTCTGATGATAATTCAGCTCATGGCTAACGAATCGCAAAGAGAGGTTCGTGTATACCGTCCAACCTCCACGGATTACTTGCTTTTCTTAAGTATGTGTCCAGCGATTGTCTGATTGATAGTCCCATCGAAAGGCATAGTACTCTACCACTGAGCATTGATGCACATGGTGAAACGGTAGAATATTTTAATACCTAGTCCGACCATTGTGAAACAATAGAAAATGTATACCTTTTGAAATCAAATATTTTATTTGTTTAAAGGATGGTAAACGGAAAAAGTGTGGACTCCCTGGACTCCCTAATAATTGAACTTGGGCAAAATATTGGTCGGAAACGCTGATCATAAAGCCAGTGGACACATTTTTTCCCCTTCATTGACCCATAGTGTAACTTTGCATTTATTCTGCGGTATCCTGCTTTGCTAACTGCATGCCCCAAAAAAAGAAAAGTAACTAAACACATTACGCAGAAGAAGTTCACTGTACGTTGATGGGTGTGTTGTTCATTTTTGTCATAGTCAGTATTTCTTGTTCATTGTGCACAAATATGTCTAATTAGCTAGCTTTATAAACTTACCTAGTTGAGGAGATGTCAATTAAAAGTTGCGGAGGATGTTGAAGCATGAGCGATAACTGGATTTAAAGCAACCTAGGATTTGCATTACAATCGCCGACTGTTTATTCGGACCTCACGGGGACTGCGCATATGTCCGAATAAACAGGTGTCCGAAAAAGCAGATAAAAAAAAAAATCCTTTATTTCCACGCACTTATTCGGGCTCGGCAGTATACTTGAATAAATCGTGAATACTGCGTTGCGCGCGGTTCTGTTTAAGCGCAATCAGATAAGCCTGAATCTCGGAGAGGGTCGTACGGTCACTATAGGCGGCTGAAAGCACAGTCACTGCTTGTAAACGCTCTGCATGCGACGGCATTGTAGCAATGATGCGTCATCTTCCAACTCTGAGTCATCGTCCGGCGGTGCAGCAGAAGCCTGACGAATGATCTCGCCGTCATTGAGTTCTGCGCATGTCAGTACAGCAGTGTCAGCACCTGTGAAACTGTCAAATGAGACGGTCTCCGGAACCGCAACGCAACCACTGCGCAGGTCTCCGCAGAAAATTTTCGGCGTCAGTAGGGAGCACATCGGAAGGCAATAAATCCTAGGCCCCCCGGCACCCGCTTGCCGGCATGCCCCAGCGTAGTCTGCACGGGCACTGTCGGCACCATTAGATACTTGACGCAATGTTCCCGTATGCCGCGTTGGATCACCGCAACCTCGACACAGCACACAAAGCAAACACCACCACGCCATCACCAGTCGCGCAAATGAAAAAAGTGGCCTTCTTGCAGCGTCGTGCACTAAAAAACAAACAAATCAGCTGCTAGATTGTCTTGACATGGCTTACTAAGCTGTGACCGAAACTGCTGTAGCAACTATCGAACCAGGCAGAAACAATGATGATGAGCGGGGATTTCCAGTAGCGCCACTTTGTGGGGCAGCAAGGAGGCTCCGTTCAAAACAAAAATGGCATTCAGCAAGTCGAACCATGCAGCGGTCAGAGTCAATGCATGGTGCTTTCAATCGAGTTGGCTCAAACAGTGTCCGAAAAATCCGACGAGAGGTTGCAAGGTGTCCGAACTTTCGGCATTTGTTATACATTATGGTCTATAGGGAGAATGGTGGTGCCGCGAAGCAGACCAAATAATCGAGCATGTCCGAATTTTTGGAGTCCGGAAAATCAGTCGGCGACTGTATGCCATATCCTTACCCAATAAGTGAGTTAATTAATGTTAGCTTAATATACTTAAATATTACTTGCTTGTGCAAAACGAAAGAAAGGTGCTTGTTGACTAGCAATAACAAAAGCCTATCAGCATACAATGGGTGCTGTTCGCATAATTCCCTTGTTGATTTTTATTTTCCTGGCCACATTTAGTTAGCACGTCTGGTATGTACTCGCATAATGATTGCACTTTTTTGTCACAAATTGATGCAAATTGATGGGTGACGTAGTAGTTCTGCGGAAACCCGCAAGGTGGAGAGAAGTAATTAATAAGGGGAAAATCAGACATCCACCCGTTCATAGTAATTGCTACAAAGGAAAACCATACGGGTTTCTCGAAAGAAAAACCTCAGAGTTGAAGAAAAATCTGTCCTGGTCCGGGATTCGAACCCGGAAGCTCCGCCTTTCCGGAGCAGCCACTCTACCATCAGAGCTAACCAGGCGGCAAGCAGATGGCAGGGCGAAGTCGAATTTGTTGACAACACGAAGCAAAGGAAAGTGTTTGATGTAGTAGTCCTGCAGAAACCCGCAAAGTGGAGAGAAGTAATTAATAAAGGGAAAATCAGACATCCACCCATTCGTAGCCATTGCTACAAAGGTAGAGTGACTGCCCCGGAAAGGCGGTGGTCCTGGGTTTGAGTCCCGGACCAGGACGAATTTTTCTTCAACTCTGAGGCTTTTCTTTCGAGAAACCCGTATGGTTTTCCTTTGTAGCAATTGCTATGAACGGGTGGATGTCTGATTTTCCCTTCAATAAAATTGATGGGTGCGATCATTACGCGGCTAAAATTTTCCACGAAAAGAAAAACAAAACTTTTCATCCCACATTTGCTGTGGGATGACAACAGGTCAACAAACTGGCGGCTGCTGCTGTAACAGTATGGGACATCCAAACAAAAATGATGGCTGGCGGAGCAAGCTGAATGTACCGAATGCAATTCTTTTTCTTCTCATGAGTACATTATGTGCATTGAAGCAGTTTCTTCCGTATCAGCAATGAATAATATTGTTAATATTGGCAAGTTTGCGGCAATAACGTAGCCATGTCCACTTTGAGGGGTCAGAAACAGAGATGCGCCTGCTTAGCTGCCAGTGACAGAAACACATGGCGGGCATGCTGCAAAAACTGCGGCATTTCTCTTTACTACTATCCTAATACGACACATTTCCCTTAAGTATGGGTGAATATCTTAGCTGTATTACAAGCACCCGCCGTGGTTGCTCAGTGGCTATGGTGTTGGGCTGCTGAGCACGAGGTCGCGGGATCGAATCCCGGCCATGGCGGCCGTATTTTGATGGGGGTGAAATGCGAAAACACCCGTGTACTTAGATTTAGGTGCACGTTAAAGAACCCCAGGTGGTCGAAATCTCCGGAGTCCTCCACTACGGCGTGCCTCATAATCAGAAAGTGGTTTTGGCATGTAAAACCCCATAATTTAATTTTTTTTAAGCTGTATTACAAGCGTCGGTGTATGAATAAGGTACACTTATAATGTAATGTAAACATGGCTACTGTCGTTGCCACTCGTGATTTCTTGCGTGCCCACGAGTGCAGACTAGAGGAATCGGAAGGTTCCTTTTTTTGTTGTTGTTGTTGGCCGCAGCCATTATAAAGCCTTCAAATAATAAAGCCAAGGCAAGTTTGGTTGTAGATTTTTTGTTTTCTTGTAAGTGCAGAAAATGATGAAAAGAATGAAATGGGGTATCTGCTGAGGAATCTGTTTGGCGCATGCAGACCACTTGGTAAGTCTTGAACAGTCGTTTGCATAGCATTCGACAGATGGTAAACACAATCATCATCAGCTAGACTTTGCACACAACATATCGCTGCGGCAAGTTCGGGGTGCTATCATTAGGTGGGAAAGGAAAAAAAGAATTTTGAAGATAAAATTCATGAATGCAATCATTAAGCAAGTGCGATGATTATGCAAGTAACTGCGGTGACTTAATCCTTTCAATGTCAATGGCTTAAATATACGGCGCCGCAAACAAGTCCAAAGTAGTCGATGCCATATAGTTACGGTGCCGTCTGTGCGTTTAAAAAGTGCACCAATTTCCAAATTTTTTCTTTGCTGGCAAGTGCTGCCATTGTGTGGGAATACAGGGAATTTTTTTTCTCGCACCTCCCTCTCTCGGTTTTCGTTGCATGGTTTGTTTTAAAGCCAGTTTGCTCTGCCATGTCTATACACTACCGCTCGCACATCGCCACGCGCGCGGGCCAGTGGTGGTTTGGGTATTGTTCTACGGGTTTGGGTATTGTTCTTGTGCTCGCAAAACTGATGGCTATCTCGTTACTAATTGGTCAAAGGGCTGCCGCCTGTTTCTCGCTCGTTTAGTGCTCACAGGGGTGAGCATAGGAAGGATGCTGCCATGCATGCGTTTGCTCTTCTATTTTTGGGGGGAGACTCGCAAAAACTAATTGCCTCCGATTGGTGATAAGATGAAGATTAGTGGAAGTTTGTCACACGTTTTGCTTTTTTGACGGGCACACAACCACACAGTTTTCTTGAGTGCGCTCACCTACGCAGTTCGATTACGCTATGGACGTTAATATTAGTGTAAGAGCAGCAACATTTCAGGCTTGTGAAATATTCTCGTGTGCGCATATTCTAAGCCTTAAACTATTACGATGCATCAAAATTTTAATTCTTATAAGTTAATTTCCTTTTTTTATTGTTGTTGTTCATGAATAAAGAGTACATACATACTAGTGCAAAATATGTTTTTGTCACTTTATGGTCACCCTAGAAAAATTACGGTAAATTTTTTTTCGTAATAGGTCCCTCAGAAGAATTAGAATCTGGAATAAAAAAAATAGACCCTGGGCGATCGCATATGGCGAAAAAAATCTACCCTGAAAGGGTTAATAGTCGTTTCTGAGCAATGCAAATGGGTTTCCTTTGGGTTTCTCTTGTTGGGTGTGTGACTTTTTTCTTTCTTTTGGGAACTTTCCTCCACCTTGTGGGCTTCTGCAGAACTGATTCGCCGTAACCTAAAAGTATTCTGCAAAGTCATAAAAAAAAATGCCTTTTCTTAATTTGTCGTGTTGACCCTTACCTAGCATGCTCCAAAATGTGTATCTTCTGCTCCAAAATTCAATTCCTGCTCCAAACTTGTGCCAATGTGCCAAAATCGCTGCTCCCAGAGCTGCTCCAAAACTCCCTTGGCAGCTTCCATCATTGAATAGATCAGAGGGCAGCAGAAAGGGGTGTGGAATTGGGGCATTCATTCATAACAGTATGAATTGGCAAAGGGTCGAATGCAAAGAACATTTATGACTATAAGGGAAAGTGGCAGCGGAGCAGACACTCCTTGGTTTTGTGTACCTGTGGACAGGAGCAAACGCCAAAGAAGAAAGAAAAAAGAAAGGTTGAATGCATAGCAAGTGGCATTAATGAGCTAGGAGTAGGGTGCGAGATAATTATACTAGGAGACATGAATGCACACATAGAAGATATGTATAGGTACACAAACTCAACAGGCAACATGCACTAGATATGTGTGAAAGGCATGACTTAGTAGCAGAAGCTTGATGTGGGCGAGTTGGTTGAGCATACTTAATGAAAAAAGAGAGCGCTACGAAGACAAGGACGAAAGAACAACATGTACGACAGACAAGGCGCTACTTCCAACTAAATGTTTTTTGAAGAAACAGAACTTTAAATAGATGCAACCAAGGACGGCCCATCGTGACATCACGACCTCCCTATCTCTTCAGAAAAGCTATCTCCTTTTCGGTAAGCGTCACTGAAGGGCAACTAATGCACGTGCCCTCGGCCTTTACAATGTAAAAAGCTTCCAATATCTCCCGTTCTAGTCTATCTCTAGACCATGCCAGAAACCTGGTGTCGCGAAGATACGGACGGCAATTGTGACGTTTACAGTGTTCTGCCAGATGGCCCCCCGCATTGTTATTTACGGCCCAATTGTGCTCACGCGCCCTTTCATTAAAACACCGTCCGGTTTGACCGATGTAAACCTGTTGGCAACTTAGGGGTATCTCGTATACGACATTACTTTTGCAAGCAGTGTACTGCGCTGCATGTTTCTTAGAGCATGGTTCGCGTTTTGCTTTTGTCATCATAGGGCATATCTTGGCCAGCTTACATGGTGCACTGAACAGAAGATTGATACTGTGCCTTTGTGCCACCTTCTTGAGGTTGTGGGATACCCTGTGCCAATAAGGAATCACATGTAATATCTTCCTATCAAATGGCTTTTTTGTGTTAGTGCCCTCTCTTGCCTGTTTGATCTTTTGAAGAAGCTTGTCGCAAACGCTAGAAATCAATAGTGAAGGGAAACCGGCTAGACGTAGCCTTGAAACTTGGTTATTGAAACTGATTTCTATTTTGTGGCTGCAAGATTTGTTTAGCGCTTCTTTTAGACAAGTCATTGCAACTCCTCGTTTTACTAGCTTGGAGTGCGCAGTGTCGTATGAGATTAGCTGCTTGTTCAACCTCGGCTGGTATTCGAAACAGACATGCGTGTTCATCAGAGTGAGATTGAGGTCCAGAAAGCGCACTCCAAGCTAGTAAAACGAGGAGTTGCAATGACTTGTCTAAAAGAAGCGCTAAACAAATCTTGCAGCCACAAAATAGAAATCAGTTTCAATAACCAAGTTTCAAGGCTACGTCTAGCCGGTTTCCCTTCACTATTGATTTCTAGCGTTTGCGACAAGCTTCTTCAAAAGATCAAATAGGCAAGAGAGGGCACTAACACAAAAAAGCCATTTGATAGGAAGATATTACATGTGATTCCTTATTGGCACAGGGTATCCCACAACCTCAAGAAGGTGGCACAAAGGCACAGTATCAATCTTCTGTTCAGTGCACCATGTAAGCTGGCCAAGATATGCCCTATGATGACAAAAGCAAAACGCGAACCATGCTCTAAGAAACATGCAGCGCAGTACACTGCTTGCAAAAGTAATGTCGTATACGAGATACCCCTAAGTTGCCAACAGGTTTACATCGGTCAAACCGGACGGTGTTTTAATGAAAGGGCGCGTGAGCACAATTGGGCCGTAAATAACAATGCGGGGGGCCATCTGGCAGAACACTGTAAACGTCACAATTGCCGTCCGTATCTTCGCGACACCAGGTTTCTGGCATGGTCTAGAGATAGACTAGAACGGGAGATATTGGAAGCTTTTTACATTGCAAAGGCCGAGGGCACGTGCATTAGTTGCCCTTCAGTGACGCTTACCGAAAAGGAGATAGCTTTTCTGAAGAGATAGGGAGGTCGTGATGTCACGATGGGCCGTCCTTGGTTGCATCTATTTAAAGTTCTGTTTCTTCAAAAAACATTTAGTTGGAAGTAGCGCCTTGTCTGTCGTACATGTTGTTCTTTCGTCCTTGTCTTCGTAGCGCTCTCTTTTTTCATTAAGCATGACTTAGTAATATGTAACAGTACTGTGAAGGTGTGAAGGGCACATGACATGGGAGGTAGGGAACCTGCAGTCGATGGTGGATTATACACTTATGTCACATAGGATGTATGGATAGGCTAGGAGTAATGAACATAGATAAATATGGCTCCAGAAGTCTAGGTAGCTATCACAAACGTATCAAGCTGAGTTTTAGAACAGAAAAGGAAATAGGAAGGAGGTAAGATGATAAACCAGATGGGTGTTTTTACTCAGAAAAGCAACTGGAAATAACAACCCAACAAAGTGAAGTAATTTCTGAGGGCACTAAAACAGAATGGACATACAGAAATTTGACAGGGCTATTTGAGTAAGAGCTTGCTAAAGTATGAGTCAGGCCCAAAGGGAAAAAGATTCAAACCTAAGAGCTAGTAGGATGAAGAGGTTATGAAGGCCATAAAGAAATGTGAGGCAGCCTCCAGGGAACACACATATTCTAAGCAGAGAAGTGAACCAGAAGCTGATGTAAAAAAAAATGGGATAATTTCTTTACTTTCCATACTGAAGCATAACTACGAGTCAGCCTAGTTAGAACGGATTCATTTTTAAAAACACTTTTTGTGCAAAACAAACAGGGACAAAGAAAAGGAGCAACACAAGGACGAACATAAGGAAAGCACTCGTCCTTGTGTTGCTCCTTTTCTTCATCCCCGTTTGTTTTGCGCACAAAGTGTTTTTAAAGAATATTTCCGTACCGCATCCATTGTGCATCGTTAGCCCGCTAATGATGATTTGAGACACCGCTTTTGAGACATTCCGCATCGCTCATGGATGCACTGCGCTATCATATGTGAAGGAGGAGAACTATATTTTTATTTTCTAAGCAGTTTGTTTTTTTCCTGCCAGGGGGTGATTTTTGAACGCGCTCCGAAGTTTCGCGATTGTGAAAGTAGAAAGCAAGAATGGCTGCCCACTATCGAATGTTTGAAATGCTGCTTTCGAGACCTTCCGCGCTGCTCATGGAAACACTTTGCCATCAGACGTGAAGGAAGGTAACTATATTTTTGTTTTTTAAGCAGTTCAACTTTTTCCCAAAAGACTGTGATTTTTTAATGCTCTCCGAAGTTTCACGATCGTCAAAGCAGGGAGCAAGAATGACTGCCTCTGGGAGCGGCACGCACGCATCGAAAGATCACAGATCTTGCCATAGAATTCTAGCGTCGGTCATCAAGAAAGCCACTGAACATGTGATAAAGCGGACTCAGTACTGTGTAGCTGCAGAAGGAGCACTATCTGAACACGTCCTCTAGGCACCAGCTTGTATTCAACAGCGCTTACGAATTCATAGATAATAAGGGCTCACTGAAATTTAATGTATTTCTTTCTTTATTGTGCAGGCATCTCGATTGCCAATTCGGCTCATTTAGAAGTGGTTATTTACTTTCTTCAATGCATCGGTTATGCCTTTTATCAACATGTGGGCCACTTCCCGGTCTGTTTATTTCTCTTTTATTTTATGCCATGAACCTATTTTTGCAGCACTTATGCACTCTCATGAAAACTAAAACCGTCACTTAAATTTGGCTTTAGTCCGAAGCAAGTTTCTGGAGCGAAATATAGCTGCGTGCAAAACGTGCTACACCTATTACATTGTGTTTCGCATTTCGTGTGTGGTCAAAGCGGCGCTTCGGTCGCGTTATCAATCGACTTTTCTTATTAATGTGATCAGTCAGTCTTGAGAGTCTGTTAATAAATGTAACATAGAGAGGAAAAAATAGCTGCAAAGCCATGAAACCTCAAGGAAGAAACCAGTCAAAAAACACAAATGACAAGAGGAGAGGTTCACACCACAACGACTGAAACCTGCTGTTGGTGCTCTTTCCGTGTCATTATCAAGGTGATGTGCTGTCTCTTCGGGTTTGCGACAGGCATAGCAGTTGCTTTCAATCGGCTTATTGGAGGGCGCTGCTTTATGGTGTGGGTGGGAGCGCAGTCGGGTGTTATTTTTCATATTTGTTAAGGTTTGTTTTCCAGTTGGAAAAAAAATTGCACGCAATTAGCACATCACTGAAAACACAGCAGTTAGGTGTCATTTGGGGGTGCCTGGGGGTGCCTACAAATGCCTCATTGACATAGCAGTTGCTTTCAATCGGCTTATTGGAGGGCGCTGCTTTATGGTGGGGGTGGGAGCGCAGTCGGGTGTTATTTTTCATATTTGTTAAGGTTTGTTTTCCAGTTGGAAAAAAAATTGCATGCAATTAGCACATCACTGAAAACACAGCAGTTAGGTGTCATTTGGGGGTGCCTGGGGGTGCCTACAAATGCCTCATTGACACTTTAATAATTAAGACAGTACTTCTCAAATTTTCAGCCGCCCCTACCCATACCACCTAAATCACCCAATTGACGTCAGTAGGGCGAGCTATCCGATTGGCTGCCCAGGGTGCGTCATCAATAGTTTTTCCCTCTTTATGGTGAACAAATTATGTTCGTAATAGTTGTAGTGTTAATTTGTTTCTATAAAAAAAGAAATTAACAGAAAGAGAATGCACATGAACAATTTCTCAATACACTTAAACACTTCCGGCACACAGCAAGCGTCGTCTGCTTGTGTTACAACGAGCTCCATTTTGACCAGAGCTCCATGGTCATAGTCGATCTCAGTCTTTTCGCGAGCACTATGATTCGACTTTGTTGCGTTGTGGACTGCAAACGTAGTGACTGGCAATATGTCAAGCTGGGACATTGTGTCGCTCTGCAAGGCAGCATACGAGTGGACTGGCTGCAGCGCATCGGACTGCCACTATCTGATCGGCGCCAGGATTTGCGTGTTTGCGGCCGTCACTTTACACCGGAAGATTACTAACGCAATAGCGTTTTGCGAGTCAGGTATTCGGGTAAACACAAGCGCAAGGGGACAGGGCCTGGCCATTTGACCGTGTGGTTTCATGGGATGAGCAGAAGTGCAAATGTGAATGGTCTGCATGGTGCAGCCACCTGGTGGCACAGAGCTCAGCCACACACAGCAGAAGTAACGAAATGTATTCTTTGCTGCTGGTGTAAATTTTTCACAGACGTGTAATTGCTAACACGTTGTTTTTGTGAATGTTTAAAATGTTTTACACTTGGTTAGAGCGATATTAGCGCTTTGTTTGGTTGGTTAAGCCCTGCGCCAACAGGTGACTGGACTGTGCAGACCAATCAGTCTGCTCATCATACGTCTATGTTAAAGTTCCTTCGTGAGCTTGAGTTTATACCTCCAGCCATCCGTTGAAACACCCAGCTCACCTGTGGTTACCGGAATACGAGACACGTTCGGTGCTGCTACAGGATACTCGCACGCTGCTTCGATAGCTCTCGCTTGGGGTCGACTGCCAAGCAGCTGGCGGAGAGTTTGGAGAGGCTTCGCGCGCTCCCGCCTAGAGAACCGGAAGTCGACGACACGCCGTGCCATCATGACACAGGGCCAGTGAAGGCAGAGCTTAGCCCTGATCACTCGGCGAACGAGTTGAGGAGAAAATGCATGACTGTGGAGGAGGGTAACTTGTAATCATCTATATCTCTCTTAATATGAAACATTTCACACAAATTGTGGTGCGAATGATTAACTTTGGCTGTACCCTTCGCGTCTACAAAATTTGTCCGAACCGTTTCAGGGGCCCTTTAAAAGACATGCATTTATTTTGTCGAACTGCCCGATTTTTCAGTTGGTTTCGTGGCCCCTAGGGACTACTAAAGATTGTATGTTCACTCTGCAACTGACCAAGACGATGGTTCAATTGGTTCGTGAAGCGAGCATGCATTGGAGGGAGGACAAGACCAGAAAGTACTGCTGTATTGAGGAATGAACGGGATAGGAGGCGTGCCGCCGCTTCTTTGAAGAAGCTTGAGATCAAAAAACAAAGTGTATTGGCTGACGCCAAGATGCAGGTGTCCCTCATTAAAACTAAAGTAAACTCTTTCAAGCGACGAAACGCAACACTGAGGCGTTTTGTTTCATCCAGGGAATTTTGCAAAGGCACTCGGGGAAAACCTGGAAAACTCGGGGGAGTTTGGAAATGTCAACTTGGTGGACACCTGTGAATCTTGGGAAAGCGAGCTGCTTGCTTGATCACACCCTGACCATTGTGAGGAGCCACTGGAGGCCTCTCTTGTGTGGACATGGCTTGATGAAAATGGTTTGCGAGGAAAGCGTTAAAGCAACCTGGGCCCGAGTTGATACTCCAGATACCACTCAAGTTGGTTGTTGGGTGCAGTGTGCAGAATGCAATTTGAAGGAACTAGAACAAGTGTCATGTGTGACTTAGTAGTTGAGTGCTTTTCAAGAAGCGACAAGGAAAACTAATTTTCTGCTTATCTTAAAGTCAATTTTGTGGAGGAGAATGTTTGCATCAGTTCAGATTCTTCTCTACCTCGGCATGGAAGATATCACCTGGATGATATACTCAATGCAGCAGCAGGTAACATGGCTGCAGTTGGAATATTGCAGAATTAAAAATGGAAAAACTCAGTTTTAGAGATGAAACAGTTGCAGGAGTGCTGAGTCTATTGACTCAAGTTGCGCAATCACCAGAATGAGAGGACGCTAAAATTTGTATGCTTTTTGAAAAGCATTCTAGCACGAGGGGAAGGGACAGAGATACATGAGAGCAGAGCCCGCCATTTCATTCCACTGTGGAAATTCCCATCTCCTCGGAATGATGAGAGTTGGACCACTGCTGGAGTGGTTGAGTTACACCATTCCATTCCTCTAATTCCATTAAATGAAACGCTTTCTCTAAAATTGTTTATTAGCACTTGCATGCCTAGTAGCAAAAAAAAAGAAACAATATATTTTTGAAGCCTTAGCAGTGTAGTAAACAGTGCTACATGCTATTTTTCGCACAGGAGGAAACTCTTTGTGGCCTCTTACCTCTGCAGGGTGTTGTGCGTAATCTAATTATTATTTGAGTAAAACAACATACACCATGTCCCTCTTAGTAGATGAGTGCAATTACTTGAAGTGAAAGCACGCAAGCAAAATAACTATGGTGTTCTTCACTGTAGAAGAATGCCTCTTGCAGCAAGTGAGCTTTGAGCCGATGAAATCGATTAAGTCTGCTGCCTTCTTTTGTTTCACATTTACTGGCATATAAACAAGCACCTTTTTTTTCCCCTTATACCTCTCCGACCGCTGGCTACCAGGTCTTCTGGATACACATTGTGTAAAAAAAACATGGTGCACTTTTTAAATCATGTTTCGCCTGCGTCTCTTTGTCATAGGTAAAGCATGCTCTTGCTAAATTGAACAATTCTTAGCAACTCTTTAACTAAATGTTAACAAGTTCACTAAAACTAAAGAGTAAGCTTAATTCCTTAACTAGAAGTGAAGGAATTAGCTCAAAGTTGCTGTCTTTAAATGCACTTCAACATTTTAACAAAGTAAGATTTCTGGGTCATCAGAAGTGTAGAATTTGTAAAATGCCATGTTGTTTATAATTACTGTGGCAGAAGTGATGTATAGGAAGATATTGAAAGAGCCGTTTTCAGCAAAAATTGAGAAATATAGTTCGCCATGTTTAGTTTAGTTTGATTGGCAAATTTACTGGTGTTGTATTCTCGCTTAAAATAAACATTTAGCACTCTGGGACTATGTGCCCATTCCGTTCCCATTCCATCTGTTCGACTGGTGCAATCATTCCATTCCCTTCCGGGTGTTTGAAAATGTGGAATGATTCGAGAAGCATTCCAACTCCAGAGTTGTCGCTTCGCAACTCTATGAGAAACGTGAGGAGAGCAGATGACTATGTGATAAATCTCAATCAACATGTTACCCACTGCTGAACTGTGTCATCTAAGTGATATCTTCAATATGCTGTGCAGAGTTAAAAGAACCTGACCTAACCCGACCTGAACCTAACTCAGTCGTACAGTCTTCAGTGAACACAACTGTTGTATTCCTGAATTTCAGCTGTATCATGCATCATATTGCACCTGTTTAAGCATTGTAGTTGTCACCAAGTGGTTTTTCTTGCTTTGCTATTCTAATGTGGTCAGTTTTCAAGAAACACCACTTATTGCTATGTTTCTTTAGTATCACAACTTTCAGTAAGCATCAGTCATGATTATGAACTTGTTAAACTATACAACAGAGTACAGTAAATACAGCTTGCAGTAAACATGAACCTTGTTAGTAAGCTGGTTATATAACTACTACAGATTGCAGCAGACATGACTGCTGCTAGTGTAATAGTGCAGTTGTTCCAACAATGTGAGTCTTCATAGTATTTCAAATTATTTAATTTGTATTAGCACATCGTTGTTTGTTGAAGTTAATGCCACATTTCCCTTCTCTGGCTTCATTGTCTTCGTACGGTTCTGACAAAAGATGAAGCTCCCCTTATTCTCCTGGCTCATTTAACTGCAGTGTAGAATAAAATGTGAACAGTGCACACACTTCTTGTTCCATGCTGTAGCCCGGACTAGTTTCTACGACTCTCATCATTGCAATGGTCGAGCCAGCACGAGGGGCACTTCTCTTCGTCCTGACAAGTCCTTCTCTGGCGATCTCTGCGTTCAACCACTATTGTCTTCGTGCGAACCTTATCTCATCACTGCATTATTTCTGTGGCACTGCACTGTGGCTCGCTTGTTAGTTTTTATAGCATATTGATTTTAGGCCAGATCTTCCAATAAGAAAGTTGTAGAGTATTACTGAAAACATTTAGTTCGGTAGCTTTGAACTTCCTGTTAGTTACATGATAAATTTTTCTGCGTCTAGAGGAAGCCAGCCAAATATAAAGAAAAAGCATGTGACATGCCTGCTTGCACGCCTTGGTTGCAGTGCTCTCAAATGTGCCACATATGTACGAACAGTGCACCTAGCCTGTGTGCAGCTGTTCAAAATGTGATGGGGCAATAATAGAGGCATTGGTTGTACATTATATGCCAGTTTTATGCTTCCCTCATGGCAGTTCATGACAGCGATAAGCCAACAAGGCAGCAGACAAGGCTGAACGTGCTGTTTGCTTTTATGCGGCATGTTTGAGTGCACTTCAATTGAGGCATGCAAGTAAGATGTCACATGCGTTTTTTAAACATTTTGCGAGTTTCTTATAGGGCACAAAACGCAACCAGTAGGAAGTTCAAAGCTTGCTGTATTACACGTTTCCTAGAATGCTTTACAACTTTCTTACGAGAAGTTTTGCCCAGAAGTGATACTTGTGAAGTTGGTTAATTAATCTTGACTAATTATGCAATTAAGCAGAATACAATAAATAGTGTGACATGCTCCATACAATAGCAAAGAACATGCATTTGGTTGCGGCCTCGTAGAGTGCTTTGGCATATTTTTAAACCTTGGCTGAAGTTAGCTGGAGACAGACCAAGTATATACTACAAATTTATAGTAACAAATTCAGCCAAAGTAGCCCTCCACTATTTCACTAATGCAAACAATCCTGGTAGCTCCATTTGGAGCACAGTGAGCGCAGGCTATGTAGGTGTGCTAGTTTCCATAGGAGACCCCCTAGGCAGTGATGTGAGAGATGTCCAGAAACTCCTTGATAGCTTGTTCAGGCAAAAGTAGTAATAGCAAGGATGTTTTACCTTGACTTTGGTGTTGTTATAAAGGGCTCCGAACCACCTCTGAAATTTTTTAAACATTTCAAGTAAACATGCGCACCGAGTTAAAAATGCCGTCACGATCAATGATGCCCAACACAGCAGCACTGCGTGCTGCGGGCATGCCACAAAATAAAAAAGCAATCCTGTGCTCTTCTCCAGGCTTTTCCGCTATTCCCAGCGCTCGTTGTGACGTCACCAGGGTGCATCTGGTGATGTCACCAGGAGCAGACACTCGATTGCTCGAACAAGAACTTGCGCTTCCGGTTAGTCTGCTAGCAGGTGCGCATGCTCCCTGCCCTTCCTCGTTGTGTTGCGCGCTTGTGAGTGCTTGCGAATCGGTAACTGTGGCCCGCAGCACAAGTGCCAAATTGCTCGTGTTGCAACGCAATTGTGCTTAGCAGTCCGATTAGCTGCGTGAACAGAGTCTGGTAGTGTTTTGCGATGGCTAGAAGGCATCCATGTGCGCTGCTTTGCTGCAAAAGCACCGACTGGAAAAATGAAATGACGTGGCACCAGTTGCATCATGATGACACCCTGCACAATGCCTGGCGTGTAACACAGGGTCCATAGTGGCACACTTTGCAGGAGCACAGGCTGGCACGGCAGCAACAGCGGGTAGCCGAGAAGCACGGAGTTGTGGTAACCGAAGTGGGTAGTGTTTTGAAAAGCGCGTTGACGGTGACATATGTCACTTAACATTTGAAAGAACACTCGGCAAGGAGGAGAGACCAGCCAATGAACAAAGTGTAGCGAAGGTAAGAGCAAAAAGAGCGAGGGCCATGTTTCGATCATCAAATGCGTATAACTCTGTTGTTATGGCACTGTTTTGAAAAATTCTCACAGCTACGTGTTGCAGACTCATGCACAACTGTAACAACACAGCTAAATTTTGACCTCTGGGTGGTTTAGGTGCCCTTTAAAAATTGTGAGAATATTTTCTGAGGTCTCGTGAAATTCGTATAAAGTTCCTATAGCACCTGTCATGGTGGCGATTGTGACTGCTGATCATTAGGCTGCAGGTTTGATTTACGTTCCGATTGGGGCAAAGTTATAATGCTCATCGCGGTGGTTTGAGAGGCATAATGAGCCCCAGGTGTGGTCAAAATTATGTTACCTCGCCCGCCCAAATGGGGTTGTGAGAGTATAGTCTGTATGAAAATGGTGTCTAGGCTACCAGAAAGTATGGCTCACAGTCATCTGCAGACATGGATGGTGTAGTGGGTCTGTGGAGGTTGCAGCTCTGCTACCACACTAATGCCACATTTCGTGCCATTGAGACGAGTCTCCAGGCAGCTAGACATCCAAACAGATGGTGTGGCCATCAGTGTGTTGTTCAATTGAAGATAACGGTGGAGAGAAGACTAGTAGATAATGGAGGGCATTTTTGTTACATATTTGGAAATCTTGTTGGCACTTGTCCTTCTTGCTCCTTGAGGCACGCATTTCACCTTGCACTATTACATGCTCATTGCAAAACATTGCTTCTGCTTGCTGAAAACATCAAGTAGATTTCTACGCCAAGTGCAACAGCTACTAGCCGCTATGACACGGCATAGTGAGGACCAACGTGATGCACCAAATCATGTACATTTTTCCATACTTGTACGATGTTTCCTATAGGTTAGAAAATATTGCTGGAAAAATTGGAACAAAAGTTTTATTCACTGCATGCACCAACCTTTCTGTTCCTTGCTGTAGAGTGAACAAAGAAGGTTAAAAAGAAAGCGAATGTGATAAGAAACAAGCTGCATCGTTTATGAACTGCACATGTAAAATCATATATAAAATACCATTCTCATGCAAGTGCTGCTACATAGGGCAAACTGGCCAATATATTAATGATCGTTTACGAGAACACGCTTACTTGCTCAGGGGCTCATTTGCAAGTCACCTGGCAGATCACTGCAGAAACTATGGCTGCGTGCCATACCTTCAGAAATGTACGCCCCTAGGATCCAAGCCAAACCAACTTGCTTGTGAAATATGTGAAGCTTTCCGAATATACGAACATTGTGATTCATGTGTAAGCATGTACCCTCTGTATCCTCACACTATAGTGAAATGCACTACTTATCAAACCTATGATAAACTGCAGACAACAGTGGCATGTCATTATACATTTTTGTACCTTTCTGCACATAGGGAATTGTATATATTACAACTGAAGATGCAGTAAAGACTGGTTGCCAGTCAGTGCCGTGTACGTCGTCTCTGCTTTGATCCTGCCCTTCATGCTGTTTTTACCCCCTTCATCATGAACCAACCAATTCAGCACACTCCATCAATCATGCAGGGTGTCTACCAGCCGGAAAAACCAGGATTTTTAATAGTCTGGAAATACTCAGGGAAAACTCAGGGAATTTGCACTTCTATCAGGGAAAGTTAGCTGTAAATTTATTGAAAGGGAATCAAAGTCCCGATAGTGCTGGCTCGAGTAACAGAGAGGAATCATAAAGAATCTACTTCGACGCCATGTCGTCGCCTGGAGGAGCTGTCCATGTACAGTCGACGACCGAATTTCCGTACGCCCGATAATTGGACAGCGTCGCGGCACCATCACCTACCCCATAGAGTCAGTGTGTAAGAACATCTGAAATTTCGGACGCAAGAGCCTTTTGTTGGCTGATTTTCCCCACTTTTTGCGTGACCGCAGGTCCAAAATGGCATTAATCAAAGCCACCACCACCGCCATTTTGATTACCTCACCGCTTCAAACCGGTGCTCTCGCATGCAGATTTGCTGGCAGTCGTAGCCACCCCCACTGCAATGCTAAGCCTAACTGCTTCGACGTTTGCTAGCAAACTTCTTGCGGTTCGGCGCCATGTTTTTCATTAAAAGAATTAGCCACTGTTATCAGTGGCGCAGACTCTGCCTTTGTTATCCTTGCCAGTGGCTTTGAAGCCCCTCCGCACGACGCATTGCGTAATGCCGGTTCCCGAAAGTGAGCTTCGCCATAGTACAGTAGTGTTACGCAGTGAAGCAAATGACAAAGTATTGCGGTGAAGCATAATAAGTGTATGAAGGGGCGATCGTCACAGGACACAGTATGTACTCCTTAATTATGCACGCATGCATCTGCCATCTCCTGTCACAGTACGAGCACCAACATGCCTAATAAGTGTACTGGTAGGCATTCAGAGATTTTTCGGATGTGCCTGGGGTGATTTGAGTCCTTAAAGGCAGACAACCGCATGCATTCATTTTTTCGAACTGCCCGATTTTTCGGACGTTTTCACGGCCACAGTGTAGTCTGCGAAATTGGACGTTGACTGTTCAACTGACCAAGAGGATGTTTCAAATGGTCCTTGGGGCGAATGCGCGGCTCCTTTTTGTTTGTATTTGAGAGTGTTCGACTGATCGCAATGGGTTTTACCATTTTTAAAGGTATTTTATTTGCTGTGCCACTAACCACTTCCATCTGTTTTCTTTTAGAATAAACACTTCTCCTTACTTTTAAAACAAGATCAAGTCGTTTTTTAATTTTTAACATGCTTACTAGAGAGTGACAGCATCGGGTGACATCGTGTCAGCCTTGACATAAAACAAAGTTTTGTGTCACTCAGGGAATTTTGCAAAGCCACTCAGAGATAACCTAAAAAACTCAGGGAATTTGGAAATGACAACTTGGTAGACACCCTGTAATGTCATCCCAACATACTGAATGCTCAGAATGGTTCATGTGAACATTGCAAGATTGTGTATAGTTTCTTTTTGTTTGTTTGAGTCTCTTTACTTGCAAGATTGTGTATAGTTTCTTTTTGTTTGTTTGAGTCTCTTTACTTGATTCTCAGTTGACTTCTTTGTCACATATTGATTTGCATACCAATGTGATATAAAGTGACTTCCCAGCTCTGTGGAGGTTCGCTAAAGCACTTCATGGTGGCTGGTTTTAAATGGTAATGATGGCATTACTGACACCTGCCTCCTGACAAGCCATGTGGAAAACGACTACAATGGTGCTGCCACTTTGGCAATGGTGATGGCAGTAGGGATGGCAGGCCTGTGTCCATTTGCAAATGTATGACAGCACTGTTGAGTGACAAATACAAACAGTGCATAGGTGACAAGAGCCAAACAACCTGAATTGAAAGCTATTGTTTTTCTTTTCATTCTGGAGAGAAAAATTTTAATGTTCAGGTTCTACTCTAGTGAACATGGCAATAATGTTTTATTTTTCAGTTTTCATCTAATAATTGTCCAACCTTCCAGGTTGAACAATTTGAATGCTGCAGGCAACTCTTTTTGTTCCTGTTGCCAGCACACAGTGTCAGTATATTTGCAAATAAAATTTATTTTAAACCAAGAATATTTCACTGGTGCTGACTTACATCCTTAAGTAAGTGTAGGAGGAGTAAGGTACACCTATGAGCAAATGTATACAGACCAGGGATTGCGCATTAAAACTCATATTTTTTCGTCTGTGAATGCAACTTGAAATTAAAAACTGCAGTCCAAGCTTGGCATTGTGAACTTTCTAGTGCACTCGTCAGTTTCCATTTCTGCTTATTAATTACGAAGAACTTCTTTTATTTTTGGCGACCCTCTGGTCCGTATACTTTTGCTCACGGGTGCAAGCTATTTATGCATTACACGTGGGCCTTTGGTGTTAGCTGAACAGTGTGTGTATGATGTGCTGCCTTATAGGGCTGCTGCGTGCAATGAATGGGAACCCAGCCAGATGCATGTGTGCTTCATGTTGCATCTTTTGAAAGTGCTGCTTTATGCAATTTCAGTGGCCAGGAGATGCCTTCCTGGAAGACTGGAGCTCGATGACAAGGGAAGGGTCAAGGACATGCTCAACGATGGAATTGTTGAAATGGTCACAGTTTCTAGGCTTGCTAGCAAAACCAAGTAAGTTGCCCAATGGAGTGTGCACTGCAGACCTGAATGGGAGGGCCAATTTTGGGTGTAGTGTAGCTGAATTCCTGCTGTGCACTGCAGGACCTGTGAACAAATTAGATGTAACAGTAACATTGTTGTAACATAGAAGAAAGCTTGTAAAGAAAGAAAAGAGAATGCCACAATGACCAGAGCCTGAATTTCCTTCCTTGAGAATTTCTCACAGGCTTGTCCTAATTGCTATGCGTGTTTATGTATTCTTTGCCCCACTTGCTGATGCTGATGATTCATGATGCATGTGCTCATTTTTGCTTTACAGCTCGGCTTATCTGAGGAGTTGAGGGGCAACAGCTTGGAGCTATCTTCCTATTATTATTATTATTATTATTATTATTATTATTATTATTATTATTATTATTATTATTATTATTATTATTATTATTGTAGAATTTTGATATCATTTGTGCACTGGTTGTGTGTGAGCCACTTATAGCTTTTCCCACACTCTCCCCATGGTGTAGCCACCTTCACAAAACAGTAACCACTGAGCTATTTTGTATCACAGCTTGCATTCGTGGTTGCTGTTTGTGGTTTTGTGTCATGTCATCGTGCTGCGCAAGCAAGCAAGGCAGCCTTTGTCAAAATGATATCACTGCTATCACCGAAAGTCGCAGAGCTTCCTGATCCAAGCATTTCAGTTCTGGCACTGCATCTCTTGCTGTTGTTTGGCTTGAAACGTTTCATAAATCTCCCAAGAGACTTGCTCCCTGTCACCTCTTCTGCCCCCAATTTCTGTAGCGGTGCTGTATCCAGAACATTGTTAGCATTTTTCTAATGAAGACAAAAAAGTCATGGAGCATGATCAAAAAAGCAGAACCAGCATCAGTGGAAAGTCTGAAGACGCACACCACGTGTGGTGTGAAATGGTGTTCGACTATTGGTGTCTGTCATGGCTTGAGTTTCATTGGCTATGTTAATGCTTGGGAAAAGAGTACGAAATTGCAATAGCCACTTCGTGGTGAGCCTGTTCTTGCGCCACAAATGACCATTGAAAACGGCAGTCACAGGCAATTTTTTCTTTCATTAGACATCTTTGACAGAAAGATAAATTTTAAAATTGTTGCAGCATGAGTGTGTGTAAAAGTTTTCTATAATGTAAATGTACGTTTTCAGGCCACAAATGTAGATTTCTTTCTCATTGCCAATTTCGCTTACCATTTAAAACAGTTAATTGGTGAAGGATTTCTTGCTGTACAAATGATTGATTGAACAAAGGAATTCCGCACTATTAATCAAACCCACTGTAACTACAAGGTACAGGAAGGACACAAGAAACACCATTGCTGTAGAGCATGAGGCCTGGGTGCCATCTGTTCAATATTGATCCCTGTGGCATCTCTGTTTGAGACATTAAACCCCATTGCTCAGTGAGAAATGTGAATATTTGATCCACCCATCTCCTTTTGCCAAGGAAGCTACTTATGATTTTGTCACTTTGCTCTTGACCATAGGCTACCAAGGTTCATGTCTTTATGCTCTATTTTTGTTATATCTTTAAGAGGTCCTGAACCATGCCTAGAGCTTGGCGAAAAAGCACAGTCAGTGGATAGCAAACACTGCTGTGAACATCTCAGTCAAATTTTGCAGTCGTGCGTGACCTGTGGAGCTCGCAAGTGCAGCGCGAAGTCACCTTTCTCTCTAACAGTCTTTTCAACAGAAGCCTGCCCTTCACTTTAGTGAGGGCTTTATTTCATAATATAGCCGATTCCTAGTGCAGTTGCTATTGACCAATAGCTGACATCAATCAAGAAGTGTGTTTCTCAGTGCACTTCTTCCTACTGTTACTGTGTATTTATTGACACAGTTTAATAAACAGGCTGAAGTACCGTATTTACATGATTGTAAGTCGACTCGAATGTAAGTCGACCTTCCCATATTGCATGACAGGAAAAAAAAAAAAAGGAGAGCATACCCGAGGGCGCATTTGATAACGAAAATTTATTAATAGCTGACATGGTCACTGGACTACTCGTCTTCACTAGTGCTGCCATCGTCATCGTTGCTACGGTCCCACAGCACATCGGCGTCCAGCGAAATTTCACATTTGGCAAACGACCGCACCATGACATCTTGTGGAACAGCAGCCGTCAGGGAGGCTTTTTTGACAGGTCCGGTTGGCATAATTACGCGGTGGGCTTCAACACAAAAGTAAGCTTTGACTGTAATTATTTGAACAGATGATAGTGAAAGTAACTGAAAGCAATCAAAGCATTGAAGCACCAAAATTGAAATGCACAGTGAGAACTGAATTGATGAGTACAACTCAGGTGTCTTTGGTGATAATGGTACCATGAGCATCTAGGATGAGTACAGCTCAGGCATGGTATTTAAGGGTTAATTTCTGTATTCAGATCACACTGGAAGAACAGACAGGTGTCTCAATGCATCCGGCAACCGGTTTCATATCTGTGTTTGTAGTTCCTGCCTCTACCGCTAAGGGCATTACAGGATAGGGGGCATCATTTTTCAACATGAAAGCATGCAACTCTATGGTGTGATCACCACAAGCTTGTTTAAAAATGGGGAAAAGTTTCTACAAAACAAAAATATTAAGGGAAAACTATCACAGCAAAGGTTTAGTTGTTTCAGCATACGCTAAAGAGGACTAAGGCGAAAGCCTGCCTGCTCTCAAGGCATTCATCTCATTACTTGATGTTTTCATTCTGATGCATTGTTACTTCTTTTCCTTAAGGCAGGTCAAGCACACAAAGACACAGACAGCGAAAAGAAGACAAACAAGGCACAACGTTTTTTCGTTGTCCGTGTCTT
The DNA here is from genome assembly GCF_050947875.1 of Dermacentor variabilis. NCBI lineage: Eukaryota > Metazoa > Arthropoda > Arachnida > Ixodida > Ixodidae > Dermacentor > Dermacentor variabilis. Next base: position 18,680,794 of record NW_027460291.1, on the reverse strand, counting down.
GTGTGCTTGACCTGCCTTAAGGAAAATTGATGCCATACCAACTAGCTTGGATCCAGACCCTTGGAGTGTTGTTACTTCCTATTGCTTGTTTTCTCCCACCAAAGGTTGTGGGTTCAAGGGCCTTAATTAACAGCTCTTTAGTTAACTTTGCCGTAATTAACACCGAAGGTTGTGGGTTCGACTCCCACCAAAGGTTGTAGGTTCGAGTGCCTTAACTGCATCTAAATTAATAATGCCTTAATTAACACCAAAGGTAGCGGGTTCGACTCTCGTCCCTCATGATGTCAATTGGAATCCAACTTGGAGATATGGCCAGTTCGCCTAAATCTCCAACTGGGTTCGATTCCCACCAAATGTTGTGGATTTGGGTGCCTTAATTAACTATATTTTAATTGACTTTGTCTTAATTAACACCAAAGGTCACGGGTACAAGTCCCACCAGTGGCCCTGGGTGGCAACATCAATTTTGGTGCCATAACACTGAACTCAATTTTTCGATAACACAGGAAAATGGATTTTTCAATCCGTGAGGCCCTTAAGGCCTTCGCTTTAAGTCGAGGGTTCAACTCCCACCACGGTTTGTGGGTTCAACTCCCTATAAATTTTGCTGCCATGAATTTTGGTGCCATAACACCAGATGCATAACGCTGAACATAGGATTTTTCGTCCCATGAGCCATCTAAGGCTTTTGCCTTAATAAGTGCTGTTCATCTTGAATGAGAATTTACTTTTTTCTGCTTGAGTGATTATTGGGGAGCCCTCAAACAAATAATTTCTGGGGTTATTATATGCCACGATTTGAGTGCTTTCCAATAGGGCTTCACGGGCACACGCAGAACCAAGCACAGAAAGGCGGTTTCCAAGTGATTCATGGTCGCGCTTGCAAATGGGTACTTCACATTATTATTTTCATGGCACTTAATGTTTTTTTTACTGATGAACTTTTTTTAATTCTGAAGAATGAGAAAGCACATGCTGTGACCACCAAGTATATACTCATATGATTGCATGAATTGTTCAAAATGCCTGTGCTGGAGGAATAATCATCACGATGTGTACACAAGGCGAGAAACCACGGCCTGCGGAATGCAGCGACGTTCGTGGCCAACATGCATGCCAGCCACGCACATAGCTGCTAACCGCGCAATTTACTTTTAATGTTGTCTATTATAATCTAGAGTATCTTGCAAGTTACTCTAACTTTTTATTTACGCTAAGTAGTGTCCACATAGTCGATTGAATGCTAACACGGCACGCTAGGGCAAAAGGGAAGAAAATATAAGTACACAACTGTGCTGACATTTCCCAACGGGAAATATATTAATGTCTGCATGATGCCCACGATAGCTGGAATAAGACTAGAACAATAATTTGTGACTAAGACAATGTATAAAACAGAGCTGTGCTCACAAATGAGAAAATTTGACGCTTCTCGTAGATCCAAACGAAAATGTGCGCACAGCATCGACGCCTCGGTATGCTTGACCACTGCGTGCACGGGAATGCATAATCGAGGCCTTAGGTGCAGCAGAACTCGCCCGAGACACAGCACGAGCACATCTAGACAAGAAGAGGCAGAAAACTTGCTGAAATGTTGTTCGATGGCAGCTGGCCACACTGCAAATAAAGGCCCAATAGCAAGTTCAATAGGTGGTTTCTTGTTGCATATTCAATATTTCTTCGCAAATTGCACGGGAGACAGTAATACAGAATCGCGAAGAGCTAGTGGTGCCACATAATAAAGCCATTTTGCAGCAAAGTATGCAAGTCTCGCACCGCTAGCGGACAGTGATGACCCCACAACACTGCAGTGTTCTTGCCGCCAAAGGCAGGAAACACAAAGAAAGTCAGCCAGCTCTGCAGTCAGATGGCACCGTTAAGGTATCCGTCTATTCTTCGACAGCAGTGCAGACTGTGGCAAACAAACTGTGCAATTCACTTTCATATTACTATAGAACACACCACCACTTGTTATGAAAAAGTCAACATTTTAATTACTGTTATCAGTAAACTGAAAATATTCGTTCTAGCAGTTTTTTTTATTCATCCTTGAGTACTCTAGTAGAGATGCTGGTAATCTTTTTATTTGCTTCTTTGTATTTTATAAAGGGCTTATTTTCATATTTTCATTTTTAGAATTATGATTTTATTTAAGCCCCCAGCTGTGTAATAATGTCTTATGATGCCCATTATACGCCTGTCTATTTTTCATTGGTTTTTAAACTTGGAATTATTTGCTTCTGTACACACAACTTTTTTTTAGCTTGCTATGGCGGCTTTTACAAACTTGTTTACTTCCATGGTTGTACTGCATAAAATGTCCTGATACATTCTTTGCCCATGAGACCCTGTTCTATTTGCTACTTATATTAGAAGTTATCACTTTGGGCTCTTTTAACAGTGTACTACCAGCCATTTTCCTTTGGTTGCAGTGCATAAACCTTGTTTATGTACTAGTATATACATCTTCTGCAGGTAATTGGTGTACAAGTTAGGGAGCATGGTTATGCGTTAATATGGAATTGTCATTTCTTTAAATTCACAACTGTGTCTTCAGCTTTGAAGTTTGGTATGCACTTATTACATTATTACATATTGCAACCAGGCACTGCTGAGTGCCTTGTTTCAGGGACAGCAATCTGCATTCTTATTAGTGTTATGTAATATTTTCAAATTTTTTTATATCCCTCTTCATTCTTTAATCCTATTCTTCACTTGCCATCATTTTTTTCTCATGTACCTCTTCCTTTCTGAAGCAGCAGTTGTGTCCTTCCCTGATGGATACGCAAGTGTAATAATGCCATGCAGAAGTTTGTTGCTCTTAGGGCAGATGGAGTTTTGACTCAATTTCTTTATAATTTAAGTGTTGAGCAGCTTTGTCTTGTTCAATGGAATTTTTTAGACCATAGGTTTAGAGTTTTGCAGATTTGTTTTCTGCAATAATTAAAAAAAAATTGTTTGCTTTTCAGGAGCTCTATTGAACTGTAAGTTTACTATTTAATTTATGAACTTGCACACACACCATCTGCACAAAGTCTGCATTTAACTAATTCTGGAAAACTGGTGGCCACCTGGTTAATACAACTTTTTGCATTTGTGAAACAAGTGTTTTAAAGGGTGACTCCGGCAATTTTTTTTATCATGTCAGAGAAGTGGTTGTTTTAGATATCTTTGTGGCCACTGTGTCATGCGGGATAGTTGCAAAGAGGGGAGATAATTTTAAATGTGCAGAATACTACATCCAAGTCCAAAGTGGACTGGCCAGCCTAGAGAGCTGCTTCTCATGACATCACCGGTAGTGAGAGCACACCAGGTACAGGAGCACAATTGCTTGAGACAGTCTGTTCAGCTACAAGGATTCTAATGTCACATGACACCTCTTTAATGGGGCAATTGAGTTCTGTGGCAATCCACAGGGTGAAGGGAAAATTTCACCATAGGGAAAAATTGTCACCCATTCAACTGTAGCGCACCAGCTACAAAGGACACCCATACCGGTTTCTCAGAAAGAGAGCTCCACGAATGCTTTGTACATGTTAGGTGATTAAGCCTGAGGTCGTTGTACATCTGGGGCTCTGCCATCTGAGCAAGCGGCGAGCATATTGCAGGGCAAGACCGAATTAATCGATAGCTGTGAATCTACTTTTCTGAGGTTGGATACCTTTTATAGGTTCATGTCTGGTAGATGCCACATTTCCCTTTTCTTGACGCTTCTTAGTGGCAAAACAAACCGAAGGATTGCACTTTGAAAGTTGCTGCTAAAAGCTTTGTCAGCAGGAATGTTGAACACAATTGCTGATGGCAATAGGTGTCCTGCTGCACATATTTCAAAGACGACTTCACACTGATACGTTGGCACCAGTGCTGCAGCTTTTCACGTGCTGATGTCACAATAGGCTAGCACACAGGCTGAACAGTTGAGACCATTTGAGGGCACAAATTTGGAGTGTCAGGCTTTGCAATAATTCTGAAATGATCACACAGCTCTCATATGGCGCATACAAGAGAATGTATGATATTTTGCTGCAGTCTGGAGACCCTAATGAATTGTTGGATTTACCCTTTAATAGCCCAGTCTTTTCAAATTTTTCTGAAAGCATGGAAAAGTTGAGAAAGAAAAGGTACTGTTTTGAGGGGGCTCACTGATTTTTATTGTTCACATGCATGTGAATGCTCAGGTTTGCTTGAATGATTTGCATGCAATTGTTTTCAATTCAGAAGAGGCTGTTGATCTGGTTGGTGCTTCCCAAGGGACATGCTTACTGCTTGAGAGAGATGCAGCATGCCACAAACACAAAACGTACCATGTCTATGTAGTCATTCATGTTTCTTGTGTTCATCTACCAGCAGCACTCATGCCCTTTTGATTTCAGTTATTCACACTTCATCTGCTAGTAACCATTTAGGGAACAGCACATTTCCAGTGACATTCCTAGTCGTAGTGGCTGCGTGTGTCAAACATACGTGCCAGAGAAAGTGCCTTCACTTCATTCCGACTGTGGCCATTTTGTGGACTGGCATTGGTGGAGCTCTAGTCGTAAAGCTTGCAATGGTGCTTAGCAGCATTGCATTTGTAAGACCTGCCACGCACCAACATGTTGAGTATATACAAACACACAAAAAGCACTTGTTTCTATGAGTTGACATTATCAGCTCTAGTGTACTGTTATGGCAGCAGGTGAAGAGGAAGCACATTTATAGCACATCTCAACATCTGCATTTAAGCCCCAGAGTGGTTAAGCCACGAGAGGCAGCTGCAAGCTGCTTGGTTATTGTTCTCAAATACTATAGGCTGTTTTCTTTTTATAGCCATATAGAGCCCCTGTATATTGAGACTTAACAGAGGCCTTGAATGAATAACTAAAGCAATAGGAAATGTGTTTCAAACATAAAATTCTAATAAAAATGAATTGAAGATATTTGAAATAATTCACTCCACGGCTACAGAATATTGTTGCGGTGAGTCTGGGTCTCGACTTTCTCTCAACACACTCTGCCCTGATCAACTCCTCTACAGACATTCAGTTAGACCTGCCTTATGACCCCGACTCTGTTTCTGTTTCTGCTGTACCTCCTTCCTTGGCTTCGCCAGGTGGCTGCCTTAAGAGGAAGCTATAGCTCGGGTGCTCCTATCTGAGCACATGTAAAAGCAGAATTCGTTTTTCTCTGCAACCACTGCACCAAGTTTGACAAGGTTTGTTGCACTTAAAAGAAAAACTTAAAATCTAGTGACTGGTGGTGTCGAATTTTTTTATTTAAGTCGGCAGCTTTTTATTAAAAATTGACTAAAATCGAAAATTTTCAGAAAACGAAACTATCAAGTTTACAACTCTGTAACTCAGCAATGAATAATGATATCACGATTCTGTATATTACATCTAATAGTGCATCTAAAGCGGACAAAATTTATATGTTGCACATAAATCTAAAAAAGCTTAGTAATATGAAAATACAGATTTTGCAGAACCCTTGTACACAACGTAGTTAGATAATTATTGACATATTGAATTTGTTCGCTTTCAATGATCTGATGAGTGCCGTTTACAGAACCGCGATGTCTGTTCTTGATGCAGAGCTATTAATTTGTAAACTCCGTGCTGATATTTTTCTTTCAAACTTGCAAATTTCTAAAAATGTTTTCCATAAAATTCAGGCCCTAAATTAATATTACGCTTCTAAGTCACTAGAATTTAACTTTCTCTCTCAAATGCAACACATTTAATTAAAATTGGTCCAGGGGTTATCTCAGAAAAACGTTATTGCTTTTTACATGTACTTGAATGGACTGCATTGTAGTTGGGCCCGAGCTAAAGCTTCCTCTTAAGCTGCTACTTCTGTCCTCTTCACTCGCATCTGCCTGTCAGGGACTTATCTCTCCACTCGTGGATGTCGTTCTGACGCAAAGTATTGCGCTGCTTAGTACTGTTGCCACAGCTGTGGCCAGCTCTGTCTACCTGCCCGTACTCAACTTTGGATTTTCAACATACATGCTTCTGCACGACATTGCAGTGGCCCTTGTTTCTCTTTTGAACGAGTGCCAAATCTCTTCGCTCACTGCTGATGCTTGTTCATCTACTAACAGTACCCTGGAGTGCTCCTGTCCATGTTGTTTGTCTTACCACGATATTGACAACATGATTGCTGCCGACCTTACTCCCACCCAGACTGGAGAACTTTGTTACCTACTGATCACTTATTGCAATGTTTTGATCTTGACAACTGTCTCCTCGGCCAGACAACCATCATCACTCATTGTATAACACTGGCGATGCAAGTCCCATCCATCGAAGACTCTACCGTGTCTCTGCTACTGAGTGAGACATCGTGCAGAGCTACAGTTACAAAGATGCTACAGAAGAGAGTCGTTCAACCTTCGGCTAGCACGTTGGCCTCGCCACTCATCCACATAAAGAAAAAGGACAACACCTTGTGGTTTTGTGTCAACTACCACCATTTAAACAAGATTACCAAAAAAGACGTCTGTCCTTGCCTCACATCGATGATGCACTTGATTGGCTGCACGGTGCACATTATTTTAATGTGATAGCATTAGGGGCCTAATGTCGCAGAAAATCTGGTGTCGGCGTCAGCAGCGTTGTCTGTCAGAAAAAATCATCACAAACCACAACCACACAGTCCCTCCGCGTGGCGCATAGACGTTACTGAACTAATTGAATTTCTCAAAGTAAGATATATCAGAAAATTGGTAGTCCGACTTACACACAACCTACAGACATGATAGCGTCAGCTTGCAATTTTAATACACGAGAAAACATAATTCTGTTACACAGAAACACAAACCCCCTTTATCCTTGCTTACAGCGGTATGAGCCATTGATGAGTCGCTCCTTGTGGCCTCTGCCTTATGGGGGGATATGAGCCATTGCTCTGCCCTGCACTGCCGCTTGGATTGGCCCACCATTGTTTTCTATCGGGCACCATGCCACAGAATATCCGGTGTTGGTGGTGGCGTCAACAGGGCCCGATAACGCTATAGCGTTCAACTCTTGAAGGCAAAGCGTAAGCGCCCTCCAAGTTTTTTTTAATCGATTGACCTCTGGTCGAGATACTGGCAGATTGCTGTTGACGAGAAGGACTACGAAAAGACTGCCTTTATTATAACGGATGGTCTTTAACAATTCCGATTTATGCCCTTTGGCCTCTGCAATGCTCCAGCAACATTAGAGGGAATGATGGACAATCTCCTGTGAGGTTTGAAGTGGTCAGTATGCCTCTGTGATCTCAACAATGTAATCCTTTTTGCCCTGACATTTGAAAGCCAACTTCAGTGCCGCTCGACTGTGCTTGCAGTGTTTTGTGCTGCTGACCTTCAACTCAACTTGTCGAAATGCTGCTTCGGTCATTCCAAAATTACTGTTCTTGGACACCTTGTTAATGCTTAGGAGATTCAACCTGACTCAAAGTTTATGCTGTGCAAAACTTCCAGGTACCATGGTCTGTTAAGGAGGTGTGAAGATTTATTTTCTTGTGCTGATACTTCTGATATTTTGTTAAATTTTTTTTCTCACATTGCTCGACCTCTCATCAAGCTTTTGAAGAAGGATGTACCTTTCTCGTGGGGACAACAGCAAGCAGATGCCTTCACCACACTTATTGCAGTCCTTGCAATTTCCCCGATTTCAGCCCACTTCTGCACCCACCGAGTCCGTATGGATACTAGTGGACACGGCATCGGCGCCGTCAGGTCCGGAGTGGACATGAGAGTGTGTGCTTGCTTACGCTAGCCACCTTCTCGCGACACCCAAACGCAGTCACTGAACAAGAGTGCCTTGTACTAACTTGGGCGTTTGCGGAATTTCTTGTACCTGTTTGATTGCCCATTCCATGTAGTTACTGATCAACGCACACTATGCTGGCTGTCTGCACTGAAATACCCTACCTAGACATGGCCATTGGGTGTTAAGATTGCAAGGGTATACACATAGTATACATAGGTTCACAGTCGTGTACAAAGCCTGACGTCTACACCAGGATGCTGACTGCTTGTCTCGCCATCCAGGGAAGAGACCGCAGACACAGAGTCTGACATGTGCATTAAATCCATCTCTGACTTGTTCATATCGGAGATGAATGGTGCTGCAATACTATTCTATGCTCTGACACCCCTGATCATTCACTTGACCTGTTCACTCTTCTCGATGGAACCCTATGGATCATTCCACACCAAATTAACCAGCGTTTTTTTCGACCATCGCAGGATATACAGTCGCCGACCATTTATTCTCACCTCACGAGGACTGCGGAAATGTCCGAATAAACAGGTGTCCGAAAAAGCAGATTAATAAAAAAAAAAGAAATAAATACTTTATTTCCACGCACTTATTCGGGCTCGGCAGTATACTTGAAGAAATCGTGAATACTGCGTTGCACGCGGTTCTGTTTAAGCGCAATCAGATAAGCCTGAATCTCGGAGAGGGTTGTACAGTCACTATAGGTGGCTGAAAGCACAGTCACTGCTTGTAAACACTCCGCATGCGACGGCATTGTAGCAATGATGCGTCATCTTCCAACTCTGAGTCATCGTCCGGCGGTGCAGCAGAAGCCTGACGAATGATCTCGCCGTCATCGAGTTCTGCGCATGTCAGTACAGCAGTGTCAGCACCTGTGAAACTGTCAAATGAGACGGTCTCCGGAACCGCAATGCAACCACTGCGCAGGTCTCCGCAGAACATTTTCGGCGTCAGTAGGGAGCACATCGGAAGGCAATAAATCCTAGGCCCCCTGGCACCCGCTTGCCGGCATGCCCCAGCGTAGTCTGCACGGGCACTGTCGGCGCCATTAGATACTTGACGCAATGTTCCCGTATGCCGCTTTGGATCACCGCAACCTCGACACAGCACACAAAGCAAACACCACGACACCATCACCAGTTGCGCAAATGAAAAAAGTGGCCTACTTGCAGCGTCGTGCACTAAAAAACAAACAAATCAGCTGCTGGATTGTCTTGACATGGCTTACTAAGCTGTGACCGAAACTGCTGTAGCAACTATTGAACCAGGCAGAAACAATGATGAGGAGCAGAGATTTGCAGTAGTGCCACTTCGTGGGGGCAGCAAGGAGGCTCCGTTCAAAACAAAAATGGCGTTCAGCAAGTCGAACCATGCACTGGTCATAGTCGGTGCATGGTGCTCTCGATCGAGTTGGCTCAAGGAGTGTCCGAAAAATCAGACGAGAGCTTGCAAGGTGTCCGAACTTTCAGCAGTTGTTATACATTATGGTCTATGGGGAGAATGGCGGTGCCGCGAAGCAGACCAAATAATCGAGCATGTCCGAATTTTCGGAGTTCGAAACATCGGTTGGTGACTGCAGCTGAAAAAATTTCCGCATGTTTCTTGGAGTTCAAAACGAAGTAAAACAAAAACACACAGACACTCAGTTTGTACCATTTTATTATTTCTCTAAATTTTACTTCATCTGCTTAAGCAACAGATTAAACAAATAACTGATGTTGCCTTGAATAATTCTCAGTCACATGTCACTATGAGTGACATCACATCACTGCCGTGTACGTAGGCGCACTTGTGCAGTTTATATGCTGTCCGGCTAGGACTGCAGCGCCCGCGAGGAGAAGGGCAAGTGGCGTTTGGTTTGAAATTTAGGCTCTTTCCGCGATGCGTATAGATGTAATACTTAGTGGACACTATGCAGACACTGCACTTGACAGCTCATAATGGCCAGACCTGGTGAGAGGCCCTTTGAAGACATGAGATTGGACAGTGATGAAATCGGGAAGAGTGTCCCATTACTGAATGGGGCGAGGAAGCGCTGACCAATAGAATGCATAAGTGTTTGTTACTGTAGACGCGCTTGAGGCTGAGGGGATTATATGTAATCTGCGTGATGCGCAATGTGCTATTTCAAGCGTAAAAAATATTTTCTAGCGGCATAAACGTATTTGTGAAGTAATGAATTTGTGAACTGAAGTTTGAGTGTAAAATCACATTTAGTGCTTAAGGACGGAAGTGATTTATAAAGTTTTATTTGTGACATGCTTGAATTGTACGTATAGTTACGTGAGATAAACCTAGCAGCTCTATTTTGAACTGATTTTAATGAGCTGGTTAGGTTGTTATGATAGGGTGACCAGATTGGAGGAGAAAATTTGAGCTGGGGGGCAAGCAAATGTCTGATAAGCTAGCTTGCAGATGTTGGAGGGTGAATGACGTAGGTTTCGGCATAAGTACTCCAGTGGTTTTGAAGCATTCGCTCATGTAGTAGTAACGTGATGGCAGGTGTTACAACCTACCCCCTCGTAACTCCTACTGCTTGCTGCCAAGAACCCACCCTAATGAAATGTCTCTGCAGTCTTCAGAACAGCCGGGTGTCAGTATACAATTGAGTGATGGGCGACTTGCAAAATAGTGTCCTCCCTCTTCCGTATGTAGCTGTGGCTGAGCCACTCACCAGATCGTGCTGGAAAACAACGCTTATCGTCGCTGTTACCTGGGCTGCAACAAGTTTGGGCTTCAAACAAGAAGACACACAATAGTGCGCCGTGTCATTTTTGCTTGGCCCCATTTTTAGTGCTGTTCATTCTTCCCAAGTTGTGTAACAGCCAGGTCACCAACATACATTTTATAAATGTGTCGATTCTTAAATGAAATATGAGTTTTTTTAATACTATCATTTTTAAACATAGCATAAGGATGATGGTGTAATTTGATGCAAAGTAGCCGCACGCCTTAGCAATGAAAAACTTTTGTCGGAAGTTAAGCAAAGTGTTCTTTGCTTAACTTCAAACAAAATGAACGGCTAGCGAACTAAAATGAGGACGACAAAGTTCTGTGGCATCAGCTGGCAGCTGCCAGTGCTATGTTTTAAGGAGTGAGTTCAGCCTTCTGTGTTGGTCGTGTTACTTTGGCCAATGTAAAATACTAGCACCTGCTTCTGCCTCGTAACAATATCAAATGAGCAACTGTGGTAGATGAGAAGAAACACGTATAATAGTACTAAATGCAAGGGTGCAACATATATGAAGGAATGAAAATGTCCCAAAATATATGCCATGGCACATTTTCACCTCAGTCTACGAACATGTAATGCACGCTTTTTGACCTTGGGCAGTGTGGCGATGTCACAGGAGTACTGCTACCACCACTCTTGCATTATCTGTGAAAAATGGGAAACAGCTGTGCCATGCTGACAAAGATTAAGAAAAAAGGCATTATTTCACTTAACTGCAACAAAATTCATACCTAAAAACTCGATGGTGTCTTGCGGTGCCAGCAGGAATCATTGGAGGTCTCCACTCCATGCTGGGCAAGTGCCGTTTGTCACGCTCTTGAGGGGACATTTGAGACACTGTGGCTCAAACAGGTGTGACTGCATGAGTGGACAGCAGAGGCTGAATTTGCAGTGTTTTATTGACATTTTTGGATAATTAATGGCCATCATGGTCAGCATGTTAAGTGAGATGTTTGTCGTGTTTCTGCATGCAAGTTGCACATGCCAGCACATCTTTGCACCTTAGTCTGTTTCTTCCTTACCAAAAAATGAGTGAAAAGTGCTCAGCTTCAGATTGACCAATTCGTTACTGTCTTGAGAGAAGTGCGAGGTGCATCATAGCCAGGCTACAATGCCTATACTGGCTTTGAGGCTCAGCACTATGACGAGTGATTATAGATTGCGTTTGACTGCAACAATGTTGGGGACTTTGTTTTTGTATGGCTGCTTTGTGAGGCTAGCGGTGTAGCCAAGAGTGCATGAGGGGGGTACTCATTGGAGTGCATGGCGGCATGCTTCCTTCAAGGTGTGTTCCTTGAATCTCCTTTCCTTGAATGGCTGCTTAATCATTAACTTTAGAAGCTCACCTTAAGAAAACCCCAGTTGGATAAGTTTGTGAATAAATTAAACCCCATTTACCACCCTCCGCAACAAGTATTTAAAATACCAGAGTGGGTTTAAGGATTAGTGGTGACTATCTTGGCATTCATAGTAAGGTTCGTTACAGTGCACTACAAGACAAGGACGCAAGAAGGTATAAAACGACGACACGGCACTGACTCTCAACTGATATTTTATTGAAGATATGTATAACATATATATAGGTGCCAGTTTATAACCATGACATGCACGAGACACAGAGATGCATCGAGGCAACTGTGACAATCTGACCCATAATAAAAATTGACATAGGTAACGCAGTTCCTTGTCATGGAGAGTGATAGACGGTTCGCTGATACACGCTTTGTCCCTAGTCTTTATATTGTGAGCCTCGGCCTTGTCATTTCCCTTGGCTTGCATGTCTAAGTCAGAGCCGTGTCATCGTTTTATGCCTTCTTGTCTCTTTGTCGTGTAGTGCGGTGTAACGAACCTTACAATGAATCCCAACCAACTGGCTAAACTTGCCGTTTTGATGCAACATCTTGGCAACCTGACATTAATCTTTTGCGATCATCTGTCAGGCCCCATCCGATATGTGAAAATGCTCATTCCATTTATATGTCGGGTAGAGCTCAACATGTGTGCTTGCTCGCGTTCGCTGGCTATTTGGATTGGAAGCGCCAGCTTCTGAGATTTTTTTTTTTCATTAATATGTGCACTTTGCAATGTCTTGAGATGAAGGCAGTACATTTTTTTTTTTGCATCCTTTATGGTTAATTCTTTCACTACCATGGGGAAAATAGGTGTTTCTTGTATGTTATGCCAGATTTTTTTTTCTGAAGGAACTACTGCACTCATGTAATGCATAAACAAAAAGCAGAATGAATGTACTTTCACACATAAAAGGTTTATTAACGAAATGTATGACATAAAAAAAGATATAAATTGCCAGAATCATGATTGTGGGATAAAATTGAACAAAGCTTGTTAAGACATGCTTGTATCTACTAAAGAAACTTAAAAAAATGAGATATACAAAATGTATTGCCATCTAATGGGCAATATCTCCGACAAAATCAAAAATTTTCATTGAACAGGTATTCCGCTACAAAAATTTAAGTGCAAGCACTACAGTTTGGCGTGCCGGGCTCTGACTTCTGATGTTCCAGGCTGGTTTGTGCTGTCGTCGCTTTCAGAGTCAAAGTACGACGAAAAGGCAGCATCCTCATATTCGCTGCTGCCCGATCCATCAATAAAATCAGCTGCAGACGCAGCGAAATCACAATACCTGCGATTTTTCAAATCGTGCGTGCTGCTCTTGGAGGCGGCCATTATTGCTGCCTACTTTGATTTTGATTATTGTGGAATTTTGGAGTGCATTCAAAAATTAATGCCTGGCGAGGAAAAAGCAAACTGCTTAGAAAACAAGACTATAGTTCTCCTTCACGTCCGATAGCACGGAGCCTCCGTGAGCAGTGTGGAAGGTCTCGAAAGCAGCCTTTCAAACCATCAATAGCGGGCAGCCATTTTTGTCTTCTACTTTGAAAATTTAGAGGACTCCAGAGCGTGTTCACCGCCTGGGGGGGGGGAGCGAACTGCTTGGAAAGGAAAAATCTCCTCTTTCACGTCCCATGGCGCAGTGTGTGTGTGAGCAATGCAGAAGGTCTTGACAGTGGCATTCCAAACCCACATGAGCTGGCTAACGATGTCTAATGTGCACGGTGTGGCAGTAGTTAAAGGGATTTTCACGTGGTTTGTGGCGTGAAGCGCCGACAGGATGTTAGTTTTCTGTGCATGTGCTCTTTGAGGGAAATTCACGTAAGTTCAGTGAATGAGAAGCTGATTTTAGTGTTATGGATAAATATACTTCGCCTGCAGAAGGTAAGCGAACGTGCTAGAATGAAAGCACTTTAGAATACTGAGACTATGGGGACTGTACAGATATGTAATGCAAATCCTGCCCTCCACTCTGGAGAGTGATTTGAGTGCTACAACACAGTGTTCGACTACTGTAGAGAGCCTTAGTAATAAGTACATATCATTAAGTAAATCACTTAACATGCATTCATTCACTTAAACACATTTTCTGTGGAGTGTCTATCGCACGAGATGGCTCCTAATTGGAATGACCACAAATTTGGTAATTCTACTTGACCGCAGAAGATTAATAGACAACATATCACTATTAAGCAAGATTGGAACACTTTATTGCAGACCTGAACTGTCAGGGTAGGCTTGAAGACTAATATGCAGAAGACCTGCCAAGGGACCAAGCATTCATGACGGGTAGTCAGCATCTTGTTAGAGCTCATCTAGGCCAAAGGATTTGGAAAGAAATTTCTAGGTGAATAATGCAGTTCAATAAGAAGTTTGTAAAGGCAGGCACTCTGAAGCTGTGAACGGCAGCCTACAAATATTATCAAAATATACACTCTGTGCAGTCTACCAGCACTAAGCTATGGGGCAGGGAAGCAACAGAAGATGATACATGTAATATAGGGAGGCAGCAGCATTGATTGAAAAGTGGTGTGGGTAGCTGATATTGTATTCGCTAGTTGAAGCTGTAGTGATAGGCAATCCTGCATATATCACACCATCTGCTCACTTCCAAAGTGGAGTTGACATTAGTGGGCATCTGAAGTTGAAGCAGCATCTTGAAAAACTGGTGTTCTGACATCTTCCGCCTTTTAAGAGTCTTATGCAAAGTTTTTCATGCTGTTCCTGCTTTCAGGAAGTATGTAACTCAACACGCAAGTATGAAACCTGAAAAAGTGGGAGTTGCTGGCATGCAAAAAAAAAAAAAAAAAAGCTTCTGGGCTGCTTGTTATGCTGCTTTGTTTCTGCTTCTTCTGCTGTGTTGAAAGTAAAGTGCCAGTTCTATTACACCCTTCACTCTGTCGCAAAGCTTATTTTTATTCGTTGTGTGTGTTTTGTTTTCTTTCGCTCGTAATTGGCAATGACAGGGGCATATTTTTGATGTAGCATTGCTTGGTGCCGACATAACCATATTACTCTGAGTGATGGCTGTATTCCGATTCAAATAAAAATGTTTTCTGTAAGTTAGACTGAAATGTATATACTCTGTTGTACTAAGAACAAGCACCACAACCAATAGCTGTCACACAAAATGGAAAGCTGGTCTAGTTGGTGATTTATCATTAAGAAAAAAAAATGGAAGAAGAGAAATAATAAAAAAAGGAGACTGAAAACATGTCGCAACCCCTACACTCGAAAAAAACAAAAAAAAACTGCCAAATAAATACAGCGGCATGGTGAAACATTATCTTTCTTTTGTGTACCTGTGTTTATGCTGCCAAAAAAAAAAAAGCTATTGTACAGCATAAACCTGGTGCACTCATGTTGGCCCATGCTTATGCAAAATTGTGTCTGAAAGGCTTTCTATGTGGTGGATGTGTAAGGACTTAAACAAAAAGCATACTCAAATAATGTCATGCAGGGCACATCCTTTTGTGCAGGCCATCACTTATCTGGCATGGTTGGATAAGTTTTCCAGCACTTTAAAGAAAGCAGGGATCTGTACAGGAGGAAGGCTGGTTTTCAAGAAATCTTTCAAAAATTAGATTCTGTGGTGACAGATCGTTACTCTGGTGAGGCTGGAAAGCATGTTAATGATGGGCACAGGGGCAAGTATTGACGGAGTACAGACATCTTGCAGATCACCATAAACGGTGCCAGTAGGCACCTCTGCTTGGAGGCACGCCTGTTCTTAAGTAGTGGAAAAAGTAATGTTATATGCAAAGTGCATCCAATTAAAAGAGAAACTACAAGCACTGCATGTGTCACACTTATAAAGAATTTGCTATCTCTGCCTGTGGCTATGGGCTATACATCCAGGTTGAGTAGGGATAGGCATGCACTCTGACGGTTAATTTGTGTCGCCATGCAGTTTTCAAAGTAAAATAAGTTGAAGCCCAGTGTTCCTTTTTCTTCTTTTTACTTAAAAGCATCCAATAATGCCATCTGCACAATCCTTCAGCGCCCATGCACCAAACTGTGCCGCTTGTCGCCAGCTATGCAGCAAGGCTCAGCCACTGCCATCCTTATTTTTTTGGGGTTCTTACTCTGTGGGACACATTGCTGCCAGAGAACTCTTGCTTGGGCTTACTGCCTGCCTTTTCTGTGCCATATGTTTTCTCTTTTGTGCACTAATGAGGAAGACAAAATGAATGGGGGGGGGTTCAGGATCCTTGCAGGCTTGTCAAGTGCAAAGGATGTTGGCGAACTTGCATTCCAAGACTTCAAGACTGCATGGCCTCACATGCTTATGTGAGTACAGCAAAGTTGGCCAGCTTGGCCCATCTGATAGGCATATGCATTAGTATGAACGTTTCAATCACTCTTTAGCATGAACAAGGAGTGAACAAAAGAGTGTGTTACTACTTTCTCTTTGTTTTTCTAAATATTGCTGTGGATTTGTACTGACATCCCATGTGCACAGTGCCTTGAGCATTTCAGGTCCATTTCATGAAGCAGCAGGCACCTGCATGTAGTAATGACTTGGGCAGTGGTAGAATTCTGCTACCAGTAAGTGTTTTTAGCAGAAACTGTGTTAATACTATGCAAAAATTTTTGTTTTAAAGAAACCACAGAGAGCTGCAGCCAGCACTCGCAGATGCATGTTAATACTAAAAGCTTAGAGCTTTGTGCAGTGTACATTTCTGCATGTGAAAACATTTAGGGCATTTCAAGAAGCCCTCAACTTAAAGGGACTGACAACCACTCTTTATGGTACCCATTTTCTTTTTCTTAGTGCAGTAGAAAGTTTACCAGTCAAGTATCCAATCATGCAGTGGTAATGCAGAAACGCAGTGTAAAATTTTTATAACAATTTTTCGATCTGCAATAAGGATGTAGTCGTTCACTTAAAGCATGCTGAAAATGGTGACAGGTGAGTGCGATAGCGATTATATGCAAGCATTGCTGGGAGACAGGCAACAAGAGTGCAGCCATAGCTGTGAGAAAGCATTATTTTGTTCACGAAAGCAATGTTCCTGCAATGAGTTTTCTGAAGTGTTGAATTGTTTCTACATTAATAGCCATGTGCTTTCACGGTTTCCTGTCTAACAGCTTTGTAAATTAACAAGTAAAAGGTGCTTTTTAGCCAAGTTCTTGAAAGTGGAACAATGCTATATAACAATACTTTTATGAAGGGTAGACTTGGGCATGTTGATAGTTAGGTTTAAAATAAGAACAGTGTGACAAACAAGGACAAACAAAGAAAGACGCACACAGCGCCGTGTGTGTCTTTTTTCATTAGTTCCTTTTTCTCCCACTGTTTTTATTTTACAAATGCTTTTACACATGGTATACAGTTCAGCGTGATGCTGTAGCCACACGTGCACTTTTTTGATTTCCCAAGCATGTTGTCTCCAGACGACCTGAGCGAGTTGTAACAAAGGATTTTAGCTCAATTGCGTGCTCATAATTTCGCGCACATACAACAGCACTCGTGTGCCGCCGTGCATTGAGGGATGCAAGTACCACTGTTTAGCGTGGACGTTATTACAGCAGAGCTGTATATGTCTGCCCTTCCATGCATTATTCAATGTTCGTGCCTCAAAACTCCCATGCCCTCTATGAGGAGGCAGAGCAAACCAGTAAGGCATGTGCTGACATCTGGCGTAGCGAGAGGAAATCTAAGAAACCATCCAATACATAGTTTCATACAATTACCTGAGAGAACTCGGGCGCTAGTGTCTATGGGAGCTGCCATCCGGGTGGTTCAGCGAGCATGGGAACGATAGGTAGTGCATAGATTTGCCTGAACTTTGTCCTTTTGGCTTCAAACAACTTTGCGACTTTGTAAACTCGTCATTTTCAACAAAGTACTGTGTAATAAATAATGAAATAAACATTATTGAAATCATCCGCCGGCAGGATTCGAACACGGGACCAAGGTCAATTCACATGGTCATGAAGGCGAGGCTGAAATGCGGCTCCATGTGATTGAAGCAAGACTTCATCTCGCGGGGCAAAACAGTAGTTGATGAAAATTATGCATTGAATAGACTACCAATGGAAGCATTTGAAAAAATACACACACTGTCATTAAATTAAAATAGGAAAATGTGAAGTCACAAGCTGTTTGCTTTGATCCACGAATAATTATGAGTACAAAACTGTGCAGACTTATGAAGTTTGCTTGCAGTGATGCATGCTGAGGTATGTTGAGATTGTGTTGCCATATCTAACACTGAAGTGTCATTAAAACTCTCTTGTGCGCAGCCATAATGAGTAATGGCAATATATATAGCACTAACCTTATAATATTTGATGAGTAATTTTCATTTTAACTGCCTTTTCACTAAAGAATATGTTTTAGCTATGTCTTTAGTACCAGAGAAATTCTACAGATGCCATGTGTACTGTGTTAGTGAAGGTTAAAGGGTGGTTTTTGTGAATTAAGTGTAATGTTAATTTTATCGTAACACCGAAATAACACATGTGTGTTGGTACTAAGAACACATGCATGTGGTACATAGTTCAACATCTGTGTGAACCCATTGCTCTGAATTCTTGCAAAATTTTCAAGACTCGCCAGTTATAGAATGCCGTTCTAGCATGAGGGCTATAAATGCAGATGGTTGTACTCGTAATCGATTATGACGCAATGTTGTGGCAAACATTCTCGCTTACGCTTCATTTGTACAGTTGTTTGCTCTTTGTGTGCCATGTGAGGTGGAGCAGTAGACGACTTGGCGCAACAAGCCTCGAAAGGCAAATGTTGGTTTTTTTCGACTGAGAAGTTGGCCCTGCAAATGTAAATGTCATTGACAGGCCTCCACAAGTTGCCATTGCAGGATGTATGGGCTTCTGTGGGTGCTCCGCTACCATGTGTGCATATACCTTGCACAGGACCTCTAGTACAGAAGCCCGACATTGAAACCATTACGCCACGGATGCATGCATTGACAAGTGGCATAGAACACTCTTATGAATTTGTTGTGGGCGAGCAAGCTTCTTGGGATGCTTGGTGAGTTTCAATTTGGGCACCTCAACAGGTTGAGCCACTATTAATAGTAGTTGTGCATGTACGCCAAGTATTCTACAAATGCGGAAGGGAAAAGCTTCAAAATAAGTAAACTTTTGCATTCATAGGTGTGCTTTGGCTTTTTTACAGCTCCACTGAAGAGTGAAAGAGTAAAATTTGTCAAGAAGAAACAGGCCAACCTAGATGCAGTAAGGGTAAAAGCAGAACAATTCAGGCTGGTACTCGCAAGCAAATATGCAGCCTTAGAACAGAGAGGTGAAGATGACATAGAGGTAATGAATAAAACCGTAACTAGGCTGGCTTCAGAAGCAGCAATTGAAGTGGGAAGTAAAGCACAAAGCCAGCCAGTAGGTAAGCTCTGCCAAGTAATGGAGGATAGAATAAAGGCAACATTGGATTTTAGTCAACCAAAGGAACAGGCTGGCTTTTGGAAAAGATACAATACAATGAATCACATCCATGTCATTAATCAGGTTATCAAGAAATCCGCAGAGTACAATGAGCTTCTCTATATGGCTTTCATAGATTACGAAAAAGCATTTGATTCAGTAGAGATACCAGCAGTCATAGAGGCATTGCATAATCAAGGAGTACAGACTGCTTACGTAAATACCCTGGAAAATATCTACAGAGATTCCACAGCCACCTTAATTCTACACAAGAAAAGTAGGGAGATACCTATAAAGAAAGGGGTCAGACAAGGAGACACAATCTCTCCAATGCTATTCACTGCATGCTTGGAAGAAGTATTCAAGCTATTAAATTGGGAAGGTCTAGGAGTAAGGATCGATGGCGAATACCTAGGCAACCTTCGGTTTGCCGATTACATTGTTCTGTTCAGCAACACTGCGGACGAGTTACAACAAATGATCGAGGAACTTAACAGGGAGAGTGTAAGAGTGGGGCTGCAGATCAATATGCAGAAGACGAAGATAATGATAAATAACTCAGAAGGAAACAAGAGTTCAAGATCGCAAATCACCTCTGGAATCTGGGAAGGAGTATGTTTACCTAGGTCAAATAATTACAGGAAACCCTGACCATGAGAAGGAAATTCACAGAAGAATAAAAATGGGTTGGATTGCATACGGCAGACATTGTGAGCTCCTGACTGGGAACTTACCGTTGTCATTTAAAAGGAAGGTATACAATCAGTGCATTTTACCGGTGTTGACATGTGGGACAAAGACTTGGAGACTGACAAAGAACCTTGAGAACAAGTTAAGGACGGTGCAAAGATCAGTGGAACGAAGAATGCTAGGCATAATGTTAAGAGACAGAAAGAGAGCGGTTTGGATCAGAGAGCAAACGGGTATAAACAATATTTTAATTGACATTAAGGTAAGAGAAAAAAAAATGGAGCTGGGCAGGTCATGTAATGCGCAGTTTAACCATTGGACCATTAGGGTTACAGAATGGGTGCCAAGAGAAGGGAAGCGCAGTTGAGGACGGCAGAACACTAGGTGGGGCAATGAAATTAGGAAATTCGCGAGAGCTAGTTGGAATCGGTTGGCACAGGACAGGGGTAATTGAAGATCACAGGGAGAGGCCTTCGTCCTGCAGTGGACATGAAATGGGATGATGGTGGTGGTGGTGGTGGTGGTGGTGGTGGTGGTGGTGGTGGTGGTGGTGGTGGTGGTGGTGGTGGTGGTGGTAGCCCAAGTTCACTCAGTAGAATGGCTGTGATTTTTGTTTTGCAATACGCATAGACTAAAGCTAAAATGCCCTATAATATACAAACTGTAACTTCAAGCAATAAGCATCTGCCGCATACACAATAACAGCTGACTTACGACCAGTAATTTTGTATACTGCATCTGAAATACCAGGCTTCACCGCTAATTTGCTCCACTTCCTGGTTTTAGAGACTTTATTAGCCAATTTAAAGTTAATTCCTACTTAAATCAAAAACAGGGTGCTCGATTCTGTCACTATGAATTGTGGTCTTTTCATTTCGATCAGTGTTTCACAAGACATTCTGGCCAGTTGTCAGTCCCTTTAAGGTCGCAAAAGTGTGCGAATAGCATTGCATAAAAAAGGAAAATTGATCATCCTGTGTTAAAGTGAGTAGAGTGTGCTTAGATTGACTAGCAAACATGATCTGTCAAAATGTATTTGAAATAAACTCTCATTTGATTTAAGCACTAGTATGGCTACTAAAGAAATGGGTGAAAATTGAATCTTTTGATTGTTTTTAACCGCTTATATTAAAGGCAAGTCGCAACAATATTTTGTACCAGATAAAAAGCATAATTTCGGATATGGAGCAGCCTCTGTGAAAAGTTTTGTGCTTGAAATATAAGTGAGTGTGCTGCAAACAGTTTGCAAAAATGGATGTTTTTGATGCCAAAACTGAAGTGAATGCCCCCATTACCAACCACTTGCTGGGAATTACAGCAAACCCAGAATGTTGAGAAGCAGTGTTGAGAACTGTGGCATGATCTTGACATTCAGCAGTGCCCATGACGTGCTGAAAATCTCTGTAGACGAAGCGCTGCGCATCATATCCGCTTACCCTGAGGTGCATGTGGCGTCTACTCGGGTGCTACTTGAGAACAACGAAATAGACTGTCCTGTGCCATGACAGCATGACTGCTATGTGCTACTCTTTTATTGTAAGTAGATTTCAAATCCAATATTGAATCAAGAAAATAAAGCCGAATATCAATTCGAATGTGAAAGTTTTTCACAAAATTTAATGCTTATAAATTTTGGGCAAGAAATCACGCTGCTTCACATGCTCGGCAGTCTCTTAGCATTGCATAACAAGAATGTAGCAAGCTATTTACAACTTTGGTACATAGAAATCAAGATATATACAGTAAGACACCAAATTAGTATGCCAGCACTGATTAGAATTGAATGCTAAAATATGACGGTCTGGAATGTAGGTTTATATTTATCAATAAAATTTCTGTTGAACTGAATCAAGTGCTTATTTTTCTGTGAAGCTAATGAATTAGTGATGTTCATTTGTACTGAATACTGATCAGCTTCTCAGTTGAAAGGGACACTAAATGCAAACGTTAAGCCAATGTGTAGTGTTAAAATACCATTGCATAAACCTCGCAGCGCTTGTCTTGTGCCAAGAAAAGACTTTGTTTAAAGGGACACTAAAGGCAAATACTAAGTCAACGTGGTCTGTTTAAATATTGATGGTTGGGCAAGTTGGTAAGCCTTATTTGAAACAGAACAGCGCAGTTTTGATGGGGACAAGGAGGGAGACATGACACAGACGAGCGCCGGCTTGCAAATGAAGTTTATTGCTTGGAACGAAGAATATATAACTGCTCCAACCAACAGGAGACACCAAAAAACATACATATTTTCACAGTCGATCATATTTGCCGCACTGAACAAGGGTGATAACTGTAATCATCATGTCCCTCCCCGCCACCCCCTTGCTAAAGATGCCAGCTCGTTGGGCGTAATCGATAAGGAGGGGCTACTGATGCATGCGTCTTTTGACCAGGCGATGTGCGCTGCTTCGAGGATTTCACGCGTTAGTTATTACTATGTTTACTTAAAACTTGTGTTCAAGCGAAATGGGGGTGGCAAGCCTTGCTGTCGCAGTCTCTACAGTGGATGCCAAGATGCCCTTTTACTGTATTATGCACATTGTTGTTGTGCTCCTTCAGGCGTTCATTAAGGCCTCCCCATTTGACCGACATAAAGCCTGCCACATGACAACGGAA
The DNA here is from genome assembly GCF_050947875.1 of Dermacentor variabilis. Lineage (NCBI taxonomy): Eukaryota > Metazoa > Arthropoda > Arachnida > Ixodida > Ixodidae > Dermacentor > Dermacentor variabilis. The sequence goes on along the minus strand of NW_027460291.1, from coordinate 18,658,243 downwards.
TGGCGTAGACGACTCCCTCTTTACTAGAGACGAATTGATTTTCATGTTTGATGTTGCACTCTCTTGGAACGAAATCAGTATTAACCATTTTGCACATTTTCCCAAGCTTATCCGGAGCCAAGAAAACTACTTTGACACATGCTCTGTTAGCTATCTTTTTTATTCTATGGGAGACATGATGAATATAAGGCACTACAGTGGGTTTTTTTTTTTTTTCTTTTTCCTTTCCTGTCATCGAATCTACCCATTGTTCTTTTCTGTTTTTGCTCAAACTACTGAGGATAGTTTCTGAAACTGACACTAGCAGCTGCTTGGGATAACCAGCCTTTACTACGGCCGACTTCTTGTGGCAACAAACCTTTTGGGTTCTGTGGCGTACATCGGCCCCTGGGAGAGAACACGGTGCACTTCTGGGGGCAACGACATGTTCCCTGCAGTATGGATGACATTCCCTGTCTTGTGCTTCTTGCTGGGCTTTGATGCGCAGAGTTGGGAGAGGGTTTGTTGCCACAAGAAGCCGGCCGTAGTGTTCACTAAGTCTGAAAACTCTTTCCATTTCTTCTTTCTCTGCGGTGGGGCTTCAGTGCTTTGCAGTGAAAAAAAAACTGCGTCTATAAAAACGAGCTTGTCTGTTCCATTCAGCCTTCAGGATGTGGCATATTCTTTAGCAATGGCCCTGCGAAGGCTGGAATCCACCAAACAGCTGCAGAACGTACGGGGGAACACATTTTTCCCATAGCATAGGCTCATGCATAGCCCCCGTGCTTAGTGACTTGTTATTAGCACAACAGGGTAGAAGAATCCAAGATAAATTGAAAGGGTCAAAGGTGTTACAGTGGTTTCGCTATGTAGACGACTTTCTTGTTCTTATAGACACAAGTGTTGAAAAATTTGACGCAGTCTTTACGCAGATCAAAGACACCTTTGTTCAGTGCCTTCATCTGCTCATATTAACTACTGAAGTGCCAGAAAACAATGTCATCAGATTTTTAGACATCAAACTCAGATTAATGCAACATCACACGTGTTGGTCTTGCGAACCACGAAGCAATAAGCCATTGCTACCTTTTACGTTGTCTCATTCTTAGCTGGTTAAACGAGCAGTGGCCAAATCATGCTATCACAATGTGCTTAACAAATCATGCATGCACTCCATGCAAGAAAGCTTCGATCATCAAACAGATCGTCTGGTAAAGGCTGGTTATCCCAAGCAGCTGCTAGTGTCAGTTTCAGAAACTATCCTCAGTAGTTTGAGCAAAAACAGAAAAGAACAACAGGTAGATTCGATGACAGGAAAGAAAAAAGAAAAAAAACCACTGTAGTGCCTTATATTCACCATGTCTCCCATAGAATAAAAAAGATAGCTAACAAAGCATGTGTCAAAGTAGTTTTTTTGGCTCTGGATAAGCTTGGGAAAATGTTCAAAATGGTTAATACTGATTTCGTTCCAAGAGAGTGCAACATCAAACATGAAAATCAATTCATCTCTAGTAAAGAGGGAGTCGTCTACGCCATTCCGTTGTCATGTGGCAGGCTTTATGTCGGTCAAATGGGGAGGCCTTAATGAACGCCTGAAGGAGCACAACAACAATGTGCATAATACTGTAAAAGGGCATCTTGGCATCCACTGTAGAGACTGCGACAGCAAGGCTTGCCACCCCCATTTCGCTTGAACACAAGTTTTAAGTAAACATAGTAATCAACTAACGCGTGAAATCCTCGAAGCAGCGCACATCGCCTGGTCAAAAGACGCATGTGTCAGTAGCCCCTCCTTATCGATTACGCCATGGAGTAAGACATATAGGAGGTGAAACTCCCGTCAGCGCGAGCGAGCGCGGGCGACCAGATAAAGTCACAATTGTTGCATGCGCCGACGCTACCGTATACAGTGGCGGCACAATGCGGCGCGTCGTAGAAGCTGCAGCGTAAAAAAGAAAAGGTCAATGGTGGCTGCCCGGCTGCGCCCAAGGGATGAACTGAGTGATTGCAAAAAAAAAAAAAGAAAGAAAGTAGCGCCCGGCAGGCGGCTCGGCAGCTCCGGCAGCTCCGGCCACTCCGTGGTAGAAGTCAGGCGCGCGCGTCCGAACGGGAGCAACACGCTCAAGCGGTTGCCCTGGCAACCGAAACGGCAGTAATTTCTTCCCATGCCGCCAGGTGCCGCCAGCATGAAAATATATCCGCGGGCTTGTGACCTTTACTGGTCGCCGCAAACAGCGGAGTTTCCACTCCTAAATATTTCTTGCTCCGCGGATTACGCCCAAAGAACTGGCATTTTCAGCGGGGGGGGATATGATGATTACAGTTATCACCCTTGCTCAGTGCGGCAAATATGACCGACTGTGAATATATGTATGTTTTTTGGCGTCTCCTGTTGGTTGGAGCAGTTATATATTCTTCGTTCCAAGCAATAAACTTCAGTTGCAAGTCGGCGCTCGTCCGTGTCGATGTCTCCCTCCTTGTCCCCGTCAAAACCATGCCGTTCTGTTTCAAATCTGTTTAAATACCTTTCCAGAAACTTCGCAACGCTTATTTCATGTGAAGAAAAGACTTAGTTTATGAGAAAATCGTATCCGAAGGCTCCGAATACTTTTTTTGAAATTCAAATCTGCTGTCACCCAACCAGGGGAGTGGTGATGTTGCATATGCCCTTTGCGGCCATCGGTGAGTAAAACGGCGCCCGACAGACAGCGGCACTGAGCCAAGACAGAGCAGCGGATTCACCGGTGCAGCTGCTTTTTGGTCAAATGGTGTAGACCGTTCGGGGGATATGATGATCGGGCATCCCGCAACATCATATGGAAGTTGAATTCTCTGTTACTTGCAGTTTGTGCGAGTTTTGCAAGCCAGCAAAACCAGCACAGCACGACGTGATCAGGAAAGTACTGAAACGCGAAAGGGTGGGCGGCACAGAGTCGAGCGAAAATGAAACCTTTCGGATCGCCCGCGTCATTGTCAACAGTAACTTCAATGAGTTCTTTTTTCTAAACATAAAGAAACTGGACAAGTAGCATTTTATTTCATCTTATAACAATATGAGGATGTTTTTTGCAACGAGTAGTTGAGTACTAGTGACAGAATTTAACTGAGGAGTGCTTTCATCATCGGGTATGTGCTTGAATGTCCCGCGGGAGTGTCTAATCATGTCCTGCATTTATCTCGATTTCTCAATTATTAAGGCTCTCTTCGGGATAATATTGACGCCTTAGAGATTCTCGATTACTAATCTCACTTTAGCTTGACTTAGTATTTGCCTTTAGTGTCCCTTTAAGAGAATATCGCGTCTTAAGAGTCCACATACCTTTAGCATGGTTCAAATCGCCCACCCTCGAGCGGAGGAGTGGTAAAGTTGCATATGCGATCGCCACCCTTTACTGCCGTCGGTGAGTAATATGGCAGCTGACAGATGGTGCTATAGTTTTTTCCACGAAATGCAAATGCACGGCCATGGAGGAAACCGAGCCAAAACATAGCAGTGGATTTGCCGCTGCAGCTGTTTTCGTTCAAGTGATACGGACCGTCCGGGCATCCCACAACATCACATGGGGGTGCAATTCTCCACTACTTGCAGTTTGTGCAAGTTTTGCTGTGCCAGCAAAACCAGCGCAGCACTATGCCATAACGAAACTGCTAAAATGTGAAAGCGCGGGCAGCGCAGAGTCTAGCGAAAGCCAAGCCTTTTGACCGCCTGCATCATTGTCAAGGGTAACGTCAAGGAATTTTATTTCTAAACATTGAACAGAACTGAATAAATAGCTTTTCTTCTGTCTTCTAATACAATGCAAATATCATTTTATGGGGACAGGTTAAGTATTAGTGACGGAATTGTAAGGAGTAGTGCCTGCATCATCGGGCTAGTACTAGAATGTCCCGGGTGAGTTGCAAATCATGTCCTGCATTTATCTCAATTTCCTAACGACTAAAACTTTGTTTGTGATAACATTGACGCCTTAGATGCTCTTGACATCAGTCTCAATTTAGCTTGACTTAACAACATTTGCCTTTAGTGTCCCTCTAATATTTAACCTGTGTTTTGCAGCCATCTATTATTTATTTCATGAAAAGTATTACTTTCCAGTTTTTTTACCAAAATACAGGAGGGCTGGCCCAACTTCCTGGCAGGCGGGTTATCGTAAGGTCAATCTGCGGGATAGACCAAATGACCGTGCATCACGTGACTCGATCCCCGCTCCAAGCATATCAAGCAGCGGCGTAAAGAACAGGTGCTATCTGCACAGTTTCATTGTCAGGTTCAGTGTGTGATTTGCCACCTGTCAGATTTTGAAATCTAGAGGTTCATGGCAAGTTCGCCTGACCCCTCTCCTTTGTTGTCCTCCTACTCCATCCCTTTCATTCATCTGCCCTCCGTGCAAATGCATGCAACCAGGTCATGCCACTTTCATGTCGCCATGTAAATCCCAAGCTAGTCTTGAGATGTGTTGCTTGAAGCTATAACAAGACCTTTGATGTCCATCTACAAACGACGTCAGGGACAAGAAGCCACTGCATGGTGTGTTGTAAAGATGGCAGCCATGAACAACGTATAGTCACTCTAGTTTGCGAAGTGGTTTGTTGACTTTCTGAGTGTTGCGCGGCTGCTGCGAATAAATACATCCAAGTTGACTTGGCAACAAACCGTAACTTTAGTCGTGAATGCCCGATGAAACAGTGCCGATTAGGCCTAATGGCGTAGGCAGCACTGCGTTCACCGCAAATTCGCAGCTGGCCAATGTGGCAATGGGCCGCAAGCCATTGCGGAAGGCTTGCCACTAATATGCTTGTACGGGTGGCTCATCAGCTGTGTTACCAGCTGTGTTCGGTCCCTAGATCATGTGTACGGGTTAGATTGACGGCTTTTGAATTGGCATGAAGTTCTTTGTCTCGTATTCAACATGATCCGCGTGCCGAATCGGCCCGATTTTGGCATTCTATGAAATATGCTCTGCTGTTATTGCCGTTCCCTCTGTCCAAATTGTGTTATCATTTCGATCAGTCCTATCGACCCAGACGAACCTTGTACCGACGGAGGGGGTCCTGGGTGATGTGGCACCATTGTGCGAATTGCTGTGTTTGGATGCTGTGCAAGGTAGAAGTACCTGGTAGCGAAGCTTCTATAGAAGCCCATACGTTCAAAACATGGTGGTTTATCGGTGATTTACGGGGATTAGTGCCATCTTTGTGACAAAGGAACACTTCTGGCGGAAGAAAAATTAATGCGACACCATACCAATTTCAAACGAAAGTGACATCATGTTTGTATTGGTGCGAAATTTGTTTTGGTGGCGTGTCATTAGAGCTGTATATTCAGATGCCCCACAATTATACTCTATGGGCATTTCAAGCTTTCAGCGCGGAAAGCAGTGCAGGCAAAAGTCAGCCGTATGGATGTCGAAATTGCGCGACTGCATGAACATCGTTTGTTTGCAGGTGGACAAAAGCTTTGGGTGTACAGCGCTGGTCGCATTGTCACACACCAAGCCCATCGGCCAGTGCAGCCGCACGAAAATAGCCAAAGTTAACAATTATCTAGCTGTTGCAATTGACTGCTTTTTGCTGAAAATGTTAAGAAACGATGAAAGCACTCTGCCACCAGAATTCAGACAATCGTTGACAAGCGAAACAATGCAACGTGTGAGGGGGTCATATTGTAACAGGTGAACTTTACGAGTGTGCCTTTCTGCACTCCTACAGAAGCTACATTGCGTTGCAAATGATAGCGGTGTCAACGCCCCCTTTATAGTGGGCACTGAAAAAAGAGGTATTTATTGTTAATGATAAAGTAAAATAGGGTTGTCTTTTCTTTCCTCACCACACACATATAAAATTGATTAGGGATATTATTTTCGTAGAAGGAAGCGTACTCTGGGGGGGGGGGGGGGGGCTCTCCTAAATTAAAAAAAAAAAAGCTTTTTGTTTCTCTATGTTTGTTCCCTCCTCACGTAGTCAGGCTTCAATCGTTGCACCCATAACCACTCTTGCTAATGCCGGTGGCCATTGGTTTTGAAGCGCTTTTCACCTGAAGCTTCGCAACCTGTTTGGATCGACGTTACACTGTGTGCTTGATCCTGCGTTGGGTGAACGTCGGGGAGTGCTTGCAGTGAAGGAGTCTGCTGCTGCATCAGGCGCCCGCCCATGCCGTGCGCAGCGCTTCTCTCGCACTGCAAACAAAGTGAAACGCTCACCTGGGCGGCATTGAGCACCAGGGGCTCCACAGCACCTGCGACATATGGTACTGCGCCGGTCACCATATAGAACATTTAAAAAATTTAATAGTAGATAGTCGATTTGCGAATCGAATTATTCTCATGTTCACTACTCAATTCGATTTGGTTATTTTAGACATTTACACACCCCTAGTTTATAGCCAGTTTAGCCAAAGCAAAATTTTCTAGCAGTTGACTTTGAATGCAGTACTCCGGGATTCTTGTTCAGCTTTGGCCACGTCATCCTGTGGTTTCTTTTGGAACTGAAATTGGCTGTCTAAAGGAGCACTATCTGAAGTGAACGATGCCATGGTGCACCAAGTGTTTTTGCATGAATCATGTGAGGCCTCGGATATGTGCTGTTTGTGCAGTGGGCTTCTATGTGCCATGCTGGTGGCATTCCTCTGGATTGCCCTCATGCGCTGGCTGGCAGCTGTCATGGTTTGGCTCAGCATCCTCTGCCTGGTGCTGCTCTTCTCCTTTGGTGAGCTCCCGGTTGTTGGCTTTGCAATAAATTTTTTAACCTATTTGGGTATATTCTTAGACATTGGATGGGGCTGTAGGTAAAGAATGCAGGTAAAGAAACAGACATACAACAAGGATTGGCACAAATGTCCAAGTACATTCCAGAAAGCCAAGCAGCTGTTATACGTGTGTAGTGCTATCACTCTAGTCTCAATTATAAAGTTGAGGACAATGAAATTTACTCCTTCATCAGGAAGCTGCATCACAGCCATGCCAAAGATGAGGGGATCATGAGAGCAATGGCAGAGGCAGTTGGCAAAGAGTAGTTGGCTCAACCTATGTAGGATGTGCAGTTCTCCAATTGTTCCTGTCTCTGTCTGCCAGGCTCCTACTACAGCTTCAGCAAGTATGTCGAGCTGCGCAACAGCTCGGACAGTGGCAGTGAGAGCCTCATCAAGCAGTTCGACGTGTCCGTCTCATTTACACAAAACCTGCGGGCCTACACTGCCAACAAGAACACCTGGCTGGTTCTGGGTGAGTGCTCGAGTGCATGTCTTCAGCAGAGGTTGTTGGCTGGATTTTCTATGTCCACCTATTATTTACCTGCCACAGTGGCTTAGCGGCGATGGTTGCGAAATCAAATTTCAGCTGTGATGGCCGCATTTTGATAGGGGCGAAATGCAAAAGCGCCAGTGTCCCTTGCATTGGGGCACGTGAAAGATCTCCGGGTGGTCAAAGCTAATCTGAAGTCCCGCACTACAGCATGCCTCATAATCAAATCATGTTATTGGCACGTAAAACCCCAGAACAAATTCATTTCCGCCTATTTGTGAAATGTATGAAAAAGTGCTTTGCATTAAGCTTTTATGAATTCTATTTCACCATGCATTTGTCTGCAGTGACTGCTGTCTTCTTCGGCACTTGCGAAACGGAAATAAAGATTCACAGTTTCACCTGTTTTTTTAGGGAATTAGTGCACTAAGTAACTTGCAAGTAATTAGTAACCGGAAATGATGCAATGTGAGGACAGATTTAATGTGCTGTAGATTCTATGTTAAGTAGCCTGGACAAAGAATGTAGAATTCGACAAGGGATACAGTCAAAGCCAAATATAATGAACCCGTATGAAGGAAATTATTTTCTGTTTCGAAGATGTGAAACATACTGAAATATATTCACACTAAACACTTCTCATCACAAACTGGACATTGGATATATCAAACTTGGGGCCTCTGCTGCCAACACCATAACGCTGCTTGCATGTCGCGAATTCAGCGTACATGACAGGGTTTTTTTATTTTTTTTATCATGCCTCCTCTTTTTTTGAGCATACATGTGAGAATGCTTGGAACCATGGTAGAAGCATATGCAAAGCATACTAAAGTGACATCCTATAAATTTACTATTCTTAATGACTCTGATAAACAGTTAAGGCACAGGTAAAGTGCTGGCTACTACATATACGTCTGTCTCCAAAAAATGAATTACTTCCTTGCTTCTTACCTTCACTGGAGACAAAATATCAATATCTAATGAATGCATCACAAAAGTTTAAGTTTGTTATTAGGTGAGTTCAGGTTGTGGGGGTCTCACAGGAGTATGGACCACTAAGGGTTCAGGCACCTCAGAGCCACGTCAGGCATCGCCTCACATCATCTAACGCTCGGCAGCACGCGCGTGCTCAGCCAGCAAAAGGTGCAGAGTTCTGCACATGCAAGAAACACATTATTGCGCAAGGTTAATGGAAACAGAATTATTTGCCTTCGGCGACACCCAGTACTGCACACGTGCCTGGTCCCGGGGCGGCGTGGTTATCCTAGACATTCTGCGCCAAAGGTAAAAATACAGAAGAGGGCATCATCAGCACATCACTGCAGGAGGATGGCTTCCCATGACAGCCCACTAAGTGAAAAGTAACATATTTGTTGCAGTGCGAAAAGATACAGATGAAGATGAGAAACACAGGACGAGCGCTGATCCTGAGCTGAAAATGTTATTGAAAAGAATGTATATGTAGGCGATTGCAAATCTCTACAACAATATCTGAGGAACCTGCAATCAGATCAATGAATGCGAACAAGAAACCAACAAAAAAGCAATCCCAATGCCTCAGAGGCAAACGAACCTTCATCTGATGTTGGATGAATGCACGTGGCTAATAAATATTTATATTCCTTGTCTGATAATGAAACTAAAGCCTGATGGATGCATACATCCCCCATTCTTTTAATGTGGAAAGCGTCAACAATGTTTCAAGTTGTTTGGCACTCATGTTTCGAAAGTACCTCTGTATCTACAAACAAGGGTGAGAAGCCACCTGTGTGACAGTGCGATGCTATGGACTGGACTTCTTTACTGACTCATCGTGTTCTGTTAAACATTGAGGCACCTTCCGCTATGTCTCGCATATGATTTTCCACATGTAAGTGGAACTTGATAAACATTACCCGACTTCCAGGGTACGTACTGTTATGGAAGGATAAAAGAGAAAGGAAGAAGATCACGAGACGCTGGCAGCTGCGTGTTGTTTCTGGTCAGCCATCTTAACCACATTGACTCTGCTTGTATATAGATAGTAAATACAGTCTGTCCATACTCCCAACATCCCCGTAACATATTGGTGGAGGTGTGGGGTACCACGGCTGGAAACGGAGCTCTGCCGCGGGCGTCGCATCACCGTCCCCACCGTAAATGATGGTGAGCACGCGGGATCAGCGTCGTTGCCGCCTCCATCGTCATCGTCGCCAGTTGTCCCCTTCGGTTGTGGTTGTGCAACCCAACGATCCCAAAACTTTCTGCGGGACCGATGGCGCCGACGTTGAAGAGTGGGTGGCTATGTACGAACACGAGTGTGATCAACAGATGGGACCCTACACTTATGCTAGCTAACCTGTTGTTCTACCCAAGAGGCACGGCAAAGGTGTGGTATGAAAACCACGAAGAGGAGCTAACCAGCTGGGACCAATGCAAAGAGAAGTTAACATCTTAAAGGGGCAGTGCAATAAGACGATGACAGAAGGCAGGAAACACACAGGACAGCGCTCCTGCCATGTTTCCTGCCTTCTGTCATCGTCTTATTGCGCTGCCCCTTCAAGATGTTCAACCAGTACCAACTCACCCAAATGTCGATCCTTCTAAAAGTTAAGAGTTGTTTGGCAAACCAGCTGGCCGTAAAATTGCTGCGAAGCAGGAACTGGCCTCCCGTGCCCAATTCCCCACTGAATCCTACGTCTCATACAGGCAGGATGTGCTGGTGCTTTTTAGTAAAGCTGATCACGACATGACACAAGCTGAGAAGGTAGGGCAGATGCTGAAGGGAATTTTTTCAGTTTCCCCTTTTTCAGTTTCCTCGTACAAGCCATCGTTCGCCAGGAACTTGAAAACATTGGTCTACATTCTATCTGTGCTTTTGCCAACCCTAGAGACAATGAACACCCTTCTACTGTTTTCGCTCCACCCCGACGCTTCTCTCCATGTTATCGCTACCCGGCTGAGTGGAGAACTGCGGACAACCAGCTGATATGTTTCACCTGTCGGTACATTGGTCATGTCGCCCGATACTGTTGCAACTTGTGGCCTTCAACAACTCTCACGCCGACCAACCTGAGCCGTTTTGATGGAAATGCCGCCAATATTTCACCCACCGCCAAGTCTAACAGTGCCGGCAACTCTGCTAGGAACACGTGGTACAGTTGCTCACCATCGCCGTGCGGACACCAGTCTCATTCACTGCAAACACATTGCCCATCTTCCTGTTTACCACAGCCACGTCACCTTTCGTCCCCTGTGGCTTTCGCCCGCACCCTTTCGGAAAACCAAGAAATGCAGCCCTTGGAGGTGACGCTGCATTGCCTACTACCACAGCAAATCCTCTGTCTGTGCCCGCAAAGAGAAGTGCAATCGATATTACAATAGACGGTGTACCTGTGCGAGCATTCGTAGCATGAGTTGCTTCCATCTTTATGTAAAATCAGTATTCAACATTATGCCCAATGTGGGACACTGGTTGCCATGAAGGTGTGTATACTGGAAGTCATTCTTAGTTTCTGGAACCGATTAATGTAACATGTGTGCGAACGCTTCCGGTATGATCCCCACGGAGCATTTCTTGCTCTCTACTGGCAGATTCGGATTGATCCAATTTGAGCACTTGCCCCAGGAGATTGGGGGCAGGAGAAGTGAACCAACAGAGTTGGTGCATAGTTAATCCAACTATGCACCATGGCATTCGTTCTGTCTCCTTATTTTTCATGGTTTTTATACTTTTCACTACAGTGCGTCAGATTGACCAGTAGAAAACACCATTAGTTAATTAGCACTGAAGGTTCCTGGCTAATTTTTCTCTCTCTCTGCAGGTATTGTGTCAGTTGTGATCCTGGTTGTGCTGTTGCTTCTGCTCATCTTCTTGCGAAAGCGCATCGTCATTGCCATTGCTCTAATCAAGGAAGCCAGCAGGTAAGTTGTGCCATGGATGACATTTGGTCTAAGCTCATGCAGATCTGAACCTTCTAGAGCTTTTGTCATGGTGAAAAGCAGTGCAGATTGAACACGTCACTGAACTGGGCAAGCAAATTCAGCACATTGGCAACACTGCATTGTTGTCAATTGTTCTAACATCTTTGCCAGCATGGCAAAGGAGCTTCATTATGACTCATATGTAGTACTCAAATAAGTAAGCAAAGTGGTCCAACTTGCTTATTTCTCTGGGTTGGCTAACTCGCAAAGCATTTAATCTCTATTTACATTACTCCCGAGTCCCCATTCTGTAGAAATTTTAAAGCTATATATGCGTCCCAGGTGCCATGGAAAATCTTACAAGTGCTGTCTTGAAATGTTCCTTTGGCTACTGACATCAATTTTAAAATTGTTGCCATAATCAAACTGCTAAACATTTCTGCTTGGAACTTATACAGGAGACACTATGGACTGAGCATGCACCATTAAGATTCCAGGTCTGGCCATTTCGAGCCGACAAGCACAGAGCATACAATGCATGATAAATATTGTGTCTGCAAAGTATTGCATCGCTATGCACCGTGGAAAGATCTGGAATTTCAAACCGAACGCCGTTTTCACTTCTTTTGTTTTACTTCGAACTGTAGCAAGAGAGATGTACTTCGATTTCGTCTGCTTAGCCCCACGTCATGCAAGAAGTGCACGCAGACACTAAAACTGTCATTTTCTACTGTGTTCCAGCGCATGATCATGCTCTGTGATCCGCTTGTGTCTTCCTCAGTATTCGTGTAGCACTGACTTATACTGTTAGTGAGGTGTCCTCTTGCACAGTGCGTGAAATCGTGTGCTGCGTGAAACAAGACAATCACAACAGCTTGCGTGTGATGCCTTCAGTCGAAGTGCGCCACGCCGAAAAAGATGAGAAAAAAATAAAATGAAGGTGGGGCCCGTGACGTTTGCGTCACGCGATTGTCGAGGTCCAGTATAGGAGAACGCAGGGAAGGAATTTTGCTTGCGTAGGCTAGACGGGCCAAGTAGAGAGAGTGTCTCGCTTGGCAGTGGAGCTTGCCTCCTGAAATCATGGGTTTGCGGCACAGAAATATTTCTATCTCGACTATTAATGAGCCGATTTGAAAAAAATTTTGTAGCAGAACGCTTCCTAGAGGACACGTAACAACTTCCAGCATATATCCGAAGTTTGCTGTGTGGCCTGGTGAGGAGCCATAGCACCCTTATAGGCAGCTCAATCTCCTGACATGTGGCTGTCCAACGGCCCATCGTGTGTGTGCCCTTGTTGTGATTATGACACAATTGGCAGCAATATTTATGCACTTTTTAACGAATATTTTTTTAGGCCTCTTTACAGCCGTGCTTCATCCACGTCTCGATATTCATTATTCATTTACCAATGGCAGCCTATTATCACAGCCTTGGCGCTCTTCAGCCACTTTTGGCCCTTGTGCCAACAAACTCCAATCATCATCATCATCATCATCATCCTTCTATGTATGTGCTTGTGCCTTTGTTGACGTGCCTGCTTTGCTGGCTGAAGTTTGTCAGCATCACTTTCGCTTTTCCTGCATGTAATCAAGCAGTACCCCTTGTGACGCAAATTTCATGGTCCAGCAGCAAATGTTGGTCGCCCTCCATGACGACATTTATGTCTGCGGATGCTTCGGTGCCAATGAAAATGATAACACTGGAGCAAGGTAGCATGCTGGCTTGATCTTGGAGTATCTTCAAGGCATGGTAATAGAGAATTCCATCGATGCGGTAGCACTTAATTCGTTGACAGCTTTATCGGCTTGGATTTCAATTCAATGACTGTGTTGTGTTGGCTTAGGAAGTCCATGCCGAGGATTATGTCCCATGAGCAGCACGGTAAGTCTGTTTATTGACCATAGCTCTTGCTGTGCAGATTTTAGCCAGCGCTATTAGGTGTCGTCCAGCTGTCCGTATTTGAGTGCCATCCCATGCAGTCCTGTCTTTCTTCAAATTTGTGGCAAAGGGTGCATTGATGATGGAATAGTCGGTTCCTGTGTCTACAAGGGCGGTTACTTCGTGGTCATCAAGAAGCACGTCGAGGTAGATTGTTCTTGGTCTGGTATTGCAGTTAGGTTGTGGCATCAGGTCATGGCTGCGTTGAATTCCCCTACTGTTGCTCCGTTGCGTTGTTAAGCCTTGCGTCGCCAGCATTTTCATTGCATCGAGTCTTCATCTGGTCGGTGGCATTTTACTGCTATGATGTCGAGATGGCTCTTGCAACGTCGTCGTCAGTGGTGGAGGATCTTTGGCACTTTGATGGACAGCAACCGCACCTCCATTGGTTGCTGCATTCAGTTTTCTGGATAAGGGCTGACGGACTGGCTGCATAATGGGCCAGTTAATAAAGGGAAAATTAGACATCGACCCTAACGTAGCTAAGTGCTACAAAGGAAAGCCATATGGATTCCTCGAAAGAAAAGCATTGCAGTTGAATAAAAATTTGAGGCTTTTCTTTCGAGGAACCCGTATGGGTTTCATTTGTAGCACTTAGCTACGTTTGGGTGGATGTCTCATTTTTCCTTTATTAATTACTTCTCTCTACCTTGCGGGTTTCCACAGATTACGTCAAATAATGGGCCAGTGTATGGTCGGTGCTGCGGTGACATATACAATCATGGTGACAGCGCAGGGAAAGTCTGCCTAGGTCTAAACTCAGTGGCTGCGATGTAGTCTGCAATTTCTTGTGGTTGTTCACCTTGCATCAGAAGCAATGTGTTGACGGTGAAGCCTCGTAGGCCAATATCCTTGAAATTTAAAAGTACGTTTTCAAGGCTCTCAAAGATCCTGGAATTTTTTTTCCCTTTGAATACCTGTGAATTTCTTAAATAATACAGTGCAAGGTAGATTACATGAATACTTTTTATTTGAACAACAATGTGAACCTGGTGAACTTCAATTTTAGAAACAACGCTACATTAAGAAACATAGGTCGCAGTTTTATTTGAAAGGTGAAGCATTGATTGCAATTGCAAATTGTTAGACAGCTATATGCAGTAAGGTCAATAGATTTATAAGCTTTGAAAGTTCTGTAAACATTTGCTCACCAATTAAATTAACAAGCACGATGTCAAGCGCGCACAGGCTAATATGAACACATCTCGCTTGATGACCGTAGACACTCGCTGTCAGAATGCTGCCATGATGAAAAGCAGCAGCGAGCCAATTCCCCTTCATGCAGCCTCTCGCTCCAACGCAAACTAGGCACTTGGGAACACGGCACACGAAGCCATCAGCTACCTCAGTTCAGTTAGCCTATGAACCAACCGTAGATTGCCTCCAAGTTAGGATAAGTGCGGCTGCTCTCAGCCGTGCCACACGCACCCATGGCCGGAGTAAAAGCGGAGATGCACACAAACCTGCCCATCTCCCATACCCCCTTTGCGTGCCTGAAAAGTTGGCGCGCACCCTCCCCGCCTTCCTCTCTCACGTGAGAAGCCACTGCCATACCAAACCACCATCCTTCTCGGCTCACCCTTGCATGCTTTTCCTTGCACCTACAACATACAGCATGCTACCGCAACATTGTCACTCTTGCTATTTAATGTTACGGCGCCACCAACAGGGCCGCAGAAATTTGCCTGGAGTGTCCGCGTAGTTGCTATTGCAATAAAATACGAGCAGTCATACCCACCTGCACACCCACCTCTGTGCCACACCCACCTCTGTGCCACACACTCTTTGTGGCACACCTTTGTCCCACTTTCTCATGCCTCTTTCCCATCTACTTTCCACTCCTTTCACATGGGTGCTGTCAGACTCCCAATCGGTATCGTGTTTAAGAGAGGTGGAAGAGAGACGAAAGAAACGCATGCGAGGCTGAAAATGTGGCGAAATCCTGCCGGGTGTGTGGCACAACGACGAGTGCGCTGGCTTGCTCTTTTTTTCCTCATTGGGATTTTGTGATCCTTCTTATTTTGGCACATCCACCCAGTAGACAGGGGTAATTGTTATAGCCAAGAATGGGGAGTAGGAATATTGTACAGCAGAATCTCGTTAATTCGCACTTCGAGGGGGGGACCATAAATTTATTTGAATGAAGTGTTTGAACTAAGGAGAGCCCCTTTAAACATGGCGCCCCATCAGTTGTGCAGTACAGTATGCAAAATCAAAGCTGTCCCTTGTCTCCCATTGAAAAAGTTTTATCTTCCCCCATCATCGTGCGACGATGCGTGCCAGAAGAGGCCTAGGTTCCGCGTGGTGTCAAGTGCTTTAAGATCATGCTTTGCACTGTTGTTTGCTATGGGCATGAAGGAAAATGTGTGAGGATGAGCTGAGGAGGAGGGTGGCTTAATGCCGACTGTGTCGCGTGTTGGAGACGGCGTGATCGAGCCTATGCTAGGGGGCTCTTTCCTGCTTCTTTTAAGCCAGATTGGAAAGGAGGGCGCATGCTGCTCTGCTTCCTCCGGTTTGCTCTCGCCTCTTGACGCGTCTTTTGTTGTAATTTTTATGGCACACAACATTACAGTAGCTAGCAGTGCATCGAGGCTTCACCTCTGGCTCAGTTTTGTTCGAAAAGTAGTCCATGGGAGTGGAGAATTTCGTTCGAAATTATCAATGCACCGTTTTTGGAGTTTGAATTTCCTGGAGTTTCTTTTTTGTTCTTTTTTTGTTATTCAAATAATAGGGCCTTGTATTCAAATAATAGGGCATTGCTGTATACGTCAATTCGAATAATGAGATTTTGATCGTTTGAATTGTGGCGAGGCTTGATGCGGGCGCGGAGGGGGGATGTGACGGTAAGCGACAGCGGCGTAGCTTATCGCTTCTGCCTGCGGTGGTTCAGCGCCTCCTAGTGACTGTTTGATTCCTTTGCATACGGTGTTGGCAATTATGGCATCCTTCAAGGAGAAGTACACATGGTTCAGCTTGTCCTCAGCATTCCAGTTGTCGAAGCTTGAAACCCTTTTTAATGTCTCGAGCCAGGTTTCTGCATCGTTGGATGAAGCTCCGTGGAAGATAGGTGGTTCCCTGGGTTGTTGCAGTACGATGGCTGCAGGCGATGCTCAGTCTGTGCTAGTTGACTTGGCCACGATCTTCATGGTCATCTCGGGTAGAAATCCATGCTCCAGGCCAGGTTTTGTAGCCTACGGCTTGCTCGGTGGTCCGGGATGACGCTGGTGTTGTCTTTGGGGTGTGGGTTTGATGGGGGCATCTGGTACATGATCGCAATAATACCTTCATCAGATGTCATGTTGTAGTAGCAGTAGTAGCAAAAACTGTGAATCATGAAACGATCCCTTTGTTGGGCAAACCTGTGCCCAGAAAAGCAAATTACTCTCAAAGCACAATGATAGCAGCGAGCACATTCGGCGATCTTCGAAAATTTAATCTGCAGATCGGATGCATCGGCTCTTTATACATGGCTCAAAGAACCTTCCAGCGTAATCGCTGGTGCTCTCACATAAGTTCTAGATTGTACACCAGCAATCTTGTTGCACACAGAATTCGATTACACAATGCTTGGCGACTACATAGACAACAGGTAAAACCACCGCTAACATTCAAGAAACTGCAGATACAGAAAGGCATGTCTTGCACTGAGTGATAACCTTTAACATTTGTGAGCTGGTGCAAATGCAGATAAACAAGCATGTGTGTCAGTAGCATTGTCATCCATGACGTATTCGCCAGCTCTTGCACCCACTGCCATGTTGCAACAAGCATTGTACCAGTTGAGCAACCCCTGGAGCCATTCTGCACACGGTGTGGGGGGATGCTATAGATACTGGACCCTCTCGTGTGGTCTCTGTTGTCATATTGAGCAGCACTCTCTATGTGTGCCGCTGCTATATGTGTTGGTTGTCGTATAAGAAATCTGCCATCATGATGCTTGCATTTGTTGTAGTGGTCTTTGCTAGTTGAGGCATTTACAGTACATATGAAAGAGAGGAATTTAGCCGGGACATACAGTATCCTTTGTTGTACTCAACCTTTTTGTTGTGGAGGCGTTTAACTGTATTGCAGTTTTGGCGTCTTCATTCATATCGGGCCTTTTTGTAAAATTCTCTCTGGAGCATGTCTTGCACGAGGCATCACCCTCGTGCCAAGGCTTTCCTTCAGTTTCAAGAGAGGGTGTTTCAGAGCCCCTGTTAACCCCTTGGCTTCTGCGCCCTCCGCGGCCGTTCCTGCCTGGTACTCCGCGGTGCAAATTTTCCGCCGGTAGACCGCGTGCAGCACTGTATAAAATCTCGATAAATTCCGCTAAACATGTGGGACAGCAACAAACCTTAATTTATTGGATGCGCAATTTCTCAGTGCACCAACACACTCAATATGACTTCTGTGTGGGAAATGTCTTGAAACACTCAGGCATGTGAAGTGCAACTTCACACTTTTCGCACTCCCATCTGCTCTCAGACTTTTTCCCTTGCGCTTTGCAGACAAAGCACAGCCTGGATTGATTTTGCTTCACCTTGTTTGGTGGTATCTGGCGAGGGAAATGTGCTGACTCGGCTGCATTGGTGTTGCGGCGACAAGCTGCTTTCTTTGACCATGGTACTGAGGGAGAATGGCCTCTTAGAAAATCTCTTCCGTGAGGTTTACTTTCCAGTCAGCATAATGGAGCCGCTTGCCTGTTGCTTTCATAAAAAGAACATAGCTGTTATAAACGGCTATGTCCATTATGTAGAAGATTTTTTGTAGCCCTTAGCGTATCGCCTCATGATAGGAAACAAAGCGAGTTGTTGATCCTCGCGATCAATTCCACCCATGCCTCGGTTGTAATCGAGCACAGCCTCCGGTTTCAGAACGGGCAAGTCATTCTTGCGACTCTTTTTCCCTGTGTCTATCACATTGGCTGCATTGTGGCAGGTTGAAAGCATAGTCACCGTCTTTTTATCTTGCCAAGTGAGGGCCATGATTCCGCGTGAAAAAAGAGCCTTGCATTGCCCTTTTTGCAGCTTCGCCTTCTTGAACTCGTTAGGCATGTTTTTACGGTGTAGGCGAACTGTGCCAACAGCATTCGAACCACCTTCTTTGATGAGACGGAATAGTACAGGTGAGGAATACCAATTATTCGTGTAGAATGTGTGGCCATCGAGCAGACGCTTTCCCACTAGCTCAATGACAACAGCCTCACTGCACAATAATCCAGTTGTGCAGTTGTGCATGAGTGTAAATTGAAAACTGCAGGCAGTAGCCACTCGAAGATTTGCACAGTTTATAGAATTTAATCCCGAATCTGGCTCGTTTTGAAGGGTTGAACTGCACGTAGAACAGCCGACCGCAAAACTTCACGAGGCTTTCGTCAATGGCAAGACGCTCTTCGGGACGATAGGCTGTACCTATGGATTTCAATATATGGTCTAGCACTGGCCGTATCTTGCACAGCCTATCTTCACCTTGGGGGACGGTATTGTCGCAGAAATGAAGATGTCGAGATAATGCCCAAAAATGGTGCTTTGACATCACTGAACCAAAAAACGGTGTGCTAATAACACATCTTGTTGACCAATATGACTGAATGCTGCTCTTTTTTACTTGGCTCATAAGCACACACATGGCAAAGTAAACTTTCATTTCATCTGGCATTGTATCATACCAGGTGGGATCAGGATGCAAATGCTGCTTCTCGCTTGCAAAGGCGTTTGTGTGCATAGCAACGGTGCTCCGAATCTCATCTCCGAGGAGGGCATTGAACATACCAAGAGCACTGGGACGCGCACCTATTTGCAGTTGGATGGCTCTTTTGATGCCTGGTTGACCACTCAAAGGGTGCTTGACCACATTTTCAGCACTGTCGTGTTCTTCCCATTCCCACTGTTCAAGTTTTTGCACCTTCAGAGACGGTGGAGAAGAGTCCATGGGATCTTCATCTGAACACAGATGCTCATCATCCTCACTGGCACTGTCATCACCTTGGCACTCCGCATCGTCTAGCTGAACATCCTCATCATCGCTGATGTCGCTCTCGGCCTCACTGTTGAACACAAGTTCAAGAATTTCCCCTTGTGTCAAAGAATGTTTTTTTCCGTGACGCGATGTTTTGCACGAAACTGGGACGCGAGCTTTTTGCCTTCTAAAAAACAAAAATAAACCTCAAACAGTGGACAGCTAGGTCCATCTAGTGGAAAGCTTATGAAGCAAAATGAAAACACCTTGTTTTGTGCTGCCATCTACTGAATAAAGTCATAAGCAACCATTCCCAGAGCAGCTGGCAAATCGCTGGCCATAGCGACTTTGGCCTTTTGCGTCGCAGCCGGCGATCCGCCGGCCGTAGGAGCCAATGGGTTAAGTCATAGGTGTCCTCGTCCCAAAGTTTTCCTCCATTTTCAAGGGAGGGTTTTTCAGAGCCCCTGTTAAGTCATGGCTGTCAAAAATAGTGCAACGAATGAGAAGAAAGGGAACTGAAGTGGCCTACTTTTGTTAATCATATCATAAAAAGCCAACAAACAGACATAAAGGACAACATGGGGGAAATTACTTGTACTTACTAACTAAATTGAAATGATAAATTAACGGAAATGAAAATGAGTGAAAAAACAACTGGCCACAAGTGAGAAATGGTCCCACGTCTTCGCATCACGCATAATGGGAATATGTGGGATCATTTCTCACCTGTGGCCAGTTGTTTTTTCATCCATTTTCATTTCCGTTAACGTATCATTTCTTCAATTCAATTAGTAAGCACAAAAAATAGTGCAATGTTGCTAAAATGTGGAGTTGCAGCTCTCACCTGTGCCTGTGGCCATTGGGGCTAATGCATGTCTCTTTTTCAGAGCGGTTGCCCTGATGCCCTCAGCTCTCTTCTTTCCGATCCTGCCGTACCTGCTGCACCTGCTGCTGTTCGCCTTCTGGGGCTCGGTGGCAGTGTATCCCTCTCGCATGTTGTGGCTGGTGTAGCGACTCAGTGGCATTGCTGGTACTCTAGTGTCGAGTCAACCTTTGTGCTGTGTAACTGCAGCGCACTGAATGTCTGACCCGAGTATCGCACTGCTTTAAAATAAGGCGGTGTCTTGACACCACGTTGAGGTGCACAACGTTTGGGCCTCTTCTTATTTATTTCTAGATACTGCCGCGTGAGAGAATTTTGCTGCGTGGAAGTTACATTCAATAAATATGCGAAATCATGGCACAAGAGAAACAAAGCAACCAAGTTACAGCAAAACCATAAAACTGATCATGAATTGAACTTAGCTGATGCAGTAGATACAAGCTCCAACGAAATTTATTACAATGTCACGGTGTAGTGACAGTAAAGAAGCAGAAAATGGGCAAGGCTAATGTGACAGTGGCAATTACAGTCGGTGATCATCGAATCGGCACTGAATCAGCTCTTGGCTGGCCACTATTTATAAATGACACAGAAAGTTCTCAATGACTTGCATATAGCACCGTAAGCAATGAAGATACCTCAAATAGGGCTATCACAGCGCAGGTTTAAGAACAGACTGGATGCGCACAAGGGGACAGGCAGTGCAACAACTTCTGTGTCACAACATGAAAAGATTGGGCATCATAAGCGACAACAAAGCAAGCACATGGTGCAGCAATACAAAATAATGTGAAATAAGAAATTTGTGCTCACAGCAAAACAAAAGCAGGGAAAATGCAAGGGAAATGCTGCAGCAAGATGTCATTATTTCCCAGTTTGTCAAATGGTGCCAGAAGGGGGGGGTTCTTCGGCTGCACAATATTGTGAGCCAACTATCGGCACCACAGGACATGCCTTCCAGAGGATAAGGGGCTCAGCATGTAAGCGAACATAGCTGCTCCCAGCACAGCCTGTCATGGTCAGATCTTTTGCGTCGAGTCCTAGCCGTTGTGTGACGATTTCATTCTCTACACCGTGCCTTGTCAGCCTTGGCCACTGACCCTTCCCACCTCACATGTATTTATATGAGACGTTGAAAAGGAATTTCTTTTTATCTGCTGTGTCTAACATTTCATCATAACCTGCTTTGCTCTAGCAAGGTTAAAATAGCAAGGATAGCAAGGCTTAAATCTGATAGCAAGGCTTAAACCTCTATGAAAAACAGGCGTCAGATAACTTTTTCCCCAAACACAGTAAACGTGGATTTGTAGAAGTAGCATAACATATTGTAAAGCTCTGCTCTTGCAACATTTTTTTTTGTAGTGACATATTTTCATGAGCCTCTTAACTGTTTTTTTTAAACCTTTAGCTCTAGCCCAACTCTGTAGCGGCCTATTCAAATACATGTAAAACGCTAAAACTCTTCTCTGAGATAACCCTTGGACCGATTTTAATGAAATTTCTTGCATTTGTGAGAGAAAGTTAACTTCTAGTGACTGTTGGAAGCGGAATTTCGATTTAGGGCCTGAATTTTGTTAAAAGAACTTTGAAAAATTCGAAAATATGAAAAAAAAAATAGAAGCACGAAGTTTACAAATTATTAGCTCTGCATCGAAAACAGATATCGCAGTTCTGTAAATGGCATCTATTAGATCATTCAAAGCGGACACATTCGATGTGTCAATTTATATCTTACGTGAGTTTGTTACATTGTGTACAAGGGTTTGGGAAAAGCTGTATTTCCATATTACTGACTTTTTTTAGATTCACGTGTAACATAAATTTTGTCCGCTTTATATGTACTATCAGATGCAATTCACAGAATTGTCATATCATTTTTCCTTGCTGAGTTAGAGAGTTGTGAACTTGATAGTTTCGTTTTCTGAAAATTTTTGATTTTCGCCAATTTTTAGTAAAAAATTGACAATAGCCTCATTGGTATCAAAGACACTCTGGGCCATGGCTGGGACCCACTGGCTGTCATTTCAGGTGCATTCCTTCCCCACTACTTAACTATGGATTTGCAATAAGCTTCACACTCTTAAAGAAGAGAAAAGTGGAAGACAACTTTCTGTAGATGGGAGTCAAACCTCTGCATGACGGATGCGATGCACTGCTAGTTGAGGCATGTATCTTTTTACAACAAAACTGTGCCTTGCACTGATTCCTACATACTGTACTCAATGTTTCACGTTGTCATATAAGCTGTTGCAAGGTAAAGGTCCACTCGTGTGATATGTGCGATTTATATTTGACTTTAAAAAAAATGGTTATTTGATGTAGCATGTTGACTGTATTTTGAAGTAAACATTGTTTTTGAAGAGCTAAGTGGATGATCAATATGACAAGCAACGATTCAAAATTTAGTGTTGCAGTTAGTACAATTTTTGTTACCATGCCAGGGAAGTGGTTAAAGATTTCTCTGTGGCTCCTGTCATAAACTAGCTTGATTTGCATAAGAATGCAGAAATATTTTAAAATGACTAACAGTTCACTAAACTAGCTGATATGTTTACGAGGCTTCTGTAAACATGTGAGCCAAATAAGATAGTGCTGCATGCAGCAAGGAATTTACAATCTCGTGTGCAGAGCAGCGAACAGTCGCTTGCACTCTCCTTCACAATGTCTTCATGCAGCAGAACCCACAACAGCTGTTGGCTGATTTCGTGATCACGAGCCCGGTAATGCATTTATTGTGCATTTGAGTTAAATAAATTAAATATATGTGTTTGTGATTTCAAAAAGACCGAAGCACCATTTCATCTTAGCATTGCTGATCTACACAGAACAGCTGCGTGTTGCTGCTGCAGGTGGCTTGAAAAGCGTAGCATAGATGCTGCCACCAGCCATCTCGCATTCAACCTTTTGGTCGGGCTAGCAGTACCATGCTCCCATGTGCTCCTTGGCTGTCTCCCCTGTGTAGTGGAAATGAGAGAGAAAACTGCTAATCGATCTGGTAACTACGTCATAACTTTGCTTGTGCTTGGAGGATTTGAAACATTTTTGCGGCAGGATATTCGTGAGAAGACGTAATTTACCGTATTTATTCGAATCTAGGCCCATAGATTTTTTTTTTCAAATAATCATATTCCAAACTCTAGGGTCGGCTTAGATTCGAGGATTTAAAAAAACGCGCTAGTTTTTCATTGAAACTGCTAAATATGGTGCGTAGCTAGCACCATCTAGAAAAGTCAGTATCGCAGCCGCTACTAGCCATGCCAGTAGCCAACCGTACACGAGCTTGCCATTTTTACCTGTGTCGTGTCGGCTGTATCGGTGTGCGGCGTGGTGTTATCGTGATGGCACCAAGCAGGAGATGCCACTACAGTGGTGCTTTCAAGCAAAAAGTTGTGATAACCGCAGCGGCATCGTCGAACCTTCAAGCCGGGTGGGACTTCAGCGTCGACGAGAAAAACGTCCATCGTTGAAGGGGACAATGACGGCAGCTTTTTGCGTGTGCCGCGACGAGGATGGCATTTAGCGGACCAAAGAAAGGCCGTCACCACTAAGTGGAGACAGTTTTGTCCGACTTTGTTCGGACGCAGAGAGCAGCTGCCCTTCCAGTGACAACAGAAGTGCACCAAGCGAAAGCTAGGGAACTTTCCAGGGACCGATGCCTAATGCCAAAGGATTTCAAAGCCAGCCAGGGCTGGCTTCAGAAATTCATGAAGCACTTTGGCTTCAGCCTCCGACGTCGCACTTCAATCACCCAGAAGCTGCCAAGCGATTTCGAAGAAAAGCTGATAGCTTTTCAGCGCTACGTGCTTCGAAAGAGAGGAGCGGCAGGCTACAACCTTGGGCAAATCGGCAACGCCGACCAGATGGCTGTGTATTTTGATATAGTGCACTGTTTGAAGGTGACAGTGACAAGGAACACAGCGACGAATCTAGCAACGACGACGACGTTGAATGAGCTCTGCACGTTCAGATTCAATAAATGCTGTTTGCATTTTCTGAACGCTGTCCTCCCTTTTTTTGTTCGGCCTACATTCAAGGTAACACATGTATATTTTTTGGGGCTTCGGACTTTAGGGGGTCGGCTTAGAATCGGGTCGGCCTAAATTTATGTAAATACAGTAGTGGTGATGTCATTTTATGATTAGTTGGAAAAGTGCTTCAGGGCCCTTGCAAAGCTAGCAGGCTTGTGGTAAAAGGCTGACAGTGTAGTAAAAGCTCGTTAATTCAGATTTCACGGGGCTGGAAAAAATGACTGAATGTGTAACTATCCAGAGTATTATAAGAAAACAATAAACAAATGCTTACTATGTCAACACACATTTATTTATTGAATTAATCAGCAAACCCTGTTTCTATTTTACACGAAAGCAGTGCGGAAGCTGCCATTCTCATCAGCTCATGACTGCTTAGCACTCGCAGCAACAAAGGCCTAGCAACTTCCTTTGCAGCACGGTGTCAGTCTTCGTCCAAGATGTGCTTTTCAGTACTGCGTGCACATCCCAATTATTTTTTTGCAAGTAGGCTGGTCGCCAACAGACTGTTTCTCCATCGCAATGTTGCCAACGCTTTTCACTCTCGACCGCTTCCGCTGTGTTTCTGACATTGCACTGAGTCAAAACAAGACTGTTTACCGCAACCGCTGCTGATGTAACCGTGGCAGCTATCAACCCGATCATGGATGGCAAATATGCAGTTGTGTAGGCACATGGCCAAGCAGGGGAAATGCGTGGCAATAAATGCAAGAATGAAGACTATAAAGGCACAACTAGCCGTGAAGTGTTCCAGCATCCCTGTCGTTCACGTACGATTTCACTGATGACTATGGCGATGCAGACGCTGCCGTTACGTTTCAGTGGGCACTAGCGCTGGTCTTGCTCTTTTGCATTCCACATTTGGGCTGCTCCGTGCTCGCTGAGGCATCCTAAATGACCGTGGCGTGGTCAAATATGTCCAAATCAATGAGAGTTTGATTCTCACATACACTTGCCAGGACCAGAGGACGTGTCCGAATAATCTGATTTTCTGCATTAACGAGGTTCAAATTAACTAGGTTTTGCTGTAGTGATAAATTGCAATGAATTACAGTGGAATCTCGATGATACGAATTTCACGGGGTCACGAAAAATATTTGTGTTAGCAGAAATTCGTATCATCGAAACACAATTAAAACTAGCTAAATTAAAGAGTCAGAGGTGAACTCACTCAGGCACATGTATGTAAAAAGCTTTTATTTCTTGAATAAAAAGTCTCTAATGTCCTTCTGCTTCTTTTTCTTTGTCGGGTCACTTAGCAGACTTTGTGCAAATCCATAAAAACGCGTGCATGTGTTGTCGCTGATTTGATCCACGGCCATAGCATGCCTCAGAATGTCGAGCGTGGGCAGCGTTTCAGCCGCCGGTGGTGGTCCTTCGCCGTCGCCCACGTCGTCGCCATCGTTGCTAGAATCAGCAGCCTCGCATGTGGCCTCTTCGACAATATCTTCTACAGTGTGCGCACCACAGGTGGCGAGATTGTCATCTGCCGTGCAAAAGTCATCAGCTGTGCACTCGACATTAAGCCGTTCCCAATGCTCAGTTGTATCTTCCGGCTCTGGGGGCACCTCTTCTGGACTCCCAAAGAAGCTGCATTTGCCGAAGCAGTTCGCTACGGCAGTCGTAGTTAGCTGATCCCATGCCATAGCTATAAAACGGATGGCGTCCAAGAGGCTCATTCGCAGGTCGCCTTCGTCCTTTCGATCAATTTTAGCAAGTAGGCGGCGCACAAGAAGGCTCTTGAAATGGTGCTTTGCGTTCTTTATATTTTGAGCTTCATCATGCATGAGAAGCAGGGAAAACATTTTACTGCACAAAGCAGTAATATCATAGGAAACAGTTTATGCACCTGCAATGTCATGCTTTAATGTAGCGTGCTTTGTCTTTTTCATGGGGAACCTAAGAGAAATATGGTCATATGCCTTGTCATAGAGAGGGCTGAAGAACTGAAAATGAGATTCACAAAATTCTGAGGTTGTGGAGTACTTAGCATAGTAATGATTTGTTGCTAAGTGTAGGCTAATTCAAGACCAAGTGAAATGCAGTGGCTCAGAGCGAGCATTTATTTGGCATGCAATAAAAGAAAGGTGAGCAATGATACCCTCTTAACTGCTTTGCACAATAAATGACTTCAGGATGTTAACAGGGCCAGAGTGGCCAATTTTTTCTTTCACTCTTCAGTTAAATAGGGATTTAAGGTGGGGGCATGAGGGTTTGCTTTGACATGTTCTTGCGATGCCACTGAGTGCTAAGCAATGCTCGTTTGAGTGCAGTAGTTATTTTGCATGTGTCACTTTTTTCCTTAACTGCGAGTGCTCAGATACCTTGCATCCAGTGGCACAGCTGACTTCAAGTACATGAACATGACTGGCGGAAATAACAGCATGACTGGAGAAAGCTGCTCCATAGAGGCAAGTGATTTCCTCTATTGCCTAACAGTTTGACCAGGTAAGTCATGTGGGCATTCACAAAGAATGACATGTATCATGCCCAGTCTATGTTAGTAAATGAAGAAAGGTGCTCTCCTCCCTCTAACATGTTTTAAAATTATCACTGGAATGGTCATCAAGCTATAGGAACATACATACAAACCACAGTAGATGCAAAAATAGTGAGGAAATTACTACTACTAATCAGCCATCATGGTGACGCTGCAAAGTCTGTTGTTGACACTGCAAGTCAGTGAGGCCACTTGCAGATCCACCATGCACTGGTCGCAAAACTTGTTTGTCGCGCTATGGGAGCGCTTCATATGCGGTCATCAGTGACCGCAAGGGATGGCACCACCTGTTCAGAGGGGGCACATTGAGGGAGCACTCCGAGAGTGGTTCTGCAGCTGGCTGGTGTGCTCGTGTGACTTTCTGTGGAGGTTTTATGTACTTTGTCTTTTAGCATCTGTGGAAGCTCGAATGATCCTCAGGAACTTGAAGAAAGAAGACCTATGTGTTCAGCAGTGTCATTCCGGCTACAGAGGGAGGGATGAAATGAGCTGGTGAACCTTCGGGAGATCAGCTGCCTAGAGAAAACATTTCCCAGACAGTGCTATTGTCACAGCATCTATCCTTATATACAGTAAAACCTCGTTAATACCTAGTTGGCAGAGAATGTGGATCAGGTACGCATTAAGTGATGTACTTATTAACCAACAATGGCAAATGAGCGGCTATAAACTTACCAGCCAAAAAAAGCACTGTCTTAACTCTCACTGAAACATGTACGCAGAAA
Source organism: Dermacentor variabilis (assembly GCF_050947875.1). Classification (NCBI taxonomy): domain Eukaryota; kingdom Metazoa; phylum Arthropoda; class Arachnida; order Ixodida; family Ixodidae; genus Dermacentor; species Dermacentor variabilis. Next base: position 18,631,112 of record NW_027460291.1, on the reverse strand, counting down.
AGTTTTATTTGCGAGCAGGCAGCAAAAAAAATGTTTTTCACTTGCCACCATGATGGCCTTGCAGCAATGATGGCATCCTCAAACTCTGCAAAGCCGTGAGCCAATTTCTCCATCAGGCCCTCGTGACGCCCTCGTGGTGGTCAACACACGCGCTGCATTAGATACCGAAGGGCCATCATCCACTTCCAGGTCGTCGTCGTGGACGACATTGAAGCGCCGCCTGAAGCTATGGGAGAAGCAAATACGTCATGGCTACCATGTTTTGACGTCACTATTGGTGGTGACTGCAGTCCGGGAAAGGTTCCTGTACCGCAATTTCACTATCTGTGGTCTGCATGCACGACATTTCACCAATTCCGCACTTTCCTGTGCCAAAAAAATGAGGTAAATATTGCGCAATAACTGTTTGGCATGCTGTAAGTGACTGTGGCTTAACTCTTTCATTACTGCTGGAAATGTGCTCGTTTTCAGGGCGTTTAAGTTTTAACTCTTAATTTGAAGACATAGTAGTCGTAGCATATAGCGCAATACATAAAATTATAGCCTGATCACTGATGTTTAGAATGTATGTAAAGCAGTAATAATTGCTCAGAGAGCTTCGAGAATTCCTAGGTGTAACTTCAAAGAAGCACGCCAAGGGACGCAAATTATCTTCTTTTTTTACTGTTAGTACTGAAAGTAAAAAAAAAATGAAATATACAAAATATTCACCTCATTCCTATAGTTCCAAACTTTTGTAAATCACATCACACACAAAAAGTTATGTTGGAGATTTGTTGGCATCAATACTAGCCATAGTAATGTCAATGCTACGTGGGGAAAGCAGTAGCTTCACAAATGGGAAAACGGGTAAGTTCCTATTGCACAGGGAGCATTTGTTTACAAGCGAAGCTTGTAGTGGCTCAAGTTTTGAGGATGATATGGTCACGCCAAAACCCAGTTGCTTTCAGAGCAGAGCAGCTGTGGGAAAGAGCAGTTTGATGAGTTGACAGCTGCGCCGGCACTGGAGCATCAACGCCACGCGCGCAACTAATCAAACCCGTTTCGCTTCAGCCGGGGAAGGAAAAGGCAGGAAGGGGTATCGTGGACACTGTGCCGGCTTCGTTTCCATTCAGTCTCGGCAAGACGGATGGGACGGCCAACGTGGTTGTGCATTCTCTTGAGGAACGGGCAGTGTTCAACGAGCGGCGGTGAGAACTCGCCCGTGAAAGGGCTTGCAGTCAGCCCCCCAATCCAGCCGTTAGAGCCGCCCGAGCCCAGGCAGTCAGACAGCAAGGAGAAGAAGATCTCGAGCTGAGGGAGCCAGAAGCCAAAGCAATCTGGCGCCGTTACCTGTGGGTTACTTAAACGTGACGAAGGCCAGGTGCACGCAGGACAACGTTTCGCTTACCCTCTTTTTCCGGTAGGAGAAGAGTTGCTCATTTTTTTTACTCATTGCAGCAGGCGCCTAGTTTATTAGTGCATTTTTTGTGCTTGCAAAGGGTTGGTTGTCAGGCCAGGGAAGCATGCAGAAGTCTCCTTATACTTGGATATTGCGTTCAATCAGCTTTTCTGGGCAAGTGAGGTGGTCCAGTGTGCGTTCAACTGGCACTGGTATCTCCACATGCTTTGTTCAGTTCCTGTGCAATGCTGTACGGTAATGTGGAGTGTTGCACAGTATTACACAGTATTGAATAAGAGCACTTGCACAGGCGGTGTTCAAAATATAAGAGATTAGTCTGCCAGCCAAGCTTCGGTCGAAGATGATGATGTGTGGTGTTTTATGGCGCAAGGGCCAGGTATGGCCAAAGAGCGCCAAGCCAATGGTAATGAAATGAAAAAGAAGCGGTAAATTACGAGCAATGGTTGTAATAGGGCTGTAAAGGGGCCTAAAAGACGGTCACTGTAAAGTGTGTAAGAGCTACATGTAATAAAACTATGACAATGACTATGAAGCATGCCATGGACGCGAAAGAAGCATTGTAAAAGAATGACAATGTGCTAAAATTGGTCATTTCAATCAAAAATTCCCAAGGGCACTACTGCCCTAACAGAGTCCTTGAAGCGCAAGGACCTGAAGGTGTGTGCTGTCCAGAACTTCTATCACAGCAGCATCCTCTAGAGAGAGGATGTGCTACGATACTATTGGGCTATTAACATGCAGAACCACATCATTCAAAAAACCTATGACAGCTTTGGTTGTAAAAAGGGGTTCCTTACCAAGAAACATACCGGGATGGGGAGGGATACTATACCTGTATGCTAGAGGAACATGTTTCCTTCTTTCTCTTTCGGCTTCCCGACACTCCACGAGGATGTGGAGGACGGTGAGCCTTTCACCACATCTACCACAGGTAGGAGGTTCGTTGCCAGTAAGCAGAAAATTGTGAGTGCCATATGTGTGTCCTATTCTGAGTCTACAGAATAGGACATCAGTCTGTTTTGTTTTTGTAACGGGGGGCCAGGAACCTATCCTTGGCTCAATCAAATGCAGCTTATTATTTGTTTCATTGTCCCACATGCGTTGCCAGTAGCTTCACAGTTTCGATCGCAAAAAGAGGCTTGAGGTCTGTGGCAGGAATAGCAGTATTACCAGCTTGAGGTGTAACTGATGTGGCCATTTGGTCGGCCAGGACATTACCTTCTATGCATCTATGACCAGGGACCCAGCATATTGTCACATGTCTACGAGATGACTAAATATTGCACAAGAGAGAGTAAAGCTCAATGAAAACATAATTTTTGTGTTTTCTTAAGGACATTAGTGCTTTTACAACACTTAACGAGTCCGTGAGTATTACCGCTTTCTCTAGTTTTAATTTCTTCGTGTTTTACCGCAGACAGTACTGCGTAGGCTTCTGCGTAGGTCGAAGGTCAGTCTGAAGGGCTCTTATGTGAGTGCAAAGCCCAAATGACGGTAAGGATAGGGCATAGTAATTTGTAAATATGCTGTCTGTCGAAGCACTGATGGATAAAAGCAACCACATTGGGAAAACTAAACCTGCACTTGATATTAGTCCAACACAGTTATCAAAATAACATGCACTCGTGAGCATCTATGACCATTGTTTGAGGCATCGGTAAAACAGGCCATTCTGTCTGATCGGAGAATTGACAACTTGAGAGAAGCTTCTGTGTCTTTGCAGCAACTCTCATTGAAAAATTATGTTGCCGAGTTGACCAAAGGGCAAATTTTTCATTGTTTTATTGAAGAAGTGCTAGGAGCACTAGGCGCTTCTAGTACTCCTAGTGCTAATATATATATATATATATATATATATATATATATATATATATATACCTTCAGTGAAAGCTTTATATTTTTCCAGGCTCCCCAATCTGCCAGAAATTGTCAAATCTAATAAATACTTCAAGTTAAGTCATCATTTCAGGCTTTGCATATAGCTTTATTGGTAGAAAAATTCCAACAGAAATGCCGTAGGCACGGTAATGAAAGAGTTACGTGGTCTGCCAAAACATTAGGTTCAGTGGCGACAGGTCGGGGGATTCATCGCAACAATATTTAAACCAGAATTACTTATTAAGCGGGTATGTATTGACAAGGTTTTACTGTATATACTGAGTGCACCAACTAAAGTTAGCCAAGCTGTTAAAAAAAAAATGAAAAACACTATGCAAAATACGATTAAGAGACCTATGGTGTTCAACTGACAGACCGTGCCTGTTTTTATTCAACAGCTTGGCTAATGTTAGCTGGGACACCTTATATTTATTCGCGCTTAAAGTTAGTTGAAACGCGCTTCCGAAGTTCAAATGCATGCAAAGTGTCGGTCCTTCCCAGGCTTTCAAATCGAGTTTGAGGCTCTGTCACTGTCGTTCAGCAGATGTCTGGCCTACCTCAACACACGAGTTCGTGTACCCACTACCGACAGACCTGAACTAAAATATCATCAATTAGGACGAAAGAAACTGTTTTTGTAGTTCAGTTATGGCCATAGTGATTTGAAGTGTATGGTATGCACGTATGGTGTATATTAGACTAGGAAGGCTTACACTCTTTGACGAAGGTACATCCTTTGGGGTGTATATCTGCCACAAAATGCTAATCGTCATCTGCCCGCTTGCGTTTCCTTTCTTGAAAGCGCCACACCCGCTACTATCCTGTGGGGAATGCTATGTCGTGCTGATAATGCGCATGTTGTTCGTTACTGGGAAGTACCGGGCTCGCAGCGTTAAAGAAAGGAAATGTGGACAAGACCGATGGCGTTTATTGTTGTGTGTCAAGATACAACCCAAAGGGCGTAATTTTTTTTTAGAGTGTAGGGTCAACAGCGAATTTCTCGACAAGCTTTGTTGAACAGATGGCATTGTCCTGTGCAGCAACACTGGGGATGAATTGCAACAAATGATTGAGGATCTTGACCGAGAAAGTATAAGAGTAGGGTTAAAGATTAATATACAGAAGACAAAGGTAATGTGCAATAGCTTGGCAAAGGAGTGAAAAAGAATTCATGATTACCAGTCAGCCTCTACAGTCTTAGCAGGAGTATGTTTATTTAGGTCAATTACTTGACCTAAATATTACACTGGTCATGAGAAGGGAATTTACAGAATGTAAATGAGTTGGAGTGCATACGGCAGGCATTACCAGATCATGACTGGGAGCTTACCACTGTCGTACATTGAAAAGAAGTGTACAATCATTGCATTCTACCAGTGATAACATATGGAGCAGAAACTTGGGGGGGTTAACAAAGAAGCTCAAGAACAAGTTACGGACCACACAAAGAGCGATGGAAGGAAAAATTTTGGCTGTAATGTTGAGAGATGAGAAGAGAGCATTGTGAATCGGAGAACAAATGGTGAAAGACCATATTCTAGTTGACATTAAGAGAAAAAAATGGAGCTGGGCAGGCCATGTAATGTGTAGGGCAGGTAACCGTTGGACCATTAGAGTTGGACCATTAGAGTGCATGCCACAAAATGGGAAGCACAGTTCAAGGACGGCAGAAAATGGGTGGGGCGATGAAGTTAGGAAATTTGCAAGCACAAATTGGAATCGGCTAGCACAGACTGGAGTAATTGGAGATCGCCCTGCAGTGGACATAAAATAGGCTGATGATGATGGTGCTCGCATAGTAAACTGTGCCATAGTGCAGAGCCACCATCTGTGCATCACCTTTGTTGATTGAAGGCTGCTGCTCGCACTCACTGATGATTCCTGGAATGACATGTGACTCGGTATAATGGTAGCTCTGCATGTATTGCGAGATTTCTTTGCCAACACATTTGTTTGCCTCCTATGTCAAACGGGCAATAAGTGACAGCCCCCATAATACTGCAGTGTGCCTGACTATATTATGAGTATACAGCAGGCATCGACGTTTCCAAAGAAAGCTACACACTCTCCGAGTGCTTAGACGCATAGTTTCCTTTAACAATACTCCATCGGGCCCACTGCATGCATGATCAAGAGTTCTGGAAAATGCGAAAGCTACCATATTTTTCTGTGTGTAACCTGCATCAAAAATTAAATTTAGCAGTAAAGTCGGGGTGCGAGTTATATGTGAATTTCACCTTGAGGTGTGGCTTCATGACAGCGTGACACACACTTGAGTGAAGCCATACCTCAAGGCAAGGTTCTCCGGCATTCAATGCCTTGTAAAAAAGGAGGGGAACCCCGCTTTCTCCCCACGCCTGCGTGTTGCATGATCCCTTGTTCCCTCTGTCATGGTTGCCCATTCACCTCCCTCTTTACTGTAAGCCATTTTGCGTTTAGTAGTTAGCGAATAGTGCCTGCGGAGCTGGCTGTCTAGAACTTGAATCACAATGAGTTGTGCCCAACAGCTGCCCTAGCACAGCATAATCTAAAAATAAAGCTATATTCACATGGCGGAGAATGTTGTGATTCGAGCTTTCGGATAGCGTATTGCATGATTATATGTCACCTGTCCCCCTGGTGATCGTTTGGTCTGCGTGAAACACTTTGCCGTATGGCGCAGAGCCAAATCACCATTAAGATTTTCGGTTCGGTCGTGTTCGCTCCATCACCATTGCCCATGCGAACTTGCTGTTTAAATCTACAGCATAAATATATTGCTAGTTTAGCTAAGAGTATTTTCGAGGTTATACGTAACGACGTACAATCAACATAACTTGCTATATTAAAAAAAAAAAATTGACTCGTCATCCCTGCCCTGGGACAGTGGATTTCCAGCGTATCTTTTGAAAACCACCACAACTGCTGAGGGTGGTATATAGTGCTTTATTTCTTTATACCCCCCCCCCCCCCACTCAATTTCTGATAGATTTTATATCTGTTGAGTTCACAGTTCTTCCAGGGCAGTAGGTGGTAGGTTATAGTGCAGCTCTGGATAGCTTACACGCGTAATTTAGTACAAATGTCATAATTAGTCCCCTATCTTCGAAGATTACCTACATATTGTCGATAACGTGCCCTGTATTTTTGCCAAATATAAATAAAATGTCTAGTTTAGTTCATTGAGGACAACGCTAAAACTAAGATGGAACGTGTTACGATGCCTGAAAATGGGGAGAAAAAACTGCGGCTCATTAATTATTTGCAACGCTTCTAATCGGACTAGGAACGTAAAAATTTTGTCGCAAATTGCAGTTACCATCTCCCCTCTCCCCCTTGTACAAAATATAAACCTTTTGTAAACTACAGCTATGTCAGGACATTAGAAAGCATAGCCAATAGCAGCCATATCACATGCTCTAACACTTGAATAAGAAATCTTTTACAAAGGCTGTGTTTCATCCAAGCGCATTTAACTTCGCTCAGAGAGTTTCCATAGTGTACCACCAATTTTCCCTAAATTTGCTTGTGGTGGCTTTTACAGTTCCTCCAGGGCAGCGGGCTCAGTTCTTTCCCACTCATTAAACACGCTCAAACACTTTGGAGTGCTTGCATATGTAATTTATTGTGAAAGCCCCAAATTTTCAGTACACGTCACCAAAAAGCAGCCCTCATTTTTATCAAAATACAAAGTATCGACTGTGTTTGCTTCTGCCTGGAAATAAGTTATAGTGTAGCTCTTACGTAGATACAGCCAGAAAATGAAATTGTCAGTCAGAAGTGACGCATGTCTTTAGAAAAAATTCAAGTCAGTGTTTTATGGGTAATGAAATTGCTCTGCGAGTTCGACCAAAGTCATTTTCACGAGCACATCTACGATAAGTTGTGATTACAAAATGAAATTAGTTATACCTGTAAGAGGTTAGATTAGATTTCTGATGGTGATAAGATACTGAGACTGCAACGGACAGAGATTAAATAGTTCCAGCATTTGATAATCCAACGATTTCATGCCATAAGGCATACCAGTCGTTGGGCGCAGCTGATCATAATACTCACCGGACCTCCTGCTCACCCGCAGATTAAATGTACTACAAGCTGATTGTGTTTTATAATGCGGATACAGCAGCCCCAAAAAACTGGGCGTGATGCAAGTTACGCAAGCTGACAGTTGGTTTGGGCGGGAACTGCCCAGCGCCAGGCGTCATCCACAATGCGAGTGTGTATAGCGTATCCCTCGTGTCGTCCTATACAGGGCGTCCCGACAAGGCACAAAAGACATTCGTTGTTGTCCCAGCTGGGATATGCGTAGTAAAGAAAAGCAGTACTTATATTGACACGTGTACATGTTGATCTTTCCTGGGTGACCATGTTTCACCGCTTAACAAATGCTATCGCACAGCGCATGACGCGCCTGCATGAATAGGGAGTTGCTGGAATGTTATCGATGCTTCTATCCGCTGTCTGTTAGCACCAAACCTTGTGGTATCTGATTTCATCGTGTGACGCGAATGGTGTAGAACTTTGTGGAAGACACGCGGGTCCCAGCGATTAGTCTAGAACATTCGACGACTGCTGTATAAAAGCCGACGCGCTTGACCCGCTGATCAGATTTTCGCCGATCGCCGACCATGTTCGCCGCTATCGTTGTGCTATAAGTGTAGCCTGTTTTTGTGGGCACAGGTTCGCCCAATAAAAGTTAGTTTTGTCTTTCACAGTATTGATACTGTGTTCTTAACGTCACCACCACGTGACAATATGGTCACTCTACTAAGAAAGAAAATTTAGCTGCAGGTGTTGTTTAATGTACTTCCCAGTGTGCAGCCGAAAATACCAGTGCACGCATACAAAAGTGGGGGTGGGAGGGGACAAATTACATACTTTGCTTTAGTGTAGATGTACGTGAGCAACCTGATCGGCCTGCACGGTCCAGCCAATTGGTGGTGCACTGCTTAACCAGCCAAACAAAGGGCTAATATTGCTCTAATCAAGTGTAAAACATTTTAAACATTTACAAAAACAATGTGTTCACATTTACGCTGCTGAGGAAAATTTACACCAGTAGCGAAGTAGAACAGACTTCGTTACAGCTACTGTGTTTGGTTGAGCTCTTGCCACCAGGTGGCTGCACCGTGCAGACCATTCATGTTTGCACCTCTGCTCATCCTGTAAAACGCATAGTCAAGCAGCCAGGCCCAGTCAGCTTTCACTTGCATTCACCTGAATACCGGATATGCGACACACTATTGTGGTAGTAATCCTGCGGTGTCAAGTGACGTCCGTAAATGCACGAATCCTGGCGCCGATCGGATAGCGACACTTTTATACGCTGCAGCCACTCCGCTCGTCTGCTGCCTTGCAGAGGGACAAGATGGCACAGCTTGACATATTGCCAGTCGCTACGTTTACAGCCCACAGTGTAACAAGGGCGAACCATAGTGCCTGCGAAAATAAAGATCGAGATCAACACTGACCATGGAGCTCTCAACACGGAGCACGTTGTAACACGAGCAGACGCCACTTGCTTTGTGCCGGACATGCTTAAGTGTGGTGAGAAATTGACCTTGTGCATTCTCTTTCTGTTACTTTTTTTTATAGAAACAAATGAACTAACATTCCAACTATTACGAACATTTGCTCACCAATGGTGCACACTGGGCAGCCAATCGGATAGCCCACACTACTAGCGTCATTAGGGCAATTTACGTCAAATGGTTAGGGGCAGCTGAAAATTCAGCCGTGCGGTGGGCTGCGATCGGCAGCTATGTACATTTTTAAAACCTTATAATCAATTACACACTTAACGAGAAGCATTTATATGCGTCAATTAATGATCAGAAGGACCTACTCCAACGACTCAGCACGTTTGTACAAAATCGTCAATACAGTTTCAGGGTCCCTTTAAGCATTGTAATATTAGTGTGTTTCCTGCAAGAGGGAAAACATTGCCTTTACACATTCAATTGATTCTGCGCATACCATGCTGATCGGTCATGTTTTTTGCATAGCTGAGAGGAAGTGCCCTGTAAAAATTCGGGCAGTATTGTCGGTGTAGATCACTGTAGGGCTGTGAAGTATCATTTATATAATAGAAATCATAGTATAGGACTTAACACTGAGCCATCTGGTACTCCACAACTAATACAACTGTCGGTGGAATCATGCCTGTTACTACCTTTTCCTGTGCATATACTAATGTGGTGGGTTGCTCACTGGACAGAGGAATTGGTAATGAACAGTCCAGTGTGACCTTATGTGAGTTCTTGAATGCACACAAGGTTGTGCCATCTGCTAGGCAATACCTGTTGGATGCCACTTTGGAAAGTCTAATACCGGGTGGGCACTTTGAGTGTAGTGTGGCGGCATGCTGCTAGACAAGAAAGTGTCCTTTGTAATTGTTGGCAGGGTTGATCGGTAAATCAGCCAGCACATCACATGCTTGTTATTTTGGCTAGTATTTGCAAAATAACTTTAGCCCCTTAAATGTTGTGAAAAAATCTGAAAAACATTTTAGAAGTGCAAAGAAGGATTGGCGAAAACCATCATGTATTATTTTCTTGTCAGAATTACAAGACACTGAGCACATACACATGTGCATAAATTGCCAAAAATTCACGACAAGTTAACTCATCATCAGCACCAGAGGATACTCGTGGTGGTGAGTTGTCTCATCAATGGCAGTTAAAGGGGTCCTGAACCACCCCTTGGGTTTGGTGAAAAAATATGGATAGCATACGCTGCTGTGAACCTGTCGGCCAAGTTTTGCAGTCGTGAATTTCTCAAGTGGAGTGCAGAGTTGCCTTTGTCTCAAACAGTCTCTTTTTAACTGAAACCTGCACCTCACTCTTTAGTAGACGCTTTATTTCATAATATAGCAGATTCCCATGCGAGGTTGCTATTGGCCAATAGCTGACAGCAATAAAGAAGGGTGTTTGGATCAGTGCACTTCTTCCTACTGTTACTGTGCATATTTGTTCATGCAATTTAATAAACAGGCTGAAGTAAACAAAAACCTGCTTTCAAATTTCAAGAACAATTATGTACTTCTGGAAGAAGCCAACTATCGTTTGACTGAATAGTGCTAATCTGCTGCTTCCTTTTAAAGAAAGTGATTAGTAGACAGGAAAAACAAATTGTCAAAGGTCGTCGGGCGACGATGACACTTTTACTAATTGTGTTTTTTCTTAAATTCGTGATAATGCTTGAGGCCATGCAAATATAACATAGCAAATATCTTTATTTACAATGCAAATAGAAGTAAAGGATAAGTGAAGTAGCTCATGGCAGTTTCTGGATATGTGGATAAAGTAACTTTTTTTTAAATTATTGATAACACTGCAGTTTCTTAACTTGCTCATCGTTGGGACTCGGTTGCTGTTCCTATGTACATCCCAGCTCGTTGAGATTTACAGCATAGATTGGTGAGGGGGGAGGGGCCTTTAGGTGGATAACAAACCTGAGCATTTTTATTCTTCTACTAATTCTTTAAGTAACAATGTTATTTTTTACTTAAGATATCGCAATTAAAAAAAATTTCACCTTATTGAAAAATTTTTGTAAAAAAGAAAAAAAACCTGTCAATCTACTTCAAACTCGCCCATATTGTTCTCTGAGGACTGCTGAATAATATTGTGAAAAAACATGTTGCATCATTTTTATTGGTGTAATGTTACAAATGTGTGAATATTGGGCTTCGAAAAAGTGGCCCATAGTGTAAAAATGAGCAGTTCTTGCGAAAACATAACACAAGGATGCGCATTCTTCTCTTCTAACCCTTATCAACAGCAAAAATGAGGTATTTGCAGTTGATGAAAAGGTTTTCACAAAGAAAACGCTTTCTGAGCGAAATGCACTCGCGTATTAAGTGACTTCAGTACAGCGATCGATATTCCCTCTCAACAGGCAACAAGCACATTTAAAATCTTGCATTCTTTCTTTTTTTTTTTCAGCAAAGTGCCAAAACGAAATTTATGGAAATCAACTGAGGGCTAACGATGTTACAGTGGGTCTGTGTGCCTGTTCAGACGATGTCGAAGCACAGATGACAGCGAAATGTGTGTGTGCAGAAGACAGCGAAGTCCTCGGCTTGGCCAGTAAGCCAAGTGCAGCGAGAAACTTGAGCTTTATGTTATCTCTTTTAGAACTCTTTTTTTTAGGTTTCAATGCATACTGCTTGGTGGTTGCAGGTGTTCTGTCATATGTGAGACCTGAGTTACTGTCTGCGGCTCTACGTGGTTTCAGTCATGATTCATGTTACCAGATACAGCCACTTGAGTTACAGCAGTCAGAGTGAGCAAAGGTGGTGCACGCCACCTTGGCAGTTGTATAAACAGAAACTGATGATGTTGCCTGGGCAGGCCATAGCACTTAGGTGCTGAAAGCGCACTTGATTTTGGTTCTGTGACCATTCTGCACTCGGAATGCAGCTATGGCTAGGCCTTACAGCCACGACCGAGTTCTTTGTTCTGGCTTCCTGATGGTGCATTAGAAAATTGCGTTCCAGAAAAATTTCCATAGTGTTGAAAATATTGGTGTCTCTCTGTTGTGGAAGGCTCTTGTGCCAAGGTGCGCGTCCATTTAGAGATGGTGATGAAATCTGTAAACCCTGCTTCAAACGGTACAAGGATTTCATCTCGGCCTTCTCGGACTTCGGTGATACCGGGGACTTCTTCATTCCCGTGGAAGAGACGATTGTCGAGCTGAACAGGCAGCTGGAGTTCACTGAAGTTTCACCCTTAAGGACCCTAAGTCTTGTTCCTCAAGGACAAAGAAAAGCTTATGCAAAAAAAAGGAGGCAGAGCAAAATCGAAAGCGCTGTTGCAGTCAAAATTTAATCGGGGGTCAGCGCACATTTTGGGAGAACCAGTAGGCCTGAACGCTCAAGGAACGACAGTGATGACTGCATTGAATGGTTGGGAAACTTTAGGAAAGCCTACGTACTGTCTACATCTTTTCAAGCAGTTGACACTGCTACCAGCGACCCTTGATCTATGAAAAATCCAGGTCGCTATGCCAAGTTGATCAAAGTACATGATTCAGAAAGCATGAAGTTGGTGTCAGAAGCACGGCGTGTGGGTAGCCCCAAATTTACTTCAGAGATTGTGTTTAAGCCCTCAAAAATGGGTGCAGACTGCCATGGCCTTTCACACAAAAGATTAGTATGGGCATTCACGACAGAGCCCAAACAAGAAAGACATTCTGTGTTGTTGTTGACGGTGAAATAAAATTGAAGCTTTATTTCACTTTGCAGTACAGTGTGAAGCAGTACAAACTGTGGGTAAAAGAGAAAAAGCAGTCTATATGACAAAGCTCTCGAACCCATTACCATGCAGTTTGTGCCCAGAAGATTTGACTTGTGTTATATCCTCAGCTTCGGATTGTTCTGACTGCTAGCGCAACACCGCTAGCACCACACATCCTTTATTAAAATGAGTAGGAAGGTAAGGGTTGGGTGTTCTTGCTCGATGTGAGTACAGTAAAACCTCATTATGAGGAAGTTGAAGGGGGGGGGGTCGTAATCACTTCATTATAACCATTAGTTTGTTATAGCCACTATCAGTTTCTATCCACAATTAGCAAGCAAGAGGGGATGTACTCACCACCAAATCTCACAGCAGCCCGCCACGTGTGGGGGGGGGGGAGGGACTGATTGTCGCACAGAGAAAAATAAGCGAAAAAAAAAAAAAAGAACAGCAAGGAATTGCTACATTATTCATGCCAAACCACTCATCGCTGATTGATCAACACCACACCAGCTGGCAGCTCACTTCGCAGAAAAAAAGTCCTTGACAGATTTTTGCCATGTCTTCTTCAAGCGAATGATGGCTTTTTGAGGTGCAGCCACTATTTCGAATCCATCCTCTTCATCATCATGAGCACCAGAGAAGCGACGCAGCAGGTCTGCCGCATCCAGTGTTTGTGCGGGCGTCGGTACGTCGGGCTCGCCAATATTAGGCTGCGGGCTGTCGTCGACAAATTAGTCGCTGTCATCATTAGGCACCCACGTCACCAGGCGCACAATTTTCGCCTCCGTTAGCTCTCCTATCGTCACCACGTCAGCATCGGCACTGACGTACGTGCAGAAGGTGTCTCAGTCAGGCACAACGCCAGCGTCAAGGAGAGTGACCCACGACGCTAGGGCTTAGTCACCCGCGGCACCCTCATTGGCGGCAACACCGAGTTCTTCACTGTAACCGCCGCTGCTGACGTCAAATGAGGCATGCCGGAACCGATTGGCGATCATGCTTGCCAGTACAGCCATCCAAGCAGCCTGTAGCATCTCGATCACCAGGTACAGGTCGATTGTGGTCTCGCACTTCATCTCCATATTGAGCAGAATTCGGTCGATCACATGCTTGTAATAGCTTGACTTGACCCCTTCAGGCACGAATTATGGTATTCTGCAGATAAATTTTTAGAACTTGCAGGTATTGATGTTTTAGGTGTCAGAGTCCGAAAAAAAAATCGGCTCTCTAGGAAAATTACCGTATTTACTCGCATAATGATCGCACTTTTTGTCAGAAAAATTGACGCAAATTCAGGGGTGCGATCATTACGTGGGTTAAACTTCCCGCGAAAAGAAAAAAAAATTTTTTGCGCCCCGCGTTTGCTGCGGGATGCGGGTGCGGGACATCAAAACAAAAATGGCAGCCGGCGGAGCAAGCCAAACGCGCCGAACGCGTTTTTTTTTTTTTTCTTCTCGTGAGTACCTTACGTGCATTGAAACAGTTTCTTCCGTATCAATTATGAATAATATCGTTAAAAGTTTGCAGCAATAACGTAGCCATGTCCACTTTGAAGGGACAGAAACGGATGGGTGTGCTTAGCTGCCAGTGTCATGGAAATGCATGGCCGGCGCGCTGCGGAAACTGCGGCATCTGTCTTCACTACTATCCTAATACGGTACGTTTCCGCTAAGGGTGGGCGAATATCTTTGCTGTGTTACAAGCGTCGGCGTATAAATAGGGTACACTTTTAACGTATCAGTGTAAACGTGGCTACTATCATTGCCGCTCGTGATTTGTTGCGTGCCCAGGAGTGCAGATGAAAATAATCGAAAGGCGCCTTTTTTGTTTTTGTCTACCTACCTACCCACAACAAAGGCAAGTTTGGTTGTACCTATTTTTGTCATTGAAGTGCGGAAAGTGATGAAAGTAATAAAATTAGGCATCTACTTAAGAATGTTTGGTGCATGCAGACCGCCTGGCTTGTCTTGATGAGTCGTTCGCATAGCGTTCGACAGATGGTAAGGCGATCATTATTAGCTAGACTTGGCACACAACATATCGCTGCGGCAAGTTCGGGGTGCAATCATTACACGGGAAATAAAAAAATTGAATTTTGACGACAAAATTCAGGGGTGCGATAATTACACGAGTGCGATCATTATGCGAGTAAATACGGTATTATGCAAGTTAGATCACGTCCTCGTATGGAGACATTGTGACTCAATACTGACGTTTTTTTCCCCTGTGCGCTTGGCCAGTTTACAAAAAGAAGGGCAATTATTTATTCAAGTTTGTGCGAGTGATGCATCAAGGTACACAGGTTGTGATATTCGAGGAAACAGTCCTTCTAAGCAGGGATGCACAAGAAAACATTGCATTTCCGGCAGTGGCTCTGGTTTTCGCCACACACCTCTCGTACTTGCACCGCTATGGAAACGGTGACTGGACTTGCTGGGGCCTGTGATCCTTCGCATCCTACCTCACACAATCGCATCACATTTAGAGCAAGAACGATGACTCAAAATGAGCTATTCATGAATGACATTAAAATAAACAATACTAAATTGCAGCGCAGACAAAATTCTCATATACAAAAACAACAGTAATACTGCTTCTGCAGGTCAGCTTCGTCCGAACGAAATTCTATTAACCTGGCATCAAACTAGGAGTTGCTCATATCTGGACAACTTTGAGGATGCGACATAATTGCCAGACCAACGTCGTTCGTTTGATGGTCCGGAAACGTGAGCGTTTACCATCTTCACGATCAAACAGTGCGTATGGCGATTTGTACCACCTTCAAAAATTGTCACCACACAAAATTAAAAGGAATACTAAAACACACAGTTTAATTCTTCGACTGTGTGCTAGATAGTGCAAGAAGTCCAAAAAGTGATGATAGTTTAAAGTTTCCGCGCGGTTTCTATGGGTCGCCGCAGTGCTAAACAAAAGATTGAGTGAGTCACAGTGTCTCCGCATGGAGACGCGGATGAAAACAGGGTCAAAACTATTCAGTCACAGAACTACGAGTATTGAGTAACTTTTTTTTCTTTAAAAGTAGCTTTTTCTTTACATAAAACAGAGGGCTTTAACTGTTCCGAATGATTGAGGCTGCTGTAAAAAAGAAATTTGAACAGCGACAAGCCAGAGCTTCCATAAAACTTGGGAGTCGTCAGTCTTCAAACATTTAGTAATGTCTCGCCGCTTCATATCAGATGGAGTTCATTGCGTTTATGTATGCCTCGAATATTGACCGCACCAGTGTGCAGCATGAGGCTTTCACTTTTTAAAGAAAAGGGCAACGAAGAAAGTATCATCTTCATATGGAGACATCGCGACTGAAAGGGTTCATCATAACTCCTTGGTCCAGGGGTTGCACACCTTTTGGCGGCAAGAAGCATAGCTCAATGTTCTTGAGCACAGCAGCAGTGTGGTGGGCCACGCAGTTGTCCAGTGCAAGGCGTACCTTCGGGTTCTGCTTGCCCAGTCACTCGCGTCCCACTCCCGCAGCCATTGTTTGAAAATTTCTCTCATCATCCAAGCCTTGCGGTTGGACACATAACTCACTTGGAGCTTTCATTTGCCTTTGAAGCGTGGTGATGCACTTTCGCCGACCACGAGGGCCGGCACCTTTTCCTACCCACCCATGCTGGCACAAAGCAACACAGTTACGCGGACCTTGCTCTGCTTACCACCCCGGCAGCGTTCACCTTTGAGGGCCAAAGTTTTTTGCGGCAGCACCTGGTAGAACAGGGCTGTCTCATCCGCCTTGAACAAATCCTTGGCACGGTATTTTCCTAGCAGCTGTCCAACGTTAGTCGACAGACTGCGCTTCCCTGCTGACAGCCCTGCCGACGATGTCGTGGCACTCCTTGAAACGCTGCAGCCAGTCGACACTCGCCACAATATCGTCATGCCCCTTGATGCACGCGAAGTCCCTAGCTTTGCACCGCAACAGTGCCCTACTCACAGGAGTGCCGCTTGCTCTTGCATCCAAAAAGCACTTGAAGACTGCGGACTTGTGCCCAGTAAAGTAGTAACACTTGAGCACAATGATAGCGGCAAGTGAAGTCGGCGATGGTCGAAAACCTGATCTGCAGGTCAAGTGCATCGGCTTTTATACAGGAGGCATCGAAGATGCCAGAGTAATTGCTGGTGCCTGCGTGTCTTCTGTAAAGTACTACACAATTTGCGTTGCGCATACAGTCAGATTACACAAGGTTCGGTGAGAACAGACAATGGATAGAACCATCAGTAACATTCGAGAAACTTCTGATACATGCAGGCATGTCTTGCACTAAGTTACGGTAATGTTTAAGATGTGTTAGTCAGTGAAAAGCGGTCACCCGAAAAAGATAAACAAGTACATGTGTCCATATTTTATCTTCCTGTAGTGAATTTTAACATGGAGTCCACGTTCTGTAAACTTGACAAAACTCACTAAAGAAGTTAAAATTTTTTTGCTGTTCTGCAGCTGTATGAAAGAAACGTTAGTGAAATGAAAGCTGTAGGGGGGGGGGGGGGGTATTGTGGTGAAATTAAGTTTTAAATGAACAGAAATAATTGGTGCCCCAAAGGCTAAACAAATTGCAGTACAAAAGCACTGTCAGACAGTCCTTACTGCATTTGCTGCCATGGCACACTTTGCCTTTAAAGCTTAGCGGCTTTGAAGGCTGCGCTCGATAAAAGAGGCTGGTTTCCTCGTCATTTGAGATGTTTCCTAGCTCATTTTTATTTTATGTATTTATTTATTTGCAGGTACTGTTGGCCGACTAGGCCGTTACAGGGGTGGGGTACAAATATGGCACAAAATGCATAATGGGTTACATAAAGTAGCACTGTATAGCTAATACATGGATTTGCAAGTCACAACGTGCCATTATACATAAATATAATACAAAATCTGACTTAACAATCGTCATGTGAAACATAAAGCAGCAGTGTGTAGGCAAAAAATGGATCATGATACTACATACTACAACTTAGATGATACATATTACATCACATACATCGCAACATTATACATAACAATACTACATTCTACAACTTACACAAGAAATGTTAGATCATGAGGATTCATTTAGAAAATATTTTGTAACCTCGCTTTCGAAATGTTCTACAGTTGGAGAATCACATATGACGTTCGGTAAATCATTCCAGTCTCTTGTGGTTCTAGGGAAAAAAGAGTATGCGTATGTGTTCACACGAGATTAAGATACTCGAAAGTCGCTGTGAGGGTCACTTCGTAGGCTCTGGACTAGTCGCGGAATTAGGTGCTGCGCTGCATCAAAGTTAAATAAATTTTGAGAAAGCAAAAACAAGAATTTTAGTTTGGCTATGTGACGGCGTTCCAAGAGGGGGGAGTAAATTTAGTTCCGGCAACATCTCTGTTGCAGAATCAATACGGCAGTACCTTGACAGGATAAATCTAGCCACCCTTCTATGCACTCGCTAAATTTTATGAATTAATCCTTTTTGGTAGGGGTCCCATATGATGCTTGCATATTCCAGTGTAGGCCTTACTAATGTTAAATACGCTGTTAACTTTACGGGGGCTGGAGCGAGTTTTAATTTGCGGTGTAAGAACCATAACTTTTTTGCAGCGGTAGAGCAAATATTGGTGATATGTTGAGTCCAGTTGAGGTCTTCAGATATTGTTACTCCTAAGTATTTACATTTGTTAACGGTAGTTAGCGCAGTAGAACTTGGCTGATAATCAAAATTTAGGACGTGCTTAACCTTGTTTGTAACACATAAAACAACCGTTTCTTTGTTTATTTACTTGCCTTTTCCAAGTTACACACCATTCTTCAACAGATGCCAGTGCATCGCTGAGCATTTTTTTATCCTTGTGGTTACACATTTCTCAATAAATTAAACATTCGTTGGTGAACAGTCGCAGAGTTATGTTTTCATTAATATCTGAACAAATATTGTTAATATAAAAGAGAAATACCGTATTTACTCGCATAATGATCGCACTCGCGTAATAATCGCACCCCTCAATTTTGTCGTCAAAATTTGATTTTTTTTTATTTCTCGTGTAATGATTGCACCCCGAACTTGCCACAGCGATATGTCGTGTGCCAAGTCTAGCAAATAATGATCGCCTTACCATCTGTCGAACGCTATGCGAACGACTCATCAAGACAAGCCAGGCGGTCTGCATGCACCGTACATTCTTAAGTAGATGCTTAATTTTATTACTTTCATCACTTTCCGCACTTCAATGACAAAAATAGGTACAACCAAACTTGCCTTTGTTGTGGGTAGGTAGGTAGACAAAAACAAAAAAGGCGCCTTTCGATTATTTTCATCTGCACTCCTGGGCACGCAACAAATCACGAGCGGCAATGATAGTAGCCACGTTTACACTGATACGTTAAAAGTGTACCCTATTTATACGCCGACGCTTGTAACACAGCAAAGATATTCGCCCACCCTTAGCGGAAACATACCATATTAGGATAGTAGTGAAGACAGATGCCGCAGTTTCCGCAGCATGCCGGCCATGTGTTTCTATGTCACTGGCAGCTAAGCGCGCCCATCTGTTTCTGTCCCCTCAAAGTGGACATGGCTATGTTATTGCTGCAAACTTGCCGATATTAACGATATTATTCATTACCGATACGGAAGAAACTGCTTCAATGCACGTAATGTACTCAAGAGAAGAAAAAGAAAATCACGTTCGGCACGTTCGTCTTGCTCCGCCGGCCGCCATTTTCGTTTTGGTGTCCCGCAGCAAACGCGGGACAAAACAAAATTTTTTTTTCTTTTCGCGGTAATTTAACCCGTGTAATGATCGCACCCCTGATTTTGCGTCAATTTTTCTGACAAAAAAGTTCGATCATTATGCGAGTAAATACGGTAATACCAGTCCAAGGACAGACCCTTGATGCACGGCTGAAGTTACAAATAAACGATCGCACTGGTAACCTCCACCTACTGCATCCTGCCTGATAGATATGACCTGACCCATTCCATTATATTATTCCAGCTGTTTCATTTCGATAATTAATTCATTATGAGGAACCCTATCAAATGCTTTTGAGAAATCAAGGCATATTGCGTCGACCTGTTTTCCGTTATCTATTGCTTTTGAAAAGTCGTGGATGGCTTCAACCAGCTGCGTGACAGTCGACAATTTTTGCTGGAAGCCATGTTGGTTCGAATGTAGTGCTTTCTTATTTTCTAGGTACTTATATATTGCTTTCGATATTATATGTTCGAGGAGTTTGCAGCAGACGCAGGTTAAAGAAATTGGTCGATAATTTTTAATTTTCTGCTTGTCACCGGCTTTGTGTATCAGGATAACTTTTGCAACAAGCCAGTCATCTGGGACTTGTTTTTGTTGCAAGGATGCATTAAAGATAACTTCTAAGAATCTAGCAACCCATTCAGCGTATCTTTGCAAAAGGGCATTTGGAATTCCATCCGGGCCAACAGATTTTTGTTCTCTGATGTTTAGCAGCAGCGATAATATTCCTTCATAGCTAATTCGTACTTCTGGCATATCTTACACATGTGAAAATGATGTTACTGTAGTTGGAGCAGTAGAATTAAAAACATTTGAAGAGACAGACTGGAAGAACTCGTTATGGTAAGACGCAATTTTTGAACAGTCAGTTGTGATTATGTCGTTAACAACAGTGCTGTATTGATTTTGAGTGGTTTGCGACAAGTTACACCAAAACTTTTGCGGAGAAGATACCATGAAGTTCGGAAGTGTTTCCTCGTAGTATTTCTTTTTTGATTGCCTAAGCTTTATTCGCAGCTGTGCTGATAGGTTACATATTTTTCCACGATTTTTTACTTTGTCTTCCATTTCTCGCTTCAGGCGAACAATGTCTCGCGTTATCCAGGGATTACTTTTATTTCTTCTTTCTTTTTCTTATTGGTACGAATGAGTTTGCGCAGTGCAAGATAATTGTTTTGAACCTTGTCCACAACACATTGACGATATCGTCAGAGCTCACTGTCTAGATGAAATGACAAATAATCAATGATGCTTGTGTCGTCAGCTTTATCAAAATTAGTAACGTGCGTAGTGCATTTTTTAAGATTTGTTGCGGGAACCTTGGTTTTGATTTGTACAAATACAAGTTGATGGTCTGATATGCCACCTTCAACTGCTACCTGATAATTTTCAAACCGTCCATCAAGAAGTACTAAGTCCAATATGGACTGCACTGTTCCCGTTTTTTGAGTGCTTTCCCGTACCACCTGTGTTAAATCGTTAGCGAAAGCAATATCGAGCAACACTTCGCAGTTGGCTCGTTCCCGTGACTGTATAGTAATAGAGTTCCAGTCAACCCCTGGCAAGTTAAAATCCCCAGGAATTATGATCCATTGGTCTCGCGCCTTCTGTTTTTTTAAGTAGTGTTGTGTGGCCTCTAAATATTCAATCGATGCATTAGGGGATCTACAGATTGCTCCTATTACGACTGAACTAGTTCCCAGTTTGATTTGGCACCAAGCGCTCTAGTGATTAGGGATGAATACACATTAATTTCTCTCAATCATGGAGAGAAGTGTGGCTTTCCATTCATCCACGGTGTTCTACTCTATACTTGCAGCTTCCGTACTGATATACCTGTAGGCAATGGTGTGTCTCTTCCAGAATCGCTCAATCCACCTATTTGACGCCATGAAGTCAGCACGCCCAACTTGTCAGCTATCTCTATTGCCTTGCCATGCAAAATGCTGCCATCAAACTTGTTGATGGCGGCATGAGCTTGCTCGAACCACGCAAGCAGAACCTCGTCAAGGTCCGCATATTTGGCACTATGAGCCTACTTAGCTTTCCACTGAAAAGCTCAGCATTTCCTTCTTTCTCTGCTCTATTCAAAACTATGCTGTTAAGCATTGAGGGTGGCACTCCTAGTCCCTTTGCAATGTCAACTTTCTTTCGTGTTGGCTACTTTTGGTGCTTGGAGAACGTCAAGTTATTCTTGAATATAAATTACCTTCCGCTTTCTTGAGACCATTGAAAAGGCATGACCTCACCATGGTACTGCAAAGGTCACTCTGTCCAGCAAGTTTGCTGCTCTATAAGACATGTGAAGGCTGAAAGCATGTGAAAACAAAACTATAACCACACCCAGGCAAGCTTATCAGGATTGATGATCGTGCACTTCTGGCATTTCAGGGCAGGGCTTTCGCCTTGACCTGCTGAACCATGACCATGTGACTGCGACCAAGCTCTGAGGGAGTATCACGGTCACAGTCGCCCTTCACTAGCCAATATGCTGTAGAACCACCCCTTCGCTTTTTCTTCTTGAAAAGTCCCTTCAACACATGACTCTGCGCTCATTTCTTGGAGAAAGGAAATGGGAAGTATTTCGGCCAAACACATGAGCGTCCGATCATCAAGTCGGAGCATGGTTTTTGCTCTACTTTGCAGGCAGAGCATGGCAGAAGGCAGGGTAGCTGAAAAAATGTGCATAGATTGAACATTGCTGGGAACCAAACTTTTTCTGCCAATACACTGAATGTCAAAGGTCCATTGTTGTGCCGATACTATTGTTTGAAAAAAAGCAAAGAGAATGACTTCGTGGAAAGTTCACTTGTTGAGACTGGCTGGTTGACATTAATTGGTTTCCTTACTCCACGACTCACCAGGCTTGGGTGATTTGGCCCAGTATGCATAGTTCCCGGTAGGTTTTAATTTATGTGCACTACTTATGTGCACACAACCACTCTGTGCACATTTTCTCTTGATATGCTTGCGCAACCTTAGTTTGTTTATCGCGACACACACATTTACCATCAGTGTTGCAACATGCAATGACAAATTTGCGTCTGCAGCACTAAATTTACACGACTGCTGCATTCAGATGCGGGAACAGTACAAAATGGCGATGTACCGGGTATGCGAGGTATTTGAGAACGCTATTACTTATCGCCATAGACACCAGCAGGCTCATCATATCTATCTAGGTGTGTGGCTTCTTGTTGATTGACCCCTTAGCATTCACACTAAGCAGTTTGTTGGAAAGTGAAAGCACACAGGTTGATGCAGGAAATGAAACACCATGCAGTCCTCGTCGCCCTGGGCACGCACCACAGTGACTTGGAAATTGCCACCTTTCTGAACGAAGTCTTTCGTTTACAAGGTGTGGACAGAACTGATTTGTTCTGGCGGTGACATGGCATTTGTGGCGAAAAGGAAAAAAGCACAGTGGTCAGATGTCGTCAACCCCCCCCCCCCCCCCCCCGATTTTCTTCGGCGGCTACAAGTCATCATGAATGACGACCCAGGGAAGTCAATGCGGCCATTACAAAGTAGCTCCAAGTCTCAGAATCGACTGTGTGCACGAGGACTTGAGATACCATTCCTATGTTGCGAGGAGGGGGCAATTCATGCCCAATAAAACTCGGGAGAATCGTCTGCTCTGGTCCAAGTGCTTGCTAAGCAAGCTGAAGGGACCTGAGGAGCCTGGAAGGCAGTTTTTTTTTTTTTTTTTTTTTCTTTTTCAGGTGAAAAGAACTTCGACCAAGACCAAAAATTTAACTGCCATAATGACAGGTGGCCTTGCGCAAGTGCTGATGAGGTGCGTACAGTGATGATGCACACAAAACTTCCGTCGTCTGTGATGGTGTTAGCCATTGTCAGCAATGAGGGGGACGTCATGCCACCACACTTTTTTGCAGAAGGACTCCGCGTTAATGCTGCCGCATATGTGGAGGTGCTTACCACCATTGTAAAGCCCTGGATAGAGACTCGCTTCGAAAGGAAGGCTCGATGTCTTTCAGCAAGATTCGGCTCCCGCCCACACCGCCTGCATCACCCAGGAGTGGCTGGCTGACAACTACGACCACATCACTCCCAACGTGTGGCCTCCTAGTTCTCCAGATTTAAATCCACTCGACTATTATGTCTTGAGCGTTGTTGAGAGAGAGGCCAACAAACAACAAGTGGTTGTGTAAATAAACCGTAAGAGAAGTATTTCCCAAAGTTTGGTGCAAGTCTGTCTCTTTTTACTGGAGATATTCTTCTCTGCCTGAAGCCAACATTGTGTTCTCAAATACCTTGCGCACCCGATATAAAATGAGAACATAATGCATGGGAGTCAAAGGGCTTTAGGTCGGGACCATAGCAACTCAATGCAGCAACGAGGAACGTATAGGCAGGGTTGTACTGTATACCTGTGTGTGTGTGTGTGTCATGGCCTCTTCATTATGTTGCTGCTGGACATTGTAGTTTTTTAATCCGAAATGGCACATAAGAGCATTTGGATGACCCAAAACTTTAACACTGTTGCAATTTCGTGCCTAAATACAAATTTATGTCATTCCTAAATTTGCATCTACCGTGGTTGTGGCTGCTGACATTCTTCCTGACATGCTCTCTTCTGTTTCACTTCAGTGTGTTTTCCGTATCAGTGATACAATCGAACCTTGTAATAACGAACTCGTATCTGATATAATAATAGCATCATTACGTCCGGTATTCCTTATAAGCATATATTTCTTGCACACTGATATCAATGAGGCATACTCTACGTTTACTTCGTTGTACCCAACAATTTGTTATATCTCTGTTGCTTATTTTGAGGTCTGTCTTATAAGAGGTGGGTTATGACAATATTGGGGCAAAAAGAGGACAAATTTACAGACAGCTTTGCCCAAAGTTGTTTGTGACTTGCTGAATTAAGTAACAATGGGCGTGTCATAGCAACGCTATTGGAAGTAAGGCCTTTGCAGTCTGGCACAGCCCAGGCAACCAAGGAGGCTGAAGCTTGATGCCGACTGATGGGCGGTCTAATAAGGTGTTTATGGGGTTAGTACTGTTGAAGAACTTATGGCAGTGTGGCTAGTGATTTGACGATGACAAGATATTGATGCATCAGCAATGTAATGCTGATGTGATGTACTCAAAAGAATTCACATTACATCACAGTTTTGCAAGTGTGTTGACAAGATGTAGGTCCCATGCTGTAGAGCATTTTCACCTCGCTAGTGATTTGTAGGCAAGTGGCCTTGGCGCATGGCAGAGATGACATTTCAGGAAGCCTAGTGTTCTCTTAAAGCAAGTGTGATATTAGTTGCACCAAGTCGGATCGTTAGATACAATAACACCTTGGCATAAACTGATTCCAAGGGCAAGTTATTAATCACATACCGAAACTTGAGGGTATAGTGGCTGTGCAAGAGTGACATTATTTTACATTGAATATAGTTCAGTGTCGTTAACCAGGGGTCGCACCATTCAGAAAGGTTAGCAAGGTCGCTCTGAAGGGCAGTTTTATTGCATGTAGTGCAGTAGATGACACTGTCATCTATCTTGCTTCTAAGTAGTAGAGCAGAGAGAATAGGCTGCCATGTACTGGCATTAAAACATTTGAGGGATGGATTCTTGAATGTTGTAGCCTGAAAGGTACAAATTTGTTGTTTGGTTGGTGTTGAGAAGCGGCAGCTTATTTTCTGACCTGCTCTTGCCATCTTACAGGAGGCCAACAAGTCGTCTTCGCTGTCGCATCTCAAGTGTCAGTTCACGCAGTACGTGGCCAACCAGCACCTGTCACGGCTGCAGATCTACAACTTCATTGGCCTCATCTGGGGCATGTTCTTCATAGTGGGGCTGGGTCAGGTGGCGCTGGCGGCGGCCTTTGCCTCCTACTACTGGGCCTTTAACAAGCCACAGGATGTTCCTTTCTTTGCTGTGCTCCATGGACTATGGATCACTGTCCGGTAGGCATGGCATGCCCAGATGCAAAATATCGAATTTTTGCTGGCTTGTTATGGGCTCACAATTCAAAACACTCAAGCCAAAAGGCTCTAAAGCAACCGAGAAACCCAAGAAGTGTACAAGCCGGGGTGAAAGAAAGTTGGAAAAGCGAAAGATGTGATGCCTGATAAAAGCAACAAAACCTAAAGGGCAGTAAAAACAAAACTATGGCTAAATAGGTCCTTAAGCTCTTCCTAGCTGTACAAGATTTTTGTAAAAATGCAATGGATATAAGAAATTACAGCAACCGAAAAAACAGTGTAAAGTGAACAAATGAGCTTCCCAATTACAGCTCTGAGCATATGAACAAAAGAAGCTTGCTAGAAGTGAAAGTGAAGCCTTTAAGATACATGTCTTTATACAGTTGTTTCTGCATATATCAGACTAGAAGGGGATCGCAAAATAGTTCTACCCTAAAATTCCGAGCAAGCGCCCCCCTCAAGCAAGTCGAAATTACTGGCAAGGGGTGGAGGCGCTATCCCAGAATGGCACCAAAATTCAAGGTGGCGACGACAAAATTTTCTCGCCAGGAAAAAAAAAACGCAGTGGACATGAATTTAAAATTTTATTTAACATGAAGTTTATTAAGCCAAAGATTTGTTAAGCGTTCTTTATCATTCTCAAAACTGAAAGACTCCTCCAAGTTGGTCACAAAAAAAAGTTAGCACAATTCCCCTTGAAGTCCACGGTCAAATGATTAGCAGTAACAAGGGTTCTGATAACAAGTCAGTCTCAGCTGCAGTGCATGGCTACCGACAACAGACAGCAAACCGCGGCTCGGCCATGCTCGCATCACAGCTGGCGGCACTGCGAATATCAGCATGTTTTCTTCTGCATGTGAAATTATTGCGAGGAGAGGGTAAACTTGCAACAACGGTAACAAAACGTTGCTGCTCGGGAGTTTCGGCGGTTCGTTCTGAAGTGCCGCCTGCTACAGATTCAAAGTGAACCGGAAGGGCCTAGCGACAATATCGGTGGTGAGTGATGAGCGGCGGTAAGGCTGCCGGAACACCAGAGCATAGCCGCGACCACTCCTCCGTCGCTGAGTGGCCTCGTTGCTGTGCTGCAGGGAGATCCTCTGTACTGTGTGACAGGCATATCTTGTCATTTGCCTGCGAGACCCCCGTCGGCTTTCCCGGAATGGCACGGAAATTTGACATTAGCACTGAAGTTGCGGGCAGGGGGCTCTCGCATGGGTGGGGGCACTTGGTAGGAATTTTACGGTATGTGTATTGATGTAGTCAAACCTCGATATAATTAAGTTGTACTTGCTGCGAAAAACTTAATTAAATTTGAAATTTTATTAATTTGTTTTTAAAGTTGCAGCAGTAAAAATCATTTCACAAATTCCCAGGGCATTCCCAGTGGATGGTATCTCCTCAGTAATCATTTATAAACAAACCACAGGAAGGGCCATAATAGCGTGGCTTTGAGCGCCAGCAGCAGGTCACATTGAGACCAATTTATCGGCGTGGCAATTAGCACCAGTCGTGCCACAGTAAAGACTCACTCAAAGCTTCACACAAATTATTTTCTTTGGCTCAAAGTACTGCAGCAGTGTAGCCTGCTTCTTATTGGCAGCCGTGTGCTTAGCCATGGTGTCCTCAACATGATCTAAACAATCTACAAGCGATGGGCCAGTGCGTTCTATTGCGCCACAGTAGCGGCATAGAAGGGCCAAAGCAGCTACAGCCTCAGCTGAAGTCGGGAGCAGGGTAACAGCAGCGCTTGCGGGATCAACCTCGGCAACGTATCCGTTTGGTTTGGCCGCTGCTTCCGCCGTGATCTCCATCTCCATCAATTGAAGCATTTTGAAACACTGTCAGTAACAAAGTATTAAGTGGCATCTATGAGTGAGCCCAGTGAACATGCGCTGTCGCGCGTCTTTGTGCAAGCACAGCGCCATTCCTGGCGAGGCAGGCGCATAGCGTGGAATCGAGGAGGAGTCAGTGCAGCAAATGCAATACGTCATTGACGTTGTCGAACTAGCCAAGCTGCCACGCACATACGCCATTCAAGTGACGCCATTGGCGCAATTGATGTGCGCAGCTGTAGTGTGCAGCAGTCGGGAACACCCATCGCACCAATGCTATCTTTGAGGGTGTTGCGAGAAAGCGCCTGCCAACAGAGTGCACGTGGTTTGGTGTGGTGGAGTTCAATATATCCATTCTACATCCGACCTCGTTTGAAATAAAAAAATGCATGCGATTTTCCAAGTGATATAGAAAGTGTTCCATATACGCAATAATTCGATATATTGATGTTTGACTCTATGTGGTTCTGATGCCATTGGGGTGAATTAAATTTGTGATTAGCTGCTACAAAATGAAAGCTAAAATGGGATATTATGTGAGAATCGTGTGACACGGCAGTCTCCAGATGCAGGACGCCATAACACCGAGTTGAAAGGTGTCTGCTATAATTTCCTTATGTTCCTCATTCTGGTATTGTTAGCTTGAAACAAGATAATGGCCACTATTAGCTGAAATCGAGCAACTTTTTTATTTTAGTTTCTCAAGTATTTACAAATTTGTCGCATCGCTGTCGTGCGCATAACCATTCAAGGGCAGTAAAATATTCTAATCTAAAGCAGTCTCATGGTCCTACTAATGCATTGTTACTTACAGTGGCCTCGCTTGCTTGAGCTCATTAACTGCTTGCATTTAACAGTGAATAAAAAAAAGAAAAGGAAATGGTGACGTATTCATACAATTGGTGACGTACAGTACACATTAACTTGCTACTTTACCTTAATTCATTGTACAGGAATACACATTTTTAAACCAGTGAGAGATTCACAGAGAATGTGGTAATAACCAATATGTGCTACAATATTGAGTAGACGCAACGCAGGCGAAACGCACACAAAATGCTCCAAGAAAGTGGCGAAATAGAGACTGTTGCCGAGTCTCCTGTTGAATGACAGTTTGCATTTTTTTTTTCAGTAAATAGAAACGTTCTGTGCATTGCGTGTAAAAAATGTGGCATTGTAGGGCGATATAAGATCAGTTTACTACAGTCAACACGTATCATTAGCAGAAAATCGCTCCACATTGTTCACAGTGGAACTTCTGATCAGGATCTGCCTGGTGTAATGCACGTGCACTTTGACAACAATTTGTAGAAGAGTGCAGCCTCATATAAGTTGTACAGTGAAACGTCATTACTATGAACACCGCATTAAGGACGTTTTCAGATGAACAAATTTTTCAGAAATCCACCGCTGACTTATTATAGGGTCAAATCTCGATAATTCGAACTCGAAGGGGCCTGAAAATTTGTTCGAAATAAAATGGCTTGCTCATGAAGTATTCATGCACCATAGCATGATGCGCGAACGGTGGGCGTAGTGAAATATCGCGAAAGAAGCCGCAGGGACTGTCGAAGGTGAGGGAGTTATGAGGGTGTTGGATAGGGAGGGCGAGGGGAGCGTAGTTGGCGAGGAGGGGCGGTAGGCAAGGAGATTCGCTTTCCCGCCAGCTTACTGGATGGCGCTAATTACCTCTGCCACCTGGTGTCCCTGTATATGCTCCCGCTCCCTGCGGGAGTATATACAGAGACACTACTACCACCTGCTGCCACCGAAGCCTTGGAGTTGCCGAGGCCAGACTGGGCCTCCACTGCTGCTTTCCTCTGCATGCTCACATGTGTTTTCCTTCATCTGCTGACAGATTAGCACTGTGTTTACGTTCTTTTTCCTGCATTATTAACGTGTGTGGTGTCTTATCAGGATGACGTAGTCGTTGCCACTGATCATAATCATGTTGGCATGCTCTCTTCTGTTGCGGTGTTGCCACATTCAAAAGACTAGGAGAATGAGGTACTGGGTGTTGCCTTCGCGTCCTTATATTCGGCGTCTGTCTTGTCGTACAGAATCGAATACATTGTACTGTCTCCAACGACATTTCCGTCGAAGCATCTCGGTTTAGACACGTCCTTGTAAAGAAACAAGTGCGAATGAGACCAACCAAGCCAACCAAAATAAGCGCGAGCGAGAGCCGACGCAAGCAGACGATAGTGCGAAGCAGGCACTCTGACTGAGCCAGATGCGAGTACGAATACAGTGTTCGGGCGAATGCGCATGATACCAGTTTCCTGTGCATATGTCACTGTAGGGGCCACTCTTATTGGTCTCCTCCGCTCGCAGGGAGCCACGAAAAATCGGCCCAGGACCGATCCTTTCTGCGGTGCACGTTTTGCCACCAGTGTGGCCGGGGCATTATGGCGCGACGCAGAAACGACAACCTTGCCGTTTGAGAGAGGGTCAAATTTCTACCACGTTTTTTTGCGCGCGGCGTTGAGTGGTCTCTCCTAAGCCTTTCTGGGGTCAAAGCAATGCTGGTCAGAGGTGGCGCAGCCTCTCACCAGCATTGATCAGACTCCACCAAACGCCCGGTAATTTGAATGCGCAAATTGTGAAAGCGCGGTGAATGCGCAAATGGGCTTTTCGCCCATTGGAACACATATAAATTTGATGGGAACACGGCGGCAGTTTGAATAAACCGGAAGATCGAATTAAGCATGTTCGAATTAACAAGATTCAACTGTAGCTTAAAAGTAAAAATATCTCAGTACTACGAAGTTCTGAATAACGATCATTATTCACTTTCTTTGTCATGTTAACAATGCCTCAGTACTATGAACCAATATTTCAAAATTTGGGGATTCTTAGATTTCCGTGTATCCTTTTGGCAGCTGGAACAGTAGGCTAGCAGATGACAAAGCGCAGAAAGCGGACGCTGGAGAGGATGTGTGGGAAAATCCAAGATGGCAGCAGAGGAAAAAAGAATGCCTTCTGCGGCAATGTTAGTCGTTTCTAATATTGGCTATTTCTTATGTAATAAATGCTTGTTTGCAGGGTATCTACCAACCGGGAAAACCGGGAATTCTCAGGGATTTTGAGAAGTCTGGAAAAACTCGGGGAAACTCAGATTTTGTGCCTCTATCAGGGAAAATTAGCTGTAATTTTATTGAAAAGGTCGAAAGTCGTGGTAATGCTGGTTCGAGTAACAGACAGGAATCGTAATGAATCATCTTTGACGCCCTGTCGTCGGCTGGAGGAGTTGCCAGTGTACAGTCAACAACAGACTTTCTGGATGCCCGATAATTTGGATGGTTTCGCGGCACTACCACGTACCCCATGGAGTCAATGTATCAGAACGTCTGAAATTTCGGATGCAAGAACCCTTCGCCGTCCGATTTTCCAGACTTTTTGCCATGACTGCAGGTCCGAAACGGCATTAATCAAAATCACCACCGCTGCCGTTTTGATTACCTCGCCGCCTTGAACCAGCGTTCTCGCACGCAGCTCCGCTGGCAGCCGTAGCCACCACTGCGGCAACGCTAGACCTAGCTGCTTCGACGTTCGCTATTAAGCTTCTTGCCGTTGGGTGCAGTGTTTTCATTGAAAGAATTCGCTGCTGTCAGCAATGGCACTGACTCTGCCTTTGTGGTCCTCGCGATTGACTTAGCTTGGAAAGCATGGTGCGTTGCGTAAAGCCGCTTTCCAAAAGTCAGCTTCGCGTCTGTATAGAAATGTTACTTGGTGAAGCATATGCAAAAGTATTGCAGTGAAGCATAACAAGCGTGTGAAGGGGCTATTGCCATGGGACACAGCATGTATTCCTTCATTATACATGCATGCACCTGGTATCTCCTGTCACAGTACGAGCACCGATACACCTAATACGTGTACCGACAGGCCTTCAGAGCTTTTTGAATATGCCTGTGGTGGTTTGAGCCCTTAAGGGCACTAAAAGACATGCATTCACTTTTTCCAACTGGCCGATTTTTCGCACGTTTTCGCTGCCCCTAGGCAGTTAGAAAAATCGGACATTGACTGTACAACTGACCAAGAAGATGCTTCAAATGGTCCATGGGGCAAACGAACGGCGGAATGAGGACTAGAACAGAAAGGACCTACACATTGAGGAATGAATGGGAAAGGAAATACGCTGCCGCCGTTCTGAAGAAGCTTGAGCTCAAAAAACACTGTTCGCTGGTGCCGAGATGCAGGTGTCCTTCATCCAAACCAAAATAAACTCTTTAACGCAGTGAAACACACTGAGGTGTTGTTCACGGGCTGAGAGTAAGTCGGGACAGTTGACGTTGATTTACGAGTTGCTGAGAAAGAATGTAAATTGTGACAAAGTTGGGGCCTCATACCACTGAGCTTGCTATCAGTTGATAGAAATAGCTCATATTCGAAAATATTTGCTTCTGTATGCATCTCCTTTTTATTCGTATTTGAGAATGGCCAGCTAGATTTGCAATATTTTTTCGAGGACACCTTATTTGCTGTGCATTTTACTAACCCCTCCCTTCTATTCTCTTTTTGAGTAACATAAACACTACTCCTTAGTATTCAAATTGGATTAAGTCGTTTTTTTTTTTTTAATTTGTGTCATATGGTTGCTAGAGAGTGACAGCATCAGGCAATATGGTTTCAGCCCGTCTTGACATAAAACATAGTTCTGCATTACTCGGGGAATTTCGCAAAGGCACTCAAGGAAAACCTGGAATACTCTGGGAATTTGGAAATGTCAACTTGTTAGGCACCCTGGTTTGCTGCTTTCTTTCAATTTTGCAAGAAATGTAACCTTCCTACAATAACGCTTTCTTGGCGTTGTAGGTAATCCTAATTAATAAATAAAAATGTTGCAATTTCGCCCAAAAGGCTAAGCATCGATTGCGATAGCAAATGCGTAGATGGCTATACAAAGTAAGGATAGTAGTTTTGTTGGCAATATAACCGTGCAAAAATCTGCTTACTATCTAAATTAACAAGCATCGTGTCAGTGCACACAGGCAAACATGCACAAATCCCACTCGATGACCGCGGACACTCCCTGTCAAAATGTTGGCATGAGGAAGTGCAGCAGCAGTGGCAATCGAAGTGACTTTCGTGCTTTGTATCACTTCTATGCAAACTGAGTGGTGAGAGCAGCACGCACAAAGATATGAACCACTGTTGCGCCCAGACTCGGCCCCCAATGCAAGTCCCTTTCTAGAGAGGGCACACAACGGAAGTGGTTTTCAGTGGTTGTCAGTGGTTTTCTAGGCATGAGCATCTCACTTGCGTGCACCTATCTGTGTACAATACTGCAGTGGTACGTGGCGGCAGAATCTATAGAAAATACCAACAGTGCGGGATGGAAGCCAACAGTGACGTTCTTGGGGGTAGCTTATACGGTGACAAATGATAAACTTTTTTTTGATGGGTGAAATGGTTCATTTTGGGGCTTTCACTATAACAATCTTTCAGAATAACGAACAGTTTGCTGCGGTCCCCTGAAGT
The DNA here is from genome assembly GCF_050947875.1 of Dermacentor variabilis. Lineage (NCBI taxonomy): Eukaryota > Metazoa > Arthropoda > Arachnida > Ixodida > Ixodidae > Dermacentor > Dermacentor variabilis. Next base: position 18,598,599 of record NW_027460291.1, on the reverse strand, counting down.
TTGTTGTATCGAGATTTCACTGGTAAAGTCTTTCTCTTAGTATAGCTGTAGTAGGGTGCTCAGCCAATGCTTGTGCCATCGCTCCACGGTGTCATGGTCCACGGCTGCACTTTCACTGAGAATCAATTTTAAGGACACGCCGTGCCGTCTCTTTAAACATTCAAGCCAGTCATTGCTGCATTTAAAATCTTGCTCACCCATTTGTAGGGCTCTGGTTTTTGTGGTCAGTGCAGGTCCATTCATGAGGAGGTTCAGATTTCTGATGTTTTTCAGCCACTCGAGAAGAACACCTTCCACTTCGGGATATTTGGCATCACGGTTGCGCTTTCGTATGGCTGAGGAACTCTTCTCGAAGCCTTCCAATACGTTTTCCTTGTTCTTCAGTACATTTGACAAAGTTGAATGTGGTACACTGAATTGCCTTGCGATTTCAAATTTCTGTCAGTTTCCCTTTTCCGCCACATGTATCGAAAGAACTTTTTGCTCTAAGGTCAGACACTTTTTCCTGGGAACTGGTGGTGCCATTTTCAATTGTACACCACAAAAGCACACGCAAGGCATGCTTGTAGAAGCAATTCACAAGCCACACACGTTCACACAGTCTGCAGTGGGTAATGCATGCGCATACGCAAGTACAGAGGAAGTAGTGCATTTTGGTTTGGGAACCTAGGTCACCCAAGTGATCTTTGATGGCACAATGCATGTCGGGCACGCAGAAAGCTGTGCGGAGTAACATTTGTCTGTTTCGTTGCGCACTACTTTCACAGCTCTGCTCGCCCTTGATAATGCGCGGGCATGGAGCCAAAGGGGGCGCAGGCACCACATTGGCCATCAAGAGGGCAGATCAGTACAGACAGAATCGCTTTGCATGAAAGGCACTGAGCGTCGTCGTGAGTGCGCGCATCCGCTCCTTGTTGGTTTGCTCTAAGCAGAGCAGGCCATCTGTATGCTTCGAGTAATCCTGTTTAAAAAGCACGCCACGTTCGAGTAAAACAGTTTTGTTATAATGAGGGCTTACGTAAAATATTCCTTTCTGTAGCTTATCTGAAAACGGCGTACACCTTGGAAGTGTTTCCCAAGATTGTGACAGGTGTGAACTTACCAATACGTTTCTCCAAGATGATGTGTGATGCACAGAAGTCTACTTATTTTATTTTTTGCATACAAATGTTGCAATAATGGTGTCCAATATAATAATAGCAACACGAACCCTAAAAGCACGCGTCACTATTCCACTTCATACCATGGTGGGCCTCGTGAGTGACCAAGTGCTTGTTGGGTGTGTTATTCTGGGAACAGATGCAGCGCGGAAGCAAACTGGCTTATATGGATGTGCACAATGTCGCCATCAGTGTACCTGTAGCTTGACTCGCATGTGAAGGTGCCCCGCTTTTCCGTTGCAGTTAAATTGCCAATCGTCATACGGATGTAGCCAATGAGTCAACCATATTGATGTTGCTAAGTGCAAAAATGGTTCTTGGCTTGTACAGAACATCTCTTCCTGCTCGCATGCTAGATCACCCACAAATGAAATGCATTCAGTACTGTGCGCAGGCCCGTGAATTGCCACAGTGATGAGTCTTGTGCGCCGCTGTCACAATGGTCTTTTCACGAAGACTACAGAAGTATGGATGTGATGTGCGGTTAGTTTAAACCAAAACTGTAATGTAAAAACAAGCAAGCAAACGAATGTTTTTGTTGTTGAGCACTCCACTGCTGCATTGGCTCAAGCTCAGACAGCTATAAACTTAGCATTCGGCAGAGAATGCGCCTTGTAACTCTGTTGTGCACACGCCCTGTTGTGACTTCGGGGTGGAGGATGAAAGACGGACTCGTTCCGTAGACAAAGAAGAATCGAAAAGCTATATACAATATTTACAGATAGTGGATGATAGCGTTCAGGTAGCAGTAGGAGCGCCTCAGACCGACTGGGTGGCTGCAAGCGACTCTCTCTCTTTACAATGGGCCGGTCTACCCTTAAATCCTTTCGGCCACCCCTCGTCGGCCGGAACCAGGCGGGACAGGATGATGGCCTCGCGGGCGTCGAATTCCTGATTCGTCGTGGTGATGACTGGGCACCGCGGAGATGGCTTGGCGCCCCTTGGAAAAGTCGCCTCCCGTGTCGAATTCCTGATTTGCCGTGGAGACATGGGTGCTTTCGTCGCCTCATGGTAGCCACGTGCTGCAGGCAGTAAGTCAGCTCCCATCGCCTCGTGGTCGCCATGTGGTGCTCGTAGCATGGCACAACAGCCCTTTGCATCGGCACTTTATCGCAAGTCCGGCCACTGACCATCAACCACCAACTGCCGACCAACCCTGAAAACAGGTGAAAGAGGCAACGAAAGCTATTCGCTTTAAAATTCGTTGAAAAGGAAGGAGGAGTCAGATTTGTTTTGCCTGTTCAAGATGCTGTTCACGGAACCCAGTTTGGGATCTCCTGGTCTGCAAGAAGATACTCAGTGGCCAGAGATTTCCAGTTCAGCGTCGCATTCCTGGACACACTCGGTGAAAATATTGCGTCATCCACATTAACATTACTCTGGAACGCGTATCGCACTGGGGGGCCTTTTGCATTCTTGAAGCACCATGGCTATCCATTGTCCACTTTGCACTTTCCAATAACGCTGCAGTTTGCACGAGCTATTCGTATTTGCAGTGAGGAAAACTGAGACCTTGCTCACTTTTTCTATCTGGTACGTACTGATGCTACTTTGTGGTTGCAAGATGTGATTGTGACTATTAGCAGATGCGCATTTGCAGGGGTGCAGTGTTCAATATACTGAATGTGCCAGGGAAGGCCACTTAGATGCACACATACGTACAAAAGAGCTATACTTTTGCATGGAATTTTCCAAGGGGATGTGCGACTGTTCTACATAGACAATAATATAGGCCATGTCTGGGCTTTATATGTCCCGGATCAACCATCCGAAGGAAACTTTCTTGTATAAATTCCCCGTGGGAAGCACTTTGAAACAAAATGCAGAAGATTAAATATGGAGCCCATTTTTGTGTGCTAGTTGCAGACATTGACCTTTACTCTTGGTCAGTCGCACGTAGCTGTTGATGGTTATAGCAACACTGAATTGAAGAAATTGTGATAATTTTTGAAGGTGACTTTAATTGGTGCCAGTGGTGACTGCTGTCAACTTTCCTCTCAGGTACCACCTGGGATCAGTTGCATTTGGTTCCCTCATCCTGACCATAGTGCGTGTCATCCGAATTGTGCTCGAGTACATTGATGAGAAACTGAAGAGGTATGACAACGAGTTCACCAGGTGCCTCATGAGGTGAGTCTGAGAAGTAGAATGCAGCCATAGAGGGAGAGGACACAGTTTCCAGTGGAAAAAGAAATACAGTCGACTTCTGTTAATTTGACTGACAAAATTGATCTATTTGTCCGGTGGGTTGAATTAAACAAGATACAGAAAAATCTCTAAAACACACTGCTGATTCATTTCGCAGTATATACCCAATTCTAACATGGCCCCGGAATAAAATGCATGCCTGCCTTAGGTCTGTCCAAAGTAAAAAACTAACGTATATATGACATTAAATCTCCTAAGCAAACTCGAAATCTAACCCGCACCCAAGCAGGCGGTTCCCTAAAATCAGCTTTTTGCAATACAGCTATGTTGTGTGGTAAAGTATACAAATGCAGTTTTCGTATTTGATTGCACTGCGCAGGCAGGCAATTTTCGCACCAGTTTTCCTGGCAAGAAAGGCATGCATTAGAATTGGTTGAATACTGTAATCAGACATCGTGAGTTACCATTATTGCTTGAAAATTTTCCTAGGGCAGGCTGAAAATAGGTGTTTTCGTTGGGTGAAGACATGTATTTGACGCATTCACTGTGCCCCGAGCTCTGCCTAGACAGACTCTGCCAGTAAAAGGGGTCACTATCAGGGTCACCATAGGGGTCAGGCACTGACTGGTCAAGTTTGAATTATCCAGCAAAGGCCAATCTTAGGATCGAACTAACGAAAGTTTGTGCCCATAGAAGTGCATGGGTGCTGGCCAGGACCTTCGGTCAGTAAGGTATTAACTGAAAAAAAAACAAACAATTGACTGCAATCAAATTAATAGAAGTCTACTGCATAATCGAAGTTTTTGTGGGTGTGTACTTCCAGCATCATACCAGTGGTTACATGACTGGTGCCATAAATGGAGACATGACAAGCAGGTCTAGGCAGATCATGCAGGCAAGCAGGGTGTGGAACTGTAGTGATTGCAGCGCATATTACCTATGTGGTTTGCTTAGCCATCTAATTCTTTTCCTTTTCTTATTTCAAGGACAATTCTAGTGACATCTCTTCATACTGGAAGTGATCATTGTAGATTTCTCTACACCTCCTGTCATGCACAATATTGTTCAGTTTGTATGAAAATGCAGAATTTTTAAGTAAGCAAGGAACACCGCATCGAAACTGGGCTGCTTGTTGTGACAGCGGTGACATTGGAGCAGGCATGTGCTGGGAACAGAAGTGGTCACATTTTCGGACATTTTGTTCAACTACAAGCTTCGATTAGGGTTGCACAAATATGGACGGGTAGCTTTCAAAGCGAATGTCAAATTCGATGAAGAAAAACAAAAGCTGAATATTCAATATCTGAAAAATTAACGTGAACCTTAATGCTTATGAATTTTGTGCATGAAAACTACCGTATTTACACGATTGTAAGTAGACTCGAATTAAGTCTACTCCCTGATATCGCGTGCGACAGGAAAAAAAAAGAAGAGCATACCCGAGGGCGCATTCGCTAACGAAAATTTATTAGTAGCTGACATGGTCACTGGACTACTCACCTTCACTAGTGCTGCCATCGTCCCACAGCGCGTTGTCGTCCAGCGAAATTCCACATTTGGCAAACGACCGCACCACGACATTTTGTGGAACAGCAGCACACGCCGAATGTACCCAACCACACGCAGCCGTCAGGGAGGCTCGTTTGAGAGGTACGGTTGGCGTAAGTTTGCGGTCTTCTGCCACCAGCCACTCGTGCTCACAGCGGAGCAGGTCCTTAAAAGGCGAAGATCCGGGCTTGTTTCATGACCTTGTCGCACTTCATTGGCAGAGAAAAATAACTCATTTCAGCGACGTACGACGCAAGCTTGGCCTATGGCTCCGGAAAGCCTCTGGACTTCGGCACGTGGGAAATTCCTCACTTGCTGTCACAGGTGAAAATTTCGCTTCGCTGCAGTCGCCAGTCTTGCACCTCCCATTCAGAAACATCAAACTTGAGGCCTGCTGCACAATGATTTGTTTCTTCGGCATTAAAGGATGGCAGCCCTATTGAACGCTGCTGTGAACGAGTGCCAAATGATTAGTGGGAGCACTCATCACGACTGAGGAAGCATGGAAGTAGCACGTAGCCGGCAGTCAAGTCGAACGCGTCAAACCTATGCCTTTGGTCAAACAAAGAGGATGGAGAAAGAAAAGCTAAGAGCTACAGGGAAAGAGAAACACGTGAGCGGTGTCTGCTCTTCCATGAACTACCGATACTACCTGCAAGCGCTGCCGTTCTGAGGGTGCCGCTGCGAATGGAACAGCGGCACTTCCACCAACTATCGACACTCCCCCCTCCCCCCCATAAGTGCTGTGTGCACTGTAAAACTCGAAAATGTTGAAAAACCCTTCCGAAAAGCGAACAAACACGCAGGATAGCGAAAAGCTATGGGTAGGGCAAACATAAAATTGTAACTACGTTGTAGCTCCCGTTGGTCCCGCTTTTTTGGCGGTGCCAGTTTTGGTTTTGATTGTCAGTCGACCCCCCCACGTCATATTTCCAAATTAAAAAAAAAAAATAGGTTGACTTACAATCGTGTAAATACAGTAGCTGATGTGTAATTTCGAGGATAAATTTTGTTGAATAATAAAAATGTGGTACCTTGGTATGGAACACTGGTGCATAGGAATGGGAATGTGCGGTGTAGTTTGCTCTTCCTGAAGGAAGCAGTAGATTGGAATGCCAGTGCCGATTGAAGGCATTTTTATGTTTGCCTAATGCTTTCTTAACACTTTTTGTCTTTGAAGTTGAAATACAGTTGAACCTCGCAATTACGGAATCGGTGGGCAACGAAAAAAAATTCACTTTTGCGAGGATTCATTGTTGCGAAATGAGACAGCACAAATAGGTAATGCGTCGCAGAACGCAATTATGCTGTCGAAATTCCGTCGGCCTTCTTGGGCAAGCTCTGCTCGAGGATATAGAACCACACTGCCGACAGCACAAAGTGCAGCGCATGCGTCGATCAGCAGTGGCAGCACTGCCAGGGAGCAGTATTCTCGGTCAATGGCTTTCAGAGATGCGATCACTTTTGCGAGATTCTGCATAACTTGGTACCGGACGCTTCACGCATGCAGTGGAATTCCTCCAGCGCATGCTGTCACCCTCAGGCACCGATGCGTCCAGTGCCGAGCGCGAAGGGGGTTGTAACCAATATACTCGAAGGTAGTCCTGGATTCGTCTTCACTGACGATTACTCAATCACGGCCTGATGCATGGCGCTCCATGCTGTGACCGCTATCTCAGGCGCCATAAACAATTCCACGTCGGTGGGATGTGGATTTCCTTGTTTTCACTGCATTTTTCTCGCCGAGGCGTACTAAGTTTGTAGGAACCATCGTCGTATGTCTGTAGCAACATGCTGCTGCTTCAAACGAGCGATCAACAAACAAGATGGCAGACATGACGTGTTTCCGGCGCGATCGCTACCGGCGATTGGTTGTTTTTATAAACAAAAATGGCGGTGCCCGTGCAAGTGTAATGTGGTGGTATTTTACATAATTTTAGCACAAAGCAATTGCGGTTGAGCACATTTTGGAGCCTGCTAGTCTTGTGCAAATAGGTAAAATGTGGGTAAATAGGTAAAAGGCGAAATTTCATTGTCAAGAGATACGAAATGCACTGAATCCTGTAGGCGTTTGCCAGGCATAAGAAAATATTCCATTGCAAGAATTTCGTAGTTGTGGGATTTCGTTAATGTGGGTTTCGACTGTATTGATAAACAAGTACAGAACCAAATATACATCCAGATCAACAAATTTTTATGCCACGGGCACTGGCATAGCCAGAAATTTTGTTCGGTAGGGGGGGGGTCACGTTGCAGCTCGGCCTCCTCCTTAAGAGGAAGCTTTAGCTCGGGTGCTGCGATCTAAATACATGTAGAAGGGCAATTCCTTTTTCTCGGCAACCGCTGCGCCATATTTGAAGAGCTTTGTTGCATTTTAAAGAAAAACTTCAATTCTATTGACTGCTGGCTTCAAATTTTTCATTTAAGTTGTCAACTGTTTATTGAAAATTTGCCAAAATTTCACATTTTCAGAAAACGAAACTCTGTAACCTCTGTAACTCGGCAATGAAATGTGATATTATAATTCTATGAGTTGCATCTAATAGTACATCTACAGCGGACAAAATTGATATGTTACACACGAATCTCAAAAAAATTTAGCATTATGAAAATACGGCTTTTGCAGAGCCTTTGTACGCAATGTAACCAGTTCACATAAGATACAAATTGACATACCAAATTTGTCCGCTTTGACTGTTATAATAGATGCTGTTTACAGAACCGCAATGTCTGTTCTTGATGCAGAGCTATTAGATTGTAAACATTGTGCTTATATTTTTTTTTCGACCTTTCAAAGTTTTAGAAATATTTTACACAAAATTCAGGCCCTAAATCTAAACTCCGCTTCCAACAGGCACTAGAATTTAACTTTCTCTCCTAAATGCAACAAATTTCATTCAAAGCGATCCTGGGGTTATCTCAGAAAAAGCTAAAGCTTCCTCTCAAACAATGTGTCGAGGGATCAAAAACATGAATAATAATTGCATTGCCATTGCCAAAGATGCTGCAAACAAATTCTTGAACACTATGCACTGTCAAAACAAGTAAAATATGTATTTTTTTGTAAAAGAATATGCTTGTATGTGCCAAAAATTTTGCCCGACTGATATCAATGCTTCCATGTTTTTTGTCTATTTAATATATAAAGAATACTTCACACAAACTTTAGAACTATATCGGTTCTAAACTAGCAAAGCAGTGCATGCTGTTGATATGAAAAATGTAACTGCCATGAAATGAACAAGTTGAGGACAAATATGTTAATGTAATTCTTTATCATATATCTTTGTTATTCAAGAACCGTGTTTACATTCTTGTACATATGCAACTGCCAGCGAAAAATCTCAATGACGCTGTCATTTGTTCCGATGTATTACGCAGGAGCAGCTGTCACCGGTTGTGTATCGCGAGTAATTGCACCGAAATTGTTGTCCCAACAGAGAGCACGTATATAAAGCCATTCTGCAAAATATATGCGGGTCAGTCAAATGAAAGTGAGCCAATGCGAATATATGACAAACGGGGTACTTTATTTAAAAGTAGTCTCTATGAGCATTTAGACATTTGTCGCATTGACTAACGATTCGGGTGATTCCCGTCTCATAGAACTTCTTGGGTTGCAGCTTCAAAAAGTCTGTAGCTGACTCTTTCACTTCATCGTCCTACACGAATCTGGTTCCCTTGAGCTGTTTTTTCGGTTGTCCCAAAATGTGGAAGTCGCAAGGTGGCAGGTCTGAGCTGCATAGCGGATGTTGCAGCATTTCCCACTTGAACTTTACCAGTTTTGTATTAACCACATCAGTGAGGTGTGGACGGGCATTGTCATGGAGCAAGATGACTACATTACTCAATTTTCCACAATGTTTGTTCTTGATTGCGACACACAGCCGTTCCGGCGTTTCACCATATTGGAAACAATTGATAGTCTCTCAAGATTTAGCAAACTATATCAGTAATGGCTCCTGACGATAGAAAAAAAAAGTCAACAACACCTTTCCGGCAGTAATGACGGCCTTTGCTTTCTTTGGGCGTGGTAAATTAAAATGTTTCCACTGTAAGCTTTGCCGTCGTGTGTCAGGCTCGTAGTAGGGGCACCACGGTTCGTCCCCTATCACAATTGCAGACAAGTTGTCGTCACCCTCATTATGATACCAGATCAGATGAGTCAAGGCAGTTCGAAACTTCTCCGTCTTCTGGCACTGGTTCAAAATCTTGGGCATCCATTGCGCACACATGAGCCGATAACCGAGATGTTAATGAATTATGGCGTGAACTGAACCATGATTGATGTTCGCACGCTCTGCAAGTTCATCTATGCTTATCCTCTGTTCTTGTCTGATCAGCTCATCAACCATTGCAATTTTGTTGGGGGTTATTGCATGATGGCTTTGGCCCGGTCTTGGATCGTCTCTGCAACTTTCACGTCCTTCTTTAAATTGTTTGCTCCAACACTTCACAGTAGTCAATGAAATGCAATGTTCAACGTATACGGCATCCATACGGCGACTAATTTCTTTTTGGGAAATACCTTCAGCTGTCAAAAACTGCACGGCAACACGCTGTTCAACTTTTGGAGGGCCATTATGTCACGCAACGATGCTCAACCCAGTGTATGAGAGCATTAAAGAACCTTTATCCTCACATCTGCGTGTCACTTTTGTGAATGAGACGTCCCTCTCTTCTACACGCATGCCTCGCAGATAATAAACCGAACCATTATTGCGCGGGGTGGGTAGGCTCACTTTCATTTGATTCGCCCTCGTACATTAAAAATGCGAAGATACAATAGAATATACAAATGCGAAGATACATACAGCTTGACAAGGGGCAAAAAAGTGTCGGTGCGAACAAAGTTCACTGCAAGTATACACAAAACCTCGCAACAAGATATTTAAGTATACGTATAAGTCTCCAATAAATCTACGTATCTAAGAAAAAGTCACCATATATAATGCGTCAGACAAGGCAAATAAACATGTTGTGCAATCACAGATTCACAGAATCCTAGATCCCACCCCCATTCCATCCACTCCCCCCCGATGTATCGCACGCGACACGCTTGCTCCCCGCTTTTGTCCTTTGCGCACACAAGACTAAGTCACCATTGTCGGCTCACCCATTCCACCCCCAGCCCCTTCTCTTTCACTCGCACATACAGCATGCGGCCCGCAGTCACGACGTTATCGCCCTTAGACTTCATACGAAACATGATGGCGACAGCGACAGCTGGAATACGTCTGGAGTGTTCATATAATTGCTATCGCAATAATATAATAATAGTATCCGGCAACTGAAACGTGCCGTGGTAGATTACTTTCCGCAAAAGAAGAAGTAACAAACTGTCGCCATGTGACAATTCGCTGTGCCGCAACAACATATATTTTTTTTCATTTGTGGGGCGTGGGCACCGAAATGAAAAGAAAAACGCAAAGGAGAGTATGTTGGCCACAATCCAATGCCTACTTCGGGCACCTAATATGGCTACCGAATGAATATCGAAGAAAACGTGAGACGCTTGGTTCACCGAGAACCATACGCATAGTGCTCGGTACCCTACACCGGCGGGACAAGATTTTCCGGAGAGGTTGCGCTCAAGCGAACGCGATGCAATCCGTCGAGTCTTCACAGTGATGGCGGTGAGCGACCTTTGTTTATTTTTCTCGTCTGCTAGCCAGAAGGCGTCCAAAACTGCCAGGCGAAAATTCACTTGGCCATAACGAACCGAATGCACACCAAAGTGCGCCACGCGGTGGTCGGGGCAACACAAGGAGAACATATGCACTCTGGCAGCTCGCCGGTAGGGTAAAGAGAACAAAAATTTGAAGAGGCTCAATGTGTCCGAGCAAATAAAAGTCAAAGCAGAAAAAAATAAGAATGTAGTTACCTTGGCTGGCTTTACTATCTTGACATGGATGCTTTGGCATAGGTAAAAAAAAAAATGCTGGTACTTTTTTATGCGACATGATGGCACAAATTATCTACCCCGCAATGCTTCGTCTCATCGGACCTTGCTGTGTGCTTTGTCAACTTGTCTGATAGTGTGTTGATTTGGCTTGTCTCGTAACATGTTCCGATGTAAGCCACCCCCCCTGGCTAGGCCCCTGGCCACAAGGGATAGGAGAATAGAGAGGGTCTGAATTGTTCCTTTACTGTATCAGTTTTGCATCTTGTGCATGTTATGAATATGCATAAGGGAAGTGTGAATTTTTTGTAAAATTAAAGCAATCTGTACTTCAAGATCACTTTACCAAGTTGATGAAAAATAAGTTTTTAAATGTTAGAGAAGAAAAGAAGACTGCATAGTCAATACAATTGCAGGTTTTGTAAGTTGTTTAACTGGACTTCCAATTGTGTTATTTCTAGAGTAAGCAGTGAGGTGTAAGTACTTGAACAAAGAGTTTTTTTTTTTTCCACAGCATATGTGTGTTCAAGGTAATGCTCAATATAGTTTAAATATTAAGCAGGAGGTGGAAATGTTGATCAAGAATTCCACCTGCTGCAGTGGTATACTAGTGCCCACGGAATTCTGCCATTGAAAAGGTCTCATTACGCAAGCACGGATGTGCCAACCAGGTCCCAGCGGGTGAAGAACACAAAAACACTTGTGTACTTCGATTAAGTGCGTACAGTAAAATCTCGATGATACGAATCTCACGGGGTTGCGAAAAATATTCCTATTAGCCGAAATTCGTATCATCGAAAGAATTAAAGCTAGCTAAATTAAAGAGCCAGAGGTGAACTCACTCAGGCACACGTACGTAAAAAGCATTTATTTCTTGAAGAAAAAGTATCTGATTTCCTTCTGCTTCTTTTTCTTTGTCAGGTCAATTAGCAGACTTTGTTCAAATCCATAAAAACGTGTGCATGTGTCGTCACTGATTTCATTTGCGGCCATAGCATGCCTCAGAACTTCGAGCGCGCGCAGCGTTTCAGCCGCCGGTGGTGGTCCTTCGCCGTCGCCCACGTCTAGCACAAAGAACACCGCCCAAAGCACAGCAGCTACTCTGTCTGATGGCACGCGGAAAAGGAGGAAAAGCACAAAAGCAACAAAAGCGCCACCGCTTCAAACTCTTCGCGCCCAGTCGCAGCCTCCGCGCTGTCCGGCGCCGTGTCCGCACCTCAGCACCAAAAGACAAAGGGAGAAGTTGCGTGACTGCGCCCCATTCTCTTTTGCGGCCGTTGGTGGGGCTCTTGCTCGCAGTCGTGTCCGTCCATGCACTGGAATCATGCCACTGTGGCCTCTCCTCCGCGCAGTGGCACAACCTCCTCCCTTCCTTAGCAACCGGCACGCCGGTGGGGGGCGCAGCTGCGCATAGCAACCATGACGTCACACAATAGCGGTAGAACGAGCGCGCGCGCACGCGCATCGGCCGTGACAGCTACACTGCCGCTCCACTCCTCTTTCGTCAGACATCTCGTTGCAGTCGAGTGGGTGTGACGCATGGCTCCGAAGCGGCCCAGTGATTGCGCGCCAAGCGGCTCAGGGAAGCGGCAGCGGACGCCGGATTCTCCCCCAACACCAAACGCCAGAACAAGGAGCGAATGCGCATGCAACGACTGAACATGTCACCAGATACGAAAGCAAGGGAGGCAGAATGGAAACGCCAACAGAGACTGATTAGATCGCCGGGTACCAAAGGCGGGGAAGCAGAACGAAAGCGGCAGCAGCGACAGATGATATCGCCGAACACCAAAGCGAGTCAAAATGAGCGCAGACGGCAGCAGCGTCTGGCTTTCACCAAGCACACTTTAGAATTTCCAAAGTGTCTTCGGTAATTTTTTTATCAACCTACACGGGTCGAAAATTAATTCGTACCAACCATTTTCTAGCATGTTGCAAAGTAATAGGGCTCGGCCGAGACCACAGAAAAATTCGTGTCATCCAGAAATTCGTATTAGCCGTGATCGCATCATCTAGATTCCACTGTACCTGTCAAAATTAATATGGAGCCAGCCTTCCACTACTGCTACCTTCATAGTCCATAGAGTGGGCTTTACGCACGAATGCCCCAACAGTTATTTGGCCTTGCAGTTCATGAACCAGAAGAAACCATGAGTCTTACGGATTCTGTCCATAAACTGACGGATGAGCACAGTCGTTAGACCTTCCCACACAACTACATCATCTAACTTGTACAGGGTGTCTACCAGACAGCAAAACCGGGAAAACCGGGAATTCTCAGGGCTTTTGAATAGTCTGGAAATACTCAGGGAAAGCTCGGGGAATTTGTGCTTTTATCAGGGCAAATTTGCTGTAATTTTATTGAAAGTGAACGAAAGTCTCGCTAATGCTGGCTTTGAGTAAGAGAGAGGGATCGTAACGAATCGTCTTTGATGCCGTGTTGTCCGCTGGAGAAGTTGCAAGTGTACAGTCGACAGATTTTCCAGGCACCCGATTTTTGAGACATGCTCTATAATTCGGATGGCTTCGCGGCACCACCTCGTACCCCATAGAGTCAATGTATGGAAACGTATGAAATTTCGGATGCAAGAATCCTTTTTGCCATAACGCTTTGCCACCACTTTTTGCCATGACCACCGTGATAGCCACCGCCGCTGCCATTTTATCTCACCACCTTGGAACCGGTGCTCTCGCACACAGATCCGCTGGCAGCCATAGTCAACACCGCGGCAACGCTAGGCCTGGCTGCTTCGAAGGTCAAATTGAAGCTTCTTACCATTCGGTGCTATGGTTTTCATTGAAATAATTTGCTATTCTCAGCAATGGCACCGACTCCGCCTTTGTAATCCTCGCGATTGGCTTCGAAACTTGGAAAGCACGACGCGTTGCATAATGTCGTTTCTTGAAAGTCAGCTTCGCCTCGATACAGAAATGTGATGCAGTGAAGCATACGAAAAGTATTGCGGTGATGCTTAAGCATGGGACAGGACAATTGTCACTGGACACAGTGTCTATTTCTTATACACACATGCACATGCAGTCTCCTGTCACATTACGAGGCACCGATATGCCTAATAAGTGTACTGGCAGTTCTTATGAACTTTTTTCGGACGTGCCTGTGGCGATTTGAGCCCCTTGGGGGCTGTAAAAGGCATGCATATTTTTTTTTTTATTGCCCGATTTTTCTGACGTTTTTGCGGCCCCTAGGGAGTTCGAAAAATCTGGTTTTGACTTTAAAACTGTCCAGGAGGATGCTTCACATGCATGGGACGGGACAATTGTCACTGGACACAGTATGTATTTCTTTTACACACATGCACATGCAGTCTCCTGTCACATTACGAGCACTGATATGCCTAATAAGTGTACTGGCAGTTCTTATGAACTTTTTTCGGACGTGCCTGTGGCGATTTGAGCCCCTTGGGGGCTGTAAAAGGCATGCATAATTTTTTTTATTGCCCAATTTTTCTGACGTTTTTGCGGCCCCTAGGGAGTCCGAAAAATCTGGTGTTGACTTTAAAACTGTCCAGGAGGATGCTTCACATGGTCCGTGGGGCGAACGCACAGTGGAAGGAGGGTGAGAATAGAAAGGACCACGCATTGAGGGATGAATGAGGAAGGAAGTGTGCCGCCGCTTCTTTGAAGGAGCTTGAGTGTTTAACAAAGTGTTGGCTGATGCCAAGATGCAGGTGTCCCTCATTTAAACCAAAATAATCTCTTTAAAGTGGTGAAATGCAACATTGAGGCATTGTGCACAGGCTGAGAATACGTCAGGACAGGTGAGGTTGACTATCCAGCTGCTGAGAGAGGATCTCACTTGTGACAAAGTTCGGGCCTCATATCGATGAGCTTGCTATCACTTGGTAGAAATAACTCAGTCGAAAATATTTACTTCTGTATGCACCTCTTTTTATTCGTACTTGAAAATGTTTGACTCGATTCCCAATGGGCTTTACCATTTATTTTCCCAAGATATTTTATTCGCTGTCCATTTTACTACGCCCTCCCTTCTGTTTTCTTTTTGAATAAAATAAACACTGCTCCTTACTATTCAAACTGCATTAAGTCATTTTTTTTGTTTTTAACATGTTTACTAGAGAGTGACAGCATCAGGCGACATGGTGTCAGCCCGTCTTGGCATAAAACAAAGTTTTGTGTCACTCAGGAAATTTTGAAAAGGCACTCGGGGAAAGCCTGGAAAACTCAGGGAATTCGAAAATGTCAACTTGGTAGACACCCTGTTGTACTGAAAGCGTAAACATCATCAGGAGAGTTCTTTCCCATAGGAAAGAGGATGCCTAAGCATTTATGGAGTGTGTGCTTCCAGTGCCGAACCTCCTGATTCAGCTGCTTGTTTTGGACACCACAACTAAAGCATGAAAAAGAACCTGTTTGCAGGCTTATATATAGAAAATATGCTGGGAAAATGTTTATATGTGAGGAGATATGGGGGTCATAAATTTGAAGGAAAGCAAGGCACAGGAAAAAAGCAGTGAAATTTATCATGTGTGATATTTTAAGCAACTATATTCATGCGTCTGTGCATATATGGAGATTCTCGTTGAAGAATATGGCAATCCTACACTGTTTAGGCTTAAATACTTATGGGCAGAAATATGTACAGTAAAACCTCGTTAAACCGTACCCGTTTAAACAGTAGTTTCGTTTTAAAGGTAGTAATGTCGAATCCCCGACTCAGCAGCCATTGAACATAATGTGTTTTGTATCCGCATAAGCCATACCAGCTTTTTGCATACGTATCGGTTAACACGTAGTGTTTCCACTTTTCGTCGCGCAAACACGGCGGTGCGTCGTCTCCACCGGGTCGCGCGGCAGAACAACAAGCCTCAGAGATCGGAACCATGGATCAGATAAACGGCCTCCAAGCACCCTGTGCGTTTGTGCATGAAGCCACATTGACATCAACATCATTTCGGCGCTGTGCCAGAAAGCGTTAAGGCGTCATGCGAACAAAGACTCACGTCGCTTGCGTCATGCCGAAGCTTGGTTAAAAAAGACGCCGGGTGCTCAGCATAGAAGAAAAATTAGACATTGTTCGTGCTATCGAACATGACACGAAGAAGTCGGCGCTGGCACGCGACAGGGATCTACTGTTGACTGCGGTGTGTGGCCTAAGCAGTTCCTCGGCAGCACTGCTGCAACCGCAAAGAGATGTCGGCTACGAGGTTCGACTTTTCGTCGTTGTTGCCGAAGTGTCGCCTAGCGACAGTGATGAGGATGACACAGAAAGCAACAGCACGGGCGATTCAAGCCCGACAGTGGCAGAAGCTGCACGTTACGTCAGCCTCATGAACGCAATCATTGTGATGAGAACAGAACCCCGCAATGAAAAAGGCGCCCCATGACATCTGCAGCGCTACTGCGCCCGTGCACAGAGAATATGCAACGCCAATGAGGAATCTGCTATGCGAGTGCTTGTCGAGAAGAGGGGGCTGGCTGAAAAGCTGGCTCTCAGCTTTCAGTAAGTTTGAGGCTGCGGTCGTCACTGTTAGGCCACGGCGGCATCAAACAAAAATAACACTTCTCACATGCAAAGTGAATAAATACTGCATGTTTTTTTCCCCTTTCATCGCACTTAGAGAAGTTGCGTTTTTGACGGGTAAGTGGGCGATGTCATGCTATTTTGGTTAAACAATACTACCGTTTAGTACATACTTTTCCCGAGTTCCAGCCAACTGCGGTTTAATGAGGTTTCAGTGTACCTGGCAACTGCTCTAAAGTGACGATTAAGCTGCGCCAAGAGGTGCTCCAAAGTGGCTTGGACCAATCGCACCACTGTGAGCTGTATTTAACAATGTTTATGTGCGGTAATTGGTACCATTAGTTGTTTTCTAACCGGTTGTTTTGCATGTACATTTAGTAAATGGTTCATTACTTGACTGATAGTGATGTTGATTAGACATACCACAATATTGTGCCTGGTTTGGCACACAATTTGCAGCCAAATAATACTAAACTGCATGCAAAGACAGTGTTCTGCGCAACTAACCTGCAGCAGCACTTTAAAGAAGAGCGGCCACGCTTTGTTGCTTGGCCACTGATGCTGCAAGGTGTGTAGTGCTTCTGTGCACAGCTTATCTTTTGGCCTTCTTCAAGGGGCTGCCATGTAGGCAGGCAATACCTCAGACGAGACAAGGTACTGTCACCGATACAGATTCGTCTGCCATTGTTAAACAATAGCTGTTCTTGTTCTTCATCGACAGCAACTTACAGCAACATAAAGAACACCTTCGAACAGCATACTCTCCCAACTGTCCATGGCCGTTGGTTATCGGAGCTGGATCTTCTAACAGACTTCCTTTCATGTGGCTTCCCTGCTATGCACGCAGCCTTTATGAGGTGGACTTGCACGACATCTTCCGCCAACAGTTCTGCATTGCTGCTGTTATCATCAGCTCTTGGAATAAGGCTCCACATCTTACTTTATTGTAAAAACTGCTGGCATCATTTTTAAATAAGTGCAGCCGAAAAAAGCGATGCCAAAAACAGTGCAGTAAATTTTTATTTTTTGGTTATTTTGATCCCGATTAAAGGTCTTGGCTGGTGCCGTCATGTTTCTATGAGCCGAAACTCTCTTTATTTCAATCCTGAAATTGGTCCTCGCTAGATAGTTTAAACTTGACTGGTCAGCGCGCCTTATCCTAATGGTAATCATAATGGCATCAATTAGGGGAAAATCAACAATGTACTGTGGGAGTGTCATACAAGCTCTTGTTGTAAGCTAGGAACTAGATTTCCAACTGGAACTTTGCACAGGTTAACCTCGTTCATACATAGCAACTGAGATAAGTAAATAAATGTACTAACCGAGAAAACGTACGATCGGAAGTATCTAATAAAATTGACCAACTCAACTGTAGTTGACATCTACATAATGCCAAACATTGCTTGAATCATTGCAGCACGAGACGCGGACAGGAGGCAAGCTGGTGGGGCTTGATCAGACCGAGATGTGCATTGTTGTTTTTACGACTTTGGCAAGCTTACGTTTGCATTCCTTGTATTTGGCCTGGGACTGCAGCTTCTTTTAGCGGGGGGCGGAAAGTTGACGTGCCCGCTCAGCGCAAATTGCTGCAGCACGAGACGCAGACACATGTCAAGCTGGTATGGCCAATCCGACCTGAGTTGCACATTGTCGTTTTCCTATTGTGTAGTGTTTTAAGACTGCGACAGGAAATATAAACGACATCGAGCTGGTGGACATCACCAGAATACAATGCCTACGATGCCGCCAGAGCAATACTTGAAGCTCCCTTTGCCATGCCTGCACTGGGGAATGGCAGCACATTTTCGTTATCGACTATTAAAAGCATGCAGTACGCTTGCCACTACGGCCCATGTGCCGCAGTGAAACAGATAAGTGAAGATTCTTATCACAACTGAGAATGCAGTGTGTGATGAGCCAGGACATTTGCTGGCACCAGAGTAAGAAACTTAGTGTGCACCAGGGTTTTCATGTGAGACGGGCAGGCAGGTATTGTGGTGAAGCTGCTGCTCCGGGCAGCTGCTGGTCTCCATTTGTGCCTTTGCTTGTTTACATGGGACCTAGCAGCCGGAAAACATGTCATATGATAAGTAGTTTACCAAGTGAGAAACCTATTGAGTGGATTAATCAGGTTGAGGTACACTCGGCAGTGGCAGAGGAAGAATCACACGAACTCCATGTGGTACTTGGGTCTCTCAACAGTTTTGATGATTGTTTCTCCCAAGTGAGCTAGGTTTAATAGGTGCATATGCTGGCTTACCTTTGAAGCATTTGTATAGCACTACAAAACTGTTCCTGCTCTTTCAAAGGCATCTGTTGAGTAAAAAATTGATAAGCCAGACTGCTCTAAATTTATTTGTTTATTTACTTATACAAATAGGCTTTGCCAAGAGGGCGCAAGAAAATGCAAATGAGACGAAAGAAACAAGTACAAGTAATCAATGAATGAATATCCACAAATAAAATAAATCATTATGCACTGGTTTAAGACAGATTTAAGACAATGAGCCAGGTGCTACTACATTGGCTGGCAGCTGCAGAATCGCAAAAATATTCAGAAGGAAAGTATGACGAAACATATGATCATTCTTTTCCAGTTGATTCAGAGTTGTAAATATTTATAATGGTGTCGAATGGGCCTTTCACTCAATTCTATTTATTTCTTGTCATCCCCCACTCATAACTGGGCAATCCTGGTGATAATGGAGGGAACTTGGGCTGCTGATGTAGTGTAAAAAGGAAGAATGATTGGAATATAATCCTGGCCTTGTGACTGAATATGTTGGGCGCAGTGGTGGACCAACAAATGTTTGGTAACGTCTGTTACGAGTAATAAAAGAATACAATAGCCACACCTATACAAAGCTTTTGCAGTCTTAATTTTTGTTATGATGGTTGACAATAAGTTTGACATAAAAATGAATGCCTAAATATCCATATATGGAAACAGGATTCTGGTGGAGTGAGTATGTGTAAGCTGAGTGTGATTTCTTTCAGCTCATTGACCCTGTGCCTGAGATGTCTTGTTCTGGTGCATCTTGCCATGCTCGAGTTTCTGCGCACTCCCTGCCTTTCCCGAGATAATTTGTGATCATGAAAACCACTTACTTGTGCTGGTCAAGACAAGAGATGGTAAAGCTAAATGTTCCTGTTGGCATCTGCTTGTATGTGACAGGTGGCATGAAAAAGTTTGATTATGAATAGTTTTCTTTAAATATTAAGGTCAGGTAAATTTGCAAAATGTTCAGCAATGTAGTACGTATCTCAATAAATGCAATTCGAATTTAAAGTTGGCTAACATGTTACTTCAACAGAAATTAGACTTTATTAAATTGGACAGCTGGAAAGACTTTCGGTATATAGTGGGCAGAAATGCCCGACCCTGAAAGGGTTAATTTTCATTTCTCTCTATTAATGACATTTGTTTTGATAGGCACCACCAGGTAGTTCGATCTAAATCTTGTTAAGTAGCAACATGATCATCAGCTGTGCAAAATTTTTTGTGACAGAACAGTCGCTGGTGGAAAGTGTGATCATAGACATAACAACAGATGTAATACACTACTGCCCTAGGGGACACTGTGTGCGACATTACATAGTAGAGAGGAATACTTATCTGTGATAGTGAACGGCTTCAGAAATGTTAGGAAGTCCCTCTTCCATGCAACAGTGGTAACATTGCTATTGAGCATGTGTGTGCACAATATGGGCATTTGATTTGGTGCTTGAGATGATCTTTTGTATATCTTCTGAACCTGTGTAGTTGTGCTTATAGCTCCTGTAAGCTTTAGGGGCAAGTTTAATGTTTTTTCCACTGTCCCACCATTTTTTTCTAATTTATTTATTCATTCATTTCAATACCTTCAATGCCCAAAGGCATTACAGAAGGGAGTGGTGAAATAAAAAAGTACATTTCGTAAGCGGTTAGTACATAAAATAAGCTTCAACAGCAGATTTAAATGTTGAGGCATTGAGGGTGGTGACGGAGGTGGGCAGGCGATTCCATTCTTTGGCTGTCTTCGGGATGAATTAATTAGAATGCTAATGAATGAGACGAAAAGAGACGTCAACTTTCGGCAGTGGTTAGTAAAACATGACAGATAAGTTGGTTCACTGAGTTCATTTTTCAGGTATGCATTATGAAAAAATCTTGTGGAACATTGATAAATGCAAAATTTTCCTGCCTAAAGAGAGGTTGGGAAGCTACCAAGTGAGTTTCATCAATGATACTCTGGAAAAGCGGGAATAATTTGACCAAATGAAATGTCCACTACTGTTTTGCATTGATTCTAGTTAAGAAATTATTGACTAGGATCCTACAAAGCACATGCATATTCAAGCTTACATCTTATGGGTATTTTATGTAATGTTAATTTATGAGACAACGATGCCCTTGAAAAGTTGCGGCATAAACAACCTAACGTGCAATTAGCATGATTAATAATATAGTTAACATGATTTTGCCATGAAAGGTTAACAGTTATGTGAACTTGTAGATACTTATAAGTGGTTACTTTGACTAACCATCAGTGTTAGGTTACAAGTGGACAATTTTTGAAGGATTCCTATTACTTTACACTTTTTGCATTCAGACGCATTTGCCATGTGTTGCACCAGTTATTGATAGCATTAAGGTCAGACTAAAGTGCTGGTGAATCAGTGTCAGAAAATATTACGCAATAAATTACGCACTCGTCAGCTTATGGCCTAATAGATTATTGAACTACATTAGTCAGGTTGGTAATATAAATTAAAAATAGATGATGTCTGAGGACTGAACCCTGCGGCACACCTGCAGTATTTAGACATGAAGGGGAATCAAACCTAGTACCGCGCTTTCACGGCCCTTCTCGTTGTTACCTGGCCAGTGAACCAAACAGTGAGGTGTTCTCTGTCCTGGTGCACATGGTGTCCAAATGCGACAATGCTGCATCGGATTCCAGTGCGGCAGCATTGTCGTGGCTCGCCAGCAGCTTCACCACGCCGTTTGTCCGAATGGCTGTGAAAGGACACAGACTTCAGGTTGTGGTACAGTATTGCCATCAAGTCACCTGGTTATGTCCTCCAAGTGGTACCACGTGCTGCTGTCAGTGAGCACTTTGTTTCATCGTTTCTTACCTATATCCGTGCCGCTCGTTCACATCAGTTGGATTGTTCATAAAAATCATTCAGTCGTTGTTACCGTCGTTGTGGTCTTGCTACTGATTCAGAATTGCAAATATTGCATGCACACGTGCACATACACACAGATATATAATGGAATAATAGATATAATGAAGTAAATAATATTCCTTTGAAACCTTCAAATCCCCATAGAGATCCATGTATTTAAAACCTAATTTTAACGAAGTGAAATTGTTCTACCAATCGCTATAACAAACTAGATTCATCTCTGAAACAGAAAGATATCCGACTGTTGCACGCTGATTACATCACTTTCCACGGGGTTCAGCACTCATTTTCTGCGGCAGTTCAAAACTGCCGTGGCAAACATATACGTCGAATATTTCATTGAGCAATACTGGCCTTTCAATGCCTCGCGTAGCTGCACACTTGTGAGCATCAGCTTACCATCACCCAGTGTTTTCCTTACTCCATGCTATCGCACTTTTCCACTGACTTTGTGTGTGCCTGGCTGCGCGAGCTCAGGGTTGCCAGATTGGGCTACTTTTTGTCCGAGTTGGCGTCGGAATTTTCTTTTTAGCTATGTGGCTATTTTTGGGCTACATCATTTCTCTTTGTAAAAAAAAAGTAAAAATAGTTAAGCACAAATGAAAAGCATGCTGGAATCAAAATGCAGACGACAGCAGGATAAAGAAATTAGCATGTCTGCTACAAAGTCAAAATTTGCCAGTTCTATGTTGGAGAACACATATGCATGTCAAAAGGTCGAGGATTGCGGCCTTTTGATAATTTTAATTAAGAAAGCTGGCCTCAAGAAACGTGTCCATACGCGAACTAACGCCACCTGCGCGGCCTGCGAACATAGACTGTTGCTGTCTCCACATGTGAGCTTTCGGCGTCCTACTCTTTACGCATGAGATGCTTTTAGCTCCCGTTGACGATGTGCCGTGGGTGACCTCAGCGCCAGAACGGAGGGAGAACACCGAGCTGAACCTAACCGAAATTTGCCAGATTTTCTGCCTGCCGGATGGCGCCTACATGGCAATTCGTTTGGACCCTTCCTGCCCAAATTGCCCCTGCTCCAACGCCAACGTAGAACATATCCTCTTCCGTTGCCCTACAGCGACCACAGCCATCCATTCCCTACACAACTCCAAACCCTCCTCCTATCTTTGCTATCACTATCCGTATCAAATGCCGCCGTCGAACGAGTGTTGAGCCAGGTCTCGATCATTAAAACCCACCTTCGAAATAGCATGTCGAACCAGACATTGGTAGCGCTCTTCCACGTGAAGTTTGGCCTGGCCAGGTACGGAGATTGCTGCAAGGATTTTTAACCGGGCCAAGAATTTTTGTCCCATTTCAGCTTTGACATTTTGTATGGACCAAGCAGTTCCACTTCGCAATAAGCTTGTGATGCTTAATCATAGCATACTTTTTTATGTCTATGTATTGTGTAGATTTTGTACCAACCGCCATCTATTGTATTAGGCTTGGTCTTGCAATTTTTTGTAGTTTTTTGTTTAGTGCATTGTGTGGTGTTAAGCGAAATAATCATGAGCTGTAAGCTAGTAATAATACTGAATGCCTGAATGCATGCCATTGCTTAGCACGTTTATTGCGCGGTGCTATTTGTGTGTTGTCCTTTTTGTGATTTTTTGGTGCTCTGGGAAAAATAAAACAGTGCATTTGCAATGAAGACCGCATTTGCCTTATCATGAATTTGCCTGCATGCCTGCATTTCTGCACTTCTTGCGCTTGTGCAGCATCAGTTTTCCGCGCCGCATGGCCTCCGTCACAATGCGCGCAGAGGTCATGCGTGGTCATGCGTGAAAAAATTAATATGTAAGTATTCTTGCCGAAAATTAATTCAATATGCTTCAGAAATGACTTCATAAAAAGGCAAAGCTCTTTGGCTACTTTTGGGCTACCCAAAAGTTTCACTTTTGGCTACCTGCGGTTGGAGCAATCTGGCAACCCTGAGTGAGCTGTGCCACGCGGGAGACACACTTTAGGTCACGAGAAGAAGGAAGAAGCCAAGAAAGCAAAACAAAAGATATGCCAATAGCTAACCGGAAGTCATGTGATCCAACGCCTAGGTGACAAGTAGATGCCAACTCTGTAAACATTACTATTGACAACTCTCTACTAGAATATACTCCATGTTTTAAATATCTTGGTGTAATCTTTGATAGACACCTGCACTGGCAAAACCATTTATTAGCAGTAGGGGCAAAGGTGGCATCGGGTTGCTATAAACTGCTTCAAGCACGTGACTTTTTTGATACGAGTACATTACGTATTTTATATTTCTCCTTTATCCACAGTCATCTCTCATACTGTCTGGAATCATGGGGATGAACCTACAATGGTTATCTCCAGCCAATCAGAAAATGGCAGAAACGATCATTATGAATCGTAACGCAATCTAAGCAGGATCACCCCAGCAAGCCATTATTCCACGACCTACGGATATTACCCTTCAATTCACTACGCCTACTAAAAACAGCAACTGTAGTAAACAGTATCGTGAGAAACAACCACCCCTTCCACATCTCCCTCTTCCATACATCATCGCGTGCTACCAGAAATGTATTATTAGGCAACTTTAATCTACCGCCCACGCAGAACGCTTACGTAGAACGACGGCTCTCTTTCATTGGTGTTCAGATTTTGCACTTACAGCTAAAAAATTCTTTCAGCGCATGCATTAAACATGTTAAAAGACATCTATTTGCACCCCATTTATTATTGTAATATAACATGCACAATGTTTTTGAATTGAAGCATCTGTTCCTTGTTATGCTTTCTTTTTGTCATTAGTATTATGTATATATCCCCCTCCTCGCTCTTCCAAGTTTTTATTGTACATGTGACGAAGTGTCTGCATTATAGAATTTCATTTCTTGAACCCATAACTAGCCTATGGCTACGGGTCCAAACAGTACTGGACACACTTTTATTGTGTTTTCAAGGATAAATAAAGAATTTGAGTTTGAAGGCGCGGGTGCTTTGAAATAAGAAATGCGCAGAACAGATTTCTCTTGTATAAGCATGGAGAGGCAACGCAGATCAAGGGCAGACGTTGCTGTAGATGCTGTGGGTTATATCAATGTTGTGCTTACATGACTCATGATTGTGCCTCAATAACTTTGTCAGTTTGATTGCAAAGTAAATAGTAGGAAAGGTCTGCCAGGAGTGAGTTCATTGTAGAGCGTCCATCTCTGCCTTTGACTGAGCAAACGAGGATTTTTATTTCACTCTATAATGGGAAAATGAACTTACATCGGTATATAGATACAGTGGAACCCTGGTTATACGTTCCCCGGTTTTGCGACGTCCCGGGTTTTACGACGGATTAGCATAGTCCCGGCGAAGTGCCCATAGAAGCAATGCATTAAAAACCCCGGTTATCCAACGCAATTTTACGCCTGATCCACGTTATACGACAACCCTCGCGAAGCACGAGACGGAACGGCAGACGAAAGAAAAGTGCCGCAGGTCTCTTTCCTCGCTCCGTCTCTACGCATGCGGAGCGCTTGACACCACTCGACCGGTTCACTCCGGCGCAGCTTTCTACCCTGCCTCGTCTCATTGTTTGTTTCTTGCTCCCCCACCAGCAGCCGCCCGTGACGCTCGCTATGCTGAAATATCGCCTTTTCTTCTCCAAAATCACTTTCTCGCTCTCTTCTCGGTGGCGTCGCCTCTCGTCGCATTGGGGAAGAGTTTCTCTCCTTCCAGTTTCCCAGCAGCAGATCGCTGACAAGGTAGCGTGGAGAGGCCTAGGTTTATCGCACCTGTTGTTCGTCATAATCCTAGCGACCAGCGTTTATCGGAGGTTTTGAGTTGTATGGAGCAATGCGACGCACGATGTCCCGAAAGCGGACAGTTCTGTCGCTCGGCGATAGGCGATAAGCGATAAGCTAAATATTATCGAGGAAGCGCAAAAGCGGCATGGAGCCATGAAAGCCAGCATTGCCCGGGACCTTAAGATACCCGAATCTTCGCTTAAGACGATCCTGGCAAACAAAGCGGTGATATTGCAGAATGCCAACAAGTTCGGGCACAAGCGGAAAGCGGCAACGTTGCGATCTGCGGCGATGTGTCGCTGGATGACGCCATCGAGGAAGCTTTTCCTAGTGCCGACACTGCTGCGACATCAGACGAGGACAACGACGACGCCACAGATGCCGTGCCTGTGCCTCGCCGAGGTGCTACGGCATCCGGAACTTCATCTGTTCATGCGATGCCGCAGAGGACCTCCTTTTGGACGTTGCTCAACTCGAGCAAAAGCTCATGGTTCATGGATCAAACAAGGTCCAAAAGGAACTTACAGACTTTTTTTAAAGTTCGTGCTAGCCGGCGGGAATCGCAGCAGTGGGCAATGCAGTGCCGTAAAGGTTCGTTTGAATAAAGCATGATTGGCACCTGCACTGCAGCATTAATTCTTATCGCATTTACTTTTTCAGTAATTTGTGTTTCCAAGCCCTGCAGAGTATGCTAGTAGTTCACATTGAAGTTTGTCGTAAATCCATCGCGTGAAACAAGTAGTATTTTTATAGGCATAATTTATGTTCAGATTTTACGACATCCGCATTTTACGACGTTTTTTCGCGGTCCCGAGAAAGTCTTATAATCGGGGTTCCGCTGTATGTATATCGTTTTTTCGCCTTTAATTCGACTGCATTGTGAGTTGTTCCAATGTATTATTCCGTCAGCAAAATTGTATGTCGTTGAATTATCGCACAAATGGCGAGGTTGTTGCGAGCTCCCCAATTAACAGCATGCAGAGGTCTCTCAAAGAAGCTTGAGAGGCATCTGCACTTAACTTTATATAACTTTATATAATATACCAGTGGCCAGTATACTTAGAAGATCAACAGAAAATAGCTTTTGACTGGAATAGCAATCACTCGTCATACGAGCAGTCAGAGTGATCGTCATGCCAAGGGTCGAGTCAGACTGCATGAATACGAGACTGATTGACATCTCAGTTGCGGAGAGGCGTGGTTTGCCTGCCGGCAAGGAGACAGCGTCGGACGCTCAGAAGAAACATCGGGAAAGATAATAACCATATAAGAGGTTGTATATAATCTATAATAACCATACCTGAGGAGCTGGAAGAGTTTCCGTCACATTTTACACAGATGCTCTCTCGGCAAAAGTCGAGGCCCCATTGGCGGTACAGGTTATACGCACTCCTCCACACATTAGATACGCAGATTCTACCAATGAATATACAGTAGTCAGTTGAAACTGCGCCAACGACGTATGGCTAGTCGGGCGCATGGAGCATTGCTAGTCTTAGCGGACGAACATTGTGAAGATGATGAAATCGTGCGAAAATATTCGAAGAAAGCAAAGAAAAAAAACGGGCGGTGGGCAGGATACGTGGAGAATGAGAACGCTCTCAATTTGTTTGAGCAAGAACTTATGATAATCAACGTACATGTCCAATTCAGACAGGAGTGCCGACACACATCGAGGCTGAAAAAAATGAGCACAATTAAAGGCAAGGGTCTGATGTGGGTGTCACATGGCGTATTTTTGATCGCAATCAAGCCCTATTATCTAAGTCAATTTTTCGAAAGTGAGACGATGCTTTTACTGTACATGGTGCTGTTGTGCCGGCATCTACCGTATTTATTCGCATAATGATCGCACTTCTTTGTAAAAAAAATTGATGCTAATTCAGGGGTGCGATCATTACGCAGGTTAAATTTCCCACACAAAAAAAATTTTTTTTCATTTTTCATTTGCTGCAGGATGACAACAGGTCAACAAATAGGCGGCTGCCAGTGTATGTAGTGCGGAACACCAAAACAAAAATGGTGGGCGGCGGAGCAAGCCGAACGCACCGAACGCAATTTTTTTTTTTTCTCATGAGTACATTACGTGCATTGAAACAGTTTCTTCCATATCTGTAATGAATAATATCGTTAATATCAGCAAAGTTGCGGCAATAACGTAGCCATGTCCACTTTGAGGGTACAGAAACAGATGGGCGCGCTTAGCTGCCAGTGACATAAAAACACATGGCGGGCATGCTGCAGAAACTGCGGAATTGGTCTTCACTACTATCCTAATACGGCATGTTTCTGCTAAGGGTGGGCGAATATCTTAGCTGTGTTAAAAGCGTCGGCGTATGAATAGGGTACACTTCTAACCTATCAGTGTAAACGTGCCTGCTATCGTTGCCGCTTGCGGTTTGTTGCGTGCCCACGAGTGCAGATAAGAAGAATCGAAAGGCGCCTTTTTTGTTGTTGTTGACCACAACCATTATAAAGCCTACACATAATAAAAGCAAGTGTGGTTGTAGTTTCTTTTTGCCATGGAAGTGCGGAAAGTGATGAAACGAATGAAATGGGGCATCTGGAAAGAATGTTTGGTGCATGCAGACCGCTTGGTTTGTCTTGAAGAGTCGTTCGCATAGCATTCGACAGATGGTAAGCGCGATCATTATTAGCTAGACTTGGCACACGACATATCACTGCAGCAAGTTCGGGGTGCGATCATTACGCGGGAAATTTTAAAAAAATCTAATTTTGATGACAAAATTCAGGGGTGCAATAATTACGCGAGTGCGATCATTATGCGAGTAAATACGGTATATGTCAATCGATATCATTTTTTATGTCACTTGGAGACTACAGAACTTAGAGTATTTCCTTGCAGGCTCGCTTGCATATAAGTGCATTATCAACCATGAGGTCAATTTGCCTCTTGAGAAGCCACTTTGCATCAAAGTCCAGGCAAATATGTGGCTGGCTAGAGCACCAAACGCTTTGAGTGTGAGCTCATCACGCGCATGCGAGCTGTTCTGTATGCTATTGTATTAGCTGGAGCAAATGGTTTAGCTGGTATGGCTGAGTCTACAGTTGAGTCTGCCGCAGATTTTCTTTATGTTGTTCGTAATTGTACATTACGTAGTGGCCCCTTTCCACTTTCAAGATGCTTCGCCACTTAACGGTAAAGCTAACTTCATGCAGTGATGCTGCTGGTGCAAAACCTGTTCATGCTACCGACTCTAGTGAACATCTCGTAAGTCATTCTTATTCACGCGGTAAATCATTTCAATAAAACGATAAAGTTTCTCTGGTGTTTAAGATCAAATTTTGCAATGCTTTTTAGACTCTTGCGGGCTTATGTGTGGGTAACAGCTGCAACATTTCAGTGATAATTAATTATGACAAGTAAAATTATATTTAAGTTGTGATAGAAGCAGGTTGCTCTCTTGTCTTTCCTGTGTTCAGTCAAGCACTGATGGTGACTGGGATGCAGCTATATACACCTTTTCCAAAAAGAACGTAAAACTCCAATTAGGAAAAGAAAGAAAAGTTGCATAGCCAGAATGCGCATCAAAATCGTAGAAATGCTCCCGGCCAGACTTCAAGGTAAGTGCAAGTGTGTCAAGTTTTACATAAAACCAGTAGAGCAACAGCATTTTGCTTCAGCAGTGAGAATTGTGTGGAAAAAGCTCACATAGTTTCGATGTTGTTCTGCATAACCAGCCAATTCTAGCACAAAAGTCATATAGCATCATATATATATAGGAAAGAATGTTCAGGTGCCAGAACTGGAAAATCAAGGACTGCAGAAACACATACATGGTTCATACACACTGGTTGAAAATAAGGAACTCCGGATAAACTTTATCTCTTCATTAACATCATTGAGCCCGCGAATAAAAATGCCCCAACCAGACGAGGAGGCTTTGCATCAGTAGCACCACTACACTGAAGGAAACCTCTCTCTGCACACTATGAAGATTTGTATCCACTGTTTAGGCACACGCACACACGAGAACGGGCCACCACTGAGACAAAAAAAGTCAAACAGAACACACACAGCCAACACTAGGCACTCAATTAATCCGAAAATGAATTTGAACGAGGATGTCTGCCGACGAAGCCTCTAATACGCGTCGACTAAGGTGCCGCGATATAAATGTCACTACGTAAAATTGTTGTCGCATCCTTTTTTTCTCTCTTTCACCACTTCACCTCCTCTCTCGACCTCAATTGTGCGCGAAAAACTGCCTCCCACGGCACGCTTTACGGCTACGTACGGCAGTGTAAAAGATTAGTGCATTTCTGCACTAATCTTTCTGCACTAAACAAAGTGCACTTCTGCATGCCATGCAGGCAGGCGCAGTGGTGTGTGGCTTTTGAGATCTCCCCAGTGCAATCTTGGGGGTCATGCGCACGTCACGCCATGCTGCGCGGCTACATGCAGCGCTGTGAAAAATTTGGCCATTCACTCTCTCTATGGCATGCCGCGCATGCAGCCACTGCTGGGCCTTGCCTCCGAGACCTCCGGACACAATCTCGACATCATTCCCAGGCTGTGCATTCACTTCTCCCTATCCCTGCAATGCACCACATGGGCTAGCAGCTGGGCATGGCCTCAGAGATCGCACTGGCATTGGTGCAGTCTTGCAGACAACGAGCTGGCCGAGCCAAGCTTGTGTGGCAAATTTCCCTTGCCTCCTCAACAGCGACGTGCTGCTCGGCCGCAACAAGCCAAGTGGAAAGCAGGCACAAGAGACCATCACAATGGAACAGAAGGCAGCTATCTAAAGGCTGTCGCGTCGGGTGTTAAGTCACATGTTGCACACCGAATATTTTTTTTGTTGTTTTATTCAAATTTCATCGCATGCATGGCCATGTAGCAATTTCGCAGGCTGCAAAGCAGTCTTCTTATTACCATGTTTGCAACTGTGCACGCTATTGCATATAAACTGTAATAATGTATATAACGAAGTAACGGATATAACAAAGTAATTTTGGCTGCCCCTTCAACTTCGTTATAATGCAGTTCGAGTGTATTGGATTTACACAAACATAGTGGTCAACCTGATAACACTTTGCAGATCCCATAGAATGCTGCATAGCCAGCTGCCTGCAATAAACTTCACATAGCGTTGTTTCCCACAGTGCGTGGGATCTGTAGAATTTTCATTTATTTAACTTGAAATTAGCAATTGTGTATTACTGAGAATGCTCTCATGATCACGAAATCAGCCAGTAACGTTGGTGGGCCAGCTGCTTTCAATGACGCTGCATGACAACCGTGCAGAAGCGAGAGCAAGCAATGTTGTGCTGTGTTTGCCAACGTTTTCTTACTGTGTTCAAGAAGTGCTTCAGGCACCCTTTAATATTGCTCTGCTGCCCATGCAGGTGCTGCAAGTGCTGTTTCTGGTGCCTCGAGAAGTTTCTGAAGTTCTTGAACAAGAATGCCTACATCATGGTATGAATTCTCACTGTGGCCATTATAGCAAACTGTCCTATTCACCACAATTGGTTGAATGCAGTGTTGAAGGTTTTTACTTCTTGCATGTGAGTGCTTACACAGAAAGGTGCAACCGTACCCTAATGCTCGTGATCCTTATTTCTTGTTTGTTGTTCGAATAGAATTGGACGCTGATAGGTTGTCCAAAATTTGCGCATATGTCAGCACATGCATCAAAAGGTGCTTGTGGGCAAGTTTATGGCGGTTGACATTGGTGTGCTTGTTTCACTGTAAATGTATCTGCTGACTTGTGTATGCCTTGGTTAACACTTCCTTTGACTGCACATTTGCAAACTGCTACTTGATATAAAGGATTGGAAACAAAGTGTTAACAATGGATGGCTTGGTGTATGGAGCATGTTTACTATTTTGCAACTGCCCAAAGCAAACAGTCTGAAAAAGTGGTGAGCTTGGTCACTTGCTGATGAATTGTGGCACAGCAAAAGATAAGGGACAACAGAGTGTCGATGTTGCTTCCGTCATCCCTTGTCTGCTGCTGCACCACATTTCTGATAATTAATCATGTACCAACTAGCCATGTTTTATGGCACTTGCTGATGCATTGAGTAGAGTGTTTCTTTAATTCTTATTGCACATATTTTCACACTAGTTTCTGTTGAGATTGGATCTGTGCCTTATATTCTGTTGCAACTTTGTTGCACAGTGTAATACAGTCAACTTCCATTAGTTTGACCTTGTCGGTACACCATCATTTTGGTCAGATTTGACAGATTAAATTAAGAGGGTGGACTATCTGTTTTCTACCATTCACTTCTGCAAAATGATTGAAGATCGTGTGCTATTATTTGGTCTTAATAGATTCTTGATGTAGCACAATGCAAACCATTTTGTTGTGTCCCCCTTTAGAGTCGATCGTGTACATCCTCTGTGGTGTTGAATTGTGCTGACCTGGACACACACACATCCTTGTAGCTCTCACGGCCATCACTCCCAATGGTGTAGCTGCTGAGGTGTTTCGCTGGCACAGGCTGCACGCTGTGATTGTTGATAAAGTCCTAAAGAAAGGGCATCATGTGATGAGCACGAGCAGAGTCTTTGCCAGAAGATAACATCTCTTCAGTAAGACACCTATTGGGACCTCCAAACTGTAAACATTGGTACACAGCATTGCATGTCATTCTGATGCTTGCTTTGGGGAATGAAGTTAAATGTTTCATCGGCTCTTCTGTCCGCAGATTGCTATTTATGGCAAGAACTTCTGCAGTTCTGCCAAGGAGGCTTTCAAGTTGCTCATGCGCAACGTTGTGCGGGTTGTTGTGCTGGACAAAGTCACTGACCTGTTACTGCTTGTTGGAAAACTCGTCATTGTTGGAATTGTTGGTAAGCACTATTTTGTGGCAGTAGAATTGATGGTGGAGTGAGCAATGATGGCGTGAGCACAGAAGTGAGAAACCCAGGAGTGCTGTGACGTGGAATCCTGTGTGCTGTGAAATGTCTGAAGCTTTGAACAAATCCTCTTGCTACAGTTTTGCAAACAACAAAGGAGAACAGGTCATAGCACTGGAGCACAATGGTGCAGAGTGCTCAGTGCGAGCTAAGCCTAGATAACAAAGTCAGTTTCGCCCAAAAAGCTAAGCATCGATTGCGATAGAAAATTAGTAGGCAGCTACACGAAGTAAGGATAGTAGTTTTATCAGCCATGTAAACTTGGACACATTCGCTTACTAACAGAGTTAAAGGGAAGCTGAAACACTTTTCGAAAAAAATGAGTTCACTGCGGCATTCTACAGTTTTGAGTCCAGTGAACACGAATATCTCGTTTAAAAAGGGCGGAAACAAACGCAAGCGGCTGTTTTTTGAAAGAAAACGCGCACCAGCGCCTCAGGGCATTACACGAACGCCGCTGTTGCCCGTGATTGGTCGGGACCGCTTTGACGTCATTCACGGGGATCGCTGGTCGGCGCCGCCGTTTCAGAGCGTAGCACGCTGTTCTATTCTGGCTTCACAGCTGAGTTGTAGCATTATGGAACGTTCTTGCTGTCTCGGAGAGCTTGTATTTTTGCCGTACATGTTCGAACTGACAGCCGATACAGAAAACGATGGTGGCAGCGGGGGCAATAACGATGTTGAGTGTGCCAACAGCGAGAGCGATGTGTACACCTTCTCGTGCATTGGAAATCTTAGCTGGTGCATATGTCTTTTCGTGTAGCTGCACGTTCCAATGACGGGAGGAAAAACATGCTAAAGTGTCACTGGGAACTTGCTGATGGAAGAATGCCGAAGCACTAACATCTCATTAGATTGTAAACACGGGTGCAGATCCGCGATGTCATGCACCTTGCCGCTGCTTGTCTAAAGTTCCGTGGTTTTTTGCATGTTGATACACGATCGCGAACATAAGTGCCGCGTTTGGCTACTTCAAACTCTTCAACATTATCTGCCTGTGTCACACTGGCTGCTTCAAACTTTTCTATTGGTGATTGTAGTGGGACAGGTTCATCAGGGGCTCAGTTCTCAAGGTGCTCTGCTAGAACCTGAAAAAGTGCAAGGCATGGATGTCATGAATTTCAGCATATCATGCATATCAACAAACATGACAACCGTTAGATTACTTACAGTAATTGAAATACTTTTTCAGTAATTTATGTGATGAATTAGTTGTCTAGTGATATAGTAATGCAAATTATTTGGTGTCTGTAATTTCATGGCTAAAGTAATTTATTAATTGTGTTAAATATGCACCAGTAAGCTGTGTACGGCGCCAGAACGTTGGTAGTGTCGTGAGGTGTCGTGGAGGCACATGGGGGGGAGGGCATGAAATGTTGGCAAGTGTATGTTACCTTGAAGAAAGGTTGGTGTCCCTTTATACTTTGCTTTTTGCTTCTTGTTTGCATGAAAAGTTTTTGGAAGTAATCGTAAAGTAATACCACAACTTTTTTGAAAGTGGTAATTGGTAATGTAATTCAAATCAATGAGCGTAATAAGAAAGTAATGAGTAATATATTTACTTTCAAATAATAATTTTGCCATGCGTGATGCATAGCTAGTTAAAGGCAAGAAAACATTTTTTGTCCAGCAGCGATGCCTGTATTGGGCTAGACCACGTCGAACGCTGACGAGTTCAATACCTCACAGCGTTACTTCATTATTTGAGCTCATTCGCCTTGCCACGCGTGTGGCTGTGCCGATGCTAGTTTCTGCGGCATTTCGCTGCTGGTAGCAAACTGTGAGTGCGAAATCTACGGAACAAAGTTTTTACACGCCGAGTTCAACTACTCTAACGCAAGCATGAAAATATTACCGTAACGCCTTATGTTGTGCGATTTGAACACAAATGCTCAACAGCTAAACCTGTGGGCACCGCATGGTAGGACGAATAGCAAATATCACTGAATGCGCAAGCGCACCCCCGGCCAGTTATTTCACCGTACCAAAACATCGCCGAACAAACAGCCGTAGTACGGTGTTCTGTGACAAAGCGGAGTGGAAAAACAGGAAATGGACAGGATGAAAACGGCAAGCACTTTGCACGCATGTGCATATTCCCGGCTGTGCCTCCACCTCGCTTCGTCATAGGCCGCTGTAAGGCCGTTTGTTTGACACTTAGGTGATCATCCGTTTAAAAAATTGCCCGTGTGCACATTAAAACCCTTACCTCACCCTTTCTCCTCTTGGCGAAGGCCGCCCTTGGAAGTGGTGAGGTGTTTCTCTTGTGGGAGAATATAGACGGAACAACGCCGGCCTTCAGTCGCACCAATTTAATTGGAATACCGATTGCCCGCATCGTTATCAAGCTCCGTAGACAATCACTGTTGCGGAAATGGTCCGAACACAGTACAGTTGATTTCGTCGGCAAAAAATTATCTCTCTACAGCGCCCGGACCCACTGCGCTGCAAGTTTCTTGTCTTTCGGGAGCATGTGAAGCACCACATCGTCTCGCCCGCCTGTGTTCGCACAGCCGAATGCTGCACACAACGAGGGCATGTTGGGCGCCCTTGGCTGTAGGCACTCACGCAGCACAGAAAGGAAGCACAGTTCACGAGAATCGCAAAAGAAAGCAAATGTGAGTGGCGGCAGATCTCTCGCAGTGTCGTTTAGTAAAGCGCAGGATGGAAAGAAACATGCCAGCACATGCCAGCACGCCGGTCCGCCAGTATGGTCCCCAGGAATGACGTCACTCTCGCCGGTTCTCTCCTCCTGCTGCCTCCTCACCCAGCGCTCCGAGAAGCGACGGGGGCGTGTCCGCGGGGGGGATTTAGAAAGCGATTTCTGCCCCTTATATTCACAATACAAAGAAAAAAATTTCAGAACCGTAAATTAATAGGTCTGTTCTTCCCAACCCCAGCAATTCATAGAAATTGAAAACCGTTTCAGCTTCCCTTTAACAAGCGTGGTGTCAGCGCGCACAAGGAAGCATGAACACATCACACTGCATGAGTGCAGACACTCGCTGCAGAAACGCTGGACGCTGGTGTGAGCAAGCGCGGAAGCAGCAGCAGTTGTCGTGACCTTGGTGCAGTCTATCGCTTCAACGCAAGAGCGGCGAGAACACAGTGCACAAAAGCATAGAAGGTCTGCAGGTCGCTTTCAAGGTACGGCGCACGCGATTGCACGCGTCCATGCAAAGTATGCATGTTTGGTAAAGTTGGAGCCGCCCCCCTGCCTCCCACTGCCTCCCAACTTTCCTCTAAATATGGCATGCAAGATTGAGCCGCGATTGTTCCCCTTGCACCCGGTTGCAAAATGTGCCGTTGCTGCCAGAGCCAAACGCCGTCACCCCCCTCCCTCCCTCACATTCCCCCATGGCCTTTCGTGCGAATGAAGACAGTGCGTTTGCTGTCCGCTTTCTCCCTTTGCAAGCGCTTGATTGAACAGCGATCACCAGCTCACCCTCGCACGTTTTCACTTGCACATACAGCATATGGCGCGCGACGCTGATTTAATCACCTTTGCACTTCGTACAGAACCTCACGCCGACGGTAGAAATGCGCCCGGAGGAGTGTCCATATAGTTGCTGTCACAATAATAAATCGATACAATATGCTGATACACGTGCCCTAGTGCTTCTTATCAACCCCACACTTGCCAGCTTATGACCTCCAAGATCTGGTGATGCATCTGAGGCCATGACGAGCTAATTCACCGTCTGGAAAAGATGCTGGTCTACTTCGGCAGCCTCTGTCTGTTGTGCGGCACGTGATTTGAAAGGAGCGTTTGCAGACAACCGCATGTAATTCATTTATTCAATCACTGGCCCCTCAGTAGTTTGAATTTATTGCCCCAGTCTTTCTTTGCAGCATCAGTGAAGTTTCATCATGCGCTCAAGCTCAATAAAATTGGCAACTTGCTTCTTTATATCGAAATTTTATTACATCGAAATTGAATTCTTTATGCAAATAAGTACAGTCACCTATGGATTTTTCTTACACGAAGGGGCCACAAACTGTTTTGCATTATCGGGCAATTGGAAAAGCAAATTTGAATGAGAAAAATGATCATTTTGTTGACATTCTTTTGCAAACAGCGCGAATACAGTCGACTCCCGATAATCCGAAGCCGCTTAATTGGAATTTTCGGTTAATTAGAAGTGAAGTGCTGGTCCCGTCAGTTTTGCATGTAATCCTATAGAAGAAATCGCTCGATAATTCGAAGTCCTCATCCAGTAATATTGTTTAATTGGAAGTTAATTTTCAGCCGGGATCCTCGACGTGACCGTCATTCTTGTGCAATTTTTCAAGTGTTGCAACATTTCCGTGCTCCGCGTTGGTGTCATCGCCACCGCAGCCGCCCGCACCGCCATCCTTCTTGGAGCGGCGCGATTATTAATTGCTACGGCTGCCGTGGCCTCCGCGATCAACTCCGACGGGAGGCGAAGCGGCTCCCGCCGGAGGCCACGCGCGGCTGCCGCGCGTGGCCGGAGCTGATCGCAGAGGCCACGCGGGTGCCATAGGTGCACGCAGCGCTGCATACTGGCAGTGGCGAGATTGTGCGAGATTAGTCTTGCAGCATGCGCAAGGCGTGTGTTGGTCGAGCGCCTTTGTGCGGGAAGCTCGTAGGCTACGTTGTTCCACGAGTGATTCGGAATTGACTGTACCTAGTCGCGCAGTTTATAGCCATGGCAAACCGTGGCTCTTACTGCACGCTCGACCTGGCAACGAAAGTCGAGGTTTTGAAGGAAGTTGAGAAGGGAGGTGCCGCCAAACAAGACATAGCGCGGAAGTACGGGATCAAGCCGAACACGCTCTCTAACTACATCAAGAACAAGCGCACAATAATGGATGCATTTGAGAACGACAAGTTCAAGACTTCTCGGAAGCAAATGCGCACCGGCGCTTACCCAGAGTTGGAGAAGGCTCTGCTGGTTTGGATTAGGGAGGCCAGGAGCAACAAACTTCCTCTCAGCAGAGACATCGTTGCGATGAAAGCCCGAACGCTTGCAGCAATGTTGGGGATCGATGACTTCGTTTCGTCAGATGGATGGCTGACGCGCTTTAAAGATCGCCATGACCTGGTTTTCAAGAGCGTGTGTGGTGAAAAGGCGTCCGTTAACCAGGAAACATGCGCCACGTGGAAGGACGGAAAGCTGCGTGAATATCTCGCCGAATACAGACCGGAAGACATCTTCAATGCAGATGAGACTGCACTCTTCTATCGGCTTCTACCAGAGAAGACCCTGACATTCAAGGACGACGACTGTGCTGGGGGCAAACGCAGCAAGGAGAGAGTGTCGGTGCTGATCGCGGCAAACGTGACTGGCACGGAACGATGTCAGTTACTTGTGATCAGGAAAGCCGCGAAGCCGAGATGTTTTAAAGGCATGAAGACGCTGCCTGTGGACTATGAGGCGAACAAAAAAGCGTGGATGACGGCCGAAATCTTCAAGAGCTGGATAAGCAAATTGGACCGCAAGTTTGCTGCTTCGAACTGCAAGGTGTTGTTCCTTGTCGATCACTGCAGTGCTCATGTGAATGTGCCAGCCTTGAGTGCAATACGCCTCGCATTTTTGCCTGCAAACACAACGGCTGTTTTGCAGCCAATGGACCAAGACATCATCAAGAATGTTAGTCCTGTACAGGCGGCACTTCCTCGAGCGCATGATTTTGTGTACGGATAGCTCCACAAAGTACGAGGTGAGCCTGCTTAGTGCCATCCACATGTTGGCGCGAGCATGGGATCGTGTGAAGCAAGAAACAATCGCAAACTGCTTCAGGGCTTGCGGTTTTGTGGCAGCGTCTTCGGAGGATGCCTCTGAAATTTCAGCGGAGGAAGCGTCAACAAGCGAGCTTGACGGCACTGATTTTGGTGATGCTCTCGGGGACGTCAATTTTAAAGATTACGTCGCCGTAGACAAGGTGGTTGAAACGTGCGGTGCGCTGACGGATAGCGAAATTGTAGAGATTATTCGGCCCCAGGAAGCGACCCAGGAAAGCGACGATGACGTTGAAGGCGAGCCGCAACCTAAGGCTGCCAATGTAGCTGCGGGCCTTGCTCTTGCGGAGCGCTTCTTTGCCGCTGAAGGTAACGCGGAAGAAGCGTTCCGCCACATCTACAGCCTGCAGAACTTGCTTTCAGCAGCGCGATTCGGCAAGAAGAAGCAAAGCAAGATGACCGACTATTTTCCTTAGAGAAAATACTCGATTTCGCCACAAATAAAGTGCTGTTTTTTGTGTTTTGTGCTTAATTGGAAGTTCGTTTAATTCGAAGTTTTTTGCGGTCCCCGTGAACTTCGTATTAACGGGAGTCGACTGTAATGGGACATAGAAAGAGGCACACGACACAGGCACTGACTTCCAACAAGTAGGTTTATTGCGCGAACACAGAACATATAGGCAGGGAAGTAATAGTAAAACATAAATGGCATGGAAACACGAAAAGAATGACTTGAGATTACATGTGGACGGAGATCGGTTAACTTTGCAGATACACAATTTCCTTGTCTAATAACTGGATGGATGGTGAACTGATGCATGAAGGACCACGTTGGGTGATGACAAATGCCTCGACAATTTCATGTGTACTGTCATTGTCATCCAAAAGCCTGCTGACCAGTTATGCATGTATGCTAGCACGTTGGCCGGGCCTACGTGTGACCATCAGCCATTTCATGTGCGTGCAGGCGTACATTCTTCTGTCGAGCCTTGTTCACTCTTGCCAGAAGTTTGGACGTGGATCTTATAGCTGCCAAGGTTGGCTTACTTGTGCAAAGTGTGCTGCAAAAGACCACGCTTCTGACAATTGCGAAGAAACACTCCACCGTCCCAACTGTGAAGGAAACCACCCGGCCTATTCTCGGTCCTGGCCTATCTGAAAAAAATAACAAGAAATAACCAGCAAAGTTACGGAAAACGTAATGTTTCAGAAAGCATGCAAACGTGTATCGTGGTTTTCACTCGCAAGTTACAGCGATGTGGCGCGTCAGAAGGCAGTGCCACTGTAGCTTTTCATGCCCGTCCAGGCCACGTCTAGTGAGTTGACGGTCGCACCTTTTGTCCCTGTGGCGAGTGTAACAAAAGCTGCCCGGCCCTCGATGAAGCCAGGTCACCAGGCCTTCGGGCTGCCAGGCCTGAAGGTCCAAGAGGAAAAGGCCCAGATTCCAACACGTCTACAGAAACAGCAGTCATCCAGCACCTCAAACAAGGTGATGGACACTAGCTCAAGCTCCTGGTGTTGTTAGTACCGAGGGAAAGGCAAGGCTCTCTTGAGCACACCAGAAAAAACAAAAATCCCATAACAGCACTGAAGGTCAGTCCTGCAACCTAAAAAGAACAACGTTTGACTTGAACACAGAACACATTTTCTTTCTCAGATGCAGTGGCTACACATAATTCACTGGAATGCTCATGGCACTGTGCGCAATTTAGACAACATGAGAGAGATAATACAAGAGCTTAATCCGTGACTGTTCTGTGTTCAAGAAATGCACCTGAAATCATCGAACTCGGACTTCTTAACCCGATACACAGTATTCCACAAAGACCGCGATGATGGCAACACTGCATCAGGTGGCGTGGCAATTATAGCTCAGAGATCAGTTGCTTGCCGGTACCTAAGTCTTCAAACAAATCTGGAAGCAGTAGCTGTTAGAACCATTCTATTTGACAGACTTGGGACAGTGTGCTCCTTGTATATCCCACCCAACTACCACCTAGAGCTTAGAGAATTTGAGTCAATAAGCTCCCCGTGTCCCAAGTCATTACAGGGGACCTAAATGCCCATAATTGGCTCTCGGGCGACCCTCATTCTGACGCAAGAGGCCGTGCAATCGAAAGCTTTCTTCTGTGTTCTCGTGCGGTTCTACTGAATAAAAGAGAACCTACCTTCTATAGCATTGCACATAAATCACATTCTTCCATAGATCTAAGCATAGCTTCAGCAGAAATGTCATACTTCAACTGGAAAGCAATCAGAAATCCCTACAGAAGTGACCATTTTCCAGTAGCCCTAAGCGACAGCACGCACTGCAAAATGGAATCTGCTGACTGGGCACGTTATCACCAACTTACCCTTCTGAGGCGAGATGACATAGCAGCCTTTAGCATAGACGGTTCCGTCACATACTTGACAGCTTCTATTATTGATGCTGCATCCAAGTGCATACCAGAAACAAGTGGATATCTGGTTGAACGACGGGTCCCGTGGTGGAATGAAGAATGCAAGAACACCCGTAGAAGCCAAAACAAAGCTTGGGGACTCCTACGAAAGTCTCCAACTGCGGAAAATCTCATCTATTTCAAACACATCAAGTTGCAGTGAAGAACACATAGACATGCCAAGCGGGAAAGCTAACAAAAATACTTCGCAGTAGTAAACTCTTATACAGATGAGGAACAAGCTCGGAGATGGTCTAGGGAAATAAAAGTTCTGCCGCCACACCTTATCCCATCCGTAAATCATGAAGGTAATAGCCTAGAAGATCAGGTAAACTTCCTCAGAGCTCACTTTGAGCAAGTATCTAACTTTGCCAAATATTCACATGAATTTTTAATACATAAGCAGCTGTTCGAAAGGAAGCCACTTGAGCACAAGTGCAGGTCACCTCAGGAGTATAACAGTCCTTTTAATATAGCTGAACTTCATGCAGCACTTAATTCCTGTGTACTGGAGAAGAACGAGCAGCAGGCACTGCTTCGAGAAAGACGACGAGTGGTTGGAAGCCTTGTGCCTGTGTTGCTGAAGCTCTGTGTCCTCTCGCTACGTGCTCCGCTATCTGAGCGTTTAATCAGTTGAACTATAACGCCTCTTGACATTTGGTAGAGGTGCTGGGTATACTGCTGCAGAAAAAGAATGCCTGGCTATCATTTGGGCCATAACTAAATTTTGTCCTTACCACTACGGCCACCCGTTCGACATCATCACGGACCACCATGCACTCTGCTGGCTGTCGTCCTTGAAAGATCCTTCAGGTCGCCTCGCTCGATGGGCGCTTCGCCACCAAGAGTATGATATTCGAGTGCTGTACCGCTCAGGCCATAAACATTTGGACGCGGATGCCTTGTCTCGCTGCCCAGTGTAGGCCAGCCCAATTATCAGAAAGTATGAATATGCGAGCCCTCCCTCACTGCCACGGATCTGCTTTCGGAGCAGCAGAAGGATCCATGGGTTGTTGCTATGCTGGCTTTTCTGTGAGACCCATCAGTGCCTTCTACTAGCCGTGCATTGCACCGTCAAGCACACCACTTCGCTGTTCATGACGGGCTCTTATACAGTCGTAACTACCTCTCGAACGGGCACAAGTGTTTACTCGTGGTTCCTCGACACCTACGTTTAGACATATGTGCAGTGTTTGGACATATATGCAGGAGGACTAAAAAAATACGCGCACCTGCGAATTCGTTATTACTGGTGCGGGATGTACCGATTCATGGGCCAATATGTCCGCTCCTGCCTCGCTTGCCAACGCTGCAAGAATACCCCTCATGCCTTAGCTGCTCCACTGCAACCATTGCCTTGTCCAGGACGGGCCTTTGACCTGGTCGGAGTTGATCATTATGGGCCCCTTCTGAGCACTTCAGATGGCAACCGCTAGGTGATAGTGGCGATAGACCATCTCACGTGCTACGCAGAAACTTTGCCTCTGCCCAACACATCTACGTGGGATGTTGCCTGGTTCCTTCTGCGTAACATCATACTTCGCCATGGAGCCCCCAGAGAGTTGCTGAGCGACAGAGGCCGCGTCTTTCTGTCTGACGTTATAGAAGCCCTGCTCAAGGAATGCAACGTAATTCACCGTACTACTGCATACCACCTGCACTGTAATGGTATGACTGAGCACTTTAATCGCATTCTTGGCGATATTTTAGCCATATATGTTGCATCTGACAAAACCAATTGGGACTGAATTCTACCCTTCGTGACGTATGCTTATAATACCGCCACACAGACAACCACAGGATTTTCCCCGTTCTTTCTTCTTCATGGACGCGAGCCTTCCTGCATACTGGACACCATCCTTCCGTATCGCCCTGACACAACGGAGCTACTACCCTGTCCGAAGCTGCTGCACACGCGGAAAAGTGCCGAAAGCTCGCCCGCACATTTACTTCGGAAGATCAGCAGCGACAGAAGCACTTTCGCGATATTCCCTCCTCTCCGGCACCCTATGCCCCTGACTCACTAGTATGGCTTTGGGTTCCCGCTACTGGCCGTGGACTTTCACCCAAGCTTGTTTCCAAGTACCGGGGTTTCTACCATGTTGTCGGTCAAACGTCTCCTGTGAACTATTTGGTAGAACCCCTTGAGCCGCCTTCCGAGGGGCGCCGAGGGCGCGAAATCGTGCACGTTCAGCGGCTCAAGCCGTACTTAGATCCACCTGTGCTATGTTGCCTGTAGGTTGCTGAGACGGCTCCTCTTCTCTGCGGAGGTAATTGTACGGGAAAAGAATGAGCAGCTGGCACTGCTTCGAGAAAGACGACGACGACGAGTGGTTGGAAGCGTTGTGCCTGTGTTGCCGAAGCTCTGTGTCCTCTCGCTACGTGCTCAGCTATCTGAGCTTTTAATCAATTGAACTATAACGCCTCTTGACACCTGTAATAAGTCTGCCCCTGATAACATTGATAACAGGACCTGATAACATTGTATACGGCATGATAAAACACCTACACCCTAAAACTCTAATGACGCTCCTTTCACTGTTTATTATATGGGCGGCTGGGTACCTTCCTGCCTCTTGGATGGAGGCTATTAAAATTCCTATTCCTAAGGAAGGAAAGGACCCATCCTTGTCAAGTAGTTACAGATTGATAGCACTGACTGTCTCTGTAAAGTGCTTGAGAAAATGGTAAACCAGCACCCAATGCATTTCTTAGAAACCAACAAGCTATTGGAACCATTCCAGTGTGTTTACAGGGAAGGTAGGTCAACAGACGACCACCTTGTCTGCATTGAGTCAAACATTAGAGATGCATTTATACACCATTTTTTCTCTCTGCGTTTCTAGACTTGGAAAAGGCCTACAATACGACATGGCGTTATGGAATCCTGCAAGATTTGTCTGCCAAGGGTATCCGGAGAAGCATGTTAGAAATAATAGAAAGCTACCTGTCAAATTGAATATTTCGTGTAAGAATTGGCAGTACTCTCCCGGACCTTTATTCAGGGGACTGGAATGCCACAGGGAGGTGTAGCGAGCTGCATCCTCTTTGTCGTTAAAATGAATTCTTTGCATGCATCATTACCACCAACAATGTTTTTCTGCATATACGTAGATAATGTTCGGCTGGGTTTTAACCCTTTGAGGGTCAATGATGACGTAAATATACAGTGCTGTGAACA
Source organism: Dermacentor variabilis (assembly GCF_050947875.1). Lineage (NCBI taxonomy): Eukaryota > Metazoa > Arthropoda > Arachnida > Ixodida > Ixodidae > Dermacentor > Dermacentor variabilis. The sequence continues at coordinate 18,555,187 of NW_027460291.1, read as the reverse complement.
AGTCTAAAATTGGTCAATGCCGTGTATTTACAACGCCGTCTATACATTTAAAAAGTGCGCCAATTTCCTAACTTTTTCTTTTCTGTCATGTGCTGCCACTATGTGAGAATACAGGGAATTATTTTGCGCGCCTCCCTCTCTCAGTTTTCGTTGCATGGTTTGTTTTAGAGCTACTTTGCTCCTGCACATCTATATACTACTGCTCACGCATTGGCGCGGGCGGGTGGCAGTTCGGGTTTGTTCCGCGGGTGGTTTGGGCTTCTTGCGCTTGCAAAATTGATGGCTATCTCATTACTAATCGCTCAAAGGGCGACTGCCTCTTTCTCGCTCGTTTAGTGCGCACAGCGGTGCGCATTGGATGGATGCCGCCGTGCATGCGTTTCCGTTGCTTTTTTTTTTTTTTTTTTTTCGCAACAACTAATTGTCTCTGGTTGGCGATAGATGAAGATTAGTGGAAGTTTGTCACACGTTGTGCTTTTTTGACGGGCACACAACCACACAGTTTTCCTGAGTGCGCGCACCTACGCAGTTCAGTTACGCTGTGGATGTACATATTAGATATCAGTGCAAGAGCAGGAACATTCAAGTCTTGCGAAATATTCTCGTGTGCGCATTCGAGGCCTTGAACTATGTGTATAAAAATGCATCAAATTTTAAATTCTTATAAGATTATTTACTTGTTAATCATTGTTATTAATGAATGAAGAGTACATATATACCAACACGAAATATTTTTTTCTCACTTTACGGTCACCCTAGAAAAATTGCGGCAAATTTTTTTCGGAATAAGTCAAAGAAGAATTGGAATCTGCAATAAAAAAAAATCTATCCTCAGAGGGTTAAATCTTGTAACCTCACCATCTGCAGAGACAGGTTCAGCTTGGTCTGAACAAAGTATCAAAATGGGCCAATGAGAATTGATTTAAGCTGAATCCAAGTAAAAGCTCCTGCATTCTCTTCACAAGGAAAAGAGGCCTGGTCCCAGATCCCTATGTAAAGCTTAAGAAACAGCAGTTATCTATAAACACACAACACAAACTTATAGGCATTATATCAGACTCGAAACTAACCTTTATTCTGCACATAAAGCACCTGAAACAAATGTCTAAAAACAATGAACCTTCTCAAAATTTTATCACACACAAACTGGGGCAATGAGTGCCTAATGAGCCTGCGCAAGAGCCTCGTACGTACACTATGGCACTGTATCAGTTCGCTACACTGAGCGCCCTAAAGGTGCTTGATCTTGTTCGCCACTTAGACATCCGGCTGGCCACAGGTGTCTCCAGGATAAGTCCTGTACAAAGCCTTTGTGTAGAATCGAATGAGTGGTCACTTTATCTGCGAAGATGTTGTGTCAATTTTGTGTATTTTCTAAAGCTGCATGCCAACCCAGAACATCCTTGTTATCCAACTGTGAATGAACTGACATGTGCCACACTTCACCAAAACTGACCTTCAGTGACTGAACCCTTCTCACTGCTTGTGAGGAAAATGAGGAAAAGTGAAACAGGTGTTTCAGTTTTTCAAAATTCTCTTATGGCTCTAGCGAAGCTGCTAGCGCCATGAAAGTGGCAGCTTGCTTAGCATGACACATCATTTGTTGAAGTGACAAAGCATGCACCGGAAGCACGTATCTGAATGCACTTTTTAGAGCTTCAGTCCGAGTACTCATGTCCTGATTTCTATATTGATTCATCCAAGTCTCGTGCCGTTGTTTCACATGCAGCAGTTGGACCATCTTTTTCGAAATCCGACGTCCTGCACCTGCAAACAAGTATCTTCACACCAGAGGCCTACGCAATATTATCGGCAGTTAAACACACCAACAAATTGAAATTACAAAAAACGGTCATATTTACAAACTCGTTAAGCGTCTTAAAAGCCTTATTGTGTCTGCAAATGCATGAGAATCCTGTAATTATTGATCTTTATTCACTCCTGTGTACAGCCTACACATTAGATCAACATGCATAATATGCTGGGTGCCTGGACACTGAGGGATTAAAGGCAACATGCTCGCAGATAGCAGCATCCATAACAAGAAAAGCTAGCAACTGCTCGATCACTATCTCCACCACAGATTTAAAACTGTTCTTGTGCAAAAAACTCATCAGTTATTGGCAAAGAATGTAGTGTAGTAAATAAGCTCTATTTTATTAAGCAGTGCTTAAGAAACTAGCCACCAACAGCAAAAGTATGGGGAACTGAGGTAATTCCTGCCAACTTCGGTTAGGCCATACATGTGGTACGCACCCCTTCTTTTTAACCTGCGATGAATCTCCTAACTGTGGTAAATGTGGCCAGATACAGTTGAACCTCGCAATAATGGAATCGGTGAGCAACGCAAAAAAATTCACTTTTGCGAGGATTTCATTGTTGCGAAATGAGACAGCACAGATAGGTAATGCGTCGCAGAACGAAATTTTGCTGTCGAAATTCCGTCGGCCTTCTTGGGCAAGCTCTGCTCGAGGATATAGAACCACACTGCCGACAGCACAAAGTGCGGCGCATGCGTCGATCAGCAGTGGCAGCACTGCCGGGGAGCAGTATTCTCGGTCAGTGGCTTTCAGAGATGCGATCACTTTTGCGAGGTTCTGCATAACTTGTTACCGGACGCTTCACGCATGCAGCGGAATTCCTCCAGCACACGTTGTCACCCGCAGGCGCCGATGCGTCCAGTACCGAGCGCGAAGGGGGTTGTAACCAGTATACTCGAAGGTAGTCCTGGATTCGTCTTCACTGACGATTGCTCAATCACGGCCCGATGCATGGCGCTCCATGCTGTGACCGCCATTGATCGCGTGAAAAGCACGCGAGGGAAGCCGACGATCACGGCTCAATCTGGCGTGCACAAACAAAGAAAACGGAAAGCTAACGCGCTTTTTTCCTTCGGGCAAAAGGCCGTGGGGGGCATGGAAGGTAGGGACGGGGGGAGAGGGGGGGGGGGGGGCGTTGTGCTCTGGCAGCAATTGTGTATTTCGCGACCGGGCCCAAGGGGAACTGACGGTAGCGGCTCAATCTCGTGCACCATATACGGAGGCAAGCACGGAGGCAGCGCGGGAGAGGGGGGAAGGGGGGAGGCGGCTTCAACTCTGCTAAGAAATGCTATAGCCGTGCACACCATATCTTGGTAGTCATCTGCAGATGGCTCATGCTTTTTCATTCGTTCATTCATTCATCTTTATTTCCTTAAAGACCCCCGAGGGGGTATTACATAAGGGTTTTTTTTTTTTTTTTTTTTTTTTTTTTTTTTACACAGAGTATTGTTGACACAACTATCAGTGCAATGTTACATTTGATATGCTATGCATGAAGCTTGATGGGCAGGTGATAGTGGCGATGTTGCGAGAAAGGCCGTTCCAGTCTTTTGCTGCTCTGGGAAAAAATGAAGCAGAAAATGTTTTAGGTCAGGCACTTGGGCAAGAAACTTGTGATGCATGACCAGTGCCATGAGATATGTGAGCTGCAGGGATAATGTAAAGAGCGCAATTAAGTGGAGAGTGAAAGAACTTGTGAAATAGAGAGAGGGTTGCAATGCGTCGGCAACAAGACAAAAGTGGTAAGTTACACTCGGCTTTGAGGGATGAAGCACTGATTTCATATGAATATGACGCCTGAATGAATCTAGCAGCACGGATTCTAGGGTATTAGCAGCACGGATTGAACGGATTCTAGGGTATTAGTGAGACCTACTTCGGGTGGGTTCCAGATGGGAGATGCGTACTCTAAAGCCCTCACTAATGATTTGTAAGCAAGTCGTTTTACGTGTCTCGGAGCATTAGGTAGTAAATGACGTTTTAAGAAACCCAAAGTTCTGTTAGCTGATGATGTGGCTTTAGCAATGTGCCTGTTCCAAGACATATTGTTAGATAAGGTAACTCCAAGGTATTTATAAGTGGTTACTGATTCAATGGGGACGTTAGCTATGTTATAAGTGAAGTGAAGGGGAATTTGACAAGTAAAGGAAATGAGTTTGTATTTAGTAGGGTTTAGGGACATTAGCCAGTCATCACACCATTGTACTACGTGGTCGAGGTCTTGTTGTAGAATCATATGGTCAAATAGGCTAGTAATGGTTCGGTAAACACTGCAGCCGTCAGCAAACATGCGGATATTAGAAGATACATGCAAAGGTAGGTCGTTAATGTATATTAAGAACAGAAGAGGACCAAGGACAGAGCCTTGCGGCACCCCCGATGACACTGGAAGAGGGCTAGATAATTTATTTGTAAACACTACTTGTGAACGGTTAGTCAAGAATTTTTTTATCCAATTTAGTACATTCGGGTGCAAGTTTAAGAACAATAATTTTAAAATTAGGCATTTGTGGGGTACTTTATCAAAGGCTTTCCTGAAGTCAAGAAATAAGGAGTCAGTTTGTACGTTAACATCAAGGTTAGCATGAAGGTCATGAACAAAGATGGCAAGCTGGGTTTCGCAAGAGAGACACATATGAAACCCATGTTGAGAATGGTGAAAGAAGTTATGAGGGTCGAGGAAATTCATGATGTAAGAGTAAATGACGTGTTCCATGAGTTTGCAAGGTACGCTGTTCAAGAAAATTGGTCGATAGTTCAGAGGTGAGTTTTTGTTACTGGATTTCAAGATGGGAATGACCTTTCCCACTTTCCAGTCATCTGGAATGATACCTGTTGAAAGAGACTGCGAAAATAATAAAACAAAATAAGCCAAAGCAATGTGACCTATATCTTTCAACAGTTTCGCGTTAATGTCGTCCAGTTCAAATGCCAATGACAACTTGGTCTTTTCGATGAGGGATGAGATACCATCAACAGAAAAGCTGATTTCAGGCATGGAAGACATGATAAGACATGAAAACATAGGTAAGGAAATGTCTACTTTAGTGAAGACAGATGAAAAGGCCTTGTTAAAAGCATCGGCACATTCAGCGTCTGAAATAGCCTCTCCAGAGTCGTTGGTAAGAGTGGTAGAAGCTACTGCTCGGGGGCTAATTATCTGCCAAAACTTGTGGGGGTTATTAGTTAACATATTAGGCAAATCATTGTTAAAGAAAGTGAATTTGGCATTACAGATTCCTGTGAGATAAGCTGTTTCAGCTGCATAATACATTTCCCAGTTTTGGGCACCCCCTTTAAGTTTGGCATTCCGGAATGACCGTTTTTTTTCTTGTTATCTAGGCAGTGCAAAATTTTGTTGAACCATGGTTTTTGGCTGTTTACACAGATAGTAGTTCTAGGGATGAACATGTGTATTAGCTCAATTAGTTTCTGCTTAAAGGTGAGCCAGTTTTTCTGAACAGAACAATGGTTAAAATTGGCCTCATATGTCGGTAAAAAGGTGCAAAGTTCGTTATTTATGGCATCATAATTACCTTTATTGTATAAGGTTATTGTTTTCTTGTGCGAGGGATTTGCAGTAGGGCAAAAACTGAAATCTACATCAATAACTTTATGGTTACTAATTTCACGGAGATAGTGAATCGAAGACAGGCTATCGGGATGGGTTGTCAGTATTAAAGCCAGAATGTTAGAGGAATCGCAGGTGACACGCGTTTACTGAATTATTAACTGCATTAGGTTATAATCAAGGCGAACATCAAGAAAATCTCTAGCTTCAGTTGTGTTAGCCGTTGCAGTTTCTTCGCTCCAATTAATACCAGGAAAATTGAAATAGCCAAAAAGAATGAGATCGGCTTTAGGATATGTCAAGGTAAGCTGGTTTAAAATATTACTAAATGTGCGAGAAAACTTAGGATTGCTATATTGGGGGCCTATAGCAAACATCCAATAATACAGATTGTGGTAAAGCTTGAAATAATACCCATAAAATTTCTGTCAGAGTCAGTGTTAATTACAGAACATGGTAATTGTTTACTAGCTGCAATGAGAACACCGCCCCCACGATGCCTTTGCGGTCTTTCCAATAGACATTGAAATTTGGTAAATTGGCGAGTACTTCTGCGTCTGCAGCATCACTTGATAGTCATGTTTGGGTTAGTATCAGAATACTGCTATCTGAAGACTTGACAAGATGAGACAAGTGATCACGTTTGGGTATGAAACTTGGAATGTTAGTGAATATTACTGAAAAAGAAAGGTTAGCTTTTGGTCTTGGGTGAAAACTGGCAATAACTGCTTGACGCCGATATGGTTGCTACTAGATTTCTTGCACTGTTTTTGAGGTTTCATTGAATAGATAGTGCTTCGAGCTGATGTGCAATGTTTTAGAGCGTAGGGAAAATGGAAGAGATTTCTGTCTTGCAAATTTGACCAAGTGACTTCTGGCATTCTGAACCCTGCGCGAGAAATCCTCACCTATGTTGTAGGGCGTTCCTTTCAACTTACGTCCGTTTGAAAGGATCCCGTCTTTTATTTTGTGGAACGCGAATTTAGCTATTATCGGCCTACATCTCCCGCCTGCGTGGCGGCTTAAGCGATGCTCACAGTCGATTTCTTTAGGGTTAATATCTATACCTAAGTGGTCACGGCAGTGTCGAATGATTATTTGCTCCAATTCGGCATACAGTTCAGATGGCTTGGCGTCTCGAAGGCTGTAGAAAATTCTATTGTTACGTCGCGACCTGTTTTCGGCGTCATCCAAACGTGCCTCAATATCATATTAGGCGTGCTGTATGAACGGTGTTATTTTTGATAAGTTCTAGTGTGGCTTGGAGGGATGGCAGAGAATGGTAATATTTTTCAATATTGGCTATTCTCTTAGTTAGGTCAGATAGGATTTGCTCTGTTGTTAATAGTTGGTTCTTTAAACCCTGCACTTCACTTATTAGCATTGACTGGTCCGCGGAAAGCTTTTGTAGTTCCACGAGAATTGGATCAGGGCAGGGGTTTGACTCTACGTCACCCGATAAAAAAACTAACAGCAACTGAACAACACAAGCACACTCTCCAACGGTCGCACAGCAACAATGTGGGCTCGGTAGCTGCAGCAAGAAGTAATTACTAGTCTTCTTAGTAAAGAGGGATTGTGATACACCAACCTGCATAGCAAGAAGTAGCGGGTTTGTAGATGACGACACGAAGCAGCCACCAAGCCCACGAAGCGTGGCCAACAGTTGCAGCTTATTTATAATTGGCAACGTAGCTGATGTTGGTGACGATGGCGCTGTCCATCTACCATCCAGGGCCTGGCTCAGCAGCAGTGACGACAGGAAGGCAGACAGTGGCAGGTTGAAGCTTGACGCGTTGACGGTTGCGAGCTGGATAGTGGGCGGAGCAAAGTCATAGCACAGCAATCCACAGGCCGGCGATGTGTCAGCAGAAGCAGTCACACCGGCAGCAAGAAGCAGATGAGCGAGGACAGCAGATAGCATCTGCATAGCAAGATGTAGAAGGTTTGTAGGTGACGACACGAAGCAGCCACCAAGCCCGCTGTGTTCTCGTCACTCTTACATTGAAGGGATAGACTGCACGAAGGTCACTTTGCTCGCTGCTGCTGCCGTGCTTGCTCACAATAGCGTTTGGACAGTGAGTGCCTGCGCTCATCAAGTATGATGTGTTCATGTTTGCTCGTGTGCGCTGATGCCATGCTTGTTAATTCACTTAGTCAGTGAATGTTCCCAAGTTTATCCGGCGAGTAAAACTGCTTTCCTTACTTCGTATAGCAGTGCACTTATTTGCTATTGCAATCGATGCTTTGCCTTGCGGGTGAAACTGCAACTTTTGTAAAAAAGAATAAAAAATGATGGCACCCGCGCAAGTGTAATGTGGTGGTATTTTACGCAATTGTAGTGCAAAGCAATCGCATTTGCGCACATTTTGAAGCCTGCTAGCCTTGCGTAAGTAATATGTGGGGTTACATTCCGGCAAATTTCGTTGATGCGGGATTGTAGCACCGCAACATTTCGTTGTCGAGAGGTATGAAATGCATTGAATATCCTATGGGCATTCCCCGGGGATATGAAAATATTTCGTTGCCGCGAGGATTTCGTAGTCGCGGGATTTCGTCATCACAGGATTTCGTTGTCACAGCTTTCGACTGTACTAACCATGCTCCACGCCTTGCTAGAGCATCAGAAGCAGAAGTTCAAAGGAAATGGCACTTTCATCTAATGTAATTATGGCACATTCCCCTTCATCCAGCATTGTTTCTTGGATCAGAACTGGTTTTTGACCATAAATCACTTTTAAACTTTTTATGTGATGTTGACTTACTGCAGGTTGCAAGTCCACGAGATTCGTAGCACATTCTTTCACCAGAGGCTGCTGCAATAGTAGCGTTTGGTATGGAATATGTCTCCAGTTCCTTGTGCTTAAGGCCTCTGTTGAGGCTGCTGTGCCACTTACAGCGATGTATTTTAGTATGTAACCTCCTTGTAACATATAGTTTGTACATAGTACACCTCATTTGTCATTGTCATAGTTTTAATACATATATATTTTATGCAGTTTTCAGCTAATGTTTTAGGCCTCTATACAGCCGTGTTTCATGCACCCCTCGTAATTCACAGTTCCTGCTCCGCTGACAAGCCATTATCGTCGCCTTGGCACTCTTTGGCCACATCTGGCCCTTGCGCCAGTAAACCCTACTAATCATCATCATATATGCATGTGCTGTCGTGCTGCCTCATCATTGTACAGAACGTAGTCAATAGTGGACTTTCTTGAACTATGTGACCATGTTTATGTTTCGTTGCAAGTAGGGTCCAGGTTGGCTATGTGTAGGTTGCATTAACTCTTCCCTTACTGCGCCCATTGGGCATCGTTAGCCCGCTATCGATGGTTTGAAACACCACTTTCGAGACCTTCTGCATCCGCTCACAGACACACTGCGCCATCGGATATAAAGGAAGAGAACTTTATTTTTGTATTTAAGCTGTTCAATTTCTTCCTGCCGAGCAGTAATTTTTGAACGCGCTCCAAAGTTTCACAATCATCACAGTAGAAAGCAAAAATGGCTGCCTCTGGGAGCGATGCGCACACTTCAAAAGATCGCAGATGTCGTGATTCCGATGCATCTGCGGCTGTTTTTATTGATGGATCGAGCAGCAGCGAGTCTGAGAATGCTGCCTTTTCGTCGGACTTTGTGCGGCCGCCCAACTGTAGTGCTTGTAGTTAAATTTTTATTGTGGAATAGCCATTCAATGAAAAATTATTTTTTTGGAGATGGCGCCTATTAGACAGCAGTATATTTTGTATATCTCATGATCTTTGTTACATTTATTTGTTAGTAGATACAAGCGTGTCTTCACACACTTTGTTCAATTTTATCCCACAATCTTGATTCTGGGAATTTATATCTTTTTTATGACATGCATCTCATTAATAAAACATTTATGTGTGAAAATTGTATTCATTCTGCTTTTTGTTTATTTGTTACATAAAATATTGGGTGCAGTAGTTCCTTCAGCAAAATAAAATCTGGTGTAACATACAAAATACACCTATTATCCCTACAGTAGGGAGAGTTAACTAGCTTGCGGAGGCCAGCTGTCTTTTTTTCGTAGCCATCTAGCTCAGTTATCCGGCAGTTGAAATCACTTATAAGGAGGACTGGCTTGTTCTTGTAGGTTTGTTCTATATCTTTTTAATACAGTCAAATATTGCTATTCCACGATTGTTCCGAGTTGGTAGCTGTGTATGTAACACATATGTTGAGTGGGTGTTTATCAGTTTTCACTATGGTCCGCATAGGTTCTTGGCAGTGGCTCTTTGTTTCCAGTGCGTTTTGGCCTTTTGTGATGAGACCAACTCCACCTCCTCATTTAGGGCCTCTGCTCCTCTTTTGGCCAAGCCAGTTAAGTCCTGCATGTGGGTTCAGGATGCTTTTTAGTTTTTTTCTTTGCATGGCGGATGCATCTTTTCTGGCGTTCACCTGCGGCGGTTTCATTGGCTTAGCTGAGCTAGTGCTGTTGACATAGCTTTCAGCAGCGTCCTTATATCCTTCTAGTTGTGTCCTGTTGAGTGTCGTCAGTTGCCTGGGAAGCTGGCATGGCAACCTTTGTTGGCCCCTAAAAAATTTGACTTTTTGAGCCAGTAGGTGTCCAATGCAGTTTCCTGTTGATTCTGTGTAGTGTGTGTCACTGCGGTATTCATTCTCTAGTTGGTCTGTTATGAGGGCAAATTCTACTTGAGGGCCAATCATGGTACATACTGGACTGACTTTCTTGTTCCACTCTTGGCAGGCGGCTGTCACGTGGTGACCTCGTGACGTCAGCTCCAGTGTGGCACATATTATGTAATCGTGTTGAGGTGCATTTACACTCCAAGGTTGTAGTTTGTTTCAGCTGCTCTATGAATGTTTGCTTCTCTTTGATTTAGCATGTCGGTCGTACTGACATGAAGTATTAGCTGGAGCCCTGTTTCGGATGCCTTTGCGTATGCGATCTCATTTTCAGCACGAAGAAGGGTCTCCTCTACTGTTGCCCCAGGTTTTGTTGTGATGCGAAGCCTCCAATCGCTCACGCAACTTTATGTAGTTGCCTCGTTAGACAATGACCGTTTGCGTCTCCGAGCACCACTGTGTCTACGCTGCAGTGGTGTGTCCTTGGGTTGCTGCTCAGGTTGGTTCTGTTTCTTCAGGACAGGTTTCTGGCTTGTGTAGTGTGTTGTCAGATTATTTGCTGGTCACACTGTACGGTTGTGTTTGCCCACCTTGAGCCGGGGGCCTGCTTCATTTTTTTCCTTGGGCTCTCCATTTTCTGTAGGGTAGCTGTAAGCTGTTGCAGTGTGCCCAAAGATGGCACTAGCTGCTTCGCGGCCATGTCGCCTATGACCGTAAATCGTATAGACCTGTTTGCAAACAGCGTGGCGTCACTGCCCCTCCCATCTGCCACACCTTTGAAGTGGCTGCTGGTTGGCGAAAAAGTTAGGTGACCTCTCTGCGTAAGAGCACTGCTTGTATATCAGCTGCCGCAATCGCGGTTCTGACATATTGCTATTTTTTGTAGTGACAGCATCTACGAACTGTGCTTAGAAAGTATAATGGCATGGCATGGCAAGAACTTTATTTTAGTCCAGAGAAACTAGGGTTCGAGGGCACAAGCCCCCAGGCTAAGTCGGTGGCTCCGCCCACGTAGGCACCGGTAGGCCAAAGGCTTTCCCGATCTCGTGAGCTCTCCGGACGGCCAGGAGTTGATCTTGGAGGACTTCGCTGGATAATCGCCCCCGTTTTTTTTGGCACAACAGCATAGTGTAGTTGTCGACTGTATGGTTCCCTTACAACAACTTGTAGTGATTTTGTAAGAGTCTGCCTCTTCCGCAGATCAAACAGCTGCCAAAATTTATTACTCTTTGAAAGCAAACATTTTATTACAGATTATGCACATTTTCACAGTGCCGCAATGATACTTTGCTTAGATAACTGGTCTTTGGACAAAGTTTGTAATGCATTGTTGTGAAGGTACTTATTTGCACCTCATTTACTTTGTAGCTTTAAACCATATACAAGATTAACTTCGTCTGTAACTTCGTCCACTAAGCAACCACGGCGAGCTACCCGCCGTGGTTGCTATGCACAAGGTCACAGGATCGAATCCTGGCCGCCGCGGCCATAATTCGATGGGGGTGAAATGTGAAAACACCTGTGGTACTTAGATTTAGGTGCATGTTAAAGAACCCTAAGTGGTCCAAATTATTCCCGAGTGCCCCACTATGGCGTGCCTCGTAATCAAATCCTGGTTTTGGCACGTAAAACCTGATTATTTCATTTTTAAGAAGTGGCGCCTACATTCAGATAAAAGGGGAGTGCGGAAAAACTTGTTACCATGCTTTAGGAACACAGTAAGATAACCCAGGTGGTCGAAGATTAATCCGGAGCCTTTCCTTACCATGTTCCCCACAAGCCACTGTGCAGCTAGGTACGTTAAACAGCATAATTTAATTTTAATTATCAGTCATGGTCATGTGAATGTATAAAGCAAAAGCATACTTAAGTAGATAATCCATTGCACAGTAACCTCACTGTGTCTGCTGCCTCCCTTTGCTGCTCTCTTCTTTATAAGACCCAGCTTTTGTGTGTTTATGTGCATCATGACAGCATGAAGTATGTGCCGTAAAGGGGAGTATAACAATAAAGAAAGTTCAGTTTTACTTAAGACCCGCGAGGTCTGTGTTAAAATGCAATAATTTCAATGTTTTGCCATTTAGGCATTCTCCGTGGGGAATTGTATACACGCAGCTTCGGCAGTGGTCAACACATGCTAGGAGCTCATTTATACTCCTACCTTTCCATCTATAGATTATGCTCGATTTTTTTTTCTTGTTTATTTCTGCAAACAGTGCAGATGGCACCAAGATACGTGTGCTCACTAATCATCACGTCTCATTCATTCACTAATCATTGCGTCTCATTCATTCTCACCCGTTCAATAATTACGGGTCCTGAAGTTCTATCGGTGCCTGATCACTAAGAGTCTTATTACATGCAACACATGTCCACAGTCTCGCAAGTGAGATATATTGCTACTCACATTGAGCAGTAGGGGCAGAGGTAGGGGCAGTATGGGAACGTTGGCATGATCAGCAGCATCGGAGTCAGCTGTGGAAGAAGATGACGACGAAGGTGCGAGCAGTGGCACGAGTACATTCGCTCAGTTACGCCAAGGGACGCCGACGCTCAACCCAGGAATTGGCACCTAAGAGCGGTGCTCTAAAAAGAAAAACCTGTGTCCACATGGCACCCACCTGCTCCAAGCACTGCACAACTGCACCAAACAGATAGCCAGCGGCAGCTCCAGTTGCAGAAGGTGTAACAGGCTCTACGTGTCCAGAAAAAAGAGATGAAGAAAGTTCCAAAAGCGTAAAGTGAACCGGCGCAGTGGCGGCCTTCTCTTTCTACAATCTCTCTCTCGGCTAGTGTGGAAATGCTCTGCGGAAGCAGCCCAGAAGCAGCAGACAGTCCAGTTTGTAGAAGATGTTGCCAACGAAGCGCAAAGCCATCGCTTGAAACAAAGCTGCAAATTTTGAAAGACTCGAAGAAGTGTGAGGTTGTGCAGTTCACGATATCGACAATTTTGAAAACTGGGAGCACTGCGATCGTGAAGGCTGGAACCAGCGGCCATGTCGATCAACGCAAAAGGCGGGCATTGTGCGCCAGGGTGAAACCCACCAGGATAGTGAAACCAACGCAGTGGAAGCCACTGGCATTGCTGAGCACTGGGGGCACATCGCTACTGATGATGAAACAGGTGGTGCTTTGATGGAGGAGCCCCTGAGTGCAGATAGTGCTGCCTTGTTCTGTGAAGAGACCTCTGATGAGGCGATCGCTGTTGTGACAGATGGTAGCATTGTGGAACGCAGGTGACGACAGCAGCGGCAGTGATGATGAGATTGACAGTGGCCCGTCTACGACCCCAATACCAATGTTCACACAAAGTGCACTGTTGTCGATTGAGTTGCTCACTATTTCGTGCATACTAAAGGATTGTCGCCAGTGTTCGTGCAGCAACTGGATGTGATACACACCGCAGTTGTAAACTGCCGTGCAAGCAGGTGCAAAGTTCTCACTATTTCAGCATGCCTAAGGGTTGACACAGTGTCTAGAGATATAAATAAACATTTTATTTTTCACAGCCTACTTTCTATGTCTGTTTTTTAACGCAAGTGGCAAAATTGGGTTCAGAGCTACAAGAACGTGTTCGACAGTTTTTTTTTTTTTTAATGGCAGTCCAGATACTGTGATGATCAGTTATAACGATAGATTCTTTTTGATATTGTTATAAGTGGACTGCACTGTGGGGCCACAACAACAGGCGGGAGAGCACAGTCTAGATAACACAGCAGAACAAAACACATATAGACTAACGCAATCCTGCACACACCGTGTCCAGTACGAGACCTATGGGGCAGCAATTGCATGAGCACACACCACCATAACAAACTGCCATTGTGACCCAACAACATGACCACCACAGCGAAAAATTACCATGTGGCTTCCTCCATACTTTTCTCCTACCATGCAGAGGGGGTAGGGCTTCTTAGTTTTTCCCTCCTCCATGAGCATCACTGAGCTTTACAAAGAGTGATGTCAGAGCCTTTCGGTTCTCCTTTCGTGGTTTCAGTGGATATCGTAGACGGTGACTGGGTGGACAACACAAAGCTTTAGCTACAGCTTCAGAGGACATGTAAGCGCTTTTGGAGCTCCTTATGCTTTGTCCAAACGGCACAAGCTGCGTATACGGTGCTTATATACGTGGCTAGAAATGTATTCCAAGCTGCCTGAACATTCCGCTAATGAATTAAGTCAGGATCAGTGTGTTTCTCTGTGTTCTTTATATGGCAAACACTTTTAAGCAGCGGCTTGTGATGTTTCTGACTCAGCACCGTTCCTCAGTGCAGTCACTACCTGATTATTTTCAGCCTAATCGCTCATGGGTGTGCGCAGTTGTAGATTTTTTCTTGCTGTATCCAAGGCTTGGAGTGTAGATGTTCTGTACTTTGTAATAGCTTGTAGCAAAGACGCCGTCGCTAGCTGCATCCATGATTGGATCTCGCGCGAACATCACCAAAACTTTGGCGTGAAGTTCTTGGTGAAGTTTGTGGGGAAGCAGTTGGCTCTCAACATGGTGATGATGATAGCTATTGCACTCGCGGTTTGTTTCAGGCGAGAGTTGCGGCGCTGTTACTTTTAGCCGAATTCGTAATACTGATGTTCCTCTGTTATACGGGGGAAAATAAGCTAACTACGAGTGTTATTCTGAAATATGCACTGTATTGAAATTCGTAGTTCTGCAGTATTTTTCTGGCAGGGATTTTTAAAATATTCGTAAATTTGAGAAATTTGTTAATGTGGGGTTCATAGTGACGAGATTTGACTGTACTGACTTTCCACAGTTGAAGTCCTTTCTTTGGAGGTAAGCCAAACAATGCTAGAGGAAGAGCAAATGTTTTTATCCTCGAGAAAAGCCATCAATTGTGAAGGACTGGCAACACAGGCAGTCTTCTTATGTAGCAGAGGTCTGGGGACTTGGTCACACAGATTCACTCCATTCCATATTGTGCCAGGCACTATTTATGCAGCCTACTACTGCGCACGCCTCCCCTCTACCGTTCCACATTTTGCAGCATGAATGTGGCACAGTGCATTAGCAAACACCCAGTTGCATTTCTGGCAGCTGATTGCACACTGGCAGGGCAGAAGCGCTAATGGTTTCGTGTGCTGAGGCAAAGCATGGTGTGCCACCAAAAGTGCCATCCTCTAGAGCAAACTGCTCTGTGAAAAGCGTCTATAGATGCATATTGCAACTATACCAACTGAATTGCTCCATTCATTTGCTAGGTTATTTTGAAACTTTTGCTGTCTTTGCTGTGTCACATTGTTGTAGAATCATGACTGTGGCATCAGAAGGCTCGATTGTTGCTGCCATGTTTGCTAGGTGCACCGGCAATCTTTGAAAGTCACCTCTCTCTCTCTCTCTTTCTCTCTCTCTCTCTACATATATATATATATATATATATATACACACACATACAGTAGACTCCCTTAAAATGAACTCAAAGGGACCATAACAATTTTTTCATCTTATCAGAAGAATAATTGGCAACATGACCAGGTGCATCCAAATATCTTGCTTCAAGACGGTAAATGAAGTAGACACAACGGGTGAAAAATGACATACAAAGCATTTATTTAGCTGAACTTAGACTACTGTCTTCAAGGGAGTACTCTTGCTTGGTTTCACCCAGCCCATGATGGATGTTTGTCGCTTCTGTGCAAATTGGCGAGCAGCCACGAACGGCGTCATCTCACCTGATAACCTTAAAAAATCCTTCTGTGCCTTCGTGCTGCCGGGAAAGTTCAATAATTGAGTTCAAGCAGGCATCTGCTGCCTCAAAAGTAATCGGTACAGGCTCCAAGCTAGCGAAAGTACGAAGGAGCATGCCGAGCGTGTGGCATAGCAACGCTATCCAGAGGAAAGTCTAGGTGATACTGAGCGAAATGGGAAAGGAGAAACGAGGTGAAGCATTGCAGAGGATGAGGGTAGGCGGAGGCGCACTGGGTTGACCTCCTTTAGCAGTTGCTATGGGTTTTGTTTGCGATACGGAGGTACCGGGTTCGTCTCGTGATAACATCATCCTCGTGCGCTGTACGCTATGTTTGCAAGTGAAAGCATGTGAGGGTGAGCTTCGGCCACGCACATTCGAGCAGGCTTTATCTTGAAAGCAATCTTCTTTGCGTGCACGGTCTAGGTGGGCCGACGGCTCGTAGCTTTGCATGCACTGTTTTCTCGCCACTCAGTTTGCATTGAACCGATACACAGCGCGAAGGTCACCTTGCTCGCTGCTGCTACCGTGCTTCCTCACGCCAGCGAGCGTCCAGAGTCTTAGTGTGTGATGTGTTCATGTTTACCTGTGCACGTTGACACCATGCTTGTTAATTTAGTTAGTAAGCAAATGTTTACAATGGTGCATTCTACTCCGGTGGCTGCTGCATATGGTGTGGCCGTGCAAGCCCTGTCTTGAATAAAATCTGCAATGCGACAGTGTAGGTATCTAGGCGCACCGTTGGCTGATAGCTTCGTGTGCGCTATAGCACCCGTACGCTTGCATGTTACCTGCATTCACGAAGTGAAATGTCCCTAACTTTTCTCGTTTCCTCCTCTTGTTTTCACCCCTGTCCATGGGCGATGTGCACCGCAGGCCTTCAGCAGGGTGCCTCGATGCGCGCGCCCCTGGGTGCAGCGCATCAAGGCACCCTAGCCTCCTGGATCGGTAACGGTGGCAGTCACTCCGAATGTTAGTCTTAACCGAAGAGTATGTCGGAGGCAGTTCACCTTAAGGGCGGATGCGGGGCTACAATACCGATTTCAGAGAAAAAAACATGTTTTTTATTCTGAGTTGTTCTGAATTGCTTGTTTAATAAAGAATCTTCTCATCAAGTTTGGTAGTTATCTGAGCAGTAGAAAGGAAGATAATGAATTTTTTTCGCAAGTTCGTGGCACGCATTTCCCGTCGAATGCGACTCTGAACGCTTTTTTTCCAAACACGGCCGCATAGTGGGCAAGAAATGCAACGCAAAGTGAATGCCCACATTAGGAACTTTGTTTTTTACGCTTTTTAGAGAAATTGAGAAACTAAAGAAAACAACGAAACGTCTAGGAGGCAAGGGAAGCTGGCAGAAAGTGTTGTAAAAAAACTCACTGCTTACTATGCATCTGCCCTGAAAGACAGTGCTCCAGATGTAAAAAAAAAATGCAACGAGGAGTATTTGCAACGCCTTTTCAACCCTATTCATCAGATGAAGTCCCACAACATGACGCTTGCACAGTTGGTGAGGACTCTTGGTGTCACTACAATCGGCACAGAGCCCTAGTTGCAGCAGACATGCCATCAGTGCCAAAATCCCATCGTCCAGCTTTTAGCAGAGACGTTGCCAAAGAGCTGGTGCCTCTCTACAACAGGCTTAGTAAGCCAGAGCTTCTTGCGCGATGTTCAAGGATGCAGATACAGAATGCAAACGAGTCCTTCAATGCTCTTGTATGAAAAAGGTGCCCAAAGACAGAATTTGCATCACTGATAACAGTGGAGACTGCAGCAGCCCTGGCTGCGCTAGAATTCAATGAAGGAGCACGTGGCATTAAGAGAGTTCTCGACAAGCTGGAACTTGAACGTGGGAGTCCAGACGACTATGCATGTTCAGGAAGCAATGAACCAAGCCATTTCACGAGCGCAGACGAGAGCGATGGATAGCTCTAAAGCTGAAAAAAAAGAGACGACGCCTTGAAGCGATCCCCGCAGAGCAGCGTTGTGTTGAAGTGGAGGGCCCGACATATGCAGCAGGGCACTTTGATTAATTTTTTCTGATCATAATAATAAATGCCATGCTCTGAAATCTTTGAACTGAATTTTCTCAGTTTGCGCTTTTGGAAAAAAAAAAAGAAAGAGCTTTGGAAAGTATCATTTCCAAACTGCTTCACCAAATGCTGCTTCCAACGTTTTTCCTAGCCTGAAATTTTGTGAGGAACAAGATAAAGTACTTTTCAGATGCCTAAATTTTTTCAAACATATAATATTTAGCAGATCTATGACATGTAATGACAGCGAAAAAAATAAACTTCATTATCAGAGTGATGACAATTTTACAGAAATGACATAAAAAATGTGCAACTGATCTTATCCTGCACTATAAACCATCTAGAAGGTATCTAAACACAAATAATTTGTATATTTTTATTATTTTATAAACGATATTTTTCCTAAATCGACACACAAGATTGCACAATTTCACAGTTATAACTTTTTTCCTCATTGCGCTAGGTGGCTGATATTTGGCATATATTCTAATGACAACAAGATCAACTACCCCTGAAAATTTCATAAAAATTGGTTGAGCACTTCAAAAGTTGACCCTTCAGCCTAGCATCCCCCCTTATGCGGATGATTTTTGCATCGAGTCTATGGAGAACCAAACAAACGTTCCCATGCTGTCCGTTATGTGCGAAAATTCAGCTTAATCGTGTTCATCTTAACGAGAGTTTACTGTGTGTGTGTGTGCGTGTGTGTGTGTGTGCGTGTGTGTGTGTGCATGCGTGTGTGTGTGTGTGTGTGTGTGTGTATATATATATATATATATATATATATATATATGAAGTTGTTGCCCTGCACTTGTACTATATTGCTTGTTTGATTGTCATTAATTTTGTCTTTGATATTCCTCCTTTACTCAACCCGTAAGGTATTTTTACATAAATGAAAATACCGAAGGCATGGCATGTTCTATTCGTCACCTATTTCCGTGAAAGTGGTTTACATTGTTCAAGCATAGCTGCAGGATTGTCTTGCAGCACAGTGAATGATTTGAATGGGTTCGGGAATTGAGCAAGCTCGCTTACTTTTCTTGTCTTCTCTGCAGCTGTGCCCACCTTCTTTGTGTTTTCCCGCAAGGTGGACGCACTTAACAACCACCTTCCTGAGCTCAACTACTACATGCTGCCCATTCTGGTGAGAGATGCAGTGACTGGGCTATATTTCATTGTTCAAATGTAGCACTTGGCTCTGCTAGGCTGCTTGAAATGCAAACTGAGGTACATTGAACATGAAGGGCACAATTAAGCTACTTAAAAGTGGCACTCAAATTATGGTCTAGCTCACAGTGTACTAATCATGGAATTTTTAATGGCGTCCAAGTAAAATACTGATAATCCAACTGAATATTTGAAAATTTTTCAATACCCAGCTTTCAAATCTAATGCAAATTTAAAAGTGTAATATTCTATAATGTTAAATTTTCTAATATTCACACACCCCTACTGAAAAAGCTGCTTTCAAATTACGTGCAAGTCTAACAATCTTAGAGAACATACACAAAGTACTGAGTTACGAAAGTTATTTGTGTGCACTTGGGAGGAGTTCTTTATTATTATTATTATTATTATTATTATTATTATTATTATTATTATTATTATTATTGTTATTATTATTATTATTATTATTATTATTATTATTCTTGAAAAAGCCCTACTAAACCAGAGACTGCACGAACACAGGACAAAGCACTGTGTTCTTACCAAGTCTCCATTTTAGTATTGTTTTTTCCATCATGAACGTTTACCAACACACCCAACTGACAGCTATTCTAAATGTTGTTATTATTAATTTAGATTACCAAAGTTTCTATTGTTTCAAAGGCACACGACCACTGGGCAAGCAAATGAAACGTAGCTTTTGTTTAAAAAATTTTGTACTGGCTTTTCTTTTGACCTGGATTTGTTTGACTGTGTTTGTCGCAAAGCATGACCATTAGAAAAGTGTAAACTTTAAAAAAAAAGACACATTTCTCGAGAACGCAAACACTTTTTGAGCACAGAATTTGCTGCAGGGCAAACATTGTTTGAACACCCCATGAGAGAATCTCTCTGTGAGGGCTGCCATTTGACTTGCGTCAAATACAGATGATGTGTCCCCTTGAGCTAATTTGGCTCCTTTAACGCAGACCATCTCTGTGGGTGCGTACATCATAGCATCAAGCTTCTTCAGCGTGTACAGCATGGCTGTGGACACACTGTTCCTCTGCTTTTGTGAGTATGCTCTGTGTGTAAGGTGGCTCAGGATGCAGTGGCATGTTGTGAGAAATCGCGTCACAGGGGGCACTTGTGCTACCAGTAATGGTTTGTCTGCCCACTTAACTTGACTCACTCAATGGGTTCTTGATTGGAACGAAAGTGTAAACCCACGTGGCATAGAAGCAGCACTCCTTATGCGTGCCGGTGTAGCTTGCTTCAGGGTGGTGCAAAAAATGGGCACGGTGATGGCTCCACCAGGTGGGAAGGAGAATCTCGAGCAGTTCATTGAGGGGCCTCATTGTGTATGTACAGCAGCGACTGAGTCATTGGGAACCAAGTGCAGGCCTCTCCAGAGGTGCCGCAACCTCCAGTCACTTGTAACAAAAATTCTTATTGTGCTCCAGCTCTGTGGTGGCTGCCACTGTAGTGGCGAAGGAGTACAGGAGACTCCTGCTAATTCGATACCAACTGAAGGTCCCAGCTGGTGCCCATACATTTCTACGAGTCAAAAGCTTGTTACATCCATTGTAAAATTGTCCTTTGCCTTCAAACTTGACTGGTCAGCATGTACACGCCTAACTTCAATGGTGACCTCATTAGCCACCCCCTTAGTACCAGCGCCTATCTTGGCATAGCTTAGGGAACAATGAGTACATTTAAAAAACAATTATTTTTTGGTCTGCCATAAGAAGATTTTCAATCAAAAACGGTATCTCACGATCAATTATAGAGTATTTTATTTGCGTGCCTTTCTTTCCCCGAGAAAATTGGTCTAAAAATTGCCACTTGAATACGAAACGAAAGCCATGTTGGCAGCATTTGCGAGAGTTTACCTGACGGTTGACAGGTTGATTATTAGAAGAGAAAATGACAGTCAGACTTGCATTGTTCAATTTTGTGTCAGAACCTTGAGACCTATTCGTCAGCATGACGCTGCGGATTACAGCATATTCTTTCACATTTCAACTGTTGTGGTTCAGTAAACGTTCTTGAAACTTTCCAGGTTCATTCGTTGGCTCTCCTAGAATACAATGTAGTAGTCCATTAGTGCTGACAAAATTTTGACAGGACTCGAGCAGATGGGGTCAAAATGAACGACTTCAGGGCGAGCTGGTTCAAGGTGCCACCTGTCTTTCTTTGCGTATTTTCTGGCTTACCAAGTAAGAGTGGCTTTTGTGCTATTGCGGAAGGGTGAACACAGCTCAAGGTATGTTCCCTTTAAATCTGCAATAAAGAACATTGTGTTTTGGGGAAATGCATTTCTAAAAAAAGAAAAATTAACTTCCAAAGGGAATTGGGAAGCAGCATAAATGATGGGGCAAGAGAGACACAAACATGATAGATGCACCAGTGAATCTTTATTGCACACTGAGAGAGAGGCAGGGAGGTTCACGAAGAAGGCACCTGATTGACTATCCTGCACTTGCAGAACAGATAGATGAGGGAAAAAAAGGATAGTCGGGGTGAATATACTCACACAAGAATGCTTGTTGACAGTCACAAGCACTCCTCAAGTACAGCCACCTTCAAAAAACCGTTACTCGGCTTTTGGGACCTTGTGCATGCGGTTAGACCAAGGTCCCAGGATATTTAAAGTGAAGCTTTCTTTGCGAACCCCCCTGTGCCTCTCAGCTGACTGTGGCTGCCACTACAGCTGCTCGTGCGTTCTGGCCGAGTAGCTCACACTTGGCTGCAGGATGGCAGCGCCATCTAGTAGCAGTGGCTGACACTACTTTGCACCCGGCGGGGGAAGCCGGCGTGCACAGGAGGATGCCACATGGGGAAGGGGGGGGAAGCTGGCGGGCTGCGACAGGAGAGAGTGAGGTCTCAGGTTGCACCTGCGTTGCACCGCCTGGTGTGGACGGTTGTATCTGCGCCTCCAAGGGGAGGTCGGCTGCTCCACACAAATGGCGCACAAAGCCAGCTTGCCTCTTTCAACTCCAGTAGTGCTGGTTGCGAACAAAGGTGCATTGCATTCTTTGCCAACATGAATAAATCGTTCGGTTTCACTTTGCACTCACATTGAGTGACATGTTTCAGCACTCCCTATGCATTTATGGAAAGCTTCGCTGTATATAGATGCCTACAGGGCATGTTGGATCTGCTTCATTTTTTTTCTTCCAAGAGCTGTCTGCTGTCGAAGCAGCTGAGGCCAGCTCGCAGATCTAGTTGAGTTGAGCATCTGAGGATGGGCACTCAAGGTGCTTTATTGTCAAAGCACACCTGCAAGAATTGCACTATCGGCCATTCTTTTGCAAAGCAGATTGCCTCTGCATCCAGTTGATGGGGAATGGCATAGCAGCACACTGTACTTTGACAGTAATGCACACATCTGTCATCGAGCAGTGGGGAAGACACCACTACAAATACACTGCATTCTCTGTGAGGCATTGGTGTCGTCACACAATTCTTTTTCAGGTGCCTTTCAGCTTGCCCAATCACACTGTCCGCCTGTGCCACTTGTCGTGCATAACACCTGACGCTAGCGTACATACGTTTGTGTGGCAAGCTTTCGACACTCCCGCTCTGCCTAACAGACATTATCAACTGTAATAATTCACTCACATGTCGTGTGAATACCTCAGAAGTTCATTTTTCCACACAACCCGCCCTGGTAACTCAGTGGCTGTGGCATTGCAATAACTGAGCACAAGGTTGAGGGTGCGATCGCAGCAGTTGCATTTCAGTGGAGGCTGAATACAAACACACTTGTGTACTGTACATGCAGGTGGTCCAAAATAATCTCGAGTCCCCCACTACGGCATGTTATTATAATGAGATTGTGGTTTTGGCTCCCCAGAATTTAAATTTTCATTTTTAGTATGCAAAGCATGTCTCAGCATGCATCCAAAGTTGACTTTTAACAATGCCATATTAGCATAGTGCACAGAAACTCATATCAGGGCCTATCGGTCTGCATTCTGACTGTGCGCAGTTAATTGTTGGAGGGAATCTCTTGTCAACTAAGCATCGTCGTCATCACGAAGTTTGTTGCCCGGAACCCCACAGCTCCTCCTATCCATACGTGTAATGTATGTTTCCTTGAGCAGTGCCTTTCCTTGAGCTTATTTTGTTATAGCGCAAGCTTGACAAGGACAACAGAAGACACATCTGACACACAAAGCGCTAACTTTCAACAACATATTTATTTCTCATTCTCGTCACTATATATATACCCTCGAACCGTCATACAGCACGTGTAAATTTTTGGAAAAATGAACAAAAAATATTAACTGGGAACCACACGTAGGCAGTTTCTTAACTCACATATTCACAGACATGTACACGTTCCATGTGTACATGTACACACGTACACGTTTGTTCACGTTGAACGTGTACATGTCTGTGAATATGTGAGTCAAGAAACTGCCTACGTGTGGTTCCCAGTTTATATTATCTCTTGCGCATGGCCTTGCTCTCTTCGGTCCTCCTCCAATGC
Organism: Dermacentor variabilis; assembly: GCF_050947875.1. Lineage (NCBI taxonomy): Eukaryota > Metazoa > Arthropoda > Arachnida > Ixodida > Ixodidae > Dermacentor > Dermacentor variabilis. Next base: position 18,531,806 of record NW_027460291.1, on the reverse strand, counting down.
CACCATGTGCAGTGGCAATCAGAGCGCCGGCTCGGTGGTAGCTGATCTCGATGATGTGCTGCTGCCTAAGCCGAAATGCATAGCCACTGCCATTCGCCACTGCACGTACCTTCCCCCCTCCTCCTCTCCTCCGTGGTGGCCACCGCTCGAGAGCGCGTGGTGTTCTCTGGTTGCCGAAGCACTGGCTCTGTATCAGCGGATCACAGTATGCGCTTCCCAAGCCGAAATGCAAAGCCACCTTCAGTTGACTCGCTAGCAGCGTCAGCGGTGTCAGTCAGTCGCTTGCCATCTCTTCGCTGCGCAACTTTCCTATATGCCTCCCACAACCTCCCGATAAGCGATGCAGCTGCACCAAGCTATGCTCTGTTTGTGGCGGCTGGTACAAAATGTTCTGCACCAGACGGATTGTCCAAGGCTCACAGACGGTTTATATTATACAATCTGTTTGTCTATATAAGTAGTTAATTCTCAGCCAGTTCTTTCTGAGCCGTGAGTGAGGCAGCCAGTGAAAGTCCTTTGTCTGCCGCTGCTGCTAAACGAGCTGCACTAGCAGAGGTCCAGCATGTCGCCGCCAGAATCCAGAGGTACGCTATGCCGAACTAGGCATTGGTGCAGCGAGTCTAACATATGTGCATCTATTTCTCCATCCACAAAGATACCTTCATGACAATCAAGAACTGGGAGTGGAGTGTTTCTTGAAGAAGTGAAGAATGAAAAGTTGTAGCTATACATGCATGTCTTGCTCGAATTACTTGCCTCATTATATAGAAAAGCCGAAACAGCTGAAGATCTGCGCTCAAATTTCGCATTAGCAAGTAACGTAATCGTTGGCAATTTATTTTTGTTTTTTTCCACAACGAGTATTTACTGACAATTTTGGTACCTGCCAGGTCAACGTCTTATGGCGCGCGACGTTCGCGTCTCCTGTGCCCGTCTCCCGGCCTCCCCTTTCCCGTGGAACTGGTGGACCCGCTCTTCCGCTGCGTGCGTGGGGCAGCGCCGACTGCGGTTTTGTTGTTGCTTGTCGTTGCCTCCGTGTGCATCAACGATTTCAGTGTTTCTATCGGTTCGTTCGTGTGAGTTCCCGCCGCCAAAAAGAAGATGGACAACGGCAAATGGAAGTGCAAAACGATATCAATCAAGCAGAAGGTGGCTATGCTGAAAGCGGTCGAGTCCGGCGGGAAGAAGAAAAAAGTGGCCAAATATTTCGGCATAGCGTTGAGCACGCTGTCGACGATTTTGAGCAGAAAAGAAGCGTTCACCAGTGCTGTCGCACGTGGTGAAAAGGCGGCAGAAAGAAGCTTCGAGCCCCGCGTTTGAAACTGTAGAGAAGGCAGTCTTCAAGTGCTTTTTGGATGCAAGAGCAAGCGGCACTCCTGTGAGTAGGGCACTGTTGCGGTGCAAAGCTAGGGACTTCGCGTGCATCAAGGGGCATGACGATATTGTGGCGAGTGTCGACTGGCTGCAGCGTTTCAAGGAGTGCCACGACATCGTCGGCAGGGCTGTCAGCAGGGAAGCACAGTCTGTTGACTAACGTTGGGACAGCTGCTAGGAAAATACCGTGCCAAGGATTTGTTCAAGGCGGATGAGACAGCCCTGTTCTACCAGGTGCTGCCGCAAAAAACTTTGGCCCTCAAAGGTGAACGCTGCCGGGGTGGTAAGCAGAGCAAGGTCCGCGTAACTGTGTTGCTTTGTGCCAACATGGGTGGGTAGGAAAAGGTGCCGGCCCTCGTGGTCGGCGAAAGTGCATCACCACGCTTCAAAGGCAAATGAAAGCTCCAAGTGAGTTATGTGTCCAACCGCAAGGCTTGGATGATGAGAGAAATTTTCACACAATGGCTGCGGGAGTGGGACGCGAGTGACTGGGCAAGCAGAACCCGAAGGTACGCCTTGCACTGGACAACTGCATGGCCCACCACACTGCTGCTGTGCTCAAGAACATCGAGCTATGCTTCTTGCCGCCAAAAGGTGTGCAACCCCTGGACCAAGGAGTTATGATGAACCCTTTCAGTCGCGATGTCTCCATATGAAGACGATACTTTCTTCGTTGCCCTTTTCTTTAAAAAGTGAAAGCCTCATGCTGCATACTGGTGCGGTCAATATTCGAGGCATACATAAACGCAATGAACTCCATCTGATATGAAGCGGCGAGACACTACTAAATGTTTGTAGACGGACGACTCCCAAGTTTTATGGCAGCTCTGGCTTGTCGCTGTTCAAATTTCTTTTTTACAGCAGCCTCAATCATTCAGAACAGTTAAAGCCCCCTGTTTTATGTAAAGAAAAAGCTACTTTTAAAGAAAAAAAAGTTACTCAATACTCGTAGTTCTGTGACTGAATAGTTTTGACCCTGTTTTCATCCGCGTCTCCATGCGGAGACACTGTGACTCACTCAATCTTTTGTTTAGCACTGCGGCGACCCATAGAAACCGCGCGGAAACTTTAAACTATCATCACTTTTTGGACTTCTTGCACTATCTAGCACACAGTCGAAGAATTAAACTGTGTGTTTTAGTATTCCTTTTAATTTTGTGTGGTGACAATTTTTGAAGGTGGTACAAATCGCCATACGCACTGTTTGATCGTGAAGATGGTAAACGCTCACGTTTCCGGACCATCAAACGAACGACGTTGGTCTGGCAATTATGTCGCATCCTCAAAGTTGTCCAGATATGAGCGACTCCTAGTTTGATGCCAGGTTAATAGAATTTCGTTCGGACGAAGCTGACCTGCAGAAGCAGTATTACTGTTGTTTTTGTATATGAGAATTTTGTCTGCGCTGCAATTTAGTATTGTTTATTTTAATGTCATTCATGAATAGCTCATTTTGAGTCATCGTTCTTGCTCTAAATGTGATGCGATTGTGTGAGGTAGGATGCGAAGGATCACAGGCCCCAGCAAGTCCAGTCACCGTTTCCATAGCGCTGCAAGTATGAGAGGTGTGTGGCGAAAACCAGAGCCACTGCCGGAAATGCAATGTTTTCTTGTGCATCACTGCTTAGAAGGACTGTTTCCTCGAATATCACAACCTGTGTACCTTGATGCATCACTCGCACAAACTTGAATAAATAATTGCCCTTCTTTTTGTAAACTGGCCAAGCGCACAGGGGAAAAAAACGTCAGTATTGAGTCACAATGTCTCCATACGAGGACGTGATCTAACTTGCATAATACCGTATTTACTCGCATAATGATCGCACTCGTGTAATTATCGCACCCCTGAATTTTGTCGTCAAAATTAAATTTTTTTTATTTCCCGTGTAATGATTGCACCCCGAACTTGCCGCAGCGATATGTCGTGTGCCAAGTCTAGCTAATAATGATCGCCTTACCATCTGTCGAACGCTATGCGAACGACTCATCAAGACAAGCCAGGCGGTCTGCATGCACCGAACATTCTTAAGTAGATGCCTAATTTTATTACTTTCATCACTTTCCGCACTTCAATGACAAAAATAGGTACAACCAAACTTGCCCTTGTTATGGGTAGGTAGGTAGACAAAAACAAAAAAGGCGCCTTTCGATTCTTTTCATCTGCACTCGTGGGCACCCAACAAATGGCGAGCGGCAATGATAGTAGCCACGTTTACACTGATACGTTAAAAGTGTACCCTATTCATACGCCGACGCTTATAACACAGCAAAGATATTCGCCCACCCTTAGCGGAAGCGTACCGTATTAGGATAGTAGTGAAGACAGATGCCGCAGTTTCCGCAGCACGCCAGCCATGCATTTCCATGACACTGGCAGCTAAGCGCACCCATCCGTTTCTGTCCCTTCAAAGTGGACATGGCTACGTTATTGCTGCAAACTTTTAACGATATTATTCATAATTGATACGGAAGAAACTGTTTCAATGCACGTAAGGTACTCACGAGAAGAAAAAAAAAAAAAACGCGTTCGGCGCGTTTGGCTTGCTCCGCCGGCTGCCATTTTTGTTTTGATGTCCCGGATCCCGCAGCAAACGCGGGATGCAAAAATTTTTTTTTCTTTTCGCAGGAAGTTTAACCCACGTAATGATCGCACCCCTGAATTTGCGTCAATTTTTCTGACAAAAAGTGCGATCATTATGCAAGTAAATACGGTAATTTTCCTAGAGAGCCGATTTTTTTTTTTTCGGACTCTGACACCTAAAACATCAATACCTGCAAGTTCTTAAAATTTATCTGCAGAATACCATAATTCGTGCCTGAAGGGGTCAAGTCAGGCTATTACAAGCATGTGATCAACCGAATTCTGCTCAATATGGAGTATGAAGTGCAAGACCACAATCGACCTGTACCTGGTGATCGAGATGCTACAGGCTGCTTGGATGGCTGTACTGGCAAGCATGATCGCCAATCGGTTCCGGCATGCCTCATTTGACGTCAGCAGCGGCGGTTACAGCGAAGAACTCTGTGTTGCCGCCAATGAGGGTGCCGCGGTAGACTAAGCCCTAGCGTCATGGGACACCCTCCTTGACGCCGGCGTTGTGCCTGACTGCGACACCTTCTGCACGTACGTCAGTGCTGATGCTGACGCGGTGACGATGGGAGAGCTAACGGACGCGAAAATTGTGTGCGTGATGACAGGGGTGCCTAATGATGAGTGTGACTAATGTGTCGATGACAGCGCGGAGCCTAAGATTGGCAAACCCGACATACCAACGCCCGCACAAGCACTGGATCTGCTGTGCCGCTTCTTTGGTGCTCACGTTGGTGGCGAGGACGAACTCGAAATAGCAGCTGCAGCTGACAAAGCCATCATTCGCCTGAAGAAGACGCGGCAAAAATCTATCAAGGACTTTTTTTCTGCGAAGTAAGCCACGAGCTACTGTGCTGTTGATAGATCAGTGATGAGCTGCTTGGCGTGAATAAAGTAGCAATTCCTTGCTGTCTTTTTTTTGCTTGTTCTTTCCGTGCGACAGCCGTTTTCTTTTTCACGTGGCAGGCTGCTGTGAGATTTGGTGGGATAGCTATAACGAACTAATGGTTATAACAAAGTAATTAAAACCCCCCTTCCAGCTTCATTATAACGAGATTTTACTGTGGGTCTATGCTAGAAAACCAGGTACCAACACTAATTTCATCAATAGTACTGTCTATTCCAGGCATTGCAAATGGAAGTAGTTGTGTGCAGCTATTATTTACCTTGTCATTGCAGAAAAACTTGGACTGCCATTTTTCTTTGGCGTAACGGTCATTGATGATGCTAGTGGCAGTGCGGGTGCGTGGACAGTACCTGTGGCTAGCATCCTTTTTCAGCAGTGTTTGCTTTTCTCTTGCTGCACTGTATAGTTTTTTCCCGGCTGTAGTAGCACAGTTGAATGTCGATAATTCAAACTGGAAGAGGCCTGAAAATTTGTTTGCATTAAATGGGGTTCAATTTAAAGGAAGCTTATTCACTTGCGTGCAGCACTTTGTGAGGTGGTGCATGTGCACTGCGCTAACACGAGGGACGAGTTCCACAAGTGTTACTTCACGGCAGCGCAGCATGTGCTGCCGTGAAGCCATAAGTCTAGGCAAAATTTTACTGCTTGAAGTCCGCACCTCAAGGTAAAATTTGCATGTAACCTGCACCCCAGCTCTACTGTTAAATTTTGAAAATTTTTGGTGTGGGTTATGAAAAGGCATTTAATTGTGTAGAGATACCAGCAGTCATGGAGGCATTCCTTAATCAAGGAGTACTGGAGGCATACATGAATATCTTGGGCAATATATACAAAGATTCCACAGCTACCTTAATTCTCCACAAGAAATGTAGGAAGATACCTACAAAGAAATGGCTCAGGCAAGAAGACGCAATCTCTCCAATACTATTCATTGCATGCTTAGAAGTATTCAAGCTACTCGACTGGGAAGTGAGGATCAAAGGCGAATATCTTGGCAACCTTCGATTTGCAGATGACATTGTTCTGTTCAGCAACACTGGGAATGAATTTCAACAAATTATTGAGGACCTTAACGGAGAGAGTGTAAGAGTAGGGTTGAACACTAATATGCCAAAGACAAAGATAATGTTCAGTAGCCTGGCAAGGGAACAGTAATTCATAATCACCAATCAACCTCTTGAATCTGTGCAGGAGTTTGTTTATCTGTATGAAATACTCACTAGGGGTCACTGATCATGAGGAGGAAATTTACAGAATAAGAATTGGTTGGAGTGTGTACGGCAGGCATTACCAAATCCTGACTAGGAGCTTACCACTGTCGTTGAAAAGAAAAGTGTGCAATCATTGCATCTACCACTACTAACATATGGGGCAGAAACTTGGAGGTCAACAAAGAAGCTCAAGAACAAATTAAGGACCGTGCAAAGAGCGATGGAACGAAAAATCTTAGACGTAACATTAAAAGGCAGGAAGAGAAGCAGTGTGGATCAGTGAGCAAATAGGCATAACCGATAGTCTACTTGACGTAAGAGAAAAAAAAAAAACAGCTGGACAGGCCATGTAATGCCTAGGGAAGGTAACCGGTGAACTATTAATAACAGAATGGGTGCCAAGGGAAGGGAAGCGCAGTCGACGACGGCAGAAAATTAGGTGTGGTGATGAAACTAGGAAATTTGCAGGTGTAAGTTGTAATCAATTGGCGCAGGACAGGGGTAATCGCAGATCGCAGGAAGAGGCCTTCGTCCTGCAGCGGACATAAAATAGGCTGATGATAATACGCACCAAAATACGGTACTTTCAATGAGAGGGGTGAGTAGCAGCCGGCTCACCGCTTCACGAATTCACGCTGCTGCTAGCACAATCGGTGGCTCGATATGCTTGATTTAACTGTCCGTTACTGGCTGTTTTTCGGCTGGTAACGGCCAGAAAATAGCCGGTAACGGACAGTTAGCGATTGTTTCGCACACTGAAATGCACATTGTTATTGCGATAGCATTTATATGAACACTTCTGGCGTATTTCTGCTCTGGGCATTGGTATCGCTGTTGCCGTCGCCATGATGTTCCATAGAAAGTCCAAGTGTGATAACATTGCAACCACATGCCTTGTGCTGTGGGTGCAAGTGAAAGCGTGCAAGGGTGAGCCGAGGATGGCAGCTCGATCTCGCATGTGCAAGGGAGGAAGGTGGCACCGAGGGGATGGGACTTCTACTTTAGAGGCGGCTTTGTATATCACAGCTGAGCGCGGCATTGCGGGCCCAATCTTTAATACAATTGGCTGTAGGTACAGAGTCTAGGCACACCGAGGGCTAATAGCTTTTTGTGCGCAGGGTTCTCACCGCTTAGTTCACGTTGAAGCGTAAGGCAGCTCAAAGGGCAATTCACTCACTGTGGCTGCCGCTGCTCCTCACACCAGTGTTATGACGAGTGTCTGCGGCCATTGAGCAAGATGTGTTCATGTTTGCCTGTGCACACGTGACGCCATGCTTGTTAATTTAGTTTGTGAGCAAATGTTTATAAGTTTATACTGCCGATAAAATGACTACCCTACTTCGCGTAGATGTCAAATAACTTGCTATTGTATTCGATGCTTCACCTTTTAAGCAAAACTGAAACTTCTTTTTTTTTACAGGGCCACAACATCAGTTCAAATAAACTGCAAGTTCGAATTAAGCTCATTTGAGTTAACAAAATTCCACTGTATCATGTTATTCAAATGGAGCTTCAAACTTGTTGGTACCCCGAGGATGAACTTTCAAAATTTCAATTCCAGGGTTTTAATGCTAGAACAACTATCTAATTATGAAGCACACTGTAGTGGGGGACACATCTCCAATGTCCATTAAAGAATCTCTCACTGACACGAATCTAGATATTGCACTTTCCATCGCTTGGTATGCGTCCGAGTTGGCAAAGTAAGGATCAGATGTCTCATGAAGGTTTTGCCATGCCTTGTAGCTTTGCTTAGATCAGTAGTGTGCTCTGACTTCTACTGCTTTGAGAGTTGCAGGGCCTTTTTGAGGGGAGCCGGTTGTTGCAAATCTTTTGGAAGACGACCAGTCTTCCAAGGACCAGTCTTGATGGAAACTCTGGTTCAGCAAGTCATAGTAATCGGTGCTTTTCAAGAAAGTAAAGCAGGGTTATCAGATGTAAAATGTTGCACAACAGTGCCTGCTTCCATCATTGAAAGGGCCCCTCACCAGGCCACATAGCAAATTTTGGTTATACGCTGGAAGTGGTTACATTCCCTCTAAGGAGTGTTCTACTGCAAGAATTTTTTCAGATTAGTTCATTAATATTAAAGTACTGAAAATTGCGCAGGTTGGTAGCTTTTCATTATAAAAGTACAGCACGCACACAACAAACAAGGACACAAGGCAAAGGTAACACACAAGTGCTTTTTCTTTTTCCTGTTTCTCGCATTTTTGTTGAGTGGTGCACTTCCGGTGATGGTCTCACGCGGGAGTTGTTGCATTTGTCTCATTTTGCACGCTCTGCGTAAAACACCTGATTAGCTGTATCGTGTCATGCCTGACACTTGTGCTATGCACAATGCTGAGGGGGCGTTGCCTAACTTCTCTGTATATTATCGCCTAGTCAACTGAAATACTTCACTGCATAAAAATGACAACTCCATAAATCCTGGGAACTAGTGTCCTGGCTACGCGGAACACGCAGTCATGCTGATACATGGTATCAGAAGTGGGATATAAGTCAGTGCCGCAGTCACAAGCAGTGAGGCAGATGCGAGAGGATGAAAGAATATGATCACACCACTGTAACACTGTAGAAAATTACATAGTTTCGTTCTCTGCATGCAAACGTGAGATCAAGCAGACAAAACGGAAGTGTTTCTCTTGCTACGGTACGAAGTACATAAAACAAAAAAATGCAGACATTTTGTTTGTATGTTTTGTTATTTTGCTAAACTTTAATTCATCTATTGAAGCAACAGATGAAACAAATAACTGATGTTCCCTCAAATAATTCCTAGTTGCGTCTCACTGCAAGTGACGTCACAGCACTGCGCCATGTACGTGGGTGCACTTGTGCATTTGATGTCGACTCTCCAGCCGGGAGCATGGTGCCCACGAAGAGAAGGACAAAGGACATTTGATTTGAAATTTAAGCTCTTTCTACGGTGCATAGGGATGTAATACAGTCGAGCCCACTTATACAGTAAAACCTTGTTAAACCGTACCCGCTTAAACAGTAGTTTCATTTTAAAAGTAGTAAAGTGAAATCCCCAACTCGGCGGCCACTGAACATAATGTGTTTTCGTATCCGCATAAACTGTACCAGCTTATTGCGCACGCGTCAGTTAAAACGTAGTGTTTCCACTTTTCGTCGCACAAACACCGTGGTGCGTCGTCTCCACCGAGCGGCCCGGCAGAACAACAAGCCTCAGAAATCGGAACAACAGCCTCCAAGCGCCTTGCGCGTTCGCACATGAAGCCACATCAACATCATTTCGGCGCCGTGCCAGAGAGATGCCAGAGAGCGTTGTGGCATCGTGCATGCGAGGACTCGCGTCATGCCGAAGCTCGGATAAAAAAAAAAGAAGCCGAGTGCTCAGCATAGAAGAAAAATTGGACATCGCCTGTGCTATCAAACATGACACGGAGAAGTCGGCGCTGGCATGTGACAGGGATCTGCTGTTGATTACGGTGTGTGGAATTTGGAATGCAAAAAAGTTGCATTTGAATGCAAAGAAGAAGAATGCAAGAAGTTCACAGTCGCAGCGCTCTTGCGACTGCGAAGAGATGTCGGCTACAAGGTTCGACTTTTCGCCATCGTTGCCTCTGTTGTTGCCGTAGTGTCGACTAGCGGCAGTGATGACGACGGCACGGGCGATTTAGGCCTGACAGTGGAAGAAGCTGCGCGTTAGGTCAGCCTCATGAATGCAATCGTCACGACGAGAACAGGGGCGCGATAACGTAACTCTATTAAAAAAAAACGAAAAGTATTCCAAACTCCGGCACCCAGCAATGAAAATGCGCCCCCGGGACTTCTGCAGCACTACTGCGCGCGTGCACAGAGAATACGTAACACCAACGAGGAATCTGCCATGCCAGTGTTTGCCGAGAAGGGGGGGCTGGCTGAAAAGCTGGCACGCAGCTTCACTAAGTTTGAGGCCACTGTCATCGTGCTAGGCCACCGTGGCATCAAACGAAAATAACACTTTTGTCGCGCGAAGTGAATAAATACTGCATGTTTTTTTCCCCTTTCATCGCACTCTCTCAGAATTCCGTTTTCGACAGGTAAGTGGGCGATCTCATGCTAATTCGGTTAAACAGTACGATTGTTTAGTACGTTCTTATTCCGAGCTCTGGTCAACTACGGTTTAACGAGGTTTCACTGTAACAATATTCAAGTGCCACGAAAATTCCATTGTTATAACCGATAATTGTTATAACCGGGTTGCACGAAAAAATCAAAATAGGGGGATGGCAGAGCTGATGTGAGAAAACTATAATTCTGGGGAGGCCAGTGCCCTTCCCCACCACCTTGCTCCATCCAGCTGCTGGATTTGTTCACTCGTTTAACTGCTTCCTGGGTGCGCCAATCTTGCGTAGCAAGTCACGACTGTCGGCGTTAAAGGGACACCAAAGGCTAATAATAAGTCGATGTGGACTGTTTAAATACCATTCCAGAAACCTCGCAACACTTGTTTCAATCAATCAATCAATCAATCAATCAATCAAATCTTTATTTCCAACGACAGTTGGGGCTCCCTTAGGCGAAAAGCGGTAGTAGCACCACTTGAAAATACCTAAAGGGCCACGTACATGACAGCGGTATTACGATTCATACGTTCAAAAACAAATTTACAATAACCAAGTAAAATATGCAGTTCAAAAAAAAAATTAAGAGGTTGTGCAAATACAACAACGGAACGAACAAATAATGTCAATATATAAGTACACTCCAGAACAGTTGTACATTATAGTTCTAATATTCAATGTTCACGTGAACACACATCATAAAATGACGAAAATAAACGTGTTAGAAGGAATAATGAAACATACTTGATCATGTTCGGGCAGTACAAAACACATTAGACAAGAGTTAGAAAAAATTCACGCATTTCTTTTTCTGTAAACGTAGAAAAGTTGGCGTCTTTCTCTTCATATTTATTAAGTAGGGACGGCAGTGTGAATCGAAGAGACTGCAAAAAATAGGCCGTGCGGGAACGAGGAACAAGCCACTTGTCGGTGCTGCGGGTGCGTGAATCAGTGTAATGCATGCTTATATTAGATAAATCTTTAATAAAAACTTTGAATTGCTCGTTTGAAAAGAAATAAGCATACATTAAACGAAAATCGAACATGCGTTTCACACTGAATATTTTATAGCGGGTAAACAATGTAACTGTAGAACTATTGCGCGGGACGTTTGCAATATACCGAAGTGCTCTTTTCTGCAATAGGTGAATTGCATTTATGTTACTAAGGGTTGTGGTGCCCCAGACTAACAGGCAGTAATTTATATGGGAAGAAAACAGAGCATGATAAATCTGAAGTTTAGCATTTTCTGGAAGAAAGTGCCTACATCGTGACAGAACACCAGCAGCACGCGATAACGATTTAGTCAGTGATTCAATATGACACGTCCATGTCATATGAGCAGAAAAAGTCACGCCCAGAAGTTTATGTTTCTCCACTATTTCGACGGGTATTCCCTCAAGCGTTAATGATTGGTTGACGTTGACTTCAGTGCCTCGGGATCTGAAAAAGACAGCTTTTGTTTTTGTCGCATTTATTCGTAAGCCATTAGCTGTAGACCATTGCAGCACATCTGAAAGTACACTTTGAGTTCTCGCAACAATTTCAGTTGGATCTTGTCCAGAAACAAAAATACTAGTGTCATCCGCGTAGAGCAGGAATGAGGCGTCATTGTTTATCTTAACAATATCATTTATGTAGATATTGAACAGCATTGGTCCTAAAATGCTTCCTTGAGGTACGCCACAAGAAATGGTTTTAGAAGATGAAAAACAGTTAGCAATTGAGACGCATTGTTTTCTTTCAGACAGATACGAACTAAATAGTGAATTAGCTACACCACGTACCCCATAAGCACCTAATTTCCCGAGTAAAATGTTATGGTTTAGGGTATCGAAGGCTTTGCTATAGTCAATGAAAACGCCCAGCGTAAGCTTTCTTTCTTCGATGTTATTAATTATCAGTTCTTTTTGAGCTAACAGTGCAGTCTGTGTAGATTTACCACGTTGAAAACCGTGCTGATACTCCGAAAGTATATTGTGTTTGTTGAAGAAGCTATTTACGCGGCAGAATATTATCTTTTCTAATCCCTTGGAGAATACAGGAATTATAGAAATTGGTCGGTAATTATTAGCATCATTAATATCTCCACCTTTAAATATAACAGAAACTTTTGAGATTTTCATGAGATTTGGGAAACAGCCAGACTGAAAGACTAGATTAAACACGTAGGTTAAACAAGGAGCAAGGAGGTCAATTACGTGCTTAATCGCCTCTACCTGAAATCCATCGACATCGACAGCTTTACTGTTTTTTAGAGAAAGAAATGTGCATACTATTTCTGCTTCATCTGTAGGTGCGAGAAAAATTGTGTCAGTATTATGGTAATTAATGTTAGTATGAGCAATGCTTCCCAGTGGTTGCACCGCATTAGCAAAGTGCTCACTGAAGTGCTCGGCTAGATGCACACCGGAAAGTTTGTTCCCGTTAATGGTTATTTCCGTCAATGTATTCTGACCCACTTTGCGGTTCAGTGCCTGATTGATGGCTTTCCAAACTTGGTTTGGGCGCCGTCGACAGATGTCAGAAAACATGTGGTTATAGTAGGAGGCCTTTGCCTTTTTCAACGTGGCAGTTAGTTTGTTTCTGTAAGTTTTAAAGGCCTCAAATTCCTTAATATCGCGTGTGCGCAAAAACTTCTTAAAAAGGCGACCTTTTTTCTTGATCATAATGATATGCTCGCGCCCTACCCAAGGTTTTCTTCTTTTTCTGTTAGCTTTGGTGCTTACGTAAGGAAAAGATGTGTTGTAATGACTAGTGAATATAGATAAAAATTCACGATAGCTCTCATTTGGGTCTAGCTTATCGTAAACAGAAGACCAATCTTCCCTCAACATACGCATGCGGAATGAAGTCATATTTCTGCTAGACATACATCTATGTTTAACGATATCCTGGCAAGTTATTTCATTTTCAGTAGTTTTAGGAAAAGCAATAAAGACAGGACAGTGGTCACTTACGCCGGCGCATACCGTGCCAGCTGCGCTTACATCAGTGTCTATGCTGACGATAAACAAGTCTAGTATGGACTGGCAAGTTGTCGTTACACGTGTTGACGTAGTAATGATGTTATTGTAGCCACAAGCGTAAAGTTTGTTAAGGAATTCCCGGGAGGTCAAATTATCCTTGAGAAGGTTTATGTTAAAGTCGCCACCTATTAGAGTGTTATACTGGTGATTTGTTGAGTATTCTAACATCTCCTCAATAAATTCCAGGAATACACTCATATCACCAGACGGTGGGCGATAAAACGCCACGTACATGTTCATATGGCTCTTTATGCAAAGCACTTCATAGTCGGCAGTAATGCACGTAAATTCCGGGATTATGTCACAGAGTATGTGCTTTTTTACGTGCATTGCCACTCCGCCACCACGGCGATCACTTCGATTGATAAAATAATGATTGTATTCAATCATATTTAACATGTCGCTTCCTTCGTGATACCACGTTTCAGTCAACATTATCACATCGAACATGAATTTGAATGCATTAAAGAATGTGCTTAACTCATCGAGCTTGGTGGCGGCGGAACGTACATTGAGGTGAATGGCAGTGAATATGCCCTGCGACTGCGCCAGAAGTTTAAGTTCACATGGCAGACAAAACTCTTGATTCAGCATCGCGTGTACAAGAAAACGTTACACAGATTATAAGCATAAGAACCCTACGCAATCTGCCAAGAACGGACTTATTTTACGAGAAAATTGCATGTGAAGGGTCTGAATGCCTTTTTCGAAATTCAAATCTCCCACCACTCAGTCAGAGGAGTGGTGACGTTGCATACGCCATCACCACCCTTTGCTGCCATCAATGAGTAAAACGGCGCCCGACAGACGGCAACACCGAGCCAAGGCAGAGCGGTGGATTCGCCGCTGCTTTTTGGTCAAGTGGCGTAGACCGTTTGGGCATCCCGCGACGTAACATGGAAGTTAAATTCTCTGCTACTTGCAGTTTGTGCAAGTTTCGCAAGCCAGCAAAACCAGCGCAGGACTACGTGATAACAAAATAGCTGAATGTGAAAGCGTGGGCTGTGCAGAGTTGAGCGAAAAAACCTTTTGACCGCCCGCGTCTTGCCAAGAGTAATTTCCATGAGTTCCTTTTTCTAAAAATGAAATAGATCTGGATAAATAGCATTTTATTTCGTCTTGTAATACAATAGAATAACGTTTTTTGCAACATGTGCCTGAGTACTAATGACAGAACTTAACTGAGGGGTGCTTTTGTCATCAGGCAAGCGCTTGAATGTCCCGGGGGAGTCTCTAATAATGTCGTCCATTTACCTCAGTTTCTCGATTAATAAGACCCTGTTCGCGATAATAGTGATGCCTTAGAGATTCTGAAGCACTAAACTATCACTTTTACTTGATTTAATGTTTGCCTTTAGTGTCCCTTTAAAGAATAGAACTGCTATAACAAGTCCAAAGAGGGGTCACGGGTGGCAAGCGATTAGCAAGCACTGCCGAGGCATTGTTTTGGTGGGCCCAAAAGGGGCTGTTTAAATATTGACACGTGTACTTATCTTTATCGAGCGACCACGTTTCGCCGCTTAACAACTGTAATCGCACAGTGAGGGACGCGCCTGCATGTATCCGACGTTTTTGGAAAGTTATCGATGCTTCTACCCGGCTGTCTGTTGTCGCCGAACCTTGTGTTATCTGATTTCATCGCGTAACGCGAATGGTGTAGAACTTTGTGGAAGGCACGCGGGTCCGAACGATTAGTCTGGAACATTCGACGACTGCTCTATAAAAGCCGACGCGCTTGACCCGCTGATCAGATTTACGACAATCGCCGACTGTGTTCGCCGCTCTCGTTGTGCTTTAAGTGTAGCCTGTTATGTGGGCACAGGTTCGCCCAATAAAAGCTAGTTTTTGCCTTTCACAGTATTGCTACTGTGTTCTTTGACGTCACGACTATGTGACAATATTGCGAGAAGGCTGCCGCAGCTTGAGAAATCCAGAAGAAACGCTGAGGGGAGATGCCACAAGCAACTCGCCATGTACTGGCTTGCACAAGAAAACCCTATGTCCGTGAGCCTTGCATGCTTTACACGAAGCTTGCCGACATCATTCTCCAAGGCATCAAGGTGCTTCACATAGTGCAGCGGAAGGTTCCTCACGAAAACGAAGCCCCGGAGGAACTGAATCATGTGCCGGGCCTCCTGTGAAGACAATGTTGAGGCAGCCTGCCCTACCGCATCATCGCTGCCGTCGTCGCCGTCTCTATCAGATGCAAGCACGTTCGCGATGATCGCCTCATCGGTTAGAAGCACCTACCCTATTCACATGATTGTAAGCGACCACTTATTTACACGATTGTAAGTCGACCACTTTTTTAAAATTTGAAAATCTGAAGTGGGGGGGTCGACTTACAATCGAAAGCAAAACATGGCACCGCCAAAAAAGCGAGACCAACGGGAGCTACAACGTAGTTACAGTTTTATGTTTGCTCTATGGCTCTACCCATAGCTTTTCGCTATCCCACGTGTTTGTTCGCTTTTTGGAAGTGTTTTTCAACATTTTTGAGAGTTTTACAGTGCACGCATGAGTGCACGCAACACTTATGGGGGGGGTTGTCGATAGCTTATGGAAGCGCCGCGGTTCCCATTCGCGGCGGCACCCTCAAAACGGCGGCGCTGGCGGGGAGTATCGTGGGTTTCACTTTCCCTGTTGCGCTTAGCTTTCTCTATAGTTTGATGAAAGGCATTGGGTTGACGCATTCCACTTGACTGCCGGCTACATGCTACTTCTATGCTTCCTCGGTCGTCATGAGTGCTCCAGGTTCACTAATCATTCGGCACTCGTTCACAGCAGCGTTCAATAGGGCTGCCATCCTTTACGCCAAAGAAGCAAATCACTGTGCAGCGGACCGCAAGTTTAATGTTTCTGAACGGGTGGTGTGAGAGTGACGACTGCGGCGAAGCGAAATTTTCAGTTGTGATGGCAAGTGAAAAATTTCCCATGTGCCGAAGTCTGTACACTTTCCAGAGCTGTAGGCTAAGCTTGCGTCGTACATCGCTGAAATGAGTGATCGGTCCCTGCCAGTGAAGTGCGACGTAGTCATGAAACAAGCCGGACCTTCGCCTTTTAAGGACCTGCTCCGCCTTGAGTACAACGAGTGGCTGGCGACAGAAGACTGCGAAATTATGCCAACCGGACCTGTCAAAAGAGCCTCTCTGATGGCTGCGTGTGGTTGGGTGCATTTGGCGTGGGCTGCTGTTCCACAAGATATCGTGGTGCGGTCGTTTGCCAAATGCGGAATTTCGCTGCACAACAACGCGCTGTGGGACCGTACCAGCGATGGCAATGGCAGCACTAGTGAAGACGAGTAGTCCAGTGACCATGTCAGCTACTAATAAATTTTCGTTATCGAATGCGCCCTCGGGTCTACTCGTTTTTTTTTTCCTGTCACGCGATATGGGGGGGTCGACTTACATTTGAGTCGACTTATATTAGTGTAACTACGGTAGGCTTTCTTTTCACCGGCAACGTTGTGTATTGCCGATGATCAGTGGGCGCATCAGCCATCTTCCATTTCGGCGGCGAGTCAAACCAACTGTTGGTCAAACGAGGTTAAGAAACCGTATGGCCAGGAATGATATCAATGCAACCAACAAAGACGAACGCGAGTGATTAAGCTGCTTGCAGAACTGCGCTGAATGATGAGGAGCCAGTGAGTGACCTGCGAGCAGTGCAGTTGGCGCAGTCCATTCGTGTTTCGGAGGGTGAGGCGGCTTAGAGCTATGGGCGCAGCCCATTCGTGTTCGGAGGGGTGGAAGAGCAATGGGAGAGAGGCAGGCGAAGATGGCTGAAAAATGAGCACATGGTGGCTGTTGAAGCAGCAGCCCATCGCGCAGCAGCGTAAATTTCTCATTTCCTTCCTTTTTTTTTTTTCAAGGATTTTGCATTTCACTACTTTTCGGCTAGGACACCCAGCAGCCAGACTTCATCGTTATAACCAATAATGCGGCATCTGGGCATTGCAGTGAGCAGGTTATTTCACCATGGAAAACATACAAAAGTAGACGGTGAAGCAGCTTCTCATTGTTATAACCGATATATTGTTAAAACCAGTATCGCTATAAGTGGGTTCGACTGTACTTAGCAGACACACGATCGTCAGGGCATATTGTATGCACTGCTCGTGTGAGCCCAAAATGGCCAGACCAGGTGAGGGGCCCTTTAACGTTACTTCTTTAGAAAGTCACAAGGAACCCGCTGTAGTGGCTTAGAGGCTCTGGCGTTGCGCTCCTAAGCATGAGGTCGCGGGATCAAATCCCGGCCTTGACAGCTGCATTTTGATAGGGCAAAATGCTAAACCGCCCATGTACCGTGCATTGAGTGCACGTAATGAGTCCCAAGAGGTGGTCAAAATTTATCCTGCGATTTTTTTAACCACTATGGCGGGCCTCGTAATAGTACCATGGTTCTGGCATTTAAAACCCTATAATTAAATTTTTACAAGGAAAGATCTCTTTGCACCATGGTTGATGCTCCAGGACCTGATGCTGTTTCCTTGTCACTCCATTGAGCAATGGTTTATTGCCTGCTATTGGTTATATAACCACTGATTGTATTTCACTGCCTCCTTGTAAATAATATTTGATCCTTTGGTTTGTCTGATGAGCTGTCACACATTTCTAGCTCCAAAAGTTAAACTGTACAATTTTCTCAGTGGCATAGAGCAGAAGGGAGAGCCTCGACCATAATTGTAGAGGTTGTTGAACCACTATGGCCTGAGGAATTGTGGATGTTTTGTCAGGCAGTGTTCTACTTTCCATCTCTTGTTTCAGCACTAGCTGGTTAAATAACACCACAGGGATACTGTACACTTTCTCAGAACCTTGTTTGACAAGTTCATCGGTAGACATTGTGGCCTGATCCAGAACTAGATCCAAAAACTCACCAATGTGTTGAAAAAGGAGGCCGACAGGATAATCACCCTGGACTTGATAGCTTTCAAATACCATTCAGTCATACTTTTCCACGAAAAAAAGGTTGGCTGCATTTTGGTTACACCTGTGGGCTCACCAAATAATTCAATAAGCCCGCACCTAATCAACAGACAGAAGAAGTGCTGGGTCACTTGATTTCTTTGACCATACCATCTCTGTTATTTGGTGCTCACCCTAGGGATATTTCAAGAATGTTTTTTGCATGCCTGTTAGCATTTAGGCATTATGCATGTCATTACCGTTCATGGCATCTCTTGGTCTGCACTATGCTTACAGCTTGCAGTCAGGTGGCTGCAGATGACTTGTGGTACTGTTACAGCTACCATGGGTCGTCAGTGGCCATGTGATGAATTTCATGAGCATAATATGTGGATGACATTTTTTTGCTTAAGAAGGGACAGAAGTGGTGAGCAGTTGCACTTGGTTAAAACACGTTGGCGGGCTACTTGGTTCGAATCCATGATGGAGTGTGTGAGCGCGACTGAACGAGGACGTAGCAAGAAACAAGCACACAGAGGCAGCGCTGTATCTGTGTATCTCTTTCTTTGTATGTCCTCGTTCAGTCCCCCTTGCACACTCTTATCGTGGAGCAGTTGCAGTTATGCATATCCTTTATTTCAGACCACATATAACACAAAGGATAATAGCACCATCTGCATGTTCTCATAAAACTGAAGCCAAAACTAAAACATATCTTTGCTGTTAAAGGGATACTGCAGGAAAATATCAAGTCGAGCTAGGTAGATTATTCGTCTATCTTTCTTCTCTGTGGGTCAATATTGTTGCATCACTGCTGCTCCTCACTTGGAATCACCCGTGCCGCAACGTATGCCGCTCTCTGTGTGGATCAGCCAGTGCTGTTGTCACATGAGTTGCCATAGTCTAAAATAGGTAGCACCACTCAGATTTTCATAGCTTTCTTCCTTACAAAAGTGTTGTTCTCGTTAAGAATGAAGAATTCGTTATTACAGAAGCCTAATCTTTCAGTCTAGTTGGACTTAAATGGACACTAAAGGAAAACATTAAGTATATCAGTTTATTGTATCTTCATAAGTGCCAGCTGTGTGTTTGTGTGCTTATAAATTCATAGGAGGCAATTGGTACACAGGCAGCAGAAGTAGTGGGAATTAGCGCAGCATGTCCTCCAACTAATCTTTTTCATTTTTCTCTGTGTCTTGGTGCACTGTATGATGTGTGTTGCCAATTTCCATGTCATGTACCACTGCCAGTTCAGTTTTGGACAAGGGAGGGCAGAAATGGAATCATGGCCCCCATGTGAACAACCTGTACTGCAATGTCGTTTACTGTGCAGTGGAAGATTGTGAGAGGCATGATGGATCAGAAGAGAAGCCATACTACATGTCCAAGGAGCTCATGAAGATCCTGGGAAAGCAGAACAGGTTGCAGGATGCCAACAAGTGACTGCCTTGACAACCTCCCACTTCGGTATGCTGCTGCACAGAGGCCCTCCTGACTTTCCTTGAATCGCGCTTTCATGACTCAATTTGCCCAGCTGAGCCCCTTTGTGCTTAGCCTTGATTTGGAACATGCATTTGTGACTCCATAACTCTGAAAACATGCCATGAGTGGAATATCTAGATTGGCGCTGCTGGTTATTTTTAAGCAACATAGTAGCTTATAATGTCCTGTGCTGTGGATGGGAAACTGCACAAGGGCAGAGTAGAAGCAGCGCTGTGTGGCCTTGGGTGTTTATATGCACGTTGATTGTGTGAACTTTTGTACATGGCTTTATCTGTACTGAATGTCGCGTAAGAGTAATTTAGCTGGGACAGGCGTGTCGCTCCTATTTGCACCACAACTTTCATGTGTTTCGCAACTTTCAGTGTGCAACAGGTGTTGTATGCATCGGAAGCAGCTTGCTGGATGCATGTGCCACTCTGGTGGCTTCATGCTTGGTCACTCATCTAACAAGGCTGCACTGCCATGTATGTTTTATTTTTATTGGAACAGGCCATTCACTCGAAATGCATTGATGGTCTCCTAGTTTATGTGGCTCACTTAGGCGTGTTTGTACCAGTGAAGCAATCCCAAAAGTTCTCTCTTAATGCTTGGAAAATTTTTAATTTTGTACTCCCAAAGAAAGTGTTCTTTTGCCCTTGGGAGTAACCTCCCTCATATGCTGTTTTGAACATTCCTTCAGGTCTCAAAAGCGGCTGCAAAATGCTTTTTTTTTTTTTTTTTTTACCAACTGCCAGCTCTATTGTTGCATGCAATTTTATGCCAGGGTACTTTTAAGGCTCATATGGGAAGCGGTCAGAACACACTGATGTAGCATATAGTAGTATGAAATTGCTCAACTGTTATAGGGGTACATTGCCTCATTACTTCGTGCGATAGATTTTACCACTGGCATGCCCGGGCACAGTATCAGAGGGCATAGTGGGGAGATGCAAAATTTAAGGTCAATGGATTGGTCTTGCTCGAGAGACTTGGGGTGCATTAAAAAGTATGCTTGTCGCACTTTAGAAGTGAATCAACAAGCGTAAGACAGCTGACATAAAGAAGTATAATATGGATAGAATTGAACATGTTCTCAGGAACGGAGGAAGCCTAAAAGCAGTGAAGAAACTAGGAATTGGCAAGAAGAACACACTGATGTAGCATATAGTAGTATGAAATTGCTCAACTGTTATAGGGGTACATTGCCTCATTACTTCGTGCGATAGATTTTACCACTGGCATGCCCGGGAACAGTATCAGAGGGCATAGTGGGGAGATGCAAAATTTAAGGTCAATGGATTGGTCTTGCTCGAGAGACTTGGGGTGCATTAAAAAGTATGCTTGTCGCACTTGATGCTTTGTCCTTTGGTCTTGGTCAATCTTGATTGCCAACTAAATGAAGGTGGCATCCGCAAACACCTTGAGTATTATATCGGTAAAAATAGACTGTCGTCAAGACTTGGCTCCTTATTTGGTTTTGCTCAACTTGGCATTCAGTTTTCATTTGTACAAGTCCTCGTGGCGAAATTGGTAGCAGGCTGATGGGGCCTCATTTCCAGGCTACAGCACCCAAAGCTGTCGTAGTGTGGTCTCGTTGTAGCACCATGTCCCTTATTAGCGTGGCATTGTCTTTGCATCAGGAAGGCAAAGCAGAGGCTGCCCAGACCTTGTATCATTCTCCAGTGAAGTCCTTCCTGACTTCAATATTATGTACCACTTGGATACACATTTGCAAAATACTGCCTAATTTTCCTTGGCATCACGTGTAGTGTCTCTGTGCCTGTCTAGCCCTGTGTACCAGGCTATTTGACATTGGCACACTGCTGATAATTGACATCCACGCTTCTACGAGTGCTGATAAGTGGTTTGGGTTTTTTTTTTTCCTGCATCTACTGATTCGAATATATATTTTAGATCATTTGCATGAGCTTAAGGTGGACAGTAGTTCCGGAACTTTTGGGGCAAAGTAGTAGTGATGCAAATTCCAATTGTGCATTATGATAAATGCAGCCTCTGCCAATGTGCGGTTAGAACTCTTCGTGGAAAGGTAGGCCACACAGTATGCGTGATGTGAAGACCACGCCGTGTGCTAGTCTCGCTTCCCTTACTTCGCCTATCATGACCACATGGGATAATACAAGCACTGGAAATGTGTTATAGGCATTTAGCACCTTTTGGGAAATGTGTGTTGCCAAATCGCCATCCTGTCTGCAGAAGCAGCTTTTGCAAGTTGCACATCCTTTAGGATCTTGTTGGAACACGTGCACCCTCTACATGGTGCACCATTGAGAAAGGAAACACTGCATTTGAATTTAAAGCCAGTACTTTTCCTTGTTCCTGTGCTGAAATTTTAAAGAAGTCTATGTGAGCAGAACTTCTCATGCCAGAACTATATAGTAACTGTGAATGAGGTTCTGACTTGTCGGTTTGCAGGAATCTTGGTTTGCACACAGCTTAAGTTGTCCCCTTTCATACTGGTGCAGTGTACAGCCTAGCTTTCTACTGTGGTATTTTCAACCTGAGAGGAGCTTTGTGGGAAATTATTTGCTCAATAATGAAGCCAATGAAAAGCTCTTGTCATACGTTTGGACATTTGATCATGCAGGTGTTGACCATCTGGGCGCCTTTTTGGTCATTGTCTGCGATTACTTTCCTGAAAAAAAAAGGGGGGGGGGCACACAAGTGGACTGTCAGATTGGCTAGCATCTTCAGAATAATCTTCAAGAACATGACAATATGTTCAGGGGGCCTGAAGGGCACTAGGCTATGCAAGGTTGAGGTTGTTGTTGTGCCGAGTTTGAAAAGTGTGAACTTGTTTGTGTAAATGGAGACCAACGTACCTGTGAGATACTTAAGGCTTCAGGAGATAACATGAGGCACTCACTAATGTGTTAGCACTCACTACCAATATTGGTATTAGTAAGCAGTGGTGACAGTTGAGTGTAAGTTTGTGTTGTCTCCGATTGCCTCCCCATATTTTTTTTTCATGTGAAAAGTAATCGTGGATGACCACCATCTAGCCCAAACCCACACGTGGTTCTTGCGCAGCTGTAGGATTCAGCCTACACAGCTGCTGCGCGACAGCTGGCATTTCATAGCAAAGGCATTTCCATTGAAAGTAACTTGAAGCATGCAGTTTCATACTAAAATTATCAGAGGAAGATCTCGTGCTGCAGTCAACCAACCATTTTGGGAATTGTGGTCCTATGTGTAATTTTTTTTTTACGATATAGAATGGATTCATTGTTGAAATATTTTACTGTTTAAAACATGTTTTCATGTTCTGTTTGGTTCATGTATGTTGTGTGCTGGCCTCGCAACATTTGTTTAGAGCTGTAGGTGTTAAAAAGTTCCAAATGAAGTCATTTCATCACAATTCGCAGCGCAGAAATTATTCTTAGTGCTTTTGAATACGTTTCTCACCAGTATAGATGTCTAGTAAAAGACTCACCATGGGTACCTTTTTTAATATGCTAAAAATTCTTTATCTTGCTTTTGCAATTTCCTGAAAACTGTAATAGTAGCAATGTTTGCTAATAGTCATTGTTGTACATAAAACTGCAGTGAAAAGATAACTTCAAGAAGGTTTGCAACTCGAACAAAGTTTAGACGCTGGCGCACCCTTCCCGTGATGGCTGAACAGCAGCCATACTAGTAGCGCACACAGGCTTTGTTATTTTAGTATGAAACTACATTGCTTAAATGACACCCAATTATTCTGACAGGCTGGTCGTTTTTTCTAGTGTTGGAGGCACATTGAAGACTCTGCATTCCAACTGCTTGCATTTCATCTGCAAGGCATAAAATTGGAGTTGGCATAGCATGTGCCACTCAGTTTCGGAGCATGCAGCAAGAGTGTGTACCTTTGCATGATAATTTTCTCTGAACACTGTGTAAAGCAGTAATCTGAGACTTGGGCCTGCATGTTCACATATATATAGCTCAATAGTTTATGGTGGTTGAACCTGTTTAGTTGCATTGAATCCACCATGTTTGTTTAACTAGGGTTTTCTTCTAATATTTGTTGCCTTTGTAACAGTCAACGAAATTGTTTAAACTTAATTTTCATAACAGTGAAAGTAAACAAGTGCAGATATCTGTATCAAGATCCTCAGGTATAAACAGACCAGTTAATTTATGTGTTAAAAAAGAAAGCTAAACCCTGATAGCAATGCCTACACTTGTGCCAATAACTCAGTAAGCTAACTACTTGAAAGGTGTTGCTTCAGCCATGTAATGCAATATGGAAATCATGAAGGTTGGTTTCTTTTCTGTGATGGATGTTTACTGCCATTTGGCTGCAATGAAGGAGCATAGAATGTAGAATATGTTTTCTGGATCTAATTGGAAGGTTGTCCTGAAGCTTGCAAATCACAGCTAAAAAACGGCAAAATAAAACCAGGACAAGAAAGACGACACAAGTGCTGACTGCCAACGGAAGACTGCGTGTGCACATGCCCAAGAAGGGGGGAAGGGCTCTTCTAACCAGGCGTGTGTAGACATGGAAAACTTGCGAAGAAATGATCAATTGCGTCGCTGTAAGTCAAGTTAATCGAAGGCTCGCTGACTGAGCCCTTGCAGTGCGTAGAAAAAGCTTTGCAGATCTCGCATGCTCGCTGGTCTCGGTATCTGCACAGAACATGTGCCTCTTCAAGTAAAGGCAAGCACCCGCATTTGGCGCAATGAATTGCTCCCACTCTTGGACTTAAGGTTACTGGAGTGCTCCCACAGGCGGTCGTTAAGGCAATGACCTGTTTGTCCAATCTATGAGCCACTGCACGACGGGACCTCGTACACAACTTTCCTCTTGCTAGGCACAAAGTGCATGGAATGTTGCTTGTCACACTGCGTGTTTTCAGGAAGAATAGCGTTCACCCTTTTGGATAGCGACCCTAACTTGTTAGGTACCGACTGGATTACTCCCACTATAAGCTATCTCCGTGATTGATCAATTGTTCATAAGTTTTTAACGCTTGACGCATGCACAGTTAGAAGAGCCTGAGACCCCTTTCCCCCCTCCCCGTTTCTTGGGCATATATATATTTACATACAGAATATATACATTTTGTTGGAGTCAGCGCTCATCCTATGTCATCTTTCTTGTCCTGGTTTTCTTTCGCACTGTTCTTTAGCTATGAATCAGTACCAACTAGGTCAAGTTCAGACCTTTTTGCTAGTCATTTTAGACTACCTGAAGATGTCTTAGTACCTGTATTGTAAGGAACGAATCAAGGACACATAATAGGGAATTTATGGAAAAAGCATATCCAAGTGGTATTGCTTGGGCAAAAACTCGAATTCTATTTCAGGCCCTTTGCATTCTTATGTACTCTCGCTGCGCTCTTTTGTACAGCCAAAGGATTGTGTCCACTAATTTTGGGTCCATTATTGCTTTAACTCCCTATTTTTGCAAATTGCTGTAATTTGTGATATGCAGTGTTAGTGCTGTTATGTTAAGAGGGCAATGCTGAGCTATGGTCAAAATTGGGGTAGCAACTTACAAAAACATTTGCTAGGCTGAAGTTTGGAAAAGCTAATGAGAGACATGGTGTGCTTTTTTTACGTTGTTCATCATACTGAAAGTGTTATGCTTTGCTGAAAAGATGTGGGACAGTGTTGTTTGTTATCCAGTTTTATTGATTGCCACTTGCAGGATAGGTTGTGATTGCCCTGTAATTTTCTTCTCTTATGATTTATAACTTGTTGTGTATACTTTCGTGCCTACAGTTGCAGCAAAGGTGTATGTGGTCAGTGTCCTTGTACCTGCGGCGTGCACAAGAAATGGCATTAACAATTGTTGCTGAGCCTGCAATTATGTACACTGCCTTGTGCTTTTGTCACGGTGAGCCTGAACATAACGCAAAGATGTGCACTTTTTCTTGCTGTAATAAAGATGAAAAAAGGCCTTTGACTTTTTCCTCAACAGAAAAGCAGGAAGAGGGTGCATGCACACGAGCCAACCTCGGCAGAGGTGATATGGGTGGCAGAGAAACGTTTCGAAATTTGAGCAGGAAGGTCGAAAGCACGCAATGATTACATCCAATGTAAAGCAAGTGCAAGTCTCTCGAGCTGCTTTCTGAAAACAAGTCTCCTTTCATATTGCAACCATTCAGTAGTGCCACTTAGGCACATCAGTCAATGGTAGTGCTGTTATTTCTTTGTGTGTATGTGTACTCTAGTTGTGTGCTGCTGTTACTGCTGCTAAGGCCAAGTGGTATAAGCTTGGAGCGTTTCCCTTGCTGGGTGCCGTAAGGAAAATCGCATCACTTGCATGTTCCCAGAATGCACTGCAGCTTGAGGGGTCGCGAGCTGCGTGCCTATTGGTTCCCGATGCAAGCCACTTCCGCCAGCATAGCGGCAGCTAGGGCAGCAGCCTGGGACATTGCCTGTGAGATTGTGCACGCTATCCAAGCCCAGGTGCGCGTTTGTGCTCCGATGCAGCGTTGAAGCGGTGGGGCCATTTGGTGATGAAAATATGCATCGCTTGCACTGATAAATCTGAGGCATGCAAAAAGACTTGGAATGCTCAAGAAACGCTGTGCGTACGCCCTTATCAGTGCTGCACTTTATTGCCAAAAGCCACGTCACTGCATTATTAGTGATGCGCAGAAAGTCAACACGGCCAGAATGAAAAGGAAGAACACTGCATAATGATAGAGCCACGTGTTGTGGGCGCAACATTAAGGAAGACACGGCAAGTCTTTGTTGCTGTTCAAAATGCAGAAATGAACTGCATATTTCCTAGAATGTCAGTATGGCCAGAAACGGTACTCTGACATACACTTGCTTTGCTTGTTGGTGCAGCACTTGTGCAAAATTATTTTGGCCTACACAGAGTGACTGAAGACATCCCATGTGAAATGAGAAGCATGCATATGTTAGCAGCCACGCGTCCATAAGCCTACAAACAACCTATCGTGCTGCCACTTAAAACCTTGCAAGGCGTACATTCACATTTAAGGAAGAAGAGGATGTCATAGCGGCAAACGACGAGCCCACAACAGGGCACTGGGGCCTAGGAGGAAATTCCACTAAAACACAAGATTTGTGTTACGAAAGGAAAAAGCAAAATCATGTTTTCATAATGGCTTCACCGCAAGACTGCTGTGTAATGCCTTCAAGCATACACTGTATATTGCAGAGAAGTGAGAACTTGCATATATACTGTGTAATTGTCACGATCCGCCCGGGTTCGTGAACAAGGGAAAGCTCGAGGCACCCTCCGTTAGACGGATGCTTTGCATCGTTGCTAATGATGAACGATAACTGACCGCCAAGCAGCTGTGCTTGTCGGTGTTTATTACGGTGCAGTGACCAATGTTGCCTACCGAGCCTGGCGGGCCATCGAAGATTATGGCTGAGGAGGCATCCCATGCTTGCTACGCCCCCTTACCCCCAGTTTGTTTGTCGACAGCAAATGTCCAAGTTCAAAGTACGAGTCTCTGCCTCCACCCTAGCTGGGTCGACGGTGCCTGCTACCCAGGCGAGTAACGGTCTGGTGGCCTCCGCCGTCGAGTATACTCTGCCTGGGCACCGGAGTTGACGTGCCGGGTTTGGCAACGCCGGGTGCTGCCTGAGACAGCCTCGCTCCATCCGTAGGGTCCGCAGTGGTCGGCCTTGTGAGTGGCGCCGGGCTCGACACCGGCCCAACGGGCACTGCACCACTGGCAACGCTTGCCACGTCCAAGGTGGGTGGTGCTCCGCTGGAAGCAACTGGTGTTGCTGCTATTCCTCTTGCGGGCTGGAACTAAAGTGGCAGTTGAGGGTACTGGTCAGGTCCCAAGGAGAGGCCTAACATGGTCGGTGTGTCTGTGCCACGCGGGCCCGTCTGGCATGCGGATGAGCAGCGATGAGGCGCTGGCAGGAGACCACCTGTCCGGCGGACCAGAGTGGGCCAGGACGGAAGTTCCTGGCAAAAACTGGAGCTCCTGACTCTGGCAAAGGCCTGGGACGGCACTCTTGGTCAGCAGCCAGCTTCTGCTTCAGGAGCACTGTGGATTGGAGGTCCGATTGCAAGACGTCCAAGGGTGTCTTGACTATCCGACCCTGCAGGAGCTCACAGGGGGTATGGCCAGTGACATCGTGGGGGTAGTCCAGTACTGAAACAGTATCCAAGCAATCTTGAGTCCGGAAATCCCCAGTATGGCTCTTTTGAGCTTGTCCTTGATGGTTTGCACCACCCGCTCGGCTGCACCATTTGAAGCAGGGTGGTACGGCAGAACGATGATCCGGCAGATTCAGTTCTTCGTCAGCCAGGCCAGGTACTCCGTGCTGGCAAAAGCAGGACCATTGTCGGACACGATGACGTCCGGCAACCCCTGGGCGGCGAAGACCCATCGTAGCGCTGCAATGGTCGCGCCTGCTGATGGAGTGGTGACAGGTAGAACCTCCACCCACTTTGAAAAGGCGTCCACCACCACCAGGGAGTAATGGCCCTTGAAAGGTCCCCCAAAATCCACATGTAGGCGGGACCAGGGTCTCTGTGGGAATGGCCAGAGTGTGATTTCCACATGACGCAAGGCCCACTGATGCTCCTGGCAGATTTGGCAGCTCTGCAGCATGTGAGGTGTCCCGGTTAAGGCCAGGCCACCAAACATGGGACCGGGCCACCATCTTGGTCTTTTCCACGCCAGGATGACCCGCGTGCAGCAACTGCAGGACCCTGGACCGGAGACTGTGGGATCACCACCCTAGAACCCCACAGTAGGCAGCCCTGCTTCAAGGTCAGCTCAGCGGCCTTGTGGCTATAGGCCTGCTGAACCAGTTCCTCCCCACGGGACACTGCCTTGACCACCTGAGACAGGACTGGGTCCCGGCTGATCGCTTGCGATACCGCAGATCTGGAGAGCACCTCCAGGTACGCGTGCTCCAGCATGAACACTTCAGCAGGTTCCGGAACAGCATCAGGCACCTCTGGCAGGGGCAGGCGGCTCAGGGCATCAGCAAGTCCAAGGTCCTTTCCCGGACGGTAAACTAGCTGGTAACTGTAAGCTGCCAGCCTCAAGCCCCAGCGTACCACTTGATGTGATGCCTGCACGGGAACTGCCTTCTCAGGCCCCAGCAGCGGCTTGCGGTCCGTGACCGCCTCGAACTTCCGCTCCCACAAATACTGGTGGAAGCGTTCGACACCGAACATGAGAGCCAAACCTTCCTTTTCCAGCTGGCTGTAACATTGCTCTGCAGCATGAAGCCGGCGAGAAGCAAACAACACAGGGCATTCCTGGCCATCCTTGTCCCAGTGCGCCAGAACGGCTCCCATGCCGTACAGCGACGCAGCTATGGTCAGGACGACAGGCTTAGCAGGATCGAAACGTACCAGCACTGGAGGCTTGGTGATTAGCTCCTTGCTGCGCTGGAAGGCCCCGTCATGCTCCTTCCAGACCCATTGCTGACCATCTCGAAGCAGAAGATGGAGCGGCTGTAGATGCTGCGACAGATTTGGCAGGAAACTACTGTAGAAGTTGATGAGGCCAAGATAGCTCTGAAGCTCCTTCTTGTTCTGGGGTTTAGGCGCCTTGAGCACAGCATCAACTTCGCGGGGAGTCGGGGCTAGGCCAGCCTGGGAAATGACGTCCCAAGTACTCAACACTGGGGGCTAGGAAAACGCACTTTTCCAGCTTGAGTCCGGGGTCCTGCAGGCGTGCCAGGACGTTGTGCAGGTTCTGCAGATGGTCCCTGTCATCGCTGCCAGTAACCAGGATGTCTTCCAAGTACACCGCCACATGCCCCTGAAGAGGTTCTCCATCTCCCTCTGAAATATGGCTGGGGCTGAGGCCACGCCAAACGGTAAGCGCGTGTACTGGAAGGGCCCCAAAGTTGTCGACATTGTGACATACTTTCGGGAGGCATCCTGGAGCACCAGCTGCTGGTAAGCATTTCTGAGGTCGAGCTTTGTGAACTTTTGTCCACCGGACAACGCTGACCAGAGATCTTCTGTCTGGGGCAGCGGGTACTTCTCGACGGCAGTGACGGGGTTGATGGTAACCATGAAATCCTCACAGATCCTGACACTGGCGTCTCGCTTGAGGACTGGTACGATGGGAGCGGCACATTCAGGTGTCTTGAAGGGCTCGCTGCAACCGTTGCAGCTCCTGGATGACCCCATCCTTCAGGGCGAATGGCAGTGGGCAAGGCTTGAAAAAAACGTGCCCGGGCTCTCTCAGGTACATAGATGCCAGCTGTTGTGCCAGTGAATGTGCCCACCCCTGGCTGGAACAGGGACTTGAACTCAGTCAGGAGGCTGGGGACGTATTTCACCACATGCAGGCTGGCTTCCTGATACTCTGGCAGACAAACGCCCAGTGCATGAATCCAGTTTCGTCCCAACAGCGTCGGCGATGATCGCTTGGTTAAGTAGAGGGGAAGGGTTGCCCTGTCGCCAAAGCAAACGCTGACCTGTGCCTGACCCTGGACCTGGGAGAGCAGCCCGGAGTAGCTGCGCAGCATCACGCCCGAACCCTCGACGGACACGCCGGGGAAGGTACGCTTGAACCGTTTCCCGGCCATGAACGGCACGCTGGCCCCTGTGTCCAGCTCCATGGAAATGGGGTGCCCGCAGATTTCGACGGTCAGCATGTACGGCGTCACAGACGACGGTACGAAGCCTGTGTGCCACATGTCGAAAATCGGCAGGTCCTCGGCCACAACGTGGAGCCTAGCTGGCCGCGGAAGAACTTGGGCCTGCTGCCGCACGCCCCCGCCGCGTACCCTTGCGACAGCTACCCTGGCCGCGGGCTTGTGTGGTACCTGGGCTTGAACCAGGCTGCTGCTGCTGCTGTTCGTTCTCCCCCTTCGGCATACCCGTGCCAAGTGCCCAGTTTTCCCGCACGTGAAGCATTGTGCTTGAGAGAACTGGCATTCTGAGGGGGGATGGGCACCACCACAGCGACCGCAGGTAACTGCCCTTTGTCGCCAACTTGTCGACCGCCGCTTCCGCTGACGGTGAGCCAGTCGCACGGGCAATCTTGCTGGCGTCCTTGGCGGCAGCTTCCATAACCAGCGCTGCCTTCACAGCGTCGTCCAGCGAGGGGTCGGGAAGCACGAGGAGTCGCGTCTGCATGGCGGGGTTGTTGATGCCGCAGACGAAACGGTCCCGGAGCAGCGAGTCCAGTTGGTCTCCGAAAACGCAGGAACTCGCTAACCCTCGTAGCGCAGCAACGAACTGCTCGAGGGTCTCTCCTTCCCGGCGGCTCCGGTTGTTGAAGCGGAAACGCTCCATTAGTGTGGACGGTGCTGGGTTGAAATGCGCTAGAGCGCAGTATGGCGAGCAGCTCACCCAGCGTCTTAACATGCGACGTGGCTGGCTTGAGAAGGTCGAGCAGGAGACTGAAGATGCGGGTCCAGCAGCTGGCCAGGAAAATGTACCGCTGTTTGGCCTCGAGTGTGCGTTAGCCCGATAAACTGGAACTGGTCCGTGGTTCCAACTCTTATATGCCGCTTATATTCTCGGATGCTCTCCTTAGGCCTCCGTCTGCCCGCATTTTTCTCGCATGCTTGAGTGCCGCCAAGGCGCTATAGTCACGGCACAACCTATTTTTGCCAGTTCTGTGCAATGGTAGCAAAGCATAGAGCAAAAACATTAATCTTAGTGTAAATTGAACATTCTGCTGACTTGAAATTCCATCTTACGAGTGATATGCATCGTTACAGTGTAGCGCCATAGAGCCCAGCGGCCGAATTGACTGTAGCACACCAAGCGGATGGTATTAACTCCTTTCGGTTTTGGGCGCGCGCGTTTTGAACACCAGTTGGTACACGCCGCGCCGGCTCCGCTGCTCGGGGCGGCATTTTTTTTTTTTTCGCTTCTGCTGAACCCCGCGTGGCCTTGGCGTGGAATCGTTTCATTATTTAGTAAAAGTGATTGCGAACGACCTTTACAAGACTCCGCCGAATCCGTCAGGTGCAATTTCATAAAGACAACGCAAGACGTCTTCTGAAAACGATGAAATGTTTATTTTGCTCTATATAAATACTCGTTCCGGGCTTCTACATTCATTCAAAGTTGGGGCACCAGGTAAGCAGCAGTCGTTGCCGTACGAAGCTCCACCGGATGCCATCAGCTGAAAGTAGATTACAAGCATGTATCATTTTGGTATATTCACCTAACAGGTATTGCGTGTAAAGGCGAAACGTGCGTAAGTGGTGAATGAGCGGCATTACAGATTAATTCACTTTTACGTACATTTCGCAGCAAAGACTTCTCTCAAACAATGCCATAAAATCTGAACAAGCCCCCCTCCCTTCCCGGGCAATATTTCCTGCACTTTAAGAGCACAAATACAAGGGTGACAGCGCGTTTCCAAAAGAACTTGGCCTCAGTCGACGCGATGGTACGCCAAGTACACAGAGATGGCTACAACACAGGCTCAGCCAGACCATGTTACACGCTCGCAGAATGCCTTCTAGTCGCACTCGGGACAGATTCGTGGGTGCAAAGCCTGTTTTCAGTCGCTCAGAATTAATACATAAATGCCATGTTCTTGAGCTCCTCCGTGTTATCTTTTATGCGTCCTGCCAGCGCATGCAACGCTCCCTTGTTATCCCTCGGCAATCGTGCGTCGCGTTTTCGCAAGCGTGAGTACCGAAATAAGGTATATGTTGTTGCAGGGCTATAAAATGCGTCACAAACTTGTCCCACTAAAATTCAGTACACGCAAAACTCACTATGGCCGGCTTGCTTTTTTGGTAACAGCTTCACAACCCCAGGCACGGCGAGCATGCCTCAATATATCCCAAAAAGTTACCAAATAATACTTTTTCGGGTCAGAGAATGCGTCACGAACTTCTACCAGTAAGATTCAGTACACGTGAAACTAAATGCGGCACACAGCAGAGCTGCTTTTCGCTAACTGCGCCACTACGCCGAGCGCGGTCACTGTGCTTGAAAAGTACCCCAAAAAGTTGTGAAATTAGTTAAAATATTGTCTGGGGTCAGAGAAAGCGCCAAAACTTGCCCCGGTAAGATTCAGTACACGCGAAACTACGTCACACGGCCAAAGTTCTTTTCGTCAGAAAGCCAGGTGTGGCGAGCGTGCCCAAAAACTACCGAAATAAGTTATAATTATGCTTGGGGTCATAGAAAGCGTCGCAAACATCTCCCAGTACGAGTAATTAACTCATCTTAACTAGGCTTGGACTGCGGAGCTATTTTTCGATAACTGCGTCACTATA
Source organism: Dermacentor variabilis (assembly GCF_050947875.1). Lineage (NCBI taxonomy): Eukaryota > Metazoa > Arthropoda > Arachnida > Ixodida > Ixodidae > Dermacentor > Dermacentor variabilis. Next base: position 18,499,063 of record NW_027460291.1, on the reverse strand, counting down.
TAGGTTCAGTTTTGTGCAGTAAGCCTAAACGTGCTTGAAGTGCGTCGCAGACTGTCAAACAAAATTCCTCACATTGCTGTAGTCCAGTAGTGCAGCGGTGCCGTGTCGAATTGCAAACGGAACGCAAGAGAACGCCGGGAGCCCAAAAAACGGGCTACATCCAAAAGAGACGGGTCGCTGAGCACGCGAGCTTCGCACGCGCAGCCGACCTCGCTCACTCCTGCGGCTTGTCTGGCGCATGACGTATGCACGCGCGTCTGGCGTGCCGCTAGCTTGTTGCTAGGCAACGCAACAAAAATAAGTTGCAAAGTATAAGTTCATTTACACGCAAAACTTTTTCACTTTTAGTGGGAAAGAATAAAAAAAATAAAACGTTTCCTGGAAGTTTATTTCACATTCTTTTTTTCTGATGCTCGCGTCAACTAACGGATGGAGTTGAAACTAGGCGTGACGTGTTTCCTGTGGCCAGTTTTTGAAGAGTGTCCCTTCTTGTTGAATTTCTTTCTCTATGGTAGCGCTTTGACAAGGAACCACCGTGTTTTACTCGACTGACGTGGAGCATGTCAATGGGCGTCTTGCGCTGGAGTTTGAGGTATAGTAGCGGCGCCTGGTGGCGGCGCGCGAAACGTTATCTGGGTATTACCAGATGGGGTAGTATTGAGCCCTGGCTGTGGCGAAGCACGTTTCTAGCCCGAGTTTTGCGTCGATTCGCACTTTTTTCTGCCCTGTTGCGAGTGCGAAAAGGCTGGTCACTTCTCGCAGACCACGCCGACCACGCTGCGGGCTAACCGCAGCTACAGTGGCTAGAATGTACCGCAGCCTATTGGCGGTGAGGAGTTACGGAGTCGCCATCTATCGGAAGCGCCTCGCTGGGGTAGTATGAGGGATCACGCGGCGCGCTCCTCATAGGTTTTGCTGTCAGCGCTCACAGAAAACACCACGCGCGAGCTCTCCCGGGTATTTCTGTAAGTACTTTCGAAACGAGAGCAAGTTTTTTACTGTCTAAATAATAATCTTGGGCAAACTGAAAGCACAGGATCGTTTACAGACGCTATCTCTTTACCGAATACGTACAGTGAACGCCACTGCGCACGGTCGCCGCGATGGAGTCTCCCGAACCGGCTTCTTGCGTGAAAGGTAGGTAAAGGCCGAGAGCAAACTATGTGATATATGTCCTTATAGTGTTTTGTATAACTAAAAGGAGCGTAATAGAATGAAGCCTCAATGCAGTGATCGCACAGATTCGCAGCGACCGACTGCGCGTCTGCATGCTTGTCTGTGCACTGTTTCACTTTCGCCGCGTTCGGGTTTTCGCACCGTGCCATGAGCTTTAGACCGCAGAATATGAACATTTGACAGTATACAAGCAACCATTGTTGCGTGGGCGCTATCAGAGCTGTTAAAAAATAATTTAATTGTAGAGATTTCGACGCCTACGGGGACTGTGATGTCCCGTCGCGACTCAATCTTTTTTTTTTCTTCTATATTCTTTGACCTTTCAATATTATATCTCGAGTTGCGTCGCACTGTATGTTTATCGGCGTTCTCAGGTGATATCGGTGATTTCCCGTTGCTTCTTCTTTGTAATCCAGTACATTAATTCATAACACCAAACATAATAAACTAATAAACTTCTTTATAATGTGCTTCTTACGCTCCCTTTCCACTCCAGTGAACCTACCAGTATCTATAGCATCGACAAGTTCATCGACCAAACCGTCATGACATTAGTCGGTGTAAGAGTTGTCGGACGATCCCACCGCTGTCAACCAGATGTAGGAGTCGTCGGACGATCTCGCCGCTGCTACCATTTGAAGGAGTTGAAGGTCGTAGAGAGGAACTCGGTGAACAGGATTTATTTACATTATTTACATCTTAGACAAGACATATATCGACAGTCTAGCGTGACTCTCATATGAAGCCCGCAAGGCTAACATACAGCAAACAGCTTACGAGCACACCGCTCACGAGTACATGTCGAGCACGACAACGAGCACTCAGCTCACTAGTACATCTCGAGCACAACAACGAGCACACAACAAGTACTCCCTGCAGCCGACAATCGCTGCTTATAAGCTCTCTGCTCGACGTCATAGTTCGACGTCATTCAAGATGACCCGCCCTTTTGGAGAATGAGGGCTGTCATACACGTGCCGCACACACACACAGGTGTAAAGGTCCGGAGCCGACGTCAGAGGGGATTTGTAGAACTCCTTCACTCGCAACGGCGACGAGGCTAGAGGTTGGCGGTTTCAGCACAAAGCCTGCTTCGTCGAACTCCTTCACTCGCAACGGCGACGAGGCGACGAGGCCACCGCTGGCGTAACTGGCTGGCAAACTTGCACTGCAGCTGGCCGTTCTTAACAGCGCCTCCATGGCCCGGAAAATCTCGACTTTCCAGTGCTGGCAACCGCTGGGCAGGAAGTGAATGGCTGGCGCGAGCAAGACGATGGCTTTGCTCTCTGCAACCCCTGCGCACTTGGAATGCCTTCAACCATTTCACAACTGGCACAGAAGAGTCGACCCGGCAACACGTACACAATACCACTCAGCGTGCAAACGCCCGGAATCAGCTGTTAACCCACCAGGCCTCCTATCAAAATTTCAGTGCAAGTCACTCAACTGGGAATCCCCAAATTTTGCCCCAAAATTTCGTGCCGCCAAGCGAGCGTTCACGTTCCTCTTGAGTTCGACCAAACCCGATCTGACCGTCGTGCTGCACAAGAGTAAAGGTTTACGCAGAATCAAACTGAAGGCTCTTAACCACCAATACCAGAATATAACGTAAGCAGCCTAACTTCACGAATAGCCTGTTCTTACCTTATCGCAGTGGCGTACTTATCTCACGTACTGTTGCCACTGAACAGTCTGGCCAACTCCACAGGTACGTAATCACAATCGCGCTAGCTTTGTGGTCCCTATTCCGAACGCGTACTCACGTCTTACGCAAACGTTTCATTACGCTTACTCACATTTGTTCCTTTAGTCCACACAGGACGCGTTCCTTAAACGAACAACCAAACTTGCGTAACTAACGCAACACAGAGGAACCTTCGAACACATGTGTCTTCTAATAACTAGCTCTACGCACGCGTACTAGAGAATTCAGAATACGGCTGCCCTCAATACACACGAGCAACCCAGTCATAAACCTTCTGCTTCCTTCCGTCCGCACAGGACACGCGCTAAAGGAACTAAGAGCTCTTCTCAGTGCAAATCAAGCACTTACTGAAAATCTACGTGCTTAACCTTAGAAAATAAAAAACACATAAAAAAGAAGGTTAACTAAAACACACACGCGTTACCATAGGCCTCTCAACGATAACCTTGACCTATCCCGGCCACGGCGGCCGCATTTCGATGGGGGCGAAATGCGAAAACACCCGTGTGCTTAGATTTAGGTGCACGTTAAAGAACCCCAGGTGGTCAAAATTTCCGGAGTCCTCCACTACGGCGTGCCTCATAATCAGAAAGTGGTTTTGGCACGTAAAACCCCAAATATTATTATTATTACGATAACCTTGACCTTCAGGTTACACACACACAAAAAAAAAAAGAAAGCCTATATGCTCATTAACTAACACTCGCGAGACTAATTGTTTAAATAAAACACCTCCTTCAAACCTCAGAGCTTCTCAACCGAAAACATAAAGAAAGCTCATACCTTACTTATTGAAAGAAACTCTAGTCTCAAATCGCGAAAATTTTCAAAATGCTCAAAAAAACAGCATGTTTCACTTCTACGGAAGTTGCCTTCGCCTCCCGTTTCAAATGCTTACGTCTGACTCATACTTTGAGCCGCACCCGAGGTGGTCGCGGTCCGAAAGCTATTCTGGCTACCCAATAACAACAAAAGGGCTGACTCACTATCAGCTCCCCCAAGACGTTACAGTTTAATGCCAATTTGCGTCCTGGCGCCCCGCTTTCATCATGACCTCGACTGACCGCGTCGCTACTCCCCACCTGGTCTCGTCTTGCCACCTTGCGCTTCTTTGTACTACACGCTAAGCTTTGAAAAGAACGACGGAACGACGAGGAATTTAACTGCCCCGTGCCCTTTGTCCGCGTCCGTGCAGAACATGCTTCTCGGTTTCTTTTCCACCTGTGGCCCGAACGATAAGGAAAGCCGTCAAACTGGCCATGGGCATCCCGGTCTACTCGTCAACGCAGAAGCTGCTGGAAATGGGTGCCTACAACACGGTGGAAGAGCTGGTGGAAGCACACCTATCCCACCAGAGAGTAAGGCTGAGCCGGACAGAGCACGGTCGGGCCGTCCTACGCAAGATAGGATGGCAAATTGAACAGCAACCGACAACGGAGCCGCACCCCACAACGTGGAGAGACATTAAGACCAAGCCCCTCCCCCGGAACATGCAGCCGGGGAGGAACAACGAGAGACGCTCTGCGCGGGCCAAGGCACTGGCTCGACAGCTGGAAGAGGACCCCGAGGTCCTCTACGCGGACGCCTCGCTTCCCAAGCATGGAACCAGAGCAACGGCGGTCGTCACCACCATCGATAAACTGGTCACAGGCGCGTCGATACGGACGACGAATACAGCCGAAGCAGAAGAAGTGGCCCTCGCACTCGCACAACCGGGAGTGAGGACCGTGGTCACAGACTCCCAGACCGCCTACGCAAGCTACCGCAAGGGGAACATCTCTCCCGCGGCACTAGCGATCCTCACCAAATGTAAATCACCGGGACGGGCCGTTGAGCTCGTGTGGGTCCCGGCTCACTCGCAAGTGGAAGGCAACGCACTCGCCGACCACTATGCCCGAGAACTGTCAATCCGGGCCGAGGGCGAGCCAGAGCTACCGCACCCCGTGACAAGTTACAAAGAAATCACGCAAATGTACAGAAGCGGCAGATGTAGGCTTCCCCGTCCGCATCCGCAACTCAGCCGAATGCAGCAAACGATCGTGCGACGCATGCAAGCGGGGTCGCTAGCGCATCCCGTGCTCTTGCACAAGATTTTTCCAACAGAGCATGACACTTCATGTCCTTTTTGCAGACGGTCAAAAGGCACTCTAGCACACGTCGTTGCAGAGTGCACTAAGCTCAAGAACCCCCCCCCCCCCGAGCGATGGGAGACCTTGTTGTCCAGCCCCGACCTACCGACCCAGCTCGCGCTGGCGGCTAGGGGCCAGGAACTGCTGGACGCATATGGGACCTGAGAAGAAGGCTCCACCCCATCTGGTGCCAGCGCGCACCAACCGTCACTAACGGCTCAGTACAAAAGTTGATTCTCTCTCGAACGTTTATGATGCGTCAACATCGTCAGTGACGACCGCACCTTTCTTTTCCTCGCGCCCTGCCCTTTTGGGTCTCTCGCCGTCTTTGGCGGCGCTACATTAGTCACCGCATTCCTATCTTTAGCGCGCTTCTTTCTGCGGCGTTTTTTCTGTGAATTCTCTTTCATGCCGTCATCTCGCGCCTCGTGCTGGCCGTTACACATCTCGTTGGCCCGGATCGGTCTCTTACCCGCACAGTCTGAATGATCCTTAACTAAATCATCCCTCTCTTGGCTACCTAGACTGGTGGAGAGCTGTACCGATCCCTGAACAATGCAGTTGTTCTTTCGTGAGCTACGGAGCTCGCCATCCCGAGGACTACTCTCAACTGCATCGTCCAGCTGGCACTCCTCTTCGGCACGGAGATCTGACTCGACATGGGTGCTCGCGTCTGTCAAGTCCGTAGTATTCTGTACCTCGCTAACGACTACCATGAGATGCGACGCACACGCGCGGTAACTGTGCCAATTTGTTCGCAGCTGGCCTAGCTGTCTCTAAGTCCTCTGTTGGCACAGCACCTCGTCGCTCTCACTCTGGCCTTTAACGGCCTATGCTGCCACTGAGGCATTGTTAGCTGCTAGCACTTCGAGTTCACTTATAAACGTGCTGCTAATCTCGCAGGTGCTGCTACTTCTCTCGGCTTTTGAACAAAATCTGCTATCTACTTCCTCCCACTTTCGCTGCGTCCAGCCTATAGATTTATTTATTTATTTATTAATACCTCAAGGGTCCAAAATAGATTACATGAGGGGTGGGCATTTAAAAGGCGGGATTGATGATGGGGAAATTAGAAAGATTAGTCGGAACACTCAATGGCAGATCTAAAGCGTGCTGTATCGCGGATGAGTGCAGTTTGTCTGGGAAGGCCATTCCAGTCTCGGGCGGTTCGGACGAAGAATGACTGCAGGAACGTAGTGGTGCGGGCTTGTGGTGGGATTACGGAGTTCGGATGGCCTGTTCGACGAACACGATGAGCCAGCTGGACCAGCTGGCTGTCACGAGGTATGGAATAAACAAACCTGTGATAGAGGCATAGGCGAGAGATGCGACGACGAGAGGCAAGAGGCGATAGGTCTAGTTTAAATTTTAGTGATGAAACGCTAGTGTGATATGAGTAATTTGAAAGAATAAATCTAGCAGCACGGTTTTGAACGCTTTCAAGGGCTTTAGTGAGATTAGATTGGTAAGGGTCAAGGATAGCACATGCATATTCAAGTTTTGGTCGCACAAGCGTTTTATAGGCAACTGATTTCACGGGTGGCTGTGCCATGAAGATATTACGGCGAAGATAACCAAGAATTTTGTTAGCTGAATTAATTATGTGGCTTACGTGATTTGTCCAAGATAAATCTTTGGATAGGTGAATTCCTAAGTACTTGAAGGAGTCGGTAGTAGATATAGTGCAGTTGTTAATCTTGTAGGCAGGGGGAATGTAGTTAGGTCGCCGATGGAATGAAATATGCACAGTCTTACTAACGTTTAGGGACATGAGCCATGTAGCACACCAGTCTTGAATATGAAAGAGGTCCTCCTGAAGAGCAGAGACGTCTGCGACGGTATTGATAGGGCGGTATAGGACACAATCATCAGCGAATAGACGTATTGCAGAGGTTACAGTGAATGGCAGGTCATTAATGTAGATTAGAAATAGGAGTGGCCCAAGAACAGTGCCCTGAGGTACACCAGATAGAACGGAGGAAACGGAAGATGTAAGGTTGTTAGCATATACAAACTGTTTTCGGTTAGTTAAAAAACACTTGATCCAGTTAAGAACAAGTGGGTGGATGTTTAGGCGTGATAATTTTAGTAGAAGGCGAGAATGTGGAACCTTATCGAAAGCCTTTTCGAAATCTAAAAACAGGGCGTCACTTACCGAGCCCAATGCTGCTTAGCTTCGGGGATCGGACGAGAACCGGCGTATTCAGCATGGTATGGCCGATGGCGAGAAACGAAGGTTTCCGATGCTGCCTGTATCTAAAAGAGAGCATCGGCTCTCTACAGCTACAATGAATAGTCTTTACGGGTTACGGAAACGTCTCATTACGTGGTTTTAATTTGTTCATCTGCGCTAGAAAAGAGAAAATTGCGTGTGCGAGTTGTGCAGAGGAGAGTGGACGTAACACGTTGTGTGTGCTTTTCTGCGGCTTGCACATGTGGCTTGGAATGTGCTGCCGTCTATGTGATGTTATCAACCTGCATGCGTGTAATAGCGATGCAGTTAGCAGTTTATGCGAATAATTTTCGCGATTAGTGACACTTCTTGTCGCCATATTACTCCGCGTAATATCATGCCACGTCCTTCATGTCGTTTTGAATTTGTGCCCGCGAAGCTCACATCGATGTTGACGCACGAGAGGCTGCGGATGATGAGTGTTTATATTTCGCCAACGCGTCCACTCACCACAGCTTTACGCCTACATTCAAAACACGCCAACTAAAATAATAATAATAATAACAACAAAAAAGAAGTGCAGACAAAAAAAATTAAAAAGAAAGGTGCCATCAGCACTCGGTGTTCCCAGGTGGTCTCCCTCCCAAGTACTGACCGAGCCCAATGCTGCTTAGCTTCGGGGATCGGACGAGAACCGGCGTATTCAGCATGGTATGGCCGATTTTTTATTTATTTATTTATTGCCTGATTTTCAGTACATAACTATTTACAAGAGGAAACAATAACCGTAACAAAAACCAAAATACAACATACATTTGCTGTTGGGCACGTATTCAACCAGTATCGTACTGGCTGAGTCTAATCAAAATTCGCGCAAATTAACCAACGGCTCTACTCTTGGGAGCCACTCGGGTGGTTCCTCTGTCGCCTTATGGAGAGCGACAAACCAGTGCATCTGTTCCCTGAAATACATTCGTGCACGCCGCGCATCTTTATCAACATGGTATCCCGCCATTCTCGCGCGCCAAATACAGTGGAGGCCCAAGAGCATAATTAGGTCAAAAGGCACCCCGTCCTCGTTATCTATGTTTAAGTAACGAATGCCATACGCGTCTAGTGGAAATTCTTTCTTTAGTGTCCTCTGCAATACATCCCAGAAGAACACGCCTCCCCAACAGTTTAAAAAAACATGATCTATTGTCTCTGGCTGCTTGCAAATTAAACAGTGTGTTCCCCACGGTAAATACACTCCCTTTGCCTCCAAAAACTTCTTAACTGGTAATGTTCCCGTGTGTAATTTAAAGAAGAAGGTCTTTGTTCCTGGCGGGACCTGCATTTTCTTTACTCTTTTTAAAACATCGCTGCTTGGGCCTCCACCGTACAAGGACCTGTACAGTGGCACTGGGAAAAGGACGTCGCACAAAGCACAATACAGTTTCTTTTTGTTCACAACGGAAAGGAAATCAGTCGAGAAGCGCACTGAAAGAAATCGAACACTCGATACAACTTCTTTGTAAAAACCTCGAATCCCTCCCGAAAACACTGCGGTTGAAACCACACACTCTGGTATTTGTCTACTCAGCCTCATTTGACATACCGTGCGCAAGAAAGGGTCGGTTGAGTCCCTAAAGAACAAGAACCGGTTTACCAGCTGCCGCACAAAGAGGTGGCCCAATCCCAGCCCCCCGTCTTTTACCCTCCGGAACAAGTTGGTCCGGCTACAGCGCTCCCATCCCGACGCCCAGACAAAGACGGCGAAAATCCTGTGTAGCTTCTGCACGTTGGACCGTGAACAGTGCAATACCTGCATTACGTACCAAAGCTTGCTGATAAAGAAAAGGTTACAAACGGTGGCTCTGGCAAAAATAGAAAGGTTAGTGCCTTTCCACTTCTCAGCTCTCTCCCGTGTGTCTTTGACCTGCCCTTTCCAGTACTGCTCGCTATCACGATAGGCATCGAGCGGGACGCCCAAGTACTTGCCTGGGGTCGTCACCCAATGCACGTTGGCAAAATGATCTGGCTCCGTTGGCCATGATCCATGCCAGAGCCCGAGGCACTTCGACCAGTTGACTCCACTACCAGTGACATGGCTAAATTTACGGACACATTTGACAGCCTCAATTATGCTCCCCTGATCCTCCGCAAAAACAGCGACATCATCTGCATAAGCCAGCAGCTTCACTTCAACTGCTTGAAGCTTAAATCCCGTAATTCTATTGTTTTCAATCAATCTCATACACATGTAGGGTTTCAATGTAGATACAAAACAGCAGAGGGCTGAGGGGGCAGCCCTGACGCACAGAACGTTGCAGCCTAATGGGAGCCCCCAAACTCTTATTCACGATCAATCTGGTCTTGCAGTTACGGTACGCCAGGGCGACCCCCTCGCAGATTACAGATCCGAGATTGGCATAGTCTAAAACGGCAAACAAGATTTCATGAGCGACGCAATCAAAAGCCTTCTCGAGGTCAATCTGTAAAATGGCAATCCGACTATTACAATCATCACAGCACTCAAGTACACTGCGCGCTTTGTGAATATTAGTAACAATACTCCGGCCTTTAATCCCACATGTCTGGTGAGGCCCGACGATGTCCTGTATCACTGTCTGCAATCTTCGCGCCAATATCTTCATAAAGATTTTATACTCGATATTGGTGAGTGCTATGGGACGATACGCCGTAACATATCTTAATTTCGCTGCATCATCAGTTTTAGGAATGAGTACTGTGTGTGACGACCCATAAGACGGAGGCAATGTGTTCCATTTGTAAGCTTCGTTAAAGATTAAATTCAATACAGGGCTAATTTCGTGCTTAAATTCTTTATAAAAACCGGCGCTAAAGCCGTCTGGTCCAGGCGATTTTCCGGGGTTTAAGTTGTCTATGGCCTGTTCAACTTCGGATTCTGTTATCTCTAGTTCCAATCTTTGCTTTCTTTCGTCGTCCAGTCGGGGTATAGCACGCAAAAACTCATTCCCGAATGTGGTGGCGTCTACTTTGTGGTACGAGAATAGCGCCTGGTAATGCTCATGAAAAGCTGCTTTGATGTCATCTGCGTCCGTTGATAAGGTCCCGCGCCATTCTATTTCGTCGATGTGGTTTCTTTCAGCGCGTGCTTTTTCTAACCCTAGCGCTCGTTTCGAAGGCGCTTCACCTGCAGCTGTGTCTTCAGCCCTTGCCCTCACCAGGGCTCCCCGATAGCGTTGCTCTTCAAGTTGCTCTAACTGATGTTTCACTTTTCTGATGTCTTCTATCCATTTGCCCGGTGCCTGAGATTCCTGCCTCAGCAGTTTATTAAGAAGTGCCCTTAACTCAGTCTCTTTTTGTTTCTCCGCGTAACGAATACAGGTTGCCCTCTCTATTGCCTTTATTTTTAGGGTTTCCTTACTCAGCTCCCACTGTTGCCATACATGAAGGTTTTTACTGGGGTCTATTTTCCTTATTTCTTCTCTTACTGCTCGGTTAAACGGTTCATCCTGAAGAAGCTTATTATTTAATTTCCACGTTTCCCATGAGAAAGCATTACCTCGCTTTGGAATTCCTATGCAGCACTGAACTAAACAATGGTCAGAGAACGACACTGGCACTACTTGGTAACTGTTACATTCCGGAAGGATGTCAACAGACGCATAAATGCGGTCGAGTCGTGCATGACTAGAGCCCTCAAACCGTGTGAACTTCACAGCACGCGCTCCTTCGAGGCACTCTGCCACATCCTCAAGGTCCCAGTTCTCTACGATTCGCGACAACACTTCAGTGCTTTTGTCTCTAAAGCCACGAACGCTTGTTTTATCCCGCGCACTGTGGACACAGTTGAAATCGCCCATTACTATGAGCTGTCTTCCCTTGCATAGACGCTCTTCAATTTGGTGAAAAAACTGAGCCCTTTCATCCACCTTATTCGGCGCGTACAAGCATACAATACGTCACTCGTTGTTGTTGAACGAAAAATCAACGACAACACACCGGCCCGACACACACGAATAAATTGCATGCACCTCTAGCCCCGGCAACTTCTTAACAAAAAGGACACAGCCAGCGGATGTGCCCACCGCATGACTGACTACGGCAGAAAACCTAGACGTGAAACGCCGCACCATAACGCCGGTCTCTTCTTCACCATCGACCTTCGTCTCCTGCACGGCTAGCACATCAATGTCGTGCTCCGTTATAAGTCGGTAAAGCTGGCCTTGCTTTCTTTTTCCTGCCAGTCCTCGAACATTTAGAGTGGCGACTTTCAACGGACACGTTGGAGCCATTTTAACAATAGGGGAAGAGACCGGCAATATGGTGCTTACCTCTCGCGTCCAGCACGAGGCTAGACGCCGCCATCGCCGCCAGTGCGGTCCGGCGGAAGAACATGAGCATGTCCTAGGGACTCCGAATTTCCGGCACGCTGGTCTACCGGAACGTTAGGGCGCGGCCGAAACGATGAACGCCGGCCTTGAGGCGCCTTTGCTGGGGGCTCCTCGGCTCCAGGCGTTGCCGTCTGGCCACCGTCGGCGCTGGTTTGGGCGTGGGAACGCTTCGCCGCAGCGGAGACGCTGGTCGGCGTGCGGGCACCACTCTTGTCCGGTTGCAGCTCGTTCGGACCCTTGGGCTCGACGACCTTGGGCTCCGGAGTGTTCTCGCCATCCTTTCCGGTTGTCTCGCTCGACATATGCAAGTCATCCGCTGGTTGTTGGCTCGCTGAACCATCGCCAGTGAGGGCGTCTCTGCCGGTAGGCGCTGACGAGTCGAGTGTCCCCGTCTGCTTGCCCGCCTCGTCCGTTCCCCTCGCGGCATCCTCGGCTTCAACGACGTCCATGAGTTCCGCGATCTCGTCCGACTTCCCCTGCCCGGTAGCCGACGCGTACGTACGGACGCAGTCAGCGTCCGCGTGTCCGTAGCGTCTGCACTTCGAGCACCTGGGCACCTTGCAGTCGCGGCGAACATGGCCCGTGCCATGGCAGCGCAGGCACTGCATAGGCCGCCCGGGTACCACCACAATGGCCAACTCACCAGCGACTCGAACCTGGTGGGGCAGGTCGTTCAGCTTCATTCCCGGCTTGAGCTTGAGCAGCACGGTTCTCGTGGTTGATCCCTTCTCTCTCATGCCTTGGACGCGCCAACGCTCCCGCGTCACCTCGGTTACGTTCTCGAACGCCGCAAAAGCAGTCCGGATGTCTTCATCTTGCACTCCGTGGAGCATCCAATGCAGCCTCAGTTTAACCTGCTGGTCCTCAGGGTCAATAACAATGCAGCGGCGGCCTTTAACTTGCAGCTCCTTGAAAGCAGCCAGTTTCCTTGTGGCTTCCGTGCTGTTGAACGTCACCGCCCACACATGGTTGATCTGGTACGCTCCCAACGCCACGACCTCGGGGAGCACACCAGCATCGGAGAAGGCGTCTCGGAAATCTTCGACCCTGTAGGGCCTCACCCGCACGTCGCCGTGCAAAAACAACGTGTTTAAAACAACACGACCGGTGGGCAGAGTAGGCAGCACGATCTCGTAGTCCTTTTCGTCTTCGACGCTGCTCCTGTTTCCGCGGCCGGCGAGGGCCGCAAACGCCGCTCCAGCGGAGCTCATGATCCTCCGTCCGTTCGCTAGCGCGTCGGGAAGTAGAATCGCGCATGGTATGGCCGATGGCGAGAAACGAAGGTTTCCGATGCTGCCTGTATCTAAAAGAGAGCATCGGCTCTCTACAGCTACAATGAATAGTCTTTACGGGTTACGGAAACGTCTCATTACGTGGTTTCAATTTGTTGATCTGCGCTAGAAAAGAGAAAATTGCGTGTGCGAGTTGTGCAGAGGAGAGTGGACGTAACACGTTGTGTGTGCTTTTCTGCGGCTTGCACATGTGGCTTGGAATGTGCTGCCGTCTATGTGATGTTATCAATCTGCATGCGTGTAATAGCGATGCAGTTAGCAGTTTATGCGAATAATTTTCGCGATTAGTGACACTTCTTGTCGCCATATTACTCCGCGTAATATCATGCCACGTCCTTCATGTCGTTTTGAATTTGTGCCCGCGAAGCTCACATCGATGTTGACGCACGAGAGGCTGCGGATGATGAGTGTTTATATTTCGCCAACGCGTCCACTCACCACTGCTTTACGCCTACATTCAAAACATGCCAACTAAAATAATAATAATAATAATAATAATAACAAAAAAGAAGTGCCGGCAAAAAAAAAGAGAAAGGTGCCATCAGCACTCGGTGTTCCCAGGTGGTCTCCCTCCCAAGTACTTACCGAGCCCAATGCTGCTTAGCTTCGGGGATCGGACGAGAACCGGCGTATTCAGCATGGTATGTCCGATGGCGAGAAACGAAGGTTTCCGATGCTGCCTGTATCTAAAAGGGAGCATCGGCTCTCTACAGCTACAATGAATAGTCTTTACGGGTTACGGAAACGTCTCACTACGTGGTTTCAATTTGTTGATCTGCGCTAGAAAAGAGAAAATTGCGTGTGCGAGTTGTGCAGAGGAGAGTGGACGTAACACGTTGTGTGTGCTCTTCTGCGGCTTGCACATGTGGCTTGGAATGTGCTGCCGTCTATGTGATCGATGTTATCAACCTGCATGCGTGTAATAGCGATGCAGTTAGCAGTTTATGCGAATAATTTTCGCGATTAGTGACACTTCTTGTCGCCATATTACTCCGCGTAATATCATGCCACGTCCTTCATGTCGTTTTGAATTTGTGCCCGCGAAGCTCACATCGATGTTGACGCACGAGAGGCTGCGGATGATGAGTGTTTATATTTCGCCAACGCGTCCACTCACCACTGCTTTACGCCTACATTCAAAACATGCCAACTAAAATAATAATAATAATAATAATAATAACAAAAAAGAAGTGCAGGCAAAAAAAATTGAAAAGAAAGGTGCCATCAGCACTCGGTGTTCCCAGGTGGTCTCCCTCCCAAGTACTGACCGAGCCCAATGCTGCTTAGCTTCGGGGATCGGACGAGAACCGGCGTATTCAGCATGGTATGGCCGATGGCGAGAAACGAAGGTTTCCGATGCTGCCTGTATCTAAAAGGGAGCATCGGCTCTCTACAGCTACAATGAATAGTCTTTACGGGTTACGGAAACGTCTCATTACGTGGTTTCAATTTGTTGATCTGCGCTAGAAAAGAAAAAATTGCGTGTGCGAGTTGTGCAGAGGAGAGTGGACGTAACACGTTGTGTGTGCTTTTCTGCGGCTTGCACATGTGGCTTGGAATGTGCTGCCGTCTATGTGATGTTATCAATCTGCATGCGTGTAATAGCGATGCAGTTAGCAGTTTATGCGAATAATTTTCGCGATTAGTGACACTTCTTGTCGCCATATTACTCCGCGTAATATCATGCCACGTCCTTCATGTCGTTTTGAATTTGTGCCCGCGAAGCTCACATCGATGTTGACGCACGAGAGGCTGCGGATGATGAGTGTTTATATTTCGCCAACGCGTCCACTCACCACTGCTTTACGCCTACATTCAAAACATGCCAACTAAAATAATAATAATAATAATAATAATAACAAAAAAGAAGTGCCGGCAAAAAAAATTAAAGAGAAAGGTGCCATCAGCACTCGGTGTTCCCAGGTGGTCTCCCTCCCAAGTACTTACCGAGCCCAATGCTGCTTAGCTTCGGGGATCGGACGAGAACCGGCGTATTCAGCATGGTATGTCCGATGGCGAGAAACGAAGGTTTCCGATGCTGCCTGTATCTAAAAGGGAGCATCGGCTCTCTACAGCTACAATGAATAGTCTTTACGGGTTACGGAAACGTCTCACTACGTGGTTTCAATTTGTTGATCTGCGCTAGAAAAGAGAAAATTGCGTGTGCGAGTTGTGCAGAGGAGAGTGGACGTAACACGTTGTGTGTGCTCTTCTGCGGCTTGCACATGTGGCTTGGAATGTGCTGCCGTCTATGTGATCGATGTTATCAACCTGCATGCGTGTAATAGCGATGCAGTTAGCAGTTTATGCGAATAATTTTCGCGATTAGTGACACTTCTTGTCGCCATATTACTCCGCGTAATATCATGCCACGTCCTTCATGTCGTTTTGAATTTGTGCCCGCGAAGCTCACATCGATGTTGACGCACGAGAGGCTGCGGATGATGAGTGTTTATATTTCGCCAACGCGTCCACTCACCACTGCTTTACGCCTACATTCAAAACATGCCAACTAAAATAATAATAATAATAATAATAATAACAAAAAAGAAGTGCAGGCAAAAAAAATTGAAAAGAAAGGTGCCATCAGCACTCGGTGTTCCCAGGTGGTCTCCCTCCCAAGTACTGACCGAGCCCAATGCTGCTTAGCTTCGGGGATCGGACGAGAACCGGCGTATTCAGCATGGTATGGCCGATGGCGAGAAACGAAGGTTTCCGATGCTGCCTGTATCTAAAAGGGAGCATCGGCTCTCTACAGCTACAATGAATAGTCTTTACGGGTTACGGAAACGTCTCATTACGTGGTTTCAATTTGTTGATCTGCGCTAGAAAAGAAAAAATTGCGTGTGCGAGTTGTGCAGAGGAGAGTGGACGTAACACGTTGTGTGTGCTTTTCTGCGGCTTGCACATGTGGCTTGGAATGTGCTGCCGTCTATGTGATGTTATCAACCTGCATGCGTGTAATAGCGATGCAGTTAGCAGTTTATGCGAAAATTTTCGCGATTAGTGACACTTCTTGTCGCCATATTACTCCGCGTAATATCATGCCACGTCCTTCATGTCGTTTTGAATTTGTGCCCGCGAAGCTCACATCGATGTTGACGCACGAGAGGCTGCGGATGAAGAGTGTTTATATTTCGCCAACGCGTCCACTCACCACAGCTTTACGCCTACATTCAAAACATGCCAACTAAAATAATAATAATAATAACAAAAAAGAAGTGCAGGCAAAAAAAAATTGAAAAGAAAGGTGCCATCAGCACTCGGTGTTCCCAGGTGGTCTCCCTCCCAAGTACTGACCGAGCCCAATGCTGCTTAGCTTCGGGGATCGGACGAGAACCGGCGTATTCAGCATGGTATGGCCGATGGCGAGAAACGAAGGTTTCCGATGCTGCCTGTATCTAAAAGGGAGCATCGGCTCTCTACAGCTACAATGAATAGTCTTTACGGGTTACGGAGACGTCTCATTACGTGGTTTCAATTTGTTGATCTGCGCTAGAAAAGAAAAAATTGCGTGTGCGAGTTGTGCAGAGGAGAGTGGACGTAACACGTTGTGTGTGCTTTTCTGCGGCTTGCACATGTGGCTTGGAATGTGCTGCCGTCTATGTGATGTTATCAACCTGCATGCGTGTAATAGCGATGCAGTTAGCAGTTTATGCGAAAATTTTCGCGATTAGTGACACTTCTTGTCGCCATATTACTCCGCGTAATATCATGCCACGTCCTTCATGTCGTTTTGAATTTGTGCCCGCGAAGCTCACATCGATGTTGACGCACGAGAGGCTGCGGATGATGAGTGTTTATATTTCGCCAACGCGTCCACTCACCACTGCTTTACGCCTACATTCAAAACATGCCAACTAAAATAATAATAATAATAATAATAATAACAAAAAAGAAGTGCAGGCAAAAAAAATTGAAAAGAAAGGTGCCATCAGCACTCGGTGTTCCCAGGTGGTCTCCCTCCCAAGTACTGACCGAGCCCAATGCTGCTTAGCTTCGGGGATCGGACGAGAACCGGCGTATTCAGCATGGTATGGCCGATGGCGAGAAACGAAGGTTTCCGATGCTGCCTGTATCTAAAAGGGAGCATCGGCTCTCTACAGCTACAATGAATAGTCTTTACGGGTTACGGAAACGTCTCACTACGTGGTTTCAATTTGTTGATCTGCGCTAGAAAAGAGAAAATTGCGTGTGCGAGTTGTGCAGAGGAGAGTGGACGTAACACGTTGTGTGTGCTCTTCTGCGGCTTGCACATGTGGCTTGGAATGTGCTGCCGTCTATGTGATCGATGTTATCAACCTGCATGCGTGTAATAGCGATGCAGTTAGCAGTTTATGCGAATAATTTTCGCGATTAGTGACACTTCTTGTCGCCATATTACTCCGCGTAATATCATGCCACGTCCTTCATGTCGTTTTGAATTTGTGCCCGCGAAGCTCACATCGATGTTGACGCACGAGAGGCTGCGGATGATGAGTGTTTATATTTCGCCAACGCGTCCACTCACCACTGCTTTACGCCTACATTCAAAACATGCCAACTAAAATAATAATAATAATAATAATAATAACAAAAAAGAAGTGCAGGCAAAAAAAATTGAAAAGAAAGGTGCCATCAGCACTCGGTGTTCCCAGGTGGTCTCCCTCCCAAGTACTGACCGAGCCCAATGCTGCTTAGCTTCGGGGATCGGACGAGAACCGGCGTATTCAGCATGGTATGGCCGATGGCGAGAAACGAAGGTTTCCGATGCTGCCTGTATCTAAAAGGGAGCATCGGCTCCCTACAGCTACAATGAATAGTCTTTACGGGTTACGGAAACGTCTCATTACGTGGTTTCAATTTGTTGATCTGCGCTAGAAAAGAAAAAATTGCGTGTGCGAGTTGTGCAGAGGAGAGTGGACGTAACACGTTGTGTGTGCTTTTCTGCGGCTTGCACATGTGGCTTGGAATGTGCTGCCGTCTATGTGATGTTATCAACCTGCATGCGTGTAATAGCGATGCAGTTAGCAGTTTATGCGAATAATTTTCGCGATTAGTGACACTTCTTGTCGCCATATTACTCCGCGTAATATCATGCCACGTCCTTCATGTCGTTTTGAATTTGTGCCCGCGAAGCTCACATCGATGTTGACGCACGAGAGGCTGCGGATGATGAGTGTTTATATTTCGCCAACGCGTCCACTCACCACTGCTTTACGCCTACATTCAAAACATGCCAACTAAAATAATAATAATAATAATAACAAAAAAGAAGTGCAGGCAAAAAAAATTGAAAAGAAAGGTGCCATCAGCACTCGGTGTTCCCAGGTGGTCTCCCTCCCAAGTACTGACCGAGCCCAATGCTGCTTAGCTTCGGGGATCGGACGAGAACCGGCGTATTCAGCATGGTATGGCCGATGGCGAGAAACGAAGGTTTCCGATGCTGCCTGTATCTAAAAGGGAGCATCGGCTCTCTACAGCTACAATGAATAGTCTTTACGGGTTACGGAAACGTCTCACTACGTGGTTTCAATTTGTTGATCTGCGCTAGAAAAGAGAAAATTGCGTGTGCGAGTTGTGCAGAGGAGAGTGGACGTAACACGTTGTGTGTGCTCTTCTGCGGCTTGCACATGTGGCTTGGAATGTGCTGCCGTCTATGTGATCGATGTTATCAACCTGCATGCGTGTAATAGCGATGCAGTTAGCAGTTTATGCGAATAATTTTCGCGATTAGTGACACTTCTTGTCGCCATATTACTCCGCGTAATATCATGCCACGTCCTTCATGTCGTTTTGAATTTGTGCCCGCGAAGCTCACATCGATGTTGACGCACGAGAGGCTGCGGATGATGAGTGTTTATATTTCGCCAACGCGTCCACTCACCACTGCTTTACGCCTACATTCAAAACATGCCAACTAAAATAATAATAATAATAATAATAATAACAAAAAAGAAGTGCAGGCAAAAAAAATTGAAAAGAAAGGTGCCATCAGCACTCGGTGTTCCCAGGTGGTCTCCCTCCCAAGTACTGACCGAGCCCAATGCTACTTAGCTTCGGGGATCGGACGAGAACCGGCGTATTCAGCATGGTATGGCCGATGGCGAGAAACGAAGGTTTCCGATGCTGCCTGTATCTAAAAGGGAGCATCGGCTCTCTACAGCTACAATGAATAGTCTTTACGGGTTACGGAAACGTCTCATTACGTGGTTTCAATTTGTTGATCTGCGCTAGAAAAGAGAAAATTGCGTGTGCGAGTTGTGCAGAGGAGAGTGGACGTAACACGTTGTGTGTGCTCTTCTGCGGCTTGCACATGTGGCTTGGAATGTGCTGCCGTCTATGTGATGTTATCAACCTGCATGCGTGTAATAGCGATGCAGTTAGCAGTTTATGCGAATAATTTTCGCGATTAGTGACACTTCTTGTCGCCATATTACTCCGCGTAATATCATGCCACGTCCTTCATGTCGTTTTGAATTTGTGCCCGCGAAGCTCACATCGATGTTGACGCACGAGAGGCTGCGGATGATGAGTGTTTATATTTCGCCAACGCGTCCACTCACCACTGCTTTACGCCTACATTCAAAACATGCCAACTAAAATAATAATAATAATAATAATAATAACAAAAAAGAAGTGCAGGCAAAAAAAATTGAAAAGAAAGGTGCCATCAGCACTCGGTGTTCCCAGGTGGTCTCCCTCCCAAGTACTGACCGAGCCCAATGCTGCTTAGCTTCGGGGATCGGACGAGAACCGGCGTATTCAGCATGGTATGGCCGATGGCGAGAAACGAAGGTTTCCGATGCTGCCTGTATCTAAAAGGGAGCATCGGCTCTCTACAGCTACAATGAATAGTCTTTACGGGTTACGGAAACGTCTCATTACGTGGTTTCAATTTGTTGATCTGCGCTAGAAAAGAAAAAATTGCGTGTGCGAGTTGTGCAGAGGAGAGTGGACGTAACACGTTGTGTGTGCTTTTCTGCGGCTTGCACATGTGGCTTGGAATGTGCTGCCGTCTATGTGATGTTATCAACCTGCATGCGTGTAATAGCGATGCAGTTAGCAGTTTATGCGAAAATTTTCGCGATTAGTGACACTTCTTGTCGCCATATTACTCCGCGTAATATCATGCCACGTCCTTCATGTCGTTTTGAATTTGTGCCCGCGAAGCTCACATCGATGTTGACGCACGAGAGGCTGCGGATGAAGAGTGTTTATATTTCGCCAACGCGTCCACTCACCACAGCTTTACGCCTACATTCAAAACATGCCAACTAAAATAATAATAATAATAACAAAAAAGAAGTGCAGGCAAAAAAAAAATTGAAAAGAAAGGTGCCATCAGCACTCGGTGTTCCCAGGTGGTCTCCCTCCCAAGTACTGACCGAGCCCAATGCTGCTTAGCTTCGGGGATCGGACGAGAACCGGCGTATTCAGCATGGTATGGCCGATGGCGAGAAACGAAGGTTTCCGATGCTGCCTGTATCTAAAAGGGAGCATCGGCTCTCTACAGCTACAATGAATAGTCTTTACGGGTTACGGAGACGTCTCATTACGTGGTTTCAATTTGTTGATCTGCGCTAGAAAAGAAAAAATTGCGTGTGCGAGTTGTGCAGAGGAGAGTGGACGTAACACGTTGTGTGTGCTTTTCTGCGGCTTGCACATGTGGCTTGGAATGTGCTGCCGTCTATGTGATGTTATCAACCTGCATGCGTGTAATAGCGATGCAGTTAGCAGTTTATGCGAAAATTTTCGCGATTAGTGACACTTCTTGTCGCCATATTACTCCGCGTAATATCATGCCACGTCCTTCATGTCGTTTTGAATTTGTGCCCGCGAAGCTCACATCGATGTTGACGCACGAGAGGCTGCGGATGATGAGTGTTTATATTTCGCCAACGCGTCCACTCACCACTGCTTTACGCCTACATTCAAAACATGCCAACTAAAATAATAATAATAATAATAATAATAACAAAAAAGAAGTGCAGGCAAAAAAAATTGAAAAGAAAGGTGCCATCAGCACTCGGTGTTCCCAGGTGGTCTCCCTCCCAAGTACTGACCGAGCCCAATGCTGCTTAGCTTCGGGGATCGGACGAGAACCGGCGTATTCAGCATGGTATGGCCGATGGCGAGAAACGAAGGTTTCCGATGCTGCCTGTATCTAAAAGGGAGCATCGGCTCTCTACAGCTACAATGAATAGTCTTTACGGGTTACGGAAACGTCTCACTACGTGGTTTCAATTTGTTGATCTGCGCTAGAAAAGAGAAAATTGCGTGTGCGAGTTGTGCAGAGGAGAGTGGACGTAACACGTTGTGTGTGCTCTTCTGCGGCTTGCACATGTGGCTTGGAATGTGCTGCCGTCTATGTGATCGATGTTATCAACCTGCATGCGTGTAATAGCGATGCAGTTAGCAGTTTATGCGAATAATTTTCGCGATTAGTGACACTTCTTGTCGCCATATTACTCCGCGTAATATCATGCCACGTCCTTCATGTCGTTTTGAATTTGTGCCCGCGAAGCTCACATCGATGTTGACGCACGAGAGGCTGCGGATGATGAGTGTTTATATTTCGCCAACGCGTCCACTCACCACTGCTTTACGCCTACATTCAAAACATGCCAACTAAAATAATAATAATAATAATAATAATAACAAAAAAGAAGTGCAGGCAAAAAAAATTGAAAAGAAAGGTGCCATCAGCACTCGGTGTTCCCAGGTGGTCTCCCTCCCAAGTACTGACCGAGCCCAATGCTGCTTAGCTTCGGGGATCGGACGAGAACCGGCGTATTCAGCATGGTATGGCCGATGGCGAGAAACGAAGGTTTCCGATGCTGCCTGTATCTAAAAGGGAGCATCGGCTCCCTACAGCTACAATGAATAGTCTTTACGGGTTACGGAAACGTCTCATTACGTGGTTTCAATTTGTTGATCTGCGCTAGAAAAGAAAAAATTGCGTGTGCGAGTTGTGCAGAGGAGAGTGGACGTAACACGTTGTGTGTGCTTTTCTGCGGCTTGCACATGTGGCTTGGAATGTGCTGCCGTCTATGTGATGTTATCAACCTGCATGCGTGTAATAGCGATGCAGTTAGCAGTTTATGCGAAAATTTTCGCGATTAGTGACACTTCTTGTCGCCATATTACTCCGCGTAATATCATGCCACGTCCTTCATGTCGTTTTGAATTTGTGCCCGCGAAGCTCACATCGATGTTGACGCACGAGAGGCTGCGGATGATGAGTGTTTATATTTCGCCAACGCGTCCACTCACCACTGCTTTACGCCTACATTCAAAACATGCCAACTAAAATAATAATAATAATAATAACAAAAAAGAAGTGCAGGCAAAAAAAATTGAAAAGAAAGGTGCCATCAGCACTCGGTGTTCCCAGGTGGTCTCCCTCCCAAGTACTGACCGAGCCCAATGCTGCTTAGCTTCGGGGATCGGACGAGAACCGGCGTATTCAGCATGGTATGGCCGATGGCGAGAAAACGAAGGTTTCCGATGCTGCCTGTATCTAAAAGGGAGCATCGGCTCTCTACAGCTACAATGAATAGTCTTTACGGGTTACGGAAACGTCTCACTACGTGGTTTCAATTTGTTGATCTGCGCTAGAAAAGAGAAAATTGCGTGTGCGAGTTGTGCAGAGGAGAGTGGACGTAACACGTTGTGTGTGCTCTTCTGCGGCTTGCACATGTGGCTTGGAATGTGCTGCCGTCTATGTGATCGATGTTATCAACCTGCATGCGTGTAATAGCGATGCAGTTAGCAGTTTATGCGAATAATTTTCGCGATTAGTGACACTTCTTGTCGCCATATTACTCCGCGTAATATCATGCCACGTCCTTCATGTCGTTTTGAATTTGTGCCCGCGAAGCTCACATCGATGTTGACGCACGAGAGGCTGCGGATGATGAGTGTTTATATTTCGCCAACGCGTCCACTCACCACTGCTTTACGCCTACATTCAAAACATGCCAACTAAAATAATAATAATAATAATAATAATAACAAAAAAGAAGTGCAGGCAAAAAAAATTGAAAAGAAAGGTGCCATCAGCACTCGGTGTTCCCAGGTGGTCTCCCTCCCAAGTACTGACCGAGCCCAATGCTACTTAGCTTCGGGGATCGGACGAGAACCGGCGTATTCAGCATGGTATGGCCGATGGCGAGAAACGAAGGTTTCCGATGCTGCCTGTATCTAAAAGGGAGCATCGGCTCTCTACAGCTACAATGAATAGTCTTTACGGGTTACGGAAACGTCTCATTACGTGGTTTCAATTTGTTGATCTGCGCTAGAAAAGAGAAAATTGCGTGTGCGAGTTGTGCAGAGGAGAGTGGACGTAACACGTTGTGTGTGCTCTTCTGCGGCTTGCACATGTGGCTTGGAATGTGCTGCCGTCTATGTGATGTTATCAACCTGCATGCGTGTAATAGCGATGCAGTTAGCAGTTTATGCGAATAATTTTCGCGATTAGTGACACTTCTTGTCGCCATATTACTCCGCGTAATATCATGCCACGTCCTTCATGTCGTTTTGAATTTGTGCCCGCGAAGCTCACATCGATGTTGACGCACGAGAGGCTGCGGATGATGAGTGTTTATATTTCGCCAACGCGTCCACTCACCACTGCTTTACGCCTACATTCAAAACATGCCAACTAAAATAATAATAATAATAATAATAATAACAAAAAAGAAGTGCAGGCAAAAAAAATTGAAAAGAAAGGTGCCATCAGCACTCGGTGTTCCCAGGTGGTCTCCCTCCCAAGTACTGACCGAGCCCAATGCTGCTTAGCTTCGGGGATCGGACGAGAACCGGCGTATTCAGCATGGTATGGCCGATGGCGAGAAACGAAGGTTTCCGATGCTGCCTGTATCTAAAAGGGAGCATCGGCTCTCTACAGCTACAATGAATAGTCTTTACGGGTTACGGAAACGTCTCATTACGTGGTTTCAATTTGTTGATCTGCGCTAGAAAAGAAAAAATTGCGTGTGCGAGTTGTGCAGAGGAGAGTGGACGTAACACGTTGTGTGTGCTTTTCTGCGGCTTGCACATGTGGCTTGGAATGTGCTGCCGTCTATGTGATGTTATCAACCTGCATGCGTGTAATAGCGATGCAGTTAGCAGTTTATGCGAAAATTTTCGCGATTAGTGACACTTCTTGTCGCCATATTACTCCGCGTAATATCATGCCACGTCCTTCATGTCGTTTTGAATTTGTGCCCGCGAAGCTCACATCGATGTTGACGCACGAGAGGCTGCGGATGAAGAGTGTTTATATTTCGCCAACGCGTCCACTCACCACAGCTTTACGCCTACATTCAAAACATGCCAACTAAAATAATAATAATAATAACAAAAAAGAAGTGCAGGCAAAAAAAAAATTGAAAAGAAAGGTGCCATCAGCACTCGGTGTTCCCAGGTGGTCTCCCTCCCAAGTACTGACCGAGCCCAATGCTGCTTAGCTTCGGGGATCGGACGAGAACCGGCGTATTCAGCATGGTATGGCCGATGGCGAGAAACGAAGGTTTCCGATGCTGCCTGTATCTAAAAGGGAGCATCGGCTCTCTACAGCTACAATGAATAGTCTTTACGGGTTACGGAAACGTCTCATTACGTGGTTTCAATTTGTTGATCTGCGCTAGAAAAGAAAAAATTGCGTGTGCGAGTTGTGCAGAGGAGAGTGGACGTAACACGTTGTGTGTGCTTTTCTGCGGCTTGCACATGTGGCTTGGAATGTGCTGCCGTCTATGTGATGTTATCAACCTGCATGCGTGTAATAGCGATGCAGTTAGCAGTTTATGCGAAAATTTTCGCGATTAGTGACACTTCTTGTCGCCATATTACTCCGCGTAATATCATGCCACGTCCTTCATGTCGTTTTGAATTTGTGCCCGCGAAGCTCACATCGATGTTGACGCACGAGAGGCTGCGGATGAAGAGTGTTTATATTTCGCCAACGCGTCCACTCACCACAGCTTTACGCCTACATTCAAAACATGCCAACTAAAATAATAATAATAATAACAAAAAAGAAGTGCAGGCAAAAAAAAAATTGAAAAGAAAGGTGCCATCAGCACTCGGTGTTCCCAGGTGGTCTCCCTCCCAAGTACTGACCGAGCCCAATGCTGCTTAGCTTCGGGGATCGGACGAGAACCGGCGTATTCAGCATGGTATGGCCGATGGCGAGAAACGAAGGTTTCCGATGCTGCCTGTATCTAAAAGGGAGCATCGGCTCTCTACAGCTACAATGAATAGTCTTTACGGGTTACGGAGACGTCTCATTACGTGGTTTCAATTTGTTGATCTGCGCTAGAAAAGAAAAAATTGCGTGTGCGAGTTGTGCAGAGGAGAGTGGACGTAACACGTTGTGTGTGCTTTTCTGCGGCTTGCACATGTGGCTTGGAATGTGCTGCCGTCTATGTGATGTTATCAACCTGCATGCGTGTAATAGCGATGCAGTTAGCAGTTTATGCGAAAATTTTCGCGATTAGTGACACTTCTTGTCGCCATATTACTCCGCGTAATATCATGCCACGTCCTTCATGTCGTTTTGAATTTGTGCCCGCGAAGCTCACATCGATGTTGACGCACGAGAGGCTGCGGATGATGAGTGTTTATATTTCGCCAACGCGTCCACTCACCACTGCTTTACGCCTACATTCAAAACATGCCAACTAAAATAATAATAATAATAATAATAATAACAAAAAAGAAGTGCAGGCAAAAAAAATTGAAAAGAAAGGTGCCATCAGCACTCGGTGTTCCCAGGTGGTCTCCCTCCCAAGTACTGACCGAGCCCAATGCTGCTTAGCTTCGGGGATCGGACGAGAACCGGCGTATTCAGCATGGTATGGCCGATGGCGAGAAACGAAGGTTTCCGATGCTGCCTGTATCTAAAAGGGAGCATCGGCTCTCTACAGCTACAATGAATAGTCTTTACGGGTTACGGAAACGTCTCACTACGTGGTTTCAATTTGTTGATCTGCGCTAGAAAAGAGAAAATTGCGTGTGCGAGTTGTGCAGAGGAGAGTGGACGTAACACGTTGTGTGTGCTCTTCTGCGGCTTGCACATGTGGCTTGGAATGTGCTGCCGTCTATGTGATCGATGTTATCAACCTGCATGCGTGTAATAGCGATGCAGTTAGCAGTTTATGCGAATAATTTTCGCGATTAGTGACACTTCTTGTCGCCATATTACTCCGCGTAATATCATGCCACGTCCTTCATGTCGTTTTGAATTTGTGCCCGCGAAGCTCACATCGATGTTGACGCACGAGAGGCTGCGGATGATGAGTGTTTATATTTCGCCAACGCGTCCACTCACCACTGCTTTACGCCTACATTCAAAACATGCCAACTAAAATAATAATAATAATAATAATAATAACAAAAAAGAAGTGCAGGCAAAAAAAATTGAAAAGAAAGGTGCCATCAGCACTCGGTGTTCCCAGGTGGTCTCCCTCCCAAGTACTGACCGAGCCCAATGCTGCTTAGCTTCGGGGATCGGACGAGAACCGGCGTATTCAGCATGGTATGGCCGATGGCGAGAAACGAAGGTTTCCGATGCTGCCTGTATCTAAAAGGGAGCATCGGCTCCCTACAGCTACAATGAATAGTCTTTACGGGTTACGGAAACGTCTCATTACGTGGTTTCAATTTGTTGATCTGCGCTAGAAAAGAAAAAATTGCGTGTGCGAGTTGTGCAGAGGAGAGTGGACGTAACACGTTGTGTGTGCTTTTCTGCGGCTTGCACATGTGGCTTGGAATGTGCTGCCGTCTATGTGATGTTATCAACCTGCATGCGTGTAATAGCGATGCAGTTAGCAGTTTATGCGAAAATTTTCGCGATTAGTGACACTTCTTGTCGCCATATTACTCCGCGTAATATCATGCCACGTCCTTCATGTCGTTTTGAATTTGTGCCCGCGAAGCTCACATCGATGTTGACGCACGAGAGGCTGCGGATGATGAGTGTTTATATTTCGCCAACGCGTCCACTCACCACTGCTTTACGCCTACATTCAAAACATGCCAACTAAAATAATAATAATAATAATAACAAAAAAGAAGTGCAGGCAAAAAAAATTGAAAAGAAAGGTGCCATCAGCACTCGGTGTTCCCAGGTGGTCTCCCTCCCAAGTACTGACCGAGCCCAATGCTGCTTAGCTTCGGGGATCGGACGAGAACCGGCGTATTCAGCATGGTATGGCCGATGGCGAGAAACGAAGGTTTCCGATGCTGCCTGTATCTAAAAGGGAGCATCGGCTCTCTACAGCTACAATGAATAGTCTTTACGGGTTACGGAAACGTCTCACTACGTGGTTTCAATTTGTTGATCTGCGCTAGAAAAGAGAAAATTGCGTGTGCGAGTTGTGCAGAGGAGAGTGGACGTAACACGTTGTGTGTGCTCTTCTGCGGCTTGCACATGTGGCTTGGAATGTGCTGCCGTCTATGTGATCGATGTTATCAACCTGCATGCGTGTAATAGCGATGCAGTTAGCAGTTTATGCGAATAATTTTCGCGATTAGTGACACTTCTTGTCGCCATATTACTCCGCGTAATATCATGCCACGTCCTTCATGTCGTTTTGAATTTGTGCCCGCGAAGCTCACATCGATGTTGACGCACGAGAGGCTGCGGATGATGAGTGTTTATATTTCGCCAACGCGTCCACTCACCACTGCTTTACGCCTACATTCAAAACATGCCAACTAAAATAATAATAATAATAATAATAATAACAAAAAAGAAGTGCAGGCAAAAAAAATTGAAAAGAAAGGTGCCATCAGCACTCGGTGTTCCCAGGTGGTCTCCCTCCCAAGTACTGACCGAGCCCAATGCTACTTAGCTTCGGGGATCGGACGAGAACCGGCGTATTCAGCATGGTATGGCCGATGGCGAGAAACGAAGGTTTCCGATGCTGCCTGTATCTAAAAGGGAGCATCGGCTCTCTACAGCTACAATGAATAGTCTTTACGGGTTACGGAAACGTCTCATTACGTGGTTTCAATTTGTTGATCTGCGCTAGAAAAGAGAAAATTGCGTGTGCGAGTTGTGCAGAGGAGAGTGGACGTAACACGTTGTGTGTGCTCTTCTGCGGCTTGCACATGTGGCTTGGAATGTGCTGCCGTCTATGTGATGTTATCAACCTGCATGCGTGTAATAGCGATGCAGTTAGCAGTTTATGCGAATAATTTTCGCGATTAGTGACACTTCTTGTCGCCATATTACTCCGCGTAATATCATGCCACGTCCTTCATGTCGTTTTGAATTTGTGCCCGCGAAGCTCACATCGATGTTGACGCACGAGAGGCTGCGGATGATGAGTGTTTATATTTCGCCAACGCGTCCACTCACCACTGCTTTACGCCTACATTCAAAACATGCCAACTAAAATAATAATAATAATAATAATAATAACAAAAAAGAAGTGCAGGCAAAAAAAATTAAAAAGAAAGGTGCCATCAGCACTCGGTGTTCCCAGGTGGTCTCCCTCCCAAGTACTGACCGAGCCCAATGCTGCTTAGCTTCGGGGATCGGACGAGAACCGGCGTATTCAGCATGGTATGGCCGATGGCGAGAAACGAAGGTTTCCGATGCTGCCTGTATCTAAAAGGGAGCATCGGCTCTCTACAGCTACAATGAATAGTCTTTACGGGTTACGGAAACGTCTCATTACGTGGTTTCAATTTGTTGATCTGCGCTAGAAAAGAGAAAATTGCGTGTGCGAGTTGTGCAGAGGAGAGTGGACGTAACACGTTGTGTGTGCTTTTCTGCGGCTTGCACATGTGGCTTGGAATGTGCTGCCGTCTATGTGATGTTATCAACCTGCATGCGTGTAATAGCGATGCAGTTAGCAGTTTATGCGAATAATTTTCGCGATTAGTGACACTTCTTGTCGCCATATTACTCCGCGTAACATCATGCCACGTCCTTCATGTCGTTTTGAATTTGTGCCCGCGAAGCTCACATCGATGTTGACGCACGAGAGGCTGCGGATGATGAGTGTTTATATTTCGCCAACGCGTCCACTCACCACTGCTTTACGCCTACATTCAAAACATGCCAACTAAAATAATAATAATAATAATAACAAAAAAGAAGTGCAGGCAAAAAAAATTAAAAAGAAAGGTGCCATCAGCACTCGGTGTTCCCAGGTGGTCTCCCTCCCAAGTACTGACCGAGCCCAATGCTGCTTAGCTTCGGGGATCGGACGAGAACCGGCGTATTCAGCATGGTATGGCCGATGGCGAGAAACGAAGGTTTCCGATGCTGCCTGTATCTAAAAGGGAGCATCGGCTCTCTACAGCTACAATGAATAGTCTTTACGGGTTACGGAAACGTCTCATTACGTACTGGAATCTTAGAGTCGAGGTTTAAATGAATATCATGAATAAATAAAGCTAACTGCGTTTCGCATGAGTGATCTTTCCTGAAGCCATGTTGATTAGGGTGAAAGAACTTCACTGAAGTTAGGAAGTTAGCAACATGAGAGTAAATGACATGTTCCATGATTTTAGAGCATACGCTGGTGAGTGAAATGGGGCGGTAGTTACCTGGGGAAGACCGATCGCCTTTCTTGAAGACTGGAATGACCTTCCCTGTTTTCCAGTCTCTTGGAACAATGCCTGTGTCAAGTGATTGCTGAAAGATGATACAGAGGATCGAACTACAGACATACTTTGTATTTTTTAACATTTTGGCATTAATGCCATCGGTTCCACAGGATGATGAGCACTTCAGGTCATCTATATATTACCTTAATGATGCCTTCCGGCCTAAAATTAATACCTTCCATTGGTGTAAAATGGAAAATTGTAAATCTGGTAATTCATTGGCAGGTTCTTTTGTAAACATTGAACAAAATGCAAGGTTCAAGGCATCACGAACATTTGAGTCAGAAATGGGTGAGCCAGAATTATCACATAGAGAAATAGAGCTATTAGTTTCGGGTTTTATGGTTTTCCAAAAACGTCGCGGGTTAGAGTGCAACATATTTGGGACGGTAGTGGAAAAGAAATTACGTTTTGTGTGTGCTTTTAACGAGTTATATTCTTTAGTAGCTTTGTTATATTTTTCCCAGGCAGGAGAAGAACCTGAGCATTTGGCTACACGAAATAATCGTGTTTTCTTATTGTTTAAGCGCTTTAAAGTAGTGTTGAACCAGGGGGAACGCGCTCTTTCATTTATCGTGATAGTTGGAATGTAAAGACCCATTAAACGCAGCATTTCTGTTTTGAAAAGTGCCCAGTTACTCTCATTCGACCGCTGCTGATATGTAAGGGCAAGTTTCTCATGAAAGATAGAAAGTTCACGATTAATGCTTGGATAATCAGCTTTATCATATAGTGTTAGTACTTTCTTTGATATTTTACTTTTGAGTATATTGCAAGGAAACGTGGCATGAATGACGGTGTGATCGCTAAGACCACTGACGTACGTAAGAGGAGGCATCTTATCGGGGTGCGAGGCTAAGACGAGATCTAGGATATTTGATGAGTGTTGAGTTATTCGCGTAGGTTTAGTAACAAGCTGCGGTAGACCGAACAGCAAGAAAATGTTTATAAATTCGCTAGCCATGTTTGTTTGTGTTAGACATGACGCAACGTTACTCCAATCTATAGTTGGAAAGTTGGAGTCCCCGAGTAACAATATGGGTGTGTTAGGATAAGCCGTGGTTAGTTCAAACAATGCATCGTGAAAAAACGAAAGAAAGGAGCTATCAGTGCAGGGTGGACGATAGCAGCAGCCGATGAGCGTGCGCGGTGAAGTGGCGTGGCAGCACGTCCAAATCATTTCTAGAGGCGTTCTTATATTTACAAAAGAGCACTTAAGTTGGCGACGAGTAGCAATAGCCACACCGCCGCCACGGCTTCCATCGCACCTGTCTTTGCGAAAAATATCAAATTCTGGTAGATCTGGAAGAATTTCGCAATCAAGTATTGTGGAATTTAACCATGTTTCCGTTAGTGCAACAATGTTACTGGATGACGAGGAAATGAGGCTGCATAACGAATCCCGTTTGGGTATCAGGCTGCGGATGTTAGTGTAGAGCAACGATAGATTGTGCTTAACACGCTGTGTCGGCCTCAGTGGCTTTTGCACTTGTTGCTAGGATTGACGTTCGACGACCTACTGTTTAGCGTGATCGTAAACGTAGGTTTTTCGGCCACAGATAAGTTTGTCGTAACGGAGCTTGAATGAAGATTGCTGCGCTTTTCCAAATTCGATGAGACGTCTCCTGGCCAGACGAGTTTCTGGGGAGAAGTCTTCGCTAATGCCGTATTCGGCGCCCTTCAGCTTACCGCTTGAGAAAAGGATGCCTTCTTTATCTTTAAAGTGGGCGAATTTTACTATTATTGGCCTCCGTTTTCCCTCCTGAAAAGTGCCGAGTCTGTGGGCACGTTCTATATCACGACTTTGAATAGTTACGCCCAGGTTTTTGTGGCAGTGTTCAATTATTGATTCCTCAGAATCACGCCACGACTCATTTCGCGCATCTCTGACACCGGAAAAAACCAGGTTACATCTTCGGGATCTGTTTTCGATCTCATTAATGCGGTCAGTCAGCACAGTTACCTGAGCAGCGCTGCTATTAGCGACGCTTTCTATGTTATTTACTTGGGACTTTATATTCGAAAGTGACAACAGGTCGGATTCAATCTTGGTCAACCGTGTGCCGAGTTTGCTGAATGTTTTCTCATGACCAGCAAGGGTTGACCTAATTGAATTTAGCTGCTCAAGCATGGCCGACTGTCCGATTTGCAATGCCTTCAGAACATCAAGCATATCAGCAGGGAGTACAGTTCGATCATTTCTAGGTCCAGGATTAGTTTCAATATCTCCTGCCAACAAAAGTAATTTCAATAGCATGCGAGCACAGTCAAATACTATACAAAGAGAGCGCCGTGGGCCTGGCAGCACGAGTAATGTTCTGTAACCAGTGCGTTTAGCGAAAAGGCAACAGCAATTTGTTACCTGCGTAGCGAAGAAGTGAAGTCGGTTAGGATGGCCCATCACTGACGGGCCGCCAAGCCCACTGAGCGTGGCGATGGTTTGTCTAGGCTTTGTATCGGGGATCCGAGGGAAGATGGCGCTGTCAATCGAAGATAGTGTGCCAGGAAGCCAGGAGGTCAGCCGATGACACCGCAGCGACAGAAGCGGCGTAATCTGTGATGCGCAGTCCGATGTTCCGTAGAGGTAAGTCCGGCGCAGCTCGCCATGGCAATGCGGGGCGTCCTCATCGGCAGGCAGTGGAATCCAGGCAGGCTGTTCAGAGTACGGTGTTAGCTTCAGAATCCAGGACAGCACCAAGAACTGCGCAGCGAAGAAGTGAAGTCGGTTAGGATGGCCCATCACTGACGTGCCGCCAAGCCCATTGAGCCGCTGTTGACTTTGCTCGATTATCTGCTCAAAACCTTCAATCTCTATGTTCAGTGCATCAATGTACTGCCTCGTAACTTCTGTTAGGCTTTCTTCCTGCGAAATACTTTCTAGTTTCTGCCTAGCTTCTTCCTGTTTTTTGCCTAAAGTCATCCTGTTCTTGCCTAATTGCTTCCTGTTCCCGTTTCTTACTTAGAATTCGTTTGCCCATTTGTTCTATGAATTTCAAATCATTCTCACTTTCGAGAATCGTCTTACGAATTTCTGTTTCCGTCAAGTTACGAGAGCTGCGACAACACTACGAGAGCTGACCACAACAGGTCAGCTCTCGTCAGACACATTAGGACCATGGTCGCTACTTTAAGCTTTGGCTCTGCTGTAACAAAATACTTGCTGCGATACCCACGTAAATCAGAATACAAGTAAAAGATCCCAGCGAATCAAATCCAAAAACATAGAGAAATTGAAGCCTGGTAAGTCCTACAGCCAAAACCAAACGCTTACTCACTGAAGCAGCACCATACCACCAGTCCTCCGCCGTACCCAGTCAGTTGCAAGAGTTGGTCAATCTCACGTCGCCTCCAACTTGATCAGGATACCGGTCGGTCACCATGTGCCGACGTCCGTCAGCTGCCGTTGCTGTCTCCGAGTCGTAGGCCGATCTAGGAGCCGTAGGCCGATCCCACCGCTGCCACCAGTTGTAAGAGTTGTCGGACGATCCCACCGCTGTCAACCAAATGTAGGAGTCGTCGGACGATCTCGCCGCTGCTACAATTTGAAGGAGTTGAAGGTCGTAGAGAGGAACTCGGTGAACAGGATTTATTTACATTATTTATATCTTAGACAAGACATATATCGACAGTCTAGCGTGACTCTCATATGGAGCCCGCAAGACTAACATACAGCAAACAGCTTACGAGCACACCGCTCACGAGTACATCTCGAGCACGACAACGAGCACTCAGCTCACTAGTACATCTCGAGCACAACAACGAGCACACAACGAGTACTCCCTGCAGCCGACAATCGCTGCTTATAAGCTCTCTGCTCGACGTCATAGTTCGACGTCATTCAAGATGACCCGCCCTTTTGGAGAATGAGGGCTGTCGTACACGTGCTGCACACACACACAGGCGTAAAGGTCCGGAGCCGACGTCAGAGGGGATTTGTAGAACTCCTTCACTCGCAACGGCGACGAGGCTAGAGGTTGGCGGCGGCATTCCAAGATGAGGTCACCATCGCTGGCGTAACTGGCTGGCAAACTTGCACTGCAGCTGGCCGTTCTTAACATCGGGAGCGGACTCGGGCGAGTGTCTCAGTGCGCGTTTTCCGAAGATCGCAGACCCGGCGCCGTAGCAGAAATCTTCCTCGCGTTTGTGCTTGCTGCATACTCGAGTTGTAGCCGATGACTGTTTGCGGGTTTTATGTTTCGCGAGCCAAGCTTTGCGCAGCTTGACCTCCGGCTACGTGTGAATAAGGCTGACACCGGGCTCCGTTGCGTACGTCCGGCATTGCGGCACCGAGCAGTAGCCTATCATGTTGCGCGCCTTCAAAGGCAGCCACTGCCTATTGTAGTGCTTTCAAGCGTTCTAAAGGAGACACTCGAAGCGGGAAAATCTCGCCACTAAATGAGGACCGCAGCGTACGAGTAAATTTAAACTTTTGTTTTCAGCTCGCTTCGGCGCTCCCGAAGCAGCCGACGCGGCCGCTATGTCCACGTGATCCCTCCTAGCACGTCACGCCGACGGTGGCGCCAGCTTTTCCAGTGGTGGAGCTCGAGGCCAATAGTTAAACGAAAACGGACTGTCCGTGAGTCGTAATGCTAGAAGCAGAAGGAATTCGGCGACGTCGATCCGGAGAGACCTAGCTCAGCCTCGAAAAAGTCACCGTCCTCACTTCTGTATCGTGGGCTGCCATGAACAAGAAGGCCTGAATCCCAACATCAGATTCTACCGTTTTCATTGAAGGCCTCACGAAGCGGTGCGTCAGGCGCGCTGGATAGCCGCAGTTCGTCGCGCTGGGTAAGCGAAACTCCGCGCCATATTGACTGCTTCGCCTGTCTTGAAGCTTGCTTGATTATCTGCGTGCTAAAATTCGGTCTTTTGCACCTACAGTCCAGACGGAAGACCGACATAGGAGCAGGCATGACTGGTGATTCACGATTCGAGACCCGGCCACAGCGACAATTAACAATTGGAATGGTGCGAAGTGGTGAAGTAACAGGTGTGCAAATGACCACAAATAGTCGGGCTGATTCGGTGACAGTTCACTACCCCATGCACTACGAGCAACACAGGTTAGAGAGTTAAATGTCTTCATGCTTGACCTCAAGCCAGCACGTTGAGGCAGCGCAGCAAGGTAGTATTGATTGCAGCACATCGATGTTCGAGCGCTGTCATTAAAAGCTACATCAAGCGAGCAGCGCACGAGGTCGCGCTGCAGCGCGATTCGCACGTACGTCACTGCGAGATCATATGCACTGCATCAGTTATTTATCAGTTGCTAAAGGGACAGATGGCCGCGCTACTACAGTGCAGGCATAACTGCTTGTCTGGCGGCATGCAGTCAACAAAGATTGCAGGAGGCCCGCCGTTTCACGGCATGTCGAAAGACCGCTGCTGTCGCGGCGCGTACGATCGTGCGCTCGAGCAGTTCCGTACGCATGTCTGTTTATCACTGCTGTGAATTCATTTATAGCAAGCATTTTCCTCGCGTTTGTGCGCCTGAATCTAGCAGCGTGAAGCCTTACCTGAAGTTCAACTTCGTACGCGACTCGCTTCACTTGCGATTGACACCGCACTAAAACTTCGCGGCTTATTTCTTGAACGGCGTACACGTATTCGGCGTTGCATAATTTATTCCTTTTACGCAGCGTGCCACCCCTGAAAAAATCGGCGCCCGGTATTCGCTGCAGGCCGTGGTACAACAAAACCGAAAGTGGTGGGTCCATATTGTAAACGTGCTTTCCGAAGCAGACGACCTAAGGCCCCTCCATACACGTTTCCGCCGACCACGTTAAAACCTGCCCTCCTCCTCACGCTCCTCTCCCAGTCGCCCCCTTAGCTTCCGGTGTCAAGCGGAACTTCCGTAGCTGCAGCTTCCTGTTCCGAGTGAAAGTGACGCTATGTTTTTTAGCGTTGTTTACTTTCGCGTTTATGGAGAGGCTTTAATTTCACCAGCTGCGCTTTAAACTGTGAATGCGATTCCATCCAAGAACCACCGCCTATTGTAATCAGCGATGTGATCGTGTTCGCTGCTTCGCGTCAACCTTCGACGGGTTGTGCCACCAGAGACAACGTACAGTGGAATGTACTGCCTGGGCGCTTGGAGACCACTGCCGTTGTTCGTGCATTTGGAAGACAGCGACCTCGAACTACTACTTCAGCGGAATACAACAGCTTGTCGCCTTTGTATTCTCATGGTGACTGCCACAGCTCTTCTAAGCACGCGCGGAGGGCTCACCATCGGCAGTCAAAGCGGAAATTCCTGCAGCGCAACACCAGGAAGCGGAAGCGCCGGAACCGGAAATGCCGGAACCGGATTTGGTGTGAGGGAAAAAGGCGGCGCACAACAAAGGTTGTCGCTACTTAATAGCGTCCTCGATCACCCGCACCGGTGCGCACCCGGGCGAATTGGTGCGCACTTTCATCCTCGATCAACCGCACCGGTGCGCACCGACCATCCTCGATCACCGGAAGCGCACCCTGTTGGAGCGGTTTTCTGTTGCCCCGTCTCGCACCGAGAAAATCGGCGGTGCGCCGGGGTGCAATCCCAGCAAGCACTGCGGGACGCGCCACGCGCGCGCGCACTGCCGACTGCAGAATCGCGGACGCTCTGGCCCGATAGCTGCGGTTGCAACGGACATAGAGTTACTATACTGACTCTAGAGGACAAGCTACCCATAGGGCCCATGCATTGAAATCGGGAACCGCAAGAGCGCCGCCATGTTGCTACGCGCCGAGGTTGCCAGCTCCTGAGACGCTTGCTAGACTTGGTGACAGTAGTGAGTTTTAATCCGGCAACAGTAGCAGCGTAGCAGCATGGTGTCTCGCTTGTACTGTCGTGATGTGTGCGTGCAGCCGTGTGTTTGGGCTTTATGAGTTGGTTCTTTATTCTATGTTGCGGGACGGTGCGGGTGTGGTCCATGTTGGCCGTACAGGAGGCAGTTATGCAACCGAGGGATGATCCTGTTGAAGTTTCCGGTGGTATGCGGTTTTCAGCGGTCACGCCTGTTGCAGGAGTGTCACTCGACGAGGTTACGAGCTCGAAGCTGTGGTCAGATTCCTCGTTGGCGTTCCGTAATTCTCTTCGCACGGGCGCGGTATGTTGCAAAAGCCGCTTTCGCGATCTATCGTCGCGACGATAGATCGGGCTTTTTTATGATTATAAGCACTGATCCAGTTGGGGTAGGGCACATGTAACCTACAAACGGAAGTCTCAGGAGAGCACCTGAGATTATAATAAAGCAGGCGGCGCAGGAACTCCAGGGCACCCAAGGGACAGTGGGGAGATCAAAGCTCGAAGCAGAACGGTACGTAGGTTGGGGCCGCCGAGGCAGGTGTGTGCCAGGGAGTGTTCGCACGGACAGCTCCCCTGGCACGCGCAGCAGAGCCTCGCAAGGTCGAGATACCTTAAAGGCACCTGCGCCCATCATCTTTCTTTTGCCTCGGTGCAGTGTGCACGATTAAAGAGAATAATATGGAGGGCATCCGGTACAGTCGCGAATGCGTCATGACAAATGTAGCTCGCGTCGCCTGGCGTGTGCAGTAATATCAGAGTTGGTTGTGTGAACTTTATGCATAATACGCTTTGTTACGGTACCTTAACGCAATGGGTCTAGAGGACGGTGTTGGTACATTTTTTCGTACCGCCCTAATCCTATACCCCCTACTACAAACACACACACACACACCCCCCTCTTTTTATGTATACATACAATTCCTTGCCATGACGGATCCATAGCCTCCTTTATTTTTGAAAAATAGAGGAGGCTATGGACCAATTGACCAGTTCAAGTTGTCAACTTGTCAGTAACTGTCATAGGAATCACTGTATTAAACACAATTCCACGATTGGATTGTTTGCTTTCATTTTTTGTTGTAACACTGAGGACTACATAGAACTTTATTTTGTATATGTGAGAGAAGTATGTGGATATCACGAGCTTAAGCCAATGTGCGATACACAGACAAAGCAGCTGCTACAACATGAACTGCATTGAGGGCCACACAACACATACGTAATTAAAGGTGCAAAATATAGGGGGAAGCTTCAAAATACGCTCTGTAGCACTGCAAAGTGTAACATATATTGTATGTGTACAATAAATGTTCAAAAATACAATGCATCAATGTCCCATTTGCCTTCAAGTTTATTATCAAGTTCAAGTTTACTGAAGTTTATTATGAGCATATGTACAACAGGAATCTACTGACACACCCGCAGTCAAGGTGGCTGTTCGAGGTGTGCTGGCTGCCTCAGTGTAAGAAAAAGAAATTGGGTGAATGTCGACACCAGTGCCACTGCTTCTTGCCTCTGACCTGCACGTGCCTCCACGGCATCTTTGTGCACAGGTGTGCTGGCGTGGCGAAGGAGTCATCCAAGAGAAAGGGTATCGTTTACATGGAGAAGTGGCTGTTCACGTTGCCTGCCGCTTTCCCTCAAATGTTTCCTTGGCGACTAGGGTGACACACCCGCAGTCAAGGTGGCTGTTCGAGGTGTGCTGGCTGCCTAAACGAAAGAAAAAGAAAGAAATTAGATGAATGTCGATACCAGTGCTATTGCTTCTTGCCTCTTACCTGCATTTGCCTCCACGGCCTCTTGGCTTGCGGAGTCTGTATGAGGGAGCTGCTGTGACTAGGCGTAGGCATTGTCTAAGCAAAAAGAAAAGGCCATTCAAATGGGAAATTATTGAAATCAATGCAGTTATGTCTGCTTCTTGCACTCTTCTTGCCCAAAAATTTTCAAACATAGTGTCCAGTACACACCAGCACTTTAACTGCTTCTGCTTTTTACCTGCAGGTGTTGCTGTGAGATCCTTAGTATGGCTGCGTGCAGCATTGTAACACTTGGTGGAGGCATTTGAAGTGGTAGCCGAAAATATAAAGAATCATCCTTGTCTGCACGAATGCTTTCAATTTCTAAATGCAGTGGTAACTATCACTATTAGTGCAAGGCCCCCCACAACTATGCGGCAAGTGCCATAGCTCGAAACTGAATTTTTCCTTTAGTGTTTCACAAGACGTCTG
This sequence comes from Dermacentor variabilis, assembly GCF_050947875.1. NCBI lineage: Eukaryota > Metazoa > Arthropoda > Arachnida > Ixodida > Ixodidae > Dermacentor > Dermacentor variabilis. The sequence continues at coordinate 18,460,604 of NW_027460291.1, read as the reverse complement.
ATATGTCCACATTAGATGTGATGTGTTTGTTTTTATTTATCCCACTGTGGAGAGAGCATCATTAAATAGTTTTTTTTATTTTTGCTTGTCTTGTTTTTTGGTTTATTTCTGAATTTATCAAGCACCAGTCTCATGATGCTAAAATGACTTATGTAATGGCAATCAGCTTTTGTTTTGCAGAAAAACAACGCATTTCCTGACCCATTGTTTGACATCCCCTCACTCGCATAATTTTGCAGAGTATTCTACCTATATTGACTTACTTGACCTCCACTAAAGAGTCTTGCATTTTCAAATATGACTCTTTCCTTAAAATCATTCGACAACTTCTCATAATTTCTGTACCTTGGGCTTCGATACTCTGCATTCACCATTTTTGCTTGTTTCTGACTAAAAATGTCTTCTTTAATTTAGAGCTTAAATTTTACCTTTGGAACACACGGAAGGGCTTGCCATTGCATATCTGCATAAAAGGGAAACATGTTTCATTAAACATTTGCAAAATCCAATTGAAGATTGATGAATGCAGCTTGCAGTGTGATATGACTGAATGAGCCATAAAAGTAACTCATCTCACTTGGTAAATTAAAGCACATATTAGCGTGATGTGCAAGATACGTTACACTAACGTGGTGGGTTCTCTTGCTTATACAGCAAAATAATCGGTGCGCGAGAAAAAAATTATCTTTGCATACCCCTTGTACACACTGATTTAAGGAGAATGAGCTGGAGCTGTCCACATGATCTACTTATTTATCTGCGAGTATGGTCAACAAAAATGTGTCCCAGCTGCTTAGTGGTACTCGGGATTATGTCAGTATTGCATATGTGCCTGTTGTCTAAAATAATTGAATTTTGAAAATGCTCGCAGGGATCTGATGTGCATATCTTCAGTTTATGGATACATGTAAAAGACTCAGCATCAAGTGCAAGTGAACGTTCCCGCAGGCCCGGAGTCAATCATGCAAATAGATTCGCTGCACAAATTTGTGACCAGAAAAGATATTCCATATGAAATGGCATGCAAGGAAGTGTTGAAAATATTGCACAGTTAATAAAACGCCTACGCTATTAATATGTGGGTTGATGCACTCGTTATGCAAAACGGAGGTGAGGCGTGCAGACAGGACACAAGAGTAGAGTATTTACAAGCAAACAACACGAGCGCCGCCCACTTCTCTACTCTTGTGTCCTGTCTGCACGCCTCACCTCTGTTTTGCATAATGAATCCTTACCAAGTAGCTGAGCTTTCTGCCGTTCTAAGTCTCGATGCACTCGATTTCGTCCGCATTAGGCACTCGCCTCTTGATTACTTCGTGGCACAGAAATACTCGGCATCAGGCTGTTTGTCTGCTGTGGCCTTTGTAGAAGCATGATTGTTCAAAGTGCAACAATTAAACAGATTCTTTGAGTTGCTTGCGGCTTCGCCAGTACAATTCCGGTGCGCTGGTCCGCCTGTCCAGCAATTTCCTACTGAAGGGAAACCTGCAAATAAAAACACCGCTCCGCATGCAGAAAAATGCTCTACTCTGACGCTTCTCAAACGATTGTGATGCACCACAAGAGCTGCCTACTCGCGTGATATTTTCAACAAGGAGATACATTCGTTTACTTACATGTGAAGGTATATGCCAGAGCACTTCGGGGCTTCGGTGGCACATAAGGCACGAGTGTGCCATAGCATCCGATGTCGACGCACGATCGCATGTCAAACGTAAACTGTACGAAACTACTACGCATCCAAAAAACAGATTCGAAACCGAAATTCGCGTCATCCTTTATTGCAAGAATGCGTACATCGTGATTTACATAAGTCGCGGACATAGCGATCGCTTTCTGTAAACTTAATATTAACGTACCACCTTCATAAAGCCATCAGGCAGTTTTTATATGAGAAAGCATAAGGTGACCTGTAGTTGCTTTCAGCTCTTTCAATAGTAATTGCGCTGGCCACATTGACCAGTAGCAACAGGGCGGCGCCCTAGAGGTTCCCACTTTTCCGGCCCAGCTTTTCCTCTAGAGTTGTTCTACTAACTCTATGGTAACGGAGTTCACGGAGTTAGCTCCGTCAACTCCGCGTGCGTCTATTTGTCGTACAAAAATCCCTCACGTGACCTGATCCTAGGTGCCTAGGGACAGCATCGTTTAGGGATTTTTAAGAAGGCGCGATGCTGGCGCCGAGCGACGCCGTGGCGTGGTCGTCCTCGGCGTGATCGTTCTCTGGACCGCGCGTTGTTCAACATTGCTCATGTGATTGTACGTGCGTTGCTTGTGTGTTGGTTGTAGGTTCTGCGTTACTTGGCGGAAAGCCGCGAGTAGTGGTGGTGCGGCAGTGCGGCTTTCGCCTCGGTGAGCTCTGGCAGCAGAGAATCTGCGTTGTGTGACCCGTGCTTGCTTGACAATTGAAATGTCGAAGTGGCCTAGCGCATCGGCAGCGAAGTTCTGCGAACCGCGATGTGGCGTCGCCGTGTCCGACTTTGCTTAACGGACATCGAGGGATGTGCTGCTCGCTACAAGTCATGTAAATGCGACTGCGTCGACCGCCCACTGTTCAGTGCTGAATGTGTGTTAGGTGTGCTGTGCTTGAAACGAGTGGTTCAGGCGTGCAGCGGGGGGTGGTGGAGCAGAGTGGCTTAGGGTCTCCATTTGCACGTTCACAGATATGTGCTCCCGTTTTGGTCTCATTAGCGGCTGTCGCGGGATTGTGGTGTGCTCCTTGCCTAGTATGAAGTTTACGATGCTAACACACAGCATGTTTACGTTTTTCCGTGCTATATGTCATTTGCATGACGACCGAGTTGAAAACAAGGCATATGTATCTGTTGTTTTCATTTGTGTGTTGTAAATTACTACCTATTGTGGAAGTTCTGGAAGTCTTATTACGCAAGGAGTACGAACGTAAACATATAAACATATTTCTGTGTGTGTGAAATTATGAATTACCCAGAATAGCCTTTACGACTGATAAGTGGGCTACACAGCCTGTGTGAATCAGCTACCTTTTGTTGCGATGCTCTTCCATGTGGTAGACTGATGCATGGTGCGCGTTTATTTCTGTAGTGTTGTAAAAACCATTTGTTTATTCACTCAATACAAATGTACTGCTTCTTCGCCGCAGTGCATTTTAGTTACGCGGTAAAGGATACTAAAAGTGGGAGGGGGCCGCTATCACCCAGCATAGTATGTCCACTCAGGCGACCAGAGAGGCGACGGTTGCGCGAGTGTATAATCATAGGGTATAATTAAAGAACTCTTTTTATGTCCAGTGACAGTGGCCCCTTTCCACTTTTAGTATGCTTCAACGTAGTACATTGCTTAGGCTTCACCGCAGAACATAGGTGTATTGCAAAAAAGTTAATCTTAAAAAGCTCAATTATGCAACGTTTCTTTCGTAGCTTGCTACACCGCAATACAGAGGTGGAAATAAGCATTGTGCAGTAAAGCATACTAATAGTGGAAAGGGCACATAGGTTTGCTCATTATTTTCAATTGTGATATAATTTGCAAGTGTCTCAGTGCTCTTGGTAAGCTTAATTGACAATTCTTTGTACATTACAAATTCATATTGCAGGGAAGCTTACTAAGGCACATTCGTCATTTTGTAACGCATTATTCACCTTCAATGCAGGAGCACAATGCGGATTCATGCCTATGCTTCTGGCTGGACTGCACATGCTCTTTGAGAATTGATTCGTTTTTCATAAGTGCACTGGTACTTTACTCTAAACTGGAGGGCTGAAGTTTATACGGAAGCACAATATTTATTAAGGGGACAAGATGTTGCCAAGATGGTTGCAGCACAGCTTTTTTTTCTTCCAGGCACCTTTTCTATTAGAAGCTTCCATTGCAGTGTTTCGAGCCTCTTTGAGCCAGCATATAGTGTATATAAAAATCGGACACCGATTGGGAACATCACCTATGCTCTCTGCAATAAGCTGTGCACAGGATAAGTTCATGCCTATATATAGAAAAAAATGTAGCATGACCAGACAAAATAAAAGGGGGTGGGCTGCAGCAATACTAGGTGTTAAATGGTGCCTTATCCTTTCCCTTCAGTTTTCTGTTTTGTGCTTTCTATTATGGATCCTCCACAGTAACCACACGAGTGCTGAACTTGAGCTTGTTGGTTTCAGATCTGATGGTTGTTACTAACAGAACAGTGTGATACACGAACAAGGGCTTGGAGGCATCCGGTCACCTTGCTTGTCTCATGGTGTCGCTTTGTGAGCACCATGGGCCTCCAGACCAACTCGGAAGAAAGGATTCTTGCAATCGCTTCTGAACTGTATTGCCACCAAACCAACAGTGCTCTCAATGACAACTTTTGGACAGTAGAATGCTTGCACCCAGCAAAGTCTAAGAAGGAAGCATTCAGGATGTGCCAAGTGGGCCTTTTGAAGCTGGCCACATTGCTGAAGGGGCTTTGCCTATCCGCCCTCTTTATGGATGCACAAGGATGATTTCTTCTTTCAGAAGGATTGTTTCAGAGGTGTCACATGGCAACAGTGTTGGGTGTTTAGTAGCAGATAAGCTTGCCTTTGCCCACTGTCAATAATCTGTTTTTTCTCCAGTGCCCCTGTGAAGTGCCTACTTTTTGGACACAATGTGCTCTCCATGCATGCATGCACTTTTAGCTTGTAAAGATGTCTATTACCCCTTGCCTCAAGCCGGTCCTTGCTGTTGTCAACCAAGAAGGCAGTGGGGAGTATGGCGATGCATACTTACAAAGCACTGCTGATACCAGTGAAACCAGATTAGTGGAGCTGCCGTTTTTTTTTGTCCACTCCATCTTCATCAGTTACAATGAGCAGTTCTTTGTCCAAACAGAAGGCATATGTAGTTGGTCATGCATAGCCTGCGCACTAAGATTTGTTGGCGTGTTACAAGAGGCGTGCCTGAGAACCTTAGCAGTGTCTATACGCAAAAACCTTCTGATGTGTTGATGACTTCCTTCTCTTTATCACAGTTTGCCTGGTGAAGCCAGCAACTTGGTCAATTAGATGTTCAACAGGCTTCCCACTAGTTTTCCCAGCGTCTCCTTTACCAGTGCGCTGCTCATAGATATCTGTTTTCTAGACCTTGCACTGCACTTCAACCATGGCCACACCTGCTGAACCTATAGTATGCGATCAGAAAAGCGCTATACATCACGTTGCTCCAAACTCATGACAAGCTAGAAGGCCTTGAGGAACACCTTCATTAATTTCCTCATTTTCATTTACTCAATTCATCATTACAAATTTCATCATACTGTAGGAAGCTTCGCATGACAAGTGCAACAATTAAGATCTGCTGGTTTTTCAGTGCTATTCCTGTCCAGCTTGCTGAAAGCTATCCTGAGTGTTTCAAAAGCAAAACTGCTGCCGGACAAGAAGTGCATAAAGCAAGGGTAGCTATAACCATATATGTCACACAAAATGAAGAAGGCCACTGAGTGTACAGGCGGTTTAATTCATATCCAACAAGCTTGGTTCTCTCTTTGCAAGTGAGTAAACCCAACTTGCCCCAAAGGCATGGCCTGTGACAAACTATGTGCCAGATGCTGTGTCCCCTGCAAAGCTGAAGATGTGTACAAGATCCTGACACCCGCAGTGGCTTCTACACTGGGCAAACAGGCTACTATAAGAACGACTGCCTCAACTAATATGCTAATAACATGAAAACGGGCAGAAATTTGGCTATTCATTGGGCCCAACTGCAGGTGCAAGCCACTCTTCCGCCAGATGCGTGTTCACAGGAACTGGAGCTATACAAATGCAGATAAAAACAATGATTTTTTAAAGTAGTAGAGTTGAACTATACTCTGCACAAACAGTGCTACTTGCAGTACTGGTAACTTATAGCTACAATTCATGGCTGCCCCACCATGCAAAGGCACTATTCTTGAATTAACTTCTATTTATGGTGGCCATATATTGCAAGTACATATCATCCACATTGTGTGCAATATGATTAAATGATGTCAACTTTGATGGCCATTCCTAATCTGAGATACAACAAAAGAACTAATATAGGCAACAAATTAATTCAAAAAGACAACCAGTGCACAGGATAAGTGACAGACTTCCTTTTATTGAACAAAAGTCACATGTGTGTCACATGTCAACAGCAGTGGGTAGCAAGCTTGGTTGACAGAGGCAAAACTTAGCGAAATGCTACACTCATACTCAAATGTAAAACGGCCTACGACACAAAAAACTGAATGTACTGTATTGTACTGAATGAAAGGGCAAGGCTCCATCCAAGAACACACTATGGCACCACATAATCGACATGGTGTAAAAGATGTTAACATGCCCTCTCCATAAAAAAAAAGAAACACTTAAAACATGCTTTAAAAGGCAATGTGCAGAGTCTGAAAGCAAGGAAAAACAACCCAAAAAAAGGTTTCGCTAAGTCTTTCAATGATTAAAATTGTCAAACTGTCTTGTCACTTCTTAATGAATCTGCACAGCGGAAAAGGATGAAAAGAAAGCCCAATAGCAGGGCCACAGAAAATGTCACCAAATAAATAAACCTTGCTTACCAAGGATACGGGTTTAGTTGTCTGACTCTGCACAATAATTGTGTATGAGCTTTTCTTGTTTAGAACGGTTTAGCAGATAGCGGAAAAAATGGACATGAGAGCACCAGGTGCATGCATAGTCGATGCACAAAGAGCCACTGTTTTCTTACTTTTTTTCTCTACTACTATTCACGAATATGTAAGTGCCTTAATAGCACTGCTAAAATCCTACTGCAAAACACAAGATTGGGCAAGTTGTGGCATAACGAAAATTGGAGTTCCACTCATACTGTGAAAGTGATGCAATAAATGGTGAAATATGCGCAGGAAGCTTGCTTCATTCGGTGTTTGTTGAAGTGAGCACTTGCCAGTGCAAGTCAGTAATCTCATTTAAAGAAGTAAAATAAGTGGGAGTTGTGCCTCCCAGTGTTGAAGTGGAAAGACTAGTTTTCTTCCTCCTCTTTCACATCCAGACTTGGTCTCTGCTCTCCAGAAACACAACCCTTCAGCTTCTTACTGCTGAATTAATTTGGTTTTCTCAAAGCTATATTTGAGCTACCTATTGCTAGGTCTCGCGCTCTGCCCCATCAACCAGCCCCATCCAGTAAATCTGAGAAGCCAAGCACTAGAAGATTAATAAAGCAGATGTACCCAATCACTGTCGTTACATGTAAGAAGAAAAATTAACATAGTACTGCCTTCACAAGTGGGGAAAGTGATGAGTAAGAATTTGAAGGCGTGGACGCCAGCTCTATATACAGCACGCAGACATTGAACAGGTGTTAGCCAATCATGGCACCTGTTGGCTAGATCGCACTCTCCAGGATCGGTATTCGCCACGACTGTACCTTCAGCAGAGTGGCTAAAATGTAGAATTGTGGACTGCCAATCTTTTGATCATATGTTTAAATCCACACATCACAATGAGAACTTTATCTGCAATATTCTAGCAATAAATTTGGGAATTAGAGTGACAACACCAGTAGACATCAGAACCAGGGGAGTTGGCCCATAGCAGCTATTGGTGTAAAAAAGAAGACTGGCATAAGAAGAATTGAGATGTGCACGCTACATGCCTTTGTTCGGTAGTGTTCCACTACTTTGGTGCTACAGTTAATGATCTCGAATGAGTTCAAGGAGCAAGAATTTAGTCTAGAAAAAAATATTACGCATAACAACTGTATCTAGTTGTATCATTTGCCTATGCCGCTGTATATAACCCTGTCCACACTGCTAGGAAGGGAAGCGTAGCAGAGGGCGGCAGAAAGTTGGGTGGGCGGATGAGGTTAAGAAATTTGCAGGGACAACATGGCCACAATTAGTACATGACCGGGGTAGTTGGAGAAGTATGGGAGAGGCCTTTGCGCTGCAGTGGGTGTAACCAGACTGATGATGATGATGTCCACACTTACCTAAAGCACATGAGTGGCATTCTAAACAAAATTGAGCTTTTGATATTGCTTTGGAGAAAATTAATCTGTTTCAGACTAACAGTATGTATACATATTGCGCATACCTGCATTCGGTGTACCTTATCACCAACTGTTAAGTCACCTTCTTACCTCATCAGCGAATCACTCCTGCAACCAAGTGTGCTGGTCGGGGTTTTACCTGCATTTCCACCTGTGCAGTTGGTAAAGGTCTTTGGCTGTTTACTATAACTTCATATTCAAACATATGGTTGCATTAGAGGCTTTCACACCACTAATGACTGGGCAGGCTTCACGAAAGGCCACCAGTACCTCCTCATTGCAGACTGTGCTCAACATCCTTCTTGGTTGGACTGTGACTAAGAACCCATACATCTTTCCTCCAAAGCGGCTGGCATTGACGATGGTTTGATGCAGAAAGAGGCTATTGTCTTTCCCAGATGCTGGTTCAGCCTCGCGAGGCACATTCCTTCAGTCAATATGCACACTGTCAATGTGAGTGAGACTGATCAAAGATTGTCTATGGTGTCAGGTTTCTTGCCTGGTTTCGGTAGTGGCATCATGACCAAGTGTTTCCACTCTGTGGGGAATTCCAATATTCCAGATTTCATTGATTACAAGCAATAGTGCTTGCTTCTTTGTTTCGGCAAGATTCCTCAACATCTGAAAAATGACTCCATCTTTGCCATGTGCACTCTGTGGTGTCTGCTTCGTCAAGGTGGCATCCTCTTGGCCGTATGTCTTTGCATCCCCAGTGCGGGTGATGTGCATTGAGCTCACCTCGACTGAGTATCACGTGCTTGTGAAAGCGAATTTGAAGCTGTCAAAGCCAAGTGAAGTCGCCTTGGCTGTGGTGCCTGGTTTTGGGACAGAGGTAGACCAATTCCAAAACGGCTTTTAGCCTGCAGCACACCACCGCAACTTTCTGATGAGACATATGTTTATTCAAGCCGTTTCTTCCTTGCCCTAATTCAATAATAGCCAATTTTAGCAGCTGCAAATCAAGCTGACTTCAGAAGACTGCTGATTTTTTAGCCACTTCTAGTAGATTATTGCATGGTTAATTTTCTAGTTGGGCATGACATGCTTCGTGCTTAAAAAATGAACTGTTTAAAGAATTATTGGAGTAATATTAGGACCGGCAACTCTGACTGAATCATCACTGCTTTTGTTGCAAAATGTGGCAATGAGCTAGGCAGATGCTGTCACGAAACCATAGGTTGTACAAGTACAGAAGAAACAAAATTGGAGTTGTGAAATTCAAAGCCATATTTTTACAGCCTCTCTTTATACTGCTGACATTAGAGAGCTTTAGATTAGTGGACGCAAGCAGTGTGTGTAAACAAGCACCATGCTTGGGTATTTCTGGCACCCATGTGGTTTGCATAACTAAGCAGCACACGAATCGCTTGCGTCCTCTTATGCAGTACTATTATTTTCATTGTAAAACAATCAATATCAAAGTAAGTCTGATCAGCCTGCATCAATATGCTAGAAATTTTTAAGCACTTAAGGTGTGTTGGTTGAATGTTTAAAGCACTTCACCACACCCTTGGTCACTAGACTTGAACTTTCCAGTATTACTTGCTAATCAACTCTTGAGATGTTTACGTTGCTTTTCTGTGCTGTAAGATTAGTTTGACAGTCCTAATAGAATTGTTAAAGTGAAGGTGTGAGCTGTTGTATTGGCCATGTCATTTTATAACTGTTAGATCTGACACTGCCAGAGCACTTGGCAACATTAATCAGCTTCACCTCACTATATATATGTATTGCGGTAGGACCATTCAGCACGTGAAAATAATAATACCGGCAAATAGAAAGTTCGAGAGCACCTGAGATTATAGTAAAGCGGGCGGGGCAGTATGTTCAGAGTAACAAATGTGTTGCGGTGAAGTTATTGCAGACGTATATACACATTCATTCGTCCCAACTTTGCACCGAACCCTGCGTCCCGTTGCTAAAACTAAGAGCGCGAAAAACGGGCACAAATGCAGCTGAAGATTACAGGGCACAGTATTAGGCTCCACCTCACTGTGCTTATCGCGCCCTTAGTACGAATAATATTAAACATCTACTCTGCATTTCGTGGAATTCTGGCAGATCATGTGACATCACTAAAGCTCCGTTATGTTCACAGCACTACGCGATAATTGTCGTAAAGCCCACGATAAAAGTAAATCGCATGAAGTGACGGATAGTGCACTAGCGCTGAACACGATTGAAAACATGCGCTGCCATATTTCAAGGACGCGTGAACAGTTGTGAGCAAACACCACCTTATGCATTATATTACTTACGTAAGTCGTGGCGAAAAACACGTGCAATACCTCCGCCTACGAGTCCTGTCAAGTAAAAGTGCATGTGCGATGTGATGACGCTGCCGAAAAGGGGCGAACACGACGACGCTGCTGCACAGCGCCGGTTCGCAAATTGCATTGCCGTGGCGCTACGCCACTTGAATATTTCAATCGTCAGCACCAATGAATTCTTCAGAAATACGGATCTCACACCACCAGAGTTCACCGAGACTTAAAGCCGACATGCCACACCACTACTACTGCGCGACTTTTAGCCAACAAATACTGAACCCACTGCGGAGACACACGACCAGCGGTCGGCGGGGGCCGGAGATTCAACGCACGCCACGGCATCGCGGTTCGCAGAACTTCGCTGCCGAGGCGCTAGGCCACTTCGACATTTCAATTGTCAAGGAAGCACGGGTCACACAACGCAGATTCTGTACTGCCAGAGCTCACCGAGGCGAAAGCACAGATGGCGAAAGTCGCACTGTCGCATCACCACTACTCGCGGCTTTCCCGCTAAGTACGTACAACCAACACACAAGCAACGCAAGCACATAAGCAACGTTGAACAACGCGCGGTCCGCGCGAGCCGGTGAACGATCACGCCGAGAACGAACACGCCACGGCGTCGCTCGGCGCAACCATCATGCCTTCTCAAAAGTCCCTAAACGATCCTGTCCCTAGGCACCTAGGATCAGGTCACGTGAGGGATTTTTGTACGACAATTAGACGCACGCGTCAACTCCGTCAATGAGAAATGGAAGCGCTGCTAGCTGCCGCAATCGATGAGCTTTTGTCAAGTTCGTCTGACAGCGAAGACGGCATGCTGATCGACCTCGTCCAATAACAATGTGGTGAATAGCGGCCGAAAGTGGACAGGTTTGTTGAACGGGTCGTCAAGATTAATTATAAAATCCATTGGTGTTTGCTTTCAACCAGGTATGTCGGAGCACGTAGTTTGACAAGGTTCGAGCGCTTGCCGCGGATGCTTAGCACCTGTAAGCAATAAAATGTGCGCGTGTGCGTGTTCGCGCGCGTTTTGTGCGCCAGGGGCAAAGTAGTGCTGCCTACGAGCAACCTGCACGGGGTGCAGTTTTGTCCTCGATGTTGACCCTCCGCAGTGCGCCACCACCGCGGTGCAAAGCGCACCATTCTGGTTTCGGGGCAACCTCGGGGCAAGGTGATCGAGGACGCTATAAGAAAGCGGCGGTGGCGCGGGGATGGAGGGGCTTTAGTTGGAGCGTAGTGAGGCCCCGCGCACTCTCAAGTTCAACAAATGGCCACACAGGGCGAAAAATCAATCGGCGGCACAACTCGGGGTAGCGGCGGCGTAATAAACGAAAAACCGCTCGGGATGCCCTTAAAAGTCAGTTCAGAGTGTGCCTTAACTCGATATGACTCAGCGCTACATATATTTATATATGTAGGCGCTACGTTTGCCACACAGCAACCAAACTGGCGGGGGCACGATCGAGGCGCAGCAGCCAGAAACCCAGTAAAGCCACAGAACACCTGCGGCCATACTGTGCAAAACCCCGTTTCCTAAAGTTCCTCAATAATTTCAAAGTATCGACAGGCTTTGATCCAGCCGACGACGCCAGTGATAGACTGAACGGTGACATGTGATCTTGCTCCGCCCCTTTGCCGCCATGAAAGTTCCTGCGCGCCGGGCGAGGTGCGCGCGTTTCGCCTGTTGTGCTATGCACATTGCTGCGATAATATCGTTCCGGGAGGGCCGAAATGCCTTGTTGCTGTGCGGTTGGGTGCCGAAACCGGACGAAGGATGGCAAGAAGTTATTTTGCATCCCGCGCTGCAGCCAGAACCTAACCAGAAGAAAAGTATGGTTGCACAGAATTTAACGGAAGGACTTTGAACCGTCGCTAACTGCACGACTATGCGAGGCAAGTAACGTAGAGCGATACGAAGGTGCGATAGAAAGTATACACGTGCGTGTGTCGAGCTGTGATAGTATTTCACTCGCGTGCATGAATGTTGATGGCCGAAGTTTGTGGTGGATATTTATTTTAGTCGTTATGAGCCCGCTGAATAGCTCGGTATGACCTCGGATGCGAAGGACGAAATGCCTTGTTGCTGTGCGGGTGGGTGCCGAGATCAGACGGAGGATGGCAAAAAGTTATTTTGCATCCCGCGCGGCAAACAAAACCTATCCAGAAGATAAATGTGGTCGCATAGAATTGGACGGAAAGGCTGAACCGTCGGTAACTGTACGACTATGCTAGGAAAGTAACGTAGAGCGATACGAATGTACCAGAGAAACTATACACGTGTGTGCGCAGAGCTGCGATAGTATTTTATTCGTGCGCATGAATGTTGACGGCCGAAGTTTGTGGAGATTATTGATTTTAGTGCATTATGAGCCCGTTGACTTAGCAAGTGCAGCAGGACCTAGCATGCAAGTAAATAGTGTGGCAGAAGCGCATTAACTCGCTGAAAAATATCCGCATTGCGTTACGTGCGCAAATTCAGCAAATTTCAGCAGCGAATTCTACTTTTATACTTTCCTGTGTTTGTGCGCGCGTTATTAACTGCGCTTCACAATATGTCCAAAAAGTCATCCAACTCTGCATATCCTAATCGTATTTGGTGCATTGCATATGTGAATAATTATATTCCTAAGTGCCTGCATTACTCTGCTTTTGAAAACAAATTCTGCATAGCCACTGCTATCGGCCATCAAATAATAAAGTGTAATACAATATATCAAAGTAGATTACATACAGCTGCGAGCTCGTTCCTTCCAAGTTTCCCTTACACTCGAAGATGTTTCAATAATCGGCGAAGCCATTTTACTGATGAAAAACACACAACTGCAAATTAACATAAGAAAAACTCCAGAACCGATACACGGATTGCCAGCAAAACACAGTGCAGTAATAGCTAGGCCAATCCGCGTGCGTTTCGTATAAGGGCGCTCTAATTCTTACGGGGCCTTAGCGGTGCACGGAGGCGAAAAGGCATAAACACAACAATGCGCGTCATGATTCAAGTTTACGTGGCGACGTCGCACGGTTCACGAGAACAGTCAACCGCATTCACACACGCGCACACACCAAGGTCGATCCAAATAGGTCGCGAAGCTAGGGTGGCTAGAATTTCTAGCCACCCTAGTGAAGCTTCGGGCGAAAAGCGGTTCAGTACAGATTGTCACCGACATCAGCAAGGGGGGTTACTTAGAGTTAGTAGAACAACTCTAGAGGAAAAGCTGGGCCGGAAAAGTGGGAACCTCTAGGGCGCCGCCCTGTTGCTACTGGTCAATGTGGCCAGCGGAATTACTATTGAAAGAGCTGAAAACAAGTACAGGTCACCTTATGCTTTGTCATCTAAAAACGCATACCTGATGGCTGTATGAAGGTGGTACGTTAATATTAAGTTTACAGAAAGCGATCGCTAAGTCTGTGACTTATGTAAATCACGATGAACGCATTCTTGCAATAAAGGATGACGCGAATTTCGGTTTCGAATCTGTTTTTTGGATGCGTAGTAGTTTCGTACAGTTTACGTTTGACATGCGATCGTGCGTCGACATCGGATGCTATGGCACACTCGTGCCTTATGTGCCACCGAAGCCCCGAAGTGCTCTGGCATATACCTTCACATGTAAGTAAACGAATGTATCTCCTTGTTGAGAATATCACGCGAGTAGGCAGCTCTTGTGGTGCATCACAATCGTTTGAGAAGCGTCAGAGTAGAGCATTTTTCTGCATGCGGAGCGGTGTTTTTATTTGCAGGTTTCCCTTCAGTAGGAAATTGCTGGACAGGCGGACCAGCGCACCGGAATTGTACTGGCGAAGCCACAAGCAACTCAAAGAATCTGTTTAAGTGTTGCACTTTGAACAATCATGCTTCTACAGAGGCCACAGCAGAAAAACAGCCTGATGCCGAGTATTTCTGTGCCACGAAGTAATCAAGAGGCGAGTGCCTAATGCGGACGAAATCGAGTGCATCGAGATTTAGAACGACAGAAAGCTCAGCTAGTTGGTAAGGATTCATTATGCAAAACAGAGGTGAGGCGTGCAGACAGGACACAAGAGTAGAGAAGTGGGCGGCGCTCGTGTTTGCTTGTAAATACTCTACCCTTGTGTCCTGTCTGCACGCCTCACCTCCGTTTTGCATAACGAGTGCATCAACCCACATATTAATAGCGTAGGCGCTTTATTACCTGTGCAATATTTTGAACACTTCCTTGCATGCCATTTCATGTGGAATATCTTTTCTGGTCACAAATTTGTGCAGCGAATCTACTTGCATGATCGACTCCGGGCCTGTGGGACCGTTCACTTGCACTTGATGCTGAGTCTTTTAATTGCATCCATAAACTGCAGATATGCACATCAGATCCCTGCGAGCATTTTCAAAATTCAATTATTTTAGACAACAGGCACATATGCAATACTGACATAATCCCGAGTACCACTAAGCAGCTGGGACACATTTTTGTTGACCATACTCGCAGGTAAAATAAGTAGATCATGTGGACCGCTCCAACTCATTTTCCTTAAATCAGTGTGTACAGGGGGCATGCAAAAATATTTTTTTTTCACGCGCACCGATTATTTTGCTGCATAAGCAAGAGAACCCACCACGTTAGTGTAACGTATCTTGTACATCACACTAATATGTGCTTTAATTTGCCAAGTGAGATGAGTTACTTTTATGGCTCATTCAGTCATATCACACTGCAAGCTCCATTCATCAATCTTCAATTGGATTTTGCAAATGTTTAATGAAACATGTTTCCCTTTTATTCAGATATGCAATGGCAAGCCCTTCCGTGTGTTCCAAATGTAAAATTTAAGCTCTAAATTAAAGAAGACATTTTTAGTCAGAAACAAGCAAAAATGGTGAATGCAGAGTAACAGAAGCCCAAGGTACAGAAATTATGAGAAGTGTCGAATGATTTTAAGGAAAGAGTCGTATTTGAAAATGCAAGACTCTTTAGTGGAGGTCAAGCTAGTCATATAGGTAGAATTCTCTGCAAAATTATGCGAGTGAGGGGATGTCAAACAATGGGTCAGGAAATGCGTTATTTTTCTGGAAAACAAAAGCTGATTGCCATTACATAAGTCATTTTAGCATCATGAGACTGCTGCTTGATAAATTCAGAAATAAACCAAAAAACAAGACACCCAAGAATAAAGAACAATTTAATGATGCTCTCTCCACACTGGGATAAATAAAAATAAAACACATCCTGTCTAATGTGGACATATCAGACGCCTTGTGAAACACTAAAGGAAAAATTCAGTTTCGAGCTATGGCACTTGCAGCATAGATGTGGGGGGCCTTGCACTAATAGTGATAGTTACCACTGCATTTAGAAATTGAAAGCATTCGTGCAGACAAGGATGATTCTTTATATTTTTGGCTACCACTTGAAATGCCTCCACCAAGTGTTACAATGCTGCACGCAGCCATACTAAGGATCTCACAGCAACACCTGCAGGTAAAAAGCAGAAGCAGTTAAAGTGCTGGTGTGTACTGGACACTATCTTTGAAAACTTTTAGGCAAGAAGAGTGCAAGAAGCAGACATAACAACTGCATTTATTTCCATAATTCCCCATTTTATTGGCCTTTCCTTTTTGCTTAGACAATGCCTACGCCTAGTCACAGCAGCTCCCTCATACAGACTCCGCAAGCCAGGAGGCCGTGGAGGCAAATGCAGGTAAGAGGCAAGAAGCAATAGCACTGGTATCGACATTCATATAATTTTTCTTTTTCTTTCGTTTAGGCAGCCAGCACACCTCGAACAGCCGCCTTGACTGCGGGTGTGTCAACCTAGTCGCCAAGGAAACATTTGAGGGAAAGCGACAGGCAATGTGAACAGTCACTTCTCCATGTAAACGATACTCTTTCTCTTGGATGACTACTACGCCTCGCCACGCCAGCACACCTGTGCACAAAGATGCCGTGGAGGCACGTGCAGGTCAGAGGCAAGAAGCAGTGGCACTGGTGTCGACATTCACCCAATTTCTTTTTCTTACACTGAGGCAGCCAGCACACCTCGAACAGCCACCTTGACTGCGGGTGTGTCAGTAGATTCCTGTTGTACATATGGTCATAATAAACTTCAGTAAACTTGAGCTTGATAATAAACTTGAAGGCAAATGGGACATTGATGCATTGTATTTTTGAACATTTATTGTACACATACAATATATGTTCTACTTTGCAGTGCTACAGAGCGTATTTTGAAGCTTCCCCCTATATTTTGCACCTTTAATTACGTATGTGTTGTGTGGCCCTTAATGCAGTTCATGTTATAGCAGCTGCTTTGTCTGTGTATCGCGTATTGGCTTAAGCTCGTGATATCCACATACTTCTCTCACATATACAAAATAAAGTTCTATGTAGTCCTCAGTGTTACAACAAAAAATGAAAGTAAACAATTCGATCGTGGAATTGTGTTTAATACAGTGATTCCTATGACAAGTTGACAACTTGAACTGGTCAATCAGTCCATAGCCTCCTCTATTTTTCAAAAATAAAGGAGGCCACGGATCTGTCATGGCAAGGAATTGTATGTATACATAAAAAGAGGGGGGTATGTGTGTGTGTTTGTAGGGGGGGGGGGTATAGGATCAGGGCGGTACGAAAAAATGTACCAACACCGTCCTCTAAACCCATTCCGTTAAGGTACCGTAACAAAGCGTATTATGCATAAAGTTCACACAACCAACTCTGATATTACTGCACACGCCAGGCGACGCGAGCTACATTTGTCATGACGCATTCGCGACTGCACCGGACGCCCTCCATATTATTCTCGTTAATCGTGTTCACTGCACCGAGGCAAAAGAAAGATCATGGGCGCAGGTGCCTTTAAAGTATCTCGACCTTGCGAGGCTCTGCTGCGCGTGCCAGGGGAGCTGTCCGTGCGAACACTCCCTGGCACACACCTGCCTCGGCGGCCCCAACCTACGTACCGTTCTGCTTCGAGCTTTGATCCCCTACTGTCCCTTGGGTGCGCTAGAGTTCCTGCGCCGCCTGCTTTATTATAATCTCAGGTGCTCTCCTGAGACTTCCGTTTGTCGGTTACATGTGCCCTACCCCAGCTGGATCATTACTTATAATCATAAAAAAGCCCGATCTATTGTCGCGACGATAGATCGCGAAAGCGGCTTTTGCAACATACCGCGCCCGTGCGAAGAGAATTACGGAATGCCAACGAGGAATCTGACCACAGCTTCGAGCTCGTCACCTCGTCGAGTGACACTCCTGCAACAGGCGTGACCGCTGAAAACCGCATACCGCCGGAAACTTCAACAGAATCATCCCTCGGTTGCATAACTGCCACCTGTACGGCCAACATGGACCACACCCCCACCGGCCCGCAACATAAAATAAAGAACCAACTTATAAAGTCCAAACACACGGCTGCACGCACACATCATGACAGTACAAGCGAGACGCTGGATGGATGGATGGATGGATGGCGGCTATACCCTTTGTAACGGGCGGCGGCTGGCGCCACCTAGCCTTTTGCTCCCCCTCCTATTTTATTATTATTTTTTTCTTTCTATCCTCTCTTCCTTAACCTAGTTTTCACTCCCCTCCTCCCCCCAAAATAACTATCTAAAACAGTAGAGGAATCATAATCTCCCGGTTTTGGGTATTATCTACCCCCTGACTTTCTCCACCAATCCTCTAGCCTCCCCTTCGTTACTGCCACTCTTTTCTCGTCTATTTGCCCTCGTTCCCCGGGAAAACCTAATGCCCCTTCCATATCTGCCACTGTTCCCTCTGCCAGGGTCGGGCGAAGGTCTGTGCATCTCAGCACTATATGCTCAGTGGTCTCCATTTCGGCTCCGCAAGCTGTGCACCGAAGGTCCACGTCTTCAAATTTAGCCCTGTATGTTTTCGTTCTCAAAACCCCCGTCCTAGCTTCTTATAATAGTGAGCTGCCCCGCGAGTTATCAAATAAGAGCTCTCTCTTAATCTCCTGTTTTTGTGACCTATACATTGATAGCGCTGGCTTTCCGAGCATTCTTTCTTCCCACATTTTCTTCCCGCCATGCTGCTACGCTGCTACTGTTGCTGGATTAAAACTGACTACTGTCACCAAGTCTAGCAAGCGTCTCAGGAGCTGGCAACCTCGGCGCGTAGCAACATGGCGGCGCTCTTGCGGTTCCCGATTTCAATGCATGGGCCCTATGGGTAGCTTGTCCTCTAGAGTCAGTATAGTAACTCTATGGGGGGTTATGTGAGCAGCGATTGAAGCGCGACTATTGTGAACTAGAAGGGCGACTATGTTTGGAGGGAATAAACATTGGGAAAGAAAAAAGCGTTTTTTTTTTAAATTCAAGCGAGACACAGTAAGATTTATTCAACAAAAATGAAATTCCTGGTCAATTTTATATATTCGTGATGAGTTAAGAAAATACAATTTTATTCAATTTTATTATTATTAATAAATGCATTTTTTTTCGGCGCCCATCGTTACAGGGGGCGTATCACTCGCAATGCAATGCACGTCTTGAAATGGGTAGTAAGGCGCACTCGTAAAGTTCACCAGTTGAAATACGCCCCCCTCACAGTTTGTGCTTTTTTGCTTGTCGAAGTTTGTCTGAATTTGGTGACGTGGGTAGCTTCATCGCTTCTTATGGCGTTTTTCACTGGTCGATTCGGAGCAGACTTTCTTGCTCCGTGGCAACGAATCCGAATTTCACTGGTCGATCTGGAGCGGGTTCGCACGTTCCACTGGTCGTTTCGGATCAACTCGCTCCGCGCCGGATCGCTCTCACTTGCTCCGCCGCCGAGGCGCGGATTCGGGCGGAAATAGCTCGCGTCACTTCTGTTTTCAAGCGAAATCGGTACCCGGTTGTACGCACAACATTGTGTTGCTTCGCAAAATGGCTGCGTTCGGTGCTGCTGCAGCGCTCGCGTTTAGCGATGAGAGCGCGGACGACAGCGATTACGAAGTGACGCAGGTGCTGTACGAAGACTTCTATGCACGTTGTCCATGCACAATCCTTGCAGGCTCGACATGGAAATGACGGACTATGCGACTGCCACGGTCAAGTTACACACGGGGGACGGCGAGTTTGGTTGCCGTGGAAACGTACAGAACGGAAGTAGGGCATGGTTTTCGGAACCGGTTCGTGCGACGTGTACGCAGACTTCCTGTGTGATCCGCCGCGGAGCGTTTTTGCGCTCCGCTGGCCGATTCGGATTTGTGAAACCCGAGCGCTCGCTCGAGGATTTCGGCGGCCGCTCCAGATCGACCAGTGAAAAACGCCATTAATCTGTTCAGTCAAAAGTAGTGAGTTACGACCGCCAGATAATTGTGTAGTTGTTCTCGTGAGACTGCGCCGGCCAACGAGCTTGGCGTCCGACGATAGGATCAGCACTCTACACCTGAAGCTTTCGTCGGCCTCCGAAGAAAGTATGTTCTGTGCAGGAGTGCGATTTCGACAACCGTACGGCTGGCTTTTCCTGCATCGCTTTCCGCGCTGAAAGCTCGAAACGTCCATCAAGTCGAATGGCGGGGCATTTTAATATATAGCTCCAAAAGCAGGCCAACAAAACAAATTTCGCGCCTTCGAAAACAAAATGACCTCACTTTTGCTTTTAACGGACATGACGTCACATTATTTTTCTTCCACTGGAAGTGTTCCCACCACATACAGATGGCGCTAAGCCCCATGAACCGCCGATGGACTGCCATGTTTTGAACGTATGGGCTCCTATGGAAGCTTCGCTACCAGGTACATTTACCTTGCACACACTACGCTCGATGTTGGTGTGCCGCGAGATTAGATCACTCTGGCAGCCCGAACACGATCGAGGAGACTCGCTGACACGATACCACCGCTTCAGAATGTCACGACAGTTGCACTGCCTCGTAGCTTTGAACCGCAAGACACAACAGTCGTCGTGTAATCGCTACACGACAGACACACTCAACGTCAAGAAGACTGTTGGCGCACTCGTTTCCACATACACACACATACACAAGATGTTTAGTTACCGTGAGGGTCGCACGTTTCAGCGACATTATGTCGAAAGTTTTTCGGTCCAAGCGACTGTCAGCTTTCTTTTTTACACGAATTATTCGTTCAAAGTAACCGCTTTGTGTACGCAGTACACTTACAAGCAAAATAATTAACAGAGCAAACGGGATTAAGCGCAAGCAATCACCAAGGCTCGCGCGGTGATTGAGCGCAAACGAACGAAATGTAAACATGCGGAATCGAGGCGATCAAGCCCTCTTTCCGCTCCCTTGAGCGTTTTTCTTTCAGCGCTCATTTGAAATTAAAGGACTAGATTTAGCAGTTCGGGCCCTTCTTTCGGTTTTCACCACAGTCAGGCACAAGTAGGTTTTATTTCCGCGCGTGTGCAGATATTTTTTCACCTCACGAATGCCGCGGCGCCGCAGTTTAGCGTGGGCGCCGTCTGCTACAGGAACTTCCTAGGTGGCGCGCGCGGTAGATTGTCGCTACCTTGAAAATTATAGAGGGACCTTACCCTTTCCTGTTGTACAGCGCCATCTGTGGTCGCATACTTTAGTTCACGACGCCGCCGCTACGCTTTTTCCGTTGCACTGTGGAAGGTACAGTTTCCCTTCTCTAAGTTTGTATAGGTGTTCTGTGGCGTAGTCGACCCGTCTTTGAGGGGGAGGGCTCACACACACACGTACGTACCATAGAGAAAGGAATACAACAAGAGCGGACACTCCTATAGTGGTGCAGCGCACCAAGCCGTCGGCGTTGATACCTGAACCACACTTCCGATTTCGGTTTTGTGTGCGCGCGTTTTGAGTACTAGCTGGTAGGCGTCACGCCGGTTCCGCTGGTTTTTTTCTTCTTCTACAGGTCAACCGCGCGCGGTCTTTGCGTTACATCGTTCTATTAAGTAAAATAGATTGCGAACGCTCTTCACAATCCTCCATCGAATAAGTGCCACGTGCAATTTCATAAAGACGCAAGAAGCCTTGTGGAATGAGTAAATGTTTATTTTAATTATAAATACTCATTGCGGGCTTTTGGTGCATTCATCTAACGTTGTGGCATCACGTAAGCAGCAGTAGATTCCGTAGGAAGCTCCACCAGACGACGTCAACTGAAAAAAATTAAATTGCAAGCAAGTGTCATTTTGGTATTAACATGTAAGAATAATGCGTGTAGAGGCGAAGCGTGCGAAAGTGGTGAATGGGCGGCATTACAAACAAAAGCAGTTCGTATTTACACGCACGGCGTATAGTATACCCGACTCATCCGAAACAATACCGTGTATACCACAAAAACATACTAATTCCAAGCATTCCCCTCTTCCCGGGCCTTATTTCCTGCACTTTAATAGCACGAATGCATCGGCTACGGCGCGTTTCGCGAGCTTCGCTACAACCGACGCGTTAGTACGGTACGAATACAGAGAGATGGCAACAACACAGGTGCTCAACCAGACCATGCTGGACTCTCGCAGAATTCCTTCAACTCGCACTCAAGAAAAATGCGTGGGTGCCGTTCAGAAGAAAGAATCTTCGAGTTACTATTTACTGGCGTTTGAGCTCTTTGGCGTTGTCTCTTGCGCGTTCTGCCGGCGCAAGCAATACACTCCCGTGTTATCAATCTTGACAATTGCTCGTCTAGTTTTCGTCAAGCGTGAATACCGAAAGAAGGCTTAAATTGTTGCGGAGACATAAAAATTGCCACAAACTTCGCGCAGTAAGATTCAGTACGCGCCAAACTAACTTTGTCACCACGGCCGAACTACTTTTCGCTGCGTCACTACAGGCGCGGCGAGCGTGCCTCATAAGTAACAAAAAAAGCACCGAAAATAATTTTCAACAATGTGGGGCGTCAGAGAAAGCGCCATGAACTTGTCACTGCATTAGGGCGCGAAACTGCGCACCACGTACTATAGCTGCTTTTCGCTAACCGCGTCACAGCGCCATGCGTGCCCACTGCGCTAGAAAAGTACCCCAAAAAGTAATGAAATCAGTTACAGTAATGTTGGCGGTCAGAGAAAGCGCCAAAACTTGTCGCAGTAAAATTCAGTACACGCGAAACTGCGTCACAGCACCCTGTGCGACTTGCGTGCCCAAAAACTACCGAGATGAGTTAAAATAATATTGGGGCTCATTAAAAATTAAATTATGGGGTTTTACGTGCCAAAACCACTTTCTGATTATGAGGCACGCCGTAGTGGGGGACTCTGGAAATTTGGACTACCTGTGGTTCTTTAACGTGCACCTAAATATACGTACACGAGTGTTTTCCCACTTCGCCCCCATTGAAAGGCGGCCGCCGTGGCCAGGATTCGAAGCAGTCAGGAGATTTTTGGTTCACCGAGAAATGGCAATTATATGGGAGCGCTTGAGGCCATTGCCAAGTTTGATCCCTTTCTAAAGGAGCACATCAAACGCCACGGGAACAAAGGAAAAGGTCACCCATCGTATCTGTCAAAAACCATTTGTGATGAATTTATCGAGCATATGACAAAGGCTGTCAAGGAACGTCTCGTTGACGAAGTGAAACGCGCAAAATACTTCTCTTTAATTGTTGATTCGACTCCAGACCTTACTCACATTGATCAGCTGTCAGTTATTTTACGATACTATTTAAATGGGAAAGTGTACGAACGCTTTCTTGGATTTGTTCCAATTGAATCGCATACCGGCCTGTATCTTTTCGACACCATGATGTCTCTCTTGACGACCAATGGCATCTCAGTTGACGATTGTAGGGGCCAAGCTTATGATAATGCGAGTAATATGTAAGAAAAATACAAAGGACTGCAAGCTCAAATCAAACACCTGAACGAATTGGCAGTCTACGTCGCGTGTGCTGGTCATCCACTGAACTTAGTTGGCGCGTGTAGCGTTGACAGTTGCCTTGAGGCAGTCAAATTTTTCACTAATTCAGAGACTGTATGTGTTCTTTGCTGGCACACCTAAGCGATGGAGGTATCTTTTGGACAGCATGGACGGAACTGGCCAGCAGCTTGTTTTGAAAAGTCTCTCTGAGACCAGGTGGTCAAGACACGCGGAATCATGTAAGGCCATTCTGAAAAATTTCAATGCAGGCTTGTGTTGCCTTGAAGCTATATTAAAGTACGAGGAAGAAAACGGTGACACTAGGAACGAAGCGCACTTTCTCTTCAAGAAAATGACAAAACTAGAGACTGCATTCATGGCGATTTTCTGGAGTGAAATCTTGGAGCGCGTTGACAAAACGAGCGTAGCACTTCAGAAATCAGACCTAGTCATTTCAACTGCTGTAGACCTGCTGAGCTCTCTAGAAGGCTATGTTAATTTTTTGCGACTTCTCTTTGATACCTTCGAAGAGAGAGCACGCACGCTAACTACCAATCAATGTTATCAGGGTGAGGGCAAACGCATAGTTTTGAGTAAGCACCCAGACGGAAAAAGCGATAGTGCGCTACAAGGTAGAAAAAAGTTTATCGTAGGTAAACTTTTTTAAAATAAAATGTTGTACTTCACAGTTTAGGCTCTGCTTTGCGAGTGCGAAAGGCTACCTACACTGAACTCTGCGAAAGGTTCGGATTCTTAAAATTGCTGACAGAAGTTGGGACCGAGGCCTCTCTGGCACAGCAGGCTGAGAAGTTGGTGAAAGCCTACAAAAATGATTTGGAGCCAGCATTTTCGGCTGAAATCGTTCAGTTTGCGAACTTTCTGCACAACTCAGTATGCCAGGACACGTGTCCCCTGGGAATAATGAAGTTGCTGCACGAAAGAAAGCTTATTGATGTGTTTCCGCACCTTTCTATTGCTTTGCGAATGTACTCAAGCATACCCGTGGCAAACTGTGAGACCGAACGATCGTTTCCCAAGTTGTCGCTGATAAAAAATCGCCTTCGTTCGAGCCTCCTTGACGACAAGGTGAACTCGCTATCAAGTCCATTGAAAGTGACCTCCTCCGCGATCTATCCTTCGAACAGACTATATCTGATTTCGCCAAAGCGAAGGCGCGAAAGATGCCATTTTAAAAGAGGACTGTTTGCGCTATACATAAATAGTTCCAATAAGTTCGTTGTGTCGCCTCCCAGCCTCCACGTTGCCAATGAAACGCTGAGCAGTGTAATTAAAGATATGCAAACCTTCGTTGTTCGTTTCTTGTTTGTTCTTCTTGTGATATTTAGCGTGCTTTTAAAGAACTGTATTTTTGTTGTGTTTGATAGTGCCACGTTTATTTGGTGTCGTCCTTGCTTGTCTTACCTTTGACGAAAATATTTTCAAATAATGTTTTGCAATTACAGTTGGTAATTTTCATCTGTATTCTAGTGCATGTTTATGGTGTTTGTATTGCCTCAAGTATTGTATATATCTATTGCATATTTATAGAGTAACGTGTATAACGATTACTGCAGTTTGATGCTTGAATTTTAATAAAGAATGTTTTGGATACAACCATGCGTCTCCTCACGGGATTAAAGTTAGTGATGCAAACAAAGCCTAGCTTCTGAAGGATCGACATCTGAGATGTGTTGTCTTTTCTACGTTCTTGTTCGTCTTGAGTGCACTAAACTTTTCTTTAAAGCCTAGCTTTTGCTGAAAACAGAATGCAGATTTTAATCACAAAGTGAACATACGTGTTGGTGTTTACAACAGCACGTGTTTCAAGCCTTTTGTTGTTTTCTTTATAGTAATAATAATAATAATAATAATTCCTTTGATCGCACTTCGTTCTTTTTAATTTGGTGTAATTAAAATGAAACATGGCATATTTCCAGTATCGTAGCAGGCGACGGGGGGGGGTCAGTATAGGGAAGGGGGCCTGCATGCGCATTAGCCCAGGGCCCCCATTTTTCTTAATCCGGCCGTGCCTTATAGACAAACAAATAGAACTTAAGCCAGTCATATGAAACGCAGGCAGAACGAACCGTACAACTGGCCTTTCAGTATGGTCGAGTTGAGAGCTGCCTCGATTGCATGCAAGAGCTCTGCACCGGGACCTGACAGTCATGTATGACATGGTCAAAAACTTACCACACGCTGACACACAAGTTACACTGCTCGCAATTTTCAACACTATTTGGGCTGCTGGATAGCTTCCATCCGCATGGAATGGAGCGATTGTGGTCCCTGTTTTGAAGCAGGGAAAAGACCCTTCCTTGGCGGCAAGTTATCGCCCGATAGCTCTTACAAGTTGCCAGTGTAAGCTTTATGAAAAAAAAAAACGATTAATCGTAGACTCATACATTTCCTTGAACTCGACAATATACTTGACCCTTCTCAGTGTGGCTTCAGAGAAGGGCGGTCCACAACTGATCATCTGTGCATTGAAGGATATATTCGTGATGCATTTGTACATAAACAGTTTTTCTTATCGATATTCGACGACATGGAGAAGGCGTATCACACAACGTGGTGTTACGGGATCTTGCGAGACTTGTCGGGAATGGGCATTCGTGGAAGTATGCTAAACATAATAGAAAGCTTTTTGTAGAATCGTATCTTCCGCGTGAAATTCGGCAAGGTATTGTCGCGACCTTTTTTATGCAAGAAACTGGTGTACCACAGGCAGGGGTGCTTAGCTGTACGCTCTTTATCGTGAAGATGAGCACGCTTCGTGCTTCCTTACCACCAGCTATTTTTTATTCCGTCTACGGAGACGACATTCGAATAGGCTTCAAATCCTATAACCTCGCAGTATGCAAGAGACAGGTACAGCAGGGCTTGAACAAGGTGTAAGTGGGCAGACAAAAATGGATTTAAACTCAACCCCCAAGAAAGTTCTTATTTTCTTTTTTCAAGAAAAAGAGGCCTGGCTCCAGATACTTGTGTAGAACTATGTGGACAACAAATACCTGTCAAC
Organism: Dermacentor variabilis; assembly: GCF_050947875.1. NCBI lineage: Eukaryota > Metazoa > Arthropoda > Arachnida > Ixodida > Ixodidae > Dermacentor > Dermacentor variabilis. Next base: position 18,434,564 of record NW_027460291.1, on the reverse strand, counting down.
AAAGAGCATAAATTTCTAGGTGTAATACTTGGCTTCAGGCTTACTTTCATTTCACAGTTTAAATATGTTAAAGAAAAATACATAAAAACAACGAACTTATTGAAAATTCTATCCCACACAACATAGAGTAGCGACAGGAAGTGTTTGATGAATCTTTATAAGAGCCTAATTTGTGTGAAACTTCAAGTAAGCCACTCAAGGAACACGAAATAAAGTAATAATTTGCAATTTTTGATATAAGTACTGAGAGTAAAAATGTGAAGTATAAAAAAAATGCACCTGTTTACTAGTTCATAACATTTGTAAGTCACATAGTGCAAGAAATTATTACCTATGAGGATCTGTTGGCGTGAATACTAGCCGTAGGGATGTCCACGTTATGCGGAATGGCAGTAGCTTCGCGAACGTTAAAACGGGTAAGTTCTTGCCATACAGGAAGCACTTGTTCTTACTCGTCACACAGACACCTAGTTTGCTTGTTTTACTGCATTCCTAAGATGCGCGAAGCAATGATTTTCAGGTCAGGGAAGCACAGAAAAGCCTCCTCATACTTGATTATTGCGTTCGATAAATTGTTATGTACGAGCAGAGTAGTCCAGTGCTCGTTCAATTATAGCGCTCGAGCCTCCACATGTTTCGTTAAGTTCCTTACGGTGCTGTACAGTAATGTGAAGCGTCGCACAGTATTGTACCACAATGAAAAAGTGCAGTTGCACAGGCGGTGCTCAAAATGTACATCAAACAGCTAGTGAAGCTTTGGTGACAAGTTGGTCTCAAATCGACGGCGTGCTTTTGTGTAAGTGAAAACCCACACGAGGTGAAGCATTGCTCGTAATAATTTGCACATACTCTGTCGAAGCGCTAATGGATAAAACCTACCCGCAGTGGGGAAACAAATTCGAGGGACCTAAGCAGTTCTTCAGGGTTGTGAATCTGAAAGCAATAATTTCCAATTGAACGCCGCTGAGTGGTCTTTCGAGTTATTAATTTCTCGAGGGCAAGCGAACGCGTTGAGGCGCTTGGCCAACGCCGCCTGTATAGCACAAGGCCGGCGCACGTTGATAAGTGACGTCATGCTATCTTGCCCGTCTGCCATAGAATCTACTCTAAAAACTAGGGAGAGTATCGCAGGAGTAGAGGGGCCGATTTACTCTTCAAATCACTGTTTTACTGTCTCAAAATGTCAAGTAAAGTGAAATGTATTGTGCACTACGTCATCAAGGAGAAAGTGAAATGTTCTTTTCGCTCTGCCCTTCTGAGAGAGAGTAGAATGCCCGTTCTACTCTTGCGGCAAAAGAGAACAAAACGTAGCGTAAGCTCCTGCTTCAACTGTTGCAGGCTGGCCCTGAACAAGGCGATGTATCCCTCACACACGCTGAGCGAAGAGCACACCGTTTTGTTTCTAGCAGAACTGGCAGCCACAGTGCAAAGAAAAGCGGAACCAACGCTCTACTTTGGCACTCGGAGTTGGCTCACCGTGCGTGCGCACAACATCGCGGAACAGCACAGCACCGGAGAAGGGTGATCCGTCCAGCGAGCAGAAACGGAGGCCGAGGGAGACCGTGTGTCAGTCATCTCGCCTCGCTGCGAAAACAGGACAGCCGTTCATCATTCGTTAGATATAACAACAAAACCTCCACGGTAAGTGAATTCTGCATATATGACATGCTATCACCAGGAAGTCGTCGCGACGTTTAGCCGATGCGATTGACAACGGAATAGGCAAGTGCGCTGTGTCTCTCGATGTCAATCGAAATAGCCAGTCGTCGCGATAACTGCATCCGATTTTATCACTTGCCGCTATCCCTAATAAATCGCAAAGGCTGCCAGGATCATGCTATGTTCATAAGACCTGAGGCGATGGGATGCATAAAATGGTTTGTTTACCAGCGCATGATTCCGAGCCTATGTGAAGCGTGCTTAGTGTGCGTTTTATGTGTTTGAATTCAGTTTGGCAATCTACCGTGCACGGAACGCTGTTAAAATGAGGAGTCACATAACAGAAGGCGTTATTTTGCTGGCTGCATGCTTTCGTTATAATAAGCCGCGCGCTTGACGGTGTATTTCGCCCATGGGCAATCCGTGACCAGTGAAGTTACGTGCAGCGCCAGTGCTAGTTAGAAACTTTGCCACGGGTATTCAGCTGCATGCTGCAAGAGGTCAGTTGGGCGCGTTATCTTGAACTTACTGAAAACGCATGAAGAATTCATATTTTAGGCTGGATAAGACTGCGCTATTTGTTCATGTATTGAAATGATGAGATTGTATGTCTGATTTTATGTCTCGTGTTATGCCTCGGTTTCCGAGAACGGCGCGAATGGGAACGGGTGCTTATGTGTACGAACTCGGTGAATTGTCAAGCGGCGAGTCCTTTGGCCCAAACAACAGCTGTTAGACATCACATAAAGACCGGCGATGCCCCTCCGATTAATCGCCGCCCGTGCCGGTTATCGCCGGCTGAGCGTCAAGTTATCCACAAAGAAGTTCGAAAAATGCTTGTCAAGAACATTACTGAACCATCGCGAAGTCTTTGAGCATCGCCTGTTGTCCTGGTGAAAAATGAAATGATGCCTCATGGCGATATTGCGTGGATTATCCGCGCCTTATCAAATTTACAAAAAAAGAACGTGTATCCCCTACCTTGCATTGATAACGCCCTTGACTGCCTTCTTCTCTTCTATTGACCTTCGCTCCGGCTACTGGCAGATTGCCATGGACGATGTAGACCGCAAAAAGACCGTCTTTATAAGACACAATGGTCTATATCTATTCACAGCGGTGCTGTTTGGTTTATGTAGCGCTCCGGCCGCAGTTGAGCGCATGAAGGACTTCCTTCTTCACAGTTTCAAATGGTCCACATGCCTGTGCTACCTGGAAGACGTTATAGTATCCTCCCCCACCTTTGCCACGCACCTCGAGCACCTCTCAGCAGTCCTAGACGTTTTTCATCGAGACGATCTGCAACTAAACGCATCAAAATGCCACATTGGTCGTTGCCAGATTACCGTGCTTGGGCACCTCGTTGATACAAACGCACCAGACCCAGGCGAGATCCATGTTTTTACTCACTTCCTGTCAAGGATTTCAGCAGTTTTATCGGCCTATGCTCGTACTTTCGCCGCTTAGTGAAAAATTTCGCGGCAATCGCACGACCACTTACCGAGCTTGAAGAAAGACGCCCCTTTCCAGTGGGGCGATAACGAGGCCTCAGCGCTCTCGCATCTAATCGAACTTCTCACCAGGCCGCGCGTTCTGGCCCATTTTGATCCTTCTGCCCCTACCGAAGTCCGTACCGATGCCAGCGGCCACGGAATCGGCGTAGTGCTGGCACAACGTCAGCGCGGCAGCGACCGTGCTATTGCTTACGCCAGCAGTCTCCTCTAAACCTCCGAGCGCAACTATTCCATCATAGAGCGTGAGTGTCTGGCCCCAGTGTGGGCAGTTGCGAGGTTCCGCCCATATTTATATGGCCGAGACTTTTCGGTCGTCACAGGCCATCACGGCTTTTGCTGAGTGTGCTCGCTGAAAGATCCTACAGGACGACTTGGTCGCTGGGCGTTACGCCTACAAGAAAATTCGTATTCTGTCATACACAAATCTCGCCGTCTCCACAAGAACGCTGATTGCCTGTCTCGCTACCCGGTCGGCCAGCCTGACGCCGCCGGCAGTAGCACCGGCAACGACATTTTTCGGTGTCTGCCTTCGCTAACATCGCCGATGAGCAGTACCGGTGCCCAGCGCTACGAGCACTCATAGAGCGTCTGCACTCTTCATCTACCGACGCCTCTGTTCAACGATATATCCTCCAGGGTGGCATTATGTACCGAATGAGCGTCCTCCCTGACGGATCTGATCGTTTCGTGCCCAAATATTTACGACGGACTGTGCTCTTCGGGCTCCATGACGGACCCACGGCAGGATACCTTGGGGTATCTGCACGTACGACCGAGTTCGCCACTGCTTCTATTGGCCCGGTCTAGTTCCCTCCATCTGACGCTATGTTGCTGTCAGTGATTCCTGCCAGCGTCGAAAAACGCCTCAGGTGTTGCCTGCGGTCATCTCTAGCCGATCACTGTCCCAGTGGAACTGTTCTTCCGTGTCGGATTAGATCTCCTCGGCCCCTTTTCCACGTAATCCTCTGCCAACAAATGGGTAGCCGTTGCAACTTATTACGCCCCTGGATACGCCATCACATGGGCTCTCCTGCCCCCCCCCCCCCACCAGTTGTGCCACTGACATCGCATACTTTCTCTTGCACGACATAATCTTGCTTCATGGTGCCCCGCAAGAGCTGCTTACTGACAGTGGTCTTAACTTTTTGTCGAAAGTTATCGCAGACATTGTACGTTCCTGCTCCACTCAGCACAAGCTGACCACCTCATATCATGCTCAAGCCAATGGACCGACGGAGCGGTTGAACCGTACCCTCACAGAAATGCCGTCCATCTACGTTTCGAAAGACCGCCATGACTGCTACAGTGCCCTTCCTTACGTCACATCTGCCTATAACTCTTCTCGCCATGATAACCGCGGAATTTTCTCCATTTTATTATTGTACGGTCGCAAACTGACCTTGTCCCTTGATACTGCGCTTCCTCCTGCTGTGACCCCAACAAGTAAGTAAGCCCGTGACGCCGTCGCCGTCGCCCTGGCCGACCATGCACGCCAATTTGCACGCACTCGACTAACGGCCTCGCAAACTACTCAGCAGCGTCTGTACAACGCTCGTCGCCGTGACGTACGGTTTTCGCCTGGTGCGCTCGTGCTCCTGTGTCCACCCTCTTGTCATGTGGGACTTCTAGAGAAGCTCCTTTCCCGGTACACGGTCCCCTACCACGTACCGAGCCAGGTGAGGCTAGTGACCCATGAAATTGCTCCGGTGAACTGTACCTCAGCCTCTACCCTAGCTCCAGTGATGTGCATGTCAGTAGGCTCAAGGACTACTACACTGCTTCCGAGCCCGGCCTTTAGTTGCTCCGGGACGACGCTTTTGCCGCCGGTAGTAGTGCTACGAATCAAGGACGCTATAACGTAAAGCGAGTCAAACTTCTCTAATCCAATTCTGCAATCAGTCCTCCATGATTGGTCGAAATATTTCCGGGTCACCCCCACGTTGCCTGCCTCTCACGCGACGTCACGAAAACCGCGATAGACCGCGATCTGATATGACGTGTACAGACTGATTATGCATGATTGGACTGCAGAAAAGAAAATTAACTATTTCTGATTCGATGTCCTTTCGCCATTAGCCCTCTGCTATTGCTCAAAAGTTTTCGCGCTGCTCCCGCTTCACCAGACTGTCACGCGACGTCGCAAAACCGCGAAAACTCACCACGTCAAAGTGACGTGCATGCGTTAAAGGTGCATTAATATGCCGAACAAAACTGAGCTTTTTTTCTGAATAGCCGGAGACTACGCCTATCCGAAAGGAATAAAAGATGGCTGCCGCCGATCGCTCATGATCAGGCACTGACTACTCGCATCTATGGGAGAGCTTGGGTTTTTTGCATATAATAAAACTTTTTTGTGATTGTGTAATGTTTTCGAGCACTTTTGGCACGTTTGCAACATCACTTTGTGAACTCTACTGAGGATCCGTTTTAACGGCATTCTTAACCTTCCGCTACACGCCGCCGCGATTTTCGACCAGCCACCGCAAGTTAAACAAGAGAAAGGGGACCAATCGCAGACGCCGGCACCACCCTCTTCATCCGGTTATCTATTTTCTGTGCGCTGGCTCGGTTCCATCGGATCCCTCTCCATTTGAGCATGCTCCTCGTCTCTTGTCAGCCAATTAGAAAAGAAAAACCGCTCTATGTAAGCAATGTTGTTCGTTTTGAAAGCAAAGTGGCGTCCGGTAAACAAGGAGAGCATTTGATTGGGCTGTTCAGGCAACGCTCCGGGTCCCCGCCCGATGCTTGCGTCGGCGGTTACGTCAGTCTGACGTCACGAGATTGGAATAAAAAAAGATTGGAATAGTTTTACGTTATAGGGCCCCAGTATTCCCGATGTCTAATGACGAAGAGGCCAGTGTTGCGAAGACGACGACGACGATTAGCAGCTAGCGCGGGCTGTTGCCTTTTGGCGAAGTGCAGCGTATTGGTGTAAATCTACTTGTCTATAGCGTCACGTCTGCGTCTTGCCACGCAGCAATATTACAGTGACATTATCTTTTGCAAGATATACGAATTTTTCTAGCCGAGTTCACACTTTTAGATTCCGCGCAATAAAGAGATGAGCAACTTCATATGGATTCATTGTTCAGAAATGCAGGTGTACAGAACATCGACACAAGAAGAATAAGAAAGATGCCGTTTGTAGCACTTCTCGTTCATTTTGTGTTTCGGTTTTATGTGCATGCCTTTTCTAACCGAGCTTCACATAGTCCCCATTATTTCATTAGCACAGTATTGGCATTGACTTTAATCACAAGTACGGGGTTCATTTTACAGTTTTCATTCTATCGTTCTTCATTTGCGACGAACGGACCCCGATAACCGTAAGCAGCTTTTTCAAAACAAAATAGGACATTTATTGCGATAATTCACGCACATTTCAGGGGCTACCCGTCTGTCAGCTTAACTGTTTTCCCACCAACTGTTTTAACATTGGTTTGGTCCCTGGGAAATCACTTTGGTCCCTGGGAAGTCACTGGGATGATAAGTTGGGTTGCTAATTATGTGCAACTGGGTATGCGCCTCTCTTCAGTGGCCGTCTTACGACACCAACTTGTGTCACTGGGCATCTGCCCCTCTTTAATGAAACTCTTTGCCGCCAGCTTGTGTCACTAGGTATGTTCGTCGGAGTATGTGCTACTCTTGAGTGAACTTTGATGCCAATTTATTTATTTATTTAAAAAATACCTTACAGGCCTCAAAGTGAGGCATTGAGTAAGGGGGGCAGTACACAGAAAATACACAGAATACAAGGCATCTATAAACCGCATCAGTTTACAAACTAAAAACCGCAAGGGCAACTGAGACGAAAAAGAATTATTTAGTTCACGACTCACTAGTGAAAAGAAGAAAACATAATATAATAACAAGGAATAAATCACACAAATTGTTTTCAGTGAAGTCGTGTAATTAACGAGACCAGAGTGTTAAACAGTATTAATGATAAAAAATGACAGAAAAGTTACTGACGCGACAATCCAACGGAACGGTAAACATAGCGACATAACGGTAATAATGCGACAATAAGCTGTAAATGATAGCGCAAGTAAAAGAAAGCATTGCGCGACAAACGTAAAACTTCCCATTTCTTTAGTCATGTATTCAGTCAAGGCATCACGGAATGAATCGTTGTTGGGCTGGCATGCAATGCTCTCCGGGAGCGAATTCCATATTCTGATAGCACGACGAAGAGCAGAGTAATAGAATGCTTTTGTAGAACTGTAAAGGCGCGCATAGCTGAAATGATTATGAAGCCTATGTGACGTGGAGTAGGATCGTTTCAAGCATGCGGGTGTTCGAGTGGAGTGAAGGAATTTGTGCCTGGCATCACCTGGTGTGTGCCTGTCTCCAGCAAACCTATTTGACACCGACTTGGGACCCTAGGTATGCGCTTGTAGAGACGAGGCTCATAAAACACGAAGTCTTGTTACCGTTCACGGCAGTCTCATTTATTGCTGCGGCTGCTCCAGATATTTCGTCTTCCTCTATCTAAGGGAGGGCGCCACCACAGGGCTCTTAATATAGAGTCGTTCCACTGTACAGTACAACGAAAAGTTGAGTGGTGACATGAAGTACGTGAAGGTGATCTTGTCACATGGGAAGCAAAAGAAGATGTGGTGAAGGACGATGCAGGTGGAGGGGTTTCAACAAAAGCAGGCTTGACACGGTCAACTGACACGAGAGTGTCACGAACATTGACAGATATTGTGAACGTTTTCTCGTTGGGATCTGAGGCGAGATGAGGCCTCGTCTACGGCGGCTGGAAAGACCGCTGAGTGAAGTTCAATCGGAGAAACACTGAGCCTGAGTCTCGAAGATGGCGTTGCAGAAATGCTGAAGAATAGATTGGTCGAGTACGGAGCGTGCTGCTCATGGTCAGAGGTGGTCGTGCGTCTATTGGAGAAGACATCGTGCACTTCAAGCGCGACGCCACTAAGGAGGGAGAACTGCATGTGAGGAAAAGGTACATGTTGATGGGTAATATGGTAAAGGCAGAGCATTCTTTCAACTTGTACGAACCAGACTTCAGGGTGTTGTGCCCAGAAAAGTTCGAGGCGAACAATGATGGCTTGAACAGCCGGCGTAGACAATGCGATGGGCGCGGTTTCTTCGTTAGAAGCGTTGCGTTCGGCCATCTGAGGTCGCCACTATAGAGACGCGGCTCTTAGAACACGAATCCTTGTCAGGCTAAAAGCCAGTATGCTTTATTGCTGCTGCTGTTCGAAAAACTTCGTCTACCGCTCTCTGCAAGAGCGTCACCACACGCTCTCCAATGAACCTCTTCAGCGCAAATTTGGGTCATTGGGTATGATGTGCCCCTGAGTGTGCTCCGTTCTTCGGTGAACCCCATCGACGCCAACTTTTGTCGCTGGGCATCGTGCTAGCTCTTCTTTGAACGCCAACCTGCAGCACTGGGTGTGTGCCACTTAATATGCGTCGCTCTTCAATGAACGTACGAGAGGAATCCGGCTGCATACACACGTCAGACATGACGCATCCATGTGGTGGCAAAACGGCATGTGACTACTTTGGTTCATTACTAATGGCGTTAGCGTTGACATTCATCGTGAGATGAGTTCTGCCGAAATTATTTATATGTGCAGCTCATTTAAATTGTGGGGCAATGGTGTCAGATCTCACATTCTCTCAACCGTGGGACTCAAACTCGAGATCGTAATCTTCCTCCATGCTGCTTTCATCGCTGCTTGTTGCGTCGTCATCCTGGGTTGCTACAACAGGTTGTTATCTGCCAAGAACATCGTAGATTACGTGGTGAATTTCTCCCATCTCTTCCTCTGCTAGCACCACATGGCTCACGTAATTTTTCTATTTCTCCACTGTCATTTGCTGTCTTACCAGGCTAAAACATTCAGACCTTGCACCCTAAAATCTGTTGTAGCTTTTACCATAAAGCCTTTCATGTCATTCCACACAAAATCAATCGCGTTAAGCTCGCTGTAACATGGCGGCAAACGTACTACAGTGTGGCGAGCTTCTGCAGCGAAAACGTTAATGCTGTACTTATCACCTTCCGTTCTGACAGTTTGAACAAGCTTCATCAGCTCCGCCTTTACCATGTCACTGTTCTAGGGTACATCCTTTATGGAAAGCCAAACTTGTGTGTCCTTCAACGTACTCATGCGATGAACCTTTGCCATTTTCACGACGGAGTGATGCGGAGCATTCTCCATCACAGTCACACTGTTTGGACGTAAATAAGGCAGCAGATTTTCTTTCGACCATTTCTCGTAGTGGGCGAGTATATTTCGTCATGATAGTCTGCGGCTCCTTCGCATGCACGGAACACTTCAAGGGCGCCGGTCACAAAGCCGTCCTTATTGCAGCAGTGAGTAATGATAAGCCGACCACCCTCACCGCAGGGGTTGAGAGGGCCTGTCAAAAGGATGGCTTTTTTAGCTTCCAGGGTCGGCCCTGGAGTCGCAGTGACCTTACTTGGCGCAAATACTTGCGTCGCCACTGAACGATGTGTATGGTGCATTGCGGGAATGCATTACGATAATGCATCTGGAATGCTTCTTAAACCGGAAGCCGATATTCAGCAGCATCCTATGAATCGTCGTCGTGAACACGGATGGCAGCTAGTCACCTTTGAAGTACACGGAAAGCTTGCGCGCTGTCGGAATCGCTTTCATTTTTTAGAAACTATGCACTATTCTGCGCAACACACCGACGTTGAAATCGCTCAGCATGTTGTCTCGATCGTGGTCGCTCCCGCCACGAAATAGCTTCTTTGGTAACAGCACCTTGCCTTTTTCTCGTGCTCCGCAATATACATGTACAGAGCGCGCTCGCTGACATGGCTCAGTGCAACTGTTCTCTTCATTACAGAGTTCGTGCTTGTAATTTTATCGCACTCCTTATGCACAGTACCAAACAAGTTGAGCGACAGTTGCTAAGTTCGTTTCGCATGAAAGCACACCTGGCAACGAAACTGCACAGGCGAGTCTGCAGACGCCATTTTTTCAAACGACGAAGCACTACCTAGGAGGGAGCCCTCAGCAGTGCTGTGACTGTGCCGACCACACATAAAATTTCGCCAATGTCAAAGCAATTATTTGTACTTTCTAGATGAGAATGAATGTCTGCCCAGCGGAGATGCATCGATTTATTTTGCCGTTTGGAAGTTTTCACTCGAACAAGCGAGAACTCTATTTGGAGTGTCATAGAGCCTCTATAAATATTCTATTAAAAACCGAAGTAAGATCATGTAAAATAATAGCAACTTCAACATGCTGGGAAGCCTTCAAGTAAACATTTTCAGGCCACACCACTCGTTAAAGGCAATGAGACAAGCTATTTTCCGAACACTGGCGCTGCCTCTTTTTCGAAGCGCATACTACTGGAACAAAATCAAAGGAACGAGAAGTGACAAGACACTGGGCTGACTGGTAACTGAAGGTTTATTCGAAAGGTTAGAAGCTTTAAAAACGCGATATGTCACACTCTATGAGAAACAGCAGGTAAAACCTGACATTCTTTTGGTGTTAAACATGCCAAAAATCTGCCACGTTTTAAGTCGCATCTAGAAAAGCCACTTCTGTATTGAAGCGCTATGGAGGTCTAGCTGACGCAAACCTTATCTTTTTTCTTTGTTTTGTGGGCTTTCAGAACACCTCTTGTCGTTTGATCGTTGTTCTCATATAAGGCTGTCGTGTTTTCCCAAACTGGCATGTATGCAACTTGCGGTCGCTTATGTGCATCTTGAGATGTGTGTGCGCAGTCCCTTCTGTGGAATTCAGACGCTCCTTCAGCATGGTGTTGAGGCACTCGCCGGTTGGGAAAAGCACAGAATACACTACTGAAGTTGAGCACGAAACGAATTTGTTGCCCTTGTATGGTTGTTGCAACTCTAGTGCAGCTGCTCAATCTCTGCTCACGCCTGCGCACAGCCGAACAGTTGCCGCCGAGCTTGTTCTTCCCCGAGTTCTCACGCCGCAGCGAGAAGCTACCCACTTCGGCCTACGCGGCAAATCATTGACGTACGGGACGACGGCCAACTTCTTACTCTCGGTCTCCTCAGTTTCTTGTGCTCCTCCATCTACGCTCTGCTTCTTCAGAAGAGGGGACCCCATAGACGGTTGCAGAATGGTGACACAGTACATCGTTAGAACGTCGAAAAAATTCTTACGAGTCAGAATAGAAAATTCTAAAGGGCGGAGGTCTGTTGGCGAGAGATAAGAGATTTTCAAGACAGTGTTTGCAAACTTATGAATGCATCTACAGAGGAGCTATAATGAGGAATTATCCTATGTATCGAATCTTAAGACACATATGGCGAGTATTGTGTCGGATAAATTTATTCCGCAAGTATCCTGCACGTGTATCTCGAATATTTATTGCCCTAGTATTATCTACCTGTATCATGTACCATGTCATCACGTATCATGCTATGTATCATATCATCTGTATCATGTATCTGTATCAAGTGAAAAGTATTTTTGCTCAACCCTGCCAAGCACTTGGAACCCTCTGCGAACGGTCAACCTCCATTTACGAGCTCTTTTTCTGGGAAGCGACTCAAAAAAAAAAAAAAAAAGAAAGGCTACTGTTGTCTGTATATAAGATGTACATTGATTCATTGGCTATATTCACAAGTTCGTTCGGATATACATTTAAAAAATGGCACTAAAATCCTGCCCTGAGGAACGTTACATTAGATGAAGCGCGTGTTACATGCGCAGGCATCAACACAAACAACTTTTCGTCAGCTGTTTAAACAGGACCGATACAAAGATAGAAGAACGCCATGGATGCCATATTTCCGAAGCTTATACAATAATATCTCGTGATTAAAAAAGTGCAACGCTATATTGAAATCCACAAATATTTCCCGTCTTTCGTTACTTCAACGATCCCTAGAGTGAATTCTTTTTGCAATTACACAGCTGATTCAGCTGATTTCGCTTTAGTAAACCTAAACAAAACTCTCAATAACTCGTGCTTTCAGAAAAACCTTTCAATGCTTGTGAAAACTGCCTTTTCTAATGCCTTAGAACATGAGAGGTGTGCTGGGAATTGAGCGATACTTGGGTTGTTCGTGTCATCACCTCGAAATGTTATAGAAATCCTTGCATTCTTCACTGATGTAACAAACACGATAGATTTTAAAGACAAGTTAATAATGTCGCTCAAAATGTGTGCTAAGATATTAGCTATAAACTTAATTGACCTAATTTAAAGTACATCATAATCAACACAGCATGCAGATCTTAAGTTCATTAGTACACTAAATGCGTTGTCAGCATCAGCTAAGAGCGAATTCAATCGCTTTACCACAGATGTAACTCATGGCTTTGTGAGCATCACCAGTATGCGTAAAACTAATTAAAAATCCTTAAACTTGTCTGCAAGGGAAGAGCGAGATGGAGGTATGCATCAATTACAAGCTCACCTAACTGAGGATAAATATGTTTCCTTGGGAGGGGGGAGAGTGTCATTTAAAACCTTCTAAAAGAGTTTTACGCCTTTGCCCTTGTTAATGTGAAACCAGCACGCTTGTTGAGCATCTTTCGTTTTTTTGAATTCTGAGCTGAAATTATTCTTATAATTATCAAATGAACTTAGGCTGTCAGCATTCCTGGTGGACAAAAAGAGCCTGAACATTCTCGACTTCTTTACCATTTTTACGTGAATAGGCCTTACCTAAGTTTTAGGGCGCTTGCATTTTGTGACAGTTGTTTTCCGTGGTAAACAAGTTATGATTAGGTTACACAACGCCATAAATGCAGTCTGAAGCACTATCAGTAATTTTAGTATTGCTATCTGCTTTTAATAAGTGCTATCAGCTATTTTAGTAATGACATTTTGATATCCCTCGCTGGTTTGGTCGCCCTTTTCATTGTGAATGGCAGATAGCTTGTCTACGTGCAGGCAATCGACGGTACCAGCGCCGCCAGACAAACAGCGGGAAGACTGATTACGGCGGCCTCGTTTCACTACCCCACGTCGAGAAGCGGAAGGCATATTGCGGCCAGCCGGCACTGTCGCCGCGAAGTGACTGGGTCGGGACGCATCAATTTCCGCGTTGAGCGCCGCTGCCTCGATTCTTCGTCCACAATCTCAGGTGGTGCGAAAAAAAAAAACCTTCCCTGAAGGAGTGAGCGAAGCGTGTGTCTTTCAGAAAGCGAACACGCTTTCTCGGCAGCAATATGTGCAGACAATGGGTTCAACTCGAGTCTCTTCCATCCGTGTAAAATACAAGTTAGAACAATATGTGACGTAAGTTTGCCGAGGTTGGAACAGTAAACCGAGTTATAAAAATGGGTATATGGCGCGAGAGGATGATAATGGTGATGTAAACGATGAATTATGTATTGTGGCAAAAGGACGTCTCGGTCAAAGAGGGCCAGATATTTTGCGTTGACGATTAACGGGGTTAAATTGATTAACAGTGGATGCTGCCTTGAAGAAACCTAAATGGGCATGTGTTGATTGAGCGTGCCATAATATGGGGGTACAGAACCTATCTTCGCATGCTGAGCATTAAAAAATGAGGCCACATATTTTCCTACAGGAGGTATTTGGCCCTAATAAAACAATTCAAAAAGAAAAACACGTGGACGCGGTCGCGCATCCTCACGCCATTAACGAGGCGGCCAACCACCTGCGTTCTGCTAACCCCCGACTCAACGTGGAGGACATGCTCCGCGGCAGGGTTAAGTGGGAAAAATATGCTGTCTAAAATAGTTTCAATTAAAGATATCAGTACTCGACAGTAAGAAAACGTACGCGCACGTCAAAGGGAAAAAGCGAGGCGCAAATGTATTTGGTGGCTCAACTGTTCTGCGAAACCTAAAAGTCGAGGTCGTAGATTAGGAGGGCGGTTTATAAGCCTTCCGATTATCTCCTGCACTGCCGTGACAATGAACTCCTCTCTCCGTGACTTATATTGAAAGTCAATGAGACGAGTGATCGGCTGTGCGCTCTTATTTCCGACGGCCTTGCTAAAAAATCCGAGATATTAGCTGCAGTGTACATGCCACCAAGAGTTCTCACAAACGTTTGCACACTAGCTAGCTTTGTGGTAGGGTCAAATATTGTCTGCGCAAGCGCTTCTTGTATTCTTTGACCCTTTAGGTCGCAAGATAGGAAATACTTGGCGTAAACTTTTTCTGTTGCTTTTATTCTGCTTCGTTGGGCGCAAATACATACTAAGTGAAATATAAAAGCGTCTAATAGTTGTGGCCGAATTCATCTCACGGTGACTGTCGACGGTAATGCAACCAGCAATAAAGCAATGTTCAACACTCCGTGTTACTGAAATTACGCTTCTTTAAAATCTGATGTGGTCACCTTGAGAGACCCTTTGCTGTGCCTTTATACGGCGTACACTAGCTCCGGTATCGTTTCACTTCGGTATGGCATTTGCTTGTCATTGTGGCTCATGAATATGACGGCATGGCGACGACTGCATGACAACAACACAACAATGACGGCGGAAAGACGAGGAGTGAATAAAGTCTATGCAACAACAAATTGGGTGTGACACCGACAGCATGACGACAATGAGATGACGATTCCAACATGATGACGATGGCGACAGTGTGACAACGACGCCGTGAGAACAATGGTGTTGTATGTACGTAAGATGTAGTTGCCTCGATGGGGCGTCCGGAACGCGGGGCCTATGGAGTAGGCCAAAGGGTCCGGAGTGCCGCAGAAAAGATAACTTCCTTGAACGGGGAGGAAACTTAGACTGACGTTTATTTCTAGTTGTGGGAACACGACACAGTGTACTTACAAGGTTGAGTGCGGCGTATGGCTAGTGGTCAGATAAATGCGAAACTGCGAATACAAGAAATGGCATGACTATCAATGTATGACGACGATGGCGAGACGACGACGGTATAACGGCAACCAGATGACGAAGCTGCAATAACGACAATTGCACGACCATGACGACAATGGTATCAGAACCGATGCACTGCAGGGACTGTCTGACCACAACACAATGACGACGATGCCATGACAACGGCGGCATAATGGCTATTGAATGATGACAGCATGATTACGATAGAGTGAGACAGGAAGTGACGTGACTGGAAGGACAAAGGTGTTATGACAACGATTGAATGACGACAATGAGATACGTTTGTAAAGAGATTACGCTAGTAAAACGACATTGTGACGGCAGCATGACGACAATGGTATGACGACAACGGCACGAGGGCGATGGTGTCGCGACGATGTCGTTACGAAAGTGGGATGACGAAGTTAGAATGATAACGATGGAACGAGCACGACGGTATCACGAAGGCGCTATGACAACGAGTGCATGACAACGACGCAATGAAGACGATGTCACGATACGGTACGAGGACCATGGAATGACGACAAGCGTACGACGACGATGGTGTGACGACGACTGTCAAGACTCTATGGCGACGATTGCGTAACGAGGATGGCATGACGAGAATTCGGATGAGGAAGCTAGATTGACTGCGATAGAACGGCCACGATGGCATCATGAGGATGGCTTGAGAACAAATGCATGGCGACTATACGATGGCACTGACGTGATGACAACGACATGACGAGAATCGAATGACAAAGCTGGAAGGACGACGACGCAACTGTCAGGACGGCCTTAAGACAACGAGCACATACCTTGTGGCCGAAGCTATTAGACAACTTGGGCCACTGGCTCGGCGTAAGAGGCTAGACAGACAGACGCACAGACAGACAGACAGACAGACAGACAGACAGACAGACAGACAGACAGACAGACAGACAGACAGACAGACAGACAGACAGACAGAGACAGACAGACAGAGACAGACAGACAGAGAGACAGACAGACAGACAGACAGACAGACAGACAGACAGACAGGCAGACAGATAGATAGATGATAGATAGATAGATAGATAGATAGATAGATAGATAGATAGATAGATAGATAGATAGATAGATAGATAGATAGATAGATAGATAGATAGATAGGCTCAAGACACCAGAAATAGGCAAAGAATGGTAACCGCTTTAAAGACTGAGCGAGATTCAGTAGGGTCAACGTTGATCTGCCAGTTAAAGGTGAATGTACGGTCGCAGACCGATGTTTCGTAATCGCTTGTAGAGTTCAGAAGCACGTGGTTTTTTCAAGTTACACTGATGGTGAAAAGAAATGACAAAGTTGTTTATAAGAAATAAACAAAGAAATAAACGTATTCTATTTTGAAGAATTGACATCAGAAGCACCTCTGTGCCAGAGACCATAGGCCACTCTGCTAAATACCGGCTAGAGGCGAACTGAAGGATTACTTTCCTGCCGTAAACAGGCAACCTGCCACAGCTTTTCAGGCATAGACAAAAGAAAATATGACTAGGTTTCATGTTTAGAATTCTGTCTTATAGATAAGACTTCTCCCAGAGGAGAAGAGTCATTGTTGTTTTACTCCGTGGCTCGTCGTCAGTAACGGTGACCAATAAAAAACTTGAGCTCATCGGTTTCGTCATAAAATTGTGAGTTTGCGTGGCCTACGGAAATGTTTGTTGTGCAGAGGAGTACATCCGCAACAAAGTCATCCAGAGGACATTTTGCTGCCTGCTCACTACTTTGACGTTTTAAGATCTACATTTCATCTAGAATAATTTCTAAGATCGTCTGCATTATCGTGATTTAATGGAGCTTTGAGTGGCTCGGGAGCGGTTAAATTTTCAAGCTGCACCTCGCTGAACTCTCAATACACCGCAAAACAGCATTTTGTTCGCGACGAGGTGAAGCTAACCTTAGCGGAGTTACCAGAAGGTACCAAAGGGCCATTTTCATGGCATTGTGTGTCAACTGCCCACGGTATCTTCTAATTCGCGCAAAACACATTGTAATGGATTGATACTCAATATGTCATGTAAATGCAATATTCACTAAATATTGTTACTTCGGAATTCATAAAGGCCATGGAAAGTGCTACACCCCGCAGGGGCGTCTGCGGGAGCAGGCGTTTGGTGTGTTGCAACACCACGTACCCGAGCACACGAGGGTTGGACCCTCCCGCGTTCAAACGTACATGGCTGAGCTGTGTCCGAGGAAAAGGGGATTGGGGGTTCAGCCGATGCCGGGTGCTTGGGAACTTTTACGGCCCGCCGGCAACGCACTCCTTTCGCTTCCGCTTCACGTAGACTCTACCCCCTGACTGACCCACCCGGGGTAATCGGTAGTTGCCTTTCCCTATGCTCCTCTCCAATCTTCGCCTTTCTCTTACTTTCCATTTTTCCTGTCTTCTCCTGACTCCCGTTTACTTCCAATTTTTAGAGGCAGCTAGGGTTAACCTTGAGTGGGATAGCCAGCCTTCGTTATAACAGATGTGTTACAGTAGTGTCGTACAGAGGGCGCTTGCAGGACCTGTCTTTTCACGGTCCTGCAGCGCCCCCTAGTTCCATGGGGGCTCCATGGTGGCTAATTTCGCCTAATTTTATAATTAGTCTTAATTAATAAATCAACTTCTGAAATGTTATAATTCGATGAAAAGTGTCAATGAGAACATTTAGAGCGACAGGAAAGACTCGCGATACAACTTTCCGTTCCTCAATACTTGCTACATAAATGTGTTTTTCCGATCGTAAATAAAGCCCGCAAATACATGCATAACTGCCGTGCGACTGGCCGCTCGAGGCACTTTGCGCGTATTCTCGGGCTTCTTTCATGCTCGGAAAAACCCTTTTATGCGGCACGGAACACAAAGCTGTATCGGCAGTTTTTCATGTCGCTCCACTATTTTTTCATTGACACTTTTAATATAATTATGATATTTGAAAAGTTGATTAATTATGTTAAGACTAATTACCTAATTAGGCTCAATGAAAATATAGTTTGAGTACCTCCAAGCGACGGCAAACAACATTACCGTTGTTCTGTCCAGCTACTTGGCATTTGCATATTTTTGAACTGTGGATAAAGTTAGCTGGCACACCCGGTATATGACATGCAAGGTGGGGTCACTGATGAAGGCTTCAGCAGGTCCCAGCCCAGAGCCCAAGACGCGAGTTTCCCATAAACAATGTCGGCGCCACTTCTATCGAATGATAGTGGAGCAGCCCTCTTGCTTTCGCTACACACAAAATATCATTAACACTGTTGCGATGCAACAGGCACTTATGAGACATGGCGCAAAGGAAGATGAAGACGGCCACCTGTGCTTGGCACCAAGTCATGAAATAATTCCATGCAATGAGGCCGCCCACCTAGCCACCCGAGCAGCAAGTAACCGGGAGGTGGGCTTGCCCGACAGGGTTGACCGACATGGAGGTATCCACACCTTCAATGAAATGACTGTTTATTACCGCGAATCGAGGCGAATATATCAATCCCTGCACGAGACATTGACAAGAATACAGGCCACTAACCTCAGGGGAGTACAGACTAGGTCTGTACTGAGTTACAAAAGACTAGCTGCAATGACCGGTGGTGAATATCCACCAACTGCAAACACTTTAACTGCCGCCTGGCGGACCAAGATCACATCTTGTGGGGATGCCAAAAGAACCCTCCCCCGAGAGAACTCTTTAGGCAAGCTCCTTCACACGAAGAGTGGGAGATGAAGACGAAAACTTCCAACCCGCAAGACCAGATGCGGTTGGCGGAATGGGCTGATAGCGTCGTGGCGAAGCAGACGCTACGCTAGCCCCCACCGCTGGGAAAGAAAACTCCACTCAACCTTGACAATAAAAGTTTTTTTTTCTCTCTCTCTATTATTTCATTTCTTTATGTTAACTTAATTTATCAAAATTCTTAAGAATATTTTCATTAAACTTCTAAATTACCTTTCCTTAGTCCCACGCTCTACTATTCAAATCAAGTTTTGCTTTAATTCTAAACATACTGGAAACCGCCTACCTCTTGGTCAATCCCCCATAGTGGGTATACGGCAGTGCTTGGGAGACAAGACACGACTAGACAAGCTGGTTACCCTCTTGGCCTCTGGCTGCGCTGCTCTTGTAAATACAGTGTAAATAATATTGACGCGTCCATTCTTCTATGCAGACGACAACGAAGATAGGGACATTAACGGACTTCACCTAGTGGGTCAGCGGGTGTCGGCGAGAACGAAAAAGACGTTTCTCTGGCCTGTTTTGTATTTGAACAAATTGTCCTGCGGTTCTTGAAGGTCTCCCTGTCTACTGTCCGCGTTGTACTGCGACACTGGTGGAGGTGCGGGGCACTGACCGCGCCTGATGCTCGGGAGTCCTTCTGGGAGTCGTTCCTCTAACCCGGACGCGTTATCACCAGTTACGACACCCGTGCATCGCTTTAGTCGTCGACTGCTAGGCCTTGACGCGGAGTTCTCCCCTCTTCAACCACCTTTCTCCAGGAGCTCCACACATCTCGCAATGGCCGAAACCAGCTCACCGCAAGCACCCCAAAGCAGCCGGTTTTCCAGTCCAGAGCAAGTAACCGTTCTGCATCCTCTGGTTCCCGATCGCTATCGCGGAGCAGTCTTCGAAGACATTGAAGACTGGCTGGACAAATATGAACCTGTCGCACAGATTAATCAGTCGACTGAGCAGCAAAAGCTCTCCCACGTATATTTCGCCCTTGACGACAGTGGCCGTACTTGGTACGAAAACCGCGAGGGTAGCCTAACGACATGGAATGACTTTCGACAGAAAATCACGAATACTTTTGCGAGTGCCGACCGACGCGACCGTGCCCAGCAGATGATGGAGCTACGGGTACAGCAACCGAATGAGTCCGTCACAATGTTCGCCGAGGACATCGCCCGCCTCTTTCGTAAAGCCGACCTGAACATGACTGAAGAAAGAAAGTTGCGCTACCTCATGCGAGGTGTAAAAGAGCAGTTGTTCGCGGGACTTGTGCGGAATGCACCAGTCACCGTCGCTGACTTTATCAAAGAGGCTACGGCTATTGAGCGGGCCCTTCATCAGAGATGCAAGCAGTACGATCGACTGTCCACCAGCACCACAATCAATGCCGCCGCAGTGACTGGCGAGTATCAGAACCCCTTCCGGGAATTGATCAGAGAACTCGTCAGAGAAGAAATTCAAAAGATTCTGACACCGACAGTGGATAGACCCGTAGCGTCAATCGCCGGAGTGGTGCGTGACGAAATCAGGCAGGCGTTACCGGCAGCCGATCTTCAAGATCACCAGCGTCCCATGGCCTACGCAGCCGCTGTCCACCACCCGTTACAACCACACCGCCGTACCACCAACCTCCGACAGTCGCTCCTTGGTCGCTGCCGCAAGAGGAGGCTTCGAGGCACGCACCCGTTACACAGCTACAGGCATACCACCAGCCGCCGTTCACAACGCCTTGGTCAACGCCGCAAAACGATACTACGGGACGGCCGCAGTTTCGGAGAACCGATGCATGGCGCACCGTCGATAGGCGCCCACTCTGTTTTCACTGCGGAGGCGCCGGCCACATTTCGCGTCATTGCTGGCATCGCGACGCACCATTTAGACCTTTTCGTCCGTGGTCCTATAATCGACGTGCAAATGACGACTCCATGCTACGCCGCGACGAAACTGCTTTTCAGGGACCTTCAATACACTCTAAGAACAGTTTACACCCTTTGGAGTGCCCCTTCTGCCGCACAACGATAATCGTCATCTGCCTTGATGCGTTTCCTTTCTTTAACGCTGCGAGCCCGGTACGTTCCAGTAACGAACGGCATGCGCGTTATCAGCATGATAGCATTTCCTGTCGGCAATGCTATCATGCTGATAACGCGCGTGCCGTTCGTTACTGGAAAGTACCGGGCTCGCAGCGTTAAAGAAAGGAAACGCATCAAGGCAGATGACGATTATCGTTGTGTGGCAGAAGGGGCATGCCAAAGGGTGTAAACTGTTCTTAGAGTGTAGCGCACCCGAATGACGAATCTGTGCCGCATGTTCAGTCCGATTTCGGCCGTCGGTCGCGCTCTCCAACCCCTCCACGTCAGATGCCTTCCCCTGCTGGGCGTACTTTTGCTGACCTCCGAGGACGAAGGTCACCCAGCCCATGCCGGGGAAACTGAATGCGGCGACCTCTGGGGGTAACGCTGCAGGCCCGCCGCAAGGCAATAAAAAGGCCCCGACACTCTCGCCGCAGAACGACGTGAAGCCGGTAAACCCCGACACCGAAGAAATTGTGAGCGCCGACATTGATGTTTTGGTGGATGGACAGCCGGTGACAGCGGTAGTCGACACTGGGGCCGACTTCTCTATAATGAGTTAGGAACTGGTCCTCTGCCTGAAGAAAGTAAAGACGCCATGGACGGGACCCCACATAAGGACGGCAGGCGGGCAATTACTGATGCCTATTGGAAGATGTACTGCTAGAATTAGCATCCGGTATTCTTCTTTCGTGGCCACTTTCATCGTTCTTCCTGTGTGCTGTAAAGATTTGATTATTGTAATAGATTACCTGAAATAATATGGCGCCGTAATTAACGTTCCGGACCGCATGGTGATGTTTTATAAGAGCCCTGGTTTAGTCCATTGCTTATCACTCCAACGCAACTCCTTTCGTCTAGCAGGAGACGACGTCGTCATCCCACCTCGATCATGTACCCTTGTTTCGGTAGCATGTGACGGACCGTTTTATTGCGAGGGAGTTGCCGACCAAATAACCACGTTGTTGCTTACTCACGGTATCTAGGTCGCACGAGGAATCGCAAATGTCACCGACGGGCGCACTAACCTGTCACTAACCAATTTTAGCACAGAGCGCCGGTGCCTTCCAAAGGGCACGGCTGTGGCTTATTTTGATGGTGCTGCGGATGTTCGCGGCTGCTGTTCGCTACTCGATGAAGCACCTACGCAAAACCCAGCTTCTGCGCTTGACGTCAGCACTGCTTTGTCGCAGCACGAACGAGAGCGGCTTCTCACGCTGTTGTCGAAGTTCAATGACTGCTTTGCGTCGACGTCCAGCGTCGGACAGGCGCCTCTAACGAAGCATCGGATAATTACAGAGAATACGGCAAGACCAATTCACCAAAATCCTTATCGTGTGGCTCCCAGAGAACATGAAGCCATACAACAAGTGACAAAAATGCTGGAAGACGATGTGATTCAACCATCAACAAGTCCCTGGGCATCTCCTGTAGTTCTAGTTAAGAAAAAAGACGGCAGCTTGCGTTTCTGCGTGGACTACCGAAAACTAAATCAAGTGACAAAGAAAGACGAGTACCCGCTTCCCCGTATAGATGATTCACTCGACTGGCTTCGTCACGCGCGTTACTTCTATTCAATGGACTTAAAAAGCGGATATTGGCAAATCGAGCGAGGTAGATCCAAGAGACCGTGAAAAAACTGCTTTTGTGACGCCAGACGGCCTATACGAATTTAAAGTCTTGCCTTTCGCCTTGTGCTCTGCCCCTGCTACATTCCAACGCCTCATGGATACTGTGCTTTCGGGTCTGAAGTGGAAAACCTGCTTAGTGTACCTGGATGACATCATCGTGTTCTCCGCAACTTTTGAAGAACACCTCGAACGGCTTGATGCGGTTCTGCAGTCCATCCGGTCCGCCGGCCTCACCCTGAAGATGGAGAAGTGCCACTTTGGCTTCGCGGAACTACAGTTTCTCGGTCACGTCGTCAGCGAGGCAGGTGTTCGCCCAGATCGTGAGAAAATTGTCGCCGTAGCACAGTTTGCCGTACCACCCGATAAAAAGGCTGTCAGGCGCTTCCTGTGCCTCTGTGCCTATTACCGGCGGTTTATTGCGGACTTTGCTTGCATTGCGTCACCGTTAACTCGCCTGGCGAGAGACGACGTTGCTTTTGTATGGGGCGACGAAAAGCAAGGTGCATTCAATGACTAGCGGGAACGTCTCCAGACACCTCCAGTGCTTGCTCACTTTGATGAGACCGCTCCTACATTGCTCCACACTGATGCCAGCAATGTTGGCTTGGGAGCTGTTCTTGTGCAGCGGCAGGAGGGCGCAGAAAGAGTACTTACCTATGCAAGCAGAACACTCTCACGCACAGAGGCTAATTACTCCAAAACTGAGAAGGAATGCCTCGCCGTAGTATGGACGGTTATGAAATTTCGCCCATATTTGTATGGCCGCCATTTCACAGTTATCAGCGACCACCATTCACTGTGTTGGTTGATAAACCTTAAAGACCCTTCGGGACGACTGGCGCGTTGGAGCCTATGGCTGCAAGAGTTTGACATGACTGTCAAATACAGGTCAGGGAAACGACATACGGATGCTGACTGCCTGTCTTGGTCGCCGATAGAGTCGTCTGCTCCACCCGAAGAAGACTCGGCATTTCTTTGTATTCTGGACACATCCACCATCGCTCAACAACAACGGGACGATCCTGAGTTGCTTGAATTCATCAATTACTTAGAGAGCAGATCTGTGAAACCGCCTAGAGTTTTCGCAAGATGACTGTTGTCGTTTTGTTTGCGGGCCAAAGTCCTCTACAAAAACTTTTCTTCGACCGGGTCCCCCTGTCTGCTCGTCATTCCTGCAGCTTTTCGTTCGGAAGTACTTCAAGCCTGTCACAACGAGGTGACTTCTGGTCACTTAGGCTACACGAGAACGTTGGCCAGAGTGCAGCAGAGGTACTACTGGCTGAGGCTTACCACCACCGTGAAACATCACGTCCGCACTTGCCTCGACTGCCAGAGGCGCAAGTCGCCTCCGTCGAAACCAGCCAGCCTCCTGCAACCCGTCCAGGTTCCTGGAAGACCATTTGACCAAATAAGAATGGATATATTGGGTCCACTTCCTACTTCTACTGCAGGGAATCGCTTTGTTATCGTAGCAACCGACTATCTAACACGTTGCGCTGAAACAAAGGCAATCCAGCGAAGCACAGCGGAAGAGGTGGCGCGCTTTTTCATTGAGCACATTGTGTTGCGACACGGCGCACCAACCGTCGCAATAACAGACCGAGGAACCGCGTTCACTGCTGGGCTTTTAGATCACGTCTTGCTGCTAAGTGGAACGGCGCATCGGAAATCAACCGCCTACCATCCACAAACCAACGGATTAACTGAACGCCTAAACAAAACAATTGAAGACATGCTCTCCATGTACGTGGATGTTGAACATAAAAATTGGGACGACAGCCTACCGTGCCTTTGAATATAACACGGCGAAACAAGAGACGACGCGCATGACTCCGTTCACCCTTGTTCATGGACGGGATGTACAAACGATGTTGGATGCGATGACCCCACATGACTTTGACGACGCTGATACGAACGCCTATGTGTTTACGCAACGCGCAGAAGAGGCTCAGCAACTAGCGTGCTTGCGGATCTGCTAGCAGCAAGACTAAGACGCAGGGCGCTATGATCTTCACTGTCGAATAGTAATCTATGACATCGGCGACAGAGTGTGGGTTTGGACACCCATACGGAAACGAGGCCTCTCCGAGAAGCTGTTAAGGCGATACTTCGGACCATATCGAGTATTGCACCGACTCAGTGACGTCACATACAAGGTCGTCCCCGATAGTCCCAATTGTACGCGGCGCCGCACGCATTGTCCTGAACTTGTGCACGTTGTCCGCATGAAGCCGTATGTGAGCGAATAATTATGCGAGAGACCGTTACTTCCGCAAGTGACACTTCTGGTCTAGCATCGGGACGACGCTCTTTTAGGGAGCGACAAATGACGCGTCCATACTTCTATGCAAACGTCAACGAAGATAGGGACACTAACGGACTTCACCTAGTGGGTTAGTGGGTTTCGGCGAGAACGAAGAAGATGTGTCTCTGGCCTGTTTTGTATTTGAATCCTGCGGTTCTTGAACGTCTCCCTGTCTACTTTCCACGTTGTACTGCGACAATATATTTTGTCTGTGTCTTTCCGCATGTAACATTTCGGTGGCGGTTTGCGATCCCCGTCCTCGCAACGGAGCTCCGCAGCGGTCGCTACATCAAGCTGGATACCATGACGCCCGGGGATGAGACGCCATCATCGTCGGCTGCGACTCGTCAGACTGCTCCAATCGGGACGCTTGCCTATACTCGCGACCCTGGTCTGTTTTCCGCCTTGGACAGCACTGACGTCGAAGAGTGCATGAACCTCTACGAACGCGTCAGCACTAATAATAAGTCGCTAACGTCGTTTTTTACCTGACCTGCACCCCTCGCATGTGGTACCGTACCCACGAAGATGAATTACCAAGCTGGGACATTTTCAAAGAAAAACTTCGCGAACTGTTCGACGACCCCTTGGGGCGCACTGTCGCAGCAAAAAAAAAGGCCTTTACGACGCGTGCTCAGAGCCCCACAAAGACGTACATCTCATACACACAAGACGTCTTGACTCTGCCGCAAAGCTCACGACAAGATGTCTCAAACAAAGTGATCCACATATTAAAGGGTATCGCAGGCGACGCCTTTACTTTGCTGGTTTTCGGGAACGTTTGAACTATTGAAGCCATTATCGAGAATGTCGCCACTTCGAACCAGCTAAGAGCCGTCGTATCATGCCCTGCATAGTGCGCCTGCCCAATACCACTGCTATATCAACTTTGAGGACCATTCCCGCAGGCCAATCACATGTAACACCGTAACTCGCGTCGCTCGACGTGAGCTCGAGGCCGCTTATTCGCCATTCTACTCCGTGATGCCCACGGATTCATCACCAGTGGCTATTGCTGTGATCCAGGCCGTTGTGCGACAAGAATATGAAAACATGGGTTTAACTCCGTGTGCTCGTCGACCCACGAACCCAGCGTCCAGCGCGTCTCTAGCGGCCCTCCTTGTCCCCGAATATCCTTTCCAGCTACATCTTGCAACCAGTATGAATGGCGCACTTCTGACGACAAACCCATCTGCTTCCATTGCTGTCGCATTGCCCCCCCCCCCATATCGCTCATCATTCAGTCTAAAAAATTTACACCCTCTGGGGCTTACCTTGTCCCTCAATAATAATCGCCATCCCTCTTGTCCGCATTCCCTTCCTTTAACGCTGCGAGCCCGGCACTTACAAGTCACGAACGGCTTGCGCGTTATCAGCATGACATAGCATTCTCGATAGGAAAGTAGCGAGCGCTGAGTTTTCACGAGAGGAAACGCAAGCAAGGCAGTTGGCGATTATTGTTCTGGAACCAAACACGGCCATAAAGGTTTAAAGTTCGGTCTGATTTACTTTTACTTTGTTTACTACAATTTACTTCGGTCGAACCGAGTAAATTATGCCTCAAGGAATTTGCCTGGCTCAATTTGACCCTTTAGATGACCATCACGGGGTGGCTTTCTCGCCCGACTTTTCGGCTGAGCTTACCAGGTCTCCAAATTTTGCCTCTTGCGCTGATCCCAAGATTCCGAAAATGATCGCGACGACCTTTTACCTGTGCAAGCCGAAGACCTCTACGGTGTTTTGTCTTCCTACAGGGATGTTTTCGACGTTGAAAATAGCCCGTCAGGCCAGACACTTGCTCTCAAGCATTGTAGTAATACTGGCGATGCTGCTCCTATTCACCGTAGATCATATGGAGTATGGATATCGGAGTGCCAGGTAATTCAAATAGAGCTTAACAAGGTGCTCCATAAAAACATCGAGCCTTCTTCGAATCCGTTGGCGTCACCAGTAGTATTGTTAAAGAAGGACATGACATGGCGCTTGTGTGTTCCGCCACCTGAACAAAGTGACTAAGAAAGACGTGTACCCGCTGCCGCGAATCGACGACGTCCTTGACTGCCTCTACAGTGCGAGCTACTTCTCTGTTGATCTTCGATCTGGATACCACAGTGGCAGATCAACCTGATGACGTATCGGCGTCGCTGATGTGGGGAGGGAAAAGGCCACATTTATAACATACAATGGTCTGTTCTAGTTCAAAGTTATGCCCTTTAGATTATGTAGCGTGCCAGCCACTTCTGAAAGTATGATGGACTCCATGCTTCAGGGTTTCAAATGGTCCACATGCCTGTGCTAGATTGATGACGTTATTGTCTTTTACCAACATGTGACACTTACGTTCAACGCCTTTCACCATACTTGACATTTTTCGTAAGGCCAGGCTGCAACTCATCGAAATGCCGTTTGGGGCGCCGCCAAATTACGGTTTTGGGCCATCTTGTCGACGCTTCCGGAGTACAACCTGACCCCGACAAAATTCGTGCCGTCCGAGTCTTTCCGGTTCCGCAGTCCGCCACAGGTGTTCGAGTTTTGTTGGGCTGTGTTCTTCCATGCTTTGTCCAAGATTTTGCCGCTATTGCTCGACCTCTCACTGACCTTTGGAACACAGGCGTACTCTTCTTATGGGGACCTCCACAATCTGTCGCAATCTCGCGTCACATCACGCACTTGACCTCATTACCAATCCTCGCCCACTTCGACCCTAATGCCCCAACAGAATCGCGCACGGATGCCAGTGATCATGGTGTCGGCGTTGTCCTAGCCCAACGTCAGCGTGGCCAAGATCGCCTTCTTGCTTATGCCAGCCGCCTCGATCTTCTTACCACCTGAGCGCAACTATGCTATTACGGAACGGGTCGTTGCCAAGTTCCGTCCTTTCCTTTACGGCCGTCCCTTTTCCGTAGTAACCAAACACCATACTATCTGCTGGCTTTCCTCTCTCAAGGATACCACGGGCCGGCTTGGTCGTTGGGATTTGAGGCATCTCGAGTTTGCATACTATGTGATTTACAAATCTGGATGCCTGCAACAAGTCGCGGATAGTTTGTCGCGTTACCCCGTCGGCAGGTCGGACGTACCTGACTTCAATAATGCCGCTTGTGTTTTCTCCCTGTCACCGCTCCTCCGTATCGCCGACGATCAACGTCGTGATGCCTCGCTCAAAGTGCTAATCGATGGTTTTCAATCCGTGCCCGACGACGCTCCCTTGTGCCTCTTCGTTCTCCGGGATGGTAGTTTGTATCGTCGTAATGTTCATCCTGAAGGTCGCGATCTCCTCCTTGTTATCCCAAGGCACCTTCGTGTGGCCGTTCTAAAGAAACTTCACGACGCGCCCACCGCTGGACATCTCGGCGTGTCTCGAACGCCGCCACACCTGTTGCGCTCGTCTTGCACGTTCTCTGCGACGCAGGTTGTGAGCCATGCGAATGGCGCAAAAAGCCATCCCTGCTTCCGGCTGGTTACCTGCAGCTACATTAAATCCCGGCAGAGCCATTCGTCGTGTCGGCTTGGACCTACTGGGCCCTTTTCCGGCACCGGCGTCGAGGAACAAGCAGGTCTGTCACCGTTGACTAGGCGACCGGATACGCCATCCCGCACGCTCTCCCAACCAGCTTCGCCAAGGATGTGGCAGATTTGCAGCTACACTACGGTATTCTGATGCATGGAGCTCTACATCAAATGCTCACAGACCGAGGCCGTAACTTCTTGTCCAAGGTCGTTGATCACATCATGCGCGTCTGCTCTATCCAGTATCCGCTGACCACCTCACCCCATCCACAATCCAACAGCCTGACCGAGCGAATAAACCGGACCCTTATAGATTTGCTAGCGAAATACGTTTCAGCCGATCACCGAAATTGGAACCTCGTTTAACGTACATTACCTTCGCTTATAATTCTTCTAGCCTGGACACTGCTGGCTATTCCCCGTTCTACATCTTGTAAGGCCGTGAACTCACGCTTCCGGTCGACAGATTGCTACCGTCGATAACGACTTCATGCGCGTGATGCCATCGCACGCGCTGACCACGCTCGATAATTTGCACACGCTCGCCCATCAGTGTCGCCAGAGAACCAGAAGCGTCGCTACGAGTTCTCACAGAGTGAAATGCACTTTTCGCCGGGCGCCCTGGTGCTCCCTTGGACGCCTTCCCGTCGAGTAGGCCTTTGCAGGAAACTCTTGCCTTGTTACAAAAACCCATATCGCGTGGTTCGCCAAGTCACTGATGTCACCTATGCAATCGTTCCAGCCAGCCTTGCAACGTCCTCCACTCCGACTACCAGTGATACCGTCCACGTCGCCAGGCTGAAGCTCTAGAATCTCTGCTTGCCAGCGATATATAGCGGCACCCGGACGGCGCTTTTGCCGCCGCAGATTGTGTTGCGATACAACAGGCACTTATCAGACATGGCGCAAAGGAAGGCGATGAGGAGCATCGTGGTTTCTGGTTACGCTGGTCCTGTAAATACAGTGTAAATAGTCTCTTTTGTGCGTGTGTTTCCTCAAGTAACAATATGTTCAAATCAGGGGCGTAGCCAGGGGGGGGGGGGCTTATGGGGCTTCAGCCCCCCCCCCCCGAAAGTTTTACGTGCTATCCATGCGCCGCCTGCCAAAACAACCCCCGGCGCCGGAAATCATGCTCGATTTTGTCTAGAAGGTCCTTCTCACGCTCGAAAAAAACATTTTAGCGCGAACGTTGCGAAATCGGGCTGGATTTCGCGGCAATGCCCATGCACCGGGAGTCACATATCGTAACGCAAGGACCTCCTTGCGAGCACAAAGTTCCAAAGGCGTGGCGGGCGGGCTCGTCGCGGCATCTCGCTGAGGCCGCGGAAGCGGGAGCGCTTTGGATTTCAATTCTGACACCTTATGAATATAAAGTTCTAATAAACTTTTGATGCGAAAGGTGGATTGATACTTTCAAAGTGGTGCTTTAGATTTTTAATTCCGTAACTTTGTGGGCTTAATGTTGTTATGAACACTTGACACCAAAGGTGAATTGACTTTTCTAAAGTCTTAGATTGGAACATACAACGAGACAAGCCAAATCAACACACTATCAGACAAGTTGACGAAAAACGCAGCGAGATCCGATGAGAGGAAGCGTTGTGGTGGTTAATTTGTGCCGTCATGTGGTATAAAAAAATATCAACATTTTTTTTTTCACCTACGCCAAGCATCCATGTCAAGACACTAAAGCCAGCCAGGGTAACTGCATTCTTATTTATTTTTGCTACTTTGACTTTTATTCATGAGGACACATTGAGCCTCCTAATTTTTTTTTCTCGCTACCCTACCCGCGGGCTGCCAGAGCGCATGCGTTTTTCTTGTGCTGCCCCGAAACCACCGCGTGGCGTACTTCGGTGCGCGTGTGGTTTTCTCTGGCCGAGTGCATTTTTGCCTGGCAGAGTTTTGGACGCCTTCTGGCTAGCAGACACGAAAAAGAAACAATGGTTGCTCACCGCCATCACTGTGAAGACTTGACGGATTACACCGTGTTCGCTTGAGCGCAACCTCTCCGGAAAGTCTTGTCTCGCCGGTGTGAAACACCGAGCACTATGCGTATGGTTCTCGGTGGACCAAGCATCTCACGTTTTCTTGGATATTCATTCGGTAGCCACATTAGGTGCCCAAAGTAGGCATTGGACTGTGGCCAACATACTCTGCTTTGCGTTTTTTTTTTCATTTTAGTGCCCCCGCCCCAGAAAAGGAAAAAAAATACATTGCTGCGGTGCAGCGAATTGTCGCATGGTGACACTTTGTTACTTCTTTTGCGGAAAGTAATCGGCCACGGTACGCTTCGGTTGCCGGGAACTATTTTTATATTATTGTGATATCAATTATATGAAGACTCCAGGTGCATTCCTGCTGTCGCCGTCGCGCTCATGTTTCGTATGAAGTCTCAGGGCAATAACATCGTGAACGCGCGCCGCATGCTGTATGTGCGAGTGAAAGAGTAGGGGGGGGGGGTGGAATGGGTGAGCCGGCGATGGTGGCTCAGTCTTGCCTGAGCAAAGGAGAAAAGCATGGATGGAGTGGATGGAATGGGGGCGGGATCTAGGATTCTGCGAATCTGTGATTGCGCTACATGTTTATTTGCCTTGTTTGACGCATTATATACAGTGACTTTTCTTAGATACGTAGATTTATTGGAGACTTATACCTATATTTAAATATCCTGTTGCGAGGTTTTGTGTATACGTGAAGTGAACTTTCTTTCCAGTGACAATTTTTTGCCCTTTATCAAGCATTTGTATATTCCATTGTATCTTCGCATTTCTAATGAACGGGGGCGAGTTAAATGAAAGTGAGCCTACCCACCATGCGCAATGGCTCGGTTCATTATCTGCGAGGCATGCGCGTAGCACACAGGCATGTATCATTTACAAAAGTGACACGCAGATGTGAGGGTAAATGTTCTTTAATGCTCTCATACACTGGATTGAACATGGTTGCGTGACGTAATGGACACTTCAGAAGTTAAGCAGTGGGGTGCCGTGAATGTTTTCACAGCTGAAGGTGTTTCCCAAAAGAAAATTATTCGCCGTATGGCTGCCGTGTACGTTGAACATTGCATTTCATTGGCCACTGTGAAGCATTGGAGCAAACGGTTGAAGAAGGACGTGAAAGTTGCAAAGACGATCGAAGAACGGGCCAAAGCTATCGTGCAATCACCCCCAACACAAGTGCAAAAGTTGATGAGCTGATGAGACTAGAACGGAGCATAAACATCGATGAACTGGCAGAGCGTGTGAAGATCAGTCGCGGTTCGGTTCACACCATAATTCGTGAACATCTCGGTCATCGGCTCTTGTGTGCGCAATGGATGCCCAAGATTTTGAACCACCGAAGGTTCTGCGCTGCCTTGACTCATGTGATCCGGTATCACTCGGAGAGACTATCAATCGTTTCCGATATTGTGAAACGCCAGATCGGCTGCGTGTCGCAATCAAGAACAAACGACGTGGAAAATTGACGAATGGGGCCATCTCGTTCCACGACCTGGCTATGGTGTTGGGCTGCTGAGCACGAGGTCGCGGAATCGAATCCCGGCCACGGCGGCCGTATTTCGGTGGGGGCGAAATGCGAAAACACCCGTTTACTTAGATTTAGGTGCACGTTAAAGAGCCCAGGCGGTCGAATTTTCTGGAGTCCTCAACTACGGCGTGCCTCATAATCAGAAAGTGGTTTTGACACGTAAAACCCCATAATTTAATTTTCAATTTTTTCACAATGCCCGTCCCCACGTCGCTGATATGGTTAATACAAAACTGGCAAAGTTCAAGTGGGAAACGCTGCAACATCCGCCATACAGCTAAGACCTGTCGCCTTGCGACTTCCACGTTTCGGGGCAAATGAAAAAAACAGCTTAAGGAAAACAGATTCGTGTCGGACGGTGACGTGAAAGAATCAGTGGCAGATTTGTTGAAGCAGCAACCTAAGGAGTTTTATTAGGCGGGAATCACCCGACTCGTTAGTCAATGGGACAAATGCTTAAATGCTGAGGGAGACTGCTTTTAAATTAAGTACCCCATTTGTAATATATTTGCATCGGCTCACTTTCATTTGACTCGCCCTCGTATATTTTGCAGAACGGCTTTATATAGCGATACACGACCGGTGACAGCGGTCCGTGCGTAATACATTTAATAGATGACAGCGTCATTGAGATTTTTCACTGGCCGTTGCATATGTACAAAAATGTAAACAAAGTTGTTGAATGACAAAGTTTAATTAACATATTTGTCTTCAACTTGTTCATTTATGGCCTTTACATTTTTAATATCAGTGGCATGCACTGCTTTGCTGGCTTCGAACTGATATAGTTCTAAGGATCGTGTGATACTTTCTTTACTTATTAAATAGAAAAAAACATGGAAGCATTGATATCAGTTATTTTGAGCACAATTTCTGACACATACGAGTATATCTTTTTATTAAAAAATACATATAATACTTGTTTGTACAGTGCGTAGCGTTCAACGCTTCGTTTGCAGCATCTTTGGCAATGGCAATGCAGTTATTATTGGTGTATTTGATCTCTTGACAAATTGTTTAAGACGAAGCTTTAGCTCGGGCCCAACTCCGACGCGGCCTATTCAAATAAATGTAAAACGCAGAAACGCTTTTCTGAGATAACCCCTGGCTAACTTTTAATAGAATTTTTTGAATTTGAGAAAGTTAACTTCTAGTATGTGTTGGAAGCGGAAGTTCGATTTAGGGCCTGAATTTCGTTTAAAATATTTTGAAAAATTTGAAAGGGCGAAAAAAATAGAAGGACGACGTTTACAAACTAAAAGCTCTTCATCAAAAACAGATATCGCGGTTCTTCAAGCGGCATCTATTATAAGAGTCAAAGCGGACATATTCCTTATGTCAATTTGTGTCTTACGTGAATTAGTTACGTGGTGCAGAAGGGTTCTGCAAAAGCCGTATTTCGATAATGCTAAATTCTTCGAGATTCATTTGTAACATATCAATTTTGTCCGCTGTAGATGCACTATTAGATGCTATTCACAGAATTGTGATATTATTTTTCAGTATTGAGTTAGGGTTTTAAACGTGATAGTTTCGGTTCCTGAAAACTTCAGATTTGGGCGAATTTTTAATACAAAAGTGACACTCTAAATGAAAAATTCCAAACCATAAGACAGTAGAATTTAAGTTTTTCTTTTAAATGCAACAAACCTCATGAAATTTTGTGCAGTCGTTGCTGAGAAAAACTAATTCACCTTCTACATGTATTTAGATAGGAGCATCCGAGATAAAGCTTCCTCTTAAGGAGGAGGCCAAGCTGCAACGTGAGTCCACCCTGAACGAAAATTTTTGGCTACGCCACTGGTTCAAATGCCACGTGGCTAAAAAATTGATGAGCCCTTCCACACAAAGAAGGACGACCAGCGAAGCTGTGGTGTGTTTTACATTAATCGACGCATCTATGTATATATATGTATCATCATCGTCATCATCATAGTCGTTATTATTATTATTATTATTATTATTATTATTATTATTATTATTAACCCTTTCAGACGAGGTCTACACAATACACAATTGTGCAGAGCAAGATCGTGCATCAAATATAAAGCACTGAAGAAAGTAATGATTTTTAAAATAGGTCGCTTACATCTTGGATAACTTCTTTATTTATTTTTGTTGCAATACCCTCAGGGCCAACAGGGGCGTCACAGAGGAGGTGGGTGGAAAAACACCAAGAAAAAAAGTACAGCAAAAAGCAAAAATCATAATGCATGTGCCCGTTCAATGATAAGCTTGGTGATGGCTGTCTTGAAGAATGGCGTGTCTTTCATGCAGTCAATAAGAGGCGGAAGGTAGCTCCACTCTGCGCTAGTCCCAGGTAAGAAAGAATTAAAAAGCACATTTGTTTTGCAGCTAGGGATGGCAACTTTATGCGGATGATCAACACGTGATGATATATATGATTAGATTGAAGAAAAAAATTCCTCTTTTAGTGTCTGGTTATGAAAGAAAATGCTGTGGAAAATACTAAGGCGTGCACTTTTTCTACGAACTGCAAGATTAGTTTGACCAAGTTTTGATTTCATTAAAGAAACATTAGCTGTGCGAGAATAATTCGAAATGATAAAGCGAGCTGAGAGATTCTGAACAGATTCTATAGCGTCGATTGAAGTTAATTGTACGGGGTCCATATGGATGATGCATATTCTAGTTTAGGCCGTATTAGTGTTTGATACAACGGTAACTTCAAATGGGATGGAGCCTCAGAGAAGTTATTGCGCATGTAGCCAAGGACGCGGTTCGCATTCTTAGTGACATATTCGACGTGCATGCGCCAGGATAGGTTGTTAGTGTTGTGAACAGCAATATATTTATAAGATTATTATTGGAACTCTGCTGAAATTTTGAATAGCATGGAAATGTTTCAGCAAAATTAGTGGTAAGGTATACGCTTGGGTGTTGTTACTTGGAGTCAGTACGTTGTATGTAGCGCGTTCACTTCTTTCATTGTTTTTCACCATGGCATGCAGCAGTCCAAATTTTCAAGTGGCTGGATAAGCGCTCAAGCGTTTGAAAACACGTAATAGTTTGTTCTCATATATGATGTCCCAGTAGTGAGTTTTCGCATGGAGTCCACATTCTGTAAACTTGAAAAAACTCAATAAACAATCGAAAAGTCTTAATATTTTCTGCAACTGTACACTTTATATGATTCTGAAATGCAAGAAATGTGGTGAAAGCTACTTTTCATTCAACCGGATAAAGTGGCGTCTCAAAGCGTTAATACTATATTATCGTTATTATTATTATTCTAAAGGTGTTTATTTGGCAGAGCTCGGAGCAGCGCAACGTCGTCGGGCAGGGCAGTCACAGCTTCCAAGCACGAGAGCCGTTGCTGAGCAGGAGCGCTCGACCCACTAGTGTTCAGAGCCAGTAGCACTGAACCCACTAGCGGCTCTCTTCGCTACATTATTATTATTATTATTATTATTATTATTGAAAGACACAGAAAACAAATACATCTTTTTTCTGTGCAGTGATTTATTCTTATTCTTTTATGAAGCAGTGACATGTGCAAGTACCGGCGCATGGCAGAAGGGAATTCCACAATCTTTACGAATTCACTGTGAACTACGTAATTATGAGAAATAGGTCAAACTGAGCGTAATGTTAGAGTCTTCTTAGCGGCTAACTTTCATGTAATTTGCTTCGGGATAGTTTTGATAAAAAAAGAGTTACAGCTGTTTTCTGTAACCATACTCCCTCCGTGGACAACCAGGTATTCACAGCAGACGGGAATTCTGCAACACTTACAACTTCACTGTGAACTAACTAATAATGACAAGTAAATGAAACTCGGCGTAATGATAGAGCCGTCTCGGCAGCCAGTTTCAGTATAATGTTTTCCGAGAATATATTGAGAGCCACAGAGCAGTGACTTGTGTCGACGCGACGCGTATAGAAGGACGGACATCGACCACAGCCGGAGGGTAGCGATATAGAGCTTCTCTCTAAGACGTCACTAGACTGCTAAATTCAGGTGGGAGCTAGGCAAGGCCATAGAGTTTAGTACAATATACTAGAGGATACTCTGGCGCTGGGATCGCTTAGTCGCCATGGGAATGATCGGAAGTACACGGATTTTTCTTATCTTCGTGCTTGTGGATTCAGACGCCCGTGTAGATTCGTATATTACGCTTTGTATGCCTTCATTGTGGTAAATTTCAGAGAAATCTATACTTTTCTAAGTGCAGAGGACACTGCGAACGCGCACAATGGCTACTAATCGCAGCGGTTCTGCTTGTCGAGGAAGCCAAACCGAGGTGCACCAAGCGTCTCAAGGCACTGGCTTGCCCTCGATAAATTCATAAGGGCGTTATATGTCGCTTGTCGATGCATGCTTCCGTGACATAATGGTTTGAATCGGGAGTCTGTGCTAGAGGTCCTGTGCTTGAATCCTGCGGTCGGAGAATGTTAATAATGTTTATTTAATTATTTAATACGCAGTACATTGTCGAGATGCATGTACTTCCCATAATTCCAAGGCTTGCTCAACCGCTCTCATTGCAGCTACCGTACGCACTAGCACCAGAGTTCCCTCTCGTAAGTATTGCATGGAACTCTATGGGAAAGGCTGCTCACGTTGCCATGGCCTCGTCATCACGTTGAGCAGGCTTTGCGCGATCTGCGAATTGACCATTAGTAGCAGTGAATGACAGCAAAAAAGCATTCGAGTAGACAAGGGAATCGTTATATCCTATCAAGCACTCGGATCTGGCAGCCGAGAGCGTTGACGGGCTGGAGATCTCAAAACACTCGAATGCCGCAAAAGTAGTAATTTAATAGATATGAGTACGCGTATTGATGCGCAAAGCGGTGCTGGCCGAAAGCATTGTTCTATAGTACCTACAGAGTGCCGGTAAAATACCATGTTCATCCATTATTTCAGGGACATCAGAGAGAACACACATATTGCGACCATCAAGTGATGTGTGTGTTCTTTCTTACTATGAAAAAGTTTCTTACAGCGCCAATTTTGACTGCACTCTCCAATCGAGAATTTTTAAATTCATTGCTCTGTTTGTACAGGGAACCTATAGCAACGGCCTCGGAACCAGAATTGGAGGCTTGCTTGGCGAGGCAAACGCTTGTGCTCTGCGCATGGTAGTTTCACACGGAACTGATAAGATACAAACAACACGTGCAGCGCACTGGACACATCATCAAACGAGCGACGCTGTTTGGCATTCGCTCCTCGCTATATTGGGACTGAGTGGCTTCGCCACCATGTGTATAGGTAGGGTGTGTGAGAGTGCGAATTTACTCATTTCAGTTTTACTAATTGTCAATGGAGTGCAATGTTATACGTTATGCTTTGACGGATATGCGTTGTTTCTCGAGTATATTGTGTGAAGAACGTTTTTAGACTAGGCACTTGTCGAGAAAAAACGTGTACATCCACAAACCAGCGGGGGTCCTGGGGATCTGCGCACTGGCTGCTGTTGGCCATATTGGTAATATGGTATGCCACGGTATATCCTTGGCCTGGCTTCATCTCGGTAACAGGCGTAACGCATCGCGTGCATATTAGTTGCTATGCTGGCTGATCGTCGATAGTATTCTTAAATGCGATAGTATCTAAGGCAGCACAGAAAATCAACGGACATCATGCGCGCAGAGATTTGACGAGCTGCATATGGCAGGAAGCACAGCGAGTTCTTGAGCAAGGCACTCTTCCTTGCTGGTCAAGTGAAGGCGGCCTCTTGTATGCGGCCTGCAATCACGCGTCACTACAGTGAAGGCTGCAGTCGCGATTGTGTGCGTCTTGCATTGGTAGCTCCTGGCTGGTCCTAGGTAGCGCTGTGAACTGCGAAGGCAGGATGCCAGATCAGGATGTCTTAGAACGCGCAGTGATAAAGCGAGGTACATCAAAGAAAAAGGCATGGTGCCTCTTCCGGTAAAACAAGGGAAACGAAGAATATGAAGATATCTATCCGGCTGTTCCCTTACAGTTCGCTGGCATGCTTGAACTCCTTGTGTTCGGGATAGCGGGGGAAAGTAAACATATCTGCAACAGAGATTAGTAAAATGCGATTGGAGGTTTGGTGGCGTTAAAGTAGGGAGACCACAAACAACGAAGGCGTACAAAAAAAAAAACTTGCCAAAAATAGTTGAAGTTTGATGCATGGAACATATTGTCTATAAAAGTCAAGGTAGGTAAGACATTGAGCAAAATAAAGAAAGGCTTCCTGGCGCAACCCTCCACCCCATTTCAGAGCGGACGCTCATAGCATTCATGCACAACGAGGCAGAAATATGCGGAATATGAGACGCGCACCTCTATCCTTTCTGAGCACTCCAATTAAATTTTAAGGCTTTACGCGCAAAAAGCACGACCCGCTTATGAGGTACGCTGCAGTGGGGCACTCCGGATAAAGTTGGACCCCCCCCCCCCCCCCCAGGCTGGGATTTTTTCTATATATAGTGTATGCACATCGTGCAACAAATTCGTGTTTTCCGTACCGGACGGCGCATGACGTGGCTACATCACGGATTGCCGTTGGCAGCATCGTCCGTGTCGCACACGGAGGAACATGCGGAGCTATTTCTCACATAAGGGTTTTGGTGCCCGAACAGCCCTGAATGCTTTTTTTTTTGTCTGGCGACAAGCGCTGTGTTTTTGCCAAAGGTTGCTTTCGAGGAAAAAAGAACGCATCGTCTTCCAATATAAAAAAGCCTCTATGGTGAGCGACACAGCAACAAAGAACATCAAGCGGAAAGTCAGAGAGGCTGAGATAATCTCATAATAATAATAATATATGGGGTTTTACGTGCCAAAACCACTTTCTGATTATGAGGCGCGCCGTAGTGGAGGACTCCGGAAATTTTGACCACCTGGGGTTCTTTAACGTGCACCTAAATCTAAGCACACGGGTGTTTTCGCATTTCGCCCCCATCGAAATGTGGCCGCCGTGGCCGGGATTCGATCCCGCGACCTCGTGCTCAGCAGCCCAACACCATAGCCACTGAGAGATAGATAATCTCATGGGTGGCGGCGATGGAAAAGAAACCTCCCAAGAGTAACTACTTAAGAGGAAAACCCGAAATCAGGAAAGAAACGATTTATTTAATTAAGAAACAATTAGGGTAGCTAATAATTTTTTGAAGCGAGATCAGGATCACGCACTTATAAAGCGAGATATAAGAAGGAATTAGAAGCATGGGCTTGCTGCCGTAAAGCTAGGGAAACGATGGGGCATGTATTATTAAAATGGGAGGTTATCTGCCCAGTGGTCGATTTGGGAACCACTGGCCTCCTTGAAGCCATTGGGTTCAGTGAGAGCAGGGGGAAAGTAAATATGCCCGCAGTAGAGATTAGTAAGAGGCGATTGGGAAAATTGGTGGAAGAAAAGTAGGGAAGCGACAAACAGCGGAGGAGTACAAAAACAAAGTTCACAATACTGGTTTAAGAAATTTGGTAATGGCGTAATAGTTCTGCGGAAACCCGCAAGGTGGAGATAAGTAATAATTAAAGGGAAAATCAGACATCCACCCGTTCGTAGGAATTGCTACAACGGAAACTCATACGGGTTCCTCGAAAGAAAAGCCTCACAGTTGAAGAAAAATTCGTCCTGGTCCGGGGACTCGAAGCCCGGACCACCGCCTTTCCGGGGCAGCCGCTCTACCATCTGAGCTAACGAGGCGGCTAGCAGGTGGTAGCGGCTGCCGCGGAAAGGCGGTGGTCCCGGGTTCGAGTCCCGGATCAGGACGAATTTTTCTTCAACTGTGAGGCTTTTCTTTCGATTAAGCCGTATGAGTTTCCTTTGTAGCAATTGCTACGAACGGGTGGATGTCTGATTTTCTCTTTATTAAGCTTTGGTTATGGGAATTCATCGCGCGTTTTTTCTTCCTTTCATTTTTTTTTCTTTTTTAACATAGGTAGGTCATTAGGCAATAAAATAACAAGAGTTTGGTGGCGCAGCCCACCACCCAGTTCCAAAGGGGATGCTCATAACATCATTCCATCCATCCTCCTTACGCTGGTGTACCCGCACGTTAAACTAAAAGTCTTGAAAGGACGCAAGTAAGGCGATAAACTATATTCTAAAACTCTCTACTGTCAAAAATGCTGAATTGACTACTTTTAGCTATATGGCGAGCCGATCAGCTTTGGAGCTTTGACTACTCGCACCTAGATGGCGCGGTGAACTTTTGCACTTTGCGCCGCATCGTTGTTTTACGCTACACTAAAACTCCCGAAGAGCGTCCCACAAAGGTTTCGCGTGTGGATCACACTAGCGCTAACAAAAGCATTTTAGGTTAGGCTTTTAGACCCCTCTCGCTTGCCTCCATACTGGCGGCGATGACTTACGGAGTCGCCATCTGTCTGAAGCACCTCGCTTTATACATTTGTCAAATCTACGATTCCATTCTTAGAAAAATGTTTGAACCTCGTCTCTTTTGATGCCATGACATGAGTAAGGGGCGCGGGCGCCTGAACTCGCTCCGTCCGACTTTTTTTTGTTTCCTCGGATGAAAAATGACGTGAAAGGACTGTGATGTCACGATGTGGAAGAGGTGAGGGGAAAAGCGAGAGAGGAGCTATTAGGCCATCAAAAGAGACGAAGTTGAAAAATTGTTTTCAGAAAGGAATTGCAGATTGGACAAATGCATTAAGTATAATGAAGAGTACCTTCAAGGTGATAAGGATGTTTTGTAAAAAATAAATAACTACATAGCTTTTAAAAAATATTTCCTGTCGCTTTTGGGTACTCCCTCGTATATTGGCACAATCTATGCTGTAGAGTCAGCCTCCATAGCCAACTTCTCTCTTATCCCAGGCGAGATAGAAGCAAAGTTCAGGGTAGTGAAGCGATCTAGCAGAGGGATGTTTGAGAGAACAAAATCAATTCCGTCTGACAAATATTCGTAGTACCATCAGAAAGAGATACAGAAGAAAGGGGAAAGGCGGGAAGGTTAACCAAAGGAGAACATCTGGTTTACTACCCTACGCTGGGGACATCGGGAGGGTGAGGCAAAGTGACAGAAAAGTATAGAGAGAGAGAGAGAGTAGTAAAGGGATCACAGTTACAAAATCACTGTAGGTTGTCACCGCATACTATTACCGCATATCACAGGGACAATTGTGGAACTATAAATTTTTCAGGCTACAGCCGCTTGTCCAAGTCTGTCGTCCTTAAAAACTAAGATAGTGCCCTCGCCGCCCTTCGGTGCGATGGCTTGTGATGTCGACATTTTAAAATAATTTCCTCTCTTAAAAGTATGTGGTTAAAGCGCGCTATCGCGATTGCGAGCGATTGTCTCTCTGAATTGTAGCGAGGACAGTCACAGAGAAGGTGCTGAAGAGTTTCCTCGCTATCACAGTCATCACACGGGGCATCCTCGGTCCTCGGTCCATCTGATTCGGTAAACAAAAAGACTTTGTAACGACCGCGCGTAGCCATATTCCAGCTGGGATGCGAAAGCGGAGAGGAGTATTGGTGGCGCTGCAGGTTGCTTCGAAAACTTCGTCTGTTCCACATGGAAAACGTGATGTCCCGGGTGAGCATGCGAAGTTTTCTGGCGGCATCTGTCCTTGATAATGGTATGAACTCCTCTTTGTCGCCTTGAAGAGCCGACGCAGCCGCGTTTCGACGTGTTCGTTAACTATAACGCCGCAGTGACTTGGAAGCCACTGAAGTATTATGTGTTGTCCTTTCTCAGTTATGGTATGAATTAGTTCTTTAGCCTCGAATACTAGTTGTTCGCTGTCTGCGCCGCAAGGCTGATATCAAAGACTGCAGTGCTACTTCGAGAAACTGAATATTGGCCACCTTCGAGCTTGTTTTTGGCTGACGAGACGAAGTGCAGCACGATGAGTTGCAACTTCTGCAGCCGTCGATCTCGTTGCGTGACACGTCTTGGAACTCATGGTGGTGGCTCTCGCTAAGAAAACCACGGCTCCACAGGAACATTGGAGAGTTGCTGATCCATCACTATAAACGCGTACGTGGTCGGCGTACCTCTCATGCAAAAGGAGAATGGTTAGCTGTTTAAGAGCAGGTGATGGCAGCTCACACACTTTTCTGATTCCTGGTACGGTGAGTCACACTTCAGGTGGAGCCAAATACCATGGAGGAATCGATGGCTTAGTTGCGGGGGAACCCTGATGGAAGGCGGGTGTAATAATTCAAAATAGTAAGACAAAATGATGCCTGCGACCTTCCTGATGGTAGTGTGGCAAGATGATGGGAAGGGGCTCGGGCAAAGTGCCTAATGTGCATTCTCAGCACTTCCACCGCAGTGTGTGTTTCTATTTGTTGGTACCCATTGATTGCAATCGTCGCCACTGTTAATGCACATTATGGCAAAGCAAGGCAAACTCTAAGTGCCCGAGCTTGAATAGACTGTAGAACACGAAGATTGGTCCGGCGAGTGTTGGTCAGTACGGACAAACTGTATCACAAAAATCCCAGGAAAAGAAGCCTCTACAATTACAACATTGCATGCATTGAGATTCCCCAATTCTTTCCGCCCAGAAACTTGAAAAGCTGGGAGATTGCTGTCAGGCGATATTACAAGTAGGTCGCGTGCTGGTTCCATGAGAGATCTCTATCAAGGTTATGCCAAGAAATATGTGCCTTCTCATAAGAAATGATTTGAAGGAAGGAAGCAAATCAACTTTATTCGAGGTCCTGCAGGCCACGAGAGCTTTGGGCTCTCATGGAGTGGGCGTCTCCCACGACGGAACCGGGAGGTTTGAGTTTCCTGGCGGCGTCGTGGACCTGCTGGACGGCCCAGAGTTGGGGAGCGAGTTCTTCGCTCCGGATTGCTTCTTCAAACTTGCGCTTGTCCTGTTGGTAGTTTATGTGAGCTTGCGAGCACGGCCAGAGTAAATGATATACGTTAAGGGATCTATTGCAATTGGTGCAATAAGACTTGTCGTAGAGCTCAGGCATGTAATGGTGTAGTCTGTTTTGAGTGGGGTATGTGTCTGTTTGTAGCATGCTGAGTGTAACCGCTTGAGCTCGAGTGAGCGTACGGTGTGGCGTGCTATACTCTCTACGTTGTAGGTAGTAGTGTTTAGTGATTTAATTGTATGTAGTGGGGCGTCCTTGTTCTCCGAGCGGTCGGGTGAAGCAGCGCGGTCTGTAAGCGCGCGTGCAGCCTCGTGTGCCGCCTCGTTAAGGTTGGGGACGTCGCCCATCTTTGATTCCGGGAACCAGTGTTCCGGGAACCAGTATATGACGTGTTTCTTAATCTCTTTCTTTGTAACGATTCTGAGAGCCTGTGCGCAGACCGTGCCCTTTTGGAAAGCTCTGATAGCTGCTATGCAGTCGCTGTAGATATGGCAAAGATTGTCGTCGGTGAGCGCAACAGCGATCGCAACCTGTTCGGCCTGTTCAGGCTTCCTTGCGATTACCGTGGCTGCATGTCTTGTGAATCCGCGGCCGTCCACAACCGCCACTGCGAAAGCTTTGTTTCCCGCGTATGCAGACGCGTTCACAAAAGCTGAGCGATCGCGGTTCGCCGAGGCTTGGTTAAGGAGGAATTGTCCTCTCGCTTGTCGTCTGCCCTTGTTGTTTTCGGGGTGTACGTTTCTGGGCACAGGTCGTACCGTGATATTGGCACGGATGTCCTGTGGGAGGTCCGCAAAGTATTTTTCTATGTTTCCTTGAGCAAAGCCTAGCTTCCCTAGGATCGTGCGCCCCGGAGGCGTCGTCGAAAGCCTAGCAAGCTGGGCGCGCGGCTGGGCTTCGGCAATTTCTTCCAGGCTGTTGTGCATGCCCAGCTGCTCCAGCTTCTCGTTGCTGGTGCTGGTTGGAATGCCGAGGGTTTGCTTGGTGACCTTTCTGATTTGGGCATTAAGTCTGTCTCTTTCGGATCGTGACCAATTGAGCGTTGCCACAACGTATGCGAAGTGACAGGTGACGAACGCGTGTATGAGTTTGATGAGATTATGTTCCTTGAGGCCCCTGTGTCTACTTGCAATTCTTCTGATGAGCCCGATAGCGTTGTTGGTCTTGGTGATGAGCTTCTGAACCGTAGAGGCATTGACGTTTTTAGTCTCAACGATCATACCCAGGACTCTGATTTTGTCGACGCACGGTATGGAGTGTCCCGAATTGGTTCGTACGGTAATTTCTTGAT
This sequence comes from Dermacentor variabilis, assembly GCF_050947875.1. Lineage (NCBI taxonomy): Eukaryota > Metazoa > Arthropoda > Arachnida > Ixodida > Ixodidae > Dermacentor > Dermacentor variabilis. The sequence continues at coordinate 18,390,687 of NW_027460291.1, read as the reverse complement.
TATAATCGAAGTCTGACGAGTATGGCCTGCGGCCCTTCTGCGTGGGTCTGCGTACGAGCAGCTCCGACTTGGTAGGCGAGCATCTTAGTCCTGTGGGAATTAGAAATTCTTCTATAGTATTCACTGCTTCTTGCAAGATGTCCTGCACCATGCCCGGGGTTCCCTTGGAGACCCACATGGTGATATCATCTGCGTATGTTGTGTGCTCGAGCCCGTGGATCTGTCCGAGTTTCTCAGCAAGTCCCGCCATGGTAAGCTTGAAAAGCATAGGGGAGATGACCGAGCCTTGGGGGGTGCCCCTGCTCCCCAGCGAGAGTGTCTCCGTGGAGAGGTCGGCAAATCGGAGCGTAGCCGTCCTGTTATCCAAGAATGACTTGACGTACGCGTGGAATCTAGCTCCGAGGTTGAGGTCGGAAATGGTGTTCACAATGTATTGGTGAGAGAGGTTATCGAATGGTTTTCTCGAGATCCAACCCGAGAATGGCCTTGGCGTTTCTAATGGGGTCATCAATTATTTGGTGCTTGATTAAAATCACGGTGTCTTGAGTTGATAGACCGGGTCTAAATCCGATGAGGGTGTGTGGTAACAGTCCCTTGTTTTCGAGGAATCTGGAGACTCTGTTCTGAACGGCGTGTTCCGCAGCCTTACCCATGCACGACGTGAGTGATATGGGTCTGAGGTTCTCGAAGCCCGAGGGCTTGTTGGGCTTTGGGATGAGAACCGTGGTGGCTTTCTTCCATTCCGGCGGGACCCTATCAGAAGCCCAGACCTGATTGATTCGTTCGTCCAAGTTACGAAGAGCCTTGTTACTAACAAGTGACACTACGTCATCTCTGTAAATGCTCAAATCATTTCCCGTCCTTCAAGACCAGAAATGGTTTGAGCATTTACAGAGATGACGTAGTGTCGCTTGTTTGCGAGTGAATGCCAGCAGTGCATATTTGTCTGACGAGATTTCCAGACCTCGGTTGCGGAGGTATACAGCTGTCACAGTAGCAGCTTTCTCAAGTCTTGCACGTATCTCAGGACGTGTCCCACCTGGAGTGCCTACACATATGTCTTCTGAATACACTGTTGTCTTGATCGCTGCTGGCACATGTTCAACGCGACCAATGAGCCTGAGGTTTAATAGGGTGAGGCTTAGTACTCCGCTTTGAGGAACACCTCGGTAGGCGTAGTGTCGTGCGGTTTGGCCATCGCTGGTACAGACAAAAACAATCTCATAAATAGGTAATTAAAAATCCATTGAAAACTCAACCCCCCAGGCAACACAATCTCACGAGCATCGAGAATTGCCTCGTGAGATACGTTATTGTGCGCCCTTTTTGCATCTAAGAACAAATCTGCAGATATTTTACTTGAATTTTGATGCTGGTCATACGTAGCGAGATCGACAACACTGCAGCCATGCAATTGGAACCAGCCAAAAAGCAGCCATGCAATTTGGGAACATGTTGTAGTGTTCCAAGTACCTCTCCAAGCGGGCAAGCATCATTTTTTCCATTACCTTTCCCACACAGCTGGACAGTGCTATTGGGCGGTATGAGGTGAATTCAAGTGGAGACCTGCCATGCTTCAGGAGAGGGACCAAGCAGCTTGTCTTCCACTCTTAGGGAGTCATTTCATCTTGCCAGGATACGTTGCAGAGATGTAACAGTTATCTCCGTTCATATTCACTCAGGTTTTACAAATCGCGCAGGACATTCCGTCAGGCCCAGTGGATGAGGGACGCTTGCAGAGAGCAAGAGCCGCCTCAATTTCCTCCACTGTAAAAGGATTTTCTTTTCTATTCGCCTGGTCGTGCTAAGGTCATGGATGGCTTTTGTACGCTGGCATCGCCCCGCTCGGCAAGGCGACGGAGTGCCCAGGAAGCAGCTCCAATTCAATATCCAAATCCTTATGCTGAGACAAAACCCTGAGCATGCGCGTGGCGTCTCGCATTGCACACTTGACGGTTTCCTCTAATCCAGAGGACAAGCCCTCTCGGCAAGCACCTTCCATGGCCGAGGTGAAAGAAGTCCAGTCAATCGAGTGATGCTCCGTGGGAAGGACCTGAACTTGCCTTCAATAATAAGGTACGTGGGAATGTGATCACTCTCGTCGGTCTCGATATTTAAAAACCCTTAAACATAGCTTGTGACAGCTGTAGAGGAAAGCTAGTGCAAGACAGCAGTCATAATTCACGCATCCTAGGAACGTTGGGCTGTTGTCATTGAAAAGCGAAATGCCGTGGTTACAGGGGAAGTTTGTTAGTTTTAGTCCTCTTTATTTTGGACTGGTGCTTCTCCATCCCCTATGGGGCACATTAATATTTCCGATGATTACCGATGCAGCAAGACACATGCTCCAGATGTTTGTTAATCTTTTGGAGTCAGAATTACTTGAAAGCGATATATAAACTCCTACAAGTGTAAGCATGAGTTTGCCCTTTTTAATTGTTAGGAAACATATTGATTGTCATCATAAGGCGTAATCGAACGGCGCAAATAGGTGAGTTCACTACGAAGAAACACAATGACTTTCCTGCATGGACCGGTTGTTGTGGACATAAAAGCTTCGTATCTCGATAATCTGACTGGTTTTTATAGGTTAGGCTCCCACATCATAATGACTGTAAACATATTGGTATACATAACCTGACAAAAGTATGAAAGGCGTGACTTTAGCCTTCTTGCGTTCCATTGGATTATTGACGCTGCCTTCTTCTCGAAATGATGGGTGATGGTTGGCCATCGAGAGAGTGAAGAAGCAATGGGCTTAAAGGGAAGCTGAAACGGTTTTCAATTTCCATGAATTGCTGGGATTGGGAAGAACAGACCTAATAATTTACGGTTCCGAATTTTTTTCTTCGTTTTGTTATTATAAGGGGCGGAAATCGCTTTCTAAATCACCCCCGCGGACACGCCCCCATCGCTTCCCGGAGCGCCGGGTGAGGTGGTTGCCAGAGTAGAGAACCGGCGTGAGTGACGTCATTCGCGGGGACCGTGCTGCCGGACCGGCGTGCTGGCATGTGCTGGCATGCCTCTTTCCGTCCTGCGCTTTACTGAACGACGCTACGAGAGCTCTGCCGCCGCCGCCGCTCACGTTTGTTTTCTTTTGCGATTTTCGTAAACTGTTCTTTCCTTCTGTGCTGCGTGAGTGCCTACAGCCAAAGGCGCCCAACATGCCCTCGTTCTGTGCAGCATTCGGCTGCGCGAACACAGGCGGGCGAGACGATGTGGTGTTTCACAGGTTCCCGAAGGACAAGAAGCTTGCGGCGCAGTGCGGTGAGGAGAGATAAGTTCGTGCCGACGAAATCAACTGTGCTCGGACCATTTCCGCGATAGCCGGATAGCCTTACGACAAATGCGGAAACGCGTTGTTGCTAGCGTTGCTACACTCCGTTTCATACATCAGGTGCAACGCTGTGGAGGCTTGAGATACTTCTTGCAGTGGCTGCGTTCGCACTTAGAAAAAGTTCGGTGTTTCTTGACCCGATTTTTGAGAAAATTTTCTTATATGAAATGAAAAAAAAATGAAATGAATGAAAAATGAATGAAGTAAAAAATTATGAATGAAATCAATATGAAATATATGAATATGAATGAAAAAAAAAGAATTTACCCATAGAAACAATCCTTGTACTTATACGGCTGCTAACACGTTCTTTTAAATCAATTTTCTTTTCGGCATTTTTAATTGCAGCCCGTCGCGGCAGCTTCACGTGCATGCTCGCGCGAGCAAACGCCGTTGGCACGCTGCGAAGCATAGACGGAAACGCGCGCAGTAATAAATTTTGGTGACCGGCAGTTATCTCACCCCTTCTGTTTAATATAGCAATGCGCAAGTTGTCGGAAAGCCTTGCAGCAATTCCTTACGTAGGTCATGCATTATATGCTGACGATATTACAGTCTGGTGTCCTGGAGGATCGGAGGCTACGGTCGAACAAGCTCTACAGGAGGCTCTGGATGTTACAGAGTCTTTCTTGAAAGGTACGGGACTGGCACTCTCGCCTGGAAAGTCGGAACTCCTGCTGTACAGACAGGCTAGACGAGGTGCTAGGGGACTCACCCCACTCGATCAGGTGCCCATTAGCGTTCGTACCAGAGATGGGCACACCATCCCGAGAGTCGACTCTATCAAAATACTAGGGCTTTCAATAAACTCAAAGGGATGCAACGCTAAGACTATAGCCCAACTCACCACGAAAACTGAAAACATTAGATTAATTATGAGAGTGTCCAACAAGAAAGGTGGCATAGGCGAGGATATACTCCTTAGGGCTCACCATGCTTTCCTCATCAGCCATGTCATTTACATAGTCGCGGCCCTCAATTGGACGAAAACAGAAATGGATAAATTAGACACGCTTATGCGCAAAAGTATCAAAAGGGTGATCGGCGTGCCAATCACGGCTAGCACAGAGAAACTCATGACATTGGGAGTACACAACACAACTTCGGAATTAATAGAAGCACTAAGATCAGCACAAATTATTAGATTATCAAACTCCAAAGCAGGCAGAAAACTTCTGGATGCGGCAGGCCTCCGTCCTAGCTTCAACCAGGGAAATATCACGCAACTTGATATTCAGACAAGGAACTCCTTTATTGTAGCCCCTTTTCCAAGAAATGTCCACCCCCAACACAATAAAGGTCGAAGGTTAGCGAGGGCTAGAACTTTACTAAAGAACATATCCGGAACGGAGACCTTTGTTGACGCGGCGCGACACGCCAGTGCCAACAGGTTCTCCGTAGCCGTAGTCGATGACAGGGGAGAACTCCTCTCGGCAGCCTCGCTGAAAACCTCCTCGGTCGATGTTGCAGAACGGGCTGCTATAGCTCTCGGATTACTGGACTCAAAACGCACTACGGTGTACACGGACTCCCGAGCAGCTGTTAGAGCGTTCGCATCGGGATTGATAGCCAAAGAAGCAGCCAAGATTCTAAACGGCAAACACCCCTCTGACATTGTTCCCCACATAGTCTGGTTCCCAGCTCACATGGGACCAGACGTATTACCGGGTCACCTGAACCCCAATGAGATAGCCCACGACCGTGCGCGAGGTTTTGTATGCCGCGACGGGATGGTGTCTCGGGAGAGTTCGGGAGAGCTCGTCCACAGTGATCCACTGGTTACTTTTCATGAAATCACCTCTCATTACAGAGGGAATAGGCAGAGTTTTCCTTTCCCCCATCATAAACTCAACGAGCCACAAGCTAGCACGCTTCGCATGCTCCAGACAGGGTCCTACCCCTCTAGGGGCTTTTTGAACATCCTCCACCCGGACATCGATCCACTCTGCCCAGATTGTGGCACTGCATTTAGCTCATTGAATCACATGCTCTAGCAGTGCCCTGTGTTACAGGATTTTAATACAGAAGAAGACTGGACGAAGGCCATCACAGACCCGAGGCAGGACGTCCAGCTCCTGGCTGTCCAGAGGGCCCGTGAACGAGCGGAGAGGCATGGCCTCTCTGTTCCGACATGGGGCTAGCCAACGGCTAGGTAGGGACCTGCAGGCCCCCGCTTAGCTCCTCAGGACCCCAATAAAGTCGTTTGCTGCTGCTGCTGCTGCTGACCGGACTTCGTGCGTAGATTCCACAGCGTTGCACCTGAGGTATGAAATGGAGTATAGGCTTGCCTAGGGACATTCGACGTACGGTTGCAGTTATCGTGTTTACCACACGGCGGTGCTAAAACTGCCTAATATCTTTATGTCAACACTAGCATGGAGCACGCATAGTGATTCTTGATCGAGCCACAATCGCAAAGTCGACGAACCATAGCATGAATATTGCACATATACCTCTGGCCATCTCTAGACGTGTATGATAAGCAACTTTCATGACTGTACCTCGCAGCACTGCATGTGCGCGCTTTAATAATAATATTTGGGGTTTTACGTGCCAAAACCACTTTCTGATTATGAGGCACGCCGTAGTGGAGGACTCCGGAAATTTTGACCACCTGGGGTTCTTTAACGTGCACCTAAATCTAAGCACACGGGTGTTTTCGCATTTCGCCCCCATCGAAATGTGGCCGCCGTGGCCGGGATTCGATCCCGCGACCTCGTGCTCAGCAGCCCAACACCATAGCCACTGAGCAACCACGGCGGGTTGTGCGCGCTTTGAAACGCGGCACTTATGTTCGCGATCGTGTATCAACACTCAAAAAACCACGGGACTTTAGACAAGCAGCAGCAAGGTGCTTGACGTCGCGGACTTGCACCCGTGTTTGCAATCTAATGAGAAGTTAGTGCTTCGGCATTCTTCCAGCAGCATGTTCCCAGTGAGACTTTAGCGCATTTTTTCTCCCGTCATTGGAACGTGCAGCTACATGAAAAAAAAAACAACAACATAAGTACGAGCTAAGATTTCCAACGCGCGAGAAGGTGCAGACATCGCTCTCGCTGTTGGCACACTCAACATCGTCGTTGCCGCCGTTGCCGCCATCATTTTCCGTATCGGCTGTCGGTTCGAACATGTACGGCGAAAATACAAGCTGTCCGAGACAGCGAGAACGTTCCATAATGCTTACAACTCAGCTATGAAGCATAGAGAAAGAAATTTCAACAAGATCGGACACTCCCATAGAGCCCAGCGGCCGAATTGACTGTAGCACACCAAGCGGATACTGTCGACTCCTTCCGGTTTCGGGCGCGCGCGTTTTGAACACCAGTTGGTACACGCCGCGCCGGCTCCGCTGCTCGGCGCGGCATTCATTTTTTTTTCGCTTCTGCTGAACCTCGCGGGACCTTGGCGTGGAATCGTTTCATTATTAAGTAGAAATGATTGCGATTGACCTTTACAACACTGCGCCGAATCTGTCAGGTGCAATTTCATAAAGAAAACGAAAGACGTCTTCTGAAATAATGAAATGTTTATTTTGCTCTATATAAATGCTCGTTCCGGGCTTCTTCTGCATTCATCCAAAGTTGTGGCACCAGGTCAGCAGCCGTTGCCGTACGATGCTCCACCGGATGCCATCAGCTGAAAGAAAGTAAATTACAAGCATGTATCATTTCGGTATATTGACCCAACAGGAGTATTGCGTGTAGAGGCGAAACGTGCGTAAGTGGTGAATGAGCGGCATTACAGATAAATTCACTTTTACGTACATTTCGCAGCAAGGACTCCTCCCAAACAATGCCATAAAATCTGAACATCCGATTTTCAAGCACCCCTCCTTTCCCGGGCATTATTTCCTGCACTTTAAGTGCACAAATACACGGGTGACTGCGCGTTTCCAAAACAACTTGGCCTCAGTCGACACGATGGTACGCCAAGTACACAAAGGTGGCTACAACACAGGCTCAGCCAGACCATGTTACACGCTCGCAGAATGCCTTCTAATCGCACTCAAGTCAGACTCGTGGGTGCAAAGCCTGTTTTCAGTCGCTCAGAATACATAAATGTCATGTTCTTGAGCTCCTCCGTGTTATCTTTTACGCGTCCTGCCGGCGCATGCAACACTCCCGTGTTATCACTCTCGGCAATCGCTCGTCGCGTTTTCGAGAAGCGTGCGTACCGAAATAAGGTATATGTTGTTGCAGGGCTATAAAATGCGTCCCAAACTTGTCCCACTAAAATTCAGTACACGCAAAACTAACTCACTATGGCCGGCTTTCTTTTTTGCTAACAGCTTCACAACCCCAGGCGCGGCGATCAAGCCTCAAGATATCCCAAAAAGTTACCAAATAAATTACAATACTTTTTCGGGTCAGAGAATGCGTCACGAACTTCTACCAGTAAGATTCAGTACACGCGAAACTAACTGCGGCACAGCCGAGCTGCTTTTCGCTAAAGCCTGTTTCACATGCTGCGACTGCAACGACGAAAATCGGTGCTGTCGCACGCGTCGCAATGCGCTTTTTAGAGGGCTCATTTCACATGATTGCGATTTCACCAATGCGACTGGTGCGACGCCCAGGGTTGCTTACTGCCAGGTTTCGTGGCACACGCTGCATAATTACTTTATTGTAGTGAATAAAACGTTTACACTATAATATTATTGACTTATCTTGATTAGAAGCAAATAATATGTACGTTTACCAATTTAAAACCGTTAGTTAAGATTTGTCTTGGAGTGCGCGACGGCGGTTTCTGTAGTTCAGTGCGACATCGCGCACGTAAACAGCTGTTCACAGGTGGTTCAGCGATTCTTTATTCTATGGTTCAGCGCTGGGTGTTGTCTTATCTACCTTCTATGACCGTTTCGTTTTGCCTGCGCTACAACAATCTACAAGATGGCCTATCGACAAGTTCATATAGCTGCCCTCACCGTATATGCAGTATTCGGAATTCGGCTGCCACGAAGTTGTCGCCCAACAAGATCCTCGCGCTACCCGTGCTAGGCGTCAGCTTCTGGAGAAATGATGCGTGTGTATTGCCCGTCATTGCGCATATGTGGTGCCTGCTCCTAGCCATATTCTTACGCCAAACGCATCAAGAAGCACCAACCCGAACGCCCGCGTGTGCCCCTGAACGAAGCCTCAAACGATCTGTGTGATTACGACGTGGAATGAAAATTGTGTTGTGAAATTCAACCTTAGCGCTAGCCTGGTTCGTCCATCGCCGTGCTTGCGCTGCGAATATATATATATGGGAGCCCTCTATAAATATTTCTAAAGGCGCAAAAGCCGACGCATGAAATGTTTCGAGCAGTTACCGTCACTTTTGTAGAAACCTGTACGTTGTAACATAGCATTCTAAAAGACAAGCTTCTCGTCCACTTTGTTGTCCCGTGTCTCGCGCTGGTAGTATACTCGGAACTTATAACAAGAAGACCATATCAATACGCGCTATTCATAATGCAGGATCGTAGGCCCACGGCAGGCCCACTTGCCGTAGAATTTTTCAGCTTTCTGCTCAGCCTCGCACGCCTCTCACGGTTAGCCTGTTCTGTGGAAATAAATATTATTATTATATTATTAATGTTATATTATAAGATATTATAGTTTCTTCACTGTAATTTATAGCAATCTTCCAGATTTCTTAAGCTAGTCATGCATTTAACCTGTATTAGATCAACATTGTTACGACATGCTTATGGGAGTCATTTCAAACTAGATTGCTCAGCCAGAGAAAGTACAAATGCAAGCCTCAATGTTTGTTCCAATTTGGTATTCCTAAACAGATTATATTGGCAGAATTTTGTGTCTGCTTGCATTTCCTGCAATTCAATGTTCAGAGCTGGAAAAACTGATTACTTTTCTTGCTGTCGAAAGGCTGCTTCAATGTCGATAGCAAGCTATAATTATTCATTTCGAAAGTGTTAAGCAATGACTATATGTCTAAGCTTATCAATGCGTTTTTGTTCCACGAACACAATCAAGTTTTCTCTCTCCGTCTCATTGACAGCCATGGAATGAAACCGTTCACTTTCATAAGTACCAGGATGCAAACATTCTGGAGTTTGTCCTGAGCATTCGTCTGCATCCTATAGTGTGCATGTTTGTATCAAGTTATGGTGTTACAATCTATAGTAATTAACTATAGTGCAACAGAAATACGATGGACAGGAACGAAGTGAACACACAGAGCGCTTCGTTCTTGTCTGTTGTCAATCTGTTGCACTTTAGTTAATAATGAATACACACAAACTCATCTAGTTTTCAGTTATTATGTCGGGCTTATAAGCCCGCTTGTGTCCTGGAATATCTGCACGGCTATGTATCCTGTAATTTAATTTCTGGCCATGTGCTTGCAAGTCGCGTGTCAATCTCCTGATTTTCCTGACAATCTTGTGTGATGTGCAGGCCCAAATAGTTTCTGGTGAATCCATGCAGGGTGTTGTGCAGGGTGTAATCTGCACTACAAGTGCTGCTTTGATTGCTTTCAGTTCAGCTTTTCTAGGTGTAGGATGACCTGGAATGGTACTCACTTATATGGGGTTTAGCTCTATGTAGTGTCATACTACTGTTACACTGCTATTGCCATGCCATATGTGCCTTATGTTTGCTTGCATCTTCATGATTAGCAACCTCCTCTGTGTGTTTGGCAGTTGCATATAGTCTCCTGGCCTAATTGTTTGCCCCCATAATCCACGGTATGGGCCTGTTGTGTTTCAAGTTCAGGCACTCCCGAGGTTGTGTTTCTGAAAGGAGGGGTAGTCGTCTTTGCATCTCATATGCTAGCTGGCATAGTATCTTGGGATGAGGTTCTGAGCTCTTGAGACAAAGAATTTGTGCTGCAGGCTGCAACTCTACTGTCTAGGTGCTTGTTCGTTAGCTCTTTCTCATAGAGGTCTTCAAGCATGGTAAAGTTGGAAAGACCTGTTATTACTACCCGATGCCTGTATTCGATGAGTTGTCTTTTTTGTGTGCTGCTGGTAATTCATACCATACCATATCTTGGACACAAGCACAGCATCTGCGATTTTCTATAGTATCCACTTGTCCACCCCCATTATTTCGAGATTATTCTTTTCACCAGGTGTGGAAGTTGCGTCCAGGCATTGCATAATTGTTTCATCCACGCGCTGGCTCTGCCGTCATGGGCTTACACTAGCTGAGGATTTGTGGATGTTGACTTGTGGGCATATTTGTCCAGCTATGTGGATCACAATGTGCAATCTGGGGTAGTTCTTGATTCCAGTCTTTCTTTTTTTTCCTACGTTGATATGAGCTGACTTATCAGAAAGCGAGAGGCCAGACTGGCCAAGAAAGTCTGCAGTGTTGTCGAGGGCTTGTTGCATCATTCTTGATTTCTGTATAAGATAGCTTTCCCATAGACTGTAATACACCATAGGCTGTAGTGTTTCTTGCCCGTGTTGTTGGTGTGTGTGGGCCGAATGTACCTCCAACTCTCACCTCGAATTTTCTGCCTTTCAGAAAGTTACTGTTTAAGTGCTCTACCAGAAATGTTTTTGCTCATCGTTCCTCTTATTAGAGCAGCACGAGGTACTGCTGTTAAAAGCCTCTTCACTCTCTTAATTCTTTCATAAGCGGTATTACACAATGTCCTGCAATAAAGTTTCTGCTGCTTATGGCCCGCTCATATCTGCTAGAAGGGACAACTCTTGAAGAAGGTTTTCTTTGTGCTATGTGTGCGACATATATGTAGTACGAGCATTCATGCCTTGACATTATACATCTGTAGAACCAGCTTCCTGACAGAGTACTTGTTATACCTGATCATGCTTATTTGTGCAGTGCTGTTGAACAATACATATTGATGCAATGAATATTTACACACTCGAATTATCACGAAACATGGTTGTTTTATAATTCTGCCCTTTGCTTTCTATTGGTGTTAGATTTTGCATAAGCATGCCCCCCTATGCAATAGTATTTTGAAGTTTAAGGGTTCAATAAAAGGTGATGAACTAAGTCTAAGTGCAAGAGCTTTTTTTTTTACCTATGACTCCCATCGAAATGCGACTTCCATGGCTGGCAAAACAACCCCTCGCCTTGTGTTAGCAGCAGAATGCTATAGCCACAGTGGCAGGTGAACAAATTGAAGAACAATATTTCTGTCTATAATTTTTTTTCTTGCCTGTATCTAAGTAAAGTTTGGAATAAGTTTGACATTGCAAAAAAGCCCAGTTTGTGTTCGTTTATTGAATAAACCACATATTGTGTATAGTTGAAACGCAGAAACTTGTTCTAAAATCCTCGGGTTATATATGTTCTTGCAAGTAGCATGGTGTTTAATTACTTATAAAGATAGTAATCGCAGCCGATATCGTTATATGGTTTTACACACTAATATATGTGATCACAAACTTATTAGAAACTTACTAGAAACATGTAAGGCATGAATGTTTCTGCACACTTCATCAGTCGTGAACGTGCAAGAACTGCTTGTACTGGCTGACTTCACTGCACAGTTTTGATTTACTTTTCTTCAGCGTGTCGTTTTATACTGTTTTATCCCCACAAGAACAGGCCGTTTGCCCACTTTTCGCATTGTTGCACGAGTTCTATATGATTGTGCAGGAGGGCACGTTGTCACTGTGCCACTGTAGCAAACAATTTACTTAATCTACTAGCTGTACAGTTAATTACCTTGTAGAGCAAGTGTTCATACAGATGCAGTAAGGATAGAAAGTCCGCAACATAGTCAATGTTTATTGGTTTCTGTGCAAGAAAACAAAAATTATCCAGAGAAGAGGTGCAACTTAACGTGCATGTAATGTTTTATTCAAGCCAAGGATTTAATCCTAACGTAGCAAATTCATTACGATAGCCTACACTTTCGCTCTGTCAAATTTAATAAGAGGCAAGATAAGTTTTCAAGATGCATCGGGAAATTCATGCTTGAAAACCGACAAGAAAATGCAACTGAACGGTACCGCGTTCAGCTCAACGTTGAAACTTCGGGTACTTTGCTGTCTTGTCATTTGCCCTTGCCAATATTGAAATAATTCAAGCTGCTCCGTAAGCGCGATTTCTGCATGCTACTCAGCAAAAGAAAATTCTGACGACCTCGTCGTCTGCTGGGGATCGAACACCTCTTAGCACTGACAACTCGCAAAGGCGTACGAAGCAAACGTGAAATAGCACTTCATTTGCTGTGTAGCGTGTCAATAAACGCATAGAAATCGGAGAATGCAATCTGCGGTACAAGTTTTTTATTCTCCCTTCGCGTACGTACCGAATTCGACGATCCACGTCTCCCCGCATTGCACTTGTCGTGCGAGACGCCGTTTTCCCAAACAAACCGGCGAAATAGCTCCGTTGACAGCTCTCCGCGCAATTTCGACGGAAAATCGCAGCGATCGGTGCGACGGTGCGACCAACCGGTTGGTCGCAGCCGAAATCGGGGGGTCGGCACTGCGACTGCGATTTTCATCGCAAACGACGGAAATCGCACTTCCGGTGCGACGAAAATCGCATCATGTGAAACAGGCTTAACTGCGTCAATAAGCCGGGCGCGGCAACAGTACTTCTAAACTACCCCAAATATAACGACGTTATTTACAATAATGTTGGGGGCCACAGAATGCGCGAACACTTGTCTGTCTTAGGCGCTACAACGTAGTACACGCATGCACACGCGCAAATGCGTCACACGCCGAGCCGGTTTTCGCTTACTGCGTCAATAAACTGGGCGCGGCAAGCGTGCCCAAAAACTACCGAAATAAGTTACAGTAATGTTGGGGCTCATAGAAAGCGTCGCAAACATCTCCCAGGACAAGGCAATAACTCAAATTAACAGCGCCAGGACGGCGGAGCTGTTTTTTCGCTAACTGCGCCACTCGAACTAAACCTAAATGCGCTTAAAATGCGCCGCACACTGCCAAGCACATTTTCTCACCTTGCCGTAGTCCAGTAGTGCAGTGGTGCCGTGTCGAAATGCAGACGATACGCAAGAGAAGCATAGAGAAGGCCGGGAGCCCCAAAAGATGGGCTATATCCAAAACAGACGGGTCGCCGAGCACGCGAGCTTCGCACGTACGACCGGCCTCGCTCACTCCTGCGGCTTGTCTGGCGCATGACGAATGCACGCACGTCTGGTGTGCCGCTAGCTTGTTGCTAGGCAACGCAACAAACAGTTGCAAAGTATAAGTTCATTTACACGCAAAACTTTTTCACGTTTAGTAGGAAGGAATAAAAAAAATAAAACGTTGTCTGGAAGTTTATTTCACATTCTTTTTTTCTGATGCTCGCGTCAACTAACGGATGTTGTTGAAACTAGGCGTGACGTGTTTCCTGTTGCCAGTTTTTGAAGAGTGTCCCCTCTTGTTGAATTTGTTTCTCTATGTATGAAGCCAGAACAGAACAGCGTGCTACGCTCTGAAACGGCGGCGCCGACCGGCGACTGCCGCGAATGACGTCACAGCGGCCCCGACCAATCACGGGCAACAGCGGCGTTCGCGCGATGCCCTGAGGCGCTGGTGCGCGTTTTCATGAAAAAACAGCCGCTTGCGTTTGTTTCCGCCCTTTTGGAACCCAATATTCCTGTTCAGGGGACTCAAAACTGTAGAATGCCGCAGAGAACTCATTTTTTTCGAAAAGTGTTTCAGCTTCCCTTTAAGGCGCCCAGTACTTTCAGTGCACTTCGAGCAGGCTTGGTTCTAAGGCTCGATAAAATCATTCGAATGACATTATGAGGGCACGAAGCATTATAAATTCTTGACGATCTGCTTGAGAGGTGTCATGAGAGGTAGGAGTAGGCTCCTGGGCGGCCTTGACAATCTGTGCTTCTTCGGGAAGTTGCTGGCTCGGAAGAGAACGCAATTTTTCCGGCTCGTTTTAGCTGACTTTCTTGCACTGTTCAGTGTTCTTGCGATATGATTGGAGAACGTGGGTGCCAGGGCCGGTTTCCTTTCGTGCCGCTGGCTATGTTGAGGACGTCCGGTCGTGCCGACGCCGGATTGTTTCAGCAGCCTCCCTGTGTGAGGAATTGTCTCAAACCATTTGCTTCAGAACTGCGAGCTCTTTCTTGATGCGAGGGCAGTCTTTATACAAGGCAACGTGAGAACCATTACAGTTGAGCAAAACGAGAACAAGATGAAAGCAGGAGCCAGCGTTTCGACAAGTGGAATTGTCTTCTTCAAGGCGACATATGCTTTCCATGCCACAGTATATAGTGGCATTCTTCTAAAGGGGAGAGGGCGTAAGGCGGGTGGGGGCGGCAACGAGTGAAGGTGTGTTAGCAGCAGGGGTGTAGAATTGAGAATAAATGAGTGCTGTGCAGAAGGCCAGTGACACAGCCGTCTGTCAATCAAGTGTCAACGGCCGTGTGTCAGCCGGCGTGCATAGCACCCTCCCCATTACCTGTTGCACTGGTGGTCGTATGCTATGGTGTCTCTGAAAGCGATAACAGAAGCAGCGACAGAAACCGGTTCTCGTAAAAAAAAATGAATGAAAAGGAAATACTGAAATGTAATAAATAAATAAAATAAAAAAAAAAACGGAAAGAAAGGGGAAAACACTAAGCAACCAAACTAAGCGTTGTTGCCTATAGCTTGAAATTCAGCATAGCGAACAGATTCTAAAGTTGCCTTTGAAACGTTTATGCCTATTGGTTGCAATGTGTTGAACTTATGAATAAGGTATGATTATGTGTATTTTTTTTCTCGTTCAGAACGGAAATTTGACTGTAAGATGTAGAGTTTAAGTTCATCAAAGTTATGACCTGGCTGGTTGAAATGCTCGGCGTCGGCTTTGGCAATCTTTTTAGCTGTGTCCGGGCGATGTCCGTTTAATCTAACGTTCATTGATGGTCCCGTTTCCGTTTTACCGATATATTTCTGTTCTGAACGAGAAAGAAAATGCAGAGAATTATACCTTATCCGTAAGTTCAAGACAATGCAACCAATAGGCACAAAGGTTTCAGAGGGAGCTTTAGAATATATTCGCTATGCTAACTTTCAAGATGTAGGCAACAATACTCAGTTTGGTTGCTTAGTGTTTTTTCTTTTATTTGTTCATTCGATTTCAGTATTTTATTTTTTTCTTCTGCCGCTCCTATTATCTCTTTCAGTGGCACGATAGCCCACGACCACCAGCGAAACAGGTAATAGAGGGCTGCTGTGCACGCCGTTGACACTCCGGCTGACACACGGCCGTTGACACGTGATTGACAGACGGCCGTGTCACTGGCCTTGTGCACAGCACTCCTTTATTCTCAATTCTACACCCCCGCCACTAACAGACCTTTGCTCGTTGCCACCCGCCTTACACACTGTCCCCTTTAGAAGAACCCCACCTATATATACTGTGGCGAGGAAAGCACATGCCGCCTTGAAAAAGACCCTTCCACTTCTGGAAATGTTGGCTCCTTGTTCTCGTTTTCCTCATCGTCTTGAATTTTCATCTTTTGTCTTACCTCTGTTTTCCCAACCATTACAGTTGCCGCACATCACGACAGGAGCCCGGCAAGTGTCTTCGGCGTGAGGTCCAACGCACCGGGGACACAATAACTAGTTTCGACAGACCCTTTTCATATGTCCCTTCATATGTCCAATCCTAAAGAAAAGATGGCATTGAAGAGGCTTTGGTACGAATGGTCGAATATAGTGTCGCAACCGACCGACCTTTATGTTAGATGGCATGCAGTCTCTTTTGAAAATCACTTTGACGCAGCACGTGGTTTCAAGGCGGCTCCCATGCGTGATGATAATACACTGACTTGCAGGTTTGACGAGGATAGGCAAATCCTCGTTGGGAATGGTGACATCAATGTCATAGATTACGTCCGCTTTGGATGCATCGTCCATCGGGATACGGGAACGCACTTTGATGCCTCCCAGTTCCGTGATTTGTTGCAGTTTTTCCAGCGTGCTTCCGAATGAAACATCCACGGCGAGGACATTTTTTGCATATCTATCCTAATGTCCTTAATGTCATACAAGAGAATCCCTTCCAAGAAAACAGCTAGTTCTTGCCTTTTCAACAATTAGAGGTTACTTGATGATTACTCGGGCACGAAGATG
Source organism: Dermacentor variabilis (assembly GCF_050947875.1). Taxonomy (NCBI): domain Eukaryota; kingdom Metazoa; phylum Arthropoda; class Arachnida; order Ixodida; family Ixodidae; genus Dermacentor; species Dermacentor variabilis. The sequence continues at coordinate 18,374,320 of NW_027460291.1, read as the reverse complement.
ATGTCTTGAGGCCAGCGTTCAGGCCTTCAGAGTCGCCGTGCTCGCTTGCGTTGATGCACACGCGTTAAAATTCCTCCTTTTGGCCCTCTTTTGGTGGACGGAGATGAAGGTGTGATCTGATGAGTCTGAACCCCACGTGGAGTACAGCTCAGTATCCTCCGTGTCCCTGAACAAGCTTCCTCTCTTACTTTTGAAAACCGGCCATGATGACTTTTGCCCAGGAGCGCCTCTGCAAGGTTCTGCGTCCATGGCCACGAGACAGGGAGCTAAGGCACCAGGAAATTCCAGATTTCGCCGAAAGCCAGAGAACACAAGTAGAAGCGTTCTGCCAAGAAGACACTTCGTCGTTGTCCTACCGCTACTATTACAATGCTAGAGGAAACAGTGAAGAATAGAGAAAGCACGAAATCGGGAGTCTTTGCATTGCCAGGAGCAGTAAGAGATAAGCCCAGCAATTTCATCAGCAATTTTGATGAACGAAGGCAGCAGAGGGATCGTATATGCAGGGTGTTCCAGCTAACTTTAGCCAGAGTTTAAAAATATACATATGCCACATCGCTGGACAGAACAAAGCCAACGTTTGCCGTCGCTTGGAGATGCTCAAACTATCTTTCGCATCCCGCCTAACTATATAATTAGTGCTAATTAATTAATAAACTTCTGAAATGTAATTAAATGAGAAGTGTGAATGGGAAAATTGTAGAGCGACATGAGAAACTCCCGATACAGCTTTCTGTTCGTCAATACGTGCTACATAAAAGTGTTTTTGCGAGCGTGAAAGAAGCCCGCAAATGCACGCAAAATCGCTGCTTGACTGGCTGCTCGAGGCACTTTGCGTGTATTCGCGGGCTTCTTTCACGCTTGTGAAACATCTTTATGCAGCACGTATGGAGCAACAGAAAGCTGTATCGGGAGTTTTTCATGTCGCTTTACACCCACCGTGGTTGCTTAGTGGCTATAGGGTGTTTGGCTGCTGAGCACGAGGTCGCGGGATCGAATCCCGGCCACGGCGGCCGCATTTTGATGGGGGCGAAATGTGAAAACAACCGTGTGCATTATATTTAGGGGCACCTTAAAGAACCCCAGGTGGTCTAAATTTCCGGAGTCCTCCTCTAAGGCGTGCCTCATAATTAGAAAATGGTTTGGGCACATAAAACGCCATAATTTAATATTTTTTTCATTTCGCTTTACAATTTTCTCATTGACTTTTCATCTAATCAATATTTCAGAAGTTGATCAATTAATGAAGACTAATTATCAAATTAGATGTAATAAAGAAAATAGTTTGGGAATCTCTAAGCAACGGCAAATAACATCACCTTTGTTCTGTCCAGCTAAGTGGCATTCGCATAAACTCCGGCTAAAGTTAGCTGGGACACTGTGTATAATGAAGAGTATAGTACTCAGAGCAGCCACGAATATACTTTCTTGCAAAGAAATGGAAGTTCCATGTGTGATTACAGGGCGGAGGTTCGAAAGGCACAGCCATATACAGTCAGAGGCAAAGCGGCAGGGGAAACTCAGTTGCGCAAAGATCGCTCCGACATTGTGCTCATAAAGATTGCGTCCGCCTCACGGCTTCAAGTACAACACACACGTAAAATTGCGATAATATTAGTGTATAAAAAGAGAGGCATTAAATATTTTGTTTATTCGACAGCTTTCTCTGCGGCCTAATGCATGTTTTGTAACGTGTATATACTTTGATCATTCCCTTCAACATTATTCAGAAATAAACGCACTAATTATAGACCGATGATTGGTTTGAAAACAGCCCCACATTAGATATGCAGCAGCGCCTTGAACTCTGCGAGGAGCATCGACAACAGTTGCATCAAACAGGTGGTTACTTCAGTTTGCGGCAGCGAACACCAGACGCGCAGGCCTAAGCGCCCTTCCTTACACTTCCGGAGTTGGCCGCTTTTTGCGTTTTTCGCCGAGAACTGCTCTGGTACTTCCTAAGAGCCACACCACCTAGATAGCACAAGGCCTTTTCACTCGGATCCTTGACGTCATGCTAGTGGACCGACTGCCATTGAATCTAATGGTGATGCTCCCGAGTAGGCAACAGTGATTTTGACGTCACCGCTTTCGTCACGCCAGCCTTGACAATAAATATTCTGGGCCAATAGCATGACTTATTGAACGGACCTTGTGCTTCTAGGTGGTGTTGCTAAGAGTACAACTATTGTTTAGCGCTTTTTTGTCCGCTGGCAATGGCTCACTGCTGGGCTTGTAGGTTAAAATTTGCTGATAAAGATTTTATTTTGACATGTCGCGAGCGTGATTTCAGTTGTCACGTCGGCACATGTTCCAGTGTAACTGAACAATTATTCAAAGGAAAACGTGATGTTTAAACAAATCTCGCAACCATACTTACGTCGTGCAAACCTCCAGCAGGAAAGAGCACCCTGAATTTATATAAGCTAGCCAAGATTGATCTACTTAGATGGTTGACTGAACTAGACAAAGCTGACATCACTGCTTGACGTGCCCACTAAATAAGAGACGTGGAGCAATCCAAATATTGTCAGATTGCTTCGATACAATGCAACAGTGCTCAAACAATCATGAAAAGTACATCAAAGAGGTTGAGAGCTAAGTAGAAAAGGTGGAGAAAATACACCACAAAACGACACTCGAGCGTTTTAGTGGCGATGTGGACGCCCTAATGTCGAAATTCTTGGCATAGCAAAAAAAAAAACAGAGAGAGAGAAGACACACAGAAATTTCTCTGGGAGTTATCTACGTATGCTTAAGCATTGTGCCACTTGCTCAGTTCCACGTGACCCGGTGTCATTATCAACGTTGGGGAACTTGATCCGACAAGTATAAACGACAGCACTGCTGCGAGACGAACTGCTGTGGATGGCGGCGCAAGGTGAATTGATGAGGCAAGCCAACTACTGCACGTGGCAGCGCCTGGTGCGCTAATGCCATTCCGATCATTATTAACTGTTATCACTTTTTAGCGCATTATCTGTCCGTGTCGAGCCATTATCGAGGGTGACGAAGCCTATGGCGCGGCCACGCGGACCCCTATCTTGAAAGCGATCTGCGATGGGGACACAGTGCGGCGAGTGCTGATAGCTTCGTGCGCGATGTCTTCTCGCCGCTTAATTTGCGTAAAAGCGAGAGGCAGTACGGCGGCGACTCCGCTCACTGCTTGAAATTGATCGTCTTACGTGACGGACCGACGGAGGCACGGGCGGATGGACGGACGGCAGGAATTTTTTCTTGGTTGTGTAGGCAAGGAATGCTTACGCATTTAAAACTCCGGGAGAAATTTTTTTTAGATCTTCTTCACTTGGTTTCTAGGTGACTAGCCGTTGAGTGCGTGAGTAAACATGATACTGTGGCTCTGCACAAACTACCTCCAAGACCTGATAAGCCATAGGGAATAATTGTGCGCTTTGCAGGTCAGAAATTGCGGCTCACCTGGATAGCCAAGAAATGATGCCTGGGCGTAAGTAGGTAGGTAATTCGGGTTTAATGGCGCAAAAGCAATTAAGGCCATGCTGCGCCAGCCACAAGATATTAAGAATTCAAATGTTAAAGCAGTGGAAGGTGCGTTATATTAGAGTCTGTGTAAAAAACCGGTTTCTTCGAGAAAGCTGAACAAGTCAGCGAAAGGCACTAGCGGTTCATCTCCGAGTATTGAGGCGGGGTGTAAAGGTATGTGTAAGTTATAAAGGTTCTGTAAAAGCTTTTGCCTCTGTGTTTCAATATTTGGACATGTCATAATAATGTGCATTACGGTGAGCGGTTCATGGCACTTCTCGCACGTTGGCGGGTTTTCGTTTTGGAGTAGAAAATTGTGTGTCAGGTGTGTATGCCCGATTCGGAGTCTACATAGGGTCACCTCATAGAAGCGTTGCTGGTGACAGCACGATTTCCATTCTCTAAGCACGGGTTTTATTGTGTGTAACTTGTTATTTGTACAAGAGTCCCATTCTAGTTGCCATTTTAATGTCAGGGCCTTATGAATAGCTCGGATACTGTCTTTGTATGGTAGTGTTGTTTGCGTTATACCTTTGTGTGCTGCCATGAACGCGCATCTATCTGCAGCTTCATTCCCTGGTATCCCGACATGGCTTGGGACCCAGCAGAATCGTATGGTTCTTCCGTATTCGTTATAAGCCAACATGTTTAGGATGTCACCAAGTAGGGGTTCGGACGCGGAGTTAAGGTTTAGAGCTCTGAGTGCGCTTAACGAATCGGTATATATGATAGTATTCGTCTTCTTGTCACTGGTAATTTTTTTAACTGCCGTCCATATTGCGAAAACTTCGGCAGTAAACACTGAAGAAAAACTATTTATCCGAATGCTATTTTGCCAACTTTTCGCAATTATTCCGACACCTACGTATTCTTGTGTTTTGGAGCCGTCGGTGTAAAATTCCGTCTAATGTTTATATTTGTCTTGTATAGCTCGAAACTCTTGTATTATGTGTTCTTGTGGAATGTCCTTTTTCTTTAGATGTGTTAGTGTCCAGTCACATAGCTGTGAAAAGTTGTACCATGGTGGCAATCTTGGTGGCCTTTCAGCAACCTGCAGGGCCTCGTGAGGAACATCATAAGCCTGACAGTATTCTTCGTATCGTAGGATTAGTGGCCGAATCATGTTCGGTTTGCTTGTGTAGTGTATCCTTGATTTGCACTGTGTAACGATGTTGTAGCATATATGTTGTGGTGATGATCGAACTCGTAGTACATAGGAAAGTGTAAGCAGTGCTCTGCGTTGCTGTAAGGACGGCTCATTGCAGTCAACATATAAAACTTTGGACAGGCGATGTTCTGTAGGCACCGCTTGCCAGTCGTAGGCCGAGATTATGAACTGGATCGAGTCGCTTGATGTATGACTGCCTAGCTGCACCATAAACTACACTACCGTAGTCGAGGATGCTACGTACGAGGGAACGGTATATACGTAGTAGACAAGTTCGGTCAGATCCCCAGTGCTTGTGTGATAGCACCTTGAGGACATTTAATGCTTTATTTGCTTTAATTTTAGTTGTGTTAATGTGGGCCAGGAAGTTCAGCTTTTTGTCAAACGTTACGCCTAAAAATTTGTAGTCTTCTTTGACCGGCAAGGTTGTACCATGCAATGTGAGAACTGGATTGACGTGTAACCCTCGTTTCTCGGAGAAGAGAACTGTAACAGTTTTGTCTGCTGAAAACCGGAATCCATTTTTATCAGCCCATTGTGTAAGGTTATTTATGGTTATTTGTAGTTGTCTTTCGCAAGTGGGTAGATTTGAGGCGCAGCAAGCCAGTTGCAAATCGTCGACATATATTGAGTGCATCAGAGAGGATGGTATGATCTTATTAACAGAGTTCATTTTGATTATGAAGAGTGTCGTGCTCAGAATACAACCCTGTGGAACCCCATTTTCCTGTGTAAATGTGCGTGAAAGTGTTGTGCCGAGACGCACCTGAAATGTTCTATTTGCCATAAAATCAGATAGACAGTTTAGCATTCTGCCACGGACTCCCAAGTCAGCCAGGTCTCTTAAAATTCCATACCTCCACGTGGTATCATACGCTTTCTCTAGATCGAAAAATACTGTGAGACAGTGTTGTTTGTGTAGAAACGCGTTACGTATTTCATGTTCTAGTCGTACGAGGTGGTCAGTTGTCGAGCAGCCCTTTTTGTATCCGCACTGGTGCACGTCTATTAAGTTCCTTGATTCAAGGATGAATGTGAGCCTTATGTTGATGATACTTTCGTAGGATTTGGCTAGACAGCTTGTTAAGGCAATGGGCCTGTAGCTACTTGGGGACGTTGCGGGTTTACCTGATTTCAAAAAAGGCACTATTACTGCATTTTTCCAGTCTGTAGGCATTACTCCAGATTCCCAGATCTTGTTGAAAAACTTAAGAAGTGTTTCTGCTGATGCTTGAGATAGGTGTGCCAACATTGTATAGTGGACACGGTCAAGACCTGTTGCTGTTTTTTTACCGGTCGAGAGAACCCTGTTCAGTTCTTGCATTGTGAGGACGTTATTATAAGGTTCCTTTGAAGCCCCGGTGGTGGGCAGTCTCTGTTTCTCCGCCGATTCTTTATGTTTTAAGAATGAATTTGAATAGTGTGCTGAGCTGGAAATGTTGTAAAAGTGTTCACCTAATAAGTTGGCCTGGTCCTGTAGTGTTGTTTGTGTGCCTGGACATGTAAGTAGTGGTATAGTGTATGATGAGTACTCTCCTCTAAATTTCCTCACCTGGTCCCACATTCGTTTTGATGTGACGGTACTATTGATTGAACCTATGTATTTTCGCCATGATAATTTCTCCGCATTTCTTCGAATAAAACGTGCTTTCGCTTTGGCCTGTTTGAAATATAAAAGGTTGCTATAAGTGGGGTACCTACGTAGGATTCCCCAGGCCTTATTTTGCTTCTTTCTGGCTTCGGTACACTCGTTAGTCCACCAGGGATTTAGCCTTTTGTGTACAATACCGGATGACTGCGGTATTGCTTTTTCTGCTGCAGAGATTATGACCTGAGTGATTTTTTTTGTTAAGTTCGTCAATGCTTTGTTCTTCTGAAAAGACAACTTCCAGTTTCGCGTTTTCCATAAAAAACGGCCAGTCAGCGAGCTGTAATTTCCACTGGCGTGGCCTAGTGACTAAGGTTGGAGGTGATGATAAATATTTGATGATTGCGGGCAAGTGATCACTGCCATAAGACTTGTCGAGGGTTTCCCATTTAAGATCATTAAAAAGAGATGGTGTGCAAAAAGCTAAATCTAAACAACTAAAAGTGCGGGAAGTTGGTGAAAAGTATGTCGGTGCACCTGAATTTAAAAGGCAGATATCATTGGATAGAATAAAACCCTCAACCATTTGCCCTCTTTGGTCAGTTTTGATACTGCCCCAAAGAGTACCGTGAGCATTAAAATCCCCCACTAAAACAAATGGCTCCGGTAATTGACCTGTTATATGTTCTAAATGTTTAGTGGTAAAATGGGTGTGGGGTGGGATATACAGCGAGCAAATGGTGATGGTTTTGTGAGTTATAACAGTGACAGCAACGGCTTCTATGTGACTGGTAATCGGAACTTCTCTAACTGCAATACCGCCCTGCACAATAATGGCTACACCACCCGAAAGCCGGTTCATCTGAGTACGGTCGCGCCGTACAACAGTGAAACCTTTTAAAATATGTTTGTGTTTTTCACCTAGGTTTGTTTCCTGTAAGCATAAGGCCACAGGAGAGAAGTTAAATAACAGGTCTTTAATGTCACCTAAGTTATGTAAAAGACCTCTACAGTTCCAGTGAATAATAAAAGCCATTATGGAATTGAAGGGTAAAAATGGCGTTAACAGTTCAATAGGAGATAGGAAACATGTTAGGTGACGTAGGTCTCAAGAAGTGTGATACAAAGGAGCGATAACCTTCAGGTTATCGCCTTCTTATTTTGCGTGGTTATTGGGACCTTGTCCCTCTTACCGCGCTCAAGAGAGCGCTTGTCGTTCGGTGTCAATGACACCGGTGTTCTTGTGCCGATCTCCATCGCTCTTTCTGAAGCGCTGGAAGACCGAGAGTTGGGCGCCGAGACACGTGCCTCGGGCCTTGGGGTTCGCTTTATCTTAGGGCCCTGCGGGACTGGTGTTTGCAGGGCCTTGGAAGAGGATGGAGCAGCGTCGGCTGCTTCCATCACGGGGGCGGGAGGAGTCACTGCAGCACCACTGCGCGTGGGCGCGGAGGACTCCGGAGGCCTCTGTGACGCTGCCCCCGACTGCGTCACATCGGCGTAACTTCTTCGTGGAAGGTATGATAGCCGCTTTCTTGCTTCAAAGAACGAAATTTTTTCTTTTACAGTTAGAGCAATGACTTCTTTTTCTTTTTTCCAGCAAGGGCAGGACCGTGAATAAGCTGGGTGATCTCCCTTGCAGTTAACACAATGTGGGGAAGAGGTGCAATTCTCAGATTGGTGTTCGTTGGAGCTGCATTTAGCGCAAGTTGTTTGTCCTCGGCATGCAAGTGAAGCATGTCCAAACCTTTGGCACTTAAAACATCGTCTAGGGTTCGGGATATATGCTCTGACATTGACTTTAACATAACCTGCATCGAGTGAAGTAGGCATTTCGCTTGTTCCAAAGGTGAGTATAACATGTTTGGTGGGGATTTCTTGGTTGTTTCTGCGGATTACTATTCTTTGTACTTTTGTCACATTTTGTTCTTGGAAACCCTCAAGGAGTTCCTCATCGCTTAATCCAATAAAGTCTTCTTCAGAAATCACTCCCCGGCTTGTGTTCAGTGTTCTATGTGGTGAAATCGTCACTGTGGCGTCGCCAATACTGGTAAGGTCAGTGAGCTTCTCTGCTTGGTCTTTATCATTCAGTTCTAGGAGGAGGTCCCCGCTAGACATTTTGGAGGCTTTGTACGTCGGTCCGATTTTTTCTTTGAGGCATTTGGCTACAAGGAATGGTGAGAGTTTTCTTACTGGCATGTTGCTTTCGCTGTGTACTACATAGAACTTGGGGAAGGATGGAGCGTTGCTCCGAAAGGAGAAATGGAATGGTACTTCGGTGCGGCATCTTTTCAGACGCCGATCATAGACGACAGAGGTTTGTGCTGCCATAGAAAATGAGTATGTTCGGCAACAGCGCCGACCGCCCACCACGGAGCCCAACGAGGGGACGCGGCAGATCTTGTGTACAAGCCTGCACGACGCCAGCCGTACGCCGTCGCTATAACCCAATATGGTGTACCCAAGGTAGGATAGCCACACAAGGTTAACCCTTGCCGCCGTGGAGATAGGAAGTAAATGGAAGAAAGAAGAAGACAGGAAAGGTCAAAAAGTGAGAGATAAAGACGAAGATTGGAGGTGAGAGAGACAGGAAAGGGCGACTGCCGATTTCCCCCGGGTGGGTCAGTCCGGGGGTGCCGTCTACGTGAAGCAGAGGCCAAAGAGGTGTGTTGCCTTCGCCGGGGGGCCTTAAAGGTCCGAACACCCGGCATCGGCTCAACCCCCAGGATCCCCCTTTCCCCGGACACGGCTAAGCCGCGCACGGCTACACGCGGGAGGGTCCAACCCTCGTGTGCTCGGGTACGTGGTGTCGCAACACACCAAACGCCTGCTGACGCAGACGCCCCTGCGGGGCCTGGGCGTAAGTGTCGTCCTAATATTCACGTGTGTAAACATGACCACACGCTTATGAAGTGCTTTTTTGAGGCAGTCGAACCTCGACATAACGAACCTTGATGTAACGAAGTATTTTCCTTTCCCTATCTCAGTTGCGTTGAAATACGTGTATTTTCTTTCGCGATTTAACAAAGTAATTTCGTGACACGCTTTCGATTCAAAGAAGTTTTCGGCCATCTCAAGCATAAACTTGGAGCCTGTATGCATAGTTCATCTAGCAAAGAACAAGGAAAATGTCGGCCCAAGCAAGAGTTATTTCAAACGTCTTTCTGCATGAAAAGTTTGAACGGGAAAACTGCCGTTAAATAGCGCGTGCGCGTACGCGGTAGGCAGGAAACACCGCAGCGCCATTTGCCGCATTGGTAAACAACTTGCAGACGCAGCGGGGCGCGCGGCAGCTCGCTGCGCTCGGAGAAACACGAGACCTGACGATGCCTTCTACGCAAGAGCACGCGTGCGTCTATTTGTCGTACAAAAATCCCTCACGTGACCTGATCCTAGGTGCCTAGGGACAGCATCGTTTAGGGATTTTTGAGAAGCCGCGATGCTGGCGCCGAGCGACGCCGTAGTGGCGTGTTCGTCCTCGGCGTGATCGTTATCTGGACCGCGTGTTGCTCATATTGCTCATGTGATTGTGTGTTGGTTGTAGGGTCTGTGTCACTTGGCGGAAAGCCGTGAGTAGTGGCGGTGCGGCAGTGCGGCTTTTGCCTCGGTGAGCTCTGGCAGTACAGAATCTGCGTTGTGTGACCCATGCTTTCTTGAGAACCCCGCGGTGGTGACAGTTGAAATATCGAAGTGGCCTAGCGCCTCGGCAGCGAAGTTTTGCGAACCGCGATGTGGCGTCGCCGTGTCTGACTTTGCTTAACGGACATCGAGGGATGTGCTGCTCGCTGCAAGTCATGTGAATGCAACTGCGTCGACCGCCCACTGTTCAGCGCTGAATGTGTGTTTGGTGTGCTGTGCTTGAAACGAGTGGTGCAGCCGTGCAGCGGGGGTGGCGGAGGAGCAGAGTGGCTTAGGGGCTCCGTTTGCGCGTTCACAGACATGTGCTCCCGTCTTGGTCTCATTAGCGGCTGTCGCGGGATTCTGGTGTGCTAGCTCCTTGCCTAGTATGAAGTTTACGACGCTAACACACAGCATGTTCACGTTTTTCCGCGCTAAATGTCATTTGCATGACGGCCGAGTGGAAAGCGAGACATATGTCTGTGTTCTTTGCGTTTGTGTGTTGTAAATTATGTTCTGTTGTGGAAGTTCTGGGAGTCTTATTACGCAAGGAGTGCGAACGTAAATTGAACACATATGTCTGAAATTTTGAATTACCCATAATACCCTTTACGACTGATAAGCGGGCTACACGGCCTGTGTGAATCAGCTGCCGTATGTTGCGACGCTCTTCCGTGTGGTAGACTGATGCATGGTGCGCGTTTATTTCTGTACTGTTGTAAAAACCATTTGTTTATTCACTCAATACAAATGTACGGCTTCTTCGCCGCAGTACATTTTAGTTACGCGGTGAAGCATACTTAATGTGGGAGGGGGCCGCTATCAGCCAGCATGGTATGTCTACTTAGGCGACCTGAGAGGCGGCGGGTGCGCGAGTGTATCATTGAAGAACTTTTATTATGTCCAGTGACAGTGGCCCCTTTTCACATTTAGTATGCGTCACCGCAGTACATTGCTTAGGCTTCACCGCGAAATATTAGTGTATTGTGAGAAAGATAATCGTAAAAAGCCTGATTATGCAACGTTTCTTTTTTAGCTTGCTACACCGCAATACAGGGTTGTAAATAAGCATCGTGCAGTAAAGCATACTAAGAGTGGTAAGGGCACATAGGTTTACACTGTGCTCATTATTTTCAATTGTGACATAATTTGCAAGTGCATCTGTGCTCGTGTTAAGCTTCATTGACAATTCTTTGTACATTACAAATTCATATTGCAAGGAAGCTTATTAAAGCACATTCGCCACTATGGTACGTGTTATTCACCTTCAGTGCAGGAGCACAATGCAGATTCTTGCCCCTGCTTTTGGCTGGACTGCACATGCTTTTTGAGAATTGATTCATTCTTTGATTAAGCGCGAGACCTAGCAATGGGTAGCCCAAATATAGATTTGAGAAAACCAAAACGAATTCAGCAGTAAGAAGCTAAAGGGTTGTTTTGGTGTAGACCAGCGGCCAAGTCCGCATATGAAAGAGGAGGAAGGAAAGCCGAGTCTTTCCACTTCAACACTGGGAGGCACAACTCTCACAAATAAGTACGACTCTTATTTATTTGACTTTTTTAAGGAGATTACCGACTTGCATTGGCAAGTGTTCACTTCAACAAAAACGGCATGATGTAAGCTTCCTGCGCATATTTCACTAGCTACTGCATCATTGTTTCACATTATGAGCGAAACTGCAATTTCCTTTATGCCGCAACTTGCCCAATGTTGTGTTTTGCAGTAGGATGTTAGCAGTGATATTGAGGCACTTAAACACTCATGAATAGTAGTAGAGAGAAAAAAATAAAACTAAGAAAGCAGTGGCTTTTTGTGCGTAGACTATGTATACACCTGGTGCTCTTATGGTCATTTTTTCCCTATCCGCTAAACCATTCTAAACAGGAAAAGTTCATACACAAATAGTTTATACACCGACCACAACTAAACCTAGGTATCGTTGGTAAGCAAAGTATATTTATTCGGTGACATTTCCTGCAGCCCTGCTATTCGGCTTTCCTTCCTTCCTTTTCAGCTGTGCAGGTTCATTAAGAAGTGATGAGACAGTTTGACAATTTTATTCGTTGAAAGACTCAGCGAAACCTTTTTCGGGTTGTTTTTTCTTGGTTTCAGACTCTGCACATTGCATTTTAAGGCGTGTTTTCTGTGTTTGTTGCTTTTTCATTATGGGTAGGGCATGTCAACAGTTTTTACACCATGTCAAGTATGTGGTGCCATAGACTGTTCTTAGATGGAGTCTTGCCCTTTCATTCTGTACAATATGATGTCGGTTTTTTGTGTCCAAGGCCGTTTTACAGCGTGATTGTAGTATTTTCCCAAGTTTTGCCTCTGGCACCCAAGCTTGAAAGATTGCTACCCACTGCCGGTGGCATGACACATGTGATATTTCTTTTTCAATAAAAGGAAGTCTGTCACTTATCCTGTGCACTGGTTGTCTTTTGTCTCTTTGAATTGCAATTTACTGCCTATATTTGCTCTTTTGTTGCATTTCAGATTAGGAATGGCTATCATAATTGACATTAAACCATATTGCACACAATGTGGATGATATGTAATTGCAATATAGGGCCACCATAAATATAATAGATGTTAATAATTCAAGAATAGTGCCTTTGCATGGTGGTGCAGCCATGAATTGTGGCTATAAGGTACCAGTGCTGCAGGTAGCACTGCTTGTGCAGAATATAGTTGAACTCTGCTACTTTCAAACATCATTGTTTTTATCTGCATTTGTATAGCTCCAGTTTCTGTGAACAACACACATCTGGTGGAAGAGTGGCTTGCACCTGCAGTTGGGTCTAATGAATAGCCAAATTTCTGCGCGTTTTCATGTTATTAGCATATTAGTAAAGGCAGTCGTTTTTATAGTAGCCTGTTTGCCCAGTGTAGAAGCCGCTGCAGGGTGTCAGGATCTCATACACATCTTCAGCTTTGCAGGGGACACAGCATCTTGCACATAGTTTGTCAGAGGCCATGTATTCGGGGCAAGTTGAGTTTACTCGCTAGCAAAGGGAGAACCAAGCTTGTTGGATATGAAGTAAACCGCCTGTACACTCAGTGCCCTTCTTTCATGTTGTGTGACATATGTGGTTATAGCGACCCTTGTTTTATGCACTTCTCCGGCTGCAGTCTATTGCATATGAAACACTCGGCGTAGCTTTCAGCAAACTGGGCAGGTATAACACTGAAAAACCAGCAGATGTTAATCATTGCACTTATGCGAAGCGGCGTACAGTATGATGAGGGCGTAAATAAATGAGGGTGTTCCTCAAGGCCTTGTAGCATATGTCACGTGCTTGGAGCACAGGCCGCCATTGGAATATGAACCTGGCAACGTTTAACGCTAGAACGTTATCTAGTGAGGCGAGTCTAGCAGTGCTATTAGAGGAATTAGAGGGCAGTAAATGGGATATAGTAGGGCTCAGTGAAGTTAGGAGGCCAAAAGAAGCATATACAGTGCTAAAAAGCGGGCACGTCCTATGCTACCGAGGCTTAGCGGAGAGACGAGAACTAGGAGTCGGATTCCTGATTAATAAGAATATAGCTGGTAACATACAGGAATTCTATAGCATTAACAAGAGGGTGGCAGGTCTTGTTGTGAAACTTAATAAGAGGTACAAAATGAAGGTTGTACAGGTCTACGCCCCTACATCCAGTCATGATGACCAGGAAGTCGAAAACTTCTATGAAGACGTGGAATCGGCGATGGCTAGAGTGAAAACAAAATACACTATACTAATGGCCGACTTTAATGCCAAGGTAGGCAAGAAGCAGGCTGGAGACAAGGCAGTGGGGGAGTATGGCATAGGCACTAAGAATAGCAGGGGAGAGTTATTAGTAGAGTTTGCGGAACAGAATAAATGCGGATAATGAATACCTTCTTCCGCAAGCGGGATAGCCGAAAGTGGACGTGGAGGAGCCCGAACGGCGAGACTAGAAATGAAATAGACTTTATACTCTGCGCTAACCCTGGCATCATACAAGATGTGGACGTGCTCGGCAAGGTGCGCTGGAGTGACCACAGGATGGTAAGAATTCGAATTAGCCTAGACCTGAGGAGGGAACGGAAGAAACTGGTACATAAGAAGCCGATCAATGAGTTAGCGGTAAGAGGGAAAATAGAGTAATTCCAGATCAAGCTACAGAACAGGTATTCGGCTTTAACTCAGGAAGAGGACCTTAGTGTTGAAGCAATGAACAATAATCTTGTGGCCATGATTAAGGAGTGTGCATTGGAAGTCGGTGGTAACTCCGTTAGGCAGGATACCGGTAAACTATCGCAGGAAACGAAAGATCTGATCAAGAAACGCCAATGTATGAAAGCCTCTAACCCTACAGCTAGAATAGAACTGGCAGAACTTTCGAAGTTACTCAAAAAGCGTAAGACAGCCGACATAAGGAAGTATAATATGGATAGAATTGAACATGCTCTCAGGAACGGAGGAAGCCTAAAAGCAGTGAAGAAGAAACTAGGAATTGGCAAGAATCAGATGTATGCGTTAAGAGACAAAGCCGGCAATATCATTACTAATATGGATGAGGTAGTTCAAGTGGCTGAGGAGTTCTATAGAGATTTATACAGTACCAGTGGCACCCACGACGATAATGGAATAGAAAATAGTCTAGAGGAATTCGAAATCCCGAAGGTAACGCCGGAAGAAGTAAAGAAAGCCTTGGGAGATATGCAAAGGGGGAAGGCAGCTGGGGAGGATCAGGTAACAGCAGATTTGTTGAAGGATGGTGGACAGATTGTTCTAGAGAAACTGTCCACCCTGTATACGCAATGCCTCATGACCTCGAGCGTACCGGAATCTTGGAAGAACGCTAACATAATCCTAATCTTTAAGAAAGGGGACGCCAAAGACTTGAAAAATTATAGACCGATCAGCTTACTGTCAGTTGCCTACAAACTATTTACGAAGGTAATCGCAAATAGAATCAGGAACACCTTAGACTTCTATCAAGCAAATGACGAGGCAGGATTTCGTAAAGGCTACTCAACAATAGACCATATTCACACTATCAATCAGGTGATAGAGAAATGTGCGGAATATAACCAACCCTTATATATAGCTTTCATTGATTACGAGAAAGCGTTTGATTCTGTCGAAACTTCAGCAGTCATGGAGGCATTACGGAAGCAAGGTGCAGACGAGCCGTATGTAAAAATACTGAAACATATCTATAGCGGCTCCACAGCCACCGTAGTCCTCCATAAAGAAAGCAACAAAATCCCAATAAAGAAAGGCGTCCGGCAGGGAGATACGATCTCTCCAATGCTATTCACAGCGTGTTTACAGGAGGTATTCAGAGACCTGGATTGGGAAGAATTGGGGATAAATGTTAATGGAGAATACCTTAGTAACTTGGAATTCGCTGATGATATTGCCTTGCTTAGTAACCCAGGGGACCAATTGCAATGCATGCTCACTGACCTGGAGAGGCAAAGCAGAAGAGTGGGTCTAAAAATTAATTTGCAGAAAACTAAAGTAATGCTTAACAGTCTCGGAAGAGAACAGCAATTTACAATAGGCAGCGAGGCACTGGAAGTGGTAAGGGAATACATCTACTTAGGGCAGGTAGTGACGGCGGATCCGGATCATGAGACCGAAATAATCAGAAGAATAAGAATGGGCTGGGGTGCGTTTGGCAGGTATTCTGAGATCATGAACGGCAGGTTGCCATTATCCCTCAAGAGAAAAGTGTATAATAGCTGTGTCTTACCAGTACTCACCTACGGGGCAGAAACCTAGATGCTTACGAAAAGGGTTCTACTCAAATTGAAGACGACGCAACGAGCTATGGAAAGAAGAATGATAGGTGTAACGTTAAGGGATAAGAAAAGAGCAGATTCGGTGAGGGAGCAAACGCGAGTTAATGACATCTTAGTTGAAATCAAGAAAAAGAAATGGGCATGGGCAGAACATGTAATGAGGAGGGAAGATAACCGATGGTCATTAAGGGTTACCGAATGGATTTCAAGGGAAGGGAAGCGTAGCAGGGGGCGGCAGAAAGTTAGGTGGGCGGATGAGATTAAGAAGTTTGCAGGGACGACATGGCCACAATTAGTACATGACCGGGGTTGTTGGAGAAGTATGGGAGAGGCCTTTGCCCTGCAGTGGGCGTAACGAGGCGGATGATGATGATGATGTATAGCGCTTTTTTGATCGCATGCTATAGGTTTAGCAGTTGTGGCCATGGTTGAAGTGGAGTGCAAGGTCAAGAAAACAGGTATCTATGAGCAGCACCCTGGTAAAGGAGACTCTGGGAAAACTAGTGGGAAGCCTGTTGAACATCTGGTTGACCCACTTGCTGACTCAGGCAAAGACACTTGCTGGATCCATCAGGCAAAGTATGATAAAGCGAAGGAAGTCATCAACACATCAGAAGGTTTTAAATATAAGCACTGTGCTAAGGTCATAACATGCTAACAAGCCTTAGTGCGCAGGCAGTGCACAACCAACTACATATGCCTTCTTTTCGGACATTGCTTATTGTAACTAACCAGGGTAGAGTGGACAAAAGAGAACAGCAGCTCCATTAATTTGGTTTCACTGGTATCAACAGTGTTTTGTAAGTGTACATTGCCATACTCCCCAATGCCTTCTTGGGTAACATCAGCAAGGACCAGCTTGAGGCAAGGGGTAATAGAAGTATTTACAAGCTAAAAATGCATGCATGCATGGAGAGCGCATTGTGTCCAAAAAGTAGGCACTTCACAGGGTCACTGGAGAAGGAACAGATTATTAACAGTGGGCAAAGAAAGGCTACTAAACACCCAACACTGTTGCCATGTAACAACCTCTGAAACAATCCCTCTTAAAGAAGAAATCATCTTTGTGTATACATAAAGAGGGCAGATGGGCAAAGCCCCTTCAGTAATGCTGCGAGCTTCAAAAGCCCACTTTGCACGTCCTGAATACTTCCTTCTTACGACTTTGCTGGGTGCAAGCATTCTACTGTCCAAAAGCTGTCATTGAGAGCACTGTTGGTTTGGTGGCAATACAGTTCAGAAGCAATTGCAACAAACCTTTCTTCCTAGTTAGCCTGTATGCTCACGGTGCTTATGAAGCAGCACCATGAGGCAAGCAGGGTGAACGGGTGCCTCCAAGCCCTTGTTCGTTTATCACACTGTTCTATTAGTAACAACTATGCGACTTGAAACCACCAAGCTCAAGTTCGGCACTCGCATGGTTACTGCGAAGGATCCATAAAAACAGAAAACTCAAAGAAAAGGATAAAGCACCATTTAACACTTAGTATTGCTGCAGCCCACCCCCTTTTTTTATTTTGTCTGGTCGTGCTACATCTATTTACGATAGAGAGGCATGAACTTACGTGATGTCCCCAATCAGTGTCCAATTTTTATATACACTATGTGCTGGTTCAAAAAGGGTCGAAACACTGCAATGGAAGCTTCAAGTAGAAAAGGTGCCTGGAAGGAAAAAAAAAAGCTGTGCTGCAACCACCTCGGCAACATCTTGTTCCCTTAATAAAAATTGTAGCTTCCATATCAACTTGAGCCCTCCAGATTACAGTAAAGTACCAGTGCACTATGAACAACTAATCAATTATCAAAGAGCATGTGCAGTCGAGTCAAAATCATGGGCATGAATCCGCATTGTGCTCCTGCATTGAAGGTGAATAATGTTACAAAATGGCGAATGCACTTTTTATTTCCAATACTGTGAGCCCTGCCGGGCTGTTACAGGGCGGGAATACAGAGCACAAAGTGCACGCAAAGAACGCAGTCAAGTTTTCTTCAAAACAGTCAACCCTGTTATTGCTCGGAAACACAAAAGAATTCAAGTTATTCCACTCAACAATTGTCTTGAGAATGAAAGAGTGCTTAAAGACATCCACTCTTGGCACATAAGGCGTTATAGCGTGATTGTGGTTAGTTCGTGGTGAAACCCTTCCAAGAGGCTTCAAATACAAACTGTAATTCAGGTTCAACTTATTGTGATAGAGTTGATATAAAAACTTAAGGCGCGCGATTTTCCTGCGCACAGCCAACGTAGTGAGACCAGCCCTGGCGAGCATGGAGGTTACTGAGTGCGTTTTGTCGTAATCAGAAAAAATAAACCTAACCGCCATTCGCTGAATGCGCTCTAATTTATCTGTTATGTATTGTTGATAAGGGTCCCAAATTATGCATGCATACTCTAAATTTGGTCTAACAATGGTAGTGTATGCCTTAAGTTTAATATCTGGTGTAGCATCTCTCAATTTACGCCGTAACAAACCAAGCTTGCGCTGGGCTGATCCACATGTGTTTTCGACGTGTTTATTCCAGTTGAGGTTACTAGTGATAGTTACGCCAAGATATTTCAGCTTTGTGGAACGCTTAATGACATTATTATTTAGAGCGTACGAAAACATCAACGGAGTTTTCTTATTCGTAACTGTCATGCAAACAGATTTATCATAATTGATTTGCATATGCCATTTTTCACACCAGTTACAAATTCGACATAAAGCAGCATTTAGTCGTTCTTGATCAGAAACACTTTTAACGCGAGAAAACAAGAGGCAGTCATCGGCAAACAACCGCACTTCAATCATAGGATGTACATCAGTTGCTATATCATGAATATACAGTAGGAACAAAATTGGACCCAAGACCGAGCCCTGAGGTACACCTGATGATACAGGAAGGAAAGAGGAGCACTCGCCATCTATTTCAACAAACTGTTGTCTGTTGTGTAAGTAGGCCTGAATCCACTTAATATTTTTTGAATTTACATTATACCCATAAAGCTTTTCAATTAGCTTGCTATGGCTAACCCTATCAAATGCCTTTGATAAATCCAGAGCGATGACATCAACTTGTTCGCGACAATTAAGGGCTTCTGCAAAACTGTGTATTGTTTCAAATAATTGCGTGACAGTTGACAGACGCCTTCGAAAACCATGTTGTTTGTTGTAAAAATGTTATTGTTTTCAATATATTCTACTAACTGTTTACTAATTATATGTTCTAAGATTTTGCAAGCCGTACAGGTTTTGGAAATCGGACGGTAGTTCCTAATGTCTAGCCTGTCTCCAGCCTTATAAACAGGCACAATCCTCGCTAATAACCATTGACTTGGTAATGCCCCATTTATTAATGACAGAGAAAAGATTTTAACCAAGAAGCATGCAATTCACAGTATCGCTTTAAATACTCATTCGGTATTTTGTCCGGACCAGGAGACTTTTTTTACGTCCAATTTTAGCAACATGTCGACTATACCTTGTTTAGAGATAAAAATGCTATCATTAGTATGGTCCCCGCATTCTAAATCTATTGCAGCACTTTCATCTCTTCGGCTGAATACAGAACCGAAAAAAGTGTTGAATTCTTGGGCAATAATTTGAGGATTGTTGCACACGGTATCATTTACAACTATTCCATTGATTGAAGGCTTTGATCGGGCAACGTATCGCCAAAATTTTTGAGGTGATGTTTTGAGGTAATTAGTCAGTGTTGTAGCAAAAAAAGACGTTTTAGACGCTCTTCATTTCTGACGAACTTGAGTGCTAAGGGCCGATAGTCTCTCGGGATTTTTTGGTTTTCGTTGCCGCGCACGACGTAGCTCACGTTTTAAATGTATTAACTCACGAGAAACCCATGGATTGCTTTTATGTAAACATTTAGTTCTTTTTGGGACAAAGAGAGATAATGAACAGGTCACCACTTCTGTAAAATACCTCCATAATTTATCTACATCATTTTCTTCCGGCATACGGCCTAAAGCCAATTCTAAATAATCTAAGACGGCCGTATTATCGGCTCGGTTAAAATTATAGACATGAGCTATCCGGTTTTTATTTAAACATTTTATATTTTTAGAGTGGCTACAACCATCTTATGGTCCGAGATTCCTTCCACCACTTCAGTATTATATTCAAATATACTCTCCGATACGAATAAGAGGTCTAAAAGGGCGCTGTAATTTCCTTGAATTCACGTAGGTTTCTCGACCACTTGAACCAAGCCATGTTTCACCATGATTTGCAGCATAAGTTCCGCATGTTGCCTCTCAAGTGTCCCAGGGATTCTTGCATCCCAATTTACTCCCGGTAAATTGAAATCACCCATCAAAATAACTTTACTTCTATCTGTAGATATTGTTGTTAAATGCTGATCAATCTTCTCAAAGAACTCAATAAGGCTTCCCGGGGGTCTATAAATTACACCGATCACCAACGCAAAATGGTGAAAAAACAACTTACACCATACGCTTACATGCGCATAAAGTGACGGCAGAACTTCATATCTAAGTGATTTTTTAACTAACAGTGCAACGCCTCCGCCTCTCGACGCCCTATCTGTACGCAGGACGTTATATGCGCCGGGAAAAACTTCATCGTCCGCGATACCCTCATGCAGCCACGTTTCAGTTATTGCTAATATATGTGCATCATGCAATAGCGACACGCATTCAAGTTCGTCAACCTTTTTCACAATGCTGCGAGCATTTACGTTTATCAGCCCGAGTTCGTGCTCCTTTCTTTGTCAGTCTTGGCCACGGGGGCCGGCTTCGGCGTTACTGCGCATCCTCACCCTACAGTTAGACTGGGCGTCCCATGTGTAGGGGATGTCGTTAATGAAAAGCTTGTCATGGACAAGCCTTACCTTAGATCCTTCATTTTTATGTTTTAGCCGACTGCCAGAGCAACTTTCTTTTTTGAAGCTTTTCGTACGAGTAGTCGTCAGCGATACTTATTCTCGTGCCTTCAGTTTCTTACAGTTTTTGAAGATAGCTGTTTTTTCATTGTAATTATTAATAATATTTGGGGTTTTACGGGCCAAAACCACTTTCTGATGATGAGGCACGCCGTAGTGGAGGACTCCGGAAATTTTGACCACCTGGGGTTCTTTAACGTGCACCTAAATCTAAGCACACGGGTGTTTTCGCATTTCGCCCCCATCGAAATGCGGCCGCCGTGGCAGGCATTCGATGCCGCGACCTCGCGCTCAGCAGCCGAACACCATAGCCACTGAGCAACCACGGCGGGCGTTTTTTTATTGTAGTCGTACAAGCGTAAAATAACGGGTCGGTCACGGTCATCTTTTCTTTTACCAAGTCTGAATTCTTTCGACAGACGTCGGTTTGACACCAAGCCGTGTGAAAAAATATGTCCCTGATGACCTTATCTTCTAAGACTTCTCGCGTCTCGTTAACACTTTCCTTTACACCAAACACAGATTGTTACGCCGGGCTCTGTCTTCAATATCTCGTATTTTTTGTTGTTGACGCTGAACAGTGCTTTCGAGAGTTTTAACAGTAGCCTCGATATTTGCCAACTTCACCCCTTGCTCGGCAAATAAATCAAGCTTCCTTTCAATATGCGTCAGCCGTGCTTCTAGTAGCGTTTGTTTTAGAGCGCAGCTCTTTGGCGTCCGTTCCTGGGTTTCGCGTCGTCGTCGGCCTCGTAACCAGCTCCGCCCCCCTTTCATCCCCCCAGCGCTAGCAGCGACCGACTGATACCGCTGGATGCCGCTGACGCCGCTAGAGAGTCAAGATAACGTGACTGCATAGAACACAGTCGCCGCCATGCAGAAAGAGGAGGAAAGGGCCCCCCCCCTGTTCTTGTGTGGCGGATAGGGTGCTCTTCAGTTGCCGACGCGCCGGTTATTTCACGTAGGCCCCGGCACGTCGACGAATACGTGACCACCTTTTCCACGGCTAGACCTGGTTCTTAGCGCTGCGGAAGCGAGGGTATCATATTGTTTGTGTCGGCATCGGCGGCGTTGTCCCTGAAACCAACTCCGCAGCTGGGGTTGACTCACTATCGGCGTCAGCGGCATCAGTCAGTCGCTGCTATCTCTTCCCTCCTCCCTTTATCGTGTTGTCCGCTTGCTGCGCGCGCTTCTGGCCCCATCGTTTGCCGCTGGGTGTACACGCCGCCCCCCTCCCCCCTCTTCCTGCGAGTCTCCGGTTGTCAAAGCGCCGGCTCGAACTTAATTCCTTTCTTCGCTCCTCCTCCAATGCAACCCCTGTGCGGTGGCAATCAGAGAGCCAGATCGGTGGCGACGGATCTGTATATGTGCACCGCCCGAGCCGAAATTGCCGCTGCCGTTCGCCACTGCGAAATTATCTGCCAGTTCTTTCTGAGCCATGAGCGAGACGACCGATGGAAGTCCTCCGTCTGCTGCTGCTGCTGCTGCTGCTAAAGGAGCTGCCAGAGCAGAGGCCCAGCGCCGTCGCCGTCAGAATCCAGAGGTGCGTGCCGCCGAAGCAGAAGCTTACCTAGTGCAGTCTTTGTTAAAGGAATACGTGTGAAAAAAAAAATTCTGTGATAGCGCATACATGTGTTGCTCGATTTCTTTGCCTCAATCTATCGAAAAGGTGAAACAGCTTATTTGCTGCGCTCAAATTTCGCATTAGGAAGTAACGTAATCGTCGGTAATTTTTTCCAAGATTTTTTCAAGCATTTCTTCAATAGGAGGACCCGGGTTGCTTTCTATGTCCCCGGCCAAAATGAGTTCCAGGTGCGACCATAGCGCATGCAAAACATCACGGCACTTCACTGGGAGCGGCAGCACAACAAGGCACAAGCAGTTTGATCGTAACTGCGAAACATAGGAGTAGTAACGCACCTGTAAGGCAATCCAAACGTGTCTAAACGACATTGTCGTTGTGGTGCCGCCGCTCCCACTGAAGGCGGTGAGGTACGGGTTGTGCCTTATATGCTCGGTGCCGGTCGATGACGTGCTCCCGCCTGGAAGGTTCCATTGGCTCATCCCGAGAACGTCACCATCGCCTGCTTGAAGCCATGATGAATCGGGCTGAAGTGGACTGTCGTTGCTGGTTGATACGGCACTGGCGATTAGCGGCAGCATCTGTAAGGCAATCCGAACGTGTCTAAACGACATTGTCGTTGTGGTGCCGCCGCTCCCACTGAAGGCGGTCAGGTACGGGTTGTGCCTTATATGCTCGGTGCCGGTCGATGACGTGCTCCCGCCTGGAAGGTTCCATTGGCTCATCCCGAGAACGTCACCATCGCCTGCTTGAAGCCATGATGAATCGGGCTGAAGTGGACTGTCGTTGCTGGTTGATACGGCACTGGCGATTAGCGGCAGCATCTGTAAGGCAATCCAAACGTGTCTAAACGACATTGTCGTTGTGGTGCCGCCGCTCCCACTGAAGGTGGTCAGGTACGGGTTGTGCCTTATATGCTCGGTGCCGGTCGATGACGTGCTCCCGCCTGGAAGGTTCCATTGGCTCATCCCGAGAACGTCACCATCGCCTGCTTGAAGCCATGATGAATCGGGCTGAAGTGGACTGTCGTTGCTGGTTGATACGGCACTGGCAATTAGCGGCAGCATCTGTAAGGCAATCCAAACGTGTCTAAACGACATTGTCGTTGTGGTGCCGCCGCTCCCACAGCGGTGAGCTTCCCTGCAATATTAATTTGTATGGTACAAAGGATTGTCAATGAAGCTTACCACGAGCACAGATGCACTTGCAAATTATGTCACAATTGAAAATAATGAGCACAGTGTAAGCCTATGTGCTCTTTCCACTCTTAGTATGCTTTTTACTACACGATGCTTATTTACACCCCTGTATTGCGGTGTAGCAAGCTACAAAAGAAACGTTGTATAATCAGGCTTTTTACGATTATCTTTCTCGCAATACACTAATATTTCGCGGTGAAGCCTAATCAATGTACTGCGGTGAAGCATACTAAAAGTGAAAAGGGGCCGCTGTCATTGGACATAATAAGAGTTCTTCAATTATACACTGCGCACCCGCCGCCTCGGCCCCCTCCCACATTTAGTATGCTTCACCACGTAACTAAAGTGTACTGCGGCGAAGAAGCCGTACATTTGTATTGAGTGAATAAACAAATGGTTTTTACAACAGTACAAAAATAAACGCGCACCATGCATCAGATACCACACGGAAGAGCGTCGCAACATACGGCAGCTGATTCACACAGGCCGTGTAGCCCGCTTATCAGTCGTAAAGGGTATTATGGGTACTTGAAAATTTCAGACACATGTTTCATGTTTACGTTAGCACTCCTTGCGTAATAAGACTCCCAGAACTTCCACAATAGAACATAATTTACAACACACAAACGCAAAGAACACAGACACATGTCTCGCTTTCTACTCGGCCGTCATGCAAATGACATTTAGCGCGGAAAAACGTGAACATGCTGTGTGTTAACGTCGTAAACTTCATACTAGACAAGGAGCTAGCACACCAGAATCCCGCGACAGCCGCTAATGAGACCAAGACGGGAGCATATGTCTGTGAACGCGAAAACGGAGCCCCTAAGCCACCCTGCTCCTCCGCCACCCCCGCTGCACGGCTGCACCACTCGTTTCAAGCACAGCATACCAAACACACATTCAGCGCTGAACAGTGGGCGGTCGACGCAGTTGCATTCACATGACTTGCAGCGAGCAGCACATCCCTCGATGTCCGTTAAGCAAAGTCAGACACGGCGACGCCACATCGCGGTCTGCAAAACTTCGCTGCCGAGGCGCTAGGCTACTTCGATATTTCAACTGTCACCACCGCGGGGTTCTCAAGAAAGCACGGGTCACACAACGCAGATTCTGTACTGCCAGAGCTCACCGAGGCCAAAGCCGCACTGCCGCACCGCCACTACTCACGGCTTTCCGCCAAGTGACACAGACCCTACAACCAACACACAATCACATGAGCAATATTGAACAACACGCGGTCTAGAGAACGATCACGCCGAGGACGAACACGCCACTACGGCGTCGCTCGGCGCCAGCATCGCGGCTTCTCAAATATTCCTAAACGATGATGTCCCTAGGCACCTAGGATCTGGGCACGTGAGGGATTTTTGTACGACAAACAGACGCACGCCAAGAGCAACGAGGAAGGCCTCCGTGATCGGGAGAGAGTGAACGCACGGTAACATGATCCATGGCCGGACTCGACTCTCTCCTCTGCGCTCCCTTCGCAAAGCGACGGGAATACACGGAGCATTTTCTTGACGAGTAGCTCGATGGCTCGCCGCACGAGGTCGTTACCACCTCACCGTGTCCGCGGCGGGAAGCCACGCGTGGTCATCACAGAACACCTATACAAATTTAGAGAAGGGAAACTGCCCCTTCCACAGTGCAACGAAAATAAGAGTAGCGGTGGCGTTGCGAACTAAAGTATGCGACTTAGAGATAGCGCTGGCAGTATTATTATCATCATTACGTAGTGAGCAACATCGTCGCTACGGTAGCGGCTGGTGGGGTTCGCTGCACCGCTCGCTCGCTGGTTTTGGGTGATTTGCTACCGCTTTCGGAGCGGTGTTCGCGTGTACGATACTCTAAAATGACTATCGATACCTTTGTTATATTGCCAGCTGACCACGAGGCCCCAACTGGCAAAATAAAAAAAACACGTCAGACAAGTAAGCTTACGTTGTTTATTGTCAATCGTGAATGAAGCAGTACATGACCACAATTTTCGTACAGGTCAGGTGGAGCTAATGCTGTCAGTTATTGAGTTTACAACATACAGAAACACAGATAGTAATCTATTTAACGGAACTGAAAGCTGAATTCGAGCGAAGTTTTCTCATCGCGTTTGGCATGCCGCTAGAGCAAGGATAACGATATTGTGCTCGCTTACACTAAGTACTTGTGTTGCATACAGTGCTGTTTGACGTGTTCCATACTATATGTATGTTGTCTGCCTTCGACAATTTCAGCTAGATTAAAAAAAGAAACATAAGAAGTGCTCAGCAAACATGTACTGTGGGTAAGGTAAGCTCCAGTTGCAGTGTTGCATTGTTTTCATAAAACATTGGCGATATGAGCGAAGTCTAGAGGGAAGAAAACGTTATGCTAAGTTTTAGATCACATATTGTGTGTTCTTGATATTTCTACTGCACATTTAGTGTTCAGCTGCAGCAGTAAAGGCTTTGTCACAAGTGGAGTACTCGTAGGAAGGCGAGGAACGTTATGAAGACGACAGTGCTTACAACGACCTCTGCCAATATTGTGTGTAAACAAGGACACTAAATAAACATATAAGTATGCCCAATTAATGCTCACGGATCCTTGTAAAATGCAATTTAAGGTTTCATGTTGAAAAAAACATCTCGGTTTGCGTGTTCAAACAGTGCAAAAAGGTTACAAGGAGATGAACACGTCACGTCAGGTGTTATTTGTCGCTTTGCCAAACAAATGAAGCGAGATGAATGGTGGCAAAACCGAAAGAAGCTGAGCAGTGTAGATGATAAGTTGTTTTTTGCAAGAAAACATAACCAAACGAACTCGTGCACTTCTTTTTGAGGTGAAAAACTGGGCAAAGATAAACGGTTTCAAGTACGTCTGGCATCACAACGGACGAGTCGTCGTGCGTAAAACTGACGGCGAAAATGCGGTGGCCGTTTCAAGTTCTTGCGACTTGAGTAAACTAAGATAAGGTGAACGGCAGTTTCTGAGATGACTAAATGATAATCATGGATAACGTCGACGGGGAACGTTACGTACTGCCGCATGGCTTTGAAAGGCACCTGGGACCAGTATATATGAAATCACTGAAGTGTTTTCATCTAAACATACGATCAGTAAACATAAAGTACCCGAACTTATTCTTTTTTTCCAGCAGCTTGATCACGTGTTTGACGTACGAATGCTTACAGAAACATGGAGCACAGATCACTCAAATGTTTTCCGTCTTCCTTCTTATCAAACTTTTTATGCTAACCGGACCAGTGGTCGCGGTGGTGGTGTATGCATCTTGGTAAAAAATACTTTCTCGTGTGAGTTACTTCAGACGTTCTGTGTAAGCACAAGTGACTGTGAGTTTATTTCGTTGAAATTGCAAGGGATTGTAATCGCTGTTGTCTATCGACCTCCGAACGGAATGATGACACCATTTTTAGAATACTAAGAAGGTTTTTTTGCATTTGTAAATAATTACCATTTCGATCTCATTTTTGGTGGTGATGTGAATATTAACATGTTGAGCAGTGATCCGTCAAAGGTTAAGCTAGATGTTCTATTAAAATCAAATGGCCTTACAAATGTTATTATTCTTCCAAGAAGAGTGCCCCTGAATACGTCTACATTGATTGATATTTTTGTTACAAATGTAATGCCGGAAAGAATCAGAGCTGGAGTTATCGCGGCTGAATTGAGCGATCATTTGTCTATTTTTTATGCTGTAGTAAAAAGGTGAACATGAAACAAAATTCGCCTGCAAATTTAATACAGCGTATTACGCCGCAAAATCTTTCTTCATTTGTAGACAAACTTTCGTTGGTGCCGTAGGACACTATGTATAATATTACAGATGCTTGCGCAGCTTACGAAGAATTCCTTAAAATCTTTAAACCTATATATACAGAGAGCTTTCCTTTCGTACGCTTAAAACAAAAGAGAAAAATTTGTAAGACCTGGATAACCTCCGACCTGGCAGCAAAAATTCGGGAGAAAAATACAATGTTTAGCAAATTTATTAAGAACAGAGATCCAGACGCACTGAAGGAGTTTAAAACTTTCCGTAACAGTTTGGACAAAGAGTTAAAAAGAGCAAGAAAACATCATTTTAATAATTTATTAACTTCCCTTTCTGGCTGCTCAAATGCTCTCTGGAAGAAGCTGAACTCAGTGTTCCAATACAATGTTACAAACCAATCAGTTCGTGAAATAAAATACAATGGCAACGAGTTGTCAGGGAAGGCGTTAGCCAATGCTTTCAATGAGCATATTGGGAACACCGCAGATCAAATGGCAGCAACGAGTGATTTAAAAAATGTTTACTACAATAACAGTTCAGTGTTCCTTGACCCTGTCACTGAAGCTGAATTGACAGAGGTAATAATAAGCCTAAATAACAGCAGTGCGTTGGATGTTCACGGGATGCAAGCGAAGCCTTTGAAACATGCTGCCTCTTTGCTTGCTCCATGCATACGGTAAATATTTAACTTATGCCTCGAACAAGCGATATTTCCTTCCCAAATGCAAGTTGCTCGTGTTAAGGTACTCTATAGGAAGAGTGACAAAAACGATATGGGCAATTACCGGCCTGTTTCTATATTGCCCGTGTTTTCAAAGGCCTTTGAAAAGGTAATCCTGAAGAGACTGAAAAAATTCGATCAGAAACACAACATCCTAATCGACTGCCAGTATGGTTTCCGTGAAGGCATGAACACTGAATCGGCACTTCTTGCACAAAAAGAGTATATATTAGATCAAATCGAAAAATAAAATGTAATACTGGGCATTTTTATAGATTTTTCAAGGGCCTTTGACCTTATTAATCATGAACTGCTCATTAGGAAACTAGAACGATACGGTATGCGAGGTGTTGCTGCTTCTCTAATCCATTCACATTTAAGAAATAGGTAACAAATTGTAGACATGGAAGGCTTTCACTCGGATCCATTAGCAGTTACTTGTGGTGTGCCTCAAGGTAGCATCTTGGGACCATTTCTTTTCAATCTCTATCGAAATGAAATTGTAAGTATATGTCAGAAGTAAAATTCGTCATTTACGCAGATGATACTAGTATATTTTTGTCAGCAAAAGAAACCAACCAAATAGTTCGCAATGCCAACGAAATCCTGGGTAAACTTGAAAAGTGGACAGAAGAATATGCCTTAAAATACATATACAGAAAACAAAGGCAGTTTTATTTCACGCTAGAAACAAGAAGATAACATTAAATCAAAGGGTTCTGCTTAACTCAACTCCAATTGAAATAGCGCCTTTTATTAAAACACTGGGTGTTGTCTCCCACAATAACTTGTCTTGGGACGAGCACATAGATCAGTTAGCAACAAAACTCTCCCAAGTTATTGGCCTCATATATCGTAACGCAAGCATACTACCACGCAGTGTAATGATGCTAATTTACAATACTTTATTTTGTTCCAGGCTTAATTATTGTCACCTAGTTTATGCCTCTACGACGCAAACCAATCTGCAAAAAATCCATGTTTTGCAAAAAAAAGTTTCAGCGAGTTATTGCGGATGTACCCAGGTACTATCCATCTGAGCCGTTATTTCGTTATTTACAACATAATGCCGGGAACAAATATTTATGATCATTGCCTGTACAAGCGATATAAACGAGATAAAAAATAATACTTGTTTCTTGCGTCAGTTATCGAAGTTGAAATATCATTCTACTACATATAATACGCGAAATTTTGAAACATGGGCAATAGATACTTGTAGGACAACATATGGCTTACAAATGTTAAAAAACCGGCTGCCAAGATTATTGAATACACCACAGAAACAAAATGTAGAGCCCGACAAAATTACTTTTGCGGACTTTCGAAAATACTCAGTGCGTAGAAGAAGAAAGCAAAAAGGGAAAAAAGAATGGTATAGTTAGTGTATAATTTTGCTGCACTTTTACTGCGGAGTTATCTGCGCTTTCTGCGGTGCATTTTGTGTGCGCTGGTCTCTAGTGGCGTTCTTGTATGGATAAACAGTGTCTTGAAAACTGAATGTTTGTACTTCATAAATGTGTAACTTCAAATTGTATTGTATTACTTCCCCGCAGGGGCGTCTGCGTCAGCAGGCGTTTGGTGTGTTGCGACACCACGTACCCGAGCACACGAGGGTTGGACCCTCCCGCGTGTAGCCGTGCGCGGCTTAGCCGTGTCCGGGGAAAGGGGGGATGCTGGGGGTTGAGCCGATGCCGGGTGTTTGGACCTTTAAGGCCCCCCGGCGGAGGCAACACACCTCTTTGGCCTCTGCTTCACGTAGACGGCACCCCCGGACTGACCCACCCGGGGGAAATCGGTAGTTGCCTTTTCCTGTCTCTCTCTCCCTATTACCTTCGTCTTTCCCTTACTTTCCACCTTTCCTGTCTTCTTCTGGTTTCCTTTTACTTGCAATTTTTCCAGGCAGCAAGGGTTAACCTTGTGTGGATAGCCAACCTTGGTTATTTCATATTTGGTTATAGTGGTAATGTACAGCTGGCGTTTGCAGGCCGTGTTTCACAGGTCCTGCAGCGTCCCCTTGTAGGACTCCACGGTGGGTGGCTGGCGTTACTGCCGAAATCTCACATATCTTTATGGCTAACTCCTTCCCCCCCTTCCTGATCGCCCTCAGAAAAGAGGGCGCACCGATGAAGTATTCAAATTTTTTGGTCGGCAAAAAGAATCTGTCCCTCGTTTCCACGTCATCCATTCTGAAAAACCAGCTAATCCAGTGCGAACAATTTCACCATTCCTTGTATCGAAGTCCCTTACCGAAGTTTTTGGCCCAGGTTATGAGGCGACGAGGATGGCTAACGGTGACCTCCTCTTGTAGCTCTGCGATCAGAAACAATTTGAGAAACTGCCTAAACTAGTATCATTTGGGGAGACCCAAATACTAGTAGCCCCGCACCGTACGATGAATACCACCCGCGGCGTTGTCTCGGACGATGATTTGCTGGAGCTCTCTAAGGCTGAACTCTTGGAGGGCTTCAGTGAACAGAATGTTATAAATGTCAAAAGAATGAAGATGAGGCGAGATGGTAAAGAAATTGCGACCAAACACCTAATACTCACCTTCAATTCAAGTGTCCTGCCCGAGTCAATCGAGGCCGGGTACATCAAGCTCCGTGTACGACCGTATGTGCCAAATCCTCTGAGATGTTTCAAATGCCAACGTTTTGGCTACAGCTCGCAGAGCTGCCGAGGCTGCCACACATGTGCAAAATGCAGTGCCCATGAGCACACGTCTGAAGCTTGCTCGAACTCTTTGCATTGTGTAAACTGTGATGGAGAGCACGCCGCGTACTCGCGGTCGTGCCCATCTTGGAAAAGAGAAAAAGAAATTGTCACGATCAAAGTGAAAGAAAATATATCATTCAAGGAGGCAAGTAGGCGGGTGGGATACCTGCCTAAGAACACATTTGCCGAAGTGGCGCGTCAGGGGGCAGCGCCACAACGGCCTCCGGCGGCTGTCCGACCCACACCCAGTGAGGCGGCAGTGATGC
Source organism: Dermacentor variabilis (assembly GCF_050947875.1). Classification (NCBI taxonomy): domain Eukaryota; kingdom Metazoa; phylum Arthropoda; class Arachnida; order Ixodida; family Ixodidae; genus Dermacentor; species Dermacentor variabilis. The sequence goes on along the minus strand of NW_027460291.1, from coordinate 18,343,520 downwards.
CATCCGCCCCCTCGGCGGCTGCAGCTAACGCTGCTACGCCAACACAGCAGACGGGGCCATCGACCCTGAAGGTGGGCTCAGCCGAGGCTACCCCAACCTCCCCGGCCCCATCCAGCGCTGGCAATAGCCGGCGCAGCCAGATCCCTCAGGGAGCCCCAGCGACCTCCGGGCTGGTGGGCGCAGGGGTCTTGCCTTCCGAGGCAGGACCCTCACAGAAAACTTCTGGCTCGCAAGAGCATGTGTCCGGCGCCTCACAAGAGGCAATGGACACTACACCTGTCCTCACGGCGCGCCAAGCGCCTAAGGAGTGGCGAGGCTCCCTCGAATGCTCCAGAAAGGGCAAGACCCCGATTACAGGGCCTTGAAAGAGCTCTGTAACATAAGGTACCACATCCTTTTCTGTAAGCACAGCACCAATGTACTTTAAAAATGGATACACAAATAATTCTGCGGAACGTCAGAAGTCTTCTTAGAAACCTTGATGATGTACAAGAACTCATCCACAAACATAATCCAAAAGTGCTGTGTTTACAGGAAACACACTTAAAATCCAAACACACAAACTTTCTCCGAACGTATATTACGTTTCGCAAAGTTCGCGATGATGCCGTCGCATCATCGGGTGGTGTTGCGATTGTCACTCATAAAAGTATAGCCTGTCAACCTTTACAGCTACAAACGCCCCTTGAAGCAGTGGCGGTTCGAGCTGTTCTCCTAAACAAACTCATCACTATTAGCTCTCTTTACATACCCCCACATTACAAATGAACGAAACATGAATTCCAATCCTTTATAGATCAATTGCCAGAACCTTATGTTGTTCTTGGCGATTTCAATGCGCACAGCTCCCTGTGGGGCGACTCTCGTATAGATGCGCGAGGTCGTCTTGTTGAACAGTTCCTTTTTTCCTCTGGTGCGTGCCTTCTCAATAAGAAGAAACCCACATATTACTGTCTTGCAAACAACACCTTTTCTTCAATTGATCTGAACATAGTTTCCCCGTCCATATTGCCTGAACTCGAATGGGAAGTTACGAACAATCCTTACGGAAGCGACCACTTCCCCATACAATTAAGAACACTTAAACAAAACGAATATCCACCACAGGCTCCTAAGTGGAAGATTGACACAGCAGACTGGGAGGAATTCCGAACCTTAACTAGCATATTATGGAATGACATGTCCTCGTTAGAAATTGATGCTGCTGTGGATTACTTTACAGCCTTCATTATAGATGCCGCATCTAAATGCATACGTGAAGTAAGTGGCTTGGCATGCAAACGGCATGTCCCGTGGTGGAACGATGAATGTAGAATCGCACGTAGGAATCAAAACAAAGCGTGGGGGTCGCTACGCGCTTCGCCCACTGCAGAGAATCTTGTTAACTTTAAGAAAGTTAAGTCTCAAGGCAGGAGAAGCCGCCGACAGGCCAGAAGAGAGAGTTGGCAAAAGTTTTTATCGAACATCAACTCGTTTACAGATGAGGCGAAAGTCTGGAACCGCGTAAATAGAATTAGAGGGCGACAAACATATTCACTCCCTCTGGTAAACACACAGGGTGATACGCTGCAACATCAGGCAGACTCACTTGGGGACCACTTTGAGAGTGTGTCAAGTTCAAAACATCATTCGAAATCCTTTCTGAAATACAAACAAATAGAAGAATGTAAGCCACTCAAAAGAAAATGTCTACAGAATGAATCGTACAACTGCCCTTTCAGTATTGCCGAGTTGAAAGCTGCCTTGAGCTCATGCAAGAGCTCTGCACCCGGATCTGACAGAATTATGTATGAAATGATCAAAAACCTACACAATGACACCCAAGTTACACTACTCACAATTTTTAACACCATTTGGGCTGCAGGATACCTCCCAACTGCATGGAAAGAAGCCATTGTGGTTCCTGTTTTGAAACAAGGCAAAGATCCTTCCTCAGTGGCAAGTTACCGCCCGATCGCCCTCACAAATTGCCTTTGTAAGGTATTCGAAAAAAATGATTAATCGGCGACTCATCCATTTCCTTGAAATGAGCAAAATGCTTGATCCGTATCAGTGCGGCTTCCGAGAAGGGCGGTCCACAACCGATCATCTCGTACGTGTTGAAGGAAATATCCGGGACGCATTTATACATAAACAGTTCTTCCTATCGATATTTCTAGATATGGAAAAGGCGTATGATACAACGTGGCGTTACGGAATTCTAAGAGACTTGTTAGAAATGGGCATCCATGGTAATATGCTAAACCTAATAGAAAGCTATCTGTCCAGCCGTACCTTCCGCGTAAAAGTCGGTAATGTACTTTCGCGTCCTTTTACGCAAGAAACGGGTGTACCCCAAGGAGGCGTGCTCAGCTGCACACTCTTCATCGTGAAGATGAACACGCTTCGCGCTTCATTACCACCGGCAATCTTTTATTCTGTCTAGGTGGACGGCATACAAATAGCTTTCAAATCCTGTAACCTCGCAGTGTGCGAGAGACAGGTACAGCATGGCCTGAACAAAGTGTCGATGTGGGCAGACAAGAATGGATTTAAGATCAATCCTAACAAAAGCTCTTGCGTCCTTTTTACAAGAAAGAGAGGAATGATCCGAGATCCTTGCTTAGAACTGGGTGGACAACAAATACCTGTAAACAAAGAGCACAAATTTCTAGGTGTTATACTGGACTACAGACTCACTTTCGTCCCCCGCATTAAACATCTTAAAGAAAAATGCCTAAAAACGATGAACATAATGAAACTTATATCCCAGTCTACGTGGGGTAGTGACAGGAAGTGTTTATTGAAACTCTATAAAAGCCTCATTCGATAACGATTAGACTATGGTACCGTGATTTATCACTCTGCCGTCCCGAGCGCACTAAAGATGCTAGACCCAGTCCACCATCTGGGAATCCGACTGGCCACTGGCGCTTTCAGAACAAGTCCCGTACAAAGTTTATATGCAGAATCAAATGAGGGGTCACTTGATCTGCAGAGAACATACATCAGCCAAACATATTTTCTGAAAGTCCACTCTGATCCTGAGCATCCCTGTTTTAACACCGTTAACGATATGACATATGCTACACTGTTTCGTAATCGTCCCTCCGTAAGACAGCCTCTCTCGCTGCGTGTGAGGGAGCTTAGTCATGAAATGCATGTCCCACTCCTCGAGCTTCGCCTAATGCATCCAGCCAAGCTGCTACTTCCTTGGGAGTGGCCGCTGACACAATGCGATATATCTTTCGTGCAAGTCACAAAGCATGCTCCAGAGTTTGAAATCCAAATGCATTTCCGGGAACTCCAATACAAATACTCCTGCACCGAGTTCTACACAGATGCATCGAAGTCACGCGACAGGGTGTCCTATGCAGCCGTCGGTCCATCCTTCTCGGAATCCGACGCACTGCATCCCGAAACTAGTACCTTTACGGCTGAGGCCTATGCGCTGTTGTCAGCTGTAAAACATATAAATAAATCAAAACTCCAGAAATAAGTTATATATACGGACTCCCTTAGTGTTGTGAAGGCCTTGATGTCATTAGGTAACCACAAAAATCCGGTAATTAATCAACTCTATTCCATTCTGTGCAAAGCGTATATAGGAAACCTGCATGTCATATGCTGGGTGCCAGGTCATAGGGGCATCGAAGGCAATGTTCTGGCGGACCAGATGGCCACGTCAGTTGCATCGCATTCTGTTAATCCCACCGCCGCAGTCCCTGTCACAGATCTGAAGCCCCTCTTACGGAGGAAACTACGGAACCACAGGCAACGCCTATGGGACGCGGAAACAAATAATAAGCTCCTCGTGATAAAGCCACAGTTAGGATTCTGGCCTTCCGTAACAAAATGACGCCGGACAGATGTCCTATTCTATCGTCTAAGAATAGGACACACATTTGGCACACATAACTTTTTACTCACCGGAAACGAGCCTCCAACCTGTGGTAGATGCGGGGAGAGGCTGACCGTCCTCCACGTCCTTCTGGAGTGACGGAAAGCCGAATCTGAAAAAAAGAAACATTTTACCTTAGCATACCGGCAGCACATCCCCCTTCATCCAGTAACGTTACTCGGCGCAGAACCGCTGTTTGACACCAACGCAGTCCTGGGCTTCCTGAAAGATGTTGTATTACATGTTATTAGCCCCACACACTCGTAGCGTCTCCGCTCTTTAGAGGATGCCGCTGCGATAGCTGTTTCATATAGCACATGCCTCTAGGCCCTCGTGTTTCAAGGGCTCTGGCGAGGCAGTGGTGCTACAGGTAATTTCACCATCCAATATATTTTCTGTATTGCATCACTCTTTCACGATGGATTTTATTGCACATAGAACACGTCATTTGTCATCGACATAATCTTATTACAGATAGATTTTACGCACTCTAGAGCGACTATCTTTAAGGCCCCTATACAGCCACTTTACATTAACGCCATAGAACTCATAACTACATTGCGAACTTATCACCAATGCCTTGGCGCTCTTTGGCCACACTTGGCCCTTGCGCCAATAAACACTACATATCATCATATTGTATTACTTGTATTAATTGTATTGTAATTGTATTAATTGTATAACTTCAAATTGTATAATTTGTATAAGGATGTCTGAATATGGAATGAGTTTTATCTCTTTGTATGCATAGATTTCAGTGATTGCTGAATATAACTCATATATATTATATAATTTGCTGACTGCTACGTGAAGTTGCCAGTGCGGGGGCCTGCGGCCTTGTCAAGCTGCAATGCGACAGCTTTTTCTGTAGGCCTCCGGTATCGTGCATTTCGGATGCAAATAAATTTATTATTATTATTATTATTATTACTTGAGTAACAGAGGTGAGGAAGGGAAGCCTAAGCCTGTAGCCAACGTTTGAAAAATCAAACATATTGGTGAGGGCGGTGCCGAAGATAAGTTCCCACGCTGAGGCCTCCCTTGCTTGTCCACTGTTGATTAGCTTACTGTTAAGCCAAACTTGAAGTATATTTCAAAAACTTTTTGTGAACACACTGTCCTCAGGTATGTCATCTGCTGTTTGAAGAGAAAGAAAAATTGGTTTTATTGGTTCGTCATGTATTATTGGTTCGCCTCTTTACGAGGCCGGTTGTGTGAAGTTGCCTGTTCTAGCCATTTCTTACGGCGCAGGGCTAGCCTAGTTACTGATTTTTGCAAAAGAAGAAATGCAATATCCAGATCTAGTTCGAACCCTATCACTTACCATCTTAACAATGCTCCCTTAGATTTAATCACGTACTATAAATATATTGGTGTACACATTACAAATAAATTGGACCAATATAGAGTATGTCATTAACAATGCAATTCACCTGCTCGGGTACTTACAGTGCAACTTTTCCAAAGCGCTGTCTACTTTAAACCTACACCTTTACAAGACGCTAATACGCTCATAACTTGAATATGCATCTGCAATATGGGATCCCAGTCGCGTTAGTCTTACTACTTCACTTGAACTAGTACAACACAACTCTGCTCGTATAATTCTTTCTAAGTATAACTGTACCGCGAGTATAGCCTTAATGAAGCTAACCAGCCCTTATTCCCCTAGATAGTCGCCATGTTTTGCTATTTCATACAATTTTCCGTCATACCACACTTCACGACGACTTCATACGATGGCGTCAAGTACATTTTAAATTGCATCGATCATCGCAGTAACACAGGGATTGATTCTTGCTACACGAAGTCTTTCTTTCAAACTTTCATCCCCCGTACATCTCGGGAATGGAACCACCTTCTCTCAAGTATCGTAACCATCACCAATAAACTTTTTTCGCAATACATTAGCTAACATTGTATAATCAGGAGAATCATTGTATTATCAAAACTCACTGCTCTTGTTTGTTTGTTTTACTCTACTGCTTTGTAACCACTCCCCTCTTCAATGGCATACGGTTGTGAGCGTACTTTAAATAAAAAATAGAATAATAAAATGAAGAGTGACTGCCAGGGTTTCAGTGAACATGAAGCATCATTTCCTCAAAATTGCACTGAGCGGTTTTGAAGGCTTTAAAATTCTTTGCAGTTTCATATAACAAATTAATGCTATAAAGGAGCATGTGATACTTGTTGGGAATGCCCGTCAATCTGATTTTCAAATAGCAGATGACAGAATTTGTGCATTACCAAATAGGAGATTGCTATATGACGAGAAAAGAAACAAGTTGGGACTCAACTTGTTACTTCTCTGATTGTCATAAAATGCCCTTAAAATTAAGTGAGCTTGTATGTCAAATTTTAGCATTCCCGCTCGGTACGATACAAAACTGTAGACTGTTGCTTTCCTGATAGGGCTCACAGCCCTATATCTGGTAAACTTGCAAACATTTCATGGCGAGGCACGTAGTTCAAGAGGACCTGTTTTTATTATGGTGTCCGTTGAGCTTCTTATGGCTTGGCGTGGGCAGCTTGCAAACCAATAATCTCTCTTTTGTCCTTCTTCCTGAAAAGAGAAATCATGAAGTCATGACAAACATGCAAGCAAAGAATGGTGAAACAAAAGTTTGTGCAATAAATGAACAAATCACAGTCCTAGATGCAGTCTCCTAGATGCAATCACAGTCTCAGAAACATACCTTGCGAAGACTCTGCCTCTGTGGTGACACATTCACTGGTGACTTGTACGTCCAGAGACATTAGAGTCTAAAGTGGTGATCAAATATGAGCAGCATCTTGGAGGCTGGAGGTAAAAGAAGAAAGCCTCAGTTACTATGGTGGAAGCTTGAGTGAGTTTGTGATTCATGTATGACCAAGAACAGTGCACAAAACGCTCCATGACAGAAAACACACACAACACTGTTTTGAGTGCATTTCTTTCAATGGTGCCCTTGTGCGGGCTGTGCTTTGCGCAGCCTCGATTAAATTTTTTGCCAGCTACTAACACAGTAATTTTATTATGCATCAAATGATATTAATCCAACTGTATCACCGGAAGTACACTTGCACTAATTTGCTGCGAATTTATCGCAGTGTATCATTCATGCAGACACAGCCAAAACTATTTATTTTTTACACTGTACTCCGTGTTAGGAATTTTAACAACGTGGCAAAATGACAAGAGCCTTGTTTGACTTCTCTTTGAAGAGCGATAACTTTATTATGATTTTCCACGTTGAAAAAAAATGACTACAGCAATCTGTTCTACCCGCCTTGCACCCGAAGAAATTGAAAGTTGAAAATGCGAAGCACTGTTTTTTGAATCACCGGTGCACACACAGAGAAGCTGCAAGGTTAATCCGCTTCCTTGGGTAGTTTCCAGACAGACTGTGCTCGGTTCCAGCGACGAGTGTTCACGCTAGCTAGCATATTTTTTTCAAGCAACCCGCCATTACGCGGCTAGACCCGGCAGACCACTGACGACGGAAGCCGACGCAGACCGTAACGACGGAAGCCGGAAGCGTAATGTACCCATTACGCCACGGAAACGCCGCAGCTGATAAAATTCACCGTCTTTAAGTACGATCGTCTGGTAGCGGCTATCGAATGTCGGATGCATAAATATTATTGTTGGCTAATTAAGACGAACCTGCGTGATGCTGCACAAAGGCAAGAACCAACCCGTTCGCAAATATAACCGCCGTACAATTTGAATCGATGAACAGCACGGACTGCAATCGATACCATTGGGCTGCTGCTTATCACACGTCAGTGAAGTCTCAAAACCTTTATTCAACTAATAAAGCACAGGCTTTAATAACGTAAGTTTAATAAAAACAATTGTCTGTTTATTTTGCAGAAAGTTACATGTTAACTATGTGTGACGGTTATTATGTGTGCATTTATAGATCAAATATTGAGCTGCGTTGAGCGCCCCTAGCAGGAAAGATACAAATTAAAGTATGCGACGAAATTACAGTGGCTCCACTTACGCACTTATGCTGGAACGCGCCGCGGTTGTTTTTTCGCCCTCTGTGGCGATCGCTAGAACTTGAGTGTGCGGGGCCTGATATCATTTTCTTGAGTAGCTCCTGTCCCGATTGGTGACTTTCTTCTGCATACAACATTCGTCAGACTTATCCGCTGATGTCCACGATATGAGTGATAGCTTCCTCCCACCAACCATGGTCTCTCTTTTTGTTGGCGCAGAGTCCTCACCTCTTCTGTGCTTGACGGCGGCGTCTGAAGCAGCATGCCTATGTCACCGATCCCTCACTTGCTGCCTATTGTGTTCCAGCTTTTGCCGCTGAATGTGTGAGCTTTCTCGGTGGGATTGTTGCAAGCGTAAAACCGTTTTCTTCTTACTGCCTCAAACGCTATCACTGTAGCCATGGTGTACTGTTGCGTGCCGTTTTGCAAATCGCAGCAGGGGAAGATGCCCGGTGTTTCCTTTCAAGAATTTCCTAGCGATGCGGAACTGTGTTCTAAGAGACGAAAAAACATTTGCCGTGAACATCTCGTCATCAACGACAAGTCCGCATCAACTGTAGTCTGTAGCAAACACTTCAATGAACGCGAATATGTTCCCGGATGCCGAATACGGAAGTTTCTTGCGGGAGCTGGTACCGACCATTTTCGAACTCTATTTGTCCTACATGGTGTCAGCTACAAAGAGACCGCGTAAGGATCCTGCATGTAGTGACCCCCCGAGCTCCTGGAAATTTATCCAAGTGAAAAGCACTGTCACCGTTGCCTGCTCGTGAAGATTTTGGCGCCCGGGACGAGGTAACCGAGGAGACACTAAGTGCTTCAACACAAACCAACTGTAACGACGCTCACCGAGCTAGTGGCTACCTTGTCATGATCAAAAGGCTTCGGGCCCAGGTTGCCTACAAAGGGGATCCTTTGTTCACCTTATTGCACGAACAGGACAAAAGTGGACTGCACTATCCAAATCGCGTCTTCTTGGTACTTTGGACAAAATTGTGGCTGTCTTCGAAACAGCTGCGAAGCGCCTTCCGCGAACGACAGTGCACGAAGTGCTTCAACTTCTCGTTACACCATACTTTGACCAATCGCCCATCTTGAAGTGCCGAGAAGATGTCGGCATTGGTCAGACGAGGCGCACAGCTGGTGTGACTGAATAAACGTACACTCGCCAACTGAAAAAAATTCAAAACACAGATTGACGTTTCGGCGCCCAATACGCCGAAACGTCAATCAACGACTTCATTGCCCTTCGCGAAAAGCATGGACGGTCCGCCGTAACGAAGATTCGACAGTTTGCGTCCCTCAAGTCGAAGTTGGCATCTTTTCAATGCCACCTGCAGTTAAACCTGCGCTGTAAAGCCCACAGCATCATCCCGAAGTCACTTCACCTGCCCGTCTTGGTTCGTACGCCGTTTGGAAAGCATGCTATCTCACGCTGCGAAAAGCTCCTTTTACAAGCACGCATCCTTGAAACAAAGGCTACCATAAAGTGCTTGGAGAACGATGTTTTCTTTAGCCAACGCACGCTTGAGCTCCCACGGAATTCCACGAGATTTTACTCTACTCTAACGGAGCAGCTACGGCGACTCGACAGAAAAGAGAAAGGTGCCAGGAAAAGAAGTTTTCGTCTCTGCTGGACAAATGCCAGGCCCCTGACAACCAAGCTGGTGTTTGCAACTTGTCGTCACACGACCTTGATACCGCAGAGCTTCATCTACTAAACCGCGGCCTGAATTTCAACATTGGTACCACGCCAAGTATGCGAAAAATGGCTTGTGCAGTTGAGGAGGCAGTACGCCATGTCGAGCCCTCTCTGCAAAACGAAGCACGTACCCGCGCTGTTGGGGCTCTTTCAAAGCTTCATAATGCTAGGACTTCAAGTATCAGCCACCTCGATAAAGTAGCCATGAAAAGACTGCAAAATAACAAAGCCATTGTCATCTTGCCTGCGGACAAGGGGAATGACGCGGTTGTCATGAATCGGGATGACTACGTTTCGAAGATGACGGAGCATCTCCAGGACCTGACCACGTATTCAAAGGTCAATCGGGACCCCACAAGAAAGACCGGGTCAGAACTTCAGAAGCTACTGACTGACGTTTTTAAGTTTGTGCCTCCCGAAAGAAGCATCTGTATAACCAGCTGCTGTGCCACAATGGCTCAGCTCCTGCAATATCCAGCCTGCCCAAGGTTCACAAACGTAACGTCCCGCTGCGGCCTATAGGCCGCAGCGGGGCGTTAGGTTAGGTAGACTACACTCGCTCTCCGTTGCACCGTCTCTCTGCCTATCTTCATGGTGTGCTGCGACCCCTCGTTGGACGAACGCCGACGTACGTAAAGGACTCCGCTGATTTTGTCGACAAGGTCAGGAACGTGACTTTAGGGAGCGAAGACGTCATGGTTTCCTTTGACGTTAAGTCTATGTTCACACGCATACCTGTGGATTATGCTGTTGACTGCTGCCGAACAGCATTACAAAACGACACATCTCTGCCTTTGCGCACCCCATTCGAAGTCGACGACGTGTGCCGCCTCTTGGATTTTTACTTACGCAACACATATTTTTCATTTAATGGATCATTTTACAGGCAGCTGTTTGGAACGGCAATGGGAGCATCGGTGTAAGTGTCTTGTGCCAACATTGCTTTAGAAGCCCTCGAAGATAAAGCCCTCACGACGTTTCAGCCCACCCTAAAATTGTTCCTGCGGTATGTCGACGACTGTTTTTCTATTATTCGCCGTGAAGACGTCGTACCTTTTCTGCAGCACCTGAACTCTTTCCAAAGCACAATAGAATTCACCGCTGAAGAAGAAGTTAATGGTCGCTTGGCCTTCCTTGACGTTGAAGTCATGCGCAGTGGATCCGGCCTTTCCACAAGTGTCTACCGAAAGCCTTCCCCACACACGGAAATATCTGCACTTTGATTCGGCCCATCCCCTTGGACAAAACGATCTGTTGCCTCCACATTGTTCGCCCGTGCATTCCGATTGTGCTCGACTACTGACGCACGCAGAGCTGAGTTGAAGAGTGTGACGCAGGATTTGGTCAGCAATGGCTACCCCGGCCAGATTATAAAGACTGAAGAAAAGCGTGCAGCTGAACCCCCTGCAAGGCCGATGACAATAAGAAAACGGGCGTCTCTCCCCTATGCACGAGGCGTGAGTGAGTCAATATCAAGAATTTTCAAAGATTATGATGTACAAATCTGCCACGTCCCTTCAAGCAAGCTAAAACAACAACTCGTCCGAGTGAAAGACAGCCTCGAAAAAGAAAAATTTCCGGGTGTCATCTACAAAATTCCTTGCCAGAACTGCCATGCGAGGTACGTAGGCGAGACGGGGAACTTTAAAAGAAGGCTACAGCAGCATCGCAATGATGTAGCCAAAGGACACACCGTCTCCAGTGCCCTGGCAGAGCATCACGAAAAGACGACACAGCATTAACTGGAATTCGGCTTCTATCATCGAAAGAGAGAACAAATTATCATCGCGATTGCTCCTAGAATCATTCTGCATACAATCTACTACTAACACGATAAACCGGACACGTGGACCCCTCCCTGAGTTGTGCGCAAGCGCATCACGTCTTCCGACGCATATATAATAAAGACCACCATGCATTCGTTCATTGTGAACAAGGCACCCGTATTGGGCGCCGAAACGTCAATCTGTGTTTTGAATTTTTTCAGTTGGCGAGTGTACGTTTATTCAGCCATGTTCTGTCCTCGCCAGACGAGTTTTCGTCAAACCCTAGACTTCACAGCTGGTGTGATTGCTGACAAGTTTGCCCGACTACTTATAGAAAATTACACAAAGATGATAACGGAAAAAATGAGAAACCAGTTGCTTATGTACATAAGCCATCAAGAAAATACTTCATGGTTTAATGTACATGACGTGAAGGTTGTTGGTACCAAAATGTACAAGAGTACACTGTTTTGATCAGTAAATAAATACTTTGTACCTGTAAAATTTTTGTTAGTTGTAGCCTCGCAGTATCTGTACCTCTCTTATAATTGAAGTACGTGCACTGAAATAATAATTTGCCCTAAGTAACGACACATGTATTCATTAATTGTGGGTGTTGGCTTCAGCTTTCCAGCGTCGTCTGCTACAGGCTTACGGATTGAAGCAGAAGCTGTAAGCCATTTCATTCACATGTGAAGCTATGACGTTGACTACTGGCACTGAATATAATGATTAAGCTTAAACATTCGAGACAAGTTGGGTGCGGCAGCCGACGTTACGCAGACGTTACTCGTATGCTGCCAACCGGATCGCATCTGTGAATGCGCTTTGCGGAGGCGGCAGCGGTTAAAGTTACTGTATATGCTACCAAAGGTAGCACCTTTTAGTAGCATATACAGTAACTCTAGCAGCGGTTAAAGCCCCTCAATTTTTCAAAAGTAGCGCCATTCTTAGATCTTTCCGCCACCCCACTCACCCTGGCGCGTCCTCCTCCACGCCTCCTGTCTCCCCAGCCTCCTCCGCTCCCCCATTGGCCAATCTGTATCACGTGGAAGCAGGCGCCGTGCTTTTGTATATTTTTTCTTTCCAGCGCGCTCCGATCTCCATTGTTGGGCCTGCGCGACGAAAGTACGGCAGGCGGACTGACGGAATGCGTTAGCGTAATAGAATGTGTTAGGGCCGAGAACTTAATTGCGATGCCGCGCGGCTGCGCCTTCGGTTGCCGCAACAGACACAGCGAGGGCAAAAAGCTTTTTGCTTTGCCATCCGGCGGGCGCAACGCAAAAAGAAAGTGTGGATTCACAGGATCGGGCGGGTTGACTTCGAGGAAGTGGCAAAGAACGCACGGCTTCGTGAAGTAAGTGCCACGGCTCCACACAACCTCTTCTTTTGAGCCTAGTTAACACCTTCCGCTTCGAAAAAAGTGTATGTGTTCATGCTCTACGTGGTTTTTAGCGCGTTGAAGTTGACTTTTTTTTCGAATGTGCTCTCTTTGTTTCATGTAGTTTCGTCTTGCGGTGAAAATGCGCGCATCTGTAGCTGGCCTGTGACACCGAAGCGACCTTATACTGCGTGTGTTTTGAGCTCCACCAGAAGTTAGCATATTCTCGATACTTTTGCAAGGCTCACTATGACTTATGGATGCAGTCATTTAGCTTCGAATGTACGCCCGCATGTATTGATTTGGTTTGTGGTGATTAACGTTTTTAACGTCCCGAAGCGACTAAAGCTCTGATGGAGGTCGTAGCGCATGGCTCCGGATAACCTTATCTAGGTCGCCAGGGTATGTTTAACGTGCGCTTTGATCGTAGAGTCGTACGTGGGCCGGTAAATTTCTCGTTGCGTTTCATAATTCTCGCGCGGGCCCGCTAGCGCTGCTTTAGAAGTTGGCGCATCAGCGCTATTGTATTTCTTCAATACATTTTATTTACTAGTTGTAACAACGTGTCATTATTTAGTACTATTGACGGCGCCTCCAGGGCACAAAAGCTGCAACGGGAGCACCAAAGCTAGAACCAGGGCTGGATGGGGCTCGCCGACGCCTGTGCATGCCAAGGGAGTGTAAGATAGGCTGTCCGCTATAGCGGACAGCCGATTTTGTATGCGAACACTCCCTGCTTTATTGTAATGCCACGTGCTCTTCAGAGGCCTCTGTTAGCCGCTACATGTGCCCTCCTGGAGCAGTAATTGTAAAAAAAAAAAACAATCGTCACGATTACCAAAGCACACCGCAATCAAAAAAGCTGCCCTGTTGCCACGCATCGCTGACCGCAGACAGTCGGAATCTCTCACGCGCCGGCCCAACAAAAGCATCCTGCAGGTACGCAAATGAACCTACGAAACCACGTACACATACTTTCACGCTGTCAAAACTTAAAACTTTGGTAATTACGCGCGTGTTTGAGCACACCGCGTGCTTGCGTCGTGTTTCAGCAACACGAACTCTCAACGTGCGCGCACTTTACGCCTCAAATACGCCTTGAATAATAGTCCTTTTCTCTATTTCTTCCACAATTCCAACACGACATTTTTAAGGCCATTTACCGACTAACCAAAAAACATCTCTATTGAAAAAACTGCTCCGCAGGGCTCGAACAAGCTTTTCCGCGGATCTCTTCCCGTAGAGTGTTAGCCGTCGTCTGCTACGGCAGGCCCACCACCGGCGGCACCACCGTCGAGGCCGCGCCGAGCGGAGGAGGAGGGAAGTGAATGGCGCTACTTTGGGAGGTTAAGGGGTTTTAGCAGCGGTTAGGATTACTGTATATGCTACCAAAGTTAGCAGAGTTGCGCATCTGTCTTATCACGCCGCTAGCGCCTCTATTGGCAGAACGCCATCACATGGTAGTCAAGCAACCCTACATTGCGGAAAAGCAGATGCTCGGGCCAATTTTTGTATTTCCCGACGCCGCCGCTGCAGCGAATTGGATTGACACAAGTTATCGCCAGTCAAATTCAAATCGAATCCGGCCGATCTTGGCGTTCGCTCTTCGCGCACGGGCTAGCTGCGGAGCAACTAGCCCGTGCGCCATGTACGTGCCATGTACGTGCGCAGCGCATCTCACAGTTGGTTCATCGCAGTGTCATCGCAGTCCCATCGGAATCATATAATTACCGGGTGCTCTGTTCCCAACAGCACGAATCGCTCTGAAAGCGGAAAAACGTTTTATTCGATCCCAAGCACCACACTGCTTTGACAGAACTGTCATAAAAAGCCAGCTCACATTTTCATGATAATGCACTGCTTGGGTTGTTGTTTCTGAACATAAAAGAGGTTACTACTAAGTAATGATATGTCATCTACTATTGCTTATGTGAAGCAGGAGGCAAAAGGAATGAATGTCGTCATTTAACATACGGTAAGCGCCTAACTGTGTTTTGCATTATTACCCATAATGTAGATATGTCAATCCTGTGAGAGACAAACTTTCACTACACTCCCACAGAAGGTTACTTTTGGAATCCCTGCAGTGAAAAGGCACATAATGAAGTGGCACTTGCAGGTGTGGCTGATATCCAATGCCTGCTAGTAGGTGGCTACGTTTCTACAGCAAATCTAATGGGGTACCACAGTCGAAATACTAATGGTTGGTCATTGATTTACCAGTAATATTTTAGACTGCCTACAGGTTGAGAGCTTTGACACGTAAGCAGGTATCCCTATTGCAAAACCCAGTATCCAGTGCAGCGCCGGATTATGGGCCCAGCGCCGCGCGCTCGATGCGGGGGCGCTGGGCAGGCGTGGCGTACTGGGAAGTGCTGGTGCGAAAAACAGCTGTAGCGCGTTAAATACGCGGTGCCTGGACACCGTATATATATATATATATATATATATATATATATATATATATATATATATATATATATATATATATATGTATATATATAATACAGAAAGCAACAGAGAGCGTTTTGGCGCAATAAAAAAATCGAAAAAGAAACGTAAAAAGCATTCGATCGTCGGGCCTACAGATCTCATGCCCGGTGCTTTACCACTACGCCACGCCAGCAACATGGCATGGTCGGATAATTTGCCATGTCAAGGATCGAGAAGCAGTTTTGGTTTCACAGAGATACATCTCGCACAGTCATGGTAGATGCGCTATCGCTCAGCAAATAAAACTCACGCCTGTACCACAAAAAAAAAGAATGCTCTCCGTATTCAGTAGCATGCTCGGAAGTGCCACAACATCGATTTTCACTCGCGATTGGTATTTTAACTTCGAAAAAAGTCCTAAATGAACCGCCGACCCGGGACGCTGTATGGGCTGTTACTGCCGATTTGGATAGCCGTTTCTTGTTCTTCGTGCGAATTATATGCAACGTTTTATTAGTTCCGTGATGCCTTTCAGTCGACACGTCTGTCTAGTCATATATCTTCGTCAGGGAAGCGCAGGCTAGTGGTGGGAGCCTACGGGGACAGCACATATATACCTGTGTTTATGACGCGTCACATCGGCGCTCATCGCTTCTTGTGCTGGCACTGTAGACATGAAGAAATAGTTTATTTCTAATTGTTACCGTAGAGGTTCATGAATCCTGCATTTGATCGGCGTATATAGAATACACAATCTCTTCTAGATACGCCAGTGCCCATACATTACTACGTTACTGATAATATTTGCGCTGCATCTTACGCCGCGCGCTAAAGAAGAGCCGCGCCTTTTCCTTGACGATTTTATCCAGACAGCTGTTTCGATGCGCCTTGTTTGCGATTAGGTGAAAAAGCGGTCCAGAAGCGATGCAGAAGCGCCCATGGTCGATCGATGATACGGTAGGCATGTCGCCTACAAAAACGGAGGGCGGCTTCGCCGCATAGATTTGGTTGCTTCGCAGGCAAGATGGCGGACCTACGCGCAACTCTGCTACCTTTGGTAGCATCGTGGTCGTCGCGCAGTACCGCCAAGGGACGCCACCGAGCCAGCTGTGGAAGAGACGACAGCCAAAGCCTAAGCGCCGCGCCGTTCCTTCTCTCCGGTTAGGTTCCACCCACCCTCGCCGAGTCTATGCTGCGCGATGCTATTTTTGTATTGTGCTTCCCTCTCTCTCAGCTTTCTCTAACCCAGGTCGGCGTTCGCGCGTTCGGCGTGGCCGCAGTACCACAGAACATCTATACAAACTTAGAGAAGGGAAACTGTACCTTCCACAGTGCAACGGAAATAAGCATAGAGTTACTATACTGACTCTAGAGGACAAGCTACCCATAGGGCCCATGCATTGAAATCGGGAACCGCAAGAGCGCTGCCATGTTGCTACGTGCCGAGGTTGCCAGCTCCTGAGACGCTTGCTAGACTTGGTGACAGTAATCAGTTTTAATCCGGCAACCGTAGCAGCGTAGCAGCATGGCGTCTCGCTTCTAGTACAGTGTACTAGAATATTATTCTAGCACACTGTACTTGTAGTGTCAATTGGTAGTGTCGTGATATGTGCGTGCAGCCATGTGTTTGGGCTTTATAAGTTGGTTCTTTATTCTATGTTGCGGGACGGTGTGGGTGTGGTCCATGTTGGCCGTACAGGTGGCAGTTATGCAACCGAGGGATGATCCTGTTGAAGTTTCCGGCGGTATGCGGTTTTCAGCGGTCACGCCTGTTGCAGGAGTGTCACTCGACGAGGTTGCGAGCTCGAAGCTGTGGTCAGATTCCACGTTGGCGTTCAGTAATTCTCTTCGCACGGGTGCGGTATGTTGCAAAAGCCGCTTTCGCGATCTATCGTCGCGACGATAGATCGGGTTTTTTTTTATTATTATAAGTACTGATCCAGCTGTAGGGCACATGTAACCGACAAACGGAAGTGTCAGGAGAGCACCTGAGATAATAATAACGCAGGCGGCGCAGGAACTCCAGGGCACCCAGGGGACTGTGGGGTGATCAAAGCTCGAAGCAGAACGGTACGTAGGTTGGGGCCGCCGAGGCAGGTGTGTGCCAGGGAGTGTTCGCACGGACAGCTCCCCTGGCACGCGCAGCAGAGCCTCGCAAGGTCGAGATACTTTAAAGGCACCTGCGCCCATGATCTTTCTTTTGCCTCGGTGCAGTGAACACGATTAACGAGAATAATATGGAGGGCATCCGGTGCAGTCGCGAATGCGTCATCGCAAATGTAGCTCGCGTCGTCTGGCGTGTGTAGTAATATCAGAGTTGGTTGTATGAACTTAGTGCATGATACGCTTTGTTACGGTACCTTAACGGAATAGGTCTAGAGGACGGTGTTGGTACATTTTTTCGTACCGCCCTAATCCTATACCCCCCTTTATTTTTATGTATACATACAATTCCTTGCCATGACGAATCATAGCCTGCTTTATTTTTGAAAAATAGAGGAGGCTATGGACGGATTGACCAGTTCAAGTTGTCAACTTGTCAGTAACTGTCATAGGAATCACTGTAGTAAACACAATTCCAGGATCGGATTGTTTACTTTGATTTTTCATTGTAACACTGAGGACTACATAGAACTTCATTTTGTATATGTGAAAGAAGTATGTGGATATCACGAGCTTAAGCTAATGTGCGATACACAGACAAAGCAGCTGCTACAACATGAACTGCATTGAGGGCCACACAACACATACGTAATTGAAGGTGCAAAATATAGGAGGAAGCTTCAAAATACGCTCCGTAGCACTGAAAAGTATAACATATATTGTATGTGTACAATAAATGTTCAAAGAAACAATGCATCAATGTCCATTTGCCTTCAAGTTTATTATCAAGTACAAGTTTACTGAAGTTTATTATGAGCATATGTACAACAGGAATCTACTGACACACCCGCAGTCAAGGTGGCTGTTCGAGGTGTGCTGGCTGCCTCAGTGTAAGCAAAAGAAATTGGGTGAATGTCGACACCAGTGCCACTGCTTCTTGCCTCTGACCTGCACGTGCCTCCGCGGCATCCTTGTGCACAAGTGTGCTGGCGTGGCGAGGCGTAGTAGTCATCCAAGAGAAAGAGTATCGTTTACATGGAGAAGTGGCTGTTCACATTGCCTGTCGCTTTCCCTCAAATGTTTCCTTGGCAACTAGGGTGACACACCCGCAGTCAAGGTGGCTGTTCGAGGTGTGCTGGCTGCCTAAACGAAAGAAAAAGAAAGAAATTAGATGAATGGCGATACCAGTGCTATTGCTTCTTGCATCTTACCTGCATCTGCCTCCACGGCCTCTTGGCTTGCGGAGTCTGTATGAGGGAGCTGCTGTGGCTAGGCGTAGGCATTGTCTAAGCAAAAAGGAAAGGCCATTAAAATGTGGAATTATGGAAATAAATGCAGCTGTTATGCCTGCTTCTTGCACTCTTCTTGCCTAAAAGTTTTCAAACATAGTGTGCAGTACACACCAGCACTTTGACTGCTTCTGCTTTTTACCTGCAGGTGTTGCTGCGAGATCCTTAGTATGGCTGCGTGCAGCATTGTAACACTTGGTGGAGGCACTTGAAGTGGTAGCCAAAAATATAAAGAATCATCCTTGTCTGCATGAATGCTTTCAATTTCTAAATGCAGTGGTAACTATCACTATTAGTGAAAGGCCCCCCACTTCTATGTGGCAAGTGCCATAGCTCGAAACTGAATTTTTCCTTTAGTGTTTCACAAGGCGTCTGATATGTCCACATTAGATGTGATGTGCTTTTTTATTTTTCCCAGTGTGGAGAGAGCATCACTAAATTTTTTATTTTTGGGTGTCTTGTTTTTTTTATTATTTCTGAATTTATCAAGCAGCAGTCTCATGACGCTAAAGTGACTTATGTAATGACAATCATCGGCTTTTGTTTTGCAGAAAACGCATTTCCTGACCCATTGTTTGACATCCTCCCACTCGCATAATTTTGCAGAGTATTCTACCTATATTGACTTGCTCGACTTCCACTAAAGAGTCTTGCATTTTGAAACAGTATTCTTTTCTTTAAATCATTCGACACTTCTCATAATTTCTGTACCTTGGGCTTCTGCTACTATGCAGTCACCATTTTTGGTTGTTCTTTCTGACTAGAAAGGCCTTTATTTTAGAGCTTAAATTTTACCTTTGGAACACACGGAAGGGCTTGCCATTGCATATCTGCATAACAGGGAAACATGTTTCATTAAACATTTGCA
Source organism: Dermacentor variabilis (assembly GCF_050947875.1). Lineage (NCBI taxonomy): Eukaryota > Metazoa > Arthropoda > Arachnida > Ixodida > Ixodidae > Dermacentor > Dermacentor variabilis. The sequence continues at coordinate 18,324,108 of NW_027460291.1, read as the reverse complement.
AAATCCAATTGAAGATTGATGAATGCAGCTTGCAGTGTGATTTGACTGAATGAGCCATAAAGTAACTCATCTCACTTGGTAAATTAAAGCACATATTAGTGTGATGTACAAGATACGTTACACTAACGTGGTGGGTTCTCTTGCTTATACAGCAAAATAATCGGTGCGCGAGAAAAAAATTATTTTTGAATACCCCTTGTACACACTAATTTAAGGAAAATGAGCTGGAGCTGTCCACATGATCTACTTATTTTACCTGCGAGTATGGTCAACAAAAATGTGTCCCACCTGCTTAGTAGTACTCGGGATTATATCAGTATTGCATATGTGCCTGTTGTCTAAAATAATTGAATTTTGAAAATGCTCGTAGGGATCCGATGTGCATATCTGCAGTTTAGGGATACATGTAAAAGACTCAGCATCAAGTGCAAGTGAACGGTCCCACAGGCACGGAGTCGATCATGCAAATAGATTCGCTGCACAAATTTGTAACCAGAACAGATATGCCACATGAAATGGCATGCAAGGAAGTGTTGAAAATATTACACAGTTAATAAAACGCCTCCGCTATTAATATGTGGGTTCATGCACTCGATTTCCTCTTGATTGCTTCGTGGAACAGAAATACTCGGCATCGGGCTGTCTTTCTGCTGTGGCCTTTGTAGAAGCATGATTGTTCAAAGTGCAACAGTTAAACAGATTCTTTGAGTTGCTTGTGGCTTCGCCAGTACAATTCCGGTGCGCTGGTCCGCCTGTCCAGCAATTTCCTACAGAAGGGAAGCCTGCAAATAAAAACACCGCTCCGCAAGTAGAACAATGCTCTACTGTGACGCTTCTCAAAAGATTGTGATGCATCACAAGAGCTGTCTGCTCGCGTGATGTTGTGAGCAAGAAGTTACGTTCGTTTACTTACATGTGAAGGTATATACGCCAGAGCACTTCGGGGCTTCGGTGGTACATAATGCACGAATGTGCCATAGCGTCCGATGTCGACGCGCGATCGCATGTCAAACCTAAACTGTACGAAACTACGACGCATCAAAAAATATTCGAAACCGAAATTCGCGTCATCCTTTATTGCATGAATGCGTACATCGTGATTTACATAAGTCACGGACTTAGCGATCGCTTTCTGTAAACTTAATATGAACGCACCACCTTCTTAAAGCCATCAGGTATGCGTTTTTAAATGACAAAGCATAAAGTGACCTGTATTTCTTTTCAGCTCTTTCAATAACAACTGCGCTGGCCACATTGACCAGTAGCAACAGGGCGGCGCCCTAGAGGTTCCCACTTTTCCGGCCCAGCTTGTCCTCTAGAGTTGTTCTACTAACTCTATGGCAATAAGCGTAGCGGTGGCGTCGTGAACTAAAGTATGCGACCACAGATGGCGCTGTACAACAGGAAACGGAAACGGGGTTTTGCACAGTATGGCCGCTTTACCAGGGGCCGGATCTTATAACGGTTCGGAATACGAACCGTTCGCTTCGCCGCTTACGTCACTAAATGTGCCACTTCCAAGCCGGTGGTGGAAGAAGGGGAGGACGCCACCAATAGATGAGAGGGTGCCACCTATGAATGTACGTCGTTATGTGACGCTCTAATCGAGGAATTGCAGAATGGTTCTGCTTGCTAAATAAATGTAAATTATAACTTAAATATTGTATGCCAAGTTCTGAAGTACAAACGTGTGATGCCTGGCGTTTACGCAATGCAGGAGTAATTTATTAATTTCATTCTTTTTCACTCTCAGCCGACAGGCGGTATAGCAAGCGCAAATACATTGCGCTTGCAACGCTATGTCGTCTGCTACCAGGAGCTTGCACGATGCACGCAACAGGAACGCACTGCCAGTACTTTTAAGTAGCGAGCGCGAGAAAAACGTGAACTGGTTCTTAGGGACACCTTTACTTGCCGAATATATTAATTTGCCTTCTTTTTTCGCCCTTCGTCATCGGCTCGGACATGACTCGCTCGCCGCCGCACTGCCGCTATCCCTGCGATCTGTGCCCCACGGCGCGTCGCGTGATAAAAGCAATGGAACTCGTAATAGAACATTGCGATACACGGGCCCTGCATTGCCTGCGCGAACCAAAATCGAAGAGTGTGGTGCTGACGGTGCGCGCTGTGCCGTGAAATTGGGGAACAAAGTGTTGCACTCCCGAACTAGAAGAAGAAAGGCAGCCAAATAAGATATCTCCCCAATATATCCTCCCATCCTGACTGTATGGTTTGATCAGCCGAACGAAGGAAGCGTTTAACCAGCCTAGTTTGAACCCTTCTGATTGCTGAACGGCGATCTGCGAGCTATTCACGCTGGCGACAGCACGGGGAATTCGATCTCACCTTGCAAATATCCCCTTGGCACTGGCTTTGAAGCGGAGGTCATGGGAAAGGTGACTCAGCTCTTCCACCGGCTGTTACGTTTCGCCTACGACGCGCGGTATAGCCGGCGCGGATGCAACGGACGCCGGGGCTTCGTTCAAAGCGGCGGATATTTTGGCCCGTTCAGCGCTGCCGCAACGCCTCCCCGCCAAGCGCGTCCAGGCATGTTTCAATGCCACGTGTCTTCGTGTGTGCGTGTGTGTGTGTGTGCATGTTGGTGCCCACGCTTGTCAAAGCGCGGCAGCCGGGGAGAGGAGCTCCCCAAGTGTGAAGCGAGGAGGTCTGACCGGCGCCGGCCCGGCGGATGCGTCACTACTCGTCTCGACGTGGCCGAGCGGCGCGGTCACGTGCGCCCCATCCAGAGCCGTTCCTTCTTGCCCTCAACTCCTAGAGTATAAAAGCAGCTGCCCCCGGACGCCAAGAGAGAGGCTCCGATTTCTTCCGTCGAGTAACGTGCTCTCCCGTCTCTCCACTTCGGTCGACCTGACCGTCCGCTCTTTTGCGATGCTATAATAAAGAAGTTGTTCTGTTAGCAGTCGACTCATCCTTTGCCAGGACCTTCGGATGCTTCCAGCTGTGCCCCAGGCCGCCAGACCAACGCTACCCTTGGGGCTTGCGACCCAGATGCAACAACTGGTGGCAGCGGTGGGATCGCGACAACGGAGGCCAGCAGCGAAGATATGCGGTTGACTGTATGCTGAGCAGCACAACGACCATCCGGGAGCAGTGCAACGAGCCCTGTGTGATGACTGGTTGCCTGCAGCGGAACGACTGTGCTGAATTCTTGGCTGCGAGGTTTGGTGAGTGCGGGACTTTCTTCTTGTGAGTTTTGCCAGGCTTTTGTTATTGTCAGAAACAGAGCTGGTAATTGTGGTTGTCGTTGCTGCCGGGTTCGTTTGCGGCAAGACAATAGTAGGCAGTAGAGAAAGCAGCATTCAGAGCAGCCATGGATTGGAAGTCGTTGCGCAAACCGAAATTGCTGGAGCTTGCAAGAGAGTTGGGTCTGGATGTCTCAGACAAACTCAGAAAACCAGAACTGCTAAGGGCTATTCTTGAGTTAGAAGCTGAGGATGACGAGCTGTCGGAATGCCCTGAGACCATTGAGGAGAGGGAGGCGGCAAAAAGACAGGAGCGCGAACGTAAAGAACAGAAAGAGCAAGGGCAACAAGAGAAAGAAAACGAGCTCGACCGTCAACACGCTTTGGAAATGAAGCGTCTCGAGATAGAGCTGGAACGCGCTCGTAATGGAAGTCAGGCACACGGTGCAGGAGAACGAGTATTGTTCAAAATGACTGACCTGATGCGGCCGTTTAAGCTTGGAGAGGACATTGGTTTGTTCCTGGTTAACTTTGAGCGAACGTGTGAGAAGCAGGGGTTCTCTCGGGAAACGTGGCCACAGCGCTTGCTCACTTTGTTACCCGGCGAGGCGGCTGACGTTGTCGCTCGCTTGAAGAGAGAGAAGGCAGAGGATTTCGACAAAGTGAAATCGAGTCTGCTAAAAAAGTACAGGCTGTCAGCGGAGGCGTTCCGTCGGAAGTTTCGGAAAAATGAGAAAGGCAGAAGTGAGTCATATACAGAGTTTGCCTACAGGCTTATGTCAAATATGCAGGAGTGGCTCAAAGAAGAGAAAGCGTTTGGTGACCACGAGAAAGTTCTGCAGTGTTTCGGGCTGGAACAGTTCTATAGTCGGTTACCTGAGAACGTGCGGTACTGGGTCTTGGATTGGCCAGACGTTAGTACGGTGGCTAAAGCCTCCGAGCTAGCCGAGAAGTTTGTGACGCGTCGGGCTCGCGGAGCTAAGGACGGTCAAAAGGGTGAATTCGGCTCCAAGTTTGAGAGGCCGAAGTTCACACCCATGAGAGCAAGGGGGGACGCACGTAGTGCGGATGCGAGTGAAAGCAGTCCGACCGGACGTAAGGAGACGGCGGCAGCCGAAACCGAACGCAGAAAGCGGTTGGAGACGGGGCAAGCGCGAGTGTATTCTACGTGCCAGAAGCCGGGTCACTTTTCGGCGCAGTGTCCAGAGACAAAAACAAAAGTCGTGTTTTTGTTATTATGCAGCACTGACGAAAACATGAAGCTTCTCGAGCCTTACATGCGAGACCTCCTCGTGAACGGGAAAGAGTGCCGAGTGCTTCGTGATTCCGCAGCTACAATGGATGTAGTTCACCCCTCTTACGTTGAACCCGATATGTTCACGGGCGAGTGCGCATGGATCAAGCAAGCCGTGGAAGCTCATAGCGTGTGTCTGCCCGTAGCAAAAGTGCTTATTGAAGGACCTGTCGGAGCACTTGAGACGGAGGCCGCAGTGTCATCTATGCTGCCCCCCCAGTATCCGTGCCTATTTTCGAACAGGTCCGATAGCCTCCTGCGCGAGAAGGGGCTTTTGTTTGGTGAGGCTAGCGTTCAGGCCTTAACCACATCGAGAGTTCGGGAGCTCGCTGCAAAGGCGGTAGTTGCGGGGCCGACGTTGTCGAACAATGAGAAAGGGTCGGAGGCGCAGCAAGCTGATATTCTGAGCACGCCCGAACTGAATACAATTGAGCCTGTAGCGTTGAAGGCACCAGATACTGGAGAAGAAATGCCCGACACGGGAAAGTTAGAAGAGCTATCTGCAGATTTGCTCATCGCGCCTACGTCATATGGACTTAATAGGTTGCTAAAAGTCAGCCGGTCGGCTTTGATAGCCGAGCAAAAAAAGGATGGCAGCCTAGAAAACATGCGCTGCAATGTCAAGGAAGGTATCGCCCAGAAAAATGCTCGCTTTGTGGAAAGAGGTGGGGTCCTGTACCGGAAGTATCTAGACCGCAGGGGAGTGGAGTTCGATCAGCTGATCGTGCCTCTGTGCTACCGTCAGGATCTGTTGCGCATGTCGCATGGGTGTTCGTGGTCCGGACACCTCGGAGTTAAGAAGACTAAGGACCGTCTCTTGCAAGAGTACTATTGGCCAGTGTGTTTTCGTGACGCAGAACGCTTTGTGACGACATGTGACACCTGTCAGCGGGTTGGCAAACCAGGGGACAAATCGAGGGCGCCGTTGAAGTTGGTACCTATCATTACGGAGCCTTTTAGACGGTTCGTTATTGATACAATGGGACCTCTGCCGGTAACGACCACGGGGTACAGACACATTTTGACTGTGATCTGCCCAGCGACAAACTTCCCTGAAGCAGTGCCGCGTAAAGAACTCAGCTCAGTTGAGATAGTCAATGCACTACTGTCCATATTTGCGCGAGTTGGTTTTCCTGCGGAAGTCCAGTCCGATCAGGGCACAGTGTTTACTTGCGCTTTGACGACAGCCTTTCTCGAAAGGTGTGGGGTAAAGCTGTTACACAGCTCAGTGTACCACCCACAGTCGAATTCCGTTGAGAAGCTCCACTCCGTCATGAAGCGCGTGTTGAGAGCATTGTGGTTTGAACAACAAACTGACGGGGAGCTGTGCCTGCCTGGGGTGATGTTCGCATTAAGGACTGCGCCGCATGCGGCTACGGGGTTTTCGCCAGCTGAGCTAGTGTACGGTCGCTCGCTGCGGTCTCCGCTTCGCATGCTTCGAGACGGATCACTGCCCTCTCCAATGGCTGCAGACCATCTCTTCCACAAATGGCCGCCTCCTGCGCTGGAGCCTCGCTTTGCAACAATATTCCTTTGAGGTGCGTTACAAAAAGGGGAGTCTCAACGGTAACGCCGATGGCTCAAGTCGAGGCCCCTAACGTAGGAATCAGCCTCAAAGTTGTTTGTTACTGATGTTTTCTTCCTGAGGCAGGATTTTTAACATATTGCTTTTGTTTAGTGTTTCAAAGTCATGACGTAATTTCTAGTGCAATTTTCCAATTTGTGGACGCGTTCTGCGTGCTGCTAGACTACGGTAAGGAACTAGGCTGTAGTATAAAAGGGCAAAGAGCCTGGCAGGGCTTAGTGAGGGTTGTGTCGTGCTTGCTGACTGAGCGGTTGAGCTTCGGCGTAGTTCTAACGCTTGCTGGGAACGAGAACAAAAATGGCAACTCTCCCGAAGTCACTTTGCAGTGTCCTGTGTGAACCTGAACGTGAGAACGAGGCCTTCTCTGTGCGCTGCGCTCAAGAAACGCCGAAGGACGGCCGACTTCGGTTATGAGCATCATCGAGCGACATCCCTCCGGACAGCGGATGCAGTCCCCTGACCATCGGGATCTCCTTCCCCCGGCGGGGCGGTCTGTTACGTTTCGCCTACGACGCGCGGTATAGCCGGCGCGGATGCAACGGACGCCGGGGCTTTGTTCAAAGCGGCGGATATTTTGGCCCGTTCAGCGCTGCCGCAACGCCTCCCCGCCAAGCGCGTCCAGCCATGTTTCAATGCCACGTGTCTTCGTGTGTGCGTGTGTGTGTGTGTGTGTGCATGTTGGTGCCCACGCTTGTCAAAGCGCGGCAGCCGGGGAGAGGAGCTCCCCAAGTGTGAAGCGAGGAGGTCTGAACGGCGCCGGCGCGGCGGATGCGTCACTACTCGTCTCGACGTGCCCGAGCGGCGCGGTCACGTGCGCCCCATCCATAGCCGTTCCTTCTTGCCCTCAACTCCTAGAGTATAAAAGCAGCTGCCCCCGGACGCCAAGAGAGAGGCTCCGATTTCTTCCGTCGAGTAACGTGCTCTCCCGTCTCTCCACTTCGGTCGACCTGACCGGCCGCTGTTTTGCGATGCTATAATAAAGAAGTTGTTCTGTTAGCAGTCGACTCATCCTTTGCCAGGACCTTCGGATGCTTCCAGCTGTGCCCCAGGCCGCCAGGCCAACGCTACCCTTGGGGCTTGCGACCCAGATGCAACACGGCCAACACAGTAAGTGCGAGAGCAAATTTGTGGACAGCGTCGGCAGCAGAGATCTAGGTCATTCCGATGAATGCTTCACGTCCGACCGACCTCTGGGAGCTGCAGGCCGGTGGCGATGAACCGCAGCGCGCAATATTCTTTCCTCTGCGTGGAATGACCACTGGCACGTTTGCACCCAAGTCTCCTCCATTTGATAGCGTAGCCTGCAAAAGGTCTACTTACAAAGCCGGCAGGGGCGGTGCAATTCATTATATTTCATTTCTTCGAACGCGTATCGCACTTCCAGCCGTGGTAGATACTGAAAGAGCAACGCCGCAACGCCAAGCGGACGACGAAGGCAACTAATAGCCTCCGAAGCAACCAACGCACGCGCGCGCTACGCCCGCGTGTCTCCGGGGTCGCGCGACCGGCGCGCGCGGCCAGGGTCGCAAGCCAACAGCCAAGCCACAGCAACGGAACCCAAAGCGGACTACCCCTTCGCCGGTTCCTACGACCGGTTCACTTTGAAAATGATTGACAGATGCGTGACGTATTCAAAAATTGCGATACCGCCCCGCTGCCTCTGACGACCTGTGACGTAATCAAAATTTTGGCCAATCAGGTGAGGCCAAAGGAGCGGTTCCCCAACCGAACCGTTATAAGATTCGGCCCCAGGTGTTCTGTGGCTTTACTGCATGGAGGAAGGAAACTGAGGAGAGGCCCTACCCCCTCCGCGCGCTAGGAGAAAAGTGTGGAGGAAATGGCGTAGTAGGTTCTCCTTCGTTTTGCTGTTTTTTTATTTCTTTGCTGTAGTGGCCCCGCCTTTCGGGCCACAATGACGGCTTTGTTATTGTTCTGTGCGCTCACGCGTGTTGCTCCGTAGGTTTCGTACCGTGACAAAGGCGCCGTGCGGGCAGGTTTGCGTTGGTCTCAAAGTTTGGTGCGCTGCGTTATCTGGACCGTGCTTTACCGGATGTTGCTGTGGCCAGCTGGGACAGGAGGAACTAAAGTTCGTGAAATGAACGCGCATGCAACGCTGTACGCAATGTACCGCGCCACGGCAATGGCAACGGACGAAGGAATATCCGCGGGAAATTTTGCCCTCTTTGCCGGAATCATGCTAACGTGCTAACGATTGTTTAGTATTGCTGCGGAGCGCGCAGGTCCGAGCAGCATGGTTGCGCGCAGCGCGGCGTGGTTTCTTGAGAAATGTAAAGAAGAGAGTAGAGCTGGCCCGATAGGCGGAGCAACGCCTTGAGCAACGCCAACTTCCGGCTTCACTTTAGCTTCACAAAGAGTGACGTCAGGGCCTCTCCTTAGTTTCCTTCCTCCGTGCTTTACTGGGTTATGGTGGCTGCTGCGCCTCGATCGTGCTCCCGCCAGTTTGGTTGCTGTGTGGCAAACGTAGCGCCTACATATATAAATATATGTAGTGCTGAGTCATATCGAGTTAAGGCACACTCTGAACTGACTTTTAAGGGCATCCCGAGCGGTTTTTCGTTTATTACGCCGCCGCTACCCCGAGTTGTGCCGCCGCGCTCCAGCTGGTTGCATTTCGTATAGGGCTACTGACAGAATGCGGTTTCGAGGTGGCACGATGGCCTCGCCTGGAATAAACGCACACGACACCAAATATTGAGTAAGCCTGAAAATACTTTATTTGCATTTTACATGTACAACAAAAAGCACACGTCTACGCATCCACACAGACGCGGTTACATAGTCAAGAACATAGTCAAGGAATGGCTCATTAATAAGGGTAGCACAAACGTACAAGAAAGAAAACCTAAGGTACAAAACGTACGGTGGGCTGCTAAGTATAATAATTTCCCTGTCACCGCGTGTTACTTTTATACAGCATCTTTACAGCACTACCAGGCCGGGTAGCTGCCGGGCACGCGGCCTCGGGCACATTCGTCTGCACGACTACCTAAGAGATTATTAAGGGTAAGGGCTCCATTCGCGCAGCGGTGTTGTGCACCAGTGAATTGCTTGCCGAGGAATCCTTTTGAAGAATGAGGCCGATATTGATAACGGAAGCGGTAGATCCAGGTAGCCAGTAAACGTGGGAAGTCCAGCCAAAAAGGATTGGTGGCGTGCAATAGTCGAATAGATCCGAGGGAGGCCAGCTTATTGACGCATCTACAGTGCAAGCAGCTCGGAGTAATTGAAACTGCCGGGCACGCAGCCACGGGCACATTCGTCCGGAGGACCACCTGGAACATTAATAAGGGTGAGTATGCGATTCTTGCCGCGGTGTTTTGCCCCATTGATGTGCTTGCCGAGGAATACTTTCGTAGACTGAGGCCGATATGTATAGCGAAAGCTGTACATCCAAGTTCCCATTAAACGTGGGAAGCCCAGCCAAAAAAGCATCGGCTGCGTCCAATAGTCGAATAGATCCGGAGGAGGCCGGCTTGTTGGCGCATCCGCAGTATATGCAGCAGCAGTCATCGAAGCTGCCAGGCTTCGATGGGGGCGAAATGGGAAAACACCCGTGTGCTTAGATTTAGGTGCACGTTAAAGAACCCCAGGTGGCCAAATTTCCGGAGTCCTCCACTACGGCGTGCCTCATAATCAGAAAGTGGTTTTGGCACGTAAAACCCCAAATATTATTAAGCTGCCAGGCACGCAGCCACGGGCACATTCGTCAGCAGGACCACCTGGAACATTAATAAAGGTGAGTGCGCTATTCCTGCAGCGGTGTTGTGGCCTAGCGAAATGCTTGCCGAGGAATTCTTTTGTAGACTAAGGCCGAGATTGATAGCGGAAGCGGTAGATCCAGCTTGCCAGTAAACGTGGAGCTCCTGCCAAAAAGCATTGGTGGCGTCCAATTGGCGAATAGATTCGAGGGAGGCCAGCTTCTTGAAG